>NC_059344.1:25267570-26535070 GCF_019703515.2 Myxocyprinus asiaticus
GTGGCAGTGCGGTGTTCAAGCAACTTACAGGTGACTAGCAGAGATGCTCACTAACTGGAATAATGAATAGTATTAGGTGTCAATTAAATCAAGCCTTCTCCGAGGTGCAGGTGCTCAACAATATACTGACACATCTCAAGGAGCTGAGGCCTCTTCACCCATGCATGCTAACGGCTGCATTTGCATATTAAAGAACCAAAATTATTTAACTGAAGCAAAAAAAAAAACATGAAAAAAAGAAAAAAGGGCTTCTGGAAATGATGGAGGTTATTAAAACTGTTGACAGGGAAGGAAAGTAATTGGCAGAAAATGAGGGACATGCTACTGTTATACAGTGCTGTGTGTGAATGCACGTGTATGTGTGTGTATTTTCTCTCTTGTCGTTTTTTTTTTTTTTTTTTTCAGCACAACTCTTCTTTTTAGCTGTTAGCATTGTGCACAGTCGCCCGGGTGTGTAACCTATTACGTTTAGATTGCTCCCTTGCAATTAGTGCCCTTTTTGTCCTCACTTCAATAACAGCGTGATTATGGAGACTTCAGGAGCATTCGCCGCCACCCAAGCTAACAGCTGTTGTCTCTGGAACTAACGATGGGAACGACAAAACATGTTTTCTTGTGGCGTTTCACTTTCCTGTCTGCCTCTTGTAATTATTATACTCTTATTTTGTGTGATGATGGAGTCTTGTTTTAGTGGCTCTGTGATTAAGACATTCATAAGATTTTCCCTTAGTGTGTGCACGTTTACTTTTGTGTGTGTGTGTGTGTGTGTGTGTGTGTGTGTGTGTGCGTGTGTGTGCGTCTAGCTTGTAACTCCAGTTTGTTTTTGTAAGAAGACGAAGGGGAAATGTAAAGAGAAAGAGTTCGTTTTTGGTATTCTATTGACTGCAGCATCTCTATTGTGAGAAATAAATCCAGTTCAAGAAAAGCCTTGAGATATGATTTCAGAGTGGGACAATGTTTTTCCAATGGGAGCTGAGGAGAATGCCTGGAATAAGTTGTTTTCCCCACTAAATTGTACAAAACTCTCAACATTCTCTTGACCTTGGATGCTTGACTATTTCTTGTTTTTGTCCAAGCTTTTTCTCTCATAACATTATTAGAAATGAGAGTCCTTAGAGGATAATTATTAACCTAACTGCGATACTTGCTATGAAAGTGCCCTTCAACCTGGGTGGCTTCAAGTGGAACAATAATACCTCTTCCTCAGTTGGGCCTTCTTCCTCTTTCCATTTCTTCCCATCATTAGAAGGCATGTTTAGAATCCTAGGAAATTTATATTGTCATTTTCTCTTGATCATTGATTTGGTAATTCCGTGTTTCCTCTGAAAAGTGGACCAGAGATATGCTAAAGGAGAGCAGAAGAGGGAGCATGCCTTCTCTTTCCTCTAAGAGGGTGATTTTCATGAAACCTGTCAAGAAATTCCCTGGTCCTATTTTACTCCAAAATAACAAGAAACAAATAAGAAATTATATTTATGGATATGATTTAAACTGTATATATATATTTCTTTTATGAGAATCAACCAACAGCTCTGTGTCATAGCACTCTCTCAATATAATAGTGATGTTTTTTGAGGTCAATTGAGAGTAAGAGACTTAATATACTACAGCTACAGTTCATTGGAAGTCAGATTATGGATGCAGTGTTTGGTGGACAATTGACAATAACAGTATGAGGACAATAGAGCAGTTCACTAAGGACAGCTGTAATGATGTGTGCACTGTGAAGTGGAGTGTTTCTGGAGAGAGAGGGTACTTTCTCTCTCTTTCTCTCTCTCTCTCTCTCTCTCTCTCTCTCTCTCTGACTCTTTCAGTTTCTTTCTCTCACTTCTCGAGTGTAAGGATTGATTGGGGGAAGAGCAGCTTCCTGTGGTGGGGTTTACAGTGGCGTTGTGAGACCTGGGGGTGCTGGCAGATGTTCTGGCTGTCTGCCACAGGGCAGGACTCATCGGGACAGGGGTACACCCTCTCTGCTTAGCACAACTGCAGCTTCAGGGGCATGACACAGCCACAACATCTCACACATGCACAACCGTAGAGGTCATTAATGATGGCACACATGTTTTAAATAGTTTTCTACATAACTACATAATACTAATGCACATTATACTCATTTGGCTTAACTGTTTTAAGGCAGTCAGATGAGATATCTAAGCACAGCTTTTCAGTATATACATTTGTGCTACATTAAGGCACCATTCGGACCCAACGTGCAATTATAATTGACGGCATGCACATTCATGTTCTTCACTGTGAATTACTCATCAGTGCACCTTATAAAACATTTTTTTTTTTTTTTTTAAATAAAGTGTTTATAATCTTTCATCATAATAAAATGACTTGCTCCACCTCTTTTCGTCTTCTCCCCTCCAACCACCTGTCACATTCTATAGAAGGCACTTTTGATGATCCAATCAATTCCCGGTGGATAAAATAAAGTTTCGTCCTACATTTTCTTTCTTTTCTCGATAAGTATCCTTTTTCACTCTGAAATACATCGCAGTAGTTTTTCAGGTTGACTTGAAGTTGAAAGCAATAGAAAGCTATTTAAATAAAAAAGCAGCAATTAAAATTATTTAAATTTCTCAGCTTTAAGCTTAATTGTCAATGCTTCCTGTTAGTGTGTTGCAGTTGTGTTTTTGTAAAACATGCAATTTTGGCCCTGGGTGAAAACTGTTACACTTAACACAGCCTCTGAGTCTTTACAGAGATGCTGCTCTTTTAAAACCAATGATGCAATCTTGTCAACTGATATTTGCTCAAGGTCTCTTAATTGAGCTGCCATTGTAAAGAAGAAAAGATTTCTCTGGCAACAAACCTTGCTGTCGAGTTTGGATTGTAGATGAGTTGATAGATACACAGAGGGCAAGTGTAGATGGTCCATTAATATGTCTAGGAGGCACTGAAAATTTCCTGCTGTGACTGCACTGGAATCAGTACGTTTCTCCTCTGACTTTACAGTGGGCTCTCTGACTTTCATAGTTTAGGGGGCATTGGCTTTATAAAGCCAATAGAGGGATTGTGGCATGCTATTTTGTTGTGATTTGGGAGAAATGGGTGTGCTGCTTTCTAATTCCACTCTTTTGACAGGGATGGTCTCCTGAGTGTGTAGCTGGGTGATGCTTTAAAGCAACAACACCCACACTGAGACCGAAGTGTATCTGGGCCCGCAGTGCTCTCTGAAGAGCAATCTCTCTCTCTCTCTCTCTCTCTCTCTCTCTCTCTCTCTCTCTCTCTCTCTCTCTCTCTCTCTCTCTCTCTCTCTCTCTCTTTCTGTCTCTTTATTGTTTCTTCTTTCATTCTCCATTTTTGACATTTATTGTCATGAATGTGGTGCTCAAGAGACTGTAAATCAGTAGGGTGTCCTCTAAGCTCTTTCCCCAGTGCAATGTCATATCAGTGGGACAGGCAGGGCCAGAGAAAGCTCCACTGGGTCCAGTGTGGCAAAGGGCTAAGCTGTCTGTTGAGATGGTGGGGCCATGGGAAATGTGAATAGGACACCGATAAGGGCTATTGTTTTCATTCCAATCTCATATGGGCTGAATTTCTTTCCCTCAAGCCACGACACACTTTATCTTAGAGGAGAAGAGAGGATGCAAGGAGATTTTTGGGGTCACCACGGGTTAACAACAATAAAGTTAATGCTTGCTTTATTTATCTACTCATTTTAGGCCTCTGACAGGCTTTTTTAGACAAGTACGATCTTTTCCACACTTCCTCCTCAGTTTGCAGAGTCTATAAATATCATACTGTCTCTGAACTGGGGGATGTTTGTATTTTTAAATGCAAATACAAAAGTGGGGAGGAAATTTACCTTTTTCAGTGGGCTGTGCTGAATTTTTCAATTGAAGTAGCAACAGCGCTGAGAGATGAATGGATATGGCTGAAGCTTTGTTTGATTTTTGGAAATGAATGGTCCACTTTTGTTTTTTTACATCGGTAATATGTTAGTGTGACATTTAAGTATTATCCAGATGTTAAGCAGTGTTTCCATTGGCATTTATACTCTCGCTGGTGAAGATGGAATGCAACGTGGGAAACTGTGCAAAAAATATCCCCTTATTATTAATCTAAATTCCTTTGAAATGTTCTAGATTTATAAGTGTACTTTGAAAAAACCCAGACGTCCGTCTTGTTAACTGCTTGTTTTCCTGAAGTATCCTCACATTAAAATATTGCAATTGGAGTCGAAGTTTCACGAGTGGACAGGTTGTTTTCTGTGGGTGTTCCTTGTCCATCATCCACAAATGCTGGACATTTCTCACCTCTCTCATGTAATAATGTTCTGGAGGACAACTCCAGCACATTCCAGCTGTTGCATGTGTGTTTGTGTGTGTGTGGGCAGGTTTGGGTGGTTTACGAGGAAATTTTTTAGGTTATAAACTGGTAATTTCAAGGGTATTTTGCTATAAATTTGGTTTATGAGGAATTTTTTAGTGTCTGCATAATTCAAATTGCTTAAAAAACATACTAAACAATTTTTGTTTGTTTTTTTATGTAAAAACGTTTTTTGTGAGGGTTAGGTTTAGGGGTAGGGTTAGGGTTAGGGGATAGAATCTATAGTTCGTACAGTATAAAAATCATTATGTCTAAGGAGAGTCCTCATAAGGATAGCTGCACCAACATGTATGTGTATGTGTATGTGTGTGTGGGGGGGGGTTGAAGGAGCGACCACTCTCACGGGAGGCAGAGTGGAGCTGAATGGGAGCTGGCACCACATTATCTCCAACAGTTGCCGCATTCCTTAATGATCAAGTGCTGGAGAAGCATCTGTGCTGAGCTCCATGTGTGCAAGACAGAGAGGAGGAACATGGGAAAAGTCTTCCCTAAAACCTTTTAACCCCCATAGGACAATTCCACCCCAGCCCTGTGCCATAAAAGGACATTTCTCTTTTTCCATCTCTTTTTTTTCAGCCTGGAGGAAAGAATGTACTGCTATTTGTTTTATATTTTTTGGTTTGTGTGTTGGGTGCTTGTGTGTACGGATGTGAGTATTGTCTGAGGGGAGTGTGTTGAGAAAGGAAGCACTGCTATTCAGGGGCAAGAGCAGCATCACAGACTTCAATCACACACACACACACACACACACACACACACAAAACACTGGGTCTTAGCATCTCACAAGGTAAAGGAAACAGACTCTGAGTCCTGGATTGGGAAAGTCAATAAAGAAATAATGTTAGAATGGCCCAAATGGAGGCCTCTTGTCAGTCCCCCTGAAATAGAGGAAATGGAGAATGAAAGTATTGTCACTGCTAGACCTGGAGTCATTTAATATCTATCTATCTATCTATCTGTCTGTCTGTCTGTCTGTCTGTCTGTCTGTCTGTCTTGCTTTTCTCATATTTTTTAACCATATTGGATTCTTAATTTTTCAGTGAAGAAAAATATAAGTATAAAATATAATATGCTCATGATAATAGAAGCATAACAGCAACAATAATTTTTAAGGCATGAGATGAAGAGCGCATCACAGCACATTCATAAGTGTGATGATTTCACTCATCTGGAATGTTCTATGGCCTGGCGTACCTCAAGATATGACTATAATACACGCAGACACAAAGCATGCAAAACAGAATACCCAATGTCATTCCCAGCACTTTTGTGCTCATGAATTGTACCCTTTTGTTAGCCAAAGTGTGTTCACAAATGATTCATTGTGCGCACGAGTGATTTAACTACTTACGGTGCCGGAAGGCTGTTAGCGGTGTGCAAGAATGTCTGCTTTAGCCCTGTGTCCTTTAGCCTTTCACACAGGGAACAAACTCTTCTCTTCCTGCCCATGATGTCATTGAACGGCAACATGAGACCCACAGGCCCTCTGCTCAAAGGTCATGCCTGCAAAAAAAAAAAATACAATTCCTTAGCTCTGAAAAGGTAGAAATCTTTCTGTCGTACAGGACAAAAGTTGTATATCAGGATGTGATGAGGAGGAGGGCGTGGCCGGGCGTCCATCGTACGAACTGGCCACGCCATCCTCCTCTTCACCCAGTACATGCTCTTATTTAATACTGTCTGATGTTTTGGCCCCTATAAATCTGGGCCCATTGGTCAGTTTGCCCAATTCCTCTCCTTTCAAATCCACTGCATGTCTTTTCAGCTGGATGTACCATGGTCCTGTGTGTGTGTGTGTGTGTGTGTGTTTTGTGTGATGGGAACAGGCTGACCCAGGCTGCAAGCTTCAGTTAGCAGTGTGTTCTTTATCAATGACCCTGGGGCCGCGGCTCTGCGGATTCCAGCCATTCCTCCTCCTGATTCATTGTCTGCCAGACAAATGTTAATTGTTTTCATCATTGCCGGCTGTGCGGGGCCACTCAAGCAGACCCATCTCATACCTTCCCCTTTAATGTCTTTGTGTAGCGCCTCGCTCTTATCACTCTTTCAACCTCTTTGGTTGACCTTCAGAAGACCAGGGACCACATTGCATATAATCCACATATCATATGTGTCTTCTTTGTTTAGTTCTGTATGTGTACGGTTCAAAATTTAAGGAATACCATACTTTCCCTTTAATGTACAGTATGTAAAAACAATTAGTACTAAAGAACCTTTCATTCTCTCAGTTTGTTTTGCGGCTTGAGGTAGAAATATATTCACCTGGACACTTTTAGAGAATGTAGTTGACCTAACTTGAAAACACTGCATTCGAGTTTTTTATTCAGATGAAAATGCTATGTGCATACTTTTATAAATGAAAAAAAAAAAATCTGAACTTTATACATCACTCTTAATACTCGATCAACTGGTGTGACATACTTTTCTACTGTAATATACTGCTGCTACTGATCTCTATAGAATTTCACGTTATTACCACGGTCCATCCATCAGAACTTGGGCTTGACAATTATCATGTACCATGGCTTTTGAAAGCCAGGTGCGTGTAACGTTCACTTTCCTAAGAAGTGGAAGGAATTTGTTTCTTATATTTTGCTCAACACACCTTTTCAATGTGAATGTTTTTCCCTGTTTCTTTCTTTGTTCATTGTCTTTGAGACACCTTTTTTCTTTGAGCACAAATTGTTTTGTTGCTCAAGGTTTGTGGGTCATAGTCAAAGCTATGGATTTGAGAGAGATGCTGTGTTTCAATGAAGACTGTTGTCTGAATACCTTTTTACTGCAGTCGTTCATAAAGTGCATTTGTTTTTATACTTTAGCTGTGTATGCAATTTAACCATTTAAACCCATGAAATGTACTCTGCCACAAGCTATTGAATTTGTTCACAGGATCTAGATTCAGTGATAAATGATTATTTTGTCCCCATTGAACATACATTCTGTTTGATTATGAGATATCCACTTTTTTTTCAGAATCCTCCTGCATGGAGAAACTCCTTTCTAAAGACTGGAAAGAGAAGATGGAGCGACTCAACACAGGCGAACTGTTAGGAGAAATAAAATGTAAGAAGACTCCTGTGACTTACTTACAAATCTGTCTCTATCAAAGTTAAGACAGTCTCCATTCCTATCAGAGTTAATGAGGAATGTGCTCCTAGCTCTAGAATATGGCGGAAAAGGATCAGAAAACAACCTTTTTTTAGTCATTCTTATCTTTCCTGTCTAAATTCTTTTCGCTACTACTCCATCTTAATTTGAACTTCTTTCTGCTCAGCATGACAATTATACAGGTTTGAAACACATTATGGGGGCTATCTTGCGTTTTTATCTCTTGGAATAGACAATTAAACAGGAATTACTGTGTATTCAAGCAAGTGAGATACATTTCAGTTTACTAATGGGTAGTCACACTTTAAAAGGAAAGGGGGCTTGATGTAAACAGAGAAAAGACGAGAAGAATGCATTTATGAGTGTGTACTGGAAGACAGTCCAGCCCATGCACTGTTTATAACCAGTGAAGGTGTGCATGCCATGAGATGAGCTTTTGTGTGTGTGGTGTGTGTGTTTGTGTGTGTGTGTGTTTTTTTTCTTCATGCAAGCAGGTCTTAGCACTGGCTGTTACAGAGGAGTGTTTATGTAGCAAGAGAACACTGTAACAGCTCTCTGATAACACACCAGTTCACCCCAGCTCCAGCCATGCACTCCTCCCTCTCTCTTTCATTTATTTCCTCTCCCTTTCTGAGGCACATTAGGGTTTGTAGCTTATTCCTACCAACACGAATATCAGACACAGCAGAAACAGAGCTCCAATCCATTTGTCACATACTGTAGTAATACCGTCTACATTCCTTACTGAACTCACTTTTTACAGCCACACAAGGGTGTAGATTTGGCTTGAACACTGAAGCATTTACATGTTTCCATTGATCATGGTATAAATATTGGGGTTGTACTTGCTTGTTTTGATTATTGGGGGGGTTACCTCCTCCCCGTCCCCCCTGGAAACTACACCCCTGCAACCACGTGTTTCAATAACAGCCTTTTCTGTTCGGCGAGGTACAGGTGTCATAACACTTCGAATATCAAATGTTACAGCGTATGTCAGGGTATTTTTAATGAAGAAGACATTTAGGAGGCAGTTAATAGCAGGATTGAGATTGCAAGGGTAATAACATTGGAGAGAAGTGTTATTGTTTTTTTGTTCCCTCACTTAATGGCTCTCCTTTCCTTCCCTGTGCTATATAGAATTATGAATAACATTTGTCCTTGGTTTTAATTACTGGATTAGAGTTACTCTCTGTGCCGAGTGGAGGAGGGGTTGAAATGGGGGGGTGCATTCAACGGCAATAACCTTAATGAACCCCCAAATGTAAATCACATCTTGGTAAACCAGATTCATTGTACCTGCCCCCTTATGTGGCACTGTAGATCAAAGTGCAGTGGAGAAAATGGCGAGGAATGATTTAGCCTTTTAAAAGGAGATCTTTTTAAATTACAGGGTATTTTCTGTTGGATAAATGGTGTTGGGTGAGGTCATGTTTAAAAGGTATAAACAGGTAGAAGGCGTTGATAATACCCCACCGGTGGCCTCTGTCTTTATTTCCAGCGAGGCTGTGGGCGGCTGCAGGGAAACAGACAGAATTACTTTTCATATCATACCGGCAGCCTAAGGTTTCTAATTAGCCTCCCATTTCATATGACTGTAGACATTTCAAAGGCCTCCTTTGTGCTCCCCCTTACAAAATGTCTCTCTTTGCGTTTGAAGTCAGCCTGATGTAAATACGGGCAATTAAAAAGGAAGCTCGGGGTTGGAGACACACAAGGTCTGCTTAATTAATACACAAACAAAGGCACCAAGCTGAAAAAGAGAAAACACACACAACTTATGATTAAGATCTAAAGTGTTAGATTAATCAGAGAGCACATTAATAGTAAGTTTAAAAAATCAGTACAAAGGCCACACATGCCGCTAGCTTGAAATTAATAGAGGAGAGCACTAGATAAAAGATGGCATGAGGATGAAAAGCAAGCTGTTGCCTGTTTGGCCTTGCTGTTTCTGCACTCGTATCTGAAGCGATTGCAATGTGCATTCTCACCACAGTTCTTTTGTGCCATTGTCCCCGTGCTACAAAAATCTGCCTTTGATCTTTGTTCGATAAATAAATCAGGTAGGAATAGCTGCCCCCACCGAACTGTGTCTTAAAATTAAAACTATGTTTCTACTCGCTTTTAAAACATATAGCTCCACTTTGAGTGTTTGACATACAGATGCTTGAGATCTACGCAGCTGTTCTTTAAAGCCTTTACATATTTTGTGAACCTGTCAAGACACTGTGCTGTGGTAAGAAACAGTTTACTAGCTGAAGAAGGTGACTGATTGCTTGAGGGAACGAGGAACAATAGTGCTGAGTGAAAAAAAAGCAAAACCTCAGAGAACACAGAACTGCTTTCTAAAACACAGAAGCATGTCCAGACATGCCCAACACAACATTATCTCCCATTGCACAACAACAAGTAAACAAAATGTTCACACCAGTTCACACAGTTTCGGTTCTGTCCTTGTGTTAAATTAGTTAAATTAGTTATCTGTAACATTTTTCCATGATTCATTCCGCCAGGTGTGTGTGTGTGTTTTTTAAATTTTTTTTAGTTTAACCGGACAATAAAGTTGTTTAAGGAAGACCTGACAGGAAGGCCAAAAATGTGCTGAAATGCTTTGAAGTGTTAGAGAATCCTCACGTGTTATCTTTAAGCCCATTGGAGGGATACAGATGTAGAGTATGGGGCAGTAGTACTGTTACGGCGCGTGAAGCAGAGTAAGCTGCGGATCGTTTTCCACCCACTGCCGCCGGAGCGGTGTGTTTGTTCTCATACCTGATCTCAGCTGTCAGTCAGGAGGAGCAGTGAAGAGAGAGATGAGATCTGCAAAACAAAACCACAAAGCAGGAGAAGCAGGATGTCTGGAGGACGTCCAAGCCACAGAAGTGCCTGCTCGATTGTCTGACAGAGAGAGAGAGAGAGAGAGAGAGAGAGAAAGAGAGAGAGAGAAATATGAGCGAATAAAGAAGAACACATCAGATATATGCCAGAGAGGTTTTAATTGCCAAATTTAATGCAAAGAAGTACTGCTGGTGCAATTAAGGCTTTTGACGTCAAATACATTTTTTTAATGGATGAGAAGCTACAGCTCACTACAGCAACATTTAATTATTCGTACAATTAAATACACTGCCACCGTTTGCATCCCTCATTAATTTTTTTCATATTTGCTGTACACTTTCAAAAAAGAAATTTGAATTAATATTCTGGTTGAACTTTGTTGTGTTAAGTCAATCAGAGCTCTGGCAAAGCCGTTTTGTTTATCGCCTTGAATGTTTGGATGTCCCTAACTGTTTAAAACATGATATAAAATGGCTAAAACTCAAACTGTACTCATGCAATCAGAGTACAAACAGCGACCCCCCTCTCCCCAACCCCCCCAAAAAAGTAAAATCTGAAATTTTAGTAGTATGGTGTGATAGCATGAAAATGGTTGAGTTTGGAAAAGGCAGCCCCTCACTCTTTTCCTAATCAATTTCTGAGTTTTATCTACATAGTTTTGGATAGAATGTCCTGTTGCCAGTAGATAAGTAGAAGCTCTTTAAGAGAGTAGCAGGACTGAGTGTGATTTTGATGGGATTCGTACCTGGCTAAAACGCTCTTGGACAGAGGGCAGACTGTGAGCGTACAGAGCTCTGATTGTTCCAGCAGCTGGATTTACTTGAAAACATGATTATTCAATTTAACATTGCCTTGATTCTTACTGGCTCCATTAAAAGCAGAGAGCTCGTACCAGTGTAGATATGTGATGTGACACTTAGGAATAAGCATGAACATTTGTTTGTTTTTTTATCTACAACCACACAATTACTCAACCATTTGAGGCATCTTCGTGAGTCACATTTATTTTCACATTGCTATTCCATCTCATAAAATGGGATGAAACATACAGTATATTAGAGCATTACACATTATATCTACTAGCAAGATACAACAAAGAGTAATTTTATCAATAAAATGAAGACTAAAACAAAACATTAAAATGTCACTAAAATAATTCAAATTTTTCACAGTATTCAAAGAAAGGCAAAACTTCACAGGTAGCTTTTTGATATTACACATTAGGTTGTGCATAAAAATCATTCTCCATTACTCCTTTGAGGCATTGTTCCTTATGGAGAGCGAGAGAGGAAACCTTCTCCACCCATCTCGTCGTCTGAAATATTTTTCCATCTCCCCCATCCTCTAGTGGCACGCTCTGCATTTTTCTCTCCCTAACGCCTCAATAGTCAAACTGTTTGCTCTTATGTACCCAAGTGAAATATGAGCCACTGTAAATTATTATTCTTTGGGCCACATTTGCAAGATAAATGCAGGCAGAGTTGTGCTCCGTTTCTCTTCTAATGAATTGAGGAATTTAGCTTGTGGCGTTTGGATGTAGAAAAGCACACCTTGTTTGCTGCCTCTCCTCACATGGTGTTATTGAATGTGCTTGTGAACAGAAGTGCATTTAGGGGAAGACAGCCAATGAGGCAGTCCTGCATAAACACACACACACACATATATGTTGGTGTAGTTATCATTATGAGGACTCTCCATAGACATAATGATATTTATACTGTACTAACTATAGATTCTATCCCCTAACCCTAACCCTAAACCTAACCCTCACAAACAATTTTCTGCATTTTTACATTTTCTTAAAAAAAAAAACATTGTTTAGTATGTTTTTTAAGTGATTTGAATTATGGGGACACTAGAAATGTCCTTATAAACCACATTTATATAATAATACCTTGTAATTATTAGTTTGTAACCTAAAGAATGTCCTTGTAAACCACCCAAACCCACCCACACACACACATACTGTTCAGACCAGAGGAAACTAAACCACGGTTGCTTGTATTTAAGCTTTCCCACTTCACAAATATTTTCATTTATAAAGCACATTCACAATGTCCTGCACTGTTACATGCGAAAGTCCGGGTCTGCAGTTACAGAGGTGGTGAAATCCAGTTTAACACAATTATTCACAAATTAGAAACATCTTTGCATTATGTGTGCCACTAGAGCTTTAATGCAGTGTGCTGCAGTATTTGGAGAGTTAATGTATATCAGAGGGTGGCTTGCAGAGCTAATGTTCTGCTCACAGGCGTGTAATGCCGTTTAAGAGCTGGCAGGACCGTAGCCGGGCCACTTTAGTGTGTGTCATGCTAGATTTCTGACTACAGAAGAGTCTCCGAACTCTGTCTCCACTCCAGCCCAAGCCCCAGGGTTCTAAGGGGTAATACACAGCTGGTAATGAAATCTTTATGGGTAGGTACACAAACACACACATATACGCCTGAATCTGAGAATCAAGTACAAGATAGGCCTTAAATGTTTGCCTAGTTTGGTTGTTGACTCTAATCAGAGCCTTTTATTCTCTCTAATGATAATAATAATAATAATAATAACAACACAGGAAGAGGTCTAGGCATCTAAGTGAGTTATGAATAGGTGATTTTAAAAGTGTGTGCGCAAGGAAAGCTCTATTCTCAGTGGTGACCTCGGAGCAGATCAGATTTGATAGGAGAAACATTGAAATGCACACCAGGAGCTCTCTGTCCCATGTCAGTCCCGTGTGTTGTGTGGTCAGGTTGAGCTGTTATCTCAGTAGGACTCTTTAATGAAGAAGTCCGTGTGATGGTGAGGATGCTGGGAGAAGAGCAGGGCTCTTGCATTATCTTAATTACACTCGTGAGCATCGCTGCTGTCGTCATTAGATTATTAGTCGGCATTATAGTGCCCAATGAACGTCAAGAACATGAAGTGTGTCTCTGTTTAAGAGCCACTCTGTTGACTTTTGGTGTCAATCAAGTCTTTTCGAGATGGGAGGAAAAAAAAAATGTGTTGACAGTGTGCAGTAAGATTTAATGGCGTGTGTGTTAATACACTTCGCATACTCAGAGTAGTCATTGCACTACTTCGTACAGTATAGTACAGACTCTTGCATATATTCATATAGTGATACATCTCACATGGAATCAGCTCACTTTTTTGCATTTTCATAATAGATTTAAATTAGAATACATTTAAATATGTTGAATAAAAAGAATTATCATAAAAAAAAATAAAAATAAAAAAAAAACGTTGAAATTATTTCGAGATTTGCAGGAGTAGTTTCAGTGTGGGTCTAGCCATGCATGCTAACATACACAGTTAATTACATTTAAATACTCACAGCACTGTATCTGGTTTGGCACAAGTGGAAATTGAGGACAAGATGTTCTCCCTCTTTATAGCTTGGACAAGAGCTGTAAATTTGCATTATGTTAAATTTGAATGCAGCATTGAATGGTTTCTTGAGTTGATGATTTGAGTTGCCATATGCTTGCATGTGCTAGCACATCCTGGTGCATGCTAGTTAATGAAGTTTTATTGGCAGGATCCGCAGGGTTTCGATCATCGCACGGGGCAGCAGGCCAGGTAAAACAGCTGTTGGCCATACTATCTCAAGAGCAAGGAAAACTAATATTGATACAACAAAATATTAATGTGATATCACTTAAACCGCCGCTTGTCATTCAACAACAAAAATGTGCTGTTTAACACTCCAAAAAAGGTTAAATGTTTCTCTCATCTTTTATTTAAAGAAAAAAAAACAAAAATAAATTATGGAAAATTTATTGATATATGTATTGCTTAAAGTATAAGTATTTTATTATTATTACATTAATTTTAAACAATAATTTTAGGTATCAGTTGCAGTTTTAGGTAGTTTTATGCAGTTTTTGGATTTACTGTAGTATTTCGATATAGCATAGGTAAATATAAATGTCGGTTGAACAGAATTCTAATGATTTTACATTTGCATGTGTGTGTTCTCTGTCTTTAATCTTTGATTTAGTTTGATCTAGTTTTTACCCTTGGGGCCTTGTCTTCAGATGCAAGAAGTTTTTGTAGAATGAAAGACCATTAATAGTAATTTATCTGTGATCACCTTTGAGTTCACTGATAAAACGGTCAGTTTGCATTATCTTATTCTCTATTATTCCTAGTTATTAGTCTTATTTATGACATTGAAAATACATTGACAATAGACATTGTCAAGCTTGAATTTGAATTGTGAGATTTAACATAAAAGAACTTTCAGAGTCCATATGGGTAGCATAAATTGTAGTCCTTGTTTGTAGGGTATGGCTGGCCTGAATATAATTAGTGCCTGTTTTTTGGTATAGATGAGGGAATATACCTTTTCACAGCCTCCAGCCATGACAGGCATGCCAGCTATGTGCAGCCTGCGTCCAGACCCAGCTCGGGCACAATCGCTGCTTTTAGAGCCTTCTTTATTTACTTAGGATGGGCTTGCAGCATATGGGAGCATCCACAAAACCCGACTGATGGAGAAACAAAGAAATTCCAGTATTCGGACATTAGGGGGAAAAAAAAGGCATTCAAATGTAGTCATAATGGTTCAGCTGTCGTAACCAAAGGAAGAGAAGAGAATAGTGAGTATTTCCCTCTTTTGCTCCTTTCCTTTTTTTCATGCTCTTTCGTCCTAGTGTGTGCCTGGATCTTTTATCTCTCTTCTTCACATGGGACTCTTTAAAGTAACAAGCTGCTCTCTCTTTCTCTGGTGCTGGACTTGGAACTCAAATTAGGGACTGCTTGATTAGAGGGGGGTGGGGGTGGGGGGTGGGGGGCTTGGCCTGGGGTGGCAGAATAGCTATTGGACAGAACAAATCGCACCCCTACAAAGTGTCTATTATCTGCTGGCCCCTCTCTTTGACAGCTCCCTCGCTCACTCATTCACTTCAGTCACAGTTGTTTCTCTCCAGTATTATGTTGTGCATTGTGGGAAATATCATCCAATCTGGTTTGTGACACTGAAAGGGAGAGGAAGGTAAATGTTCGAACAACGTTTCTTTAGGTTTCGCTTGCACTGTTTATGTCCAGTCTCGACAGCTGACAAAGGAAGCTCACGTAACTCTCTTAATTCTTCCTTTCTTCCTTTCTCATTCTTTCTTTTTTCCCCCCTTCAGCTCAGCCAAGGGTCCTGAGTGGAATCTTATGTCCTCAGCCTGCCGTGATGAATTAGTCAAACCTAACCTGCACTCATTATTTAGCTAAGGAGGTCTTCTGGCCAGACTTTTCTCTTGCAGGAATGACAATGTAATGAGACACCTTTACAAGAGTAGCCAGACTCAGAGCAATGCAATATGCACCAGTGCTCTCTTTGTCAGTACTCTGCAGATAGGCCGAGCCCACCCATGCCCCCCCACCCCCCCACCCCCCCACCAATAAAACTTTTATCTGCTTTTAAAAGAGATCTATAATTCAACACAGAAAGAACAGGATTCTCGCTACCAAAATATAAGGCAAGTTACAGAATAAAATAAATGCCATTCAAAACCAGTAAACATCATAGCAGTGACTCCAGTCAACGTAAGAATGGCCTACTAAATTGTATTACAGACAGAAAACATCGAGAAAGGACCAGAACAGAGCAGAAATCCGAGGAGTGAGAAAGACGAGGGAAGACATTTACCATTTTGGTAGTGGGGTAGAGTTGGGGGGTAGGGGTGAACTCTGGACAATCGAGCCAGAGACCAAACAATGGAGCCTCTGTTAGTATGCTGTTGGTGTTTGTGCAGACTGGCACTCCCTACACACAGACCCTGTGCTGGGCCCTCCAGAGCCTGTGGCCCCTCAGTAACATGCGTGTACGCTCGGTTACTAACCAACAAACACACACTAGTCCTTGCACGGCTACTCATTTTTACCATTTGACTAACAGGTCATAAAAGAAGCCAAGTAGACAGTTACTCGATAGTTCAAGGTTGGGTTAACCAAAATTTTTCTGCTATTTTCCACATTTTAAAAACATTAATAGATAATTCCAAATGATTTTCATAATTTTGACAGATAAATACAAGAAATAAAACCATATAGACCATAGCGCATCAATTTTCACTTTAATCATCTTTACTGTGGTAATGCAAATATATTACTCTACAAATATATTTGCATATATTTGAAAATGTTTCTGCACACAAATACACAGGGCGCAGTTTGTAGATTGAGGAATTTTCGTACTGTTATTTCCATAAGGAATAAGCACAACTAGTCCATGTGTAGGCCTCCCTCTCAGGGGCCCCTGAGATACTCAGTTGGGAGGAGAAGTGGGTGGGGAAAGTAAAACTATTTGACATCCAACATCCCTTCCGACTTTGTGGAGTGGCTCTTCCTTCATCCATTGAGAGATACTTCGCCACCCCTTACCAAACCTCTCTGACTCACCCACCTCTCTTGCTAACTTTCTCACTCTCTTTCTCCCTTTCTTTCTGTGGGCCCAGGCTCAGTGTGTGGGGGGCAGATATCAGTCCTGTCAGCAGCCACCACTAAATGCGGCCTTTCATGGCTCAAGCCAAAGGTTAATAAAATCGGTAGCAAATGTATCAATTTTACAGATAAGCCATTCACAACAAGTGTAGTCGACTACATAAAAAGTAAATTCAGGCTCATGGAAACTACATGCAGCAGTAGCACTGAATGGGCGCTTTTAGGTGCCTTTTTTGAGAGAGGATAAATGGAGCATTGCAGCTTCTCTCTCTCCTCCATTATGGTGGCGACAGCAGCACAGGGCCGACCAGTAAATTGCTTTGTATGGGGGCTGGAGGTTGACAGGCCTTATTAAGACAAACGGTCTTCCTCATCGGAGAGATAAAATAAATCAGGTGTTTAGTTAAATTAAAATAGTTGAACTAGAGCTGGCCCCAGGGAGCCCCTATGGTGAAACTCAAGACAGATGTGGCCAGAGGAACACAGGAAGACACCCAGGAAAGAATTTAACACTGAGCTGGCCACAAGCCAAGAGAATCATGCAGTTTGTATGGCTCTCTGGCTTTTCTTGTGGAGCAGCAGGTTACTCACAAAAGGGAAAAAGAGACAGAAAGCTTGCCACGAGAGACTCAGTTACCATCATGCTTCTGACAAACTATTATGTCTACTTTGTAATTTGGAGGAAGGATCACTTAGCATTGATTAGCTAAAGGTACAGCACTTCCTCCTGGATAGACATCTATGAGGCACCCTTATTGTCTCGTGTGATTATGTGTTCAGTAGCGATGCTATGTTTGATGTGCATGTGTATGTGTGTGTGAGAGAGAGATAATGAGAGGATGCAAAGGTGACAGTGACCCTGTTTGTGAGAGACACGTCAGCTCTGAGGTGTTTGTCTCGACTCCTCCCTTAATGAGAATTGAGAGCAATCATTACACGGCAGCGCCTCCAGTCAGGGCAAACATGCAACTGTCACCAGCACACACACATACAGTACACACACTTGCCTTGTATTGTCTGTCACTAATCTGCCACCTTTACTCATTTTGTGACAGCTCCTCTTATTTAATGGGAACAATTCCATTCCTCACCATCTCTCCGTGAAGCTGTGATCACCAGAAGTGGAAAGAGAGAATGAGAGAAAGAGAGAATCGGGGCTCGCGACCTTCACACTTTTAATTAAGCTTTTCTGTTGTCAGACCAAGGCTGTTCGGCTGATACCATTCTTGGTTTTGAAGGAGCTAGAGTTTCAGAGGACAGACCTTACCTCCCTCTCTCGCTGCCCTCTGTGGTCTTTAGGAATCCTCTTGACTAAGACATAACAGTCTTGGATGCTCAACATTTTCTGGCTCTGTCCTGGCCTCTCGCTGATCCCAGGAGCTTCTTTGTGGGTGCTTTTTATATTTCAGAGGAAGGCTACTGATGCACAGATCAATTAACAAGGGTCTGTTTTCCACTGCTTGCTTGCTTTGTTTGCTTTCTGTCTCTAGGAAAACTGACCATTGCCTTAATATAGAGACTATATTTAAAAAGAGGTGAGGGACATCTGGCTGATGTAACATTAGATGTAAACCTTTTTCTTCTCACTGCTGGGATAGTGTATGAGGTCAGGGACACTCATTTGAGAGAAGACCTTCATCTACTGGCTCCATATGCATATCCAGAAGGGAGAGTCTGGAAATGTTTGCCATGTTTGTGCACCTGCGCATGGGTCAGTGTGGTTGACTGCTTGTGTTCTGGCTGCAGGTACTCCAGAGAGTCTTGCAGAGAAGGAGCGCCAGCTCTCCACCATGATCACCCAGCTCATCAGCCTGAGAGAGCAGCTCCTCTCCGCCCATGATGAACAGAAGAAACTGGCCGCCTCGCAGATGGAGAAACAGCGTCAGCAAATGGAGCTGGCACGCCAACAACAAGAGCAGGTGAGAATGTGCATCCATCCCCCCAGCCATGTCTCATTGGCTTCATATTGTATATGTCCTATAAATCCTGTTGCTTCTTTTAAATCAAATGAAGACATAATCAGCCATGCATCACCACTTCTCACTTTAATTTCTCGTTCATCAGAGGAGGCAATAAAAACAAAATTGCTCCTATTTGCTTTTAAATAGTTAATGAGTTTTCCTGTTTAGCGATTTAATTTTTTAATTTACCTTGTGATATTTCACTCCTAGACAAACCTGGGCTCTGCAGTTGTAAGGAAAGATGCACAAAGTAACAGTTAATATACAGTGTATAATTGAAATATGGAAAAACAGGAAAATGTATCCTTATAAGATCAAACTTGGCATGAAAAGCATGTGTAGATCAAGCAAATGAGGCGTAGTGAACGCATAAGCAGATAAGCACAACTCATGAGCTCTGTTAATGTCGCAAAAGATCTATCTACAAATCCACTGTTTTTATATCTAAACCATGTAACTGCTGTCAATTTATTATGCAAATGAATGAATGCATATTAATGTTGTCCGCATTTACCTGAAATGGATGCATAATTTGCCCTGTTAATGTCACCCGGTTCTCTGCATTAATATCCAAGTTTATGAGGATTGTATATTCATTGTATGCTTAGCTGAGTTTAATAAATGGTTATGGTGGGAATTTACTGTTTTGCAAATGCTTAAGAATGTATCCCTTTCCATTAATGACAAACCGAATGGAAGGAAAGGAGGGGAGATGGGGGGCGAGAAAGAGAGAGAAAGGGAGGGTGGGGGGCTGCCTGAAGTTGGGATGTCATTTAGTCATCCAGACACGACACAGTAATTAACTGTTGACACTAGTGAAGAAGCCAGCACAAATTAATCCTGACACATTTGCAGACGGGTGATATCTTACAGTGAACACTTTGTAATTATATTTGAAAATGAAAATTAAATGACACTTAAACCTAGGCTGTCAGGCTCACTGAGGAGGAGGAACTGGGGAGTCTGAAGGGCCGGGAGAGATGGAGAGAGGGAGGGCAGGAGGCAGGGATACATTGAATGATAAAGGCCCACCCTTGGGCAGACCAAACCAGTCTTTCACCCTGCAGCGGATCGCCCGGCCAGACCCGGGGCTGTCTTTGATACACTGTCTCTGACATTAGCTCTGCACTGATTATAGTTATTAGGGTCAATTGGTGGACGAGAGATGTTACCCACAAGCTCTGATTGCATGTATTATCTGTCTGTATAAATACATGGTACAATGAAGCCAGTTGCACTTACATAAACATCCTTTAATGTTTCAGGCCTTTTGAATTCTATTAGAGTGTAAGTGGTCTGGCTGCATTCAGCTAAACAAATCTTTTTTGCTTTCTCAGATTGCCAGACAACAGCAGCAACTTCTACAGCAACAGCACAAAATCAATCTTCTTCAACAGCAGATCCAGGTCAGTGCCCGACTTTCATGTCTTCAACTTCTCTTGGTTCATCATGTAGTACTGTCAAAAACTGTTATTTTGTTATTACAACTGTCATCAATCAAGTTACAACTGTCACCAGTCTGGATAATTGGCCAGTGGTAATTTGGAAGGGACTATACAGTAGATGGGTAGCATAATTATCACTCCCTAATTAATGAAGAGAAAGGGAAAAAAGCACACAGAAATTGGAAAAAGCTTAATGACACCAAGCGGTGCCTGTTTGCATGTTTTGTGGAAAAGTGCCCTAAAGGTTTGCGACATGAAAGCTGCTGGTAAATGCCTCTGAAAATACACTGTCACAGTGCAGTGACGTGGCAACGGCTTTGGAAAACAGCACAAGTGCTACTGTTAGCCCCAATTCTCATTGTCTCCAACATTGGAAAAATCACTTCACGTTAATTTTCTTTAATGCCGTCTGCATTACGGCCAGCTATTCGGTAAACGTTCCACATAAAGTGTGTAAACCATGCCTTTTACAAATATTTGATGTTTACTTTAAGTCAGCTTGAGTGATCTTTTGAAGCTCTCTCTTTATGAGAGTATTTCAAGAATAGGCTCATTGAAAGTTTGCTCTTTGCTTAAAATAATTGAATTGGATTAGTTGCAAAGTACACAGAGTGGTCACCCAAATCCATTTTCTTGCCACAAAGTGGATTGCACTTTTTTTTTCCCTCCATCAAACAATTATGTGAAATGAAAAAGTGGAAATAGAGAAGGAGGGAGAATTCACATCAGTGGGGGGAAAAAAAGAAAGCTAACTTGAGTGCCCTAAATAAATGTGACGTTTTTGCAAAAGTGGCGGGAGAGGTGCAGCTGGAGAAGAATAAGGGTGCTTATGTGTGTGTGCGTGTAATTAGCTATTATTTGAGGACATTGTCCCTAAAAGTGAGCTAAATCTGATAAAACTTCACTTTGGGGACATTTGGAGACATCTTCAATTGGACAATTGATTCATAAATAAAGTAAATATTTGTAAAAAAATATATATTATTATTATAAAAAAGCAAGAAAAAAAAGCAAAAAAATAAATATATAAAAATAACAATTTAAGGACACTTTACAATAAGGTTGTATTCGTTAACATCAGATAACGCAATTGTTAACTTGACCTAACAATGAACAATACTTTTAAAGCATTTATTAATCTTGATTAATGTTAATTTATACATAAACTCAGCTAAAAAGAAACGTCCTCTCATTTTCAACTGCTTTTATTTTCAGCAAACTTAACATGTGTAAATATTTGTATGAACATAAAAATTTTCAACAACTAAGACATAAACTGAACAAGTTTCACAGACATGTGACTAACAGAAATAGAATAATGTGTCCCTGAACAAAGGGGGGGGGTCAAAATCAAAAGTAACAGTCAGTATCTAGTGTGGCCACCAGCTGCATTAAGTACTGCAGTGCATCTCCTCCTCATGGACTGCACCAGATTTGCCAGTTCTTTCTGTGAGATGTTACCCCACACACCAAGGCACTTGCAAGTTTCCGGACATTTCTGGGGGGAATGGCCCTAGCCCTCACCCTCCGATCCAACAGGTCCCAGACGTGCTCAATGGGATTGAGATCCAGGCTCTTCGCTGGCCATGGCAGAACACTGACATTCCTGTCTTGCAGGAAATCACGCACAGAACGAGCAGTATGGCTGGTGGCATTGTCATACTGGAGGGTCATGTCAGGATGAGCCTGCAGGAAGGGTACCACATGAGGGAGGAGGATGTCTTCCCTATAACGCACAGCATTGAGATTGCCTGCAATGACAACAAGCTCAGTCCAATGATGCTGTGACACACCGCCCCAGACCATGACGGACACTCCACCTCCAAATTGATCCCGCTCCAGAGTACAGGCCTCGGTGTAACGCTCATTCCTTCGACGATAAACGCGAGTCCGATCAGCACACCTGGTGAGACAAAACTCATCAGTAAAGAGCACTTTTTGCCAGTCCTGTCTGGTCCAGCGAAGGTGGGCTTGTGCCCATAGGCGACGTTATTGCTGGTGATGTCTGGTAAGGACCTGCTTTACAACAGGCCTACAAGCCCTCAGTCCAGCCTCTCTCAGCCTATTGCGGACAGTCTGAGCACTGATGGAGGGATTGTGAGTTCCTGGTGTAACTCAAGCAGTTGTTGTTGCCATCCTGTACCTGTCCCACAGGTGTGATATTCGGATGTACCGATCCTGTGCAGGTGTTGTTACATGTGGTCTGCCACTGCGAGGATGATCAGCTGTCCTTCCTGTCTCCCTGTAGTGCTGTCTTAGGTGTCTCACAGTACGGACATTGCAATTTATTGCCCTGGCCACATCTGCAGTCCTCATGCCTCCATGCAGCATGCCTAAGGCACGTTCACGCAGATGAGCAGTTCCCTGGGCATCTTTCTTTTGGTGTTTTTCAGAGTCAGTGGAAAGGTCTCTTTAGTGTCCTAATATTTTATAACTGTGACCTTAATTGCCTACCGTCTGTAAGCTGTTAGTGTCTTAACAACTGTTCCACAGGTGCATGTTCATTAATTGTTTAAGGTTCATTGATCAAGCATGGAAAACATTGTTTAAACCCTTTACAATAAAGATCTGTAAAGTTATTTGGATTTTTACAAAATTATTTTTAAAATACAGTGTCCTGAAAAAGGGACGTTTCTTTTTTTGCTGAGTTTATTATAATACATTTTTACATTAAAAGCTGTATACATTATCATTAGTTAATTCATTATGAACTAACATGAAAAAAACAATTAACAATACTTTTAAAATAAATTAACATTAACAAATATTACTAAATGCTGTTAAACATTGTCTATTGTTAGTTCAGGATACCAAATACTAATGCAGGTAACTAATGCATTTAATGCAGTGCAATTACTGAATAGAACGTTATTATTAAGTGCTACCAGGTTTTCTTTTAGGGATATGATTAGGCTGTGGGTTAGGGTATGGTAAGTCAATGGTATTTATAAATGGCTTTATATAAGACCAGTAGAAGTCTATGGCAAGTCCTCATTCAGATGGCTAAGTAAACATGTTTTTGTGTGTGTGTGTGTGTGTGTGTGTGTGTGTGTGTGTGTGTGTGTGGGTGGGTTTGGGTGGTTTACAAGGACAATTTTTTTAGGTCACAAACTGGTAAATACATAGGTATTATGCTATAAATGTGGTTTATGAGGACATTTCTAGTGTCCCCATAATTCAAATTGCTTAAAAGACATACTAAATTATGTTTTTATTAAATGTAAAAATGCAGAAAGTTTTTTTGTGAGGGTTAGGTTTAGAGGATAGAATCTATAGTTCGTACAGTATAAAAATCATTATGTCTATGGAGAGTCCTCATAAGGATAGCCACACCAACGTATGTGTGTGTGTATGTGTGTGGATAAAGGATGGTTTGGTGTCTGGTATGTATAGTTCCATGAAGCAAGGTTAGTGGACCACCCACTCTGAGACATGGACATACACAAGCTGGTCAGTGGCAGTGGCCAAGGTCTTCACACACACACACACACACACACACACACACACACACACACACACACACAAGCCAAGGGCACCATGAGCAGCCCGTGCCAGAAGATTCTCTCTTCGTCTTCTTCCCTGTGTTTTTTTTATTTATTTTTATTCGTACTTTTATTGGAGACAGGTACAAATCTCCCCAATCCTCTATTCTCTCCCATATTCATGTCCGATACAACAGTACTGTATGTCAGCCAGTCTTCTCTCACATTTTTCATCTGTTTTCACACACTCATTCTTTACCCCTCAGTCCTCACTTTTCACTCTCTATTTCATGTCTCATATCTCCCTCTGAGTTTGACTTATTCTTCAAAATAAGCTTCAAACTAAGCTTGAGGCCCAACCAATGGAATCCAAGCTGTTTTTTTCTCACGTGCTGAGAACCGCTATAGCAATCACTGTGAGGTTAACCATCAGCCTTTCTTTCTCACTCTACTCAGATGTGTCAGGTAAAAACAAACCACTGTCTTTTTTACATAGCCCGGAGTGGAACAGATTTATAGCATGGCAGTAAAAACTCTTTCAAGTGCACTTCTCAAGAGAAAGACTGAATCTGTTAAAGGCCCCTGCTGTTGAACAGCACACAGAACTAGCCACTGCGCAACCTCTGTGACGTAGTCCACCACGCAGTGCGTGTGAGAGGGACCACACTTCGCTTTCCGGTCGACAGGCCCCTACACGCTACTGTGCGCTCCGTTAGTAGCAGTGGAGTGAGAGTTTTAACAGTTCAATTATCTTTACGATGTAAGTCTGCTGGGTTTGGATATTCTTAACTAGAGGAGGCGCTCATATCATGCGGCAGTCTTGGGGAGTAACTAACTAAAAGTAGCAGCGCTACTAACTTAACTTACTTAAGTTTTTCAGTAGAGTGATAGTAGCTCAGCTGTTTTGAAAATTGTATGGCTTTGCATCACACACAGTTTTACAGACAAGTGAGCTGAGCCAATAGTTAAACCTGCTCTGCTAAAACCTCTCTTACTCATTTAGTGGTTTGTTCATGTTTATTACCAATTCACTAATCTTATCATGCTTTTTATCTTCTCTGACTTTGTTTTCATATATCATTACCATTGCCTCCCTTTGTGACCAATTTTAACTTCCATCTCCAGAGGCCACGGTTGGTCATAAAGAAGAAGGGAAAGTCAGAAGACAAGAGTAGGGTGCAATGCCATACGAGAGGAGGCTTGCTAATGCAGTTCACTGGCACTCTGTTTTCATTAGAGCTAGCTCTACAAAAAATGCCCAGTGCTCTTAATATACAACAGCTTAGAGTTAATTAGTACTCCAAACAAGCTCTTCAGCCTTCATGTAGCAGACATAAAAGTTGAGTGGTAAAACAGCATGCAAGGATTGGGTTTCCCTGCAGTTAGCATGGAGCATGTGCATGGTTTAAAGAGACAGCCTCACCCTCAAACTGCTACTGTTTTGGCTCACTGGGGAAAGTGGCATTTTAGACCTTTATTGATGATGTAACTGATCACATCACTGGACTGAATGTGGAGCAAGCCTGTAACCCAATACAGTGCTAGCTCAGGCAACCAAATTCTGTTTTTCTCCTGAAAAGTGAGAGAGATGGAAGCTAGCGTTGTTTGGAACTGTGCGTTGCCCAAATCAGCCCACTTTTAAATTGGCCTTCTCTCTTTTTCATCCTTTCACATTTTATACAAAGAGCTCTGAGAGACAGAGAGATTGAGTCTTTGTCTTTTTTCCGAATTACAGTGTCACTTGTTTAAAGATAGCAGATGTTTAGATTACAGCGTTAGGAGGCTTATCAGAACTTCCAGCTCATGGTTTTGCTCTTATTTATTTATTTAGCCAAAGCCTCTTGTTGAAAGATTTCACATGGCATCTAATTCCGTCCATGGACGGGATTACCATTATGCGATTCAAGTACAAACTTAAAAGCACCATCAGAGATTGAAGGAGAGGCTTAGGAACAATTAAAAACAAATGTCGAAAGTTAATCTTGATTTGCAAGAGAAAATGTGTTACTTATGTAAG
Organism: Myxocyprinus asiaticus; assembly: GCF_019703515.2. Lineage (NCBI taxonomy): Eukaryota > Metazoa > Chordata > Actinopteri > Cypriniformes > Catostomidae > Myxocyprinus > Myxocyprinus asiaticus. The sequence goes on from NC_059344.1 coordinate 25,293,177, forward strand.
ACAAGTAAAGCCGGACAAATAAGACCATGTAAAAGCCACTGCCTTCAACAGGAAGGCAAAAAAGTCGCTAAGTAAGTCTGTGTTGTTCTTAGCTGTTTCGAATTGGTATTAATCAAGTGGAGTCATCCGGGTTCCGCTGACCTGTTTACAAAAAGCCTGTCTCCTTGACAGTTCCTCTCACTGTTTTATTCGGCCTCATTGCTGTAAATTCTGCTGTATATTTGGAGCTCACATATACATACAGTAGCTTCCCATATAGAAAGAAAAATCACATTTAAGATTGTGGAGACTTAAATGGTGGCAAATAGATATTTACTTTTGTTCCTCATTTTTTTACTTGAGAAAGTGACCCCATTAATCTCTCAAATGTGTCTCCTCTAAAGATCCTCCAGTGATCTCAACTGTTTTAAACGGTGCTCAGATTTGCCAAGACTGCCGCTGCAGTCAAAAGTTAGAGATTTTGAAATGAGCTCAAACATTTCTCATCAATTTCTTTCAAGACCAAATTATCTGAGCTATAATGTCCACATTCATTTTATAGCTCAAACAGAGCAATACTCTGTCAAATGATAAATGAAACAAAGAAGTCAAGTATTGAGAAGTTTTTGAGCAAATATATTTATTACTGTTACAATTTTGATAAATGATTAATCACTCCAACTCCCATTTGATTTGCTTAGCCTGAGCTGTCGACAGATGTTGATAGATATATGATGTTAGATAAAAAAAGACTCTTTTTGTACAAAAAGTTGTTCTTTGTCCTCTTAGCTTATATGTCTTTCACACGTTTTTTTTTTTTTTTTTTGGGGGGGGGGGGGGGGACTTAAAAGCGCAATTCCCAATGTGCTTTTAAGTCCTCGTGGTCGCGTAGTGATTTGCCTCAATCCGGGTGGCGGAGTACGAATCCCAGTTGCCTCCACATCTGAGACCGTCAACCCACGCATCTTATCATGTGGCTTGTTGAGTGCGTTGCCACGGAGACATAGCGCATGTGGAGGCTTCACTCCATCCACCGCGGCATCCACGCTCAACTCACCACGTGCCCCACCGAGAACAAACCACATTATAGCGACCACGAGGTGGTTATCCCATGTGACCCTACCCTCCCTAGCAACTGGGCCAATTTGGTTGCTTAGGAGACCTGGCCGGAGTCACTCAGCACGCCCTGGGATTCGAACTAGCGAGCTAGTGAACTCCAGGGGTGGTCGCCAGCATTTTTACCACAGCTACCCAGGCCCCCTATGTCTTTCACACTTAATACTTACTGTATAAATATAGCTGCCATGCTCAGTTAAGATTTCAAAGGATTATACATAATGAAGTTAACGGTTCCTATTCATGATAAAGATTCTTGTTCCTTAACGGTTCCAGAGATGATTCCAGTAATGATTATTTTAGTACTTTTGAGAAGAATTCTTTAGAAATGAGAAATGCAATTCTTATTGGATTTACTGCCCATTGCAGTCTGTTGCCAAATGATGAGATCATTTCAGATTGATTTCTACAGAGCAGATATTACAAATTAGAAATACATTTAATACAGTTCTTGTAATAGGTGTGTTTGCATACTTTTTAGAGACATGAATGAAATCAAATAATTGATCCTAGCTATGCTTTAAATAAAATTCTAAACAAACAAGGAAAATAACACATTTCATTCTTTTATTTATTGTTAATAAAATTCTGTTTATTACAACAAAACTTGTGTATCTTTACACATTGTGATATGAACAACCAGTCAGTAACTGCACTGCTTGATTAAAGTCTTACAAGTTATTTACACAACATTTAATAAACTGTAAGAGATCAAGAGACAGTTTAGACTGTGTTCCCTATCTGTCACTCACTTGACGTTGTGTCGATGTAGTGACACTAGGGGTCACACCTCTGATCTTTGAGAAAAGGCCAATGGGAATTGGCGAGAGGAATTTGCATGCCACTCCCCCGGACATACGGGTATAAAAGGAGCTGGCTCGCAACCACTCATTCAGATTTTCTCTTCGGAGCCGAGCGGTTGTATTCAGTGAGTGAATTACTCTGCCGATCCATTCACCTCGAAAGCTGTTGGATTTATGGCACATTACAGCGGTTTCTCCCCCTCGTGCACCGGTGGAGTGCAGAGAACACCCCTTGGCACTTCAGCAGCTAAAAGAGTATATTCTTCTACTAAAGGAGTATATTTTTCCATCTAAAAGAGTGGCACTCACAGAGAGTGTCATTTTAAAGATTAGTGTTTGTGTTTAATTCCTGGTTGCGGTCGTTACCTCTCCACTTTCTTACGTACTTGGGTTCTGCCCACGTGGAGACAGCGTTTGTGGACAGGTCATGTCCTCACTGTGAGAGCATGACCATGGCAACGTTGTGGTCGCAGCTTTTTTTCGTCAGAGGGAAAGCCACCCTAGCGGCTCCCTACCTCGGTCCTTCTACCTACGGGTATGAGGCCGTGACGGCTAGCACTGGGGGCAATTTGGGGATCCCAATAGGAGCCACTCTGCCGGGTAACCCCCCATTGACCTCCCATTCCCCAGCATACTCGTTCACCCCGATCGAGTTCTGGGATGAACGCCGGCTCATCTCAAGACAAGTTCACGGTCTCATTCGGGGCTCACGAAGAGTATGAGCTGTCGATCGCAGCATCGGAGAGTGTGCTCGTCCAGTTTGACGCTAAGGACTCAGTTGGGCTCCCACCTTCGGGTGCAGTTACCCAGTCGCAGGCCGACGCAGAGCTGGTGGCCATGCTTGCCTGGGCGGCTGCAAGTGTCGGGCTGGAGTGGAACCCTCCACTCCCCCCTGAACCCTTGCGGCTTGACGATTGGTTCCTGGGCTCAGAGCGCCGCTCACGGCCGCACCCCACCCTGGTCCCTTTCTTCCCAGAGATGCATGAGGAGCTTACGAGGTCATGGCGGGCACCTCTCACTTGATGATTCCCTAGGTGGATAAGGCGGCTGTGGTGCACCTGTGCCCGCAAAACACCGCCACCTAGCAGAACCGCCCGAGACTCCTGTCCAGGGCCTGTAGGTTCACGTCATCTCATTTACATTTACATTTACATTTATGCATTTGGCAGATGTTTTTATCCAAAGCGATTTACAGTGCCCTGATTACAGGGACAGTACCCCTGGAGCAACCTGGAGTTAAGTACCTTGCTCAAGGACACAATGGTGGTGGCTGTGGGGATTGAACCAACAACCTTCTGCTTATCAGTTCAGTGCTTTAGTCCACTGAACTGATGGTTTAGGACACCACTCACCATCTCTGGTGGCTAAGGCCTATGGTGCTGCTGGACAGGCACCCTCCGCCCTGCATGCCATGGCTCTCCTGCAAGTGCACCAAGCCAAGGCACTAAAAGAACTGCATGAGGCTAATTCTGAACCGGGATTGATGCAGGAGCTGCATTTGGCGACCGATCTCGCTCTCTGGGCGACGAAGGTCATGGCGCGGACTCTCGGGCAGGCGATGTCCACCATCGTGTTCCAGGAATGCTACCTTTGGCTCAACCTGGTCGAGATGAGGGAGGCTGACAAGGTACAGTTCCTTGATGCCCCCATCTCCCAGGTTGGCCTATTCGGCGACACCGTCGAGGACTTTGCCCAGCAGTTCTCGGAGGTTAAGAAGCAGACGGAGGCTATTCAGCACATCCTGCCCCGACACGGATCAAGATCCCGCACCCCGTCTGCTCGTCACCAAGGGCATCTGCTGCAGCCCGCCCCAGAAGCCCAGCCCCGGTGTGGAGCCACCCGCAGGAAGCAGACGCCCCCGTCTCACGGCCTGCCACCAAGAACCTGAGGAAGGCTTCAAAGCGCCCCTGAGATGGACGACCCAGGGACGTGGAGACCCGCTTCATTGGAGGTGGTAAACAGACCACTCCATCCCCCGGGGTAGGGCTGGGAGGAGAATCTTTTCTTTCCTTTTCTTTTGATTTCGCTGCATGCTCAAAGGGCTGCAGTACCCACATTGTCAATAAAAGAGCGGTTTCCTCATTCCCTGGGTCACACATCCGTGTTCACGGCCGTCGTCATCACGACCACCGGACACCGCACCTTTACGGCAGGCATGGCGCCCCAGAGGTGGGCCCCCGCCCCTGCGTGCCCAGCTGTGGCACAAACACACCCACACCAGGGCGGTTTTGACGGACTAAGAGGACGATTTCCCTCCTCCCCCGTCCCTGACCGGTCCTATGGTGGGTATCCGGAGCCAGGTAAGTGCTTCAATGTCCCCAGACTCTGCACAGCCACATGTTTGATGCCGCTGCCGTGCATGCGGAGATCGCGACCTTTCTGTGGAAGGACACGATAGAGCCTGTCCCTCCAGCCGAGGTGAAGAAGGGGTTCTACAGCCCCTACTGAACCAGGCCTTGCACAGACTCCCGCTCAAGATGCTGACGCAGAAATGCATTTTAGTTCTGCATCAAGATTGGTTCGCGGCAGTAGTCCTGAAGGACGTGTACTTCCATGTCTCGGTTTTACCTCAACACAGGCCCTTCCTGCGGTTTGCTTTCGAGGGCTGGGCATACCAGTACAAGGTCCTCCCCTTCAGTCAGTCCCTGTCACCTTGCATCTTCATGAAAGTCGCAGAGTCAGCCCTTGCCCCGCTAAGGGAAGTGGGCATCCACATCCTCAACTATCTCAATGACTGGCTAGTCCTAGCTCACTCTCGGGATTTGTTGTGTGCACACAGGGACCTGGTGCTCAGGCACCTCAGCCGACTGGGGCTTCGGATCAACTGGGAAAAGAGCAAGCTCTCCCCGGTTCAGAGCATCTTTTTTCTCAGGTTGAAGTTAGACTCAGTCTCGATGATGGCGCGCCTCACGAGCGAGCACGCACAGTCAGTGCTGATCTGCCTGAAATTGTTCAGGCGAAGAACGGCGGTCCCACTGAAGCAATTTCAGAGGCTCCTGGGGCATATGGCTTCCTCGGCGGTGGTCACGCCACTTGGGCTGATGCATATTAGACCGCTTTAGCACTGGCTTCAGACTCGAGTCCCAAGATGGGCATGGCTCCATGGGGCACATCACGTGGTCATCACGCTGATCTGTCGCCGCTCGTTCAGCCCTTGGATGGACCTGGCATTTTTATGGGCAGGGGTTCTCCTAGAGCAGGTCTCCAGGTGAGTCGTCATCACACTCCAAGTCAGGCTGGAGCTCTGTGTGCAATGGGCATGCAGCCACCGGCTCCTGGACGGGGCCGCGACTGCGTCGGCACATCAACTGCCTCGAGGTTTTGGCAGTGTTGCTCGCCCTGCGGAGGCTTCGGCTGTTGATCCAGGGCAAGCACGTGTTGGTCCGGATGGACAGAAAGGCGACGGTAGCATACATCAACCACTAAGGTGGCTTGCGCTCCCGTCACATGTCGCAACTCGCCCGCTGTCTCCTCCTCTGTAGTCAGCAGCGACTCAAGACTGAGGCTTCCCTCGGCACAGATGCGCTGGCACACAGCTGGCCCTGGAGGCTACACAAGTATGTGTTCCCCCCAGTGAGCCTACTTGCACAGACCCTGTGCAAGGTCAGGGAAGACGAGGAGCAGGTCGTCCTAGTAGCACCCTACTGGCCCACCCAAACTTGGTTCTCGGATCTCACACTCCTCGTGACAGCCCCCCACCCCCCAGTGAATTCCCTTGAGGAAGGACCTTCTTTCTTAGGGATGGAGCACCATCTGGCATCCGCGACCAGACCTCTGGAATCTCCACGTCTTGCCCTTGGACGGGACGTGGAAGACCTAAGTGGCCTACCACCCGCGGTGGTAGACATGATCACTTAGGCTAGGGCTCCCTCTACGAGGCACCTGTATGCCTTGAAGTGGCATCTGTTTGCTAAGTGGTGTTCTTTCCGACGCAAAGACCCCCTGAGATGCGCAGTCGGGTTGGTGCTTTCCTTCCTGCAGGAGAGGCTGGAGCTGTCCCTCTCCACCTTGAAGGTGTACGTGGCTGCTATAGCGGCGCACCATGACGCTGTTGACAGTAAGTCTCTCGGGAAGCACGACCTGATCATCAGGTTCCTTAGAGGCGCAAGGAGGCTGAACCCTCCCAGACCGCACCTCATTCCCTCATGGGATCTCTCCATGGTCCTACGGGGCTTGTGGGGAGCCCCATTTGAGCCCCTGGAGTCAGTTGAGCTAAAAGCACTCTCTTTGAAGACTGCCCTCCTGACTGCGCTCACATCCATCAAGAGGACCTGCAGGCATTCTCTGTCAGCGACACGTGCATGGAGTTTGGTCTGGAATACTCTCACGTTGTCCTGAGACCCCGACCGGGCTATGTGCCCAAGGTTCCCATGACCCCGTTTTGGGATCAGGTGGTGAACCTGCAAGTGCTGCCCCAGGAGGAGGCAGACCCAGCCTTGTCATTGCTGTGTCCGGTGCACGCTTTGCACATCTATTTGGATCGCACACAGAGCTTTAGACGATCTGAGCAGCTCTTTGTCTGCTTTGGGGGACAGCGGAATGGCAGCACTGTCTCCAAACAGAGGATCACCCACTGGGTCATTGACGCCATCACCTTGGCATATCACGCCCAGGACGTGCCGCCCTCCTTGGGGCTACGAGCACACTCTACCAGGAGTGTGGCGGCCTCCTGGGCCCTGACCAATGGCACCTCTTTAGCAGACATCAGTAGAGCAGTGGGCTGGGCAACACCCAATACCTTCACGAGGTTCTACAATCTCCGGGTTGAGCCGGTTTTGTCCCGTGTATGGTCAGGTACGAACAGGTAAGTGTACGGGACAACTGGCTGGGTGTACCGCTTGCGCATAGCACCTTTTCCCTCCTGGAAGGGGAGACGTGCATTTTTACCCACCAGCCGTGTTCACGAGACCATGGACCCTGGATGTACTTCCTCCTTAGCCCTGTGGCAGGGGAGTTTGCAGTGAAACTTGATGCCAGCCCAGTATGTGTGCTAGTAGGCCCTGTACTGGGGTAGGTGCTCCACATGCACTGGTTACCTGTTTGTAACCCCGTGTGATGTATCTTCCGTGAGACGGTTTCCCCGTTGATAAACCTGCATCTTCCTTGGGCATTTATACTCTTTTTTGGGGAGAAAAAAGAAGAGAAGAGGCCACGGCTGGGGTAGCCTGTCCCCATTTTTGGGCAGTCAACTTGTTCCCGAGGTGCAGGGGACCGTACGACACTCGTAGGGGCATTGGGGGAGGTTACGTGGCAGCCAGGTGCACTGGCTACTCGCACTGCCAGTCCACGTAACACAGTTCAGCTAGTTGTGGCATTTCGTATAGGGACCCCTAGTGTCACTACATCGACACAACGTCGAGTGAGTGACAGATAGGGAACATCCTGGTTACTTTCGTAACCTCTGTTCCCTGATGGAGGGAACGAGACATTGTGTCCCTCCTGCCACAACACTGAACTACCCGCTGAAATGACTGGGACCTTGTCTCGGCTCCTCAGCACAAAACCTTAATGAGTGATTGCGAGCCAGCTCCTTTTATACCCTTATGTCTGGGGAGTGGCATGCAAATTCCACGCGCCAATTCCCATTGGCCTTTTCTCAAAGATCAGAGGTGTTTGGGGCTCCCAAGGGCAACCCCTAGTGTCACTACACCCCATTAGGGAACGGAGGTTACGAAAGTAACCAGGACATTATGTTGTCTAATGTTGTACTTCAGGCTTGTGCGACTTCCACAGTTCTTATTTCATTTCGAGTTGGACATTCATAACTTGCGCATCAGTATTAATACTACACCGGACTATACCGGAAGTGCCATATGTTTCACGCTATAGATTTAAAAGAACCAGCTCATTAGAGTAATTTGTTCGGGAATCAGATGATGCTGGATGAGTTGTATGTTTTGTGCTGTATGTAAATATACTGAATATATAAAAAAAAAATGGCTCTTAAGAGTCGTTCGTTCGGGAAGGGTTTTAGTACGGTGTTCTATCCGCATCTACCAAAAATTGCACGTAGGGGAATCGTTAACGGAACCGAAATTCATGAAGATCATATGGTTCTGTTATCTTTTTTAAGAATGGAACCGATACTGAACAAGAACTGGTTCTTGGTACCCAACCCAATTTATACATGTGTATATGTCTATTAGGTGATATTTTCTCTTTCTGGGCATTGTTTGGTGATGGGAGCTCTAAATTCCCATGCCGGACTATTCTAGGGCTGACGTGCATCTCTAGCATAGAGCTGGCGTGGTGCCATGCATTCCTGCACACTGGGGCTGGTACGGTGTGAGCTGAGGTGATGCAGGGAGGAGAACACACAGCTGGAGGCAAGCTCATCTTATTGTATACACACACACACACGCACGCACAAGCATCAAGAGAAGAATGATTCTCTCAAAGGTCAGCATGAACTTTAGACACTGAGGAGAGAGGCGAGGCTACATCGTGTTTGAGGAAAAATTCCAGTTGAGATCAAACAACTCTATGAGAATTCCATTATGATGCTCATATTATGTCTCTCATATCACTGCAAACAAGAGCTTATTAGCTCTCGTCCCATTCTTTCTCCTTAGAGACAACGCTAGAAAGAGAGAGAGACAGACACTGAGCTCTGTTTATCAACGGACAGAGATGCTGTTTGTCCGTGTAGGGCCATTGTTGTGCCGACCGTCGCTTCCTGTGTTTTAAAGCAGAGTGCCGGTTCAAACACTCTGTCATTGTATAAGCCTGGTTCTACTTATCTAACCCCAGGACTCCGCTTCCTCTTGCTGCTCTACTGAGAGAAACCTCCACGTGGCTGTCTTCCGCTCTCCTCCAACCCCCCCCCTTCCTCCCACCCGTCCCCCCTCTCCCCTCTTTCTCCTGCCAACACCGGCTGGATCACACAGATCTCTTGCTCTCCGTCTCTCACCCTCTTCTGGCAAGCGTCACTTCCCATTCGCTCATCAGCGCCTTATCTACTTCTCATTCTTAGACCGACATGAAATCTGTGCACCTTTTCATATTTTTCCACACTGAATGTGGGGGACAATATAGGAAATTCTGAATGAATGTGGTTAAATTAAATATGGTCAAATGTGTCAATTGGAGTTGAGAGTACATTGAATTATTTATTTTTTTTGTCAGATCACCACAAAAAATGTGCTCCATGTTGTAACATCTAAATTAACTGTCTTTATTTCAAGTAAAATTTATTATTCAACATGAATAAATCAACCAGAATACACTAGGTAAATCCAACGAAAGTGTTGGGTTGGATCAAGAAGAAATAGATCCTTAAGGTACCACTTTTTACTGTATACTACACACTTGAGAAGTGAAAGCTTTGTTATATTAGCTAAAAAAAGAGCAAAACATTTACTTTTTGTGGGCTTTTGCCTTTAATTTGACAGGATGGTATACAAGTGAAAGGAAATTAAAGGTAGACGGGGCAAGATGGGATCGGAAAATTACCCAAGCCAAATTCAAATTATGTAGGGTTACTCACAAATAAGCGCATAACATGCGTGACAACATGCACTCCCATCATTTGTTCAAAACGCTTTCAATGTGCCATTGTAATGGTGAAGCAGAAATAAAAAGAAAATAGATGTATGTTGAAATTGTGTGGAAAGCTTCAGAACTTTTGTTTGCGTTTTACAGGCACACATTCCATGCAGCCCTACTCATTCCTCTCTATTTACTCTCTCTGGACATATCAGCATCAATTAACACTCTAAAAGATACCATTTAACATGATTCTAGCTTTTGTGTATGCAACATGTTTTATCTATAATGGTTTTAAATGAATGATGAAATGATGATGGGGTAATTCTACACATTTCAGCTGTGTTATTTTCAGCACTTCCATACACGATCTGTATAACAGCTCAGTGGCAGAAGAGTGGCACTATTAAAGCTAAAGCAGAAACTGTTGTCAACATTCACTTCAAAGCAGGAAAGGTTCCCTGACATGTGTTTTTAAATCGTCTGGGGGAGCAGCAGGGAGCCTCTAAGGGTTTACTGATAATAGCTGAATTCAGCCACCATATTTAAGATTCTTTTTAATTCTACATGGTTAACCACCACCACAGTGAAGCCAGACAGACTAAATACGACCTGTGCATATGACAGACACAACGTACGAGTATGTTTGCGCATGTTGTGAACAGTCTGAGAGGCCAGTCGGAAGGTGGAATAGTTGGCCTTTAGGATATTCTTTTGTTCCTGTGGACTGACTATATGTAAGTGTGTGTGTGAGTATGTGTGTATGTGTGTGTGTGTGTGTGTGTGTGTGTGTGTGTGTGTGAATGATCTATCTCATATGTGTGCCATTTCCCCAAGCCACTGTGAGTGTGCCCTTGTAGGCATGTTTATCAGTGGGAGAGGAGGCCAGGCTAAAGGGTTAATCAGAGCCAGCTTTCTCTGTACATCACTCATACAAACACAAAGTACACACTTCTGGCATTGTTGGCCACAACAAACTAATTCAATCTTCAATCATTCAATATGTATGTTTATATTTGATTGTGTGATAGTTCTATTTGATTATAAAACTTGATGCATAATTCCTGTCATTCAAAAAGTTCAAAATGTTGTCATCTTTGTGAGATTATTGAATATGACGAGAATCTACACAGGTTGTGTAGCACCGTTTTCCTCGTCCTTTGGTGCATCTGAGCGCACAAACAGGAATGGAAAAATTATAGCAGTCTGTTCTGAGAAATTGCACAATGGTGTACAGGTCTCTTCTCTCACTATTTTGCAGAGCGGTGACAGGATTCACAGGAGAAGTTGAACAAAAAGAAACCGTCTTCGCTGACAGAACAGAGCCTCCTAATTAACACACAACACTTTGAGGAACTCATTCATTAGGACTTTTTTCTGAGAGATAAGAGATCTCACTTTTTCTTTGGGGACTTGTTCAGTTCTTTTAAAGTCACTTTAAAACAGTATTATTAATGTGAGCCAGTCAGAATGAATACAAGCTTTGTGATTTGTTGTAATTTGTATGTGTGTGTGTGTGTGTGTGTGTGTGTGTGTGTGTGTTTAAGGAGAAGATCATATTTTAAAATAGACTGTGGCCAGTTAACATATTTTCTGTCTCCCTCAGGCTCGGCAGGATCTGTGTTAAGAGAATTGAAATCTGGTTACTGTACGGCAGTTTAATCTCCTCACAGTCATATTACAATCACCATTATTTAGCTGCTGCATATGAAGCTAATTACCATAGCTTTGTCTTTAGCCCAGAGCCATTTAGTTTGCCTTTTTAATTCAATGAACAACAATTAAATCCAATATTTCATTAAGCTCCCTCAAATGCACCAGGCGCCATATAATGGTGAATAATTCAGCTTGGGTTTTTAGATAAATATAGGGGTGTCTAATTGAACAAAGATAATGCTCCTAATTTGCCTCTTGTTAGATGGTTTTGGTTGTCTCCCAGCACCCTTGTGATCTCTCATGCTAAAGTCTAATTTATACGGAGACAGTGCTGAAAACAAGCTATGCTAAAAAGAATGTGTTGCCAATTAGCATTGTCTGCCAGGCAAATAGATCATAATAAGGAAGGAAATGAGCCTGGGTGCGCGGATGTGTGTTTTCGTCTGCGTATGTGTGTCTGTGTGTGTCTCTGCGCATTGATGCCCTACTCTTTACGGCATGGAGTATGCTAGCTTCTCCTCCACCACCAGGATGAGGGCCATAACAGTCTCATCAAATCCTCTTGGCTTGTGCCCAGTGTGGTGGAGCCTGAAACACGCTCATCCTCCATTTAGCCGAGACTGTTAGCTGATGAAGAGCCCAACATGCGAGAACGGAGATAAAATAAAGCGGTGACCTGACTCATTAGCTCCCTTTGATTTAATATATTGACACTTGGATACAAATAATTCCATTTAGTGTGCTTGGTTGGTGGGTGGGAGAGGGCGGGGGATCAATTTAATTAGTTATGAAATGTGACTTCTTGTCATGAAGCAGGAGAAATGCTGACGTTAAATAAAGTCATGTGCGGTTTGAACAATAAAGCTTTCGTAGGCCCTGTTTTAAAACTTAATGATGCATAAAAATGGGCCTAATAGTTACATCCTCACCAACAGGCCATGATGCCTGTGATATTATGCTAATGGATGAATGAATGTAGAATGTTAAAAGGCAGTTCAAACAGATCCTGGTATTAAGAATATAAACAGATCACCTGGCCGGATGGAAATTCTGCACACCATCTCCAAGCTTTTCCTTGATTAAAACGGAAAGACTTTACACTTTTATAAAGTTTTCAGGCAGCAGGAGAGAAAAAATGTGTGAACAACTTAAATGTTACACCTGAATTTAGCTATCTATTAGTATATTGCAAATGTGTTCCATGCATATTGGCATAGACACTGAGGGTTGGGTCCTATTAAATTAAATAGCGCACGCAAAGTATGAATTGATATGGTAAAGTGCAATTTAATTCTGAGGTTCTTCTCCGGTTATTGTGGCATCTGCATCTTATTATATTCTATTCCCTGTCAAGCAACATCGATATATATGAAGACAGGCCATTCTTAAAAATATGGTAGTGTAAATGGGCTCTATGCAAAGCATTAGAAGAATAGAAATATTAACCATTTATGTCTTATGTTCTTTTGCACATTAACTACTTCCCTGTCAAATGTCAGACATATTTCTATGACAGTGACATACTCCTTATATATGTATGGAAAATAAATGTAGGACTAATAGGATGTAGGCTGTGTTAAATTATAAAGAATGTAAGTATAAATAATATATTGATCTGCTGATACACAAGTCATGGCTACTTTTAAAAGTTCTTTGATATCATCTGCTGGGGGAATCCCTGCAAATGCAGGAACTGAGTTTAGACTTTGCGCAGAGAATAGATGTGGTTCTTGTACATCTTAGTGCAATGACCTATGTCTCGGGAAATTAGCAAATTACAATTTGTGCCACTTCATTAACATACAACATTGATGCGAGTGACAATGCGTGCTGCAGAATTTTAAACATACTGCAGTCTGACAATGAGTTTAGCGGGCAAGCCAATCAAAAGTGAATTACAATAATCAAGGTGAGTGAATATAAAAGCATGGGCCAGAGTTTCAGTGTCTTTCTGACTTAACAATGGGCGGAGACGTGTGATATTATGGAGGTGAAAGAACGCAGCCTTAACAAGGGAACTAATGTGAGGTTGAAATGATAAAGATGGGTCAGAAGTGATACCCAAATTACGAATTGTTTTTGAAGGTTTGAAAAGCACCCCATCAATGGAAATATTCATATTTGAATTTTTTACAAGAGCTGGTAAACCAAATAACATAACCTCAGAATTATACATGTTCAGAACAAGCCGAAATATAGATTTGCAGATCATTAGCGTAACAGTGGTAGTTAAAGACATAACAACGGATAATATGACCAAGGGGCAGCATATAAATATTGAAAAGCAAAGGGCCAAGAACAGAGCCCTGCATGACTCCACAATTAACAGGGACATTGTGAGATTTAAATTTCTTAATAGAAATAAATCATTGTCTATCGGTGAGATAGGACTTAAACCAAGAGAAGGCTGTGTCAGTGACTCCAGTAGAAGAGAGTTGAGAGAGAAGTATGTCATGGCAAACTGTATCAAACGCAGCTCTCCGGTCCAGCAAGATTAGAAAACCAAGACACCCTGAGTCAGCAGCTAAAAGCAGGTCATTGCTAATTTTCAAAAAAGCAGTTTCTGTGCTATGGAAAGTGCAGAAACCAGATTGAAAAGAGACATAGAAATTGTTAGGATGCAGATGTGATTGCAGCTGCAAAGCAACAACTCTTTCCAATATGTTTTTATACAAAAGGGAGATTAGAAACAGGCCTAAAGTTGTTCAAATCAGAATGATCCAAGCCAGGTTTCTTTATATTAGGGGTGACAGCAGCAGTTTTCAGATCTTTCAGAACAGAGGCAGATGAAAGAAAGCAGTTTATTAAATATGAGATAGGAGCCAAAATAATAGAGGTACAGGGTCTAGCTGGTAGGATGATAAATTAGATTTTGTAATTAACTCAGTCACAGAAGTCGGGCTGGTCAGGGTGAAACTAGAAAGTAAGTGGACAAGTTGATCATGTGGTAGCCAGTTAGTAGATGGTGCAGGAGAGAACCTGTCAGAAAGCACCTGTCAGTCGCTGACTCTCCACAATCCTTTCAAAATGAGGCAGACGGACCTATACTTAGCTCTCATTGTGCTTGGGCCCTGCAAGAGGAAAAATATCAGTTGGTGGAGAACACATCCTCTAGTGTGATGTTGACTTAGTTTCCTCTCCCCTCCTGCCTGGCCCAGTGTTTTCCCTGTTAATGTTGAGCAAACTGTTTTGTCTTTGCATTGGCTTTTTACCGTGGTGCTCAGCCTCCGCAGTGGGCACACACACACAGGGGGGAAAGAAGGCAAGGCATTAATAGCCTCTACTGTGTGCGGCCAGCCGGCAGTTTAGAAAGAGGGCCCGTGTTTTCTTAGGGCTAGGGTGGCAAAGCAAAGCATTCAGCCCTGCGCATCGCAGCATAAAAAAAGGGCCGCTTTGTTTTTCGGATGGGGTGGAGGAGAGTCCAAGCATTCCCAGTGGAATACAATGAATGAGCTTTTTTATCTTTCGACCATTTTTTATAGTTACTGAATTGTTGTTGTCTTTCTCTCTCTTTCTCCCGCTCTCTCTTTTTCATAGCTATTCTTCCCCGTCACTGGGTGTGCACATGACATTTGAGCGTGTTTTAAAGTCTCAACACTCTCATGTGCCTGCAATAAAGTCCCAGCCGTAACAATGTCAGCTTTCTGCTGGACAACAGAGTGCTCTCTGTTGTTCTCTGGGCCCAGCTGCTGGAAGGCTAGAGTGAGGACAGTGGCACAGTCTACACCCAGATGACAGGAAGAGGGAGAAATGCTCCTCTCTCTCTCTCTCTCTCTCTCTCTCTCTCTCTCTCTCTCTCACTGGACAATGCCATTTTTAGTTAATGGGTGGTCTGACTCTGAAGCATTAGGAGCATGATATTTCTGCCATTATCCTGAAGAGGGCTCCTAAATTACTTCACATTGTTTAGGTGATCTAATTTATGTTTTTACCTGCAAAAGGAGATAAAAAAAGACGTGTGCAGGACAAAGCAGAGGTGGTTGTGAAATCGATTTGTTTCATACAGAATGCTTTGTGCACACTTACTAATTATTATTACTAATATTTTAGCAAATACTTCTTTTTCTCATTAGTTTTTTTTTTATTCTTCATGTAGATTGTTTCTCTTTTGAATTAGACCTTGTAATAGTATTTTAACTATTTATTATTTTGAAGGCCAGACTAAGCATAAAAATAAATATTGATCATTGATGTATTGTGCCAGTGACATTTTTCATATATATATATATATATATATATATATATATATGGAATAATAATGTTGTCCACAGACTCATTTGTGGGTTTGTTTATTTCTGTCCTTTTCTCCCCTCATTACCCATGCTGTTTGAGCCAGTCCCCTTGGGTTTAGCCAGTTTACTGAAAACCTTTTTAATTTTATGACCAGACCCTGACATAAATATGTTTTTCTCATCCCCCCCACCCCCCAATATGAAGAATATGTTAAGTAAATTCCATGAATAGGGAGAGAGAGCGAGAGAGTGAGAGAGAGGTGGACTTAATATCTGTGTGCACTATGCCACAGCAGTGCTGAGCTCAGAAGACTACTAAGCCTTAGGCTTGTCTTTGATATTTTATATGCAATACAACCCTAATTGCTTGAAATATTTACCGACTTAAATTACATTTTAGGTTCTTAGAGGCCAAACAAGAATTTGCCTTAAGAACACATTTCTGTTGAATACACACTGATCACATTTTACTGGTGCTATTAAGGGAATAGCCTTTCCCCCTCAACATCTTTGTACTGAACTAATTTACTAATTTCTCCCTCCCAGCATGAGGCTAGATTCTTCCCTCCAAATATTAAGCATGCTAGTTTGATCATTCATAAATTACAATGCGCAAATTGCTTTGATAAAAAAAAAATACAGGTAATTTACAAATACAATTTTCTTAGTGTGTTATTTGCTCTGGTCATAAGGGCATAATAAAAAGTCAGGTTGAATATGAAATATAGAGATTGGAGCTCAGTTGCTCGTGTATCATGCATGTGTTTTTTGCCCCAAGTAAGTCTTGGGTGGACTTGAAATAAAGCTGAAGTGGAAGGTGGAGGGGGTAAGGGGGCCGTTCTGCTTTTAACAGCCCCGGACTTAATATAGATATATTGGAATGGCTCTTTTCCAAGAGGGCTTGTTTAACTGTGTAAGGAATTAGTGGAACAAGAAGTCATCTATTGGTTATTCCTCCAGACGAGCCGAGTGTAAGCCAGTATCTGGTTTCTTTGCACCTTGCCCCATTCAGCACACACACACACACACACATACACACACACACACACACACACACACACACACACACACACACATTAAGTCCTCATTTGTTCCATATCAGCTCAGGGTCTTTGTCAATGGGGCTAGTGGCATAACATACATCCAAATACATGCAAATACATTGTTTGCCAGTCCTCTTGTTCAAATGCCGCCTTCCAGGATCAGGAATGTTAATTTTTTACCTTTCTCTGAAAAAAAAAAAGAACAAAGAACGAACGAATGAAAGAAAGAAAACACGGAGCTCATCGACCGATAAGCCTTTGAGTCTAAGGGCTAGTGGATTGTATGAGGCGGGTTGGTCCAGGTCAAAGCTATGGCCACACAAAGCCTCTTTATTCCTGGTCTGTATCTGTGTGGCTGATGAGGGCCTCCTGCAGAACTCCTCTCTAACAGAGCAGAGAGATGAGAACAATGCATTTAGTCTGTGGCACAGAGATGGAGACCTGGTCTTAATTCCAGCCTGGTGCTGACAGAAAGCACAGGGATCAAAGTCCGACTCTATCCTATCGATCCACGTGGCCCGATTGTCATCAGCAGCTGCCAAGCAGAATATCTACTACTTTGATAACGGCCCGTGAGCATGGGTTTATATGTGTGTGTGTGGGATTAGAGCTCAAAGCTGCAGCCGGCGTGCACTGGAGGAGTGTGGTTAACTGATAAATGACCTGTGACGTGAAAGTAATGTGTACTCTGGGATCTATGGGATTGTTTAAAAAATTGAACTCTTCAGAACAGAATAATGTGCAGACTCCTGAGCGCATAAGTGGTTTCATTCAGCAAAGAGTTCTCTCTCCAGCACACTCGCTCTTTGCTGGTTAGTTTCCAGAAAGCGCTCATTGAGTGTGTTCACAAAGTAGCGGGTGTGAAGTTTGTACTTTTGGGCCTCGCTGTGTGGATTGAGCTTGGTTGCCAGACCCTCTGGTGCTCCTGAGCTTGGCGGGACCCTTTAAAAGACAGTGAGGAGCATGGGTGCTGACAGGGGAGCTATTGAGCATGGTAATGACTTGTACATCTCCATTTTCAATGTGTTTGTGAGACAGCCTGGGACTGGATATGGCTGCAAATACACATTTACAGCTATGTGGGCAGCTTTAGGACGGCATACATATAATACTGACTGTTAATGGGTGAATTTCATGAAATCTGTCAAGAACATGTCCAGGTCATGTTTCACCCCCAAAATAAGAAAAAATAAGATATTAACATTTACATGTGTTCATTTAACAGATGCTTTTATCCAAAGCAACTTACAAATGAAGAATACAGCAAAAGTAATTTATCCTGAGGAGGGAATAATATGAGAAGTTCTGCAATGCAAAGTTTCACTTTTGCTCATTTGCTAATTTGATATCAGGGTCAGAAATGAACTTTTCCATTAAGGGGCAATATTTGCTTCCTGGATTTGATTTTTAGGGGGCATTTTATACCTTTTATATGGCTTTTTTATCCAAATAAAACATATAAGGTGTAATATAATGTGTGACATAATCATTTCATGTCAAATACTCATCTTTAAAGGAGCACTTAGTAATTTTTCTATGCATGTCATCTTGAAGTTACACTGACACCAAGGGGATTGGATGCAGCATCAAGCCCCATTCATACCGTGGGCGGCATTGTCGCTTGGTGTCTCTAGACTTTGCGATCTGTGTTGCTGGTGGGTGTTCCTACTGCTGCCGCCTCTCTAACTTTATTGGTGGACTGCACAACTGGCCATAGTAGCGTTTGAAATGCTGATTACAGATAATACTGCCGATAAAACTAAGATATCTTTCTAAATAGACAAGGAATCAGTTCTTTTGCCTCTAAAAATTCACATTCTACAGAGGAGAGTGTTTTATATAATCTGCTGCAGTGCCTAATGCACAGTTCTGGGCAGATTACTGATTACAAGTGTTCTGATTAAAAAAATACGTGAAAAAAATGCAATCAGTAACGTAATCTTGTAGATTACATTTTTGGGATAATCTAATCTGATTACTTTTGGATTACTTTCAGCCTATTTCTGTATGGTTTAATTGTTTGAGTGGTGCTTATGTCCACAAATTCAGAAAAATGATCGAAATGTAAAAATATGAAGGAAGTTTTCAAATTTTCATGTTTTCCCCTTGTGATGCTGATAGAGGTCTAGGCCCTCCATAAATGACAGATTCAAATATGTTTGGGTTTAACAGGCATTTCTTATTGGAGTTTCCAATAATTATGGACAGGTTCCCAGGGCACGTTAACATAAATGTGGTTATGCAATTTCACCATATTACAAATGCCATCCACATGTGCTAAGAGATCATATATTTGTGAATCAGCATCACAAAAACATCTCAATTTAAGAAACTAAAAGTAACTTTATGGTGCTTTTCCAGTTGAATATGAAATGACTTGTATTTGTGCATTTTGATGCGTTTGATGGACAAAACCCCTTCAAAGACATTGCAACACATATTACACACAGAGTGATAATAAAATAATAATCAAATAGTAAATGAAAAAAAAAAAGTTTGAGTTGGTTAGATTTGCGATGTAAAGTAAAAAAAAAAATTAAAAAAAACATGCATCCAAATGCTTCTTTAGATTTGACGTAGAATCTTTCACAGTTGACAGGATATTAACTTTTGGAAGGCAGCGTTTACATTGCACAGTGATGTTTTTGCCCCGTGTCTCCTTAAAAATTAAATTATCTCTATAGATCCAGTGTTTAAATGCTGAGATACCATTCCATATTCACCTGGCTGGCTAGTAGCGAGTATCAAGTTCTGAGTGCAATGCACACAATCCTCCCCCCCCCTTCCGAAAACACTTGAAGACTTACCAGACGTATATCAGAGGTTTGCTGATTTTGAATGAAAAATGTAAAATATTGAAAAAAGAAAATTATTAGGATGATCAATAAATTAACAATTTACTGCCGTTGCCTTGTTAATATATAATCATGTAATCTACAAAAACTGTAGTCCGATTATGAGTATTTTCAAATGTAATTTAATCCAATTACAAGTACTTGATTTTTGTAATCTGATTACATAATCCAGATTACATTTAATCCGTTACTAACCAGCACTGTTAATGCATCATATCATTAAACAAGAGGAACATTATATCTATAAATGAATCAAACTCACTCAGAATGCCGACATGGTTTTCCATGCATCATTTTATTAGCCCATATCCATGTATGTGGTTACAGATAAATGATACAGAATAGTGAAATCATTCACAGAAACTACTTCTCCATCTTTCCTGCACTCAACTCCAGTATCACATTCACTGCCTGGAGACAGATGACGTGAGCTACTCTGTCTTCACTCTCATTGGTAGTTGTTGGCAAATGTCGATCTTCATTTGCATAAAGTTGACATTTTCTCAGTTTGTCTTGTCACTCCCCACGGTGATCTCTGTCGCCAGCGGTCGAGAGTGCTCATGTCGCCAGAAGCCACTGTGCTCTCATTGAAAACGAATGGGATCTTGTCTTTCAGTGACATTTTTGCCCCAAATCCCCCTTAATTTCTGACCTTGTTAGAAATGTTACTTTGCTTAAAGAAAATGTATCTTATTTTAGGGCCATTGTGACAGTATGTCCAGGACAATTAAGCACCCTGTCCATTAGCATTACTCTAATGCAGATGAATGAATGAATGAATAATAAATAAATAAACAAATAAATACATACATACATACATACATACATATCATTATCATACCTGTAATGCAAAAATAATTAACAACACAAACAACACTGATTAATCTATAGCTCCCTTTTTACTTCAGGGGTTTCCCCCTTCTCCTCCTCCTCCTTTTGTTTCAGTCATTTAACCTACAGCAAGCACACCCTGTGTCTTTAAACAGGCCTCCACTGATTCCCCTGTGTTCTTAACGGAGGGTAAATTAATACCTGATCTAAGGGCAGGGGACAGTAGTGAAGACACTGCCGGGTGATGTGTGTGTCTCTGACAGAGAGACAGATTGTGCTGTGTATCACCGTAGACTTCATCAGCTGTACAGAACTGATGATATATGTAAGAGGCGGGAGGTAAAGAGGTCTCTCTCTCCTCCTCTCTCTCTCTGTCTGTCTTTCCCTCTCTCTGTGCCTCTACTACACCCCCATGAACTGGTCCGCGGTGTGCAGAGAGGAAGAGGCTGCCAGCTACACAGCCTGACTGATTGCTACAGATGCTCTTCCTCATGTACCACGAGTTACATCCTCGCCACAGCAGGTCTTCGGGGACAAACAATAGCACCTGTTCCTCATATGATGGGGCTCGTTCATGTATCTTTAATGAAGCTTTGGGGCAGATGGTGAGAAATGGCATTATCCCATCCTCTGGTTCTAAGGAGCCGATAAGACAAAGGGCAGATAGAGGCAGGCTTACAATAGGGCTGAGTTTATGAGGTTCAGAGCTTCCCAAGGCCTGAGCTTTCCTCCTCACATCTGCTCCACTTCATTCTTTCACGCTCTTGATGAATTGACTGGCAATATTAATACTGCAGGCAGCTGGGCCTGGCACACTGACAGGGGGGAGGGGGGCAAAATATCAGGGCACAGATACACACATATGCATGTTGATACTTAGGTTATCTTAGTGTAAAATATTCATATACGTATAAAGTATAAATCTTCATTACAGGGTTAGTTCACATAAAAATTTAATTAAAAATTTTGTAATTATTTACTCACAATCATGTTCCAAATCCGTATTACTAAACAAAAGGATAATGAGTAAAACAGAATTTTCATTTTTGGGTGAACTATCCCTTTAATCTGAGATAGTAAAATTAGCATGTACTGTATAATACTTATACAAGTTATTTTGTGTAAAATAGTTTTAAATAAAGTATAACATGTCATACTACAGGACACTGCTGTCACTGCTTGAAATCTCATGCCAATGTCCCACATACTATTTCTAAAATTGTATACACACATGCATACAGATATACATGTACTGTATAAGTGTTTGTGGACACATGCATGATGTATGTGTGTATGGACACTATTGGGAGAGGGGTAGACAGAGAGAGACAGATGGATCCAGTGACTGAAATAGACAGAGACAGAGCGAGACTGATGGATATAATAAGCAAGCTTCCATGCAGGATGCGATATGCAATTTATCAAAATCCATCTGTCTAAGTGCATACACATAATTCCATTCTCTGTCTATTAGCAGTCAAAGCAAATTGCCAGTGATAATCTTTACATCTTTATCTGCATTGTCTGCTTGGCTCTGCCAGTTTACTTTAATTGACAGGCTTGAAAGCTAACCTTCACTTTTAGTCCCCACTTTAAGGATGCTTATTTGATATGCCACTCAAAGATGTGGTGTGTGTGAATTAAACTTTAATGTAAAGGCCTCATTATTGCAAATCACAACCTCTCAAACTTTGGGCAATTTATCTGTTCCTATCTTGCCTTTTTTTTTTTTTTTTTCTTGTGATGTTTGCACCCTTTGAAACAGCACTAGGGAAATCTATTTTATTAGCAGAGTTATTATTAGTATTGATAGTTAGTTTGTTCATTTCAAATGATTTCTAATTCTGCTTTAACTGTTCTGAGTGTTCAGTCAGATTTGAATGAAGACATTGATAATATAGTTTAAGAGTAGATGGAGCAAGGCAGGCCAGTGGTTTTGTCATTATGTAAGTGGATCTCGGTCTAGGACTATATGA
Organism: Myxocyprinus asiaticus; assembly: GCF_019703515.2. Lineage (NCBI taxonomy): Eukaryota > Metazoa > Chordata > Actinopteri > Cypriniformes > Catostomidae > Myxocyprinus > Myxocyprinus asiaticus. Next base: position 25,315,153 of record NC_059344.1, read on the forward strand.
AATGACATGTCAAGGAACAGTTGTGCTTTGGTTCCACTTTAAAAGCAGCTGTTTAATGTAATTCTGTGGCTTTAGACTGATTCGTCTTGCAAGGGTAATGTGAATAAGGCTAATAACAATTATGTATGTGACTGACCTTAGCGGCCCTCTGAAGGATACCAATTTACATGGTCAGAGGCACGCAGAGAATAATATTGTTTTTCTCCTAAAGCACTTTCACAGATGCTATTTATCTGTACCCCTCTTCCACCAACTTCCTCACCACTTACATTTTGATTAATCTCAAATGCGAGAGCAAACCTTTTCCACAAACACATCTGTGAGGTCATGTTTAAGAGCCCTCTGATCCCTCTCATTCAGCACATTTAAAGTATTTGTCACATCTGTTAAACAAAGAAAACACTCTCGCACAGTTCTTTCACTTCGGCTTAGTGTTAACTCTGTAGATGCACTTTTGTAAAGTGCAATGCTCAATAAACAGAAAAGTGCAGGATTGTTCCTATTTATTTTTGCTTAGAAGAACTCACTTAGTCCGAATCGATGAAGTGGACCTGAACACTTGTTTAGCACCTGGGGAACAGGCCCTACTGAACTGAACTCTAGCGTTAGGTGCTCAGAAGACGAAAGCAGTGTAAAAACAAGAGATCACGCAGACCTCAGCGAGAAAGTAGTTGCTCAGAGCAGGTTGATTTCATGCCCCAATGCTGCAGCAGTAATTGCGTCCAGACCAGTTTTTATTGCTGGCTGATTTAAAAAAGGAATGAATGGAGAAACATTATGTAATGTGTTTATTTTGGGGGGGCTGACCTTTATTAACCCATTCTCCAGTTGGGGTCCCCAGAGGTGGGCCGAGCTGCCTGTATTAACTCTATCCTGGCCCACAGTAGCAGCCCTGCAGCCTATCACCCACTGGCAGGAAGCAGGGAATGACAGCAAGATTGGGCCCAGCCAACACTCCACAAACATGTGTTTTTAGACTTCTATGGGAAGTCGCTTAGATCCCTAAAAGCTTAGACTCCCTTTTTCTTTGTCTTTGTTTCTGTGTATCTGTTTTTACTCTTACTCTCATTCCTGGAGACATAATCCACTCACACACATGCATAGAGCTAAAGCTGACCTTATTACATCAATATAGTTCTCCATACTTATCAATAAAGAAAGAATAAAAACAAACATGGTTGAGAGCATTTCAAAGGCACCACAGGAAATGACTGGTGAAATATCACAAATATACTTTTAAAATAAGCTTTTTCATCTTTTTCACAGCTGAAAGCAGGTGCAGTAAATTACTGGCCTCCAATCAGCGTTTATCATCTACATAAATGATCTTACAAGACCATAAGACAAATGCTGTGTATCTGCGAGAATGAGCTGTGTTCATAGACAGTCTGTCAGTGTGACATGGAGTGCACATACTTGATGAAGAATATCTCACCTGTTGGTCTTAAAAGAGAAAGGATTCTGTTTTTACGACTGTCCTGTTCTAAAGAATCAAATGTGTGCTCATGACACTTATCTAACAACCGAACGCACTGTAAACCCTCTTAGATTCCTCACAGTGTGTCTCATGATTAAGCTTTGTAAGGAATGTCAGCCTGACAACAAAAGACAACGTCTCTGTGTGTGTGTATTTGAACAATTATCAGCACAGGAAAATCTCATCTGGTTTCATCATATTATTGTAAAGATTGCAATTATCACAGTACAATTAATTGGGCCTTTTTGTTATGATATAAATATGCACAAACATTCCACAATTACTGTACGTCACCCGTGTGTGTATATGTGTGAGTGTGATGGCTTCTTTGAAGTGCTAAGTTAACGTGCGTTCTGCGGGTATTAACTGCAGGTATTTGTTGAGCGTGTGCAGGGTGGACCGGGGCAGAATATGAGCGCTGCTGTCAGCCTGTGTTAGACTCTTGTGTGATCTCCTCTTGCTTTGTGTTCAGCAGGTCCAGGGTCACATGCCTCCGCTCATGATCCCCATTTATCCACACGACCAGCGCACTCTGGCAGCAGCCGCAGCGGCCCAGCAGGGCTTCCTCTTCCCCCCAGGCATGTCCTACAAGCCCGGTAAGAACACACATTCAGCTTTTTTTCTTTTCTGTCATTTACTTCACACATCTTTATTGCTGGTTTGTCTATATTTCCTGGGATATCTCAACATTCGATTTCCTTTTCAAGCTCAAGTTAATAAATAAAATATGATAATTTTTTTAAAATAATACCTCTGTTATAACAAATAAAAACTGCATCAATAGTTTATTAATGAAGACTGGATCAAATGAATTAAAGGGACAGTTCACCCAAAAATGAAAATTCTGTCATCATTCATTTGTGATCCATGGAAGAAATTCATACAGATTACTTTGACAATATGCCCCTCAACCCTGGTAATTTGTGTTTAATTTTAAAGGAGAGCACGACCATTAGTGAGCATTTTCTCTTTTGCGGGTTGAAGGGCCTCTGGTGAAGCTGCCTGTCATACTTGTCCTGGCATGTCTTTCTTCTCCTTTTGTGAAAAAGAGAATTGCTCCTCACGCAAGCATTCTAAATTCAAAAACAAATTTGTAAGAAATCGCTACAACATGCAGGCTGACTCACTGCCAGGCCAGTATCCCTCAACCTCATATCCAGTCATTGTTCAGAGATTTAGGGATGTGCCACTCTCATTTTCTGTAATTAAACATTTCAAAGCAAATTCCTGACTCTCAAGGGATCGGTGGCATTTTGTCCAATCCTCATCCTTCCATTATTTTCCTTTATTTTCCCTCTTCTCTTTTTGTAGTTTAATTGCTTTTTGGGAAAAATAAAAACACTCAAGTAATGAATTTCACTTTAGTAGGTGAGAGGTAGAATATTACAGGGTGTGGTAGAGCAGCTAATAAATTAACAAAAAAGGTAAATGATGGAATATAAAGTCAGCTATTTTGGAACTACAAAGGCATGACAAGTTGAACAAAGAGCCTGAGGGGATTCTTTTCCCTAGTTTGATTTTTTTTATATGTTTGACATGGAAAGTGTTTTAGTACAAATAACAGCAGCTGTAATGGAATCCTTGGCGTGTGTAAAACACTTGCATTATTCATAATTTGCAAAACAGCAGAGGGGAGAAAACTTTAGGAAATGGCTTATTGCCGTTAACATGCAGGACTCGAATTATTGTCATGGATGATGCGATAGGACTCTTTGCAGTTTGTGCTACCCGGGGGGGCCTGGCTCAATGCAAGTGGCCAAGGCCCAGTGCTGATGGCCCTAACCCTGCAGTGAAACAGCAGAGATCCCCTTTCTCACACACTGTGCTCAATGGCTTGCTCTTGGTCTAAAGAGAGGACTCAGGTCATCCTTTTCTCAAATAGACTTGAGGAGGATAGTGGCGATCCCCCCTGTGTGGACATGACGAGAGGTATTGCTGATAGTGGCACTGCAAACTGCTCCTTGGATGTTTACGGTCCTTGGAACGCAATGATCCCACAATGCCTAATTGACACCCCCGCTGACAGACAATGATTCTCCAGAACCTTGCCTGGAGGGTGCATTCGTGTGACAGAGAATGTGCATCATGTATGCGTTTAGACATCGGTACACTGCATTAGCAATTGATAATCCCCGTGTTGAGCTGCTCTATAGATCCTCGGTGGATGTCACCAGTTATTGTTCTATGTGCTATTTTCTTTTAAATATAAAAGAGTCTCTGATCTCAGCCTAAGGGAAGAGCCGTGAGCGAAACACTGAGCCCTTTAACAAAACCACTCAGTTCAAAGACAGCCCCACTCGGCTTGAATATTCCACATGCTCAGCTCTTGGCATCAGCTGGAGCAGAAGCGAAGAGGTTGCAGAAGGATCACTCTGCCAGCCGTTTCTCCCTGCTATGCTGCACCTTTTCATTAGCCTCGCGGCCTTTGCTTCATATGGAGCACCAGCCCGCGTCGGTGGCAGCAGTGCCCTGTGCGAGACCCTCAGGTCCTTCCACTTAAAGATGTCCTGTGCCAAGTTGGCAGCCTATATTGGCCTTGATTTGCAGCATGATACCTGATTGAAACAGAAAACACTATGAAGCTCTCTAGCAATGCCTTTATGCGAGAGAGCACTTTAGGCATTATTCAACAGTTCTTCTCGTGCCTGCGCATTTTTTATAAGAGAAGACAGTGGAGTATTGTAGTCTGAGCTGAGGAGGTTTGCCCTTCCTGCTTGGTCTCTGTGCAGAGAGCTTGCTCCGATAAGGTTCTTCTCTAATAAAGTGATGCTATCACAGGGAAATTACAAGATGAAGTGGAGGCTCTGGCTTGGGATTTCTGGCCTGAGATGTGTGAGCTAAGAGCTTGTACTTAAGGCTGAAACATACTCTACACAAGTACGTTAATGCAGATGCTTCTAGCTACTCAAGCTCGATTTCTAGCGTTTTTGCGATCCAAATTGTGTCAGACCACAATTCGCAACACAACGCAAGTACATGTTGCATTCTCAACGTTGCCACAAAGGGCTAAATAGCAGACATCAGTATGAACTGGCCGCTTCTACAGCCAACTACAGTCATGGCGGTGCAACGATTTGAAGATAATAATTTTGAGCAAGTAAGGTAAAGTCAATGTATTTATAACAACTTATGCTTAATAAAAACACATTCAGTTTAATGGCACAGACTTTTGAAGGCAACTCTATCGTCCTCTTGGGTACTGATGCTTGTTACCACCACAGTAAGGCAAGAACACACATTAAGCACTTTGAGCCAGACCATGTGTTAGCAATGCGTTGACCAAGTGGTCACATCTGTGTGCATACTTGTTTAAAGTATGTTTTGGCCTTACTCCTATTCTTCAATCACCGCTGCCCACTCTCGCAGGCCCAGGAACATGTTGACGGTCTAAGGTATGGTTGTGCCCTGTTACCCAGCCCTCTTTGGAGTTGATGAATCAGAGGGATACTCAATCCTTAAGAGTGTAAGGAAAGGGTCCATTGGGCCCCCAGGGGGTCTGATAATAAGCTCTTGGCCCTTGGCCCTAGCAAGCTTGTGGAAACAACCCGATTGGGTAGTGGCGTCACTGGAGCCTCCCTGGCATCCACTGGCAGGGAAGGGGCCTGAGACCAGCTATGCTGGAGACAGGCAGATTGGCCTTTTAAACCAGATTCACTTTCCCAGACTGACATAGAGAAAGCTGGCAGCCAACCCAGTCTACTTGAGACACTGGCAGCCCACCCAGCCCCCAGAACATTAGCCTTGGCCTTGTTTTCTCTGCTGGCACCTGACCCGCCTATGGCTCACATGACATATCACCACAATCACCAAGAAAGACACAGAGAGAGTTAGAATGAGAGTGAGATAAAACCTTAGGCGGTAATGACCCCCTCTACGTCCCTTATTGCACTATTTGAAATCAGTTCAATTCACTCTTTATTTACCTCTGCCACAGGCTCGGATTGAATTTCCTGGCTGCATCACAATGTGCTGTGGTCAGTGTGATTGCAAAGTGAGTGAGAGGGTAAAAAGAGGGAGGATATATATGTTTACCCCCATGCCTGTGGCTTAATAGCACCATATGTTTGTGAGGAGAAGTGACAAGCAGAAGTGGAGGCTGAAACAGGGCCAATTGCCTTCCATGGGCACACTTCATTCAAACCTCCAGCAGCAGACCTCATCATGTCTGTTACACTCTCAGAGCCAGAGACAGGGTTATATACACCAACCACAGTACAAAACACATCTCACACACTTAACACACACTCTCACAGGCACTCAATTATCTGTATAGGCTTTCTGCAGCCAGATCTTCCTATTTTGTTCTATGTTTTTATCGCCCAATTGTATCTGTAGTGTGTTATTCTATTGTGTACGTTTGATTTCATGATGAAAATATATTTCAAGCCATATTTAGATTGTCATAACCTGTTGAAGTTGGCCACCTCTTTCTCTCACACACATTTCATTGTGCCAGATCACATTGTAAAACACATAATGGCATGTAGAGCAATAGTGCAACAAGTCTGCAGCCATGTCAAGCTTTGAACTGAACATGATATATCGTCCATTTTATTTACACCACAGATAGTTGTGAAGAACAGCATAAAAAAGCATAAACCTGTGTACAATTCTTAGAAAGATTAGAAAAGACTGTGCAAGTGTGGGCACAGATAAAAAGGGAGAATAAAAAGGGGAAAAACAGAATGTGAGATAAAGAGAGACGTTTCTGTGCAGATCCCACTCTGCTCTGGCCAGCTGACTCTTTTGTGAGTGCAGATGTTTGGGCTAAGTGCCGAGGCTGGGTGCAGGCAGGCCCACAGGAACTGTGTTGGCACTTGTCTGGCCTGCCGTTGGACTGGCTCATTGTCTCAACCTGTGCGCATTGTTCAAAATCCCCCCTCCCTCTTTCTCCGACAGGTGATAACTACCCAGTGCAGTTCATTCCATCCACAATGGCAGCTGCTGCAGCGTCAGGACTCAACCCTCTCCAGCTCCAGGTATGTACAGCTACAAAAGAATTTACAGGCAGTGGGCCAAGCCCTGAGCACCGTGTGAGCAAACCAGCTGTATGTTAAATAACAAGTTAGAGCTAAATCACTCACACCGGTCCACCCCTACTAGCTTAACACCTTCCATCTGCGATATACCCCTTTTTTGGGACACAGTCTTCATGCTTATGCTTACACCTACATATGAACCGGGAGTTTTGTTTATGAAGGGTATTTCAGGGAGTAGATCCTCCTGCACCTTAATTGATTTTTTTTTGTTCACTGTGTTCTTAGTAACTTTGTGGTATAGTAACATAACATGATGATGGAAGAGCTTCCAAGACGCTCCAGGCTGCCCTAAGAGTGATTCTCAGAGTTGCAGGCTCACAACTCTACTTGTGATCCTCAGTCAGATACTATCTCCTGGCGACATGCTTTAATATAGATCCATATCTTCATTCCAACATTTTATCTTATCATGCTTGTCATTTTAATTGTTTCTTTGGAAAATAAAGGCTTTGAAAGGACTGGCTCAGCTTTTTGTTTCTTGAAGTATTATTCTGATTACTTTGCAATCTGCGAAAAACAAGTTTCTGTGAGCTAATAGGGAAGGCAAGGGCCTTTATTAGCACAGTTAAACTAATGTCAGTAGTCCTTCCTGTTTACTCAAAGAAATTATGAGAGGTCTTATAAGTAAGTGAGTGAGGAAAACCGATGCTGTCCTTTAAACTTCTCAAAAGTTCCTTCAGGTTCTTTTGAACAAAGAGTGGAGTAAATGATTGAGAACAGAAGGCGAAACAGCTTATAGCCCTGCGGCAGATTCGTTTATTCATTTATTTCTTGCTTTTATTCATAGACAGTTGTTGTTTTGTCATCAACAGTAGTAAGCAGTTGATAGCAATTAAACATTAAGCTCTCTGATAGCTGGGAATGTTACAAAACAAAGCGGTGAGCAGAGGGAGGAGGACATGTGGGGTAGAGAGAGGCTAGGAAAGTGTTTTGTACCTTTTCTTCTTGCTGATACATGTGCACAATTTGTCCTTCGGAGCTTATCACTCTCAGCATTAATGAGCCTTGGCAAGTTGGAACAATGCTTGCAGCTGGAGCTGGAAAGGCCTCTGCTATAGCATGTGACTTTGGGGAGAACAATCATCTGTGCTGAAGGTGTGGGATGAGTCTCTTCATGTTAAAAAGCATGTGTAGTATGTGCGTGTAATTGTAAGAGAGCAAGCTAAACAGAGAAAGTGAGCAAATGGGGAAAAAACAGATAAAAAAAAAAAATATTGGAGTAGGCAGTGCTGGCGTAAACTGGGCCTGTCCTGTCTATTTATAGTGTTCTGATGGGTCAGCTAGAGTCTGGGATAGTCATATATCAGGAGACACCGAGACCCCTCAGCCATTCATTGTGCTAATAGATTTAACCCTGGGAATAGGCTGAAACCAAGCCTCTGAGTCCATGACTTGGTTGACCTTTAGAAAATACAGTAAACACAAATGGGTTACATACTCATTAATTGAAGTTTGTCTGTCTACCACAGATTTAGCTGAGCAGATTGCTATTTACTTAACATATCTTTCAGTCTAAGAAAGCTCGGCTAGTCAAACATAACCTTTCCACCGCAAGTGTATCCCAGTCATCACATGAATGTGAGTTCTCAAAGCACAGTGGAAAATTATTATAAATTATAAGGAAGAAGATGAAACTCATTTCAAACATGATGATAATGCTGTTAGTGCATGTCTCTTAAAGTCTGTCTAAGAAAGAGAGGTTACACAGGCAACTTTGATTCACAAGCAGACACAAAAGCATCCAAAACATTGTTTTGAATGAAAAGGACAACAGATATACATAGATGAGGTTGTAATTTTGTGGGGAAGGGAGATATGGAAGAATCTGTACAGCAGTTAGCATGTGCTTGTGGTTGTGGCTGCTTTTGTCTCCTTTCCTTTCCTTTTTTTATTTTTTTTTTTGAGCAAGAATAACAAGCTTTGAATTCCCATCTTAAATCAAAGGAAGCAAATCTTTCTAAATATGTCAGATAAATGAGGGCCAGCAGTAGGTCAATGTTAATGAGAGGTATGTATGGTTTCGTCTGGTGTGTCTGGCTGATTATCTGTAATGGCAGTATCACTGAGCTCCCGCCGCTTATGCATCACTGATCCGCTCAGTGGGAGTGACCTCACCTATGAGATCCCCACTTCCTGTGCCAGTGGACCCACCCACCCCCTGCCACTGGCTGGGTGCATCTGTCTAATTAGAACATCTTAACTTGTCAGCAGTTCTGGCAAGGTGTAATTTTCCCTAATTTGCTAAGTTTAGACTGGGGAAATATATGAACCTTAAAAAATGCTCAGATTGAAAAGGAATTAATTTCCACAATGCCATGCTCGCTCATGCAGGAAGAGGGACGTCCGCTCTGCCAGTCTTAATGTTGCCGATGCTACGGCTCGCAATTTTACCATGTCATAACAGTAAGTGGGAAAGCTGTGGAATCTCTCTCTCTTTCTCTCTTCCCTCTGTCTCTTCCCCATCAGCCAAGCCCTTCCACAGGCTAACAAAAGGCCTCAGGTCCCAGGGAGTGGAAATGAAAGCGGCCAGGCGATCTGAGAGCGTAATTTGCTTGTCAATACATTTCCCTCGGCCGGCAGCACAGGCACACACACACTTGTCACCGCGAAGCCCAACACAGCGAGTAATTTCACTCAATGCATCCCTGACAGATTGGCCCTCGTCTGCAAGTCACCAGAGGAAAGCCGCCCAAACTATTCCCCAGTCCGCATGCCTCTCTTCATTAAGACCCTCTCAGGGTTCAGGATGAGCTGGGCACGTCCTCCAAACAATGGCTCCATCCCCCTGTGTTGCCTGCCTATTAGAAGTGACACCTCTCACCTCCAAGTGGAAATTGTGTTCAGATTGTAGCCGTATGCCCAGACGGTCTTAAAGGAATTATCCTAATTCTACAAAATAATTGTATTTTATTTTTTGTCTGTCTGAATTGGCATTTAATTTGCCAGCGTACATCAATAGTTTAGAGGAAAACAATTTTCTTAAAGCTATTCTCACCCTGATATATTGTTTTGCCATGAGGTCTATACAAATCTGAAGTCAATTTGCGAGAGGCCTGTTTTTCTTTTCTTTTTTTTTTCTTTTTTATCAATGGAAGCAGGAATTGGGATTTCAGCAGTTCTAAAGTAAAGCATCATGGGATAAAGTAGAAAATCTGGGGCCTCCCCGTGGCACATAATAGAGGGAGCAAGCACAAATGGGTCCTATTGTCCCTCTCTCTCTTTTTCTTTTACTATTTCTTTTCCTCTCTTCATTCTTTCTTTATTATTTTTTCTCTCCATTGTCTAATCTCTCCACTCTCACTCCTCCTCTCTTTATAGCCCTTTTTTCAAATTTTTAAACTGTATTTAATGTTCCAGTTATCCTCCTTCTCAATTGAAATGACATTTCTCATGCTAATGATGCCTCAGTTAATGCTGTCATTACTGGCAAAGCTTACACATTTAAATTAATAGTTCCCACAGAAATGAAAATTCTGTCATCCTTTACACATCATGTTCTTCCGAACCTGTATGTCATTCTTTCTTCTTTGGAACACAAAAGAAGAGGCAAAATGTTAGCCTCAGTCATCATTCACTCTCATTGTATGAAAAAAAAAAAAATGCAATGAAAGTGAATGGTGACTTTGGCTAACATTCTGCCTAACATCGCCTTTAGTGTTCTAAGAAGGACGGAAAGTCATACTGGTTTGGAACAACATAAAAGTTAGTAAATAATGGTAGTATTTTCATTTTTTGGTGGACTATTACTTTAACACCAGAACGGTGTTTCAAAGCAGACCTGAGGGTCAAGGAAAATTCTCAGTTGAACTGCTGGGGTTGAAGAAATGAGGGAAGAGAGGAAATACTGTTATCTTTTGTTTGGATGCTCATGTCTCTGCGTTCCGGATATGTGGAGGGAACAGGGCTTTCTGCCACAGCTAACAAGTGGAGCACTTTCGAATATGAGCTGCAGAAATGAGAGCGAACAGCTGCTGGTGTGATTGAGGAGGAGAGGAGAGAGAGAAGTGGGAGGAAAGGAGTGGTGTGTGCTGTGCGAGACAGACTCCGCAGAGATAGCCAAAAGACGAGAGGTGGCATGAGCACAGGGCAGAGGCGCTAATGGGGGGAATAGGTGGACATCTGGATGGATAGAAAGATGGGCGCTTAGAATTGTAAAACAGAGGGTCAGATGGACAGATGCAATTAAACAAAAAGGAGAGAAACATGGACAGAGATTGGATACGAATAGTGTAGCTGAAGATGCTTCAAGAACCTGGGTTAATATTGTATCAAAATGAGAAAAATGATCAGCACTCATTTATTTTATTTTCTCTTTTTGTCATTTTCTTTTTATTTCTCACAAGTAATTTTTTTCTTGAGATTTTTAAGGCCTGTGGATCTTTGCACCCTAAACTGGTAGAGCACAGTTATTCTATCTTTTTCATCTGAATTTAGACTGTATCAACACATGGTTATCTGTACATGCTTGTGTAGAGGAAAATCTCAGCACTACATTTTACCCATGGGAACACATCAGAAATCTTGCCGTTAAAGGGAGAGTTCACCCAAAAATGAAATTGACATTATTTACTCACCCTCATGTTGTTCCAAACCTGTATGATTTTTTTTTTTTTTTTTTTTTTTTTGCAATAATGGAACGTAAAATATGATGTTACGGCAAATGTTAACCTCAGTCACCATTCCTTTTCATTTCATCTTTCCCTTACAATGAAAGTGAATGTTGACTAAGGCAATCATTCTGCCTAACATCTTCTTTTGTGCTCCACAGTAAAAAGTCTTATGGGTTTGGAACAATATGAGAGTGAGTAAATAATGACAGAATTTTCATTTTTGGGGTGAACTATCCCTTTAGCATCTTCTCAAGTTAGTGAGGCAGTGTAAGGATGCAGAGCGAAAAGCGAAAAACCAAGGAGAATGGATAGAAATGGGGGAAGGGAGAAATTAACAAGGGAGCAGGCTGGGTGCCAGCAGATGGGACAGATGTCTGGCTATACTGGAAAGCATAAGTGCACTAGTGCACCGCTGCTTCTCTTTCTGACATCTGGGCCAGCCTGGGTCAGCCCGACTGCCTTGGGCAATGAGCCTGGACAAGCCTTGTGGCAAACGGGCGCGGGCGCCCTAATGCTACCGAAATGGCAGAGTCGCCGATGCGGCAGTAACGCAGTCCTCTCCCCATGTTACCACTCAGCTGTGGCCATTCAGAGAGAGGACGCACACACAAGAGTCTTAGTGTTTGTAATTTAGTGTGTATAGAGTGTTTATGTTGTGACGTATGATAATGTAGCAGTGGGGTTTTTGTGGCCTCATGGATTCGTTTCAGTGAGCTCAGACTGGGGCCTGTGCGGATAAGTTGGGGAGAGAGAGTCATGCACCATTATAGCTAGAAGCAGTAAAATTGTCTAAATCTGCCACTGTATTTCACAGCATCTGCCAGAAAGCAGTCATCCCTTCACTTTAAGAACAAACAGGAGACTGAAGTTGTTTTTTCCCCACGTGATGGACTACTTGACTATCGTATGTGCTCCTGTAGCCAAAGGCTCAAATCCAGTGTTTTTAGTTTGGAGTTTCATTACTTTATATCTCAGAGACAAATATTCAGAGAATTTATTTGCCTAACCCTTAAAAGTACAGTGCATTAATTATACTGTAAAGTGTTATATTTAGAAGAAGATAAATTCATCTGAGGCAAAAATATTAAGCAAGATTGCATCTTGAATATGTGTACTCTTGTTTCCTTCACATTTTTACACTTGCTTTAAGCATATACCTCATAAAATGTACTATTATTTATTTATATTAAGTTAATTTTCCTAACAGGTATTTTGCAATATAAAACGGTTATTGTCCTTGTGGGTAATAAGCTGTTTGACTGTAAAAAAGCCTACCATTTCTTAGATGTATTTTTTCTTTTCTTTTTGTCTTGTTCAATTCACATTTTTCACTTGTATTTCATTATTTCTTAGTTATTTTTTGTTACAGTGTAAGACACAGTTAGAGTCATTGTGTGTAATAAACTGTTTGGCTTTAAAAAATCCTAACCATTTTTAAACGTACCTTTTCAGGATATAAACAGTTTATCCTACACGTTTACATATTTCTTCACAGAGGTGGAGCTCTGAATTGGCTTTTGGAGACACTTCAGCAGAGTGCTGATGTGTCCTGGAGCACGGTCTGAAAGTGTTGACTAATCTGGCTGATCTGCAAATACTGTTGTTGCAGGCAGAAACAGCTAACCCTCTCATTATCTTCTGTCTCCAGAGGGGTTGCTTTTAATTATTAGAGGCTAACGGCCCGACCTTGGGCCAGACCCCACTCATTTGGAATCCACAGACTGTGAGATGGGCTTGGCTTATACAGTAGAGAGTAAGAGAGGCAGGCAGGAGATATTAGCAGAATTGTGTGTGTGTGTTTGTGTGTTGCCTGAAGTGTGAGGACTGCGGGCAAGCGAATTGAAAAGCCTAATTTCCCGAGCCCTTCTCTCTCTCTCTAACTAAGCTGTATAGCAGTGAGCCATTTAATGCTCAAGTGGACAAAGGTATTACCTGAGTCACTGGGGTGGATCAGACCTTTTCTCTGCAAGCCTTTCTGAAACCACATGCTGAGAGCAGCTCAACATCTCTGACTCTTTTTCTCTCTGCCTCTCTTTCAACCTCTCTCTTTCTCTTGAACCCCACCAGTGTTCGGTCCCCATCAGCTCCCATTTCCTCAGAGCCAGCAGCTTCAGTACACACTGTAATAGTTCTCCACTTTGTCAGATTGCTGCTTATACACCACGTTGTACATCTATTGGTGTTAGCACATGTGTGTTGAGATAGTCTTGAAGGCAGTGCTTGTCTTTTGTTCCTGTCTTTAAGGCCATACTCTACGCAAGTACATGAACGCAAATGCTTCTACTGTAGCTACACAAGCTCGATTTCATGTGATGTTGCTTTACGAAAGGTGTCAGAAAGCAATTCATAACTTAATGAGCATAAGTTGAGTTGAAATGAAATGAAATACACTTTTAGAATACAGTTTTAGTTGTTGCATATGCATTAGCGTAAATGGTCCTCTTATACGGTCAGTTTTCTCTTTTAGGTAAACTGCTGTTATTGCAGAGGAACTTTTGAAATTAATATACCTGAAAAAGTATGTTAAAGTCTGTTGATATATTTATATCTACTCACCTAAATAATAAAGCATCCAGCTAATGGCACAGAAATTTGAAGGTAACTCTGTCGCCATACGTATATTAGAGTAACACAAGAATGAATGCCAGCATAGTTATGCAAGGGCAAATATTAAAGAGTTAGTTCATCAAAAAATGAAATTTCTCTCATCATTTACTCATCATTTACCCTCATGATATCCCAGATATGTATGACTTTTTTTTTTCAGCAGAACACATTTGAAGAAAAATAGAAAATATCTCTTAAAAGATATCCTTAAAATGCAAGAGGATGATGATCCGATTCTTGAAGCTCCAAAAAGAACAGATAGTCAGCATAAATGTCATCCATCAGACTCCAACGGTTAAATTAATGTCTTCTAAAGCGACGCGATCACTTTTGGTGCAAAAAAGATAAATATTTAAATAATCTAAATCTAAATTCTAAATCATCTGGTCAGCAACGGTATGCGCGTGTGATGCAATCACATTGGCACATGAGACACGTGAGAACTGAAGCATGTGCGACACATGGAAGAGCAACCCTGTTTTTAACTGAGGAGGAACACTGTACAGAAGCTTTGTTGGTTTTTGTTTAGATCTGTATTTGTATCTGTTTCTTTACCCACAATGGTGTGTTTGTGTGCTTATGCTGGATGTCTCAACTGAGAGGAGAACATGAGATTACGTCCTAAACATGGCAACACGAATACGTCACACGAGAGACCGTGTAAACTCCACCCTCTCTTGAAGCTTATTGGAAGCGATGGATTATATTTAAAAAGTACTTCAATATTGATCTTTTTCACACTAAAAGTGATCATATCGTTTTACAAGACATCAATGTAACCGCTGAAATCGCATGGATGACGTTTATACTGACTGTCTGTGATTTTTGGAGCTTCAAATGTCTGATCACCATTCACTTGCATTTTAAGGACCTACTGAGCTAAGATATTTTTCTATTTTTCTTCCAATGTGTTCTGCAGAAGAAATTAAGTCATACACACCTGGGAGATCATGAGGGTGAGTAAATGATGAGAGAAGTTTCATTTTTGGGTGAACTATCCCTTTTAAGTATGCCAAGCATTTGTATTGAGTGTTTTTCTGTCATACGAAATCAAGTGGACTTAACCAAATCCTGCAAGAGATTCTAGAAAGCCTGGGAACTCAAATCAAGATTTGACAGGAGATAAAGTGCATAATAAAGTAATCATTTATTGTCTTGTAAAATGTTAGGCTGGAACAGCTTTACCAGTTCAATTAAATATTTGTAAATATAAAGCTTATAAATATTCTGTTGAAAATATGTTTCTTCCCTCCTCATTTGTGAAATAGTGAATGCTTTATAATTATAGCTAGATTCAAAGCATGCCCACATTACCTGTGGTGTTCTTGCTCTGTCTGTCTGAATGGAAGCAGGTATGGGATTAACCATGCTCAGCTTTTTAGTTTTGTGGAGCAAGGGGAAGAATGAAGCCAGCACATCCCGACTGCCCCTCTCCCTGTTTGGCCATTGACTTTCAGCATGACCCTCATTAGCGTTGGCCCTGTTTGCTGTGGAGACACTGCAATATGGCTAGAGGAAAGGGAGAGCAGACCCAGTGGAGCAGCCCCACTTTATCCTGCACATGCCCTTCAGACAGACACTACCACATGTGTCCTTACATCACTTTAGCAATCTCTCTCTCTCTCCCTTTGTCTTTCTATTTTTCACACCTTTCACCATCCAACAATTGGCTATAATAATACAAAGGCCACACCACATTCTGTAAAGCTCAGTGTGAAGGCAAACACACATCTCCCTTCCTGCCCTTGACAATGAGAAGTGTGCTACATGTCACACCTCTGCAATAGTAATGTTCTTTCGCTGTGCCTATCTGGCCGAGAGGGGCCGGGCCACCTTACTTTTCACCCTGTGGCTTTGACCCGTTAATCAGGCTTCACAAAAGGCAGACTGACTGGCTATAATTTGAAGCAAAAGCCAATTACGCTCTTTTTCTGGAACAATAAAGTTCTTCCCACGTGAGGTCAGAGTTCCTCTGCCCATCCACAGCAGCAACAGCAGCACTGTTAACAAACATCTGTCCAGCAGACTGGGTCAAGGGCTCTCCTTCTCTCTCTTTTTCTCTCAAGTATACAAACACAATCAAAGATACACATTCACACAAACACACACATTCACTTATTGCCTGTAAAGGGAAAGTGATTGTGTTGGTTTTTTTTTAACTCTGTGGGACAAATGCTTTCTGTTTATGAGGCTGGGGAGCTGTGCTATCACTGTGTGAACCTAATCAGCCTGCCATTTCCGCTGTCCGTGTGCCGGCGTTTGCCCCAGGTCTCCTGCAGAAGAATTACCCTTTTGTTGGGCACTAATGTGCAAGCATTTAACTTTGGTACCAGAGAGCATTTTAGTGTTTATATCTCCTGATACATGTAGACACAAAGCGCTTTGTCTGGGCTCAGGGTTTTCTCTCTGAGTGGCTGAGGTGGGGCAGGCCACTAATGCTGGTGCCACTTTTTCCATTTCAGACAAATGGAGTCCTTATGTAGCCCAGTAAGGAGAGGAAATGAGAGCAGAGAGAGGGCAAACATGCTCGGATACATACACAATCAAAAACCCCTCTATGCCCTTTTTTTTTTTCAGTTTTAAAATACAACAATGTGGCTGTTGTAACAAATGAAGCATCATAGTGGGACGCTGTTTTGGGGGGAGACTGAATTTTTTTTCCCTTAACTGATGCAATTGTAGTTTCGGGGTTAGCTTATGAGTGCTTGATCAGCAAGGGAGAAATTGCATGTGCCACGGAGTCTAAGGAAGCCACTTATTCTTCCTTTTTTTATTTTTTATTTGGCAATATATACCCTCAATAATTTATATTTTTTTATAGATTTATTTCTATCTAGGTAAAAACACATGTCAACATGTGATCCATTTTTGTCAAATCCATTCAGTCATTTAACTGAACTAATTTCTAAGTCTAAACAATTATGGCTGTTAACCATAAAATCAAAACAACATCAAATACAAAAGTAGCTGTAAATAATACACAAGATAGCATAACATGGTAAACACACTCTGCTAAAATGTATTTGCTTCAGTAACTGGCCTGTCCTTATGATACGTTATACAGCTCTTTATTGTCTAACATCACAATAGATTTGAATGTTATCAGTCTTTCAAGTTTGTTTAAGATATTGGGTGTGTTTTCTTCACATTCATTGTTTTTAAACTCATATAATTTTTTTTTTCTCCTGAAAAAATGTATGAATACAAAACTAATCTGACATCTACTGTACAGGCACATAACCCAAAACTAGATCAGCCCAAATGTTGGATGGCAGCTAAAATAAGAGCAAATCACAATGGGGGTATTTTTGCCTTGTGCCGTGGTTAATTTCTGACCATGGTCTGATCCCTCTTATTTAATGAGAAAAGCAAAAGACAATTAAGCATTTACCTTCTTGATAATCAATATTTGCCAGAAGGAAACCAGAAGTTCATATCACTCTCTTCTCACTAGAGAGCATGAAATTATTCACAATTGTTCTCAGATTCTGAATAATGCAAAGCTCTTAAACAAACATCGATATGTGCCGTTGTACAATTTGATATTCTAACCCTGGGTTTTGTATTTAATTGTTCCTTTTGATCTAATGTTGTTTTGATTTTTTTTAATGGTACAGTTAATACTCATTTTTCTTTTTTTTTTTTTTTTCTCTCTGCCTGGTGTTCAGGAATTACCGATTTGTTGAAGTAAAAATCATTCTCAATAGGTTATGACAGACGATCAGTCTCAGAGCTGAAATCTAAACCTATTTTGCACCCTTTCTCAACACTTTTCCAAAAAGTGACTGACATGCAGCCCTTCAGCCTGCTGAATTCATACCACTGGAAGGTTGCTGATGTTAGCGAGTGTATTGAGCAGGGGCCAATGAAAATAAGCAGAAGAACATGAATTCTCTTTGTAAGGTGCTCTGTCTTAATGAACGCCTTTGATTAATGGAGTCATGGAAACTTGACTACCTTGAGTTTGTGTAACTTTGTTTAAGGGAATGTGTGCTGTGCGATAGAAGGTGGGGGGAGCTCAGGTATCTGTGTAGCGACTCAATAATGTGCCAATTAAAGTAAAAGAGGCTTAATAGAGAGAGAGAGAGAGAGAGAGAGAGAGAGAGAGAGAGAGAGAGAGAGTGAAGAAAAGCAGATCTTAGAAGCAGCAAATCTTACGTCTGCAAATTTTGTGTGATGAGTGGAAAAAACAGTGGTTCCAAGTCTCTTGTATATGTGCCATCTCTGTGTGGTTTTTTTGGGCTGCTGTCTCTCTCTGGATCCAGGCTTTGATATACAGTTAGACCTTTGATGGAGCTTCTATGTTGGGATGGAAAGGGAAAAAGAAATGCAGGAGGGAGAAAGAGAAAGAGAAGAAAAGAGAGAATAAAGGCTTTGAATGTTGTCTGGCTTTGAATACTAACGCCTTGTGGGTTGTCTCTCTCCGTACAGCAACTCTACGCCGCCCAGATGGCCAGCATGCAGGTCTCTCCAGGAGCCAAGATGCCTCCACTGCCCCAGCCCCCCAATTCTGGTGGGTCCGTCTCCCCGTCTGGCTTGAAGAACGAGAAGAGGGCCTCTACCCCTCTCGCTCAAGTGAAGGTACGTGGAGTGGTTCTTGACCCAGTCTTGTCCACATCCCCTGCTCACTAAATCAGCTGTGGTAGGTACTGCAGTGAGCACTCAGCGCTGGTTCTCATCTCGTCTGAGCCCATCAATCTGAGCTGATTTTACAAGGCACTCACTCTCTCAAGCAGAACTCTGTGGACAGGGTTGCTATGGCTTTCCCTGCTCCTGGAGAGCAATTTTTGGAACACTGAGATTGCTGGCCACGATTTCCTGTTTTTATTTTTTTTACTTGGACAGAACAAAGGCAATGACATCACAGACACATAATCTAAATATATTGATGAGGCTAGAATGATGTGATGACTCTCCCTTTTGTTTCTTTTAAAAGATCAACAGTAGGGTACTCTGTTTCATGACAGGTTTCCACCAGTTTTCAGCTCTGAGAGGAGGCCATACACATCATTGTCCGGTTTTTTTTTTTTTTGTGCTGCGGCTGTAACTTAAAACACTTGCACATTTGGAAAAGTTTAGGTTAATATCACAATAGAATGGGGGATAAATCATTGAGCTGAACAGTAGTGTGTGCGTAGCGCTGTAATCCTTTTCAGTCTGCTCAGCTAAGCTGCACCTCCAGGGTTTTTGGAACAGTGCCCTTCGAGAGCACTGCCACATATCAACATCTCAATGACTTTTCAGAGCATACGGCAAGATCATTGGCAATTACACCGAGGCAGCATCGAACCACATATAGTAGGATGGGCGTATTTAGACATCCAAAGTCAACATGTTAACCCCCTTTAATTCTACTCATTTACCAACACGTGCTATATGAGATATTTAATGTCTTTAATCTTAATATTGATCAAACATGTTGCATGATTTTTGCCCTGTTAGCTCCATATGTTGATATGTTGTGCTTAATTAGCTAGCAGTCTGATTGTTTGTCTAGTTGAGGCATAATTGAATGACAAACTGTTGTTGGCAGTGACATTTTTAAAGAGCTGGGGGCAGTTGCTGAATGTGGCCCATCTGTTTGGTCAGTCAACACTCTGCCAGTAAAATCGTTTTCTAGCTTACATACACTTTTCAGTTTCTCAAAAGAATATAAGCGCTACTGATTGTTGTTTGATGAGAAGCACCTTATATGATGAGATGCCTTTTTAAAATTATTCCTGGATTGATGAAGCTGGTATATTGTTTTTCTCATGAATGTGTTATAGTTTAAACATCATCAGCTCTAATTATTTACAAATGTGCAGTCATGCAACATCATGAACACACACACACAAACACGTTTGTTATTATATTATGGTTGGGACCTCCCAGTGACTTCTATTGTACTTAAATTAAGCCAAGCTATATTACAATAAACTATCTCAACCCTTAACTTTAGTCATTTGACATTTTAACATTACCTAAAAAAACATTACTTGCTTCCTTTATGACATTCTTTTCCTCACTGGGGCTGTAAGGTAGGTCCCCATATCTAAAATGTCAAATATACTGTAGCAGAGAGTTTACACACTCTTAATAGTAACATGCTCATCCCTAATAACAACCAAGTGCAAGCTTGATGGCCTTATTGGATTTGTTTGAAACAGGATGTATGAGCTGTTAGCTGTTTCTCTGAGCCTGAGAGCAGGTGAGAAGATAAAGATGTGTACTCAGACAGAGTGGGTTTTAATTAGCCTGAACAAAGCCTGGCCCTTGCTACACTGAGGAGCTATAGCATGGCACAGAGCCTGGCTATGAATACAGAACTCATGTCTTGGAGGAGCTGGTCTAATTAGTCAACAGTAATAGTCTCTGGTGCACTGTCTTTTTTGTAAGGTGGAAAGCATTTCTCTGTAGGGCGTCTCTGTTTTAACAGAAGCTTTGTGTATTTTATGTACAGGAGGAGGGAACACAGCCTCTCAACCTCTCCGCCCGGCCCAAGACAGCTGAGATGGTCAAATCCCCCACATCCCCGACACAGAGCCTCTTTCCCGGCAGCAAGAGCAGCCCGAACAGCCTGTCCAAGAGTGGAGGTATCCCCAGCCCCATCGGAGGAATGGGCCGCGGCTCGTCTCTGGGTAAAGCTTTAGATTTTCTCTCCTTATGGTATTCAGTCTGTTTTATCATTAGAGTTCTGTGTGGTGTAATCTTTCATAATTATTAAAGTCCTCAAAGCCAAGAGACTAATTGTATATTTCTGATTCTTTGTAGTATGAAATCAGAGAGTGCAATGAACTTGACACACTCCCAAGTCATAATCTCTCTCAGACCTTGCCAGTTTAACTGCCTTAGTAAAGAGTAACGAATGCTGTTGCTGTATGTTTGTTTTTTGTTTTTTTTAAAGCTTGTAGTTCATCTCTCATATTAAGATTTTTTTGGAAGCTGCTAGTAACAATTACTAAAAAAGTCTTTCATTAAAACGACACAGAGTTGTTGAGCAGCACTCATTTCCCTCCTCCTCTTGGAGTTGGGCTTTGAACACAGGCTTGGTGTTTGTTTTTCTACTATTTCCGAGATTTAACTGCCATCCGCCTCACTTCACTTTGATCCACTAATTACAGAAAGGCGACACACACTGAGATTGCTCCTTTAGTTTCCTGCTCCCCCCACACATGGAGTTGGCCACACTTACAGTGCACACATGCACATTGTACTCACAAGCCCTCCTATATTTTGTTTCAAAATGCGTCCTTGAGCATATGTTTGTAGTATTTGTGCATTGACTAAGTGATTTGTCTCAGCAGACATCCTGTCCAGCCTGAGCTCAACAACGCTGTTTGGAGATCAGGATGCAGTGATGAAGGCCATCCAGGAAGCGAGGAAGATGAGGGAGCAGATCCAGAGAGATCAGCTACACCATCATCAGCAGAGCATGGAGGCCAAACTGTCTGCCCTCACCGGCATGGGCCTCAACAACTGCAGGGCTGATAAGGTGAGATGGACAACCCCAGTGGTGTAATGCATAGGGCACTGGCCTCCTAAGCCAAAGGTTGTTTGTTCGAGTCCCATATTGGGTTGGTTTTAGCACAGTGATGCGGCAGGCCCATAATCCAGAGGTCAATGGATCAAAATCACTTCTGCTATTTCTCAATTCCTTATAATTTCCTGTAGCTCAGCTGATAGAATACGCTGCTATAGTAGCAATGCCAACGTTGTGGGTTTGAGTCCCATCTAGGGTGGGTTTCAACACAGCAACGCAGCGGGCCGTAACCCAGCCCCAGAGGTAAATGGATTGAAACTAACCTCTGTTATTTCTAAATTATTTTAAGAACCTGTAGCTCAACTGATAGAGCATGATGTTAGCAAAAGGTTGTGGGTACACATGTAGTGATAAAAACATTGAATGCAGTGTAATTCGCTTTATATTAAAGTATCTGCCAAATCCGTTAGTGTAATGTTAACATGTTTGTTTGACACCTTTAAAACAACAGATTCTTGTTCCTTCTCCTTTCGCCTAAGGGCACAACAACAGTCAAAGCTCAAGGACTTGAGCCCACAGTGTTTCTCAGAGATGATCTTTAAAACCAATCAAGGCCTTTGAAGCATGTCCAGAGAAGCGCCTTTGATTGGCATTGGCAGGGTAGATGGTGTACGAGTGTGTGTTTGCATTCGTGAGCGAGGACCATCGCAGTCCTCTGGTGCCTGGCCTGTGCGGGTTCAAACTGTGATGTCTCTGCTCAATTAAAGCATACAGGCAGCCCTCTTCAGCCCCTGGTGTGGGACAGGCCCACTTTGTACTGGGAGCAGGCATTCTCTCAGGGATTCCTTTTAAAAATATCTTCAATCAATGAGTCAATCAAGGAGCAGAAAAACAGGCACTGCTACCATCTGATTGATGCCACACTGCCAGTTGGCTGTGAGATGCAGGCAGGAGCCGGGAGTGGAGGCTCATTAATTTTTCAGCACCTGATTACTTTCAACCAGCATCTTAAAGTAGGTCAATGTATATGTAAAAAAGTTAAAGTGACTATTTTTCAGTCAACTTAGAAGTCTGTGCGTAAGACATCTGCACCGATGTGGGTGGCATTGAAGGAAGACCAAAGCGTGTCCTCAGTAAAGGGCAAGATCATGGCAAATTCCCCTGTTTTCACCTTAATAAGACAAACAATAGCAACATTTAACTGAAGTCATTACAATCCCAATGGTTATTTGTTAATTCCCAGGATTGGGTAATTTTTTCATTGTTGCTGCTTCTCGCAGCAATTTACTTCTTTATAGCACAGAAAGGCATTGTTGTAGTCATAATCTTGTTTTCTCAAACACAATGTCCAACTCGAAGCCATTATAAAAGGAGATATCACCTAAGCTACTGTATTACGCACTATTCTTTCACTCTTTGTTCATGTTCTTTGGAGGTGGATACGGTATGTGAACATGCAGCCATCACCTGTGGCTGTCTCCCTCCCTCTCCCTTTTCCTATTCTATCTACACCAGCCTCAACTCATCCTCTCCTTCATTCTTTACCTTCCAAAATCACTCTGGGGTTAGCTCATGGTCAGCCAAACACAAGAATATGCTGCTACATGACATGAATGTTGCTCCAACAATGGCTGAAAAGGAACATTTGTCAACAGGCAACACACACCTATGCCTGCATTGTTCTTACCAGGTAGAGCTTAACGTTTTTTCTCCTTCTCTTTTGTCTGGTCTTGGTTTTGTCTTTGCACGATTGTAAGGCCCTGCCTTTTCACATGGTTATTTGGGCACCTCAGCTCAGCTCAGGTGAGCTTTATATGTTTTTCTAAAAAGGCATCTAAGTGTTCCAGATAAAAGCTTTCACTTTGGTCAGTTTCAGAATATTAATATTTCAGCGCATCGCCTCACCTGACATAAATACTGGATGCCCTTTAATAACTGCCTTCCAGTCTGCTGTTTGGAAGTTTATCAAAGTGAAAACCTACGTGGAAAATTCTGGAAAGGTAACATAAATGGGATTAAGGAGAGGTTAAAATCATCAACTGGGGCTGTTGGTGGGTGATATTAAATATTGATTTATCCCGGAGTAACGACTGAGCTGCAGAAAAGGGCTAAGTGCTGCTGATGGATCAATTCATCTTTTAATACAAAGTGTGTCCATTGAACACAATGGAATGACCTGCATCCCTTTCCCTCTCTCTTTCCCTCTCGCACACAGAGACTTTCTTTTCTCGCATCTCTCTGTGTTCTGCCCCCTGAGATGGTGAAGTCTCATGTCTTTTAGGTGCATGTGTAAAATATTCATGTTTTAGTGCTTGCTTGGTTGTTTTTTATTTGTCTTTTTTTCTCTCTTTGACATCCCATCAGTGAAATAAAAGCTTTTATGGGACCTCTAACAATTTGCCTTTTTTCAAATATTTATTAAATGTATTATTGCCTACAGTGGGCAATTAATCTACTTTATTATTTATTCCTTATCCCAGTGCATTTTTCCCCCTTGGAAGAACACTGAGTTGTACGTTTACAGATCCGTTTTATGCATTAGATTCAATATAATAAGTTTAACAGCTTTGTTTGATTTTACTTTTCAAAATTAAATTTTACAAGCTGCGTAATGATAAGGCTCCACTTTTGGAAAGAGGCCAGATTTTGATTTTAGATTTCGGCCCCGCTAATAACCTAGTTTCTGACAGATGTCGCAGTCTGGCAAGGAGATAAAATATATTCTTGTGCTGACACTTCTCAAACTGGAATCAAAGGGTGAAAGGCCAGTGTATTGACCTATTGAGCATCCGCAGGCCTCCCCCCCCCCGCCTACATTATTGATGAGAGGAATATTCACTTTTCTCAAATCCCATAGTACCGGGCCACAAACATTTAATTGGAGCTTTGCACACACTCCTCGAAATCCTCACCCCGTACCTTTAGACCCAAAGCCAATGTTTGCCCTTGTTCCCTCCCTGTGTGTGTGTGTTAGGGTCCTATTCACACTTGCCTTTACAAAGACTTGGGTATAATCTTGTCTGGTGTGCAGCCCTGGAAGCAATTTTCTACTCCTTTTTTCTGCTGCTGTCTTGGAAATTGCCATCATAGGTTATTTTTGGCCGCAAAGTAAATCCTGCCATACATGGTTTTGGCCATCCAAAATGTGATTATATTCTGAACTCAGGCACTGCCCATAGCCAACAAGTGCCATTGTTGAGTATTGCTCACATTATTTCTTTGTTTTAATTATTCAGATGTGCAAGGGAATAAAAATAGTGCCTTTTTCGCTTACTGAGTGGGTTTGAACATCTGTGTGTGTGGGTGTATGTCCTGGGCTTGTTCTGAAACAATATTACACAGTTATTCTTCCTGTTACTTATCCCTTAGTAAGACATGAACAGAGTTTAGCTTTGTGCCGATGGCCCCTGATTTTACACTGTGGCTGCATAAAATCACAAATGTCCAAAACAGGACACTCATTCAAAAATGTAACAAGCCTCTATACTGCAGACCTGCACAGCTCTGCTTACGCCAGATATCCCACAACAAAGCCGGTGTAAAGAATAGGCTACAATGAGTCATTTATGTGGCACCATATTGGGACAGAACCCCTCCGAACAAGCGTATAAAGAAGCCTCTGTCTCCCAGATCATGTGATTCAGAGTGTCCATTATTGTAAATAGATTGCATGATAAGAGCAGAGAAAGCAAGGTCCCTCTTAACAGATCCTTAAGGACTCAGTGAACAGTTCAGGGTCTTTTAAGGCTGACAACCCATAAAAATAATAATAATGAAAAAAGGAAACCAAAAAGAAAAACAGAGCTGGAGACTTTCTTTTACTGCAGAGAGATGGACACATATAAAATGGTTTATTTCCCTAGTGATGTTGAAGGTCAGATGTTGTGGGTAAATTTCCCCGTTTTTATAAGAGAGCACAAGTTGTTGGTTTTACATGCAGTTATGCTATAATCTACCACTGAATAGCACATTCTAAAAGCAGATTTCAATAAAAGGAGAGCATTAGGCTGAGAACATAGAACTATTAGGGCTGCCTGACTCGGGTGAAATGTCACAATGTCCTCAGATGATGTGCTCCTGGAAGGTAAAAAAAAAGTTCTGTGATTGGATGCCCACCAGTGGAGGGAGGTCGCAGCCCCACCCATGCTCTGCCCGCGCCTGCTTCTTCGGTCTGGGAGCCTGCGAGCGCAGAGCACCGCTCGGGAATAAAAACCGAGCGACCGCATGAAAGAAACTCTGGGCTCGCTGCACAATTGTATGTGCTTTAGACTAAACGTTTCAAAACTACCAACTACTGGAAAGCTGCACCATTATAAATAACATTGTGATTGGTTACAGCAGGAATTGAAAGCAGATGAGGGGCAAAATAGCTGCACTGAGTTGTATTGAGTCTTGCTCTCAATACAGCCAAAGACTTTTAAGATGGCTGAAGCTCACAACCTATATTGCATATACAGAGTCTGCACTCATTGTAATAGGCTTTCAAAGCCTCCCTTTATTTCTCTGTCACTCAGATCTCTCAGCCAGGTGTAGAACTGACAGAACATGCTGTATTCGCAGCTTTCAGAGCTAAGGCAAGGACATGGCGCACACACTTATTCGCTGGACCATTCTGTCTTAGCAAAAAAAAAAATTTTTTTTTTTGTGCATCTGGGCAACAGTAAAGGCAGATTACTAAATCGACTTGCTTGCACCTGCCAAGGTCAGTCATTTGTTTTGATCAACCTGCTAATACTGTACCTTTCTATTTCCTTCTTCATCTATAAGCAGCGGAGGTGTATGCTTCTCTGGCTCCATTTTTAAAACATCTGGACATGGATTTGAATGGCCACGCTAAGCAGCACGGTGCCCATAATTGTCTCACAATTGCCATTATCTGGACTCATGCAAACCCGGCTGGTACAATCCAAGGCCATATGGCTGAAGCCAGGCTATTTATACAGGAGGAAAAGCGTCACTCTATGGCAGTGTGATGTGTAAGTACAGGGTAGACACCAGCACAATGCGCTCCTGCCCAAAATACATGCCATTGCCGATGCATCTGCGGGCAGCGCTGCAGTCCTCAGCCACATGTTCTGCGGCCGGCCTGATTAAAGCCGTCTCCGCTTCGCTGACATGGGCTCCTCACTCTGGCTCCGCTCCAGATGTTCAGAAGTTCCACCAGCCTTTCCATTGCTCCTTCTGTGTTATTACTTCACCGTGCAACCATCCTCTGTAGAAACTAAATGCATTCTGTAACCAAATTTGTGGAAGAAGGGGGAAAAAAAGAATAGTAGAGGGGAGATTATTGTGGGTGTCTTTTTCCACTTCAGCTTAGGACTGTGTGGTTATAATTTTAGATGTGGGAATGAAGGGCTGCATGCTGAACTCATTTGAGGGAAGGGCCAGCCGTGCGCCAGAGAGGTCGCGGTTAGCATGGGAGGGGCACAACGTGTAACATGACATCTTGCATTGTTTCTTTTTTTGGCTCCCTCACCGCGTTCTCCCTTTCTCCTTCGCTCTGGCCTTCTTGTACTTGCGGAGAGTTGGGGCTCCTGCCATCTTGCTGGTGTAATGCACATTATAAATATCCTTTATAGCACAATGGTTAGAGAGATCTGCCCGTGAGTATCTGCCTGGCCGGACAGGCCTCTCTCAGGACGGTACACTCCCTTTACTGCTCTTCTGTTGCAAAGTGATCAGTAAAAATTTAATGACACCATAAAATAATAAAAATGCCATTGATTTATCGCAGCACTTGATGCGGACAGTAGTAAAGCCGCTTTAGACCTTTTTCAAGTCTTCAAACAAAAAGCCTGGTGTTATGCATATAAATTATCTATTTTTTTTTATTTCTGCGCAATACTAATTCTATGATATAAATTACACAAAGTTACAACCAATTAGTGTATAAAACATAGTATATAAAATTTAATAGAAATTCATTGTGCAATGTTTGAAGGTGTGCACATTTCGTTTTATGTTCTTAATCACTTACAGACTGTTAATGTGCACTGTAAACAGACCATCACTATCTCCTGCAGTTATAAGCCATGAATGAACTCTCTCCCTCAGTCCATTTAGTTAGACTGGAGACACTGAGGTGTCTAATCCCATTTCCATGTACTGTAATAGCTCTCTGCCAACTCATTCTTTAATTACTTTTTTGTGTCCAAGAGGAAAAGGAGAAAGTTTAGCATCCAAACAGTATTTAATGAAACTCACTGATGGATGCTTCTTGTTCCCCAAACTGATGTTTAATGATCATGACTTTATAAAAGGGGTTGATTGATCAGAGAGAGCCAGCTGAGCAGGCAGGATGGGAGGACAGAGGCAAGTAATTTATTACACCCCTTCTAAACACACACACATACATACAGTTGTTGAGCTCTTCCCCAGTGGACTGTCCACGGCGCATCGGCCATTGCTCGTGCGACTAATCGCACATCAGTCAATTTGTCATCGGGGGCTGTGCGCCTCTTTCATTAAGTGCAATAATGCAGTCTGGTGATGAATACAGCAGTGTAGGAGGCTTTATACACAGTGTGGCACGCCGAGCTAGCGCTCCAACTTATCTTTACAAAGCCGCCCGGGCCCAGCGGGGACCGATACACATGTCATAATTATAAAACACTTAAATAAGCAAGGCAGAGTCAAGACAGGCAGCTCTTAATGACAGGCCATAAGCAGGTAGTGGTTAATTGTACATCAGAATCACTCAGATGGCCATAAATAATGATTGTTCCATCAAGTGTGGTGGGAAATTGTGGTTCTCTCTCTCTCTCTCTCTCTCTCTCTCTCTCTCTCTCTCATCTCTCTCTCTCTCTACCGCTCCTCTCTCTGTCTCTCAGATGCTTAAGTCCTGTTTGTTTTTTTTATAGTAATTACTAGTAAAAAAAAAAAAAAAGAAGTAGGCACTCAAAGTGCACTGAAAAGTCTTGAATACAAGTAAAACTATTCACTTGTTTTGTTTTTATACAATATATTTATATATTTGTTTTTTTGTAAAATACACGTTATCGCGCATCATTTGCAGACAAAAAAAGTTTAGTCAGACAATTCTATTTCTAACCTTGCAATTTTTAAACAGTAAATGACAGTGAATAAAGTCTATTTAAAGTGACATCAGGTGCAATGAGCACAGAATCATCCCAAGTAATCCACTATTGTCATGGGCTATTGACAACTTGAGCCGAAGTGATAATCTTTTGCCATGTGAAGAGCTTCCATGCTCCATGGGCTCCCCAGTGGCAAAAAGACCAGAAAACAAACAAACGAGCAAAACGGCCAAAGCAGCCCGGCTGAAAGATTAATGTGTACGTTGGTATCTGTGTCTGCATGTGTGGCAGGGGAGCTGTTAACATTGTGTTGGGAGCCCGCCCGAGTGTCTGTTCAAACTGTGCATGATAGGCATTCTCTAAAGAAAAGAGAAAGACAATTCAAGCACACCTTTTGCCTGAGATTGTATGCACACCCTGGGAGAAGAACAAATGCTCTGGGAACACCTCGCTGTTACGTGCCTGGCTTTTAGTGTCTTCCAGGCCTGACTGGAGAGGGGAGAGATTTCTTGTATCATGCCGAGTCAAAGTGTCCATCTCCTCCTTGAGTCTTCAGAGAGAGTGAGACAGGTCTCCGCTAATGCACTGCCGCACTCAAGGCAGAACTAGGTCATTTAACAATGGGCCCGAGCAGTGGTCGGCCCCTCTTCCTCTGCATAATACATTAAGTGTAATGTGCTGCAGCCATTCAGGAGGGCCCCCCAAAAGCTGTTATTTTATTCTGTAAATGCACACGGACATGACATTTAATATTGTCGCTCGGGCGAGGAATGACAGGGGTTTATTGTGCATCAAGTGCGACATGATGCCGAGTTTAATCTGAACAGAAAGCAACACGACAAAAGGGAAAACACAGCATGTTCCTCCAAGAATGGGCCTTGAATAAATGATAGACAGAGAACTCAGGGCAGCCGAGATGAGCATGTGCTGCAGAGAGGGAAAGAATAAGAAAAAAAAAAAAAACCTGAACATTTCACTGGAGGTCCCAAGCTGCATTGTGTGCACAGGATCTTTCAGTGAGTTGTTTTGAAACCCTTTTTAGAAGAGTGTTCCACACTCTTATCGGTACAAGTCCCTACAGATGAAGACAGTAAAAGACTAGAGCCGTGATAAAGATGGCTTGACATGGGCATATCAAAATGCACACATGTGTGTCCTATGTCAAAAGCATAATTCACCCAAAAATGAAAATTCTGTCATCATTTAATTACCCTCATGTTATTACAAATCAGTCACCATTCACTTTAAAGGGATAGTTCACCCAAAAATGAAAATTATCTCATTATTTACTAACCCTTATGATATCCCAGGTGTGTATGACTTTCTTTCTTCACCAGAACACATCTGAAGAAAAATAGAAAAATAACTTAGCTCAGTAGTGAATGGCGATTTCTCTTTTGAAGCTTCAAAAATCACTGACAGTCCGCATAAACTTCATCCATACGACTTCAGCTGTTAAATTAATGTCTTCTAAAGCGACACGATCGCGTTTGGTGCAGAAAAGATAAATATTTAAGTACTTTTTTAAACTCTAAATTATGCTTCCAGTCAGGAGTGGAAAGCTTGTGTGACGTAATCGCATTGGCATTTGAAACATGTGAGAACTGACGCGTGTGCGTCACAGCCAGAAGAGCAGCGCTGTTTACGAGTGAGAAGAAGGAACGTGTTACAGAAGCTTCATTGATTTTGGTTTAGATATGTATTTATCTGTTTCTTTATTCACAATGGTGTATTTGTGTGCTCATCCTGGATGTCTCAACCGAGTGGAGAACCTGAGATTACGTCTGTATCATGGTAACGCAAATACGTCACATGAGAGACCGCTTGGACCCTCTCGTGAAGCGTTGGATTATAGTTAAAAAGTACTTAAATATTGATTTTTTTCGTACCAAAAGTGATCATATCGCTTTAGAAGGTGGTGTCGTATGGATGAAGTTTATGCTGACTGTCTGTGATTTTTGGAGCATTAAAAGAGAAATCTCCATTCACTTGCATTTTAAGGGCCTACTGAGCTTCAACATTTTTGTTGAAGATACAAACACAATTGATATTTCTTTCTTTCTTTTTTTTTTTTTTTCATAAACTTAAATGATCAGCCTCACATATCTCTGCTGTGGATCTTGAGGTTACTGCAGTTTTCACACTGTTTTCTCTAAATCATAGTTAATCCAAGACTGTCTGTCACAGGACACATCATAGTCTAAGAAACATGATTTTGGTCATAATTTAATTTTGACAAAATGTGTACAATTCTCATTTATGCAAAGTAATTTATCTGAATAAACACAGTTTTATTTATTAAACGTTATTCTGTCATATATATAGATAATATTAGATATTGGTAGACAGGTAACTGTTTATCTCAAACAGTACTGATTTTATTTTATTTTTTTCATATTTCGCAGGAGAGGTCTCATTACGACAGCCTGAGCCATCACCTGGGTAAACTAGGCGAGGATGGAAAGATCGGTCACAGAGTCATCGACCTCACCAGGCCAGAGGATTTTGAAGGTAAGTGTTACTCTGTCTGTAGTGGTACATTGTGTCAAATCATAATGCTACAGCTCACAAATTCTGTTTGCCGCACTTTGTACCCTTGCAAAGCATGTGGCATATACTGTATCTGACACTACTTGCTACTCGGCTACAGTGAGGAATGTGGTCACATACAGTTCAGTCACATGGTCAGATTGACTGGATTACATGGGCGCTCGGTTAGAGTCAGGGAAAGTTAAAGGCACTAATGCAGTGTGTGTATTCTGGGGTGGACTACACAACTGTACTTAACGTTTTTCACAGCTAGTTCTGATTTGCTAGTTGATGACAAGCTAGTTGTTGTCCTCCAGGCATGGGCTCCATTGCCACAGCTCTTGTTTGATATGCTGGGCGCGGAGGTGTAACTTTAGATAGCACTTATATGACAAGGCGTCATCTCCTTTTGTGGCTCTGTTAGTAACCAGTAGTGAGGAACATGAATATGAACCAGTGTTTTTCCAATGTAAATATTTGTAACAGTTCCCATGGAAATCCAGAGCAAAGACATGGACAAAAAAAAAAAAAAAACTAAATATGTTATGATGGGTATTATCAAATGTATAAAATGAGCAGTGAGCCTTGAACATTTTTGTTGAAGATACAAACACAATTGATATATATTTTTTTTTTTTTCATAAACTTAAATGATCAGCCTCACATAACTCTGTTTGTTTATGAGCTTTCAAAAACATAATTTATTTATTTGGGCTGGGTAGAAATCTCGAAACCTCTGTAAATAGAGGTTTCGAGATGCAGTTTTTCTGGTCTGGCTGGATCTTCTCTGACCAGACCAGAGCAGATTCCCGCCAAGGAGCCTGTCCCACCCCTTTCTGATCAGTGAGAAAGTTGGGTTCTCGGGTCCTCCACACGGTGGGAACCTGTCTCCTGTGGGCTCTGGGGCAGTCAAAGCAGGGCTGAGGGCACAAAGCAGCCCAAGTGATGGGGTGTTCCTTTAGAGTTCCAAATGGAGGTGAAGGAACAGAGAACGTCCCGCCAGTTAACTCCCAGTAGGGAGTAGATTATGAGTAGGCAAAGGCCACAGAGGTTTCTCATCCCAGGGGGGAGCAGTGAACAAGGCGCCAGTGCGAGCACTCAGAGCTCACCAAGAGCCGTCCCATCTCCATCTTCCCACAAACAAATCGAGATGAAGGATGTGAACGGCATTTTTATGATGATGCACCCCACATTAAATATTCTCTTTTACAACCAGAGTGTGTTTATCCGTTAAGAAACACAGAGCATGTTTACTTGGGCGTTTTTTGTTTAGAACCTTTTTTTTTTTTTCTTGATAGACCAAGTCAAACAAATTTCATTCCTTTCCTTAAAACATTTCAGCAATGTAAGCACCGTGGATTTGATACCTACGAATGAAAAAAGCAGTACTTCATCCCTTTTATTCTGCTTATTTGCCACTAGTCTCTGTTTTATTACACTGTTTAGAAGTTTTGTCAATAAAGCTATCTACACTTTTTATGCCCTTTAAATTATTTATCAACTGACTAGGAAACTACCATTTGAGAATAAAATTTCTTGACACTTTAACAGGGCAAACAGACTCACACAGTAACTGCCATTGGGAGCAGAGGAAAATTACAGAGTGAATGTTACTGCGTTCATAACAGCGGCATGCTTCCCTGTGTGGTGGTCCTGCCT
This sequence comes from Myxocyprinus asiaticus, assembly GCF_019703515.2. Classification (NCBI taxonomy): domain Eukaryota; kingdom Metazoa; phylum Chordata; class Actinopteri; order Cypriniformes; family Catostomidae; genus Myxocyprinus; species Myxocyprinus asiaticus. The sequence continues at coordinate 25,347,573 of NC_059344.1, forward strand.
GCTGAAAAGATGCGTTATATTGAAAACGGCTCGGAGTGTAAAACAGCTCTCTGTCATTCCTGTAACTCACAGAAAGCTTTAGGTGGCTTGAACTAATATTTGCAAAGCATGCAGCAACCAAATTAACAGCTACCAAAGTTCTAACGAGAGAGAGGGGCCGTTGGAAAATAACCGCGGGGTATGGAAATAGATAGAATTTCCTTCATTTCACATAAAGCCACGAGCCACATGCATCAGCTCACCGCAAAGTCATTAGGTCTTTTTAAGCTCAGATGAAAAACATTAACTGATACCACAAAAGGCTTAAGTATGGCCCCTTTGTTCATTTACATATGGCAGCGTATAAGTTTTGTTTGCCGAATGGGTCGGGTCGTGCGTGTGTTTAAACTATCTCTGTCAGAGAGGGGTCTTAGCAGAACAAAGGGCGTGTTGAAAGATTCCAGGGGGCAGGAAGTTGAGGTAATATAAGCACACTTTTTTGACAATACCAGCCAAAAAAAGCAGTGGCTGGACTGATTAACTAGGAATGGACAAATTACTTTGTAATCTACTTATGATATGGGCTCAGAGCTGTGGTTTTTTTATGTGTTTGATTGGTTAAATTGCTGCAAGGTTATTAAATGGAAATCTTTTGACTGTAGTCAAAGCAAAAAATCTAAAGGTTAAACAGGCATCTTTGTGTTAGTGGATCGTTTTATGAACAAGTTTGATAAACAGCATATTATTATGTCATAATTTGAACAAAGACATGTAGGGATCTATAAAAAAACAACAATCAATAAAACATTACAGTTTACCATATAATTAATCATACTTACCGTAAATCAGCTCAGACAAAAGACAAATACTTTGCACAGTTTTTTTTTTTTTTTTTTTTTTTTGCATCTGTGTGTACAGTAAAGAGACAAGAGAAAGCCAATGCATTCCCATTACCACTGTTGCTGTAGTCTGCATTTCAGTCTGTGTTTCCTTTAACTGACAGCCTCTGAAACGGTGCACAAAGGAATTTAGTATGCCCCTCTAAAAAACCTTACAACATCCAGAGTGAGATGCATGAGAAATAATAGCTTAAAGAAAAATTTGGTGACAATCTGTGCTTTTGTCCCTATATACTCACACACAAACACATGCACACACACCTAGCAGAATTCCAAATATCCAGCTGGGTGAAAACCAACAATTGGCATGTTAAAGCAGTGGTCTTATATCACATGTAAGTTGCAATGGTTTAATTAGTGGAATATGAGTGCTGACATGAATGGGAGAGCCCTGCATTGTGTCATATCTGTCTGTGCGCATTAATCCAGGCTGATCCTCCCTCTCGCTGGAAAGACTCCCATAGCCAGCGCTGAATACCTTTATGGAAAGGTGTCTCTTTCTTTATTTGATCATGGGCAAAGGGCCCGGCAGGTTTGCGTGATTGTTGCTTGTTTCGCAGAGCATTGGGAGCGGATTCTTGTGTGACAGTCTGTGTGTGCCCTCGGAACAAAAGGCTAGCTGCAGTGAGAGCCTGAGAGGCTCAGCCTTTTGGCTCCATTCCGCATACCGTCGAGTCTGGGCCTGCTGCAGACAGGTGTGCTTGGCCGCAGGGCCCCTTTCGCTCTCTCTCTCGATCTCTGTAATTCATACAGTCCCCCTCTGCTCTCCCTCCTGTTCACCGGGAGAGACAAATTAAATGGAGATTCTTGTATCGCTCTGTCATGTTAGGCACCGGGTCTCATAAATCACAATAAAGTCGATTAGAAGCCTCCTGCCGTCAACCCCCCACCCACACTTATGCACCTCAGGGGGTCTCCCGTGGCATCCCAAAACATCTGCATTTATTTATACAATAACACACCTAACTAGGTGCTTCCTAAAAGCGAAGCACGTGGGAAAGAAATGTCAATTAATGCTAATTTGTAAATGTCAGAGGCATGTAACCTCTCTTTTATTAAACAACAACAACCAGAAAAAAAGCAGAGGGTTGTAAATTTCATGTTGTGGATATGGGGTGACGTTGCACAAGGCAACCTTGCTGCCAACTCTTTGGCTGGTTTTGATTATGGCACATCATGACTGCAGCGGGGTGGGGGGGTATGGACCACCTGTGTCTGCAAGCGGGGCTCCATGCCAGGGGCCGCTGCTCCCTCGTCCCCACAGAGCACCAGCTCGCAGAGGCAGACGAGCGACACCCCCCACCCCTCCACACCCAGATGCAGTCTTGTGCGGCATTTAAGTCGGCTCTCATTCCTGTGGTCCGCTCAGATGGATGAGAGTGCTGTGTCTGTGTCTGCTTAGCCGCCCTGCAGCCTGCTGACACACGACAGCAACAACAGGGCATGAGATGATTATTACAACCAGTCCCGGTCCCTCTCATTAACTTTCTCCCTCAGCCCCTGTCAGTAGAGAAACAGAAGAAAAGCAGCTTAAAGGAATAGTTCACCCAAAAATGAAAATTCTCTCATCATTTACTCACCATCATGCCATGCCATCCCAGATGTGTATGACTTTCTTTCTTCTGCAGAACACAAATTATGATTTTTAGAAGAATATTTCAGCTCTGTAGGTCCATACAATGCAAGTGAATGGGTGCCAAAATATTGACGCTCCAGAAAGCACATAAAGACGTCATAAAAGTAATCTATATGACTCCAGTGTTTTATATCTTCAGAAGTGATATGATAGGTGTGGGTGAGAAACAGATCAATAATTAAGTCGTTTTTTGCAAGCAATTCTTATCCCTGCCCAGTAGGGGGAAATATGCATGAAGAATGTGAATCACCAAAAACACAAGAAGGAGAATGTGAAAGTAATCTGTTTCTCACCCACACCTATCATATCGCTTCTGAAGACATTGATTTAACCACCGGAGTCTTATTGATTACTTTTATGCTGACTTATGTGATTTTTTGGGCTTCAATATTTTGCCACTCATTCACTTGCATTGTGTAGACCAAAATAGCTGAAAATTCTTCTAAAAATCTTCATTTGAGTTCAGCAGATGAAAGAAAGTCATACACATCTGGGATGGCATAATTGTGAGTAAATGATGAGAGAATTTTCATTTTTGGGTGAACTATTCCTTTAAGGGGTCGTCCAGACTGAACGCGTTCTTGCGCTAATAAAAAGCTAGATGCAGTGAAATGAATAGAACAAAATGCAGGTGTCAATTTTTTTTTTTTTTTTAAATATGATCTTTTTTAAATTTACACGGTGTCCAAAAAACATGCTGCTCCAGCCTGGGATGCTGAAAAAAACAGAGACGTCCAGCACAACGATCAAAAATGACAATCTGGTGCACGTTTACATAGAAATACAATCAAAACACAAAAACGCATTCGTGAGTCCAGCTGCTGTTTTTCTCTCATGCCACTCTAGCATGCTATGTCTCTTTTACTCATAAGCTGTTCACCTCTGCCTATATCTGCTTGCATGCCAGTATATAAATTGCTGAATCAGTGTCAGTGGTAAAGTAATGGCACGGGGGTGAATCATAAATTAGAGCCGGCCATCTCTACACCCTGAGCAGACAGTGGCTGTCGTGTCTGGGCGAGGTGGCTGAGTGAGTGAGTGAGTGAGTGAGTGAGTGAGTGAGTGAGTGAATGAGTGAGTGAGTGAGTGAGCGAGCGAGCGAGAGAGCGAGCGAATGCTGGCTGGCAAGGTAATGAATGCCTTCATCTTGCCCTGGCAGTCAGCAGATTGCCCAGCGTTGATGGATACTGTCAGCCCTACGCTACACTACATTTCATTGCACAATAAACATGGCTGTCAAAACCAAACAAAGTGAAATCAATTTATCCTGCACGGTGAGTGCGTGCTAAATGAAATTAATGTACTGTGCGGGGAAGGGTGCCGCTGTATAATCCCCACACCCCCGGCAGCTTGCTTGGGGTTGAGCCCCAGGGCTGTGTTGTTCCATACAGAGAGAGCTGGAACTAGGCAGATATTTTTCTTGTGTGTATGGTGGTACAAATGTATTGCACGTTTGTGAGGTGTGAAGCTCCACACAGACATATGTGAAGGGCTGCGGAGGTACTGCCTTTGCCAGACTGATGAAGGAAGATCATAGAGAGGCAAGATCAGAGAGCACCTTCGAGAGAGAGAGAGAGAGAGAGAGAGAGAGAGAGAGAGAGAGAGAGAGAGAGAGAGTGAGTCAGACGCCTATGGACCTAAGCAGTGACAGCAGACCCTGACTGATGCACCATGACTGTGTGGAGCTCTAAACTGTCTGGCCAGCCAGATAAAGGGCAGCCCTTTCTGGATTAGGAATGCGCTGGTATGATTGTTAAACATGACATGTGTAAATGGATCTTTGGGGGCCTGAGCAAAGCCATTCTGCCCATCAGGACCTGGGGAATAGAGCCTCCTGCTGGCTGCCTGAAACTTAGAGCTGATCTCTCACAGGATCCCCATCTTGCTGATGTGTGTACAAGTGTGTTTGAGAACAGAGAAGTTTAATCTTGTGAGAAGATTCCGCTGTGAACTCTTTTCGTGCTCCTCCCTCTCTGAGCAGTGCACTGCCATCAGAATAATCGATGTATCAAGCTTGAATAGCAGTACAGTGCCAAGATTACTTAGTGAGAGTTTTTATTTTATCAACACCAGTGATAATAGAAATCAAAAGCAGGTACTGTGTGCCAAGACTTGAAAGTTTCAGGGTCCTAATGAATACACATCACATGTGGATGATGAAATATTCATGGCAGATTCCAAGCCTTCTTATCCAGTTTTTGGATCATTAAAGATGTATCGTAGCATATGGAAAGGCTTTTTTGGGGGTTTGTTTTATTTTTCAAGCCTTGTTTATCAACATGTTTTTGTTTGTTGAAATATTCATACAGCTTTTATTTAATTCTTTCACATCTTACATATAAAAGGAAGCAAATGCACATACAAACAGAATCATTTTCACTTTGCTGTAAAGTTAAATACAGAAACTGGGGACACACATGCTGATTGTGAATGGCCTGATTGAAGAGTTGTTGCACTCTTGAGCGCTGTCTGTTTGCCCTTTATCACACTCTCGCTGTGTTAGTGTGTCAAGTTAGAAGACATTTTTATCTGAAGTAACTTACTGTACAATTATTACAGAAACAATCCCACTGGTGCACACTGGGGTTTCTCAAGGGCAAAATAATTCAGAGTTTATCTCTTGACGGGTTCGAACCTGCAAGCCTTCCGTTACCAGCCCCAATTTAACCACTAGGCTACCGCACCACCCTATCACATAAAGAAATATATTTTGTCCAGACTTTGGTACTGGCCCTCCATATTTTACCTTACTTACATAAACACCTTCGTGCCACATTTTTTTATTCAGAACATAACCATTATAACATTGCAAAAGCCATCCAGATATGTACGGCAGTTCGAACGTAGCAAAGAATGTTGAGACAAAATATTTAAAGGCATTATAGTCAAGCTCCTCTTCATCTGGTTTGAGCTAGTTTTCACTCATCAAGAGCTGCTCTACCATCAGTAGTCTCTTGTTCTATGTTCCAAAACATGGGCTTGTCCAGTCCGGTTTGAAACAGGCAGTCTGGAGAATGAGGTACAGTATGCCTCTCGGGATCCCCAAACCCAGCTCTCTGGTTCAGCTCCAGTCACACTGATGTGCTGATGGATGCCCTGCACTACTTAGTTGATTAATGGTTTGCACCCACTCTCTCCTTCTTGCTCTGGTGTTCCTAGGGAGTAAGGAACTGAATGGCTCTGCAGATAAACCACATCAGTATTATTGTTGGCCAACAGGAGGCGCCAGCACTACCGAGGCACGGGTCTACAGGGAACCCCGGGGAAGGAACAGCAACGAACCTCACATTAAACGACCCATGAACGCCTTCATGGTCTGGGCCAAAGATGAGCGGCGCAAAATCCTCCAGGCCTTCCCAGACATGCACAACTCCAACATCAGCAAAATCTTGGGTAAGTCTAAGCCCCCAAATCAATCACGACCAGCAGCCATGGCCGTCTGCATTAGCCTTTCCATTTTCATTTTTTATAATGCCATGCACCGCAAGAATAAACTGAACCTCTACCCAGTGTCACTGCAGTGCTGTCCAGGGAACTATTGTAGAGTCGTTCAGACACTGGCAAAAAATGGCTTTGCTTATTTTGGATCACTCTAGCTCAATGGTCTAGTTAACAGTTATTTAAAGAGTCATTCTACTTATTGGAATGGCTTTGCTCGTCTTTGGTGTAACAGCTCAAGGAATAATTGTGATAGAGCTGAGTATACTTATCGTAGGTTTAGGATTTGTATGTATGATTTTCAATATAAAATAAAAATCAGAACATTATATTGCTAAAAAAAAAAAAAAAGACACTCTGTTAATGACAGCATGACTTAGAAAAGCATTAAGAAACACTAATCCTCTGTTGAGGTAAAGGGAGGGACTGCTTTTACCAAAATGAAACAGCCCACTGTTCTGGATCAAAACCAAGACTTACAAGACTAAAATGTAGCTGCACCATTAACAGAGAGGGTGTGTTTTATGTTGATGGAGTACAACTTACTGCACCTTAAATTTCATGAAAAAAAGTTAATCATATCAAAGCCATTTCTTTTCTTATCAATCAATAGACACACATCTCCACATTACACCTACTGTACTATGCAAAATGTTTTCCGTGAATATTATGTTCAGGCTATTACCTCTCCTGCCTTATCTTCTTTTGCAAATAATTCTGCACAATTCAATGCGGCTGAAACCGAAGAGCATGGTTAAACTTAATGGCGTGCTGCCTGCGGGAGCAGCTCAATTAGATGGATTTAGTGGCTGTCACGTGGGCAGTGTTTGTCATGAAAAATGACAGGGCTAAATGGGTCTTGTTCCCCAGTCCAGAGAGTCAATAGATCACATCAACTAAAAGTCCCATCAACTCGGACTTCTAAAGGCTGGGGATATTTACTGCCCTGTTTTTTTCTGCTAATGCAGCAATGGTAACAGTCATGCAGTTACCCTCCAGTCAAAAACAACAGTACTTGCTACAGAATAATGCTGCTGAATTGTTATACTTAACATTTATTGTTCTTAAGTTAATTTTGACACACTATGTAGACATGCCAGCAAACATTTACTTTAATAACATTGGATTCAAAAATCATATTAATTTGAAGTTGTTTTTGTAAAATTATAGTATTTCTCCCAAATTCATTTTTATTTCTCCCAAATGTTGTTTACATACAATAATATCTCACCCAAAAATGGAAATTCTCTCATCACTTATTCACCATCATTTCACTCCATACTCGTATGACTTACATTCTTATGCGAAATACAAAGGGAAATGCTTTAAAAGTCTGGTGAAAAACAACCCAAAATTTTAATCATTTTACAGTGAAACTCTAGACGTCTGTTGTGCATTCATGAGTACACGAGAGAAGCTCGTTCACTGTGGCATGCTTGATTATGCAAGAACTTGTGTTGAATTTAGCGCTTAATGCAAAGTCAATGTAAACAAGATTTTCTCATAGTGTTCATGATTGGGCATCAGATCTCAAGATTTTCACTGAAAAAAAACTTCAATTCAGGTTCTTTCTTATGAGTTTTGTTATGGCTTGTGAGTCACATAGACTCAAGATACTTACGATACTTTTAGGTTCTAAAGCCACTGTCCGCTACCATTGTATTGAAAAGACCAGTGGAGTAGTGGTGACTGAAGAGGTGGGTATACTGTAAATTTATCAGTCCCCCATCCACCAACCCCCAAACACACACACACCCAGTCTGTAAAAGTCATATATGTATATAAACATATGTAAAATGTGTAATAAATATATATTTTTCATTAAAAGAAAAAAAAAACTTATTGTATGGTCTGTAATCATAGTCCTTTATGAGCATAGAAAATGTGTGCTAGGGTAAGAACATTTCTTGCTGGCATGGTGTACAGTACAAAACTAAAAGCAATAAGGTATCTTGATATATATCTATTTAAATTAGTGCTGGGAAATTTAATGTGTTTATTTGTGTGATTCATATTTTTTGTTTAACACATAATAAAAAATAAAAAAAATATGCAGTATCCTTTTTTTACATTTTTTTTTTTTTTTTTTTACTTCACATGATAGGAGAAAGGTGTCCCGAATTCAGGCTAATCAGCCTTACAGGCTCCGATTAGGGTGGGTGGCGGCGTTAGGACATCTACTGCCTGCCAGGAACAAACCCAGGCACCTTTTACATTGTACATTTGTGCATATCATTCATTATGCGCAACGCATGTACCAGGCATAATAAACACCGTAATGCCATATCTCTTCACATCGCCCAAAAATGCTCACTTATACTTTCATCTGAACCAGCATCAAAAACGAACCCACTCGAGTGAGACCCAGCATGTGCACAATAGAGACCTACGGACCTGTCTGTTCAGCAAGCTGCAGACAGGTATACTTGTAGAGACTGAATGGTAGCCAGAGAAAATTATAGTTTTGGTATTTTAAACTTCAATAAATTAAACTTCAGTATTTAATATGTTTTATATCTGTATGCATAGTGTCTAATAATGCATTGGCAATGTACACTTAAGTTTCTTTTGCCAATAAAGTTTAATATGAATTGAATCTGCCCATTTGTTTGAAAAAGTCCACTGTAAAACGGCAGAAGATTTTGCCCAAATTGTAACTACAACCTGTCCACTGATTTTATGGCATGTATACATATACTTGTTTAAAATATGAATACCTGTAAAAATGTGTCAATTTCTATCCGCAAAAAGAAAAGAAAAAGAACATTTTAACATGTACATATTTAAATAATTAAAATAAATGATGACTAACCAATTTCTTGCAGACAAAATACAAAGTAAATATACTGATTTTTAATGTTGTAATGTCATGTTCTATAATTTAATAATGATTAATCACGATTAATCACAGAAACTGTGTGATTAATTAGTTATGTTTTTAATGAATTCACAGCCCTAATTTAAATTAATTAGTTTCATTAAATGTTAATTTCATTGCCAGAAAAATGGGTAAGACTTTATATTAATTTAAATTAATAAACTAATACATAATAAACTGTTAAGCATTGTAGCTAATATAAGTGTAGTAATGTTATTTTATTATATGCAAAATAATTAATGGTTGTTTTATGTAGTACTAATGTAGTACTAATGTGATTTTGTTGTTGTTGTTGTTTTTGTGTATGTGTGTGGGTTTAGTATAGTGAAATTGGTTTCTTACTAAGAAATAGAAATTTGAAAAAAGGCTCCACTGACAGAAGTAAAAAGCAGAAAAAATGACATTTGATATAATTACTGGACAACTCAAATAACTTGGTCAGCATCTGCAAAAATCTTCAAAAACTAGCATGGGTGCAGTCAGTACTTTCACAAAATGTAATAGGAAAAGTTATATTTAAATGCATAAATATGATCACATTTTGCAGCTAAGTAAATTCACAGCGCAATGACAACTCTAGCGCTGAAATGAATATTCTGATTGGTTGCTAAGCTGAGTCAGACTGTATATCTTGCCCATACTTTCAGGAAAGCGTTCCTGCCTCCCGCTGCTCTGTGCATGTTTAGAGAGAATCTCTGTACACTTGAAAAAAGAAAATTATAATAAATAAATTCAAAATTCACTCAGCGGTGCTGTGGCAATACGTTAGTTGAACAACATTGAAAAGTTACGGGTCAAAAGCCTACTTGTTGTTCTGGCAGCCATACCACACTAATTTTAGGTGAGCATATGCAAAATCCCTATAAAGATAGGTAAGCATACGACGTATGCTTGCATGTGCGACTACATTACTGGAAAAGTCGGACTGTGATATTCATTAAAACATCTCCTTTTGTTTTCCACATAAGATAGAAAGTCATTTGGAATGACACGAGGGTAGGTCAGTTATGACAGAATTTTCATGTTTGGTTGAACTATCTCTTTCATTGTTTTTTGTGATAATCTTTACAAAACATGTCCTAACTTATCACCTCCTGTGGTCATCAGGATCTCGCTGGAAGGCCATGACGAACCAGGAGAAACAGCCGTATTATGAGGAGCAGGCGCGACTCAGCAAAATCCACCTGGAGAAATACCCCAACTACAAGTACAAGCCCCGGCCCAAGCGCACCTGCATCATCGACGGCAAGAAGCTGCGCATTGGCGAGTACAAGCAGATGATGAGGTCGAGGAGGCAGGAGATGAGGCAGTTCTTCACTGTGGGGTAGGTCCACCATGCACTGGCTTCTGCTTAAACCCTGTCTGCTGTTAATGAAGCCAGCTTAGAGCTCTCACAATAGGCAAGTAATGACTCCATGCAGTGTGCCAGCTCCTGGTGTAAAGCCAGTGACCCACTAATCAGCTTGATTGGAGTAATTCAGCCATTTAGCGTGTTTAACAGTGACTCTAATTTTATTTGGCCTCACACTTCATTTTAATCTTCACTGTTTTAAAGCAAGCAAGCCTTTTGTCGGAGACATGGTCCCTTTGTGATTATATGCGGTGGTAACTGATATATATTTATTTCTCAGAGGAGAGAAATATATAGCCTCGTGATTTGATCTTGGGTCAAATCCCATCTGCAAAACAGGATTTTATTTCAGATGCTTAAAAGTAGTGTTTTTTATTTTATTTTATTTAGACTGTAACAGAGGGCAGTGGGACTCACACGGCCATTATTTTAGGATATTAGGCTTGAGTATGAATGTAGAGAGGGCTGCAGGGCAAATGTTTGGAGCTCAACTCTATAATTTACTTTGTGTGGTGAATAAAGAAAATGCCTGCTCCAGGTGTTTCCACTTCGACAGCAAGAAATGCGAGTGCTGGAGTATCAGCCAGCCTGTTAAATATCAGGAGACCGTGTCTCTACCAACCAATTGGCTTTGTCGCCCTGAAAGAAACGAGTGTCATTTTCACAATCATGTTGTCACTGATTGAAAATAATTTTTACAGGGCTACTGGCTCGGGATGTTCATCTTTTAAGAGCATAAGAGCCAGGGTTTTAAATATAACTGTTAAAATCCAAGAGCCTTACGTTTTCGACCAGTGTTGTCTGTTGTTCTTTCCATTCTCTAATTCTCCAAGACTGTTTTCCTTGAGAAATGTTAAACTTTTCATCTGTCTCTTAAAAGCTCGTAAGCTTCTCTGAGCTTGGCAGGAAGTAAAAAAAAAAAGTCCACTGGCACTTCATAAGGATAAATTTGTCTTTTGTTCTCCACCTCTGAATCAGGCAGCAGCCACAGACACAGATTCCCATCAGCACCAGCGCAGGTGTTGTCTACCCTGGTGCCATAACCATGGCGACCACCACGCCCTCCCCTCACATGACATCAGACTGCTCCAGTGCCTCGGCTAGCCCCGAGCCCACCATCCCCGTCATCCAGAGCACCTTCAACATGAAGATGGAGCCTGGCAGCATGGTTCCCAACGACTCAGTGAATGGAGAGGATGAGATGGACATGTACGAGGACTTTGAGGACGAGCCCAAATCGGACTACAGCAGTGAGAATGACACACAGGAGCCTGTCAGTGCCAACTGAGGCAGCGAAGAATATCCTTTTATTATAGGGAATACTGAAGAAGATGGAAAAGAAAAAATAACGAACAAATCTGAAATTTAAAAACTTGTTTCTGATGATATACCTTTTGGGAGCCAGCATGCAGATGTGGCTCCTGCAGATTTAACAGCTATTGGTCTTAAGTGTTTCTCAGAGTGTGGAACAGTTTGATTGTGTTTTATTTTGGCTTTTATTTTTTTTTTTATTATTGTTATTTTATTGATTTTTGTTTTTTCATGTGTTTTGATCATGAACAATTTAGGGTATTTCCTACAACATTTTGAATAATAGGACTTAACAATTGAAACATTTCATATGAATGCATAACTCACAGTCTTACTTCAATTCACATAAATTTACACATGTATTTGCTAAAATCTTTTTTATTTCTTTTGAAGCGTACATTACTGTTTTTGATGGGGTTCGATATCTCACTCAGGTATGCTGTACCAGCAAACAGCTTGTGAATGTTTTTAATCAGAACTATTTAAACTGAAAAAGACAACAAAACTTCATTTGACATTTCATAATGTGATAAAAGTCCTTACATTTGCTGAACCACAGAGGGAAAGCCTAAAACTCCCCATTATTATTATTATTATTATTATTATTATTATTATTATTATGTTTAAAAATGTCCAGATGTGCCAAACATATCATAAGCTTCTTGCTCTTGAATCTTAAAATATAATGTCTTAAGTGAAAGACCGCACGAGTCTTAGACAATCCTTACAAAATCACAGAACTTTAAAAGCCCACTTTTTTCTCTTCTCCAACGACAACCATGTTAAAATGATCAGGAACTAAGAGTGTCATTGTTCTCCGGTAGGTTGAATGCAGTGATCGCCCAACCAGCAGCCTCTCTCAGCCCTCTAGTTCGGTCTTACCCTCTCAGTTCTTAATCACACTGATTGTAATCAGGCCAGAATGCCAAGGGGCCAAATGGCATCAAATCTGCAGAATTGGACAGGCAGTGAAAGGCAGCTTTGGTGTATTACAGTCACAAATTGCTGTTGTACTATATGTACATGCACATTCTGCTAAACTCTTTAGCCCCGTTTTCCAGGGCAGAAAGTCTTTTATTTATGCTCAAGTCTTTTGGACATTGTAAATCTTAACTGACAGAAGATAGTCTTAAAGCAGTGCATGCCCTTTGGGTTTCTGCAGTGTGTTCAGCATTAAGTCTTAAGAGAACACCCAGCTTATCTGGAAGTTTTTGGCCAGTTATTCAGAAAAGAAGTAGTAAATAATATGGCTCGTATTTTACAAAATTTTCTGAGTGGATATACATACTGCCTATGTACTAAACTGAATTATATTTACATTTAATTAAACATATGCTTAAACTAGTAGATTTGAAAATGTATAAAGACAAATCTGCTGAATGTGGCATTTTCAGTCATTTTGCTTGGATTGGATCTGTTTTGAGCACTTGAAAAAGAATTTAAAAAACAAAACAATCATAGCAATACATTTAGACTCATTCTGCTAACGTGGCTTTTGTATTCAAATAGACAGTTCTGCAGCTCAGCTAAATCATGCTGTAGTTCCAGCGGTAGAACTCAGGTTATTTCCTTGTGGAAGGACAGCCAAGAAGCAGCTAGCGGTCAGGGCCTCTTGTTTTAGACTTTGGCCCTGCTGAAAGCTCCAGCAGGGCTTGAGCGCCATTCACCTCCATTCACCTGACCTCTGCCCAGTGCACACCCTGCCTCAAGGGGCTGCCATCTGGCTCCCAGCATCGGCCCATGCCCAAGAGAAGGTACTAAACAATGGAGACGAGGCCCATGTGGTTTATTGTGCTCTCTCTCCATCAAAGTGTACGCAAAAGGCCACAGCCAGAAGCAGCCCACAAGGTGCTAGCGAGCAGATGGAACAAGTAGATCAAGCTGTGGGGGATTATTAAAATGACTGACGAGTCGGTATCATCTGAAATACAGCATCATTAATGCATGAGTCCAGCTATTTTCCTTTTGCCCTTGAACCTGCCTGTTTCATCAGTAACCCAGAGATTAGAATAGACAGGAAATGTCACAGCGAGGCTGCTGGTCTCTGCATTACCTCCAAAAGTCTAAAAGGTATCAATGTGTATTTAGCACTTATTTCTCCCAGCAGTTGAAGCATTAACTCTTATACTTAGCCCACCTCTTTGAAAAGCATTTACTTAATTCATAGAAGTTTTGAGCACTTCTCTAGAAGCTTGTATTCGTACCTTTATTTTATTTCTTTTGGTTTAGTTTGTTGTGATTTTTACATAAGGTACAGTACTTGGCTGGGTGTCCCTAGATATCCACATTCAGTTTGTTTTTCTTCCCTACTTATAAGCCAACGTTTATTGTTTAAAGCTGTTATATCTGTTTGCTGGTGGATTGGTTGATTTGTACTTGATTTGTACATATTTCCTTGACCATGCCAAGCCAGTTCTGTAGGCTGGTAGTAGACAAAAGGACTGTTGTTGGGACTGAAACTTGATTGCGCTTGTATAGGTTTAAAAAAAAAAAAAAAAGAGACAATTTCAATCTCACACGGAGACAATGATTCTTAAGTGTTACAAGCACTGGATATAAATGGTATTTTTGATCAATTCTGACTAATGTGAAGCTGTTGTGCGAAAAAGAAAAAAATCTAAATGAACAAGTCACCTGTTTGGACTCATGCGTGCACGCCTCACAGTTGCCAGATTTGAGTCATTTTTCTCTCTACATATTTTGTTAATTTATGCAAAGACACGTGATGAATGAACACTTTGTTTAAGCTCCAGTGCTGCCTTGGGGAGAAAGAGCAGTATACTCAACGGAGAGGCTTGTGTAGTGACTGGCCAACTGAGACACACCGGACTTCATTATCACATTTTAATGGACATGTACGTTTGTGTTGTATATTGTAGTTGAAGCTCTCTAGTGCATATAGACATTTTATTGTATTTATTAGCCATTGTTGGCTCTAAAAGTGTCAGTAGAACATAATTAAAGGACAATCAGAGAACAAGAATAAAAACAGTGAAATCTGAAACCGTATTGGAGCACAAAACAAAGTTACTTTTTCTTTTCTTTTTCTTTTTTCTTTAAAAAACAAAAACAAAAATACAATAGTTCTCCATCTCATCAGATTTTGTTTTCTTTGCATTGTAAATATAACATAGGAAAATAGAATTCTATTTTTGTTCATGGATACTTGTACTGAAGTATAAATTATGTATTTTACTTTTTTGTGTGTATTTTGTTGGTCATTGTAAAAAAAAAAAAAAAAAAAAAAAAAAGAACGAAATCACAAACTGACAATTCACTGTACCTCATGTAGTTGTTTAATGCACATCCCTGTTGATCGTGTAGTATTAGACAGACAGCTGAGACACCCGGGCATCTCACTTTCATGTGTTTCAGTGATGAACCTCTCACTCCTGTTAACCAGACATTTCTTATTACATTCAGGCTTCTTTCTGTGTTGTAAGTGCATTCTGTAGCAAAGGACAAATCTTGAAATGAATGTACTTAATCATTTTTATTTTTTATTTCATTATTATTATTATTTTATTATTTTTATTTTTCTAAATACAGAGGTACTTGCTGAAGTTTTAATAATTGGTTATGTGCCAAATTTGGATGAGAGAATATGTAATTAAAGGGCATCAGTTGTGGCATATCAACAGCTTCATTTGTAAACACATGCCAGCATATTGTCCGATGGGGATGTGCAAATATTATTTTTTTTTTCGCTGCACAATACAGACCCATTTTGTGCATTTGAGGTTCTCATACAGTATTTTGCTCTGTGTTGTTTATAGTGTTTAATAGAACATTTCACATCCAGCCAAAAGCAATTAAGTCAATAATACATAACTTTCACTGCCATATTAATGAACAGTAGGTACAATAACTGAGGACAAAGCTTGGGTGTTTATACTTATCTTACTGTAATGCTTTTGTTTTGTTTTGTTTTGTTTTTTGGTATGGACTTTTGTGATGTATATTGTGGGATAGTTTTTGTTAATTTAATCAGCACAATTCACTGACATGCTGGACTGATATGCTAGCTGCTGTTCAGAAGAATTCAATTTTGCTGTCAGGGACAACATATCTTGTTGTCAATGGTACTTTGCTTTTAGATTTCTGTAGTCCCTCAAGAAACACTGTGTGTGTGGCTCCTCTGTCTCTAGGGACGCTCTTATTTCGAATTCTGCTAGCAGCCTGATAACACTTTTTTCTTTCATTTTGTCTTTGTGTGTGTGTTTGTATGTATGTGTGTGTGTGCGTGCGTGCGTGTGTGTAGAGACCGGTTTCTTAGCAGGTACATAGACCCATGGCAGGTATGCGGGCGTTAGAAATAGTATAGTATCTGTTGCTGCTTTTATTTTATTTTATTATTTTTTTTAAAGTTTAAATTCTAAAAGTGTAAATAGTTTATCATAAAATCTTGTACAGTCCAGTGTAAAGTTTTTAATTGAACTTTAAAAAGGTTGCCATCATATTTGTGTTCACATTCTTCTTTATACAGTACAAAAGACAGCTATTTGCTAAGGATATTATTGTTTAAAAAAGAAAAAAAGGTACTAAAAATATTTTTGCTTGGCTTTAGTATGTGAACCAACAATTTATTGGTTTCCATGTGCAGTATTGACGTGAGGTAAACTAATTAATGCTACAGTTGTATGTCCAGAGACCAGTCTTCTCTGTAATGGTAGTATTATTATAACAATAAATAAATCAGATGAGTGACACATTTAGGTGCATTTAGACACCTTAGTGGATTGTACAATAGAGGTTGTTCTCCCCACAAGCAGCATTTGGCATATTGTAATGTAACACATTTCTACAGTATATTCTCAATTCACTGATGTACGACAGCAGATGAGGGTGTTCCTGCCTGTTTGCTTATTTACCTCAAGAGTTATTCTTTTTCCATAAAAGATAGAATACACACACATCTGACAAAATCGTCTCACCATCACTCAATCTTTTGTACTGCTGTTGACACTTACAAATTAAAGAGACATTTTGTTTTATATGTTGTGTTTGTATTTTTATTTATTTTTTACATTCTTGATTCTTGGTAATTTATTAATGTCACCATATTTAAAACAGTATATAACTGGAACAATAATTAATTTTTAATATAATTTAATAATTCCACATTTAGAGTTTGTTGTGCTTAATGAGTACGTAAATGTGACGAACACGTGCTTTGAGCAAAATATAAGCTACAGAAATAAATGCAACGGCTGAAGGGAAATTGCGACTAAAAATAAAATGAAAACATTTACATACCTATGTGTATTAGTAAACAAAGAGGCAAACTGTACACACTAAAACAATTTGCATGTTGAACTGCAGCCTTGTTAACAGAGTTTTGTGTACACATCCCTCTGTAAATTTATTAGGATGGGCAAGAGAATGGATGGACAACAAAGATTTTACATTTGTGGTTGATCTGATTATTTTATAATTTCTGGTTCTGTGCTGTAATACAAAGGTTAAATCTCAAAGCATTAAATGATTAACCCCCAGGATGCAGCAAAGGAACAGTTTCATCTGTCCTACAATATTTACTGTCAGAGTAACTTTACCTACAGCACTCACCTGAACTGTGGGATTACAAGTTCCCTCTAAATACTAACTATGAAAAAAGGTAATATCAATGAATGTTATGATTGTTCATCAAGTACACGTTCACCTATTACAGCATGCCACAATAGCAGCGTATGTTGTCACATTATATGGGGTAAGTTGTCATAATTGGGACCTGCCATTAAATAGTCTATTATAAGCTTTTAGCTAAATTTAAACAAGCATTTATAAACAGGAAACAATTCGTGAAACTGCAAAAATTGAAAAGGTTCAAATAAAATCAACATAAACAACAACAATAACATACAAACATTGTTTGGGCCAGCAGAAATTGTAATTAATAAATTGTCTAAAATTAAAATACATTAAAGTGTAAAAATTTATTTTAATTTGAGACAATTTATTAATTACTGTTGGCCAAAAAAATGGGTTTTTTATGTTTGTATTTAACATTTTCTTACTGCTAATTTGCTGTTTAGAAAAAGATGTTTGAAATCATCATACAAAAACACTGCTAGAGAAATCACACATTTGTATAATTGGACTTTTGACTCAAAAGCTTAAATGTGCGTGTTTACGCAGGCACATATTCATGCATGCCAATTGTTTACTGCACATTTATTAAATTACTAGCTAAAAAGGCTCTTATTTCCTCTCTCTTGTTACTGGCATTGAATGTCACGTGATTTTCTACCTTGGAAATGTGATTCACCGTGGCGTTGTGGTTTCACACATTTTATCCTCCGTGGACCATGTGCCTTCATCAAAGAATCTTTAGTACGTGAACGTGCGCGAAGCGCAAGTTAAAATCAGTCAAAGTAGCCTACAGGTGGGTAAACATGATAAGAATCAAGTTCCCTTATGACTCAGTACACTTCACATTGTGTGCATATGGGAGTTGTCCTTTCACACGACCAAGTTGAAACCTCTTTACAATAACGGCAAATTGGCGTATTGTATAGAAGTTTCAACTAGGTCCCGCCATTTTAGGCGTGAAGCCGTCTGTTATAAAAGCAGGTGCACAAACACCATTCCTCAGATTTTTGTTCCTTCAAGACAGTGATTCATCTCTCATCTAGAAGCCCTCTACTGCTTCGCCGTTTACTACACGAGTCAGCGGGCAGAATCTTCACGGCAACGAGAAGACTCTGCGCTCCCCTGCAGCGTTCCAGCACACATCGCTCCGCCTCGCTGCTTGATGCTTCGCTGGTGAACGGGCCGCTTCAGCATTCTGATTCCCCACAGTGCTTCAGCAGGTGTTGTGTATCCTTGTATATTGTATATTGTGTGAAATATATATATATATATATATATATATATATATATATATATATATATATATAAGAGTAGCTTACGTGTTCGCATCTTTTTAAAGATGTCATTCCGTAAGTGTTCCTTGTGCGAGTGGCACATCCTGCCGTCAGACCAGCATGAGAGCTGCATTCTCTGTCTGGGCCGCGCCCACGCAGAGTCAGCTCTTATGGAGACAGACTGCCCTCACTGTGAGGGCATGAGTCTCAAGATGCTGTGCTCGTGAATCGCTTTCGTTCTGAGGGACGATTCAGCCTCAAACAGCCTCCCACACGCCTCATCTGTGATACCCGAGGGGTCACATGAGGAGGCATGGTGGGGCCGCGAGGTTGAGCAAGATGAATTTGAGGAGGACCTCGTGTCGGCACACAACCCGCGAGCCCCTCAATCTCCATGCAATGCGTCCTCGTCTCGTTCGGTGGTTCTGACGCTGGGGATGATGATGATGTCATGTCTCTCGAGTGGTCAGTGGATGATGCTACCACCCCTCCCCCAAGTGAGGGTGAGGAGCGTGTACGCGCCACTGACAAGGAGATGCTTTGCCTCCTTTCAAGAGCGGTAGATCTGCCCCATTCTTCCCTGAAGTTCATAACGAACTGTCAAAATCCTGGCACGCTCCCTATTCAGCTCCCCGTCCCATGATCCGGTGCCAAGAACCCTAGGAAGGCTTTGAAGCGCCCCTGAGTTGGGTGACCCAGGGACGAGGAGACCCGCTGTAAGTTGGAAGGTGGTGGACAGACCACTCCATCCCCCGGTAGAGGGCTGGGAGAAGAATCTTTTGTTCCCTTTGAATTTGATTTTGCCGCATGCCCAAGGGGCTGCGGCACCCACATTTTCAAAGAAAGAAAGGTTTCCTCATTTCCTGGTTCACACACCCGGTGTTTACGGCCATCATTATCATGACAGCCGGACACCGAACATTCACGGCTGGCAGGGTGCTCCGGAAGTGGGCTCGGGTTGATGCATATGAGACCACTCAAGCACTGGCTTCAGGCTCGAGTCCCAAGATGGGCATGGTGCCGTGGCACGCATTGCGTGGCCATTACGCCAATCTGCCGCTGCATGTTCAGCCCTTGGATGGACCTTGCATTTCTGTGGGTGAGGGTCCCCTTAGAGCAAGTGTCCAGGCGTGTCGTTATTACGACAGACGCCTCCAAGTTAGGCTGGGGTGCCGTGTGCAATGGGCATGCAGCCGCGGACTCCTGGATCAACTGCCTCGAGTTTCTGGCGGTGTTGCTGGCCCTACGGAGGCTTCAACCATTGATCCAGGGCAAGCACATGTTGGTCAGGACGGACAACATGGCGACGGTAGCGTATATAAACAGCCAAGGCGGCTTACACTCGAGTTGCATGTCGCAACTCGCCCACCGTCTCCTCCTCTGGAGTCAGCAGTGACTGAAGTCATTGCGGGCCACTCACATCCTGGGCGACCTCAACCGCGCAGCAGACGCGCTGTCGCAGCAGGTCATGCTCAGAGGAGAGTGGAGAATCCACCCCCAGGTGGTCCAGCTGATTTTGAGTTGATTCGGCAAAGCACAGGTAGACCTGTTTGGTTCCTAGGAATCCTCCCACTGCCCACTCTGGTACTCCCTGACCGAGGTTTCCCTCAGCACAGACGTGCTGGCACACAGCTGGCCCTGGGGGCTGTGCAAGTATGCATTTCCCCCAGTGAGCCTGCTTGCGCATACCTTGTGCAAAGTCATGGAGGATGAGGAACAGGTTATCCTGGTGGCACCCTACTGGCCCACCCAGACTTGGTTCTCGGAGCTCACGCTTCTCGCGACAGCCCCTCCCTGGCGAGTTCCCCTGAGGGAGAACCTCCTCTCTCAGAGATGGGGCACTATCTGGCACCCGCGCCCAGACCTCTGGAATCTCCATGTCTGGCCCCTAGACGGGATGCAGAAGACCTAAGTAGCCTACCACCGGGGGTGGTAGACATGATCACTCAGGCCAGGGCTCCCTCTATGAGGCAGCTGTATGCCTTGAAGTGGTGTTTGTTCACAAATTGATGTTCTTCCCGAGGTGAAGACCCCAGAGATACGCAGTCGTGTCAGTGCTTTCCTTCCTGCTGGAGGGGTGGCTGTCCCCCTCCACCTTGAAGGTGTATGTGGCCACTATAGCGGAGCACCACGATGTGGTGAATGGTAAGTCCCTGGGGAAGCACGACATGGTCATCAGGTTCCTTAGAGGCGCTAGAAGGTTGAATCCTCCTAGGCCGCACCTCATTCCCTCGTGGGATCTCTCTGTGGTCCTGCTGGGCCTGCGGAAAGCCCCGTTTGAGCCCCTAGAGTCAGTTGAGCTAAAGGCTCTCTCGTTGAAGACTGCCCTCCTGACTGCGGTCACGTCCATCAAGAGGGTTGGTTACTAAATATCTGTTGGCCAAAGCTATATATATATATATATTTAATTAAAAAAAATTGCAAATATAAAAAAGTTTGGTACATTTATGCTGCTAAATAAGGTGGAAACACATCATAATAGTTGGTGAAAAGGGTCCATTGTCAGGATATATTTACACTAATAAGCCACAACATTAAAACCACCTGTCTGATATCGTGTAGGTCCCCCTCGTGCTGCCAAAACAGTGCCAACCCGCATCTCAGAATAGTATTCTGAGATGCTACTTTTCTCACCACAATTGTACAGAGCGGTTATCTGAGTTACCGTACCCGTCTGGTACCAACAATCATGCCACGGTCCAAATCACTGATTAGATAATAGCATGGATGATTGTTGGTGCCAGATGGGCTGGATTTAGTATTTCTGTAACTGCTTATCTCCTGGGATTTTCACACACAACAGTCTCTAGAATTTACTCAGAATGGTGCCAAAAACAAAAAACATCCAGTGAGTTGCAGTTAGGTGGACGGAAATGCCTTGTTGATGAGAGAGGTCAACAGAGAATGGCCAGACTGGTTCGAACTGACAAAGTCTACGGTAACTCAGATAACCGCTCTGTGCAATTGTGGTGAGAAGAATATCATCTTAGAATGCTATTCTGAGATGCGGGTTGATGCTGTTTTGGTGGCATGAGGAGAACTTAAACAATATTAGGTAGATGGTTTTAATGTTGTGGCTGATCGGTATATATATATATATATTATAACATTTAAATGCATTTGACAAGTTGCCCTAACCTGACAATGGACCCTTTTCACCAACTGTGATGATGTGTTTCCACCTTAATTAGCTGCATAAATCTACCGAGCTTTTTTTTTAATTTGCAATTTTTGTAATTATTTAATGTAAATTTATAACATTATACTTTGTATTATGCTACCGTAGAATTGGTTTTAAAAAATTTGTTACCACAGATGCAATGGGGTTTCTAACAAAGCTGCTGAGAGAGTGAGAGTAATTTGCCATCTTCTTTCTTCTGATAGTTGTAATCCATCACTCTCTATTCTTTCTTCATTTAGAAAGTTGTAGAAACGTAATAGTGCCATTTTTCTTTTGATGTTGGAGCAAATGTGCAAGCAAAAATTATATTTTCCATGGTCTCCCATTCACTCCCATTCACCACTATCGAAGTTTGCCCTGCAATTGTTTACTTGCACGTTCCAAAACCTGGAAGTGTGAAAATGGCCCATTATGAAAATACTGATGTTCTCAGAACACCGTTCAACCATTTTCAGTTACTGCCCTTGTAACAGCTTCCTATTTGACATGCCCTGTCTCCCCTGTACTACTTATCTAACCATGCTAGTCATGATGGTTTGGTTTGTTAGTTGCCACTCAAGAGTGGGAAGACATTGTGAGAATCTATTACTAGGCTTATTATTTATCTTTGAGAAGAGTTATTATGTGTAAACCCTTGAAATATAACTTTATGTCCAACAGATGGTCAGCCCATATTGTGCAAAAATATTCCCGCACTATCCAACCATAGATTTGGCTCTATTAGAGGAAGCTCAAGGTTATATCAGACCGTCTATGTACACTGAACACGCTTACCCTAAACATATCAGGCAAGTGTATAAAAGCTATTCTTAATGCACATTTGCTCCTGCTGACTGATTGTAGCATCTGCCACGTATTGGGTGGAAATCCTGGTGGAAACAAAGCCCTCTGAACTGCATGGGTTGTTTCATCTTTTGGATTCCAGCCACTGGGTTCTCTCTTTTTGCTCCCAAGTAGTTTCACCTCTTGACATGGCTCTATGTGATAAATAATTAGTGACTTATAATTTCAGAAAACTGTAATTGTTCAGAATACAAATTATAATTCTGACCCCAATAGAGAGGTAGGCTTTTCATCATCTGCTTAAGCTCTGTTTGTCATGGTAGAAAAAAAAGCTATGGTTTTTGGAACATTTTTGGAAAACCATTTATGTGTGCCTTTTGTTATCTTCATCAATCATTTTTTGTCCGATGCCAGAGTGCACAGTAAGCTCCTTCCCCCGAGAGCATGTGTAAAATAACCACATTTTAACTGTGGTGCATATAATAGACGCCTGTGTCAGCTCTCTGCTGCTGAAGCACCCCGCTGTAGATGGAAAATTAGACATATATTGCTGCACAATAAATCTTATTGTAATTCACATGGCTTGCATTACAAATCTTTGGCCCTGAAAGCAGCCTTGGCATTGCCAACTTGCCCTTGTGTTACTCTGGGCATATGTGCATGCATACGAAGATTTGACGGCTGCCCTTGTGACGTTTTAATTTTGAATAAGAAATGTTCATTTTAATTTCCATCGGAGCTGATTGTTAATCCCTCTGATGTGCTGTACCTCTCTGCATGAGCCCATAGTGGGATGGATGGGGGAGGCTAGGTGGGGGTGTTCGTAAGTACGGAGAATTATGTTGCAGCCTTTAAATGGCCTGTTTGGATGAACTGTCAGAGTGTTAGTACAAACATGTAGGTGTTTGGGCTGCAAATAATAATGAATGCTGTATTGCTGCACAGAGGCGACAGCCCTGTTATTTCATGGCCCTATGACTAAACATTGGAGGGAGTCGTCTGGAACAATATTTTACTGTTCTGGAAGTGGCAGCTCCTCCTGAGTTCCACGCTATTGCCACTGAGTCCAGTGAATCAGTCAGGGAGGGCTGTTTCCCTGAGCCCAGCTGCTATTTATCTGATTTTCTCATTAGACTTGACTCATGACTTCATTGTACAGCTTTTGGCTCCAACTCTGCAGTGCAGAAGAGTTGCACTTTCAAGCTGTTTATGTGTATGGTTCAAGGAGGCATTGCAGGTAACTTTTGTCTATGTATGGCTTTTATTTACCTCTTAGTCCAGACTGCCATTCAAAAGATGTTCAAGACCCGAAATTCCTTCCTTTTTCCATTTAGAATGGTTTGTTTTAGACATACTTTTCAGCAGGCCAGGGTTGCGAGTTGTGCTGCTATTCAACTCTGGAGTGTGGTGAATTGCAGGGGAAGTTAGTCACACAAAGAAGGCTCATATTTATGTAATGTAACACAAAGTACAGATTCTACACATTTCAAAGAGCATCTGAAAAGACACGAGGAGGGAGACGTAGGTGAAATTGTCTTTAAAGTAGTTCTCTTTTCAAATGTGTGTCTGTCATGTAGAGGGTAAGGTGTGATTATAGTTGCAGAAGTTGCTTCCAGAGATAGCAGACATGCATACATATGTATAGATGGCTCAGACCCAGAGCCATTTTTTAATCCTTGGAGGTGAAGGATTTAAGGAATCTTGCTAATTTCACAGATGGTTTAAAATGGATTAGTGTGGGGTACCAGCATCCTGAGATGTGTGGACCCACCAGGCTTCCTGTTCCTCTGCCAAAATGCCTCTCCCATGCTCGGATGTGCCTTCCAAAAGTCCTGCAAGGTTAAACTCAAACTTCTGCATTCCTAAAGCAATGCCTAATTTGTGATGCTTCACCTCTGCCGTCAAGCCCCCTGTGTGTGATAGTGATCATCTGCAGCTGATTGATAAGGACACCTGTTATATGGTTTGCTAAATAACAAGACCTGCCATTATACTTGCAATTCATTTTTTTTCTCTTATTGGCCGGGGTTGCCAGATGTTGTGTTTCGCCAACCTCTTTTTCAGGTGTTTCTCTTGGTTCACTGCATTCCAGAAATCATTATATCTATCACAGTGCTGATCAAATGTTGGTTATATCCAGACACCTTGATATATTATTCACACAAGCTAAAGAAAGAGAGCTCAGTGTCCTTTTGATTTGAGAATGAGATCTTTAGTTTTCCATCCAAACAATAACTTCGAGCACAAAGGCTTCCTCTCAGCATGAAGCCTAATGCACAAAACAGTTGGCTCAGAGGGCCATCTTTAATTGTTTAACTTCTCTCTCACCCCATCAATTGCTTGCTTCAACGTGTGTGGAAGCCAAGATGCAGAGAAGGGAAAATGGGAGTGAGAAAGAAAAGAACACTGAAGGAGACGGTGTGGTGTGTAGTGGAGGCCAAGCCTGCTGACAGAGCCATCGCAGGCCCAGACACAACTCTGGATGGGCTCAAAGAGCTCTGCTTGGAGTTAATGTGGGAACACAATAGGCCTGGGTGAAAAACTCAACATGTTTTTGTTGAACTTGTCATTCGGCAGTGCATAGCTGTAAAGAAAGCCTAGGAACCATCTGAATGTTTTTGTACTCTTATAATGCACCATATTTGGGTCAGCTTTCACAGGCTTTTGTTAGATGACTTCTAACAATGGCAAGGATGTTTTCTGAGTGACATACACGCTCACCCTGTCCAAACCTTCTTGGACCCACCCCATCTGCACTGAGTCTCCAAAAAACTGACCTCAAGCATATTTGTGTGTTCACTTTAGGATTCAGTTACATGTTTAGAATTTCTAAGCATGGTTTTTGGGCACATCCATTTGCTAAATGAACATTTGAAGAATCTGTATAGGGCAATATTTCACAAAATGCAATTTTACATACTGTTTCACATCATTGCATTCCCTCAGTGTATTTATCTCTGAAAGCATTTGACTGCATTTCTTTTGGGAAGAATGAAGACGTAATGGAAATTTAAAAGCATCTTCACTCCCTCTGCTTTCTGAAGAATTTAGAAAAATAAAGGTTCTTATGAAGGCATGTGTTATTATCTCAAAACCATCACTCAGCTCTCTCATGCATATGTCAATTACTCAACCCCACCTTTATGAATATGTAAATCTGCTCAGAATGCCTCATTAATTAGTAATTCATACATTTTTCACAACCCCAGTACATTGCCAATGGAGGATGATGAATTATCATTTATTACATCTAAGATATCTGTTCTTAGTAAATCACTCATTTTGAAAATCGCGTCCTGCAGGAAGTGCTCTGCTATTATTTCAACACACTGACTGTCAGTGTTCTGTATATGTTAAAGATTAGATTCTGTTTCTGTAGCAATTTTGTCTGCTTTATTCAACATGAGATGGCTGAATGCAAGTAGACCCAGACATACTGGCCATTTAAAGTTCGAATTGGTCAACCTGTGCTTCTAAACCAGTTAACATTATACAGTGCTTTGCATCTGCAGCACACATTATCTTTTTTCTGCCTTTTTAATCCTTCTGTGCCATAATATATTCATTACACAGGCCCACTTGATCTTATTTGTCTTTGATAATCACTTGAATTAAACAGACTGTGTTTGCTTTTGGGACTGGGATACTTGCGCAAGGATAAACGAAGACATGGTTTGGTTAACCTTTGTTTACTTTAGGTCCCTCTGTGCGCTTGGGAGGAAGAAGATTTATATTTAGTTTTTTTTTTGTTTTTTGTTTTTTTTTGTTTTTTTGAAGGAGGCCTCCCCCATCCCTCCTCTGAAATCATAAGCATTTTTTGAGACCGTAGCACAAGGGACATCAGCCACAGAAGATCTATTGTGTTGGCTAAAGCACATTCCAGAACTATGAATTTAGCATGGAAGTGGAAGCTGAACAACAGAGCGAGGGCATGGTATATTACTTGGGATTACGGTCTTTCTAGATGCAGCAACATTGTTACCACCTCCCCACTGACTTAGAAGTATATTTATGTAAATGCCAGGGCAACACTTGAATGTAAACAAGAGTGTGATCTGGGGGGAGGGCGCCTAGGGACCCTACAGAGCATTTAATATGAGATTTAATTATAGTGAAAAAAAAAAATTGTCTTGATGATCATGTCACATTATTTTACAAACAACAGATTGTTTTGTCCTTTTTTTCTCACCATTATCAATTCCAGATGCTTTTTCAGTAATTTGATGGAGGAAGCACATAGTTACATATTTAAAGGTGATTCAGTATGTAAGGAGTAATTCTTTTGGTGTTACAATATTTTTTTCTGTCCCAGCTTAATATGCAGAGACAACTACAAGTAATGCTTTAGCTTGATTCCCCAGAAATTAAATGTCCCGACCAGCCCAACATAGCAACACTTAGTGTGTTTACATGAACAAGAATTTCTTAATAACCAATAAAAAGCTGACAACACATGAAAATGGCATTTTACATGAGATTATATATATATATATACAGTATATACACAGGGACTAAAAACAATTTTTTTAAATTTCTGAGCAAAAAGGGTATTTTTTCATTCCGGTTCAGAAGTTCTGCAGCCTCCTTTTCAAATGTTAACTGGTTAGAACAAAATAAAAGAACAGTTAATAACATTCTTTTTAAAATGACAGTACTCTGCACTAAGGGGTGGGTGAAATACCAATTGCAGTGTTGCCAGATCTCGCAAGAGAAACAAGCAACCTGGTCTTTGCTTTGTATAAACAGGTCTGCCAAATGAATAAATGGAAATGGTCTGGAAAAACAAGCCCAGTGTAAGCCACTTGCCTCACCAAAATCTTGTGTGATAAATTTATCAGCATAGAAATCATAACAAACATACAGTTAATTAACAGTTAAGTATAATTTGAATTACAGATCTGCTTCTCAGTCAAACCCGACAGCATCAGATCTGTATAGACCATTTCAAGGACTGTTCGTTGGTGACATCAAGTGACATCATTGTTCTATGAACATTTCCTGCTTGTCAAAACAGAGACTATTTAGCAGAGATGGGCCACTTCTATTAAAATGAATGGGAGAAATTGGAACGCCCAACGGCAGCCATCGGTCAACCAGCCTTACAGGTAAAATAGCCAATCACCTTTTAGATACAGAAATTGCCTGTCAATCAACTTGAGAACATGCATGCGCATTAGCTATTCAAAATGGTATAATTGCATTTTTAGCATAATCTGAGGTAAAGAAATACAATTTATTATACCAGTTGTGACGGAACGATATGCCCTTCCCCTGTATCATTGTTGCCCCGCCTCACATGATGGGGCTCACGTGATCCCAATAAAGCCTCATCACCACTGCCTTTAAACCCAGAGTGTGCCTCTCCTCGGGAGACCGGTCTCTACCTGCTGGTGTCTTTACAGGACCTGGAACGGAGCGGAGAGGGTCCAATGCGAGTTAGATGCGTTGCCAGACCCACACACCGGAACCCCAGCGCGAGTTGGAGCACACGTCACGGTCGACGGGCCAGGATGCCGGGCCACTATTCCCCTCAAGTGCTGAGGCCCAGGGAAGCTGGACCACTCGAGTGAGGCTGCACAGAGTTGTTAGATTTTACTGCTTGTTTGAAATACAGTTCTGCTCAAAAGTTTGCATACCCTGGCAGAAATTGTGAAATGTTGGCATTGATTTTGAAAATATGACTGATCATGCAAAAAAACTGTCTTTTATTTAAGGATAGTGATCATATGAAGCCATTTATAATCACACAGTTGTTTGGCTCCTTTTTAAATCATAATGGTAACAGAAATCACCCAAATGGCCCTGATCAAAAGTTTTCATACCCTTGAATGTTTGGCCTTGTTACAGACACACAAGGTGACACACACAGGTTTAAATTGAAATTAAAGATTAGTTTCCCACACCTGTGGCTTTTTAAATTGCAATTAGTGTCTGTGTATAAATAGTCAATGAGTTTGTTAGCTCTCACATGGATGCACAGAGCAGGCTAGATACTGAGCCATGGGGAGCAGAAAAGAACTGTCAAAAGACCTGTGCAACAAGGTAATGGAATTTTATAAAGATGGAAAAGGATATAAAAATATATCCAAAGCCTTGAAAATGCCAGTCAGTACTGTTAAATCACTTAATAACAGGTGGAAAATTCAGGGATCTCTTGATACCAAGCCAAGGTCAGACAGATCAAGAAAGATTTCAGCCACAACTGCCAGAAGAATTGTTCAGGATACAAAGAAAAACCCACAGGTAACCTCAGGAGAAATACAGGCTGCTCTGGAAAAAAAGATGGTGTGGTTGTTTCAAGGAGCACAATACGACGATACTTGAACAAAAATGAGCTGCATGGTCGAGTTGCCAGAAAGAAGCTAATGCCACAAAAAAGCTTGGTTACAATATGCCCGACAACACCTTGACATGCCTCACAGCTTCTGGCACACTGTAATTTGGAGTGACAAGACCAAAATAGAGCTTTATGGTGACAACCATAAGCGCTATGTTTGGAGAGGGGTCAACAAGTATTATGCTCCTTGAAACAACCACATCAGCCGCCTTCCCCTCTCACCTGCCATGGGCCTGGGAAGACAGGCCGCCAAGGACACCATCACCCCATGCGCCTCGGACTAAGGAGGGGAGCGCATGTGGCCGTTGGACCCCGCTCATGCCTGGGCAATTCCATGGACAATTCCCCAACCTAAACGGAGCCCCGTTTCACCTCGAGGATGCCAGATTCCCCTTTATTTTGATCACCATTCACCCTGGACACTATTTTCCCCATTTATGAACATTTTATGTTTATTATTATTTTCAATAAATGCCTTTCCAAGGCTTGATGCCACACCCACTGTGTGTCTCTTGCTCACCCCACCACAAACATTTTCAGCTTATTAAGCATAATCAGGTCCACCCAAACTCCCAACTAGGCCCCTGAAAAATTATACCTGATAGGTCCCCCTCAGTCCAGCCAACTGAGGAGGGTGGGGGTGGGGGGTGCACACAAGTCAAGTCAAGTCATTTCAAATTTATCTGTATAGTGCTTTTTACAACAGGGGTTGTTTCAAAGCAGCTGTACATGAAATTACGCTATAACATAAAATTAATTAATATAATGCCAATATTAGTTATTTATGTTTAGAACTATTAGTGGTTAAAATTAGTAAACTAAGTAAGTGTTGTGGGTCAATGATTAAAGAAAATTATTTTATATGAACTATAAGTTTTAGTGTTAAAGTCCTTGAAGTCATCCCATATTAACTGAAGAAATACACGTAGATGCATTGTCCTTTGATTTTGGCCAATTAAGGCTTTTGTTATTGGTTAAATCATTTACTATGTAGTATAAGAGAGTGTTGTCCCTCCTTTGACCAAGTTGATATAGGTATCATTCAGTGAGGAGCATCGCAGTCTGGCTGGAATCTTATGGCAGGTAATTTTGGTGAACTCCATCCTGAGCCCATGCTTCAGACAGTGGCTCATGAAGAATCCCATGTCTTTGAGATTGCATCAATTCATCCTCTGTGAAGTCCGTCTTAGTAAACTGAAGTCTGGCTGGCACATGCTGCAGTTGGTCATGATCACTCAGCGACACAGCGGGAATCAGACATCAGGCAGGACCGGAGATGGATCTGGCAGGCTCTGGTAACGTTGAGATATAATCACGAGGTTTAGACAGGGAAAGAAATAAAATAAAATTAGCATAGATGCCATTCAATTTAAAGCAGGGTTAAAAATAAGAGAAGTGTTTTCGGTTCCGGCAGACCTAACTAAAGCAGCACAGCTATGAATTAAGGGATAAATTAGGTGTATGCCTGGCTCAATAAATAAGCCTTTAGTCTAGACTTAAACTGAGAGAGTGTGTCTGAGTTCTGAATACTGCTAGAAAGACTATTCCATAGTTTAGGAGCCAAATATGAAAATGATCTCCCTCCTTTTGTGGATTATGATATTCTCGGTATTGTTAACTGGCCTGAGTTTTGCGATCATAGTGAGCATAATGGACTATAGCGTAATAGAAGGTCATTTATGTACTTTGGAGCCAGACCATTCAAAGCTTTGTAAGAAATTAACAGAATTTTAAAAATTAATATGAAACTTAAGAGGTAGCCAATGTAACGCTGATAAAATTGGACTGATATGATCGAATTTCTTGGTTCTAGTTAGCACTCTCGCTGCTGCATTTTGAACCAACTGAAGTTTATTTATTAAACCTTCAGGACATCCACCAAGTAATGCATTACAACAATCTAGTCTTGGGGTCACGAACGCATGAATTAGTTTTTCGGCATCGGAAACAGATAGCATGTGTCGTAACTTTTCTAAGG
The DNA here is from genome assembly GCF_019703515.2 of Myxocyprinus asiaticus. Taxonomy (NCBI): domain Eukaryota; kingdom Metazoa; phylum Chordata; class Actinopteri; order Cypriniformes; family Catostomidae; genus Myxocyprinus; species Myxocyprinus asiaticus. The sequence continues at coordinate 25,378,210 of NC_059344.1, forward strand.
TGGATGAATGCAGTTCTACAAATATTGGATATTTATTTTTTTTTTTTTACGTTTTATTGCTATCAAATATAACACCTAATTTTTTTGCTATCGTCGGCATAACAGTGAAAACGAATTCCATGGTTCCTGATAATGTCACCCAGGGGGAGCATATATAGGGAGAAAAGCAGAGGCTCTGGTATATGTTGGTGGGCCGGTATTTGTGCTATCTCCAGACGTTGTACCGGGGGTGCCGCGGGTGTTGATCTATCTCTCTTGGGCCCAGGGCATGTAAACGCCCTCACTGACTCACTCAACAAATGGCATGAGTTTATTCAGTTTATCCAACCAATGGCAGATGGTGGGACTGTTCAGGAAACATGTTCGAAAACAGTCCTTAGTTTTGCAATTCCATCTGCCAATGCTAATGGCACAGAAATTCTACACTTCGCCTCTACCCAAGCTGAATCTGTTTATCAGAAATCCCTTATGTTTACTCAAACACAACCCTGTTGGTAAAGGTATTGCTAAAACACAAGAGTTAGACAATGGACATGATAAAATATCAGTGTTTCCCCTTTTTAAATTCAATATGTACTGCATCTAAAATCTTGACTTTTTAGATGTGGCCATTTTTTTATATTAGAGACTGCAACAGCTTCATTGGCTTCAAGGTCGACATTACGTTTTGTGCCTCGGTAAATATGGTGATCTATTTTACAAGAAGATAAGAAAAGTACTAGTTGAATTGTTGAGGTGCAACACATTGGACGCACCGATTGTTGCCGGGTGCTGAACTACTTTTCAGAGCACGCGTCCTGCTCTAAGTGGTGAGCCATAGATAAAAGGGGTCTTGCAAATTGACAATTTACAGGCCTCTTCTGTAACAGCACTTACAGGCTACTGGCATCTTTTGCCTTTCCCGTGTCATTTTCCTTTTTCTTGTCTCACCCCTCCTACATAATCATAAATGTAAGTATGATTATAGAAACGTGAAGCTGCCGGAATTACTGTTGTTACTTCCCTCGAAATTCAACACGCATCCATCACGAAAATTAAACCAAACATGCTTTCAGATTTTGATTATCACTATGCAGTCACTGTGATGAGGGTGAATTTTAATATTTATCTACTTTTTCCTTGAGATATAAGAGAAAGAGAGAAGGGTGGGGTTGTGATATCTATCTATCTATCTATCTATCTATCTATGTATGTATATATATATATATATATAATTTATTTTTATTTTTTCATAAAAAAAACAAATTATGGTTTTGCTTTCGAAATGATACAAAATAGATCGAATGTGAATGAGTTTGATGTACTATTTATTTGTTTATTTTTGTTTATTTTATTTATTTATTAATTAAATCTATATTATCCAAAAGATAAATAAATAAATAATGTAACATAAGCTGTTGTGTCCGTTCAGTTCATCTACAACCCCTCCACCCCCAATGCTCATATTTGGTTGTGGTACTGCATCTGAAAAGATTGACATGCTAATAAACTGATTTTAATTAGAAACACTTTGAAATGCCTCTTTCTGCTCCCCTCCATCTCACCATTCTGATACTGGTGGGTTATTAAATCATTTGCCGCTCCTGGGTGATCTCCTTTTGAAACCAAGCCTGACCCTCCGGGCACAATTTATTTTATTTTAAAAATTATTTTTACCAGCAAATTTTGCATCAGTTCAAGAGAATTATAAATCATTATTACACAGGCAGACACTTCAAACATTTTGTAAAAAGCTTTCTGAGAGATGAGGCTTCAAAGGAGGATGCTCTGCCTTGTGACGGCTCTGCTGGCATGGATCCAGTTATTAATACCCTGTATTTCACTATGCAAATGCTGCGAACGACTTCCTTTAAGTACACAAAGATTATTAAAAACCTTTATCGATATCATACTACAGGAAATGCCAGAAGCTTTTTGGGATTTAAAATTGCTACAGTGACACAGGAGCTCAGCAAGAATCTGGCATCTCTGTGCTATCTGAATCTCATAAACATAATTCTGAAGACAACATCACCTCCCAGCTGTAAACTGCGTATGTCGTTTTCTAAGGGTGAAAACGTCAGTCCACAAAGACAGTTCTGTAGAAAACGATTTGCTCTTAATCTTGACATCTTAGAAATATTTAAATCTATGAAAATCACTACATACAAAACATGACCATTAACATATCTAAATTTTCTTACATTCTCCTTTTATTTGGGAGTTTGGGAGTTTTTTTTTTACCCATGCTCCATGTGGTTGCGGACAGGGTGGTGTATTAGCATGCCGATCGCGTCACTGGCGCCCCCTACTGTTTGGAGGTTCAAGATGGGGGTCTGCTTTCGATTTGGCGCCCCCTTCAGCTATGCCTAGAAATGGCCCTGGGACCACTGAAGGAAAACAGGTCTGAAAGTTTTATGTTGGCAGACTGCATGCCTTTTGTTCTATAAAGCCTCAAATTGTGGGAGAAATGCAAATAGCATATGTCTTATATATATCACATCTTAATATGTCCGATACATCACTGTTCACTTACATAAGAATGATCCTGGGTTAGTTTAAAATAATGCACATCTGTGAATTATAGAGAAAAGAAAAAAAATGACAATTATGTTTGAAATTAACAATGATTCTAAACTCCTCTGATAATTGTTATTAACTACAAGTCAGGGAAGTTGAAACTAAACTAGCAACTGGTTCACTCTAAAATCTGAAAATCAATTTAAAGTAAATAGCTTTTAGTTTTCGTTTTCTCATTAGGGGTGAATACTGGTAAAGTGGGACACCTTTTGTCATGAATGGAAAAAAAGTCTCACTTTTTCTTCTATTTTTATTAGCCTTAGTTGGCCAGATTTGCAGAAAGTAAAAAAGGCTTTGAAGGCTATTTTCCTAATCTGCTATTGAAATTAATCACATTTATAGCTTTAATATTAACAAGAAAACTAAAATGTTCCATGCATGTTAAAGGCCTTTCATTATATTTGTTTTGTGTTGTTTGGTATTTTTACCTAATTCCGTATATTCTGAATATGAAAAAAAAAAAAAAAAAAAAGCAGGGCATATAAATGTGGAATACAAATTTTATAGTACATTAGAAATAATAATTGTCATTCCCTATCTGTCACTCACTCGACGTTGTGTCGATGTAGTGACACTAGGGGTCACTCTTGGGAGCCCAAAACACCTCTGATTTTGAAAAATGGGAATTGGCGAGTGGAATTTGCATGCCACTCCCCCGAACATATGGGTATAAAAGGAGCTGGCTCACAACCACTCACTCAGATTTTCTCTTCCAAGTGGTTGCATTCAGTGCTCTGAATTCAATCCCTCCAATATTCATCTCAAACTGCTGGATCTACGGCGCATTTCAGCAGCTTCTCCCCCTCTGAACCCATGGAGTGCAGAGAACGGCCCTGGGCGCTTCGGCAGAACAAAAAAAAAAAAAGAGTATATTCTAAAAGAGTATATTTCCTAACAACTAAAAGAGTGGCACTCACAGAACGTCTTTTTAAAGATGCCCTTCCGTTTTTGTATTATTCCTGGTTGCAGTCGTTATCTCTCTGCTTCTGACGGCCACGATCACTGTCTTACGTGTCTGGGCGCTGCCCATGCGGAGACATCATTCGTGGATGGGTCATGTCCTCATTGCGAGAATATGACTATGGCAACATTGTGGTTGCGGCTTTCCTTCGTAAGAGGGCAAGCCACCACAGCGGCTCCCCGCCTCGGTCCTTCTACCTATGGGTATGAGGCCGCGTCGGTTAGCACTGGGGGCCTCCGATTCCTCAGCACGCTCGCTTGCCCTGATCAGGCTCTCGGATGAGACAGCTGGTTCGTCTCAGGGCGAGTTCGACCTCTTATATGGAGCCCGGGAAGACGATGAGCTCTCGATCGCAGCATCGGAGAGCGGGCTCGTCCAGTCTGATGCAGAAGCTTTGGCCGGGCTTCCTCCTTCAGGTATGGTCACCCAATCTCAGGCCGACGCGGAGCTGACGGACATGCTTTCCCGGGCGGCCGCGAGCGTCGGGCTAGAGTGGAACCCTCCACTCTCCCCTGAACCCTCAGGGCTTGATGATTGGTTCCTGGGCCCAGAGCGCCACTCACGGCCGCACCCTACCCCGGTCCCTTTCTTCCTGGAGGTGTATGAGGAGGTGATGAGATCGTGGGTGGCACCTTTTACTACCCGATCCTGGTCTTTCAGCTCCCCTGCTCTCACTACCCTCAATGGTAGGTCGGCCAGGGGGTATTTGGTGATCCCCAGGTGGATAAGGCGCCCGAGGCTCCCGTCCAGGGCCTGTAGGTTTACGTCATCTCTGATGGCTAAGGCCTATGGTGCCACTGGACAAGCCACCTCCGCCCTGCATGCTGTGGCTCTCCTGCAGGTACACCAAGCCAAGGCACTAAAAGAGCTGCACGAGGGTAGTTCTGACCCGGGATTGATGCTGGAACCGCGCTCGGCGACCGACCTCGCTCTCTGGGTGACAAATGTCACGGCGCGGTCTCTCGGGCAGGCGATGTCCACCTTGGTGGTCCAGGAATGCCACCTTTGGCTCAACCTGGTCGAGATGAGAGAGGCTGACAAGGCGCGGTTCCATGACGCCCCCATTTCCCAGGTTGGCCTGTTCGGCGACACCATCGAGGACTTTGCCCAACAGTTCTTGGTGGTGAAGCAGCAGACGAAGGCTATTCAACACATCCTCAAGACCCCGCACCCCGTCTGCTCGTCGCCTAGGGCATCCTCCTGCAGCAACAACACCGGCTCCGCCGCAGCCTGCCCCTGCGGCCCGGCCCCGGCGTGGAGCCCACCGCAGGAAGCAGATGCCACCCGTCTCACGGCCAGCTGCCAAGAACCCGAGGAAGGCTTCGAAGCGCCACTGAGATGGGTGACCCAGGGATGAGGAGACCCGCTACTCTGGAGCTGGTGGATAGACAACTCCATCCCCTGGGAGGAGAATCTTTTGTTCCATTTTATTTCGCCGCATGCCCAAGAGGCTGCGGTACCCAAAAGTTCAACAAAAGAGTGTTTTTTTTTGTTCCCTGGGTCACATATCCGGTGTGCACGGCTGTCGTCACGACCGCCATCCACAGTCCCATTTCGGCAGGTTTGGCGCTTCAGCGGCGTGCCCCCCGCCCCTGCGTGCCCAGCTGTGGCACGAACACCGTTGGTTCCAACGGATTGCAGGGACGATATTCCTCCTCCCCCCTCCCCGGCCAATCTTATGGTGGGTATCAGGAGCCAGGTAAGTGCTTCGATGACCCTGGACACAGCACGGCCACGGGCGCCTCAGGCTCTGCCCCGCCGTGAGGCCCCACCCGCCGGTACGTCCGACGTGATTGTCCCCTTGATCCCCCTCGCCCGGAGTTTAGACGCGTGGCTAGCACTCTACAACCCATCACGATGGCTGACCCGGACCGTCCGACTCAGCTATGTGATTCAGTTCGCCAGGCATCCACCCAGGTTCAGCGGCATCCACTTCACTTTGGTGTAGGGCGAGAATGCCGCTAACTTGCGTGCTTCATCGTACCGAAGAAAGGCAGTGGATTGCGGCCAATCTTGGACCTGCGAGTACCGAACCAGGCTTTGCACAGACTCCCATTCAAGATGCTGACGCAAAAACGCATTCTATTGAGAATCCGGCATCAAGATTGGTTCGCGGCGGTAGACCTGAAGGACACGTACTTCCACGTCTCGGTTTTACCTCGACACAGACCCGTCCTGCAGTTTGCTTTCGAGGGCCGGGCATACCAGTACAAGGTCCTCCCCTTCAGCCTGTCCTTGTCCCCTTGCGTCTTCACGAAGGTCGTAGAGGCAGCCCTTGCCCCGCTAAGCGAAGTGGGCGTCCACATCCTCAACTATCTCAACAACTGGCTAATCCTAGCTCACTCTAGGGATCTGTTGTGTGCGCAGAGGGACCTGGTGCTCACGCGCCTCAGCCAACTGGGGCTTTGGGTCAACTGGGAAAAGAGCAAGCTCTCCCCGGTCCAGAGCATCTCTTTTCTCGGCTTGGAGTTGGACTCACGATGACGGCATGCCTCATGGACGAGCGCACACAGTCGGTGCTGAACTGTTTGAAGGCGTTCAGACGGAGGACAGCAGTTCCACTGAAACTTTTTCAGAGGCTCCTGGGGCATATGGCATCCTCAGTGGTGGCCACACCGCTCGGGTTGATGCATATGAGACCTCTTCAGCACTGGCTTCAGACTCGAGTCCCGAGATGAGCATGGTGCCGTGGGACATATCGTGTGGTCGTCATGCCGATCTGTTGCCGCCTCTTCAGCCCTTGGACCGACCTAGCATTTCTATGGGCAGGGGTTCCCCTAGAGCAGGTCTCCAGGCATGTTGTGGTTACGACAGATGCCTCCAAGATGGGCTGGGGTGCCGTATACAATGGGCACGCAGCTGCCGGCTCTTGGAATGGCCCGTGGCTGTGTTGGCACATCAACTGCCTCGAGTTGTTGGCAGTACTGCTCACCCTGCGAAGGCTCCGGCTGTTTATCCAGGGCAAGCATGTGTTGGTCCAGATGGACAACACGGCGACGATAGTGTACATCAACTCCAAGGTGGCCTACGCTCCCGTTGCATGTCACAACTCGCCCGCCGTCTCCTCCTCTGGAGTCAGCAGCGCCTCAAGTCACTGCGAGCCACTCACATCCCAGGCGACCTCAACACCACAGCAGATGCGCTGTCACGACAGGTTATGCTCAGGGGAGAGTGGAGCTGATTTGGAGTCGATTCAGTCGAGCACAGGTAGACCTGTTTGCTTCCCGGGAATCCTCCCACTGCCCGCTTTGGTACGACCTGACCGAGGCACCCCTCGGTATAGACGTGCTGGCACACAGCTGGCCCCTGGGACTACGCAAATATGCATTTCCCCCAGTGAGCCTACTTGCACAGACCCTGTGCAAGGTCATGGAGGACAAGGAGCAGGTCATCCTAGTAGCATCCCTACTGGCCCACCCAGACGTGGTTCTCAGGCCTCACGCTCCTCACGACAGCCCCCCCTGGCAAATTCCCCTGAGGAAGGACCTACTTTCTCAGGGACGCAGCACCATCTAGCACCCGCGACCAGACCTCTGGAATCTCCATGTCTGGCCCTTGGACGGGACGTGGAAGACCTAAGTGGCCTACCACCCGCGGTAGTAGACACTATCACTCAGGCTAGGGCTCCCTCTATGAGGCGCCTGTATGCCTCGAATTGGCATCTGTTCACTAAGTGGTGTTCTTCCCGACGCGAAGACCCCCATAGATGTGCATTCGGATCGGTGCTTTCCTTCCTGCAGGAGAGGCTGGAGAGGCTCCACCTTGAAGGTGTATGTAGCCGCCATTTCGGCACATCACGATGCAGTAAATGGTAAGTATTTGGGGAAGCATGACTTGATCATCAGGTTCCTGAGAGGCGCTATGAGGTTGAATCCCTCCAGACCATGCCTCATCCCCTTGTGGGACCTCTCTGTAGTCCTTTGGGTCTATGGGGAGCTCCCTTCGAGCCCCTGGAGTCAGTTGAGTTTAAGTCACTCTCTTTGAAGACTGCCCTCCTGACTGCGCTCACTTCCATCAAGAGGGTAGGGGACCTGCAGGCATTCTCTGTCAGCGAAACGTGCCTGGAGTTCAGTCCGGGCTACTCTCACTTGATCCTGAGAGCCCGACCGGGCTATGTGCCCAAGGTTCCCATGACTTCTTTTAGGGATCAGGTGGTGAACTTGCAAGCGCTGCTCCGGGAGGAGGCAGACCCAGCCTTGGCATTGCTGTGTCCGGTTCGTGCTTTACGCATCTATTTGGATCACACGCATCCTCAGTGGTGGCCACACCGCTCGGGTTGATGCATATGAGACCTCTTCAACACTGGCTTCTTTCTCGAGTCCCGAGATGGGCATTGCGCTGCGGGACACATCGCATGGTCGTCATGGCGATCTGTTGCTGCCTCTTCAGCCCTTGGACCGACCTAACATTTCTATGGGCAGGGGTTCCCCTAGAGCAGGTCTCCAGGCGTGTTGTGGTTACGACAGATGCCTCCAAGATGAGCTAGGGCACCGTATGCAATGGGCACGCAGCTGCCGGCTCTTGGACTGGCACGTGGCTGCGTTGGCACATCAACTGCCTCGAGTTGTTGGCAGTACTGCTCGCCCTGCAAAGGCACCGTAGAAGGTCTGAGCAGCTCTTTGTCTGCTTTGGCGGACAGCGGAATGGGAGCGCTGTCTCCAAACAGAGGATTGCCCATTGGGTCATTGACGCCATTGTGATGGCATATCACACTCAGGACGTGCCGCCCCCCATAGGGCTATGAGCCCATTCTACTAGGAGTGTGGCGGCCTCCTGGGCCCTGACCAATGACGCCTCTTTGGCAGACATCTGCAGAGCAGCGGGCTGGGCAACACCCAACACCTTTGCGAGGTTCCACAATCTCCGGATTGAGCCAGTCTCGTCCCGTATATTGTCCAGTACGAGCAGGTGAGCTCCTGGAAAGCTGGCCGGTTGTACCGCTTGCGCATAGCGCCTTTTCCCTCCCCTGAGGTGAAGACGTGCGCTTTTGACTTCCAGTACAAGATATTATTTGATTTTTGACATTTTTATTGTGAAAAATGTGTTAGAGATATCCTAATATTCTTGAATTTAAATTACAATGTGGTGAGAGACGTCCTTCAACGGAAGCACGTAGAGATGATTTCATGGTTTGATCACTTCAGGAAAAAACACAACATAAATTACTTTCAAATTTTGATGTTGTTGTGTTGAAGTTTGCATTTGACTGAAAATGCAGTATTCTTATGGTTTTATGAAGGCTCTTTTTTATTAGTGGCTTTAAGCTGCTTGGTCAAAAAAGGAAACAGTTACAAGATGTTGGCTAGGGAATTGCTTCAACATGCCAGATAAATTTATCTTGATCCTTATCATGGTGAAAACATTTGTGGAGCTTTGCCGATTAATTAACCAAAAACGGATGATCATTGAAGCATTATGTTTATAATAAAGCATTACTTTCAGATTTCTGCACAACCTGTAGACAATTAAACTCGTTAAATAGTGGTTTCATTGTTATTCAGCAAAATCTGTAGTCTCTGAATCAATTTACTGTAAAGTCCAAAGTAAAAAGTATTTTGAAATTATTTAAATGACAAAACCTTATTCTCAATATGTGTTAGCACTGGCTGTGTGATATGATAAAGGAATTCTGTCTTTTTAAAAAAAAACCTTATCAAAAAGTTGTCAGTGTGATGCGTGTTGTAGATGTGCAAAGCAAATATATTCCTCACCAGTATTCTCCACTCAGTTGTAGTTTCCATATATTTGCATGCAGATGAATAAAGTACAGTATTTCAGCCATTTGAAGTCTGCCGTCACTACTAGTGATCAGTGGAGGCTCACCTGTATGCCGTGTCATAAAAGATAGAACTATTAGAACTGATTGACTCAAGTCTTTTAAGCTCCAGGCAGCAGTGCTTTCAAAAGTCCTATGTCTGTGAACCTTACCAGAAGACTTTGATTTAAAAAGACATTCATTACCATTGATGTGGCATGTTGCTATGATTCCATTACACTCAGTGAGGTTAAGAGTTGTGTTCATCTAATGATAATCAAAGTTAATGTTATTCAATTAAAGACATAAAAATTGTGGATAAAATGGAGCTAAATAATAATACACTTTGTATATTTTAGTATTTTTAATGCACATGGCCCTCTTAGTTTAGATTTAGTTTGGTAAGTTTGGATTTTCCCAAGTGCGAGTATGATGACTGTGATGATGTGTTGAGATGATGTGTTCTGATGATGATTATGTTTGGAATAGCATACTAACATGCTACTCTTACTATTTCTGCAGTATGTAGAATGTTTACTGTGCACAATGTGCACATTTTCTGCATGCATGGAATACCTGGATAATCTACTGCATTTGTAAAAAGCTGTAGCCAGGAATTCTGTGCCCTTTTACATAATACTTCTGGAATTGTTGTGGGCCCCCTGCACCTTTGGGCCCCTAGAACCATTCCCACCTTTCACCCCAGTCGTTATGGCCCTGCCAGAATGTAATATCAGCTGTGATTCATCTCTATTTTTGACTGCCAAAAGAGATTTTTACACAAACTTTAATTATTTAGAATTAAAATTGCAACATAACTGTCCCTGTTTAACTGGATGTCACCTGCTGGCTGAACTAAACATGCAATGTGAGGAGGTCATGTGACAACAACAACATATTGTTTAAAATGTTTTCACTTTTTTAAAGAAATATTAGGTTGTATAAAGTAGGGCTGCATGGTTATGATAAATCATAATTATCAGTTATTCCCATGATATTGTAATTGTGATTAATTTGATCAATAGAATTTACATTAAAATACTTATTTTGTGTGGGGCAACCACATGCAATATTCTTTATGTAGAGGATGTTACACATCCAAAATGAGCTGAGGACATTTTCTCAATTACTTGATTTGCATGAAAAAACAAAAGTGTTATTTAAATTTTGAATAAATTATACACAGAAAATCAGAATCAGAATCAGAATGAACTTTATTGCCAAGTATGCTTACACACACAAGGAATTTGTCATGGTGACAGAAGCTTCCAGTGCAAGAGAATGCAACGTATATACATACGTACAAACATAAACATTTAAACATATATACATATAGTAACATAAAAACATTATAATAAAAAAATACGATATAAAAAAAAAGAAAAGAAATATACAGTAGCGCAATAACACAATATTAGAATACTAGGTTGTCGTCACTGCATATAATTTAAACTAATTTAAATGCTTCTGATTTGTCATTGCATTTTTGCACACAACAGAAAAAAATGCATTGCAAATATAACATTTTGACATAACGGGAGTAGACCTGAATGAGGTGCTGTAACTGACACTTTTCATTATTAGTTAATTGTGGCAGCTGTAACTTTAATCTTGATTTCTTTTTTTTTATTGTGGAGCCCTAGTATACAGTATATTCTGCACTGTATTCTGCAAGTATTAAGCTAGTATTCCATTGTGACCAATGTCAGAAGTTTGGAACACTGGACACAGTCAAGATGCATCAGATCATACTTCAAACCTTTAACAGGCAGCATGAAATAGCAGATCTGCTCTTGTCTTTTTCATCTCAGGAAACCAGGACAGACCGTCAGGGACAAGCACATGCCAAAGATACCCAAGTGCTGCTCTTTCAGAGTTAAGGAGGGAATCAGCCTCCCAAAGTGAATTTGTATTAGATGCAACTGCAGCTAACAACGTTTAAACTGAACAAATACAATAACAATGAGATGCTGTTGCAATACTGATTAAAAAACAAACAAAAAGTTTTCCCTCAGACATATCTGGAAAAAAAAGTCAAAAAAATAAATAAAAATAAAAATCTGTCCAGGCAGAAAGAGAACAAATGTGGAGGTTTTCTGTTCTATTGTCACTTGCATTTGGCTTTCATTATGTTCCTGCCCCAGGCGCCTGCCGGCCTGTGAGGGAGCCAACAGTGATTTGGTTTATAGAGATCATATGGCAAGGAAACAGGGCTTGAAAGATGCAGCTCCAAGAATGAGATTTGATGAATTTCCTATGATTTGAGCCTGGGTTTATTCTTTCCTGTTGTGAAACAGACACCCTATATAGCACACACGCCTGGACCAGGGATGAGCAGCAGAGAGGGTCACTTAAACTACAATGAAGGCTCTGTTTTCACACATCTTGAATTGCATTTCCTATCAGGACAAGAGGACCCGGTAAGTGATCCAGAATGTTGGCAGGAAACCACACAGAGTGAAGGTTGCCTTTGTCATTAACAATTAATGTAACCGCCATGGCTGGGATCAGCTGTGAGCATGGATTTGATCATATCTTGTGATTTAGTCTGTATTTTTATTGTATCTTGTTAAAACAGGGCAAAGGAGACGCTGTGGAACAGAGAGACATCATAAAACCTGAGTTGTCTTGAAAAGAGCCCTCTATATTTGGTTTTATTATAAAGATCGAAACCAGAAAAAGTTGACGTTTCAAGTCAATCAAAAAGACAATCATCTTCTGCTAGAATGAATGCCAGTCTTCATCAATGCGACCAAAATTTCATCAAGTAGTTTAATGCTCCTTAGTATCACTGTATCGTTTACGTTCCCGAGCATGCTAGAAATTAGTCCCAGCTGGGGATTTTTGGAAGCCCGGGGGGGGGGGGCTTGGATTGACAGGCTATTTAGATGTGCTACTTCACATTGCATTAGAGTGTACAATATCAGGCACAGAAAGCAAAAGTAAGGCCAGATTTCAGGCAATGTTTGGGCCTGGAGCAATAGATCACTTACCTCAGGAAATCAAAGTCAATGGTAGAGAATCTGGCCTGGAGAGGAGCCCAGAAGCCCTGAAAAAGTGTGAAACCTGTTGAAAGAAAAGAGCAACTCATTGAGAAAATCCATTAATGCTCAAAAAGTCAATAAGCATAAAAAGAGATGTCTTGTTAAATACAGTGGTTGATAAAGCAAGGCTTTGGCTTGAAGAATTGCCTCAGGGCACCGGTGATACAAGGTAGCGCGAGAGATGGTTATTGATATGGGTTGATGTTTTAGAGAGTCGCTATGTTCAGTGCCAAGAGAAAAAAGTCAGGGTGAGACATCATGCATTCCCTGTGGCCTACTTGGAATCAAAGTGCCACACAGGATCTGTGCTTAATACAATAAAGACACACAAAGACCAAATTGCAATCATTATTAGTTTCCTCCCTTCAAAAAGCAAAACGTACAGAAATACGCCTAGTTTTTTAAAGTGTCATTATTAGAATGGAGATAGTTGGTACTTTTCCTCTGCTGTTTGATTACATGTTGTCTGGCTTGAACCCTCAAAGAAATCAACAGGACACTTAGACTTGCGCCGCTAAACTGATCTCATCTTCAGCTTCATGTTTACGGCAATCATCCTCATTTTCCTGCTTGTGTCATACACTTGACTTCTTGCCCCTTTCTCTCAGATGGCCACAAAGTTCAGTTTTACAGTAGCTCTCAGTCTGGTTTGGGACAGGAAACTACTTAAAGCAATGACTTGCGTAAACCGTTTTGAAGTGACATGTTTGAGACGAGCATTTGAGATGTGCTCAGGATGCTCAGTTTGGCTTAATGTTGGTCTTGATTGTTATTATTGAAAACGAGAGTGCCATTTACTATCAAGTACAACCATTTTTGAAGAAGAGGAGAGGTATTTTGTCCCCTCAGAGGAATGAGCCACCTGTCAGTTGACCTTTGACCCTTGAATCATCTTGGCTCTCCTAAGCTGGTGGCTCCCTCAGTAGATTTGATTTTAATGCGCTTTGATTTTTTTTCTTCTTCTCAAAGCTCTTCTTATCCTTTTTCTGTCCTGCTGTGTGCTTGAAGCCCAAGTGCAGCCAAAAAAACAAAAACAAAAAACAAGCTTCAAATCCCACATATTAGGACATGTTTGAAAGGCAACATAATCATTAATCTGTCCTTCTGCAACTCTTTACTAAACGTAAAAACCTAGGGATAAGGAATGCACATAAAAAAAAAAAAATATATATATATATATATATATATATATATATATATATATATGTATTTACAGTATATGTACAGTGTAGGATCGGAGTAGCCCAACAGAAGGAAATTAAGAAGAATTAAAACAGAATTTCACCAAGATGGCCTAGAGCATCGGAAATTCCTCAGCGCCATAAAACTAAGAGCTGACAAAATGGCTCCCCAAAGTCTGGCATGGCCCAGCTAAATGAGATGAACCTCATCTGGCTAATAAATGAACAAAAGAGCTCTGTAGGCCATAAAGACCTCTACTCGTCCATGTTATATATCAGGGAATATGACATGACCAGCTAACCACCTCTGCAAAAAGAACCTAATGGCAGAGGTTATGGGCATTAAAAGACACAGTGTTAAAGACCCTTGTGTTTTCATGATTCTAATACTAAGACATCTCACCTTAATCCAGGAACATTTCACACAAAGTCACAGTACTTCGCTGAGTTAACCCTATAAAATGCACAGAATGCATTAGGATCAAAATGTACACAATGTCTACCCTTGCTAGATGATTCTGAAAATGACGTTATGACCTGTGATCAATTTTATAACTGACAAATTAATGATTATATCCTGATGTACCTTTTAAAATATGTGTAGTGATTTGTAATCACTTATAACTGACAAATCGATGATTATAATCTTTAATCTTGTGTTATTCATGTCATTTTTACTAAGAAAGTTAACCATTCAGGATAAAACACCTCATGTTTACTCTCGTTGAGATTCATTCTGCATTTCAGGAATGGTTATGTTAATTAATTTTTGATATATTCAGTTGTATCCCATATATAAAATGTATGGTTAAAACATGTACTATTTCGAGCAGTAATTTTTAAGAATCCTTTACACAAAGGATTGTAAATCAAGTTGACCATGTGACTCTTAAAAGCCATCTCTGATTGGATTAGAACCTCTTTGGGGTGTGAACAAACTGAATGGGTTAAAAGGCAAGCCTGCAGCAATCCTCTCGAATTTCGGGTTCTCTTCTTCTGCTTTTCCGTGCTCCACTTCCTCTTCAGCTGTATTATTTAAATACTTTGGGTAATCTGATTGCAAATTGATTTAGACTCAAAGAAGGATCAGTGTTTCTTAGGCATTGTCTACAGACTCCATAATGTTCCTTTTTCTCTGTATAGATAATTTCTATCCAAGTAACTCTGTTCACTTTACTCACCGACCTGTTTCATGTTTGTATGTGTTAGATTAGTTTTATGTTTAGATTAGCAATGTCTTGTTTGTATTCAAAGATAATTTGACTCTGGTATACTTTGATAAATAATCTCGTCACTTGATTTTTTCAAAGATCTGGCCCTCAAGCTATATCTAAAATATGTGTGATATTATTTGCAATAAGCCATGAGAATAATATTACTCCAATAAGTGAATTAATCATAATTCCCTTATTAAAGATAATTCCTTACAATAGAAATTGTGAGTGGATACAACGAGACATTGTATTAAGATTTTAATGGTGGAGAATTTTATTCAGACAAATAATCTAATTATTTGTCATTTATTTATACAACCAAAATGTCCTTCATTTAATGGCATAGACATGCAGACAGTTTAATTGAATTCCTAACACACATACTGTTCCCCTAAAACAGTATATATATATATATATATATATATATATATACACAAATTAACACAATGCAGTATCCATTTTTTCCACTTGCTGAAACTTCACTAAAGCTTTTCCCCACTTCCTGTGGCTAAAATTGAAGGTACATGCTTGACTCACTGCACATTCTACCACAGAAACTGATTGTGAGGAGCAGTGCATGCTTTTTTATTACACACAATGTGTGTCTTGGGCATAATAAACACAGTAGCAGATTTAATGCACAGAGAATGGTCATTTCACCCACAGTCTGGTGAGTCAGGTGTGGAGAGATACAGGCAAGCTTCTGTATCTCTTTGCATCGCTCAAAATCACTCATGTTACTATACATTTCCACTGGCACTCTGTAAGAGATGGTGAGTGAGCGTTTTCCATTAATTTCAATAGGAGCCGAGTGCCACGCACTCGAGGTGGATTGTGGGATTGACAACAAAATGTTGAGAATTCTCAGCTTTATGCAAATGATAAGCGGAAAAAACTACAGACCAATTAAAAATCTTCCTTTCATAGGCAAGATCATTCAAAATGTTGTTTTCAGTCAGCCGCATACAGTCTTAAACTCAAATGGCTACTTGGACAATTTCCAGTCTGGTTTCTGACAGCATCATAGCACAGAGATGGCACTCAGAAAGATACTCAATGATATTTGCCTAAACACTGATTCAGGCAAAATATCAGTGCTGGTATTACTATAGCTGCTTTTGACACTGTTGACCACGACATTCTCATAGATAGACTGGAAAACTGGGTAGGGCTCTCTGGGACGGTCCTCATCTGGTTCAGGTCATATCTAGAAGGGAGGGGTTACTATGTGAACATTGGTAACTAAGAATCTGAGTGGACTTCCATGATGTGTGGAGTCCCACATGGCATAATTCTTGCACCGCTCCTGTTCAACCTGTATATGCTCCCACAAGGCCAAATTATGAAAAAGAGCCAAATTGAGTACCATAGATATGCAGATGACTCCCAGATTTACCTAGTCCTATCGCCAAATGACAACAGCCCCATAGACTCTCTGTGCCAGTGCATTGACGAAATTAACAGTTGGATGTGCCGAAACGTCCTTCAATTAAACAAAAACAAGACAGAGGTCATTGTATTTGGCAACAAAGGTGAAATTCTGAAGGTGAACACATACCTTGACTCCAGGGGTCTAAAGAAAAGAAAATCAAGTCAGGAATCTTGATGTCATTTTGGAGTCAGACTTAGTTTCAGTAGTCACATCAAGGCAATAAGTAAATTAGCCTACTATCATCTAAAAAAATATAGCCAGAATAAGATGTTTTGTATCCAGTCAAGACTTAGATAAACTTGTTCATACATTCATCACCAGTAGGGTGGATTATTGTAATGGACTTCTCACCGGGCTTCCCAAAAAGACCATTAGATACCTGCAGCTCATTCAGAATGCTGCTGCCAGGATTCTCACTCGAATTAATATTACTCCAGTCCTCATGTCTTTACATTGGCTTCCAGTTAAATTTAGAATTGGTTTTAAGGTACTTTTACTCCTTTATAAATCAGCCAATGGCCTAGGACCTAAATACATTGCAGATATACTTGTTGAATATAAACTTAACAGACCTCTCAGATCATTAGGATCAAGTCAGTTAGAAATACAGAGGGTTCAGTCAAAACAAGGTGAGACAGCGTTTAGCTATTATGCCACCCACAGCTGGAACCAACTTCCAGAAGAGGTCAGGTGTGCTCCAACAGTAGCCACATTCAAGTCAAGACTGAAAACACATCTTTGTGCATTTATTCACTAAGCACTGTGCTGCACTCACCGATTGCACTGCATAATGTTGTGGCAATACTGATGCTGGGTAAGCAAATGTGTAATAAAATTATATTATTTCTCGTGTACTGAAAACAATGATAGACATTACACACTGGCTTTGCATATTACAAACACACACCCAAACCGGCAGCTCTCTGCCGTGGTGAGAGGTGTTGAGCTGATTTTTCCCACGCCAGTGGAACTGTACGGTTACGCACTGGCGTGTGGTGAGTTAAGCAGGCGTTTTTAATTCATTCCAATGAAAATCAACCTTGTGAGCCTGGTGCTCGTCTCAAATTGGAATTAATTGAAAATGCCCTCTCAGCCTTGCTCACCAAGGGAGATCCAGTGTGTGCTCATTAGAGACTGAATGGCAGCCAGAGAAAATAATAGTTTTGAGGTTTTAAACTAGTAAATTAAACTTCGGCATACAATATGTTTTACGTCTGTATGTATAGTGTCTTATAATGCATTGGCAAAGTACACTAAAGTTTTATCTTGCCAATAAAGCTTGATATGTATTGAATCTGGCCATCTTTACAGTACATATTTGGCATTATGCCCTGATGTGATTTATTTGGGTGTTAATCTCCATTTAAAGACAAGATTAAGAAAGCAATTGGATATTTGAGCAGATTCACTTAATTTGTTTGTGTTTCAGTTTATTATATTGTGCTTGAGATTGGAACAATTACTGAAGCCAATTTCCATAGAGTTAAGGAGAATTTATTTATGTATGAAATCAGATTATTCCCCTTTCATCCCACAACTCTCTGAGGGAGTTCCATTGTAATAGATCAAATATTAAATTCCTTGGGCACTTGGATTGCTGTGGAAACATCCTATTATGATATTTAGTGAGATTCATGCATCTCAGAAAATGAATGTCTCAGGCTGTGTTAGCTCATCCTGGGTAAGTTTGTTAGTAGCCGAGAGAAAAAGTGATATAAAGTTATTATTTTTGTATAAAAAGTTAATCTTGTTTTGCAAAGATATAAATACAATGATTAAGTTTGATTTAGCTTTTTATAATAGTCTGTACTGTGAACTTCACTATTGAAAGGCCTGTGGAATTTTAGGTTTGTCAAGTTTCAGTTCAGGCCTTTATACTGTACCTGATTTCTATGATTTTTATTATTTTTTACCTCATCATTAAGCCTAGTCACACAGGCTATCATTCCAGCATCCCTCACGATCTTAAATAAAGTAAATTATATTTCATATTTTACAGTTACATTTCTTGGTTTTGGCAGCATATAGGTCATTTTAAATGAAAACCCTCTATCATCAATTACCCATAATATACATACATCACTTTCAAATCTCCTTGACAATTTTAGCCATTGTGCACCGGGTAATTAAAGTACTTTTGGAATAGTCCAAGATGACTAAAGCTTCCAAAGAATGAAAATTGTCCCTCAAATCAAATAAAAACTTGGCAGGTGCCATAGTCCCTCTTATAATGTGTTCAAATCACTTAACTAAAAGCCCAGGGATGTGTAGTGGATAAACTTAATCAATGCAATGTTAAATGCAATCATTTTTATTTCTGATATGCACTGGCTGCTGCTCTTTGTTTACAGTAGAATTGCCTGCTATCATAATATGTGGTTTTTATGTTTTTTCAGTGTCATCCTTTTTTTTTTTTTTTTTTTAAAGTCGGCCTATCCTTAATTTGACATATTATATTGAAAACATACAGTCCTCTAAATTGTATTCTTACTTTGCTTTCCTAGGAGGTATCACCTAAAGTACATCAGGCATTGAGTAACAGAAGTCTTCTGATATTATTGTACATTACACATTCTTGTAGAGAACAAAGAACTGAAAAAGAACTGTTGATAAATGGCTTTCCATTATTGAGTGTGCTATTAGAAACCTGTGGACTCCTGTTTTCAAGTGTAGGAAAAAATGAAAACAAAAGACGGTATTGTTGTGGGATTTAACTCCACTTCACCAGCCAGAACCTCAGAACATTCCATGGTGTCACATAATACTGTCAGTTTCCTATTGGAAGTGCCAGCGCAGAAGGAATGAGTGTGCTGGCAAACAGTGTGTGTGTGACCATGTCCTTTTTCTTTTCTTTCTTTCTTTTTTTTTTTTTTTTTTTTTTTCTGTGTGTGTGTGGTGTTGGTGGTAGTGGTCTGGATAAGGCTCATGATACTCTTGGAAAAATTCTGGATTTTTACAGAGTTATCCCATTCCAAAAGTCAGGAGCCATATTTGCTTTATCATTTTACCACCATGTGTAATATTCTGTAAAACAAGACATATGCTTTCCAGCCATATGCTGCATGGAGAGTATGCAGTCCAGTAAACCAGCATTGACGAGGGAAAGATATTTCTCCCTGCCAACGCAACATTGTCTGTATGTTTCTCAGGATGTACAGTATGGCAGCTGCTCTAGTCTGTGGCTCTGGGAAACCAGTCTACTTTTGGGTGTGCCAGAATACATAGGCAGGCTGCTGACAGTGAAATAACTCACCTGTCCTCAGCACGAGGGTTTCAAAATTACTTTTCTCTTTTATATTGTATCCAGGATTATTGTAGTTAAAAGTGTATTTTTTAGTTGCACTTTTATTTCTGTTTTATTTTCAATATGTCCCAGACAGTTTTGTTTAGTTTTGTGTTTGTTTTGTCTTAGTTTTAGTTTTTTTGTGTGTTTTCTAGTTTAAGTTTAGTTTTAGTTTTGCAGTATATTTAGTTTTTATTTTAGTTTTAGTATTTTAAGGCTGCCAAAGTTTATGTGTTAACATCCTGGTTACTTGCGTAACCTCCATTCCCTGATGGAGGGAACAAGACATTGTGTCGATGTAGTGACACTAGGGGTCACTCTTGGGAGCCCGAAACACCTCTGGTCTTTGAAAAAAGGCCAATGAAAATTGGCGAGTGGTATTTGCATAACACTCCCCCGGACATACGGGTATAAAAGGAGCTGGTATGCAACCACTCATTCAGGTTTTATGCTGAGGAGTCGAGACAAGGTCCCGGCCATTTCAGCGGGCAGTCCAGCATTGTGGCAGGAGGGACACAACGTCTCGTTCCCTCCATCAGGGAACGGAGGTTACACAAGTAACCAGGACGTTCCCTATCTGTCACTCACTCTACATTGTGTCGATGTAGTGACACTAGGGGTTCCTATACGAAATGCCACAACTGGCTGAACTGTGTTACGTGAACTGGCAGTGTGTGATGGGCAGACCACTGTGTGGCTTGTAGCCAGCGCACCAGGCCGACACGTAACCTCCCTCAACGCTGTTATGAGTGTCGAACGGCCCTTCGGGAACAAGTCGACTGCCCAAAAGATAGAGACAGGCTAGCCCAGTCGTGGCCTCTTATCCTCACTTTTTTTTTATCTCCCCAAAAAAAGAGTGAAATTTGTTAACCAACTGGGGCCACCAGGTCTACGTCGGGGGGGTGTCACTCCCAAGGGGAAGACACCGCGGAGACCACACCCCACCCGGGGGGGGGGGGGGGGTGTATTTTGAGTGGAAATATGTCACGTGGTCTTGCCGAGCTTTGTCGGAAGTATGTCATGTGAAGAAGTCCCATGGTAGGTCCTACCCTATGGGGGAGGAGTTTCTGCAAACATGGTGACTGGGGCAGAAGGGCCTATGCCCAAGGAAGATGCAGTTTACCAACAGGGAAACTAATTAGCGGAAGATATACCTCGCATGGGGTTACCTATGGGGAACCAACACATGCGGAGCACCTACCCCAGTACAGGGCTTAGTTAGCACATGTAATGAGCCGGCAGCGAGTTTCTCCGCAAACTCGTCTGCCACAGGGCTCGGAGGAAGTCATCCAGGGAACACAGTTTGTGAACACTTCTGGGAGTCAACAGCACATGTCTTCAGCTCAAGGGAGGTGAAAGGCGCTATGCGCAAGCGATACACCTGGCCAGCTGTCCCGGACTTACCTGCTTGTGCCTGCCACTACACGGGATGAAACCAGTTATACCCGTGGATTGTAGAACCTCGCAAAGGTGTTGGGTGTTGCCCAGCCTGCTGCTCTGCAAATGTCTGTTAGAGAGGCGCCACTGGTCAAGGCCCAGGAGGCCGCCACACTCCTGGTAGAATGGGCTCATAGGCCTGCCAGGGGCGGCACATACTGAGCGTGATATGCCATTGCTATTGCGTCAATGACCCAGTGGGCGATCCTCTGCTTGGAGACAGCGCTTCCTTTCCGCTGTCCACCAAAGCAGAAAAAGAGCTGCTCAGAGACACTAAAGCTCTGTGTGCGATCCAAATAGATGCGTAAAGCATGCACCAGACACAGCAACGTCAGGGCTGCGTCTGCCTCCTCCTGGGGTAGCACTTGCAGGTTCACCACCTGATCCCTAAATGGGGTCCTGGAAACCTTGGGCACATAGCCCGGTCGGGGTCTCAGGATAATGTGAGAGTAGCCCGGACCGAAATCCAGGCACGTTTCACTGACAGAGAACGCTTGCAGGTCTCCTACCCTCTTGATGTAAGTGGGCGCAGTCAGGAGGGCAGTCTTTAAAGGGAGTACCTTAAGCTCAGCTGACTGCAGGGGCTCAAAGGGGGCTCTCCGTAGACCCTGAAGAACTACAGAGAGGTCCCATGAGGTAACAAGGTGCGTTCTGAAGGGATTCTACCTCCTGGTGCCTCTCAGGAACCTGATGATCAGGTCGTGCTTCCCTAAGGACTTACCGTCCACTGTGTTGTGGTGTGCCGCTATAGCAGCTACATACACCTTCAAGGTGGAGGGGGACAGCCGACCTTATAACCTCTCCTGCATAAAGGAAAGCACCGATCTGACTGTGCATCTCTGGGGGTCTTCATGTCAGGAAGAACACCACTTAGCAAACAGACGCCACTTCAAGGCATACAGGCACCTCGTAGAGGGGGCCCTAGACTGAGTGATCATGTCTACCACCACAGGTGGTAGGCTGCTTAAGTCTTCCGTGTTCCATCCAGGGGCAAGACATGGAGATTCCAGGGGTCTGGTCACGGGTGCCAGATGGTGCCCCGTCCATGAGAAAGAAGGTCCTTCCTCTGGGGAATTCACCGGAGGGGGGGGGCTGTCACGAGGAGCGTGAGGTCCAAGAAACATGTCTGGGTGGGCCAGTAGGGCACTCCTCGTCCTCCCTGACCTTGCACAGGGTCTGTGCAAGTAGGCTCACTGGGGGAAATGCATATTTGCGTAGTCCAGGAGGTCAGATGTGTGCCAGCGTGTCTATACTGAGAGGTGCCTCGGTCAGGGCGTAACAGAGCGGGCAGTGGGAGGATTCTTGGGAAGCGAACAGGTCTACATGTGCCTGCCCAAATCAACTCCAAATCAGCTGGACCACCTGAGGGTGGAGTCTCCACTCTCCCCTGAGGGTAACATGTCGTGACAGCCAGTCCGCTGCAGTGTTGAGGTCGCCAGGGGTGGCTCGCAGCGACTTGAGGTGCTGCTGACTCCAGAGGAGGAGACAGTGGTCGAGTTGTGACATACAACGGGAGAGTAAACCGCCTTGACGGTTGATGTATTCCACTGTTACCGTGTTGTCTGTCCGAACTAACACATGCTTGCCCTGGATCAATGGCCGAAACCTCCGCAGGGCGAGCAGAATTGCCAACAGCTCGAGGCAGTTGATGTGCCAACGTAGCCACGGGCCCATCCATGAGCCGGCAGCTGCATGCCTATAGCACCCCAGCCCGTTTTGGAGGCATCTGTCATAACCATGCCCCACCTGGAGACCTGCTCTAGGGGAACGCCTGCCCATAGAAATGAGAGGTCAGTCCAAGGGCTGACGAGGCAGTGACAGACTGGCGTGATGGCCACACGATGTGTCCCGAGGCATCATGCCCATCTCGGAACTCAAGTCTGGAGCCAGTGCTGAAGCGGTCTCATATGCATCAACCCGAGTGGAGTGGCCACCGCTGAGGATGCCATATGCCCCAGGAGCCTCTGAAACAGTTTCAGTGGAACCGCTGTCTTCTGTCTGAATGCCATCAAACAGGTCAGCACTGACTGTTCGCGCTCGTTCGTGTGGCGTGCCATCATCGAGACTGAGTCTAACTCCAAGCCAAGAAAAGAGATGCTCTGAACCGGGAGGAGCTTGCTCTTTTCCCAGTTGACCCGAAGCCCTAGTCAGCTGAGGTGCAAGAGCACCAGGTCCCTGTGCGCATACAACAGATCCCGAGAGTGCTAGGATTAGCCAGTCGTTGAGATAGTTGAGGATGCGAATGCCCACTTCTCTTAACGGGGCAAGGGCTGCCTGTGCAACCTTCATGAAGACGCGAGGGGACAAGGACAGGCCGAAAGGGAGGACCTTGTACTGATACGCCTGACCATCGAATGCAAACCACAGGAAGGGTCTGTGTCGCGGTAGAATCGAGACGTGGAAGTACGCGTCCTTCAGGTCTATCGCCGTGAACCAATCTTGATGCCGGACGCTCGCTAGAATGCGATTTTGCGTCAGCATCTTGAATGGGAGTCTGTGTAAAGCTCGGTTCAGTACTCGCAGGTCCAAGATTGGCCGCAACCCACCACCTTTCTTCGGTACAATGAAGTAGGGGCTGTAAAACCCCGTCTTCATCTCGGCCGGAGGGACAGGCTCTATCTCACCCTTACATAGGAGGGTAGCAATTTCCACGCGCAAGGTAGCACCGTTCTCACCCTTCACCGAGGTGAAGTGGACGCCGCTGAACCTGGGCGGACGCCTGGTGAACTGAATCGCGTAACTGAGTCGGGCGGTCCGGACCAGCCATCACGACGGGTTGGAAAGCGCAAGCCACGCGTCCAAGCTCCGGGCGAGGGGGACCAAGGGGACAGTCTCGTCAGACTTACCGGCAGGTGGGGCCTCGTGGCGGGGCGGAGCCTGAGGTTCCACGTCGTGCCGTTGCCGTGCTGAGTTCAGGGACATCGAAGCACTTACCTGGTTCCTTGTGATCACCCCCGGAACAGCCTGGGACGGGGGGAGAAAGAGTCCTGTCCTCATGACCCATGGAGACCATCACATCGGGGGTGGATTTGTGCCACAGCTGGGCGCACAGGGACGGAGATACTGTCGCTGGAGCGCCAAACCTGTCGAAATGGAATGGTGGACGGTGGTCATGATGACGGCTGTGCGCACCGGGTATGTGACCCAGGGAACAAGGAAACCGCTCTTTTGCTGAACTCTTGGATACCGCAGCCACATGGGCATGTGGTGAAATTAAATTAAAAGGTAACAAAAGAGTCTCCTCCCAGCCCTCCACTGGGGGATGGAGTGGTCTGCTTACCAGCTCCAGAGCAGCGGGTTTCCTCGACCCTGGGTCACCCGTCTCGCACTTCCGGGAAGAAAGGAACTGGGGCGGGGCGTGGCTGTGAGTGGCGCCGCGAGCCCAGGAACCAATCATCGAGCCGTGAGGGTTCAGGGGAGAATGGAGGGTTCCACTCTAGCCCGACGCTCGTGGCTGCCTAGGAAAGCATGTCCATCACCTCCACGTCAGCCTGTGACTGGGTGATTGTACCCAGGGGGGGAGCCCAGCTAAGGCTTCCGCATCCGACTGGATGAGCCCGCTCTCTGATGCTGCGCTCGAGAGCTCATCACCTTCGCAGCCTCCGAACAAGAGGTCAACCTCACCGTGAGACGAGCCAGTGGACTCATCCGGAAGTCCGATCAGGGCAGACAAGCGTGCTGGGAATGGGAGGTCCATGGGGGGATACCCGGCGGAGGTGGTCCCATTGGGGTCCCCAAATCACCCCAGTGCTAGCCGCACTGGCCTCATACCCGTAGGTAGAAGGACCGGGGCGGGGAGCCGCAGGGGTGGCTTGCTTTATTACGAAGGCATGCTGCGACCGCATCGTTGCCATGGACATGTTCTTGCAATGAGTACATGACCCATCCATGAACGCTGTCTCCGTGTGGGAGCGCCCAGACACAACAGACAACGATCGTGACCGTCAGAAGGTGAGAGATAACGACCGCAACCAGGAATAACACACAAACGGAAGGGCATCTTTAAAAAGACGTTCCGTGTGTGCCGCTCTTTTAGAGAAATATACTCTTTTATTTCTGCCGAAGTGCCCAGGGGCGTTCTTTGCAGTGCACCAGTGCAGAGGGGGGAGAGGCAGCTGAAATGCGCCATCAGATCCAGCAGAGGTGAATGAACAGCTGTGGGAATTCAGCTTAGTGAGCATCGACAGTTCGGCTCCAAAGAGAAAATCTGAATGAGTTTTATACCCGTATGTTTGGGGGAGTGGTATGCAAATACCACTCGCCAATTTTCATTGGCCTTTTTTCAAAGACCAGAGGTGTTTCGGGCTTCCTAGTGTCCGACACAACGTCGAGTGAGTGACAGATAGGGAACTGAATTTATTACAGGGCTGTCTAGTGTTATGGCTGTCTAGTTTCATTTTCATGTTTAATGAAGGTGGGTGTTTCCAGTTATGTTTTTATTTTTATTTTAGTTCATGAATTTATTTTTATTTTTATTTAGCAATTTTCATTTTAGTTTTTGCTAAAGATAAAACTATAAATCATTAGGTAGTGTCACACTGATCAGTTCTGTATTATTAAAACAGCTCTACAGCTTAGAGCAATGCTTGATTACTTTTTGAGGTAAGGAATGACGTTACAGAGTTTTGTATTTATTATAGCCTTGGCTTTGTGCGTTCAGGCCAATTGTGCTACTGTAAAAGACAAACCAATATATGCTTTACCACAATCATCATGAGTTTAACAGATGGGAAGGCTTTTCCTAAGATAGTTTCCTCTCTGTTGCGTAGAGATAATAGCATATGTAAGCCAAAATGCTAATGGCTTTTTGAGCTCGGTCACTTGAGAGGAAAGATGTCATTTCCAGCAGTAGCTATGGTGCAGTCCTGCACTGTTTTAATGGATCTATGGCCTCGTAACTTTACTTTTTGAATTTTCCCCATTTACTTTTTGAATTTTCCCCAGCAGATGCCAGACCATACCACAACTTAGTAAATGTGATGCATTTGAAATTACTGCAACATAGTTAATAAGGGGCTACTTTATATGAGCAGCCAACACAGCCATATCCATGTATTCTTGGTGCTCTTGTATCTGCACAGTATGCAATACTTAAACGTATTTGGATAATTATTTCTTTACAGAGAATTAACAACTATGGCTTATGGTATATGAAAAGCTTATCCATTGAGTATAATACATTTTCCCTGTCTGAGGGTGGTAAAGCATAATGTTTGGCCAGCTTTATGAACAAAGTGTTTGTATTGTGTCTTCAGTTAAGTAAATCTGTGTTGAAGAGTTCTTTTTTCCAATGAGGAAAGACAAGGTAATCTGAATGTAATGTTTGGGATGAAACCTGTTCACAAAATCCAAATTGTCTTATGGCACTCCTAGCACAGTTATGAAGTCGTCAGCTATCTTAAAAACTTTATAAAGACAATACTTTAATTGTTTTATTGACATACTTGTGATATGTAAATCTTTAATTAAGTAGTAAATAATGAAAACAAATTTGTTTTTGTCAATGTACCGTGCAGAACCTAACGGAAACGTTCGAGCAGCCTACTGTTACTATGGTTACATCCTCAGGCAAATACGACTTCTATTTGAAAGCGTCAAATTGGAGCTAGGTGAAGATACACACTCATGCTAACTTGTAATCTAACTTTTGTGGTTACTAAAATATTGCATGAAAATGCTGACACGGTCCTTACTGTACTAAACATTGCTATACATATTACATTAGACCACTTCAGACTTAATCAGTTGATGTTTGGCCATTTTATAAGAACTTAAATGCACCCTTTTTCTGATTGAAGTGGTTCTGTTTAGTGTCACTTCCAAAATTTACCAACAGCCTTGTCAATTGATACACATTTTCTGTTTTATTATTATTATTATTTTATTATTATTATTTTTAATAATTACTATATACAATTTGTGTTTACTTAAATTCAGAAATGTGGTGTGCATCTTATTAGCTCTCATTAAATTGTATTATGTCAGAATTATATATTCCACTCTGCTCACTATCGGCATCAGTCATTAATAAAACCTGTATCGTTCGACCACTATTTCAAAAGGGGATCCAAAATTTGCACCCTGCTCTCTTCTTAGCAAAAGTTTGCCATGATACTAATGATACTGAATACTGTGGTATATGTTATCAACTGAACAGTCAAGAGACTGGACCTCCTCATGAGAAACACACATGGTGTTGTATATAGCATCGTCAAACTGATCTAGTATGGTGTCGGTGTACTTACTATTATGGCATCGTGTGTTTAACCCCTGCCTCACTGCTATACATGTTATAGAGCTATATGCATGTACTCATCAGGGAAAGTGCTTCTTAATGAATGTGACACAATAAATGCATGTAATGTGAATGCACGCGATGTGAATCATAAAGGGCTCTCGCATAGGTTTTGTTACTTTAGCTGGAAACTGAACAAATGCACATAGAACAGAAATAAAATGATGAACATCAGTATTGAACTACTCATAGACCTATCTTAATATTATTAGATAATCTGGTTAGAGTTCAAGGCACTGTGTACTTTTAGCCTTTAAACTGCAATTACGCAACATGCAATTTGTTGCTGCCATGTAAAAAGAATGTAGGCAAGCCGATTTGAACCAGCCATTGGAGGAATGAAGAACAGGAGAAGGATGAAGATGTTGAGAGAGATAGAGAGAGGGAATCTATCATTGCACACTCTCACTTTAATCTCCTTTGTTAACCATATTTTAATGATTTATTTAAGCTTATTTATTTAAGTTTTAAACTGCAGGGTTACATAACTCACGTATGTCTTTTTAAATAATCTGTTTAATAAGAACATATCCTTTCTATTGCCATTACAATTATGCTTATCAAAGAAGGCTTATATAACATTATACTGTATTATGTGTCATGTAAATTTAGACCTATCATGTCATATGCACAGACTGTGGAGACTGCCTATTGATTTCATGGCGGTTTTTTCAACACTTTTTTAGATCCTCTGAAATAGTTTACAATGGCTTTTCAATAATCAAAATATATTAATACAATTTAATAAATGTCCCATTGTCTTTGATAAACTGTGAAATATGCCAGAAAGATACGTTAAAGTTGCACTTAATGGATTTAAGATTGGTTCAAAGCTCTCATTAATTTACCAACGTTTTTACGATCTTCTTGGATTACGATGCTTTTAGGAAACTTGCCTTAGTAATTAAGTACTACTTAAGTGCTACTAATGTTCCACTTAGTGCTTCAGAAAACCCAGCCAGAGTTAGATGTTGGCTAATCTCTGTTGCTATCTAATATAAAAATATTAATAATAATAAAAAAAATGTTTAAACTTCATAGCTCGCCATTTGGCCTTTTTTCCTAAAATTATCGTAAGATTGTCAAAACGATTGTACGAATCATCATCGAATTATGGGCTGTTTCACATACTGTAGGCCTAAGCATCGTAATTTAAGTAGTAGGCCTACTTGAAAATGGTCGTAGTGCTCTGGAGTAATTGTAGAGCGCTTATAAGAGCATTGTATTTATGCAGACACCTGTAAGACAATTGCGAAATTACACTCAATTAAATTTAATACAGTTAATGTTGAGATTGTTAAACGTTATGCAGTCATATGGAATGTTACCAAGATACTTTTATTTAAATATTGTTTATTTTTTCTAAATAGAATACAATTATATATGCCTTATCATATCAATTAGCCTATATTTTCTAATTAATTATTTTTTTTTTATTATCACACATTTGTACATATACAGTGAAATTCTTTTTTTTCACATATCCCAGCTAAGCTGGGGTCAGAGTGCAGGGTCAGCCATGTTATGGCACCCCTGGAGCAGATAGGGTCAAGGGCCTTGCTCAAGGGCCCAACAGTGGCATCTTGGCAGTGGTGGGGCTTGAACCCCTGACCTTCTGATCAGTAACCCAGTGCCTTAACCACTGAGCACAGCAAACCTCAACCGTAGTTGACAGGGTTCTATTATATCTTACAATATAATTCTATAGTTTAAACATTCCACTGGTAAAAATGTGTAAATTAGCTCTTGGCCTGGCTTGGCCCCGTAACACTGATTTAACTACTGCAAGTTGACATTAATGAGCAGTGAGAGATATGGTGATTTAGAGGTGGGGCAGCCCCACTCCACACTAGGAAAATAAATGCAAACAATAGATATTTCTGGGCTGTAATTAAACGGATTGTAATTCAACAATGAAGTCATGAGCGTGTCATTTAGCTGGAATAAATGTAGCCTGTGAGTCACATTAAGGAGTGTTATCACATCTCCCTGCGTGGCAAGACTCGCGGCAGTTCCATGGGAGTACGTTGTTTTCAGGCTGGCATGCTGGGTGATGACATGGCAGGCTGCATGCGTAGTCAATAGGTAACCCATTGCTCTGTGCTTTATTAGCTAACACTGATTTAACTATTGTGAAAGGGCTTTTAACTGGCTAGGTAAATGGAAGCCAGAAAACTTTAAGCAGTAGTGACGGTATCTTCAATAGATCCAACAGTGGATGGGAAACTTGAGCCCAATATTCTCAGGACCTGTACAATAATACTTTTTGAGTTCACATTGCTGAATTGGACTCACTTGTCTAATTATACATATATAGTATATACAGTTAAGTGCACAAGTTTGCATCCCTGTTTTTTCTCATAAGTTTATATACTCCTTTCAGAATCTATAGCACTGCCCTTCAGAAACTACATAACAGATATTTACAAATATCCCACAAGACAAAATAATATACATTTACATGAATCATCCTATTGAAAAGTTTACATACCCATGGTGTGTTGCTTTCTTGAGCATCAATAGATGTGTATGACTCAAATGTCTAAGTTTTTAAAGCTGGATTTCAATGTGATATAGTCACTGTTGGGAAGCAAATGTGCAGAAGATGCTAGGAAACCAAAGAATGTGCAGTACCTGCAAACGTATGCAGACATACACTATATATATATATATATATATATATATATATATATATATATATATATATATATATATATATATACTGGCTGATCGTTATATATACTGGCAGCCAAAAAATTGAAATAATGTACAGATTTCGTTCTTATGGAAAGAAATTGGTACTTTTATTCACCAAAGTGGCATTCAACTGATCACAATGTATAGTCAGGACATTAATAACGTGAAAAATTACTATTTCAGTTTGAAAAAATGTTCAGAACTTATTAAACTACTTCAAATAGTTCTCATCAAAAAATCCTCCACATGCAGCAATGAAAGCTTTGCAGATCCTTGGCATTCTAGCTGTCAGTTTGTCCAGATATTCAGGTGACATTTCACCCCACGCTTCCTGTAAATGTGGCTGTCTTGTCGGGCACTTCTCACGCACCTTACAGTCTAGCTGATCCCACAAAAGCTCAATGGGGTTAAGGTCCATAACACTATTTTTCAATTATCTGTTGTCCAATGTCTGTGTTTCTTTGCCCACTCTAACCTTTTCTTTTTGTTTTTCTGTTTCAAAAGTGGCTTTTTCTTTGCAATTCTTCCCATAAGGCCTGCACCCCTGAGTATTCTCTTTACTGTTGTACATGAAACTGGTGTTGAGCGGGTAGAATTCAATGAAGCTGTCAGCTGAGGACATGTAAGTCGTCTATTTCTCAAACTAGAGACTCTGATGTACTTATCCTCTTGCTTAGTTGTACATCTGGCCTTCCACATCTCTTTCTGTCCTTGTTAGAGTCAGTTGTCCTTTGTCTTTGAAGACTGTAGTGTACACCTTTGTATGAAATCTTCAGTTTTTTTGGCAATTTCAAGCATTGTATTGCCTTCATTCCTCAAAACAACGATTGACTGACGAGTTTCTAGAGAAAGCTGTTTCTTTTTTGCCATTTTTGACCTTATATTGACCTTAAGACATGCCAGTCTATTGCATACTGTGGCAACTCAAAAACAAACACAAAGACAATGTTAAGCTTCATTTAACGAACCAAATAGCTTTCAACTGTGTTTGATATAATGGCAAGTGATGTTCTAGTACCAAATTAGCAATTTAGCATGATTACTCAAGGATAAGGTGTTGGAGTGATGGCTGCTGGATATGGGGCCTGTCTATATTTGATCAAAAATTACTTTTTTCAAATATTGATGGTGCAATTTTTTACATCAGTAATGTGCTGACTATACTTTGTGATTAGCTGAATGCCACTTTGGTGAATTAAAGTACCAATTTCTTTCCTAAACAGCAAAATCTGTATATTATTCCAAACTTTTGGCCGCCAGTGTATATATACACTATATTGCTAAAAGTATTCGCTCATCTGCCTTTAGACGCATATGAACTTAAGTGACATCCCATTCTTAATCCATAGGGTTTAATATGACGTGGGCCCACCCTTTGCAGCTATAACAGCTTCAACTCTTCTGGGAAGGCTTTCCATAAGGTTTAGGAGTGTGTTTATGGGAATTTTTGACCATTCTTCCAGAAGCGCATTTGTGAGGTCAGACACTGATGTTGGACGAGAAGGCCTGGCTCGCAGTCTTCGCTCTAATTCATCCCAAAGGTGCTCTATCGGGTTGAGGTCAGGACTCTGTGCAGGCCAGTCAAGTTCTTCCACACCAAACTCGCTCATCCATGTCTTTATGGACCTTGCTTTGTGCACTGGTGTGCAGTCATGTTGGAACAGGAAGGGGCCATCCCCAAACTGTTCCCACAAAGTTGGGAGCATGGAATTGTCCAAAATCTCTTGGTATGCTGAAGCATTCAGAGTTCCTTTCACTGGAACTAAGGGGCCAAGCCCAGCTCCTGAAAAACAACCCCACACCATAATCCCCCCTCCACCAAACTTCACAGTTGGCACAATGCAGTCAGACAAGTACCATTCTCCTGGCAACTGCCAAACCCAGACTCATCCATCAGATTGCCAGATGGAGAAGCGTGATTCGTCACTCCAGAGAATGCATCTCCACTGCTCTAGAGTCCAGTGGCGGCGTGCTTTACACCACTGCATCCGACGCTTTGCATTGCACTTGGTGATGTATGGCTTGGATGCAGCTGCTCGGCCATGGAAACCCATTCCATGAAGCTCTCTATGCACTGTTCTTGAGCTAATCTGAAGGCCACATGAACTTTGGAGGTCTGTAGCGATTGACTCTGCAGAAAGTTGGCGACCTCTGCGCACTATGCGCCTCAGCATCCGCTGACCCCGCTCTGTCATTTTACGTGGCCTACCACTTCGTGGCTGAGTTGCTGTCATTCCCAGTCGCTTCCACTTTGTTATAATACCACTGACAGTTGACTGTGGAATATTTAGTAGCGAGGAAATTTCACGACTGGACTTGTTGCACAGGTGGCATCCTATCACAGTACCACGCTGGAATTCACTGAGCTCCTGAGAGCGGCCCATTCTTTCACAAATGTTTGTAGAAGCAGTCTGCATGCCTAGGTGCTTCATTTTATACACCTGTGGCCATGGAAGTGATTGGAACACCTGAATTCAATTATTTGGATGGGTGAGCGAATACTTTTGGCAATATAGTGTATATATATATATATATATATATATATATATATATATATATATATATATATATATATATATATATATGCAGTAGTGGATTACAAGATATAGGCAATTTTAACTCGTAGCTGAATACTGCTTTACCTGGGAGTTGAAGTATCCCAGCTAACACATATGACATGTTATTCATGCTTTAATGGCAATAATTTAGGCCTATATCATTTTAGAGTTGTAGTCTAAGGACAAGACAAAGCATAAAACTAAAATCATTGTCGACCAACAAGCTTGAGTCTAGTGAAACAGGTATGATTTATTTATTAATTTGCACAGTTGAGGAATGTTACTTTTAAAAGTTGTTAAATTATTTTACAGTGTTACATTAATAAAAGTTACTGTTAAAAGCATTACATTATTGCATTGCTGAAAATGAAAGTAACAATTTACTTTGTATGGGAATAAGTGTGTTAGTTACTTTTGTTTTATTTTTGCATAAAAATACCTGGTTTCTACTAAGGTCAGAAATGAATAAAGCCCCAGGGGAAAAGAGTGACAAAAGGTTCCATTTGAACCTCAAATGTGATACCTTGTGAGATGTTTGTATTGTGGAACACCAAATATTGCTGCTCTTTCTCAGTTTTTCATTAGGGCATGAGTCACACATGCAACCATTTGGGAACAAAAGAGACAGAAAACAAATATGCTATTCTGTGTTTGTGTTACTATCTTCATGCTCAATTAGAGCACAAACAAATAGAAACATGTCTGTCCTTTGACGGCTCTGTTCAGTACAAGAGATAAAAGTCACAAGCGTTCAGGTTTTAGTGATGTTAGCTCTGTTAGATTTTGATTAAATTAGTCTCCCCCTTCTTTTTTTTTACCTGTGAACCCAGTATTGCACCCCTGCTGTAAAGACCAGAACTAATTATGCCTTTCCCGCTCCCAGATTTTCACACCACTGCCTGGAACATCTGCAGCCTGTCATGTAGCATCCTATTCATTTCTACTTAATTTGATCCTAATATGTGCCTACACTAGGAGCCAGATGTTGCCAGAGACGGTGGCACTCAAAGTTTTGTTTCAGAGAGTTTGAACCTTGCATGGGAATTTGAGCCCTCGTTTTGCCTGGTGTGTGTAGATGGAAGGCAAGATTATTTCCATAATCATTAATATGCAATACAACATGGTTAATTTTTTCCCCCTTCAGTCTGTCAGAACACGTAGCAATCCATCCTAATTTGACATGAAAATGACTGAAATGTTGTTTTTCTGTCATTAATTCCACTAAGTTTTTAGCCAGTAACTTAACTGTTGCACACCATAGGCACTGACCACAAAAAGATGTTGTGTATTAGAGATATTACAATCACCACTAACATAAGATAAATATTATCATTGTATTGTAATGAGTATCTTAATTCATGTATGTAAAATAATGTAACCCCAGTTCTTGTAAATTGTGGCCTATATGATTTTACGTTCTCTAAAGGAAGAAAAGTCTATCATGAAAATATGAGATTACATATCACTTAGTCTAGCAAAATTTGTGTAAAGGGGCTAAACATATTTCTCATTAGAGAGATTTATAGTGTCCGAAGCTCTTTGACACTTTTCCACTATTTTAGTACTTCGCATGATGGATGTAAGCTTAAACAGAGCTTGTTGTTTTCTTGTTGCAGTTCATTGGGGGAGAGGGTGAATGTCTCAGCACTTGTCTGATTAAGGAGATGAAAACCCTTGTGCTTCTCTCATAATAAGCACCATATGTTGCCCACTGGCCCCTCACTTATGCCTTGTCATATCGAGTGGCTCCCAGACATGCCTCTTGACATGCCCTGCATCAAGCTCCTGGCCTGAACTAATGAGAAAAGTGTTTAGTGCTGGCGAGCACATCCCCGGTCCTGTGAATGAGAGAGGTGCTTTGCTGGAGAAGATTTGGGCCATATGTCCCTGAGTGCCCAGCCCCCTTTCCTCTACATTGGCATATGGAGGGCAGCCTCCCCTGATGGCACAAAGTACAAAAAACACAGCAGGCAGACCACTCAATGTGAGAAGCACCATCATTGCCGAGAATCAACTACTCTGTCACTCCGGTCGTTATCAGACTTGCCACGGCTGTACATTTCCAATTAGACTCCATTTGCTGAATTTAGTTTTACCTTTTATTGTTCATGAAACTGAGCACAGATTAGCTTTCCGTAATGCTATCCTTTTAGTTACTTTAATGTGGCTTGTATTCTGGCAGATAATAGTAAAAGAGAGCTGTGTTAGTCACCACAGACAAGGATGAAATTAGATTAATGTAAATACTTGTGCCGTGCCAGCTCTTGATTATGATTTTGCATTATCTGGAGCAGATTGCTGTGGTAAATTGTGGAATTTTCTTATGGATTGTTATTACTCGTGGGAAGCCAAGCGTTCCTGTCAGGAGAAATAGACACTTATTCAGACTCCCACCACTGAAACATACACCCATGTGTCTAGAGAGGCATCTGCTCCTGTTTAACCCAATCGGTTAGCATTAACAGAAGTGGCAACCCGCACTGAGACCACGCCCGGCCCACGCCCATCCTACTCCAAAGAACAGAGCCCGGACTTCACCTCTTGGAGGGAAAATGTGGTTGTTGGAAGCCATATGTGGGTTTGAAAGCAAGTGTGTCTCCACTGCCAGCAGTAGTGACAGTATATTAGTGATGATGTCTAATTACAGACTCACTATATTTCCTTGGCTATGCTAAGATTTATTAAAAAAAATGCACATAACTGGGCTGTTACGCTACCATGTACTGCCTGGTAACATAAGACTCCATAAGCCACATGTGTCACTGATCCATTCATTTACTCTTGTGAATGCGTATGTGGGTAGTTGACATGAAATACTTTTGGAAAGTTGACTTGTCCTGCGGTGTGACATGCTATATTGTATCTAACAATTTTTTATTTGCATTTTGCTCATTCTTGTATAATTACTATGCATGGAGCTTTTATGGCCTCATGTTAACTATGGATTATTTGTATTTTTCAAAATGGAAAAAAAAAATTGTCACACTGAGAGACCATTTTACACTGCTGGCACAATTATTAGGCAAGTGAGTATTCTAATCTTATCATTATTTTCATGCACATTTTCCAACTCCAAACCATATAAACTGGAATGCTTATTGGATTAAATCATTTTCAGGTGATATGTATTTGTGCAATAAGGGAGGGTGTGGCAATATAATAACACCTTATATCAAGGTGTGCATAATTATTAGGCAGCTTCATTACCTCAATTATTTTTGTAATTTAGTTGCCTAATAATTGTGCACACTAATAGTTGTCTAGTAACTGTGCACACTTACAGTATATATTCCCCTGAGAAAGACAAAACTCACTTTTCCTTTGTTAAACATTCAGGTTTGAGGTTCAGTAACATTTTGGATTGACTGAGAGCATTGTGTTTGTTCAACAATAAAATTAATCCTGAGGAATACAATTTGCCTAATAATTGTGCACGCAGTGTAAATTTTTATTAATTTATTAGATTGAACAGCCTTTTTATAATAGCATTCAATTAAACTAAAAAAAAAAAAAAAAAAAAAAAACAAAACAAAACATGGAATTAAAAAAAAAAAAAAATAATATATATATATATATATATATATATATATATATATATATATATATATATATATATATATATATATAATATAAAACTGATAAATGGAATTTGGGAATAAATTAAACTGAATTTGGAAAAATAAATAAATAATACAGATTCAACAGGGCCCTTTTACCTCCTGCAGAAAGCATGAAATAAACAGAAATTTATAGATAAGTGATAATAGTGTACATTTTCTATTGAGAATTCATCAACTGAGGATCAACAGAGAAGAGCGGTTTAACGTCATGGTTACTTGTGTAACCTCCGTTCCCTGATGGAGGGAACAAGACATTGTGTCGATGTAGTGACACTAGGGGTCACTCCACTTCCTAAAAAAGAAGGGGGATTATCTGACTGGGCCGCCAGGTCTAGTCGGGGGGTGTCCCTCCCAAGGGGAAGACACTGCAGAGACCACACCTCGCCCAAAGAGAGGGGGGGATATTTAAGTGGAAAAATATGTCACATGGTCTTTCCGACCATGTGGAGAGTCTTCAAGGTAGATCCTACCCAACAGGGGAGGAGTTACTACAAACATGGAGACTGGGGCAGAGGGGCTCTACCCAAGGAAGAAGCAGTTTGCCAACAGGGAAATGAATTAGCGGAAGATATACATCGCATGGGGTTACCTTACAGGGAACCACTACATGCGGAGCACCTACCCCAGAACAGGGCTCTTAGTTAGCAAGTGTACTGGGCCGGCAGTGAGTCTCTCCGAAAACTCGACTGCCACAGGGCTCAGAGGAAGTCAACCAGGGAACAAAGTTTGTGAACACTACTGGGAATTAATGGTGCACGTCTTCAGTTCAATAGGAGGTGGAAGGCGCTATGTGCAAGCTATACACCCGGCCGGCTATCCCGGGCTTATCCGCTTGTATTGCATGCCACTTCCTGGGACGAAACCGGTTCCACCTGGAGGTTGTAGAACCTTGCAAAGGTGTTGGGTGTTGCACAGCCTGCTTCTCTGCAAATGTCTGTTAGAGAGGCACCCCTGGCCAGGGCCCAGGAGGCCGCTACACTCCTGGTAGAGTGGGCTCGTAGCCCTACCGGGGTCGGCATGTCCTGGGCATGATATGCCATAGTTATGGCATCAATGAGTCAGTGGGCGATCCTCTGCTTGGAGACAGCGCTTCCTTTCCACTGTGACTCCAGAGGAGGAGACGGCGGACGAGTTATGACATACAACGAGAGCGCAGACCGCCTTGGCGGTTGACATATGCTACCGTTGCCGTGTTGTCTGTCCAAACTAACACGTGCTTGCCCTGGATCAACGGCCGAAACCTCCGCAGGGCGAGCATAATTGCCAACAACTCGAGGCAGTTGATGTGCCAATGCAGTCGCGGGCCTGTCCACAGGCTGGCGGCTGCGTGCCCATTGCAAACAGCGCCCCAGCCCATTTTGGAGGTGTCCGTCGTGACCACGATGCGCCTGGAGACCAGTTCTAGGGGAACACCTAGAAATGAGAGGTCTGTCCAAGGGCTGAAAAGACGGTGACAGACCGGCGTGATGACCACGCGATGTGCCCGTGGCACCATGCCCATCTCGGGACTCGAGTCTGAAGCCAGTGCTGAAGCGGTCTCATATGCATCAACCCGAGCGGGGTGGCTACTGCTGAGGATGCCATATGCCCCAGGAGAGTCTGAAAAAGTTTCAGTGGAACCGCTGTTTTCTGTTTGAACACCTTCAAACAGGCCAGCACCGACTGGGCGTGCTCATTTGTAAGGCACGCTGTCAAAGAGACTGAGTCCAGCTCCAAACCAAGGAAAGAGATGCTCTGAACCGGGAGGAGCTTGCTCTTTTCCCAGTTGACCCAAAGCCCTAGTCGGCTGAGGTGTGAGAGCACCAAGTCCCTGTGTGCGCACAACATGTCCCGAGAGTGGGCTAGGATTAGCCAGTCATCGAGATAGTTGAGAATGCAAATGCCCACCTCCCTTAACGGGGCAAGGACTGCTTCTGCGACCTTCGTGAAGATGCGAGGAGACAGGGACAGGCTGAAAGGGAGGACTTTTTACTGATACACCTGACCCTCGAATGCAAACCACAGGAAGGGTCTGTGTCGAGGAAAGATAGAGACGTGGAAGTACGCATCCTTCAGGTCTACCGCCGCGAACCAATCTTGATGCCGGACGCTCGCCAGAATGCGTTTTTGCGTCAGCATCTTGAACGGGAGTCTGTGTA
The DNA here is from genome assembly GCF_019703515.2 of Myxocyprinus asiaticus. Taxonomy (NCBI): domain Eukaryota; kingdom Metazoa; phylum Chordata; class Actinopteri; order Cypriniformes; family Catostomidae; genus Myxocyprinus; species Myxocyprinus asiaticus. The sequence continues at coordinate 25,416,384 of NC_059344.1, forward strand.
AGGCCTGGTTCAGTACTCGCAGGTCCAAGATTGGCCGCAACCCACAGCCTTTTTCTGGTACGATGAAGTAGGGGCTGTAAAACCCCTTCTTCATCTCGGCTGGAGGAACAGGTTCTATCGCGCCCTTCCGTAGGAGGGTAGCGATCTCCGCGTGCATGGTAGCAGCGTTTTCATCCTTGACCAAGGTGAAGTGGATACCACTGAACCTGGGCGGGCGCCTGGCAAACTGAATCGCGTAGCCGAGTCGGACAGTCTGGATCAGCCATCGTGACGGATTGGAAAGCGCAAGCCACACATCCAAGTTCCGCACAAGGGGGACAAAGGGGACAACGTCGTCGGACATACCGGCAGGTGGGGCCTCGCAGCGGGGCAGAGCTCGAGGTGCCACACCATGTTGTGGCCGTGATGAGTCTAGAGACATCGAAGCACTTACCTGGCTCCTTGTGACCACCCCAGGAACAGCCTGGGATGGGGGAGGAAGAGGCCTGTCCTCATAACCTGTGGAGACTGCCACATCGGGGGTGGCTGTGTGCCACAACTAGGCACTCAGGGGCGGGAAGACCACCACTGGAGCGCCAGTCCTGCAAGGAAAAACCCGTGGATGGTAGTTGTGATGACGACAGGGTATGTGACCCAGGGAGGAAGGAAACCGCTCTTTTGCTGAACTGTTGGGTACCGCAGCCACTTGGGCATTCGGTGAAATCAAACAAAAAGGCAACAAAAGATTTTCCACCTGGCCCTCCACCGGGGGATGGAGTGGTCTTCTTACCAGCTCCAGGTGAGTGGGTTTCATCGTCCCTTGGTCGCCCGTCTCAGGGGCGCTTTTATGACCTCCGTGGGTTCTTAGCGGCTGACTGTGAGACGGGTGGCGTATGCTTCCTGTGGTGGGCTCCACGCCGGGGCTGGGCCAAAGGGGCGGGCTGCGGCAGAGCCGGTGCAGTCACCGCCGAGAACTGCTGGGCAAAGTCCTCGATGGTGTCGCCGAATAGGCCAGCCTGGGAAATGGGGGCAGCAAGGAACCGTGTCTTGTCGCCCTCACCCATCTCGACCAGGTTGAGCCAAAGGTGGTGCTCCTACACCATTAATGTGGCCATCGTCCACCCGAGAGACCGTGCCACGACCTTCGTCACTCGGAGAGCAAGGTTGGTCGCTGAGCGCAGTTCCTGCATCAGATCTGGGGCGTAACTACCCTCGAGCAGTTCTTTCAACTCCTTGGCTTGGTGGACCTGCAGGAGAGCCATGGCGTGCAGGGCAGAGGCGGCTTGTCCAGCAGTGCTGTAGATTTTAGCCATCAGGGACGACGTGAACCTACAGGGCTCGGACGGGAGTTTAGGGCATCCACACCAGGTGGCAGTGCTATACAGGCATAGGTGCACCACGAGCACCTTATCCACTGGGGGAATCGCCGTATAGCCCCTGGCCACCCCGCCATCGAGGGTAGTGAGGGCGGGGGAACTGCAGAATCTGGGCCGGGCAGTAAAAGATGCCTCCCACGATTTCGTCAGCTTCTCATGCACTTCCGGGAAGAAGGGCACCGGAGCGGGCGTGGCTGCTTTGAGCGGCGCCACGAGCCCAGGAACCAATCATCGAGCCATGAGGGTTCAGGGGAGAGCAGAGGGTTCCACTCTAACCCGACGCTCGTGGCCGCCCAGGAAAGCATGTCCATCATTTCTGCATCAGCCTGTGACTGGGCAACCGTCCCTGAGGGGGGGAGCCCAGTTGAGGCTTCTGTGTCCGACTGGACAGGCCCACTCTCCGATGCTGCGCTCGAGAGCTCATTATCTTCGCGGGCTCCTAACAAGAGGCCAGACTCGCCATGAGACGAGCAGGCGGACTCATCCGGAAGCCCGACTGGGGCAGAAGAGCATGCTGGGGAATGGGAGGTCCGCGGGGGATACCCGGCGGAGGCGATCCCATTGGGGTCCCCAAATCGCCCCAGTGCTAGTCGCGCTGGCCTCATACCCGTAGGTAGAAGGACCGAGGCGGGGAGCCGCTGGGGTGAAAGCAAGCCGCGACCGCAACGTTGCCATGGTCATGTTCTTGCAGTGAGAACATGAACCATCCACGAACGCTGCCTCTGTGTGGGTCGCACCCAGACACGAAAGACAGCGATCATGACCATCCGAAGTTGAGAGATAACGACCGCAACCATGAATAACACACAATAGGAAAGGCATCTTTAAAAAGACGCATCTTTAAAAAGACGTTCCGTGTGTGCTGCTCTTTTAGAGAAATATACTCTTTTAGAGAAGAAAGCTCTTTCAGAAAATATACTCTCTTTTTTCTGCCGATGTGCCCAGGGGCGTTCTCTGCAGTGCACCAGTGTAGAGGAGGGAGAAGCTGCTGAAACGCGGCGTCACATCCAGCAGAGGTGAATGAACAGTAGAAATTCAGCTCAGTGAGCATGACCGTTCGGTTCCGAAGAGAAAATTTGAATGGGTGGTTGCATGCCAGCTCCTTTTATACCCATATGTCCTGGGGAGTGGTATGCAAATACCACTCGCCAATTTTCATTGGCCTTTTATCAAAAACCAGAGGTGTCTCGGGCTCCCAAGAGTGACCTCTAGTGTCACTACATCGACACAACGTTGAATGAGTGACAGATAGGGAACCGGGTATATTCAAATGTGCAGTGCACAAGCACAATTTTGCCATTTTAAAGTGCTGTTTCAGTTGTGTGGATTGCAGTGGTGTTGCTGTACAGGCCTTAGTGAAGTATACCAGATCATGGTGGTCTGCTGTATCCTCCACAACATAACAATCAGAACCGGCTGCAAGGAACTGTTATTTGCATAATTCCTTTAGTGAATCAGCTGCTAAGATAATGTAAGACAGCATGTGCAAATAACGTAATGGTTACTTTCGTAACCTCCGTTCCCTGATGGAGGGAACAAGATGTTGTGTCGATGTAGTGACATTAGGGGTCACTCTCGGGAGCCCGAAATGAGAATTGGTGAGTGGAATTTGCATGCCACTCCCCCGGACATACGGGTATAAAAGGAGCTGGTATGCAACCACTCATTCAGGTTTTGTGCTGAGGAGCCGAGACAAGGTCCTGGCCATTTCTGTGGGTAGTTCAGCGTTGTGGCAAGAGGGACACAACGTCTCGTTCCCTCCATCAGGGAACGGAGGTTACGAAAGTAACCATGACATTCCCTGTCTGTCACACACTCAACGTTGTGTCGATGTAGTGACACTATGGGTCCCAATACAAAACGCCACAAGTAGCTGAACTGTGTTACGTGGACTAGCGGTGTGAGACGGGCAGACTTTTGTGTGCCTCGTAGCCAGCGCATCAGGCTGTCACGTAACCTCCCCCAACGTTGCTATAAGCGTCGAACGGTCCTTCAGGAACAAGTTGACTGCTCAAAAAATAGGGACAGGCTAGCCCAGCCGAGGCCTCTTTTCCCTCTTTTTTCTCCCCAAAAAGAGTGGAATTTTGTTAACGGACTGGGATCCTCGAGTGTCCACATCGGGGGGGTTGGGGGGTGGGGTGTCACTCCCAAGGGGAAGACACTGCAGAGACCACACCCTGCCCAGAGAAAGGGGGGGTACTTCAAGTGGAAATACATCACATGGTCTTACTGAGTCTTGTCGGAAGTATGTCATATGGAGAGTCGCATGGTAGGTCCTACCCAAGGGGAGAGGAGTTTCTACAAGCATGGCGACGTAGACGTAGTTTACCAAGAGGGAAACGATTTTACGGAAGATATAACACATGGTGTTACCTATGGGGAACCACCGCATGCGGAGCACCTACCTCAGTACAGGGCCTTATCAGCGCACTTACTGAGCTGGCAGCGTGTTTCTCCGCAAACTCAACTGCCACAGGGCTAAGAAGGAAGTAATCCAGGGATCACAGTCTGTGAACACTACTGGGAGTCAAGAGCGCACATCTTCCCCTCAAGGGAGGAAAAAGGCACTATGCGCAAGCGGTACACCCTGCCAGCTGTCCCGGAACTTACCTGCTTGTGCCTACCCCTACACGGGACGAAACCGACTCAACCCAGAGATTGTAGAACCTCGCAAAGGTGTTTGGTGTTGCCCAGCCTGCTGCTCTGCAGATGTCTGGCAAAGAGGCGCCACTGGCCAGGGCTCAGGAGGCTGACATACTCCTGGTAGAGTGGGCTCGTAACCCCGCAGGGGGTGGCACGTCCTGAGCTTGATATGCCATAGCGATGGCGTCAATGACCAAGTGGGCGCTCCTCTGTTTGGAGACAGCGCTTCCTTTCTGCTGTCCACCAAAGCAGACAAAGAGCTGCTTGGAACTTCTAAAGCTCTGCGTGCAATCCAAATAGATGTGTAAAGCTCACACCGGATACAGCAACGCCAAGGCTGGGTCTGCCTCCTCCCAGGGCAGGGCTTGCAGGTTCACCACCTGATCCCTAAAAGGGGTCATGGGAACCTTGGGCACATAGCCCGGTCGGGGTCTCAGGATCACGTGAGAGTAACCCGGACCGAACTCCAGGGACGATTCGCTGACAGAGAACGCTTGCATGTCCCCTACCCTCTTGATGGAAGTGAGCGCATTCAGGAGGGCAGTCTTGAAAGAGAATGCCTTAAGCTCAGCTGACTCCAAGAGCTCAAAGGGAGCTCCCCATAGACCCTGAAGGACTACAGAGAGGTCCCACGGGGGAACGAGGCATGGTCTAGAGGGGTTCAACCTCATAGTGCCTCTCAGGAATCTGATGATCAAGTGGTGCTTCCCCAAGTAATTACCATCTACTGCATCGTGATGAGCCGAAATAGCGGCTACATACACCTTCAAGGTGGAGGGGGACAGCCGCTCCTCCAACCTCTCCTGCAGGAAGGAAAGCACCGATCCGGCTGCGCATCTCTGGGGGCACCACTTAGTGAACAGATGCCACTTCAAGGCATACAGGTGCCTCATAGAGGGAGCCCTAGACTGAGTGAACGTGTCTACCACCACGGGTGGTAGGCCACTTTAGTCCTCCGTGTCACGTCCAAGGGCCAGACATGGAGATTCCAGAGGTCTGGTCGAAGGTCCTTCCTCAGGGGAATTTGCCGGGGGGGGGGGCGGCTGTCATGAGGAGCGTGAGATTTGAGAACCATGTCTGGGTGGACCAGTAGGGTGCTACTAGGATGACTTGCTCCCCGTCCTCCCTGACCTTGCACAGGGTCTGTGCAAGTAGGCTCACTGGGGGAAACACATACTTGCGTAGTCCAGGGGGCCAGCTGTGTGCCAATGCTTCTATACCGAGAGGTGCCTCGGTCAGGGCGTACCAAAGCGGGCAGAGTGGGAGGATACCCGGGTAGCAAACAGGTCTACCTGTGCTTGACCGAATCAACTCCAAATCAGCTGTACCACCTGTGGGTGGAGTCTCCACTATCCCCTGAGGGTAACCTGACGTGACAGCACATCCGCTGCGGAGTTAAGGTCACCCGGGATGTGAGTGGCTCGTAGTGACTTGAGGCGCTGCTGACTCCAGAGGAGGAGACGGCGTACAAGTTGTGACATGCAATGGGAGCGTAGGCCGCCTTGGTGGTTGATGTATGCTACCGTCGCTGTGTTGTCCGTCCGGACCAACACATGCTTGCCCTGGATCAATGGCCGAAACCTCCACAGGGCGAGCAGTACTGCCAACAACTCAAGCCAGTTGGTGTGCCAACGCAGCTGCAGGCCAGTCCAGGAGCCGGCGGCTGTGTGCCCATTGTATACGGTGCCCCAGCCCGTCTTGGAGGCGTCTGTTGTAACCACAACGCACCTGGAGACCTGCTCTAGGGGAACACCTGCCCGTAGAAATGTCAGATCGGTCCAAGGGCTGAAGAGGCGGCGACAGACCGGTTTGATGGTCACGCGATGTGTCCCATGGCGCCATGCCCATCTCTGGACTCAAGTCCAAAGTCAGCGCTGAAGCGGTCTCATATGCATCAACCTGAGCGGTGTGGCCACCGCTGAGGATGCCATATGCCCCAGGAGCCTCTGAAAGTGTTTCAGTGGAACCGCTGTTCTCCATCTGAACGCCTTCAGACAGTTCAGCACTGACTGTGCTCGCTCGTTTGTGAGGTTTGCTGTCATTGTGACTGAGTCCAACTCCAGATCGAGAAAAGAGATGCTCTGAACCAGGGAGAGCTTGTTCTTTTCCCAGTTGACCCGAAGCCCCAGTCGGCTGAGGTGCAGGAGCACGAGGTCCCTATGTGTGCATAGCAACTCTCGAGAGTGAGCTAAGGTCAGCCAGTCGTCGAGATAGTTAAGAATGCGGATGCCCACTTCCCTTAGCGGGGCAAGGGCTGCCTCCATGACCTTCGTGAAGACACGAGGGGACAAGGACAGGCCGAAGGGGAGGACCTTGTACTGGTACACCTGGCCATCGAAGGCAAACCACAGGAAGGGTCTGTGTCGAGGTAGGACCGAGACGTGGAAGTATGCGTCCTTCAGGTCTACTGCCGTGAACCAATATAGATGTCGGACGCTCGCTTGAATGCGTTTTTGTGTCAGCATCTTGAACAGGAGTCTGTGCAACGCCCGGTTCAGTACTCGCAGGTCCAAGATTGGTCGCAACCCACCGCCTTTCTTTGGTATGATGAAGTAAGGGCTGTAGAACCCTTTCCTCATCTCGGCTGGAGGGACATGCTCTATCGCACCCTTGCTTAGAGGGTCGCGATCTCCGCACGCAAGGTAGCGGCGTTCTCGCCTTTCACCGAGGTGAAGCTGGATGGGTGAAAGCCATCCAGACGATCCGGGTCAGCCATCACGACGGGTTGGAAAGCATGAGCTACGCATCCAAACTCTGGGTGAGGGGGACCAAGGGGATAATTGTGTCGGATGTACCAGTGGGTGGGGCCTCGCGGCAGGGTGGAGCTCGAGGTGCCAGGTCGAGGGGACTTGAGCCCCATGGCCGTGCTGAGTCGAGGGACATCGAAGCACTTACCTGGCTCCTGCCGCCCACCATGAGATTGGCCGAGGAGGGAGGAGGAGGAGTCTTGTCCCCGAGGTCCATCGGCAAAAATCCCGTGTGGGGGTATTAGTGCCACAGCTGGGCGCCCAGGGATGGGGGATCTGCTGCTGGAGCGCCAACCCTGTCAAAAAGGAATGGTGGATGGTGGTCATGATGACAGCTGTGCACACCAGACATGTGACCCAGGAAACAAGGAAACTGCTCTTTCGCTGAACTTTTGGGTACCGCAGTCTCTGGGGCATGCGGAGAAAAAAGAAACAAAAGATTCTCCTCCCGGCCCTCCACCGGGGATGGAGTGGTCTGTGCACCAGCTCCAGAGAGATGGGTCTCCTTACCCCTGGGTCGCCCATCTCAGGGGCGTTTCGAAGCCTTCCTCGGGTTCTTGGCGGCCGGCCATGAGATGGGAGGCATTTGCTTCCCGCGATGGGCTGCACGCCGGGGCCGGGCCACGGGTGCAGGCTGCGGCGGAGCCGGAGATGTTGCTGCATGGAGATGCCCTTGGCGACGAGCAGACAGGGTGTGGGATCTTGAGCTGCGCCGGGGCAGGATGTGCTTTATAGCCTCTGTCTGCTTCTTCACCGTCAAGAACTGCTGGGTAAAGTCCTCGATGGTGTCGCCAAACAGGCCAACCTGGGAGATGGGGGCGTCAAGGAACCATGCCTTGTCGGTCTCTCGCATCTCTATCAAGTTGAGCCAGAGGTGGCGCTCCTGGACCACGAGAGTGGACATCACCTGCCCGAGAGACCGCGCTGTGACCTTCGTCACCCAGAGAGAGAGGTCAGGTGCCAAGCATAGTTCCTGCATCAATCCCGGGTCAGAATTACCCTCATGCAGTTCTTTTAGCGCCTTGGCTTGGTGTACTTGCAGGAGAGCCATGGCGTGCAGGGCGGAGGTGGCTTGTCCAGCGGCACCGTAGACCTTAGCCGTCAGAGACGATGTAAATCTACAGGCCTTGGATGGGAGCTTTGGGCGCCTGCACCAGGTGGCGGCGCTTTGCGGACACAAATGCACTGCGAGCGCCTTTTCCACCTGGGGGATCACCGAATACCCCCTGGCCGCTCCACCATCGAGTGTATCAAGAGCGGGGGAGCTGAAAGATCGGGACCGGGTAGTAAAAGGTGCCTCCCACGATCTTGTCAGCTCCTCATGCGCTTCCGAGAAGAAAGGAACGGGTGCGGAGTGCGGCTGTGAGCGGCACCCCGAGCCCAGGAACTAATTGTCGAGCCATGAGGGTTCTGGGGAAAGTGGAGGGTTCCACTCCAGCCCGACGCTCGCGGCCACCCGGGAAAGCATGTCCATCATTACTGTGTCGGCCTGAGACTGGGTGACCGTTCCCGAAGGAGGAAGCCCAGCCGAAGCCTCAGCATTAGACCGGATGAGCCCGCTCTCTGATGCTGCACTCGATAACTCATCATCTTCCAGGGCACCAGACGAGATGTCGAACCAGCCCTGAGATGAGCCGGTGATCTCGTCCGAGCACACGATCGGGGCAAGCGAGTGTGCTGGGGAATGGGAGGTCCGTGGGGGGATACCCGGAGGAGGTGGTCCCATTGAGGTCCCCAAATCGCCTCCAGTGCTAACCGGCATGGCCTCATACCCATAGGTAGAAGGACTGAGGCGGGGAGCCGCTGGGGTGGCTTTCTTTCTTACGAATGCAAGCCGCGACCGCAATGTTGCCATGGTCATGTTCTCGCAATGAGGACATGATCCATCCACGAACGATGTCTCCGCGTGGGCAGCACCCAGACACATAAGACAGCAATCGTGGCCATCAGAAGTGGAGAGATAGCGACCACAACCAGGAATAACACATAAACAGAAAGCATCTTTAAAAAGACGTTCCGTGTGTGCCGCTCTTTTATGAATAGAAAATATACTCTTTTCGGAATATACTCTTTTTTTGCTCTGCCGAAGCGCCCAGGGGCATTCTCTGCACAGGCACAGAGCCGCTGAAATGCGCCGTCAAATCCAGCAATCTTTAGCGAGGTGAGTTTTTTTTTTTCTAGAGGAATTGTATTCAGTGCACTGAATGCCACTGCTCAGATCCGAAGAGAAAATCTGAATGAGTGGTTGCATACCAGCTCCTTTTATACCCGTATGTCCGTGGGAGTGGCATGCAAATTCCACTTGCTAATTCTCATTGGCCTTTTTTCAAAATATCAGAGGTGTTTCGGGTTCCCAAGAGTGACCCCTAGTGTCACTACATCGACACAACGTCGAGTGAGTGACAGATAGGGAAACAATAATAACATTAGGCACAGTTCATTCTATTGTTCATAAATTCATTCAAACACTCATAATTATTGATAGTTTCACTCTCATGTTTATAGTGGCTTCCACACGTCCCCCAACACATAGTAAGCTGTAGCCCATAGAGCTCAGTGTCTTCATCTCCAGCTCTTGTGAAGTCTGTCAAAGAGTGCCAGACATGGCTTTGTGCTCTCAGTTTCAGTGCTGTCACACTAGATGACGGTGCAGGTTCTTCAGGCGAATGGGGCTGTCAGCCGACTTCACGCTCATTGTCTAACATTCTCACACAGTCTGCCAATAAAAGCTTTGCCCCCTCAGGCAAAGTACATGGCAGCCTGCTTTGTTCTACATGCTACTGAAACACTGCCACTCTCCCACTAAAATGGGAGCGTCCAGTGCAATTAATGTAACAGAGGAAAAATCTCACTCCATGATGCAGAGGCAGGATAGCTCTTTTTAATAAATTTTGACATACAGCGTAAATTATTGGAGTACATTTAAGGTGTTGCAAAACTATACCGTATGTACCTTTTTAGTGTACTGTTACACTGGATTTATACTGCAATATAGTGAAATGTTAACAGAATCTATATATTTTAGCCCTTAAAGGTGAGGTGTGTAATTCCTGCGCCATAAGCTTTATCAAACAGAATTGGAAAAATAATTACTTTTTAAACTGTTTTAAAGGTGCACCAAGTACTTTTTTCCTCATTCAAAAAGTTTTACTACCAAATAAGTGACTAGTCATTTTAAAATATATGTATAAAATCATGAGCACTCACATGAGGTGAAGACTTATATCATATCAGTAACCTTATAAAAGCTGTTTTATTCTACATGGAGAGGGTCTCCTCATGGGGGCTGCCATGTTAGAATCACATAACTAGCCAAATACTACTCACATAATCTCAGTATTAGATTCTTTGACACATGGAATAAATTAATTATGGCTGACTGTGTAAAGTGAATTTATATGATGGTATCGATTACTAAAAACTATTGTGTTTGAAGGATGCTGCATCCACACCTCTAGGTGTCAGGGTAAGTCCAAGATGACATATTAAAATAATTACTGAGAGCACCTTTAATGAACACTTTACCTTTCCTCCGTTGGTCGACAAACACATTATCCCACCCCAAATTCATGCCATTGGTTGATGCAATGTTGTTATGTTGGCCTGGTCAGGTTGCTCAAACAAATGGAGCAATATTTTGATAGTGCTTCAGAGCCACAGTGTTTTTTTATTGTTTTATTTTACATATTAAAGACCCCACAAAATCACTTGACGAGTGCAAATTTTCTGCCATGTTTCGACATTTTTCCTTATGAAACAGGAAGTTGGGGTAGAAGTTTTAGTTACATATCAAAGAGCTTTGTTACGTCACAGCCTTGAACTATGATTTACTACTTTCTAGTCAGTTGCAGTTAGAATTATGGGGAGGAACACTCTCAATTTAGAGAGCATTCAATTTGAAAAAGGAAGATGTTTTGGTCCGTTTACCAGAAGAGAAAGACTGTAAATTTTAAATGTGTATATCTGCTAAAAATTAATCTTGTCAGATTTTAGGTGTCCACTAGGACAGAGATTGCTTCAAAGCTAATAGAATCAGAATGAGCTTTATTGCCAAGTATGCTTACATTCACAAGAAATTTGTCATGGTGACAGAAGCTTTCAGTGCAAAGAGAATACAAAACAAGACAAGACACATAAAATGATAAATAAATGAAAAGAAAAAATATAGACATGGACAAAAACCACAAAACTCCAATTTAAATTTCATGGGGTCTTTAAGCCAGGATAAGATCATGTATTTTAATATAGGATAAATTACACTTGAGCTTTAACGCTGTTGTACATTTCTGATAAATTTACTCCAAGTCCTTCAGGAGACTCTTATTTTCACTATGGGCAGAACCTTTGATGGCTTTTGCTATTTCATCTGTTTGATTTGGTTATTAATGCTGCACTCTTGATACTTTTGAAATCTATAATTCATCATCAGTCACTGTCCATCCCTGCTCTAGTGCTCCTGGAGGTGTTTTTGAGCACTTCATTATGACTGCATCTTCAGTCTTCAGGGAGAGACGCTCGGCCCCGTCAGTCTCTCTCTCCACTCCAGCACACCGCATATGAGAGAGCGCTGAGCAGACACAGAGAGGAGCAGAGAGAGGAGCACAGAGAGCGAAAGCACATGTTAGTGGTGGTACCATCAACAAAGAGTGTGTGTGACTGGCTGTGTGTCCGAGAGGGGAAATGAGGAAAAACCATACATAAAGAACAGGGACTGTGGCAGGACCATGGTCAAGTTCAGAAATGCCATGCACATGGCGCTCCGGTTTTTTAGACAAATAGATTTTGAACTGAAAATTAGGCAAGTGGATTTTGCAAATAAAATAATAATAATAATAATATTGAGTTGCACCATCCACAGATGATTTGCTTTAGATTGATGATGCTGTTATTATTTACCCTCCCTCTTGTTGCTTGAAACTTGTATGATTTTTTTTCCTGTGGAACACAAACGGAGTTATTACAAAATGTCAAAGCTTGTTCTGTTTGTACAACAAAAATGCATGGTAAATACTGGCTGTCAAGTTCAGCTGCAGTTTTGCTTGGTTAAATAAAATAAAAAATAAAAAAGTCATATATTAGGATGGGATTTAAACCCAGGTCCCTTTGCATATTAAATTAAATTTTTTTTAAACCTTTACAGTATATAAACTAAATTGCTAAAAGCATGTTTTTTATTTTTTTATTTTATTTTATTTAATTTTTTATCTATTTATTTATTTATGCCTTTCATTATGTCTAATCTTGCCTTGGGAACTAATTGACTGTCACGGGTGCCCCCACAAAAAAAAAAAAAAAAAAAAAAACAACAACCTAGGTTCATAATGCCACTGGTTGAGATGTTAATAACTGACTGATCAGCAGAGAAATAAGAATGACTCACTTTGTTCCTGCTGTGTGTGTGGGGGGGCAGGTTTAAGTGATTTATGAGGACTTTTTTAGGTTACAAACTGGTAATTACAAGGAAATTATGCTATAAATGTGGTTTATGAGGACATTTCTAATGTCCCCATAATTCAATCGCTTAAAAAACATACAAAACAATGTTTTTTTGAAAATGTAAAAATGCAGAACATTTTTTGTGATGGTTAGGTTTAGGGGTGGGGTTAGGGTTAGGAGATAGAATCTATAGTTCATACAGTATAAAAAATCATTATGTCTATGGAGATAGCTGCACCAACATGTGTGTGTGTGTGTGTGTATGTGTGTGTGTGAGTGTGTGTGTGTGTGTGTGTGTGTGTGTGTGTTTGAGAGAGAGAGAGAGAGAGAGAGAGAGAGAGAACATGGAAGGGGATAAAGGGAAAAAAGGAAACAAAACGGAGACACATAAATATAAATGTATGAAATGGTCATTATTATTTCATACAAATGCCTTTCTTTGCTTGAAAAATTTAAGCCGCAGCGGCAGCGCCAATGCAGCGCATGTCAGAAAAAAGCCCAGGGACCACAGATGATTTAACTAGGAGCCGAGAGCGTATGCAAAAACCACATGTGCAACAGCCAGCAGTAAACAGTAAATATGTGGTCAACTTGGCAGGACACTGCATTTTCTTTAGAGTGCACAGACAATTTGCGTCAAATAAGAAGGCAAACGCTCTCTCACTCTCACTATCTTTCTCTCTCTCTGTGGATTTGAGGAAACACCCTTTTCTCATTTTGTAAGTGACTATTTTGGGGCTGCGTCTAGCTTTTTGTTACAGGGTACACCCTACTAAAACTGTTTGTAATATCACTAAGCTTCCACTGTCAAACATAAATGAAAATAGAAAAAGGGACTTTGGACAATGTATGTAATTAAAAATTACTTTGATTGACAAAAATGAATTTATACATTTATTTATAAAACACACTCAAAATAAATGTATCTGTGCAGCAGTTAGCTATAATTTTCCCCCTTGGCATATTTTTAGAGATCACCTCACAATAGCCCGTTTAAAAGCATCAACCGTCCTCTTTCTGTCACTTGTGCTGTAAATGGCAGTTGATGCAGGATGTTGTCCTGCTCTTTGCTTTAATGTCAGTGCCGTTTTTGTATGGAAAATGTTGGGCAAATTCTGTGTAGATTCAGAACCAACCTTCCCACCACCCCACCCTACCACCCTGCCACTGACACCACTAAATAGAATGCAGAAACTATTTATTAGGACAAATGTGAGAAGGTGATTGCTGTCATAAATGTTTATGCTTTAAGTTGGGGTGGCAATTTGAAGTATGTACTTCACAGCCTTTTATTTCTGAGCAAAATTTTGGTATCATCCCTGTGTCAAGTTCTATTACTTGGCCAACTGCTCTCTAAAAATGTGCACCGCCTGATCATCTGAAAGCAAGCTTTCTGCATAATTATTTGTTGCCACAAACACACCATATGCATTTGCGCCATGTCCTATTGATTTAGCCAATGTTGCATTTCCCGTCTTCCGACTGACGTTTTGAAAACAGGGAGCCTAATTAGAGGCCTCACTGATGATGCTCTGTCCAGAGGTATTAACCTTCTCCATCGCAGCATTCTTCTGTCACTGCATCACTGACCATCTGCACATAAAAATAAACAAGAAAATGATTTTTTGTGCCTCTGTAGAACCCTCACAGCAGTTGCATCTTTGATGTGTACTCCTTGATCTGTTTGGCCCATGGTGTCATATCCCCCTGTGATGTACGGGATTAATTAGGCGGAACGGGTATTTTATCCGTTAAAATCATAATACTAATTTACCCAATGCACTGTGGTGCCTCTGTGGGTGGCGGTGGTGGCTTGAAGTCCCCCCCCCCCTCTTTTTTTTCCCTTTTTGCTTGAGAAGGTGCTCAGCTTCACATGTCATACTAATGCTTTCTAAACAAAACACAGCAAACCAAAATTACTACCTCTGATCCTTTCAGCTCGCTGCTCTGATACTCCTCTTGGTTTGTTTGCAAGTCTATAATTCAAAAAGATACATTTTTAGCACTAATTATTAAGTTTTATTTATATAGCACCTTTCCAATCGAGGTCACTTTACAGCAAAAGAGACAAAACCACACACACAGTACACGGGCCGCAACAAAATAGCAGAGTTATACAATTAAGATGAAAAACCAGGTCGAAATGGAAACCAAATATTGGAAGAAAAGATGAGCTTATGACTAAGATTTAAATATTGGTAGGAAGGAGATAATAAGAATGCTGAGAGTAATTTTATATAAGTAGACAGTCATTTAAATTTAAGCATTTTCCCTTTGTTATAGTTAATGCATACTGTATAATATAATATAATATAATATAATATAATATAATATAATACAATATAATACAATATAATATAATATAATATAATATCCTTTCTGTATTATTTAATAATGTAAAAAAGTAAATGTTTTGATGCAAATTTTCACTGTATCACAGTATGTATATAATTTTTAAGCTGCTCTTTCTCTGTTTGTTGTTAATTATCAGGATTGGAATGTGTTTTTCTCTGAGGTGGGCATCACACCAGATTCCACCATTTGCACTCATCTCATTAAATTATGTATTAATGAATTACGACAGCTATGACTTGTCTTGCAAACACATATGTGTGTCCGCTGTCTCCTCTTGTCTCGCTTCCTTTCTCTCTCTGTCACCTACATAAATACACACACAACACAAACAAATGCACCTACCCTACCTCTCAAACACTCCCGCACAAAACACTGTCAACGCAACCTCCCACCCAGCGGCCTCTCCATCGAACCTTATTTCTTTGTGGCTAAACCAAATATAGAGTATATTGTCCATCTGTGTACAATGGGCCAGTGTGGAGCCTGTGGTTGTCTGGACTGAATGTACTGTATTCTCCGGCCCTGGACTTTGAATGCTATCGCCGCTCTGCAGCATACGGACACACACTATTCCCACACCCAGACACACCGCTCTGGGGGATAAGACCAGCACAATTGATATAAAGTGTATTCTTTTCCATAGGTTCCCACCAGCGAGCCCGTTTCTGGGGCCTTATCAAAGAACAAACTGCCTTTGAAAAGCAAGGTAAACAAAGCACCAGGAGACATTGTTGCCGTCACTTTGACGGGAATAATCTGGCTTTTACATCAGTTTACATTTGGAGTCTGTACGGCTCCACCCAGCAGCTCAAGGGGTTGAGATCCAGATGGTCTCACACCTCAACATCCTGCTAGGTGTCAATAGTGGCACTAGTGCTCAACTGGTCTTTCTGTATTTCAGTCTCTCTCTCACTAACTCAGACTCTCTGGCACAACTACGCTTTCAGTGTTCCTTTAAGAGACACATCGTTTGATTTGTTCATTCAGAGTTGTCTAGAGAAAGTATTTCACAATTTTTAATTGCCACGGAAATATATGCACTTAAGCATGTGTGTGTGTGCGTGTGTGTGTGTTTGTGTGTGTGTGTGCATGTGTACTGTACATACTTAGCTATGGGGCAATTTTGTCCCCAGAATGAGCTACATCTGACAAAACCTACCCTTGGGGACAATACAGAAAATATTTGTTGTTGTGGCTGGTTGTTGTTGTTGCTAGGGTTTTATTTTATTTTTTTCATTATATGAATGAAAAAGTCAAATAGGTTTTAAAAAATAAATAAATAAATACATAAAGGTAGTGGTAAATAATGGCACAGTTTTCATTTGTAGGTTCTCAAATGCATTCACACTCACAGACTCCCCTTGACAGACACGACTGTTTCAGTCTCCTATTAAGTCAGTGGTGATTTTAATTTTATTATTTGTAAGCACACTTTATTCCATAAAATATAGATACTGTTTACTCCAAAACCAGTGTTTAAAAATTTATAAATCATGGTTCCTTCTCACTTGAAGTATATTTCCAGAAAAATAAAGTATTTTGAATAATTCTATATTTCTGAAACAGGAAGAGATAAAAAATAATAATAATAATCAAATTATTCATGTATGCATTATCAAATCGATTAATTAAAATTTAGACCATTAATTCATATTTTCTCAATATTCTGTGTTAGTTGATTTTGCAATTTGTGAAATAAATACAGAAGTGCATCTCTGCTTGCTGAAAGAGCTCACCTTTGGGACTTAGTCATAATATAGTGCCATCTGCTGGAATATAAGAGCCCTACACCTCATTATCACAGTCTGTGCAGTTTTGTGAACACAAGGACTTCACCTAGTACACTCCAACAGAGCCTTGTTGATTCAGAATACAGTTACAAGCTTTGAGCAAGGTAAACTAGATATAATTTAGACTTAAACAAATAACCGTCTTTTTCCTCTTAGGAATACACTGTAGTTCTAACTGTGTTTTAATTAATTTTTTTTTAAACTAATTTAAATCTGTTATCAGAATAAAGCTTATCAGAGTTGCATATTCATAACGTACACGCTGTCAGCTTTAATGCAATATATGAGTATGAAACATTGCACACGTGCGGGGAGTCATTTCCCATTTTTGCTTATCCTATATCTATGATTACATTTGCATAAATTCTCGACTATTGTAAATAATTTACTTTTTCTTGAATAACACCCTGTCCAGCTTTATTTGGTAATTAAATGCTTTTACATTTGCGTTGAAACATCTACCATAATTAGACAACCTGTGTGATACATTGTGTCAGAATCAGCTAATTAATGTACCTAGCAAAGGCTGTTTTGCCGTTATGATTGTTTTGTCACATGAGCGAGCTCCACTGTGTATTACATGGCAAGACCTCTGGCTGACTTTATGATTTTTGCTGAATATAAAACACATATTTGTAACACTTGCCTTGTCTGCCTGTTTGAGTGAAGAGGCGCAAATCTAGTTTGAGATGGAGCAGGGGAGAAAGATGCTTCCTCGGCTGGCAGATGCGATGAGAGATGGATGGAAGTGCGTGAATGTGCCCCCTTTTCTCCATCTGACGTGGAGGGCAATCATGATTACTCATGGAGTGACAGTTTAAGAAAAAACATGTCCTCTTGTCTCGGCCTGCTTTAAAATACTCTTCATTATTTGCAGCCACTTTCAGTTTTAATAGCGCGAGTAGCATCACCAAACCATATTTTTTTCTTCTGGGTCAGCAATGATCATTTAGACGAGGCTGGGACATGTCAAAGCAGGCGACATGTTTTTAGAAGACAGCAAAAAGATGCAGTGTGCAGTATATGTGTGAATTAATTGGTACTGCATTTATCTGTCTGATTATAGTATCTTCTGTAAATACTAAATGTAGATTAGTGTTTTACTTTTTTTTTTCTTTTTTTTTTTTTTTTAGTTAGAACAAATCATTGTGTAGTCATTGCTGGTTACAGTATGAGTGTGTTTGACAAGCCACATTCACTGTTCTTTGTTTCAAACTACAAGCTGGAACTTGTCTGTAAAAGTGATCTTCACCTGTACTCCACATCAAAATCTCTCCTCTCATCTTGTTCTAAATCCGTCATGGTTTTTAATATTTTAAGTATGAAACCTTGGACTTCAATAAATTAGTTATAATTGGCTTTCATGGCAGCTTCAATAGGGATTCCTGCATTATTGTGTGCAGTTATGCATTCTGCTCAGCATTATAGATTTTCCGTAAGCTCCGTTCACAGAGCTGAGGAGACACTGAGTAACTAGCACAAACCCCATTTACCATTGTGCGGTGTGATTCCTGATGGGCCCATGTGTCCAGTGAACTCTCCATAGGGCTGCTTTCTATTCCAACTGCCTGAAGGCTGTTTTCCATAGCCATATTAATGAGAACATGTCCACATCTACCGTCCAGCACTGTGGCGAGGAAGGGGGTGGGTTCTGGTGTGTGTGTGTGTGTGTGTGTGTGTTGGAGGGTGTGCACAGTCCTATTTGCACTATACCTATACTAATCTCACAGCCTTGATCAGGGTACAGTAAATAAACCCCCAAGGCCTCTATTGATCAGCCTTGAATTTGTTTTTCTCCAAACGTGGCATCTAGTTAGTTATTACAGATGTTACTCAATTAATTATTTTATCAAAATAGGTATGCTACATTAATTATTTAGTTTGAAGTAAACTCTCTATCAGAGTGAAGTGTCCAGCTGCACAGGTACACCTTTGTGTGTGTGTGTGTGTGTGTGTGTGTGTGTGTGTGTGTGTGTGTGTGAGTGTGTGTGTGTGTGTGTGTGTGTGTGTATGTTGTGGGGGGGCAACACTCAGTGGAGGTCGTGGGTCAATATGGACATTGTTGGAACCTGAGCCACGATGGTGTTCTACACACTGAGCCGGGATTGTAGCAGTAGGTTACAAACTTCAATCTCTGCAAAAGCAGTGTGCTTTCATTATTTATGTTCTGCAACAACACAGGGGTGGAAGAATGAGGTGTCAGGAGTGAGGCGCTTATGCATCTTGTTTGTAAGAGATACAGTATCAGTTTGTATTCACACTAGCACCTTTGTCATGCCTTTAGACATGCACTAATGTAATAACAGTTGTGTAGTTGATGAATGTTAACTTTTTTTCATCAACATCAATATTTTAGGTAAAAATGTATGTGTATAAGGAAATGTGTGTATTGTAGGTGCTGTGACTGGTCATCATTTTTCTGTAAATTTTTGACTGTTTTTAATCATCTTTTTGACAAGTTCATTCATCTGTGGTGGGACAAATTTACTATTAAAAGTTCAAATATCCCATGTAGTCTCTCTAGTATGGTCATAAAAATGTTATACAAAGTAATTATAAAAAATGCTGTTTAAAATAGTTTTAGATGTACAGTAGTCAGGGTTGGGGAGTAACGGAATACATGTAACGGGATTACATATTTAAAATACAAAATATAAGTAACTGTATTCCACTACAGTTACAATTTAAATCATTGGTAATTAGAATACAGTTACATTCAAAAAGTATTTTGATTACTGAAGAGATTTTATTTTATTGTCATTTGTTTTATTTAATATTTAGTCCTTTCAGATGGAAAACATTTATACATATAAATGATGCGATCCAAAGCGCATTTGAACAGCGGTGAAACACTTTCTTATGATGTGTTACATTCATACAAGCAGACAGAGAAGTAAGTTTGAAGTAAGTTTGGAGCAGAAGAAATAGAAAAAAGCATTAACATTAATAACATATAATTTACATTAAGCTAAAATACTATTTCTAGCCATTTACATGCACATGTTACCAGGCACGATCATATTTGTTTATCAAGAAAATTCACATTGGATCATAATTAATTTTTTTCTAGTAAGACCTTTTAGGGCAAAAATCATATTCTTGATAATTTTTGTATTGTAGTCCTGTAAAAATATATAAAATCCTTCCAATTCCAATCCAATTTGATTGATCTTGTTTTAGAAACAACACTGCATAAGATATTTAGGTTTTTCAGAGAATGTATTTTTAACATGTGTTTTTTGTCTTACTGTACTGACAGAGTTTTTATAGTCAAAACAAGTGAAAAAATCTACCAGTGCTGAAGAAGTAATCCAAAGTATTTAGAATACGTTACTGACCTTGAGTAATCTAACGGAATACGTTACAAATTACATTTTACAGCATGTATTCTGTAATCTGTAGTGGAATACATTTCAAAAGTAACCCTCCCTACCCTGACAATAGTATAGCATTTAAAAAAAAATTCATGTCAACTACACAGTTATGTAAGCTTGCACATTTCAGATGCAATCAACTTTACTCTGTTCCTTTTCTACCATGACATTATAATCCGGTTTTTCAATGCCATCTATTTTTAGTATTTAATTGTTCTCAATTTTTTTTTTTTTTAAATACTGCTTTTATTTTGTACAATTTATTAACTAAATGTGAAATAGGGCAAGAGAGAGAGAGAAAAAAAAGGTAAACAAAAACAGAAGGAACAGAAAATCACAGGCTCAAAATGATGATGACTAATTTTCTCTCTCATTCTCTCTCTCATTCTCTCTCTCTCTCTCTCTCTCTCTCTCTCTCTCTCTCTCTCTCTCTCTCTCTCTCTCTCTCTCTCTCTCTCTCTGAATTGTTCAGATGCTGCCCCAGAGGCTTTCTGCTCTCTCAGGTCTGTGGGTTGTGTAATGGATGACCCACTTGTTTGTTAATTGCTTCAGTGTCCCTAAGCACAAAGGAAAGGTTAAATGATGTTATAAGCATTTCCCCTACTTGCTGTTGTGTAATTCTGTTACAGTACAGAGGAAATCTCCATTTTCATTTCTCTTTTCCTGTCTTGACGAAACACAATGTCCCATCCCAGATCCAGTTGTTGGTTTCAGGCTGGGGGATCCCCCTTTTGGGAGTGAAAAAAAAAAAAGACAGACTTTTGGAGGACCTCAGGCTCTGATCTTCACCACAGCAATGTAAATGGGTGACCTTTTGATAAAGAGGGCTCATGCAAATATTAAACATTTCAATGAGAAGCCATCATGCCACCCCATGCCTGCCATTTTACCACTGCACACGACATTCAGCCTCTCTAAATTACATTATTTCTTCCAGAAAAACACTTTTTGCAGTCGCTCCAAAAGCAAAGGATCACTTTGTATTTTTTTTAACAGGGGAGTTGACAGTTAAGCATGCAAAGTAAGCACAAACGTTGCAAACAATGCATGAATATTACATAGCTAAATTGCATATGTTCTTCATTACTTAGAAGTATATGACATATAGCCATGTTATTGTCATTTTTGTTAGTTTAAAACTAAAGTCATATTTTTTTAGTCATATTCATTGACAGCTATTATATACGTGTCTGTCCAACGTGATCTCATGAGGATTCATATGTATTCTTACGTAAAGTTTGGTTCTAGCAAACATACATTTTCTTACATTTGCGTAGACACCAAAATGTACAATACTGACATGTTGACAGCATCTAGAATGTTATCATTTTACGTATGAACACCTAGAGAAACGTACAAATGCTTACGTGTACTGTTTGAATTGATTAATATGGAATAATTCATATAATTAATCAGTTAATTACATTTAATTTATAATAAATGAGATTAGTTAAATGCTATCACATTTATTTAATGCAGCTGACATTATAATATGACATTTTAATAGTTTCATTCAGTTCTGCTGCCCTATACAACGTTTTAAAGGAAAATGAGTTTTCAGAATATGCCAAGAAAAAACAAATAAAAATGCCTGTTATGTGTTTTATATGCTTAATAAATGGTTTTGGTATAGGTAGTAGTAGTTGTGGGATTAGTTGCTGTAAAATGTGTATAAATGTATATATTTTAACAAAAATTATTGCTACTGTACATTAATCTACTTGTTACATGTTTTTATATTGTTGAAATGTGGTTATGTTTAGAGGTTGGGTTCGAGTTAAGGAATCTAAAATATCTATAAAACAGTAAAAATTTACAAATGTATTTATAATCGATTTGTGTATTCAAATATATTTGTAATGGATTCATCAATATTTTACATTTCTAAAGCTGTAAATAAGTTAGAAAATGTACATTTTAGATGCTTTCAAATGTCCATATTGTACATTTTATTGTCTATACAAACGTACATGAATGTTACAAATAGTAACGTACAAATAGCTACGTGTATTAAGGAGATCAGGCTTTCTTCTGCTTAACACAGTCGAAGATTTTTAGAAGAATATTTCAGCTCTGTAGGCCCATACAATGTAAGTGAATAGGTGCCAGAATTGTGAGGCTCCAAAATCCACATAAGAAAAAAATAAAAGTACTACAGATGCTGGTTAAATTCATATATTCTGAAAAGATTTCATAGATGTGGGTGAGAAACAGAAACAGAACAATATATGTTATTTTTTTTTACTATAAATTCTCCTCCCTGCTCAGTCAATTTCCACTTTACTTTCACTTTCTCATTCTTTTTCTTGTGTTTTTGGTGATTCACATTCTTTGTGCATATCGCCCCCTAATGGGCAGGGAGGACAATTTATGACAAGAAAATGACATAAATACTGTTCTGTTTCTTAACCACACCTATCACATCGTGTCTGAATGCATGGCTTTAACCACTGGAGTCATACGGATTACTTTATGCTCCCTTTATTTGGATTTTGGAGTTTAAAAATGTTGGCACCCGTTCACTGAATGGACCAACAGAACTGAAATATTCTTCTAAAAATCTTTGTTTGTGTTCTGCAGAAGAGAGAAAGTCATACACATCTGGGATAGCATGAGGGTGAGTAAATCAAGAGAGAATTTTTGTGTGAACTACCCCTTTAAGTTAATTTAGGCAAACTATAATATAAACTAAATTATTTTGAAGTATTATAATAACAAGATCTTATGTCTTACACTTATTTCTTTTTACATTTAAACATTTTACTTTATTATTATTGTAAAAACAATAATAATTAAATGTTATACGTAATGATTTAACATCATACCATAGGACAGTAAAAGACAGAGCAGAATGTATTATTAAAATGATATTCAAACTCATAGTAAACCAAGACATAATAATTTGACTAACATAGTGACAAAAAGTCAATACACAATTATCCACATATATTACATATATAAAAAGGACAATATCAGCTAACAGTATTTGTCAACTACTTTGGCCATATTTTATGTATTAATGTTTTTGATCGATCTCCTTCACTTGGAGAATATTTGAACCCTCTCTCTTTACTTTCTATACTAACTGAATAAGAATGTATTAAACTAATGCTTATAGGGTTTGAATGCAATCTATAAACTATGTTTTAACTGATTTATTATATGGTGTGACATTCAAAATACTGTATCACCATGATTTAATGTTACACCATATTATTCCATTGTTTCAATTTGACTGAAACAATTTGTATACTTGTCATTAAGTTGTTGCAGTAATAACATAAAGGTTTAATAAAGTTTTCTAGCATGCTCAGTAGTCTAACACCGCTCGTCAATGTCATTTGAGATAGCCAATCAAATTGATGAAGGTGGGAATCAAGTTTAAGAAGCTAAGCGGGAACCTCGTGGATTATTCCAACGCCACACATCAGCAAGCAGTTCAGGTTAAGTGTGTTAGTATCATGTAAGATGTAAGTATCTAACTAAACATGCAACATTTGACCACTGTTTTGTGATTTAAATTTTGTACCAACCAAAAGTAATTTCCAAGGGTGCAAACTATTCACCATTTTGTGAAATTCACCATTTTGAATAAAAAAATATGTCATATACAGTACGTGATTTGTATGTCATTCATAACTGTGAATGTGAAAACATTAACAGAGCAGTTTTCAGCATATCAGGCTTAAGATAAAGAACTTTGTGTGTATATTGTAAAGGAATTGAATGAATGTGGTTATCTGGCAAACTTTTGAAGGAACTTTTTAGAAAATTCACTTGACATTGTCTAAGAAAATGAATGATAAAACACAAAGTATAGTGTCATCACCCTCAGATTAGAACTAGAACATTAGACCTGTGACTTGTGGCTTACATTGAGTTTTTAGATTGTGGCAAGGACAGTGTTATATATTTTTAAATGCAAATATTAGGTAATAATTAACAGTCAATTTAAGATGTTCTAAATTTCTTTGTATTTAATTAATTCTGAATTTTGTGCAGCAAAAGAGTCTAAGAGTCTACTTTTAAAAGAGACAGTTTACTTTGAGTATGTATTGTCAAGTTTGTGCTAAAAAAAAATAAATAAGCCACCAGTTAAAGGAGAAGTTCATCTAAAAATGGAAAATGTACTTTTACTCACTCATTTACTCACCTTTATTATGTTCAAAACCCATATGCTGTTACATTTTCTTGGAAAATAAAAATAGATATTTTAAGAAGCTCTGTTCTATAGAATAAAAGTTTATAGTGAGCAGGAGCTGTCTAGCTTCATAAAAGACAAATACTATAAAGCACTATAAAAGGTTCAGTATAAAGACATCACAACAGTAGTCCAAATGACTTGTGCACTTTATTCCAAGCCTTCTGGGGCCATAGAAAAGCTTAGTGTTGTATGGACTACTTTTATGGTATTTTCATGATGATTTTTTCCTCTTTGGACCTTGACAGCAGTGATCAATATGAAGTGTTTTTGTATGTAAAAGCGCAGCGTTAGGATTCTTGAAGAAAAGATAGTTTTAAGATTTTATGGGGGAAAAAAACAATGAGGGACAGCTTGAGGACAGTAAATGATTTTGTGTATTTTCTTTTTGCTAGCCAGCTGATGTCATGTCATTTTACAGATACAACGGTGATGAAAAGAAATTCAAATTATATTTGTCTTTTCTTTGACAAAAAAGAAAGAAAAGATGACTGAAGCAGGCATATTGCTAGCAATACAGACACAGTGTTTGTCTAAAAAAACATATAATTTAAAAGCATTTTTAAAAATAATTTAAAACGCATTTAAAAAACTTTAACACATTTAAACCTTTATTCAGACAATTATTGCATTTACTGCATTTACTATTTTAAAGGACTGAGGACACCCGTGATCCTCCACCCCCAAAATTATTTGGTATCCCCCAATGTTCAAGACATGGTTACGGCCATGCTTTAGGGTCTCAGAAAATGTATAAGCTCTTCTTTTGACTTTCAGATATCCTTCAGAGATGTTATTTGTTCTTTCTGGTTGAATTAAGACGGCTTTAATACTGAAGTGATAAACCAAATAATTTGATTGATGATGATGTGACACGTCCTGGACAGTCACATATGAGCATTTGGAAGTTCAGTTTAAGATCTTAAACAGAATTGATGAAGCACTGACTGAAATTTCTGTATTCAATATTAATGTGCCTGCATTTCATTAACAATATAAATTAACATATATTCATGATCAACCACAACATTAAAACCACCTGCCAAATATTGTGTAGGTCCCCCTCGTGCCATCAAAACAGCGCCAACCTACATCTCAGAATAGCATTCTGAGATGTTATTCTTCTCACCATAAAAAACTCAGAGCGGTTATCTGAGTTACCGTAGACTTTGTCAGTTTGAACCAGTCTGGCCATTCTCGATTGACCTCTCTGATAAACAAGGCATTTCCATCCACAGAACTGCCGCTCACTGGATGTTTTTTGTTTTTGGCACCATACTGAGTAAATTCTAGAGATTGTTGTCTCACAATATTAGGCATGTGGTTTTAAAGTTGTGGCTGATCGGTGTATATATGGTTAATATATGACACCCTGGACACATACAGTTGAAGTCAGAAGTTTACATACACCTTAGCCAAATACATTTAAACTCAGTTTTTCACAATTTAATCGTAGAAAACATTCCCTGTCTTAGGTCAGTTAGGATCACTACTTTATTTTAAGAATATGAAATGTCAGAATAATAGTAGAGAGAATTATTTATTTCAGCTTTTATTTCTTCCATCACATTCCCAGTAGGTCATTACATACACTTTGTTAGTATTTGGTAGCATTGCCTTTAAATTGTTTAACTTGGGTCAACGTTTTGGGTAGCCTTCCACAAGCTTCTGGAATTTCGGTCCATTCCTCCAGACAGAATTGGTGTAACTGAGTCAGGTTTGTAGGCCTCCTTGCTCGCACATGTTTTTTCCAATTCTGCCCACAAAGTTTCTATCATATTGAGGTCAGGTCTTTGTGATGGCCACTACAATACCTTGACTTTGTTGTCCTTAAGCCATTTTGCCACAACTTTGGTGAATTTACGACTGAGCTTTAACTTCCTGGCTAATGTCATGATATGTTGCTTCAATATATCCACATAATTTTCCTTCCTCATGATGCCATCTATTTTGTGAAGTGCACCAGTCCCTCCTACAGCAAAGCACCCCCACAACATGATGCTGCCACCCCCATGCTTCACAGTTGGGATGGTGTTCTTCAGCTTGCAAGCCTCACCCTTTTTTCTCCAAACATAATGATGGTCATTATGGCCAAACAGTTCAATATTTGTTTCATTAGACCAGAGGTCATTTCTCCAAAAAGTAAGATCTTTGTCCCCATGTGCACTTGCAAACTGTAGTCTGGCTTTTTTATGGCGGTTTTGGAGCAGTGGCTTCTTCCTTGCTGAACCGCCTTTCAGTTTATGTCGATAAAGGGCTCATTTTACTGTGGATATAGATACTTGTCAACCTGTTTCCTCCAGAATCTTCACAAGGTCCTTTGCTCTTTTTCTGGGATTGATTTGCACTTTTTGCACCAAACTACGTTCATTTCTAGGAGACAGAATGTGTCTCCTTCCTGAGCAGTATGATGGCTGCGTGGTTACATGGTGTTTATACTTGTGTACTATTGTTTGTACAGATGAACGTGGTACCTTCAGGCATCTGGAAATTGCTGCCAAGGATGAACCAGACTTGTGGAGGTCCACGATTTCTTTTGATTTTCCTATGATGTCAAGCAAAGAGGCACTGAGTTTGAAAGTAGGCCTTAAAATACATCCACAGGTACACCTTCAATTCAGTACACCTCATATCAGAAGCTAATTGACTAACTGTCTAAAGGCTTGACATCATTTTCTGGAATTTTCCAAGCTGCATAAAGGCACAGTTTACTTAGTGTATGTAAACTTCTGACCCACTGGAATTGTGATATAGTCAATTTAAAGTGAAACAATATGTCAGTAAACAATTGTTGGAAAAATTACTCGTGTCATGTACAAAGTAGATGTCCTAAACGACTTTCCAGAACTATAGTTTGCTGATATTAAATCTGTGGAGTTGTTAAAATGAGTTTTAATGACTTCAAACTAAGTGTATGTAAACTTTTGACTTCAACTTGTATAAAAGCATATTCATTCACCCACCACCACCCGAGACAATCCCAGCAGAGTCCCAGTCAGCAAACCTAAAAAAAAAAAAAAAACACTTATAAAATACTGAAAGACACTTGTTAAATACTAATGAATGAGGGAAGTCGACTGTATTAGTGAGCTGCCTTGGATCTTTGGATATATTCTATTTAATTATTCGTCATCAGTGTCAAACTTCCTCAGATTTACAAGGAACTGTCCATATAGGTTAAACCAAATGATGATCAGAGGAGCTTTCTGTAAGTATTTTTAAAAGTTATTGTGGATACAAGCACGTCTTGTTCCTTAAAATAAGGAAAAAGTAACTTTTCTTTCATTTTGACTTTTGACTGAATTGCTGAGTTCAACCAGGCTAAATGCAGTGATTGAATTAGTGAAACAGTACACTCACTTACCCAAGGGCTTACGGCTGACTGTGACCACACACCCTTGCCTGGCCAAAGAGCCTGTTCATTTTGCCCAGGGTGACTGTTTTCACTGGAAAACTCACTGCACATGTTTGAATAACACTAGCAGTTTTTAATAAAATTGTGCTCATAGCCAAATTGAAAAGGCTGTAAAGAAGATTAGATTCAATATTTAACATCCTGAGGTGCTGTTCCATGCAATGCTGAAAAACACTGTGAAAAAAAGGAAAAAAGATAGAGGTACTGGACCCCCACCCCCTTTTAGATGTTTTACAATAGTGGCTTATTCAAATCCCAAAAATTACATTTTTCAAGCGCCTTTCATGGCTTTGGCTTTGTTATGGCTTTAACATGGGTATCAGAGGCCTATGTTTATTCAACCCTCAATTACCAAAGGCTCAGCCGGCAGGCCTTTAATTGATTGCTTTAATTGATTGGTTGGGGGTAACCATGGCTGAAAAGCAGTTTATCTTAATCAGTTGAGAGGAAATGCAGAGGGGGGCTTGATTTCCTCCAGCTGATCACCCCTGTGTTCTGAAAGGGAGGGAGCATATGAAGGAGAGAGAGAAAAGAGAGAGTGGGAGTGAGGAGGGAATATAGGTGGAAGACTAGGCGGGCCTAAATAGGATATGATGAGAACGTTGATCAAAATCTTGGTTTCCAGTAGTTTGCTGCGCTGAATTTGTACTATTCAGTAATGGAGTGAATGTTTTGTTGTTAAACTGTAGTAAAAGTAGGCTATATATTTTGTTTAATCTTCATTATGTTGTGTGAATGAGGGAATGCAATATTTTCAATGACAATTTTTGCCTAATATAGAAACTAGTTTGGGTGCCAACTTAAAGGAAAGAAGCCCTGTCAGTGCTCATCTTCTCCTCTCACCCCCTCCAATCATCATTATTCTCAAATGGGAATATTGTAATCTAGACGGAGGTTAGCTTTGAAATGTTTAATGTTCTTGCCCAGCAGAGAATGACCCAAACGTGACCCTTATTGTTGAGGTTGAACTGTGCTTCAAATGTTTCAATTGGCTTCTAAGCTTTTAACCAGCGGCTGAAAATGAAGTTCCTTAAAGGGAATTAGAAAATTGACCTCTAAAATGCCTGGCCCCCACATAAACTTGCTGGCTTCATCGATGTCTCCTTGCCATTTAGCCTGTACTGAATGTTACAGCACTACCATAAGAATGGAGAGAAGAAAATGGTCTGATGCACCCTTTGGACGGTTAAGTATATATTAAGCTAACCGTCTGCGCTCTGTTCTTTATCAGTGCTTACACATTACCAGTCACATGAACCCAGAGATTTTCCAGATGAAGGCCTCACTGTAACTTACGACAAGGCTACAGCCTTTTCCCATGGTCTCTGCCATTGTGCTCACTTAGGAGATGTCAGCTTTAATGAAGCAACATGTGCGTCTCCTCAATTGTCAGTCAGTTTATGGAGCAAAAACAGGCTGCCAAGTAAATTTGTCTGTCTATCAAGAGAATGTTGCGTCAAACTTGGCTCAGATATGGTTCAGATTATTTGGTGTAAGGGATACCTAACTTACTGTCAGTCAGTGCTATTATTGTGAAAATGTAAAAAAAAAAAAAGAAAAAGAAATACCATAGTTTAGTACTTGAGTTTTTTCAATTAAAATACACTGAATTACTAAACACCAGTAATTAATTTTGAGTTGAGTTGAGTCTAGTTACATAGTTAAATACAACAAGATAGTGATAACACTAGACAACCGTGAATTTTTGTTGTTGTTGTTTAACGTGTTTTAATTATGTCCGATTATTCATCCCTAAAATACTAAAACTAAAAGAACACCTAAAAAATTTTTTTTTTTAAATTATTAAACAGTAACACTTTAAAATAAGGCTGCATTTGTTAACATTAATTTACGACAATAGTTAACATGAACTAACAAGAACAAAAGTTTTACAACATTTATTACAGTAATCTTTGTCAAGGTTAATTCAACATCTATGTTAACTCAACGTTAAAATAAAGTTTTAGCATTTATAGTTGCATATGTTAACATTAGTTAATGCATTATAATTATAAACTAACATGAATGAACAATGAACAATTGCATTTTACAAAAATGTAATTATAAACATTTTAAGAATATTAGCCAAGAATAATGAATGCTGTAAAAAACGTAGTTCAGTGTTAGTTCTTGTTACCTAATACATTAAGGTTCTATTAATTAACATTAGTTATTGTAAAGTGTTAACAATTAAAAGTCATAGAGTGTTATAGAGTGTTAACTAACATAAACAGACAAGTTAAAAATAAAACTGAAATCAAAACTAAATTAAAAATTCAAAGCTATAATAAACCTGCTAGCTGTCATAGAAAAAACCACATGTCCAGAATAGTGTTTATTAATTTCTTCTTCCTCACAGATAACTTCTGTAGAGCCAGAAAAGACCTAGCTGACAATATGATAACCTTGTAGTTCAGGGCCATGGCTGGTCTCTGCGTAGAGTGAGAAATGTTGTGTGTTATTGATGCAGGAATTGAGAAAGAATGAATCACTCCTCTAGTAGCGTGTTGTCTGTGCAAAGCTCAGCAGTGGTGCAGTGCACGGTGCACACAGGAAGCTTATTAGCTTTGTACAAGGTATCAGCCTAAGGGCTTTGTGTTAAGAGTTAGCACTCACAAAGCCTTTCTAAGCTTCCTGGGAATGTTAAGCTCAATGCAGCAGCACAGAGGTGCTGAAGATGCCTATGAATGTGTGTGTTTGTGAATCTGTAAGAGCAGAAAAGGGGTTTAAATAGGATCAATTGTATGAACTGTTGATTTGCACATCCTCATAAAGCTTTATATCAATGATTGGCCCATTATAATAGTTTGACATCTCACCTTGAATGATTGAAAGTTTTTTCCCCTATCCTTCCCCCTAACATTTCACAAATGTATCACTTGTGCCATTTGTCATTATTGGCCGTATTTGAAAAATATTTCACATAAGAGCAGAATATATATATATATATATATATGTGTGTGTGTGTGTGTGTGTGTGTGTGTGTGTGTGTGTGTGTGTGTGTGTGTGTGTGACTGACAGGCATTCATCGCTGTCCTTTCTTTGAATTGTGTTCTCTTTCTCTCTGTCTGTCGTCTCTGTTTATATCTATATCTCTCCTCAGCCACTCTTCCCAGATAAATGTTTCATGAGGTCCGACTCATATCCTCTTCTGGAATAACATGTCCAATAGATTATAGTAGACATCACTCAGTCACATTCACCATAGACCACAGATCTGCATGTCCTCTATTTTACGCACATGCTCTTTGGAGGGGGAAAAGAGCAGTAGAAGTGATGGAGGGGCATATTTTAATACCCAAAAGTAACTGTCAAATAGTGTCTGCATTGAGATAACTATCAAAGGATGGCTCTATATCAGATGTGAAGGCTTAAAATGGGTCATGGGCTCCCTCCACTGTGATGCCAGAGTACAAATTCACCAAGTTATCATTATTTAGTCATGCTCTAATGGAAGTGATCCCCACCCAAAATATAGGTCCCCCTCTAAACTCAGTTATTCCCTATTATGTTAACAATTGTCACTTACAATGATGCAGACAGTGATCTCATGAACTTTCCCCCAAAAAAGTTAAATATTGTAACCAGTATTGTCAAATTAGTGTTTACAGTTTTTAAGATCTGATTCTTGATGACAGAAGATTCTGTCATAATTTAATTACCCTCATTTCATTCCAAACCTGTATGTGTCTGGGAAGGTGAGAGAGACAGGACCCAAGAGCAGAGGTAACAGTTCAATAGGATTTATTTACACAAAGTTCCTTTTCATAACAAAACAAAGCCCAGGCAAGTTTCTCCCCCGACACACGGGCAGAGACCGAGGAATCCTCCTCCAAAGGGACTGGGCGACAATATAGGCGAAGGCACTCTAGAAGGTAACCACACCTCTAGAGACAGGCAACCAACAGACACAAGAACAATCTCCAACTAAACAAGACAGCACGATTAACACTTGACAGCAAACATCAACATCACATTGGTCACCTTGAAACAACACACAACACAATAACAATGATCCAACATCGGACATGACACACGAGGGGATTTAAATAAGCGGGGAAACAAACAAGAGGCAGGTGCTGAAGGTTGTAATGATCAGTGTTCCCATAGAAACAATTAGGGTTCTCATGGAAATGCTGATTCAGCATGCCAGCAGCACCTGATACACATAAGGGCAAGACATAAACACAAAAAAACAGAGAGGGAACGATGATGTCAGGATCCTCAACAGACAAAACCCAACCTGACAGGTTAACAGGACCATGACATCACCGTAAAAGCACACGGCGGTCCCAAACAACCCGAAACGCTCACACAAAGGGGGTACACAAAACACAGAGGCAGGCTGATTCTGTCAGTATGACTTTCTATCTGATGCGGAACACAATAGAAGAAAGATTTTAATTAATATCGCAGTCTGTCTTTTCAGTACTATGGCAGTGAATAGTGCTTCTTTTTAAAGCTTACAAAGGACCTACATGTATCATAAAAGTAGTCCATGTGACTAAAGATTCATTTTGCATATCTTTTTGAAAGGAATATGAAAAAGAAAGTCATTTTAAAGTAAAAATCTTGACATCCATTGCACATTTGTGAGTGCTATGAGAGAATGCACTCAAGAGGGCTTTTCTCACTTGAAATCATTAACCCCGGGTTATTCTAAACGGAATCCTGGGTTATCCAATTTCATCTTTCACACTGTTCATACTATACCCTGGATTAATAATTAATCCTGGGTATTCATGTTCTGATGTTTTCACACTGTATATTCGTAAACCCCGTGTTAACATTCTTATTTGCATATTTGCAGTGTCAGTAACAATGATTGGACGAATGCAGCTCGTGATGGACATGCAACCTGTCAATGGAGCTGATCTGCTCTTCTGTGGAAATTACGCCAAGCAAATCATCTCTGTCTTTCATCTTCTGAAATGTGCCACAAAACACAGAATACTGTCTCTTCATCATGGCAGTTATCACGTTTGCCACCACTATTCGACACTTTACCGGTTTACCTCAGACAGAGGGAAAACGTGAAAACGTAAAAACGTAAACAGCGCGTGAAAGTTTCAGCAACGGTACAAAGCACATAAATATTTAATGATGTAAGTACGGAGGCTTTATTTGAATGCACCTCATAGTTTCACACTGTATACCTTTGGCACTACAATGCGGGGTTAACCACGTAAATGCGGTGCTAACCCTGTTCCGGAGCAGGGTTTCATAACCCCGGGTAAAAAGCGGTGCAATCTCCCATTCAAAATTAGAAGTGTGAAACTTTGCTTTATTTTTAACTTTATACTAATAGAATATTAACAAAAAACAAAATACAAAAAAACACCCAAAATGCAATTTATATTGAATTTTTATTGTATATACAGTAGGCTTATGAAATCAAATAATGTGTCACATTTGGATGTTTGAATTTTTACTGTATGTAGGGAAG
This sequence comes from Myxocyprinus asiaticus, assembly GCF_019703515.2. Lineage (NCBI taxonomy): Eukaryota > Metazoa > Chordata > Actinopteri > Cypriniformes > Catostomidae > Myxocyprinus > Myxocyprinus asiaticus. Next base: position 25,449,146 of record NC_059344.1, read on the forward strand.
CCAGAGAAAATCACTGTGCAAATGATTTTCATCAGTGTTTTGGGGTCATGAGATGATGTTTGTTACCTGGTCTACTGACATTGCAAGTACACATGTGCCCGGTTTTAGCTGACTTGCCCATTTCCCATCAAACTTAAACTTCACTCCAGTGCAATACATCTTTTTTTTCTTTTCTGCTTTATTTCACCCAGCTGTACTTCTCTAAAATCCTTTGAAAGGTTTCTCTAACTTTTTGATTTATTAGTCATAATGTTACAGTCTTTTGACCTCAAGGATCCTTCTATTTGTGTACTGATTATTGCAATCTCACATTACCTACTGAAGGTTTCTATCACGGCAATCGATTGTTTTGTTTCTTCAGCCATATTGTGCATTAATGAACCTCATCCTGTTCTCTGGTTGAATACAACTTTTTTCTTCTTCTTTTACTTCAGTACAGGTTTTCCCACCAGTCTCCTGTTTTTTTAAGTCCACATTTTAAATTTTAATGCAACATAACTTTACCACATTCAGAATCAGATCAAAGACTTGTGGGGGCCTAGTGTTTGAAGTGTGCTCTATTTGAAGTTGATTCCAAAGACACTGCGTGTAAAACAAAAGTTTACATATATTTCGGCCTTTGTGGGAGTAGTGCGTACTGCATGCTGTATTGATCGCACTCTTTGAAAGTGCAGAATGAAAAAAGAGCTTTGTTGGAATTGTGCTGCTGTTCTGGCAGCAGGAACTGCAACGGCATCTGTGTTTCAATAGGAGTCGGACTGATTTCCACAGGTTGGAAAAGGTCTGGGGAGTTTTGGATTGATGTGTGTATGTCGTGACCTTGTGACTATGTTTCTGTAAATATGGCTGCATAGTGGCCAGAAACTATTAGTGATTGGCAGAGCACCTCTTAAGTTCTATGCAGGGAGGCAAAGTGATATTCTAGGGAATGGAAAGATTTATGATGATGAACTGTCACAATGATGTGAGAACTCCTGCTTCATATATTACACAGCCTCTCTTTATTTTTCCAACAATTCTGAGGATGAGTGGTGGGATCTTAAAATAGACACTCGGATACTCAGACATATGGATTTACATAATATACACAGGGGTCTTGCCACCATTATAACTTAGGGGGACACGCCTCTTTCTCCCACACACATTTCCAAATTTGTGTATTCAGCTATGCAGTAGGTGGTAATTTTGGCTTAATACATAAATAATAAGATTATAAATGATAATAAATTCAAAATAAAAAAAATAATGAATAAATTGTCAACATCTATGGGTAATCCTACTATGGCTAACGTCTACCTTTCAATGTATCTGTAGACATACTTAAAAAATGTAATAAAATCAGAACTCAAATGAGAAATCGATTAATAACAAACTTCTAAAATGATACAATCACATTATTTAGGTCCATTAGTCCAACTTTGCAAAAACAATTAAAGTCAGACTAAAACCTTGACGTGACATTTTAAAAAGATTCATTATTGTCTTAGTTCAACTGAAATCAAATTTTAAAGTGCAAGTAAATGTACCGATTCATTATTCTCACTTCTCACTTCAGGAAATGCATATTAATCCAGCATTTCAGTTGGGATAACACTACATTAATAGCTGTGTTTGGCTAGAAAAACTTGCAAATGGTAGCAGTATTTTTTTTTGTTTGTTTGTTTTTTAAGAGTACTAATGTCTTTCCTGGTGTACTTGCATGCACACCGCTCTTGTTACAGTGATTTCCTTTGGGTTGCTTCATGATCACTGACTTTGTTCAGGGAAAAGGTGCTTGCACAACCTTAGCCATTACTTTGGGCTTCTTTATGACCTCCTGAAACATTGTAAGCTTTGCTCTTGATTGATTTTAGTTGGTAAGCACTCTTAGAAAGAGTTGCAGTGGGGCTGACTGAGAGTTGCATTTCCTTTATTTCGGCACAGCTTGTGAATCTGATCATGCTGTTTTGGGGGTCATCTTGCCATCAATTTTCACAAGATTTCACGTGCCTTTAGAGCTCACACACCCCCAAAACATCAGTGAGCCACCACCATGCTTCACAGTGGGGATGGTATTCTTTTCACTATTGGCCTTGTTGACCCTTCTCCAAACATAGCGCTTATGGTTGTGACCATAAAGCTCTATTTTGATCTCGTCACTCCAAATTACAGTGTGCCAGAAGCTGTGAGGCATGTCAAGGTGTTGTTGGGCATATTGTAACTGGGCTTCTTTCTGGCAACTCGACCATGCAGCTCATTTTTGTTCAAGTATCGTCGTATTGTGCTCCTTGAAACAACCACACCATCTTTTTCCAAAGCAGCCTGTATTTCTCCTGAGGTTACCTGTGGGTTTTTCTTTGTATCCCGAACAATTCTTCTGGCAGTTGTGGCTGAAATCTTTCTTGATCTACCTGACCTTGGCTTGGTATCACGAGATCCCCGAATTTTCCACTTCTTAATAAGTGATTGAACAGTACTGACTGGCATTTTCAAGGATTTGGATATCTTTTTATATCCTTTTCCATTTTTATAAAGTTCCATTACCTTGTTACACAGGTCTTTTGACAGTTCTTTTCTGCTCCCCATAGCTCAGTATCTAGCCTGCTCAGTGCATCCACGTGAGAGCTAACAAACTCATTGACTGTTTATACACAGACACTAATTGCAATTTAAAAAGCCACAGGTGTGGGAAATTAACCTTTAATTGCCATTTAAACCTGTGTGTGTGTCACCTTGTGTGTCTGTAACAAGGCCAAACATTCAAGGGTATGTAAACTTTTGATCAGGGCCATTTGGGTGATTTCTGTAATCATTATGATTTAAAAAGGAGCCAAACAACCATGTAATAATAAATGTCTTCATATGATCACTATCCTTAAATAAAAGACCGTTTTTTTTTTTATTTCTTTTTTTTGTTTTTTGTTTTTTTGCATGATCAGTCATATTTTCAAAATCAATGCCAACATTTCACAATTTCTGCCAGGGTATGCAAACTTTTGAGCACAACTGTGTGTATATATATATATATATATATATATATATATATATATATATATATATATATATATATATATATATATTTTTTTTTTTTTTTTTTTTTTTTAACAATTGAAATGTAAGCTTTTCTGTATTATTTGCTTTATGATATCTTTTTCATCCCAGATCATTCACAATTTTTAGGGACTGAATATCGCTATTTTTGTAGGATTAGGGGAGTGTGGGGCACAAACTAACATGGGGCTAGTTGTAACACATGTAGTTTAAATGTTTTCACACATGCTGGTAAGATGAAACTTCATTTGTTGACTTATTGCCATATCAACACTGTATAGATAAAAAATTGCAGACAAATTTAATAAACTTTGGAAGATATCGCCAAAAGTACATTTTCATCTATGTATGAGGCAAACTTGGTATCATTTTAATCTCCAATCTTTTAGCTAGCATCTTACATAGTCTTGTAATTCTCAGATAGCCAGCAAAAGTGACCAGCCAGGTTTAAATCCCAGTTGCACTGACAATTACAAAAAACTAGATGCATTTCCATGCAGTCAGATATGTAATTTGCATAATTCCCATTAATGTGTGTGTGTGTGTGAGAGTGTGTGTGTACGTGTGTTTTGTCATCAATCCATGCATTATTTCGGTCAGTGCTATGGCTTTGTTGTGTATTTATTGTCAAGTGTCAAAATTATTGCTATATTATATATGACAAAGTTAATAAATGGCTTTTATTGACATGAAAATTTAGTTTATCTTCTAGGCTTTTTAATTAGATCAGATGCAGTTTTTAGAGGGGGATTTTAAGCTGTTATATGGTCTTGTCACAATGTGCCCCTCACCTGTTACAACGTTCCCTGCCTATGGGGTACATTGTAACATTTCACTTTCTTTTTTTTTTAGGTAGATTGCAAAAAAAGTATACGCTGTATTCATGAAACAAGACCACATATGTGTAATAGATGTGTGAAATTAATGTGAAAAAAGAAAAATACATTGAACCCCAAGTACATTTACACAAACTTAAGGAAACCAAAAAGTGTTCGTTTGTGCCCCGCTCTCCCCTACATATTTAAATACACAATTTCTCATACTAGTGCACTCTGTGAATGTGGAAAACAATTAACATGGATGCGACTGCCTCTTCACTTTACAGTTAATTGGCTCTCATAAAGGCAAAGCTTACAAAAATTATGGGGAGGAAGCTTTGCCTTGGAAGTATGTGTTTACTGTGGCTTTTATGGAAAATCCCATTTAAGATGGAACAAAGTACTTATCTTTATAGCAAAGAAGCCCTCTGATAAAGGGGGAAGTGCCTTGAAGTTGTGAAATGTTGCCCCTTTTACACAGCAGAGGAAAAGGTGGTTTTCCAAGCTTTTTTGGACAAGGAGGAAATGTCAAACATAGACTCTAGTGAAACTGCATAGAAATATTGCACGTTGTTGTGCTGTAAATACACTTCCTTTCTCTTTTCTTCTCTGTCTGCAACATAAAGTCAGTTGACTGTCACAATGCTTTTGACAGGCAGCCATATATTTTAACAAAGCACTTGAGTCTTGCCCTGGCAAATAAGTGGGTCAGCACTTTTGAAATGCAGCCCCCCTGCTTACTGACCTCAAGCAATACATTTCATATCTGGCACTGGCGTGTATGGTCGGTATGATTTATGGGTGGCATAAATCACATGTCGATGACTCAGGTCCAAGGGGTGATTATGTTTAGAACCAGTTTGTCAGAAGAACATGGAACACTTACCCAATCAGCCTCAATTGGAAAAATAGACTCTGAAATGAGTGAATTTAAAGCTGTATGTTTTGCAATTCATTTTGTGCATAAATGTAGAGCATCTAATCAGTATATCTTTAAGTAGGCTTAACTGCCAAAGGAGTGAAGCAAAAGAGTGGATGCTTTATTTTTGTAAATACATTTTCTTAGGGTAACAGTTCACCCAGAAATTAAAATTTGGTATTTATTTGCTCACCCTCATGTCGTTCCAAACCTGTTTACTTTTTTTTTTTTTTTTTGGAACACATTACATTTTGAAGAATTGTTATTAAGTTCTTGCCAGTGCCAAACATGCCAGTTCTGTCGGTGTATGGCAAGAGCTGCGTGACGATTCTACAGAAATCTTTACATTTGTGTTCCATGAAAAAAAAAAAAAAAATGGGATTGACATGAGTGTATAATGACAAAATTAGCATTTGTGGATGTGCAATTCCTGTAAGCATAATTAACCTTTTTTTTTTCTGCTGAAGATATAGTTGTACATTTCATAAAACTGTACAGTACTGCTTTTCATTGTATGTGGTCATCTGATATGGTTTGCTCTTAAGGTTGCCATTTTTTTTATTTTTTTTATCCATAGTAGACAGTGGAAGACAGTTCCCTATCTGTCACTCACTCGACGTTGTGTCGATGTGCCAAGTTATTTTTAATGCAAAATTACATTGCTTTTTCTCTTTCACGTTACTGGAAAAAACGTGTAATGCTTAAAGCTTAACAGAGCAAGATGTGCAGAGCAGATTGTCAAAAACGTCTTGGTTACTGTTGTAACCTCCGTTCCCTGATGGAGGGAACGAGACATTGTGTCGATGTAGTGACACTAGGGGTCAATCTTGGGAGCCCCAAACACCTCTGATCTTTGAGAAAAGGCCAATGGGAATTGGCGAGTGGAATTTGCATGCTGGCTCGTAACCATTCATTCAGATTTTTTCTTCGGAGCCGAGCAGTGTTGAATCAACGAGTTCCACTGCCGTTCCATTCACCTCACGATTGTATGCTGTTTCTCCCCCTCGTGCACGTTTAGTGCAGAGTATGCCCCTGGGTGCTTCGACAGCTAAAAGAATATATATTCTGATAAAGAGTATATTTTCCTCTAAAAGAGTGCGCACTGATGGAGAGTTTCTTTTTAAAGATGCCTTTCTGTCTGTGTTTAGTTCCAGGATGCGGTCCTTACCTCTCCAGCTCTGACGGCTACGATCGCTGCCTCACGTGTCTGGGTCGTAGTCACGCTGAGACAGCGTTCGTGGATGGTTCATGTCCTCACTGCGAGAGCATGACCATGGCAAAGTTGCAGTCGCGGCTTTCCTTCTGCCAGGGGAAAGCCACTCCAGCTGCTCCCCGCCCCAGTCCTTCTGCCTACGGGCACATGGCCGCAAAGGTTAGCACTGGGGGCGATTTGGGGACCCCAATGGGAGTGGTTCTGCCGGGTGATCCCCCATGGACCTCCCATTCCCAAGTACGCCCGACTTCTGGGTTCCTCTGCTCTCACTACCCTCAACAGTGGGACAGCCAGGGGGTACACGGAGATTCCTCAGGTGGATAAGGTGGTTGTGGTGCACTTGTGCCTGCAAAACGCCGCCACTTGGCGGAATCACCCGAGACTCCCGTCCAAGGCCCGTAAGTCTACGTCGTCTCTGACAGCCAAGGCTTACAGTGCCGCTGGACAGGCTGCCTCTGCCCTGCATGCCATGGCACTCCTGCAAGTACACCAGGCCAAGGCATTGAAACAGCTGCACGAGGGTAGTCCTGACCCGGGTGTGATGCAGGAGCTGCGCTCGGAGACCGACCTCACCCTACGGGTGACAAAGGTCAAAGTGCAGGCTCTCGGGCAGGCAATGTCCACCTTGGTGGTCCAGGAGCACCCTTGGTGCCCCTCGCTTGGAGTTTGGAGGCATGGCTAGTGCTCTCCAACCCGTCGTGCTGGTTGGCCAGGACGATCCGACTCGGCTATGCAATTCAGTTCGCCCGACGCCCGCCCGGGTTCAGCAGCATCCATTTCACCTCGGTGAGGGGCAAGAATGCCGTTGCCCTGCATGCGTAAATCGCGATCCTTCTGCAGAAGGATGTGATAGAGCCTGTCCTTCCAATCTTGGACCTGCGAGTGCTGAACCGGGCCCTGAACAGACTCCCATTCAAGATGCTAACGCAGAAGCGCATTCTGTCATGCGTCCAGCATCAAGATTGGTTCACGGCGGTAGACCAAAAGGACACGTACTTCCATGTCTCGGTTTTACCTTGGCACAGACCCTTTCTTCGGTTCACTTTCGAGGGCCGGGCGTATCAGTACAAGGTCCTCCCCTTCGGTCTGTCCCTGTCACCTCACGTCTTTACGAAAGTCACAGAGGCAGCCCTTGCCCTGCTAAGGGAGGTGGGCGTCCGCATCCTCAATTATCTCAATGACTGGTTGATTCTAGCTCACTCTCGAGATCTGTTGTGTGCGCACAGGGAACTGGTGCTCAGGCACCTCAGCCAGTTAGGGCTTCGGGTCAACTGGGAAAAGAGCAAGCTCTTCCCAGTTCAGAGCATCTCTTTTCTCGGGATGGAGTTAGACTCGGTCACTATGATAGCGTGCCTCACGAAAGAACAGGTGGAGAACAGCGGTCCCACTGAAACAGTTTCAGAGGCTCCTGGGGCATATGCCGTCCTCGGCAGCGGTTACGCTGCTCGAGTTGATGCATATGAGACCACTTCAGCACTGGCTTCAGACTCGAGTCCCGAGATAGGCATGGCATCGTGGCATGCATCACGTGGCTATCACGCAGATCTGCCACTGCATGTTCAGCCTTTGGACGGACCTTACATTTCTGCGGGCAGGGGTTCCCTTAGAGCAAGTGTCCAGGTGTGTCGTTATGACAGGCGCCTCCAAATTAGGCTGGAGTGGCATGTGCAATGGGCACGCAGCCGCGGGCTCCTGGACAGGGCTGCGACTACACTGGCATATCAACTGCCTGGAGTTACTGGTGGTATTTCTGTTCCTGTGGAGGTTTTGGCCATTGATCCAGGGCAAGTATGTGTTGGTCCGAATGGACAACACGGCAACGGTGGCGTATATAAACCGCCAAGGCAGTTTATGCTCACTTTGCATGTTGCAACTCGCCTGCTGTCTCCTCCTCTGGGCGCAGCAGACGCACTGTCATGGCAGGTGAGGCTCAGGGGAGAGTGGAGACTCCACCCCCAGGTGGTCCAGCTGATTTGGATTTGGATTTGGTTGATTCGGCAAAACACAGGTAGACCTGTTTGCTTCCCGGGAATTCTCCCACTGCCCGCTCTGGTATTCCCTGGCCAAGGCTCCTCTCAGCACAGACGTGCTGGCACATAGCTTGCCCCGGGGGCTGCGCAAGTATGCGTTCCCCCCAGTGAGCCATACTGGCCCACCCAGACTTGGTTCTCGGAACTCACGCTCCTCGTGACAGCCCCTCCCTGGCGAGTTCCCCAGAGGGAGGACCTCCTCTCTCAGGGTCAGGGCACCATCTGGCACCGGGCAGGGCAACACTCAATACCTTTGAAAGATTTTATAATCTCCGGGTTGAGCCAGTTTCATCCCGTGTGTTGACATGTACAAACAGGTAAGTGTGCAGGCAGCTGGCTGGGTGTACTGCTTGCTTACAGCGCCTTTCCCCTCCCTGAGGGGAAGATGTGTGCTTTTTTCCCCAGTTCCTTAAATGGGTGAACCCTGGATGTCCTTCCTCCTTTGCGCTGCGGCAGGCGAATTCAGTGGAGGAATTTGAAGCCGGGCCCAGTATGTGTGCTAGTCTGCCCTGTACTGGGGTAGGTGCTCCATATGCGCTGGTTACCTGTGGTGACCCCTTGTGACATATTTTCCATGGTACAGTTTCCCTGAGGGCAAATCCGTGTCTCCCTTCAGCAGGGCCCCCCCTGCCACCAGTCACCATGCTGTAGAGTTCCTCCCCTCTGGGTAGGACCTACCACGGGGCTTCTTCCACCTGCGGCTGGTAAGCCCATGTGACGTATTTGCCACATGTTAACCTCCCCTTCGGCAGGATGTGGTCTCCACGGTGTCTTCCCTTGTGGGAAGAGCGCCTTCCCCGACACCAATACATATGGCCCCGGCGGAATAAATTAAATTTTTGTGGGAGAAAAAAAGTGAAAAGGTCGCAGCTGGCGTGGCCTGCTCCCATTGTAAATACGTATTTTGGGTGCTGCCAATTTCAGTTCAAATGTTTCCAAAACAGGAAGAATGCTCTTCTGCTCTTTGCAATCCTCTCTTGGAACCGTCGCTTGGTCTCCACTCTTCGGCTCTCTTGCTTCTTCTTAATCCGACGTGCCATTTAGAGTCAGAGGAAAACTCGGGACACAAAAGACCCGAGGAAGCCTCTCACTCTCTGCTCTACGGTTCAGACATCCAACGGGAGTCACGAGTCCTTCTTGCAGAAGGCCTCGCTTCATCCAGACAATAACTATCCGATCATAAAAGAAGTCCAAAACATCGACAGAACGAACTTTCTACAAAGAGCCAAAGAACCAAGCAACACAAAGAACGCAACACAAGGAAACCCAATGACACGCAAGTACATCTCCAGACTTTTGCTCAAAGTGCTGGTGTATTATTTAAATACTTTGGGTAATCCGATTGCAAATCGATGTAGACTCAAAGAAGGATAAATGGTTCTTAAGGCATTGTCACCAGACTCCATAAAGTTCATTTTCTCTGTACTGATAATTTATTTCACATTCTGTCACTACTCACCAACCTGTTTCATGTTGTATGTGTTAGATTAGTTTTATGTTTAGAATAGCAATAAAGTTTGTCTGTATTCAAAGATAATTTGACTGTGGTATATTTTGATAAATAATCTCATCCCTGTTTTTAAAAAATTTCGCTTCAAAGCTATACCTAAATATGTGTAACATTATTTTCAATAAGCCATGAGAATAATATTACTCCAATAAGAGAATTAATCATAATTCCCTTATTAAAGTGAATTCCTTACAACAGAAATTGTAAGCGGATACAACAAGACGTTGTATTACGATTTTAATGGTGGAGAATTTTATTTGGACAAATCATCTAGTTATTTGTCATTTATTTAATTTATAATGGTTGTTGAACGCGACTAATTCCATTATAAATTTCCTTACATAATAATGTAGAATAAGAACAGTTTAATTTAACACATACTGTTTCCCTACATATAATGGTGGGGGTACGCGGGCACTTTAACCCATCCCGTGTACATTTATACTACCAAATTTCCTACATATATTGGTTCGCTACAGCAATGTGCCTCAAGAGTGGGGAGGATCTACAGAGAGTCAGACAAAAGATGGGTAATAATGAAACATCCTAGCATGAAAGCCACTGATGACTCTCTCTCTCTCTCTCTCTCTCTCTCACTCCTTCCTCCTCCATCTGGACATTCTGTCAAATCAAACCTCTTTTGCTCTTGCCCTTGCAGCTTCTTAGCATATTCGCTTCCTTTTTGTCAGAGATGGAAAAGTTTATCCTTTCAGGCTAAAATATCAGACAATTTGTGCATTGTCAGGACTACTAAAATGATGCTCAGATAATGTTTGTCCTGTATAATCAGTAATCATTTCTTACCAGTGCACACTGATCGTTCTGCCTCCTACAAAACCAGATGATATACCACAAAATCTAAGATAAGCATTAATACATGCACTAACATCATGATTTTTATACAATTCTGTGCCCCAATAATCAAAACAAGCAATTACAACCCCTTTTTTGGCACTGCACTGTTACTCTAAGTAATTTAAGGCATTGCAAAGGCAAAACACAATTAGACTAAATTAAGTTATGACTGGAATCAGGTCTGTTATACTACTGTATGACCCTGTTTACTTCATGAAAGACAAAGAAAGCACGAATAAAACCGGTTCACTGTTTCTCCAAGGTGCATCTGAAATTTAATTTAAGCATAAATGCAATTTTTGTGCAGAATTATCAGTTATTTGAGTGGATTATCTGTATTAAAGGAGCTTCAGATGTTCATGCTTCACATCTGTGTTTATATCAAGCACACTTAAGGCCTCAATATACTTCCGGAGAAGTTCTTCTTCTTTCTTCGTTCAGGGGTAAAAAGAAGTTCTAATCAGAAAAGCAATGGTATACTGTTTCCGAACATTCAGACACCCACCACACCACTGTGGGACAGCATTTAGAAGTACATTTAAATATGAGGACGTTACATGTAAAACCATAAAAATGTTTTAACCACTCTATGATGATTTAAAGTAATATATATGCAGTAGAAAATGATTCAATTGTCTTGTTTAAATTCCGAATTAATGATGCTAATACGCTAACGCTATGCGGCCATAATATGCGACAATTATACTTTGTTATTGTGATTTATGATGACATTTATACTATTGCAAATATGAGTGTATTGTAAAGTAAAGTGTGCAGAACAAAGATAAAACAATGATTTTAGAGGCATATCTTACTTTAGACAGATGTGTGAATGGCTTTCACTGCAGATGGCACATGAGTGAATGGGCACTTGAGAGTAGATTTGATTCCTCCTGTAGACTAATGAAAAAAAAAAAAAAACACATGACATGGTCTGGGAAAATGTCTCTAAGCAAACGATCGTAAAGATGTAGGTACATTTCCACCAGCTCTCTAATAACTTTACATGCCGATGTGTTCATGTTGACTGATTTTGACTCACTAAACAATGTAAAAAAAAATAAATTTGCCATCGGCCTCAAGATAGGTGGAACTCCAGGTCACATCTACTGATGACGTGGACCAATGGTTGTAAGAAGGTGTTTAGCAGCCGGTCAGAAGTTTTCCTTAAAGTTCGCCCCAGTGAGCTGTTACAAACCACTGAAACAAATGCAAAAACACCTTATTTTTGGCCAGATATAGTTCTAAATGACGTCACACCCGTTTGTTCTTCGATTTCGTAGGAAGTATATCGACGCCTCTAAGAAGATCCATGAAGTTCTTGTGCTTATGTATCCACTTTTTTTTTTTGATCCGATCACAAAACATTTTAGGCCCTGTTTAGACCTGTATTGAGCAGACCACTCCTGGTATTATGATGATAGATCTTAATACCAGGTGTAATGGGATATATAGGTGCTTTTCCATCATCAGGCCGAATGGTTCTTGCTGTGTAACAGTGCAGTTCTGTTCCTGGCTGGCTGACATGGTCACAATTTCTTTTTCCACTGTGGTTGTGCGAAATCATGAATAGAATGAGCTGACTAGGCAAGTGACCAATCGCGAGTCACCACATCACTAAAGCAGTCCCACCAGCTTGGTTCTGTATCATAAACACCGTTAGCTAACCATGCTTGGAAATTCAAGCCAGGAATGGTTTGTAATCTTACCGTACTGAACAATGTTCTATTAGAAATTTTACTGGAAACGATGCTTACCATGCTAAAAACTGTTCTGACCAATGGTGGAAAAGAGCTTTATTACCTTTCCTGTGAAAGATGGGTTTGGTCCAACTATGCTCAGATTCAGAGAAATCGGAGTAAGTCTACTTTATATTCTACGTTTGGCTGGACAATCATCCATTTTCTCTGTTTCAGGGTTGGCGTAGTTACTGCATTTTGGGTATTCTTGTCAGATCAAAAGTGCTCTTATTTAAATCAACTTGTTTACATGACAGCAAAATGGAATAGAGGAGTAATTTCCTGTCCATCATCATCAAAAAAATAAAAATAAATCATAAATAAATAAATCACACAGGCAAGCTGAGACAGTCACACTGAATCATCATGTTTGTTGTTTTATATAATGAAGAAATATTTGACTTTAGTGAGGTAAATGGTGAATCAGAATGAAATACTAAATGTTCATTTAACTGATACATTTCACACACATATATGTGCATACTGTACATGTATACACTGTATGTACAAATAAATATGACTACCTTAAGATTATATGCTGTTCTTGTATTTGCAGCATGATGTCAGCTGTTTTCAACTGTGCATTGCATATTTTAACCTCGTGAGACCCCGCGGCCTCATGCGAGGACTTGCTATTTTGGATTCGATCTACGCAATGCATCATATAAATTAATTTAAACCCATTGCATATTGTTCAGGACATTCTAAGGAGTCATTTAAGGGTTAAACTTCAGACACACGGAGTCACATGGCCAAACATCATGACGTCGACTTCCGTGAACTGCATCTATGGGCGCTGCACCAACAAAAGTGCTTCTGGTAAGAAATGTCTTCAAATTTTTTCACTGAAACCTATTTGGTTGTAAAGAGTAGCATCTCTAGTTTCATTTGCTTTAAATATTTTGTTCATTTTTCGTGCTTTGGTGTGCTGATAAACATGAAGTACTTAGATGAGTGCTGTGGAGCGGTTTTCTGACAGACGTTCCAAAAACATGTTCATTATTTTGAATAACTTTTCACAGTAACAAATCTATGGGTCATTTCACTTCATTTTAATATAAATTTTGTTATATTTTATTTTGTAATCACTGTACAATATGGACCTATTGATTAACATTAGTAAAAGCATTCCTATATTTACTGCGCATTTTCACATTGGGAATAAATGTATTCATCCAAAAGCTGAAAAATGTTGCTTTCAGAGGCTTTATATGGAGTTAAGATAAGGTGTATTTCTAACTGTTCTGGGGCCAGTGCAGACAGACAGCACACTGGAGGTTAAGTCATTCACTAAATAGGGAGCAAGGGAGCAAAGTTGCATCCTATAGCTTTCTATGCAGCCAAGTGCATTGTAACGATGTTGCTGCTGGCAATGACGATGACGACGAAATGAAGAACCCAAGTGCAAATGTATTATTAAACGTGAAATCCAGAAAACACTAACAATAAACATGAAAGAAACATAAAACATGAACTTGACTAAACTTGACATAAACTTGGCTCGACATTAACACAACAACGCTACCAATCACATACAATACTTGACAAAGGACAATGGAAAACATGAGGGTTTAAATACATGGACATGGGAGAACAAACCAATGAACAACAGAACTCTAAACAAGATAATTAAACAATAAACCAATGAAAACAAGACACATGAACATGGAGGGAAAATGTCCTGGTTACTCCCTGGTTACTCCTGATGGAGGGAACGAGATGTTGTGTCGATGTAGTGACACTAGGGGTCACTCTTGGGAGCCCGAAACGCCTCTGGTCTTTGATAAAAGGCCAATGAAAATTGGCGAGTGGTATTTGCATACCACTCTCCAGGACATACGGGTATAAAAGGAGCTGGTATGCAACCACTCATTCAGGTTTTGTGCTGAGGAGCCGAGACAAGGTCCCGGCTATTTCAGCGGGTAGTTCAGCATTGTGACAGGAGGGACACAACGTCTCTTTCACTCCATCAGGGAACGGAGGTTACGCAAGTAACCAGGACATTCCCTATCTGTCACTCACTCGACGTTGTGTCGATGTAGTGACACTAGGGGTCCCTATACAAAACGCCACAACTGGCTGAACTGTGTTATGTGAACTGGCGGTGTGTGACGGGCAGACCACTGTGTGCCTCGTAGCCAGCGCACCAGGCTGACACGTAACCTCCCCCAACGCCCGGACCGAACTCCAGGCACGTTTCGCTGACAGATAATGCTTGCAGGTCTCCTACCCTCTTGATGGAAGAGGGCGCAGTCAGGTGGGCAGTCTTCAAAGAGAGTGCCTTAAGCTCAGCTGACTGCAAAGGCTCAAAGGGGGCTCTCCGGAGACCCTGAAGAACTACAGAGAGGTCCCATGAGGGAACGAAGGGACGCTCTGAAGGGATTCAACCTCCTGGCACCTCTCAGGAACCTGATGATCAGGTCGTGCTTCCCTAAGGACTTACCGTCCACTGTGTCGTGGTGTGCTGCTATAGTGGCTACATACACCAGCTGCCCTTCCAACCTCTCCTGCAGGAAGGAAAGCACCGATCCGACTGCGCATCTCTGGGGGTCTTCGCGTCGGGAAGAACACCACTTAACGAACAGACGCCACTTAAAGGCATACAGGCGACTCGTAGAGGGGGCCCTAGCCTGAGTGATCGTGTTTACCACCGCGGGTGGTAGGCCGCTTAAGTCTTCCATGTCCCATCCAGGGGCCAGACATGGAGATTCCAGAGGTCTGGTCGTGGGTGCCAGATGGTGCCCCGTCCCTGAGAAAGAAGGTTTTTCTTCAGGGGAATTTTATTTTAACATGGTTGGCGGTGATTTGACAATGCTGGCCAATACTTTTATTAAGAATTATTAATTCAGCTTTACAGAAAATCAGCTGTAATGTCTATAACGTCTCAAAAACATGAATAATCAACACTCCTGGACACATAATAAACTATTTGATGAAAAAAATATGACTTTTTATAGCTTGGTATTACTTAAAATTTTACAACTTAATCCCGCTGTCCCAATATGAGGACATCATATTTTAAGAAAACTATTTGCTCTATAGTTGTTTTTTTTGTTTTTTGCTTGTTTATTAGGTGCTACTAGTTACAAATCATAAAGGGAAATGGAAAATGCACACAGCATTCACACAGGGGTCTCAGGAGGTTAATACAATATTTAAACAATGCTTCCTTTGTATATATCCCAGTATATCTCTTTTTTCCACCTAAAAGTTTTCCCTGTCTGGCAGCTGAACCTCTAACCAACTTATTTTTTCTTCCCCTCAATGTCTTAAGAACAAGTCCCTTGCTGGAGTTGTCGTGGACTTTGCAGGCTGCCAAAGAAAACAGTGTCTGTGGGCAAGTGGTAGGCAGTGCTGGTGGAGGGGGCCGGTTGGGGAGGCTGGGAATTGGTCCTGATTTTTCTGTGTGCTTTCTGTTCACAGAGCAGGCTTTAGATTGGAGAGATCTGAGAGTCCGCTCTGCTGGGACCCCTGTAGACACAAAGCCCATTTCTCTGGGAGATTGCTCCACTGTTTGCTAACATGAATAAGCTGTCGTGTCCTCAGAGCTGCAAATTTGCCTTGGGACGTGGCCCTCCTCCTCACCCACCTCCGATAGCTGCCATGTAGCATCTTCAGATAGATTCCGAACGGCTTTTAGAAGAACGAGTGCTGTCAAACACACAGCAGACATTAAGATGACCCCTATCGTGATAAACAAGCCTTTGATATCAAACATAAAGGAAACCAGACACAGAAACTCAGCATGTTCAGTAATCCTTCAAGGGTGCGTCAGTTTCTTCTTCTTTTTTTTTTCTTTTTTTTTATAATAAAGCTCTGCTTGTTTTTTGTTTCCAGCAATATGTTTGAATATTATTTTACAAGCTCTTACGGCAACAGTTATGTCGAGCCGTTGGGAAGAAGTGACATTTTGTTCGGTCTATGAGTTAACTCTTGTGCCTGGTACTAGGAAATGGGTTAAAACCACATGTGTGCTGGTCCAACACAAACAGTCCCATACATTCCTGAGCAGGCCAGTCGGAGAGGCGTGATTCAGTTGAACATGGAGTGGAGGGCCTGACCACTGGATCCACACCACACTAAAACATGTCCTCACTCTATTCTCTCATTACTCTCACACTGGGAAACACTGCCGCCCAGCTTTCTCAGACAGAGCCTACAGTAAATCCATGTTGTGCCTTCAGTCGATGGGCATTTAACATACTAACCCAGACTAACCTCAGTTAACCTAGCCATTGAAGAAAAGAAAATAAGTAAGGATAACAAATGAGAAAAATAAAAGAGGGCAAACTCTAGCCATATCTCTGGTAGTGTGATTAGTGATTGAAAAACATTCTCATGCCCCTGAAAATAATGAGCATCAACTCTAAGGCTGGTGAACAATCCCAGCAATCCTTGCTTTTAACATTTTATTCTTGATTCTTCGGTGTATTACTATCATTGATAAATGAAGGGGTGGAGGTTTCAAGGGGTGATCTTTTTCAAAGAGTTCTCACCATTGTGCCCTTGAACAAGGGATTTTAATTTTAGATTGTTTAATGAAGATCGTCCCTGTAAAGTGTACTATCCACCCTAGTCTAATGGAATTAATGTTAACTACATTTTGGCAAACTGATTTTTATGTGACACATTCTACGTTTTGCCGCAGTTCCCTGGTGAAATGAACAATGTCTGATTATGTCTTTGTTAACACTTATTTTCCACACTATTTCTCACACACTGCTGTAACGCAACATTTGAAAAACAAAACATTTTAGCATTTTTACTACAGACCCACCTACATTTACACGCTTATTCCTACGTAATTTGCTTGCACGGTAGCTCACCTGATAGAGTGTTGGACTTTGGATCCGGAAGACCAAGGATTGGAAAAAACAATGCTAAATGCAAATAATAAAATAAATTCAAAATATAAAAATGAAATAAAATGATTAAATACAGTACAGTATAATGACACACAAAGAAAAATGAAGCCCCATTGTCCCATTGATTTGTACAGGCTATGATGTTAGCGTTTGCAAAATGTACAAAACGTATAAAACTTTATTCAGCCTATGTTATTTGAATAATTATGCATATTGCTGGACTTAAATGCAATTCATGTTATTATTATTAAAGGACTAATTCACCCAAAAAAAAAGAAAAATAATCTGTCCATTTTCTCACCCTCATGCCATCCCAGATGCATATGAATTTCTTTCTTTCTTTCTTCTGCAGAACACAAACAAAGACTTTAAGAAGAATATCTCAGCTCTGTAGGGCCATTCAATGCAAGTCAAAAATGTGAAGCTCAAAAAGCATATAAACACAGCATAGTAACCCATATGACTCCAGCAGTTCAATCCATGTCTTCAGAAGCGATATGATAGGTGTCAGTGTTCTGCCCTTTGTTTTGTTATTTTCCCCCCTTTGTGGCAGAGCCCTGATATATACGTGTTCTATTCAGCCACTTTGGTTGGTTTGGTTTATTTAGTCTGTGGCTGAGTCCAGGTACTTGTGTTTTGTCTCATGTTATGTGAATGCACTTTGTTTTGTGTGTTCTCATTTCCTTTTGCATTCGTGTCTGTCTTGTCTTTAGTGATAACCCCGCCCTCTCGTTTGCCTTGACACCTGTTTGATTATTAGTTTATGGTCCCCAGCTGTGTTCCCTGGTATCCCTCCTGATTTCTCTCACTATTTATTCTCCCTGTGTGCTCAGTCTTGTGCCAGTTTACTGTCTCTACTCTGTCTAGTCAGTCTCCTTGTGTTTTCACCTGTCTTGGATATTCTGTCGTGTTTGTTTTTTGCCTGTTAGTTTTTATCTTGTTTTTGTCTCTCTACTGTGAAAGTTTTTGTTTCTGTTTTATAGTGGTTGGTTTTGTTATTATTATTGGTTTTTCAGTTTCCTCTCCATTGGGAGAGTTTTGTGTTCTAGTTTATATTATTTTCAATAAAAGCCCATTCATTGTCATCTTGCGTTTGGGTCCTCTCCTCTTCATGCAGTTAGCATACCGTGACAATAGGTTTGGGTGAGGAACAGATTTAAGTGCTTTTTTTCTATAAATCTCCACTTTTAAACAGCCCTCCTAAGCGCTCTTCTCTCCTAGAGTTCTTCTTTTATTTTTGGTGATTCGCATTTTTCATGCATATCACCACTTACTGGGCAGGGAGGAAAAGATTTAGTAAAAAAGACTTCAATAGTGATGTGTTTCTCACCCACACCTATCATATCGCTTCTGAAGATATGGATTTAACCACTGGAGTCATATAGATTACTTTTATGCTGCCTTTGTGACCCTATTTACTTGCATAGAATAGACCTTCAGAGCTGAGATGTTCTTCTAAAATCTTTGTTTGTTTTACACAGAAGAAAGAAAGTCATAAATATCTGGGATAGCATGAGAGTGAGTTAATGATGAGATCATTTTGGGGCGAACTATTCCTTTAAAGGAATAGTTCACCCAAAAATGAAAATTTGCTGATAATTTACTCATGCTCAGGCCATCCAAGATGTATCTGAGTTTCTTTCTTCATCAAAACAGAATTTAAGACTTTCAGGATTTCATTTCAGGCCTCCTCCTTTAAACAATGCAAGTGAATGTACTCCATTTTTTGATGGTCCAAAATGCATATTTAGGGTGCATCAAAATAATCCACACGACTCCAGTCGACAAATAAAGTTCTTCTGAACCCAAACGATTGATTATTTTGAGAAACAAAACAATACTTATATATTTTTTAACTACAAATGTTCTCTTCCGTACATCTCGGATGACGTAAGCTCGTTGGTAAGGTCACGCATCACGTGGAGGAGGAGGCAGGAAGCGCGTCATTGTTTACAATAGAAACTTGCACAGAGCACAGACCAAGCGCCATTCACAAACCAAAACAATTTTAAAACAATATAAAATAAAATAAAAAAATCATTTCCAAATAATAATAATAAAAATAAAAAAACAATGTAAACAATGACATGCTTCCTGACTCCTCCTCCACGTGACCACCTTACCAACGAGCTTACGTCATCCCTCTCATGAGCACGCGTCACAGAGATGTAAGGAAGTGAACATTTGTAGTTAAAAAGTATATACGTAAGTATTGTTTAGTTTCTCAAAATAATCAATCGTTTGGGTTCAGAAGAACTTTATTTGTCGACTGGAGTCGTGTGGATTATTTTGATGCACCCTAAATATGCATTTTGACATTCGCTTGCATTTTTCAGAGGAGGAGGCCTGAAATGAAATCCTAAAAGTCTTAAATTCTGTTTTGATGAAGAAAGAAACTCAGATACATCTTGGATGGCCTGAGGGTGAGTAAATTATCAGCACATTTTCATTTTTGGGTGAACTATTCCTTTAAGTTTGCAACTTGCCACCTGCAGCAAAACCAGTAGAACACCACTGTGATAAGTCATTTTGGATAAAGCATTTGCCATGTCTGTTTGCTTGTTTTCTTTTAAATATTTTAATTAGCGAAAGGAAAATATGAAGAAACACCTGGAATATTTCTTAATACTATAAATTTACAGTTTTTATGCATCCAGGGACATTGCAAAGAATGGCAACATCGGATCAAACCAAGGTTGCTCAAACTCACATGATTTTCATATTATGTTCACATAATTTTTATATTTTGATCAAGGAAAATAATAAAAATAAATTATTTGACATTTAAAATAGTGAGTTTGATATATCATGCAATATATTAAGACATATGATAACAGGTATGACCCCTGCAATCCATCAGCATGTTAGATCTCATGCCCAAAGCAACTGTCCATATTGTAATTTACAAGGTAACAGAAACTAACTAGAACTGTTACAGCATCAGACAGGAAAAGGGATTGGTGTGTTGATTTGATTCATTTATCATCAAACAGTACAATTTATTATACATGTAAACATCTGCATGTACGACATGTTTCAGAAAGTTTTAAATATTTAATTTCAGAAAAAGTGAATGGTATACACTCTTTGTCTAGGTATAAATGTTGAATTTGGAGTAGTATGCTCACATTTAAAAACCTGCATAGAAATGTATTTCTCACTGTCTCATTGTTTCTTCATCAAATATATGAAGTCTGCCTTCCTCACACATCTTAACTTTTTGATTCATGCACTCTTTCTTTCTTTGAAGCTCCACCCACTGCCCATTTCTAGACAGTCTACTTCTGAACTTCCTGTGATGTGCCAGCCAAGACTTACAATGTATGAATAATTTTATCATCAGACAGCCTCTCCTCTCCTCTCCTTTGCTTTTCAATTTCCATTTTTTCCTTCCCCTTCCCTTTCTGTTCATTTTCCCTTTATCTGTTCTGTTTCCTTTATTTTTTTTTCCTTTTTCATTTTCCTTACCACTTTCCTTTCCCTTTTCCCTTTTCTTTTCCTTTTTTCCTTTTCTTTCTTCTCTCCTCTCATTGATGAATGCAGAAAAAGGAGCAAAAAAGTTTACAATTCACAACTTCACATAGACAGAAAAATACACTTTCAGCCACATGCATTGGTCTCCAATAAACCATATTGTTGGGAAGTTATGCAAATGCGGACATCGTGAGTTAATCCTTTTTTTTCTTTTCTTTTTTTCACTGCAATTCTCTAGGATTGGAAGGACGAAAAATGCCAGAGAACAATGTGCTCTCTTCAGTAATAATTAAGCTGATGGCCTATTATGCTGTATTGCAAATCAATATGTACGGTCCCTGGCGATGGTTTGAGTAGGAAGGCTTGGCGTGTATCCAGACCATCTCACACTGTGAATGAGCAGATGCAGGTGCATCACAACTTGCTTTGGTGAATTTTTTTTTTTTTTTTTTTTGTCAAAGGTTGGTGGGGGGGGGGGGATAACGGAAGAACAGGCTGGTGACAATGGCAGCAGGCCTCTCTGTAATTGTGTGTGAATGCTCATTTTCGGAAAGCCTTCTGCTTTTGTTCGACAGGTGCTCCGATTCTATTTGCTTCTCTCTATCGCTTTCTTCCTCTTCAGCTCTCTATAGCACTTTCAGAGTTATATTGACTGGGTTTCAAAATGTATTTCTTCTTGTATTTCATTTCTCCTTTTTTATCTTTGTTTGTCGATGTATGCATGAACATGTTTTGTGTGCATATATGTGTGCAGGGGTTTTAATCATCTTAAATAAATGTATTATTCCCCTGTCAATTTGTTCTAGTCAGGAGCAGTTTTGTTCCATATTATTTGAACAATTAAAATATTGTTTTCAGTTAAAAACAAGCATTTCACTTTTCCAGTCAAGGCATACCTTTGTTTTTAATGCTATTCTGTAGGCTTTTAGACTGTTCCACTCTGGACTCTTTGATAACCCTAAAAGCAGTTGCAACATCAAAAACAAACAAAGAAAGCATTCTCTCTGTGCCCTTCTCATTTCGTATGCACAGAATGTATATTTTCTGTATAAAGTTCTCCAGTGTTTACCCTCTGGTTTGTTTGCTTGATATCACTCTGTTTATCTCCATTCCGCCATTTTTCAGTCTATTGGATGTTGTGTAGTTGTCATCAAAAGCTGCCTCTCCATGGAAGTTCTAGTGTTTTGAAGGAGAAATGAATATCAGCATTAAAAATTAAATGGTATATTGCAAAACATCACTTCATGCATTCGGGGCAAGTGTAGGAGCAGCTGTTCCACCAGCGATGTGTAAATAAGTGGAATTGTAGATAAAGACACTGAGGATGTTGTTAGATATGCAGGAAGCAGCGGAGCCCACTTAAAACTGACTGCAGGAAATTGTGAGAAAATGGTCATAAATTGTTAGGGCACATACTTGATTTTTTATTTATTTATTTATTTTTGTCAATTCTTCTCTTTTTCTTCAAATCCGCATACATCTACTATGTGAACTCACACAAAAAAAAAAAAAAAAAAAAGGAAAGCTTAAAAAATTAATTAAACATTGATAAGACAAAGGGAAAAAACTACATCTGCAAACTATTCAGAGTTTTGAAAGAAAACATGAATTCAGGAATCTGAAATGAATAAGTTTTTATTTTTCTTTCTGGAATGGTGAAGGCTTTGGTTATTTTAGCCAGATCTCTCCAGCAGCCTTCTGAAGAGAGAGGCAGCATGTGCTGCCCTACACATATTTAATGAAATTTATAACAATTGTCCTCCAATCAGATTAAGTGCTTGTTTAAAATGCAAATATGTTCTTGTCTCTGACATGCTGTAATTAAGTAAAACAATGCTCTATTTTCCCCCTGATGTGCCAAATCTCTCATCAAGAGCTTTGAAAATAGGACAATGATTGACCACCTGGTCTGGTTACAGTAGCTAAATTTATTAAATCCTTTTTGTCTATAGAAAATCAATGAGGAATTGTACACATTGCAAAGGGTCAGGTTTGTTTTTCTATCTGGCATGTACTGTAATTACCTTGACCTTTACGGTACTTGTTGAAGATAATTTTCTATATCATTCTATCTTTGTCACCAGATTGTGATTTCCTTTAAGATTATTGGATCATGGATGGCTTTGACATCTAAAAGAGATATTGATTCAGTTTCAGATTCAGGTTCATGCTGCTTTATATTTTTGTTGTAGTTTAGTTGAATCTTTTGTCATGAAGATTATAGTCTGAGAAATTGTGTCTGATTATTTTCTCTCACTCTATCATTTGTCAACTTATTTCTGAATTCAAAGTGGTATCACCTAACTGAATAGACAATACTTCATTTCTCCTTTAAAGTGAAATAAATGCAATATAGTAAATAATATCTGATCAGTTTTGCCACTACTCGTGTCTGCAGTTCATTTGGTATTCTGTGACAATTTAGCCTAAATCAATTTAGCAGAATTCCAGCTGGCATGTGATTAAATTATTCTGCCATAATGTTATTTGAACAGGACCATATGGGAGCAAGATGACATAAATATTTCCTTCTTTTTCATTTGTTACATATATCTGGTGTCATCTCAAGTTATCCGTTCAGAGGGCATTTTTGTGGCACTCGAGTGCTTTAATCACAGCATCAGGATGTTGCTTTTGTACAAGACAGTGGGCTGCGTGTGGAGTGAATATCCCTTTTCCCACACACCCAGACTGTGATTAATATAAACAAACAGTTTCTCTGTGGAAGCACATTGCAAGAGATGAGCCCTGCCTCGTCTCTTGAGTCAGTTCATAATTATATTGTGTCTCAATTTACCTCAGTCAGAGCAGTTCACACAATACAGATCGGCTCCAGACCGCATGGGACTGCCGCTTCGTGAGTCTGATGTATTCTGTTGCTCAGAGAAAATTAATTGGATTAAACATTTGATAATCAGTTTCTTTGTGCATCCAACCTTGCATTTTCACCCCATGAACCCACCCCTCCTTCGTCTCAGCACATCAGGAGCCGCATCCTAAGTATTTCCTCAATTTCACGGCCAAGGTGTCGAGCCCTAGCGTCGATTCATTTAGCATAATCACTGTGTTCTAATGAAACTGTTAATACCAAAGTGACAAGCTTGCTTCTTTGCTGAAGGCTTCCAATCACCCCACCACATACTGGATCTGAGGTGATGAATGTGTAATTACCAAATCTGCAAGACCTTGTTCAGCTGCACTTTGCATGAGGGTTTGTGGATGAGAAAGTGAGAGGATGGATGTAGTGAGGGTTGTGCTCCTCCTGACCTCCTTGCCAGAGCTCAAACTCTATACTCTAAATATTGATATTGAGGCACTTACTGTTTTGATATTAATAGTGCACAGATCTCAGCGATATACCAAAAGAAAGAAAATATGTGGCCATTTTTATGTGGAATCATATGATACTGATTTTATGTAATGAATGATAAAGGATTCCTGTTTCTGCTTTAATCTGGATGTAAGATGTTCAAGCAGTTTATGTATGTAGATAAATTTAAGTTAGTGTCTGCCCATGCCTCAAACTTTGTCAAAAACTATAGAAAAACGAGCTCTCTTTGGTTGGATGGAACTTTAGTGTGTAGATAGTGCAACTATTTTTGCATGAAATTGCAAGAAAGTGACTTTGAATTGACATTTACGTGGTACTAGGGCTAGGCAATATACTGAATATTCATGACATAATTGCAATGATTTTGATGACTATATAAAATAAAGCAATATTGTGAATATCACAATCATTTAAATGCACCTTTTTTTAAAGAGTGCATCTTAGACTCATTTCACGGTCCTTCAGGGCAGCAAAATTGATCAAAACATTAGAATTGTGATATGGTCATATGTTAACATTAAACCCCAAAAGGCTGTGATTTCATTACATGAATACATGGTATGTGAGCGCTGCACAGTGAACAGGTTAAGTGCTAATCTTTGTGCAAGCGCGGAGCACATGATACGCTGTTTCCAGCTCTCTCAGTACAGTTCAAGGGCATTTATAAGCAAAGCGGCTGCAGGTATACACATTTGTGTAATTACAAACATTTGCAACCACTACAAGTTATAAGACAAATTTAAAAACATGACATAATATCACGGAAAAGGAGATGAAAGGGTTCTTCATCAGATTTGGAATGAGGAATATTAAACTGTCAAAAACATTCTCTACTTTCCGCCAAAATAAAAGCTTCAGGTTAAATAAAAATGACAAATATATTACTATAGTATAAACAAATCTAATCCTTAAAATAATAAAAATAATTATCAAGTGTATTGTTAGTTCAGGCAGGTGAGTCAAGCAATCAGCTGATGCTCAGCTGATCAGAACTTTTACCAATGCAATTGAGTCTCTTATCAGAGCAGTCATATTTAAGTCCTCCATTATATTCAATGCCTTATCTGCCTTTTTATTGCATGGATGCAAGCTGCACTTAACACCCTCCTCCATCCCCAGCTCCACATCTTGTATGGCAGCTTTGCTTTTTAGTTTTCTCTACATCTATCTTGTTAATCTGTGCTCTAAGACTACAATTGTTTACCAGTTTTGAATTTCTATCTTCAATGAGTTATTGTGCCTTGTTCTTGATTTATAAACTTGAAATACAGTATTTGAAGTTCTTTAGGTGAATAAAGGATTCATTCAAGTATTCGTTTGATGGAAGTAGTCCTGGCTGAAATACAGCATAATATTATAATAATAAATTTGAATGGGTCCCATAATAATAATTCTGTATTGGATAACATACAGTATATCATTTATAATAACTGGGTTCCAAATGTTTTTTTTTTTTTTGCACACCCTGTTCATTCACAAATTGTTTTTAGTAAAAATATATGTAGGTAAATAATGTTTTTTATTACATTACTATGTATCATTGTATATGGGTGCAGATAAATCAAAATGATTATAAATAATTTTGTATT
The DNA here is from genome assembly GCF_019703515.2 of Myxocyprinus asiaticus. NCBI lineage: Eukaryota > Metazoa > Chordata > Actinopteri > Cypriniformes > Catostomidae > Myxocyprinus > Myxocyprinus asiaticus. The sequence goes on from NC_059344.1 coordinate 25,474,519, forward strand.
TATTTAGTGAAAAACTGTGGAAAACATGCCTTCATTATTTTAAACTGGATTTCCCCTTCTGTCACTCACTCGAAGTTGTGTCGATGTAGTGACACTAGGGGTCGCTCTTGAGAGCCCCGAACACCTCAGATCTTTGAGAAAAGTCCAATGAGAATTGGCGAGTGAAATTTGCATGCCACTCCCCTGGACATTCGGGTATAAAAGGAGCTGGCTTGCAACCACTCATTCAGATTTTTTTCTTCGGAGCCGAGCGGTTGTACTATCAACGAGCTGAATACTACTGCTGTTCCATTCGCCTCTTAAGAAGCATATGCTGTTGGACATACAGCGCATTTCCAGCGGCTTTCTCTCCTTCTGCACGACGAGTGCAGATTTTGCCCCTGGGCGCTTCAGCAGCGTTAAAAGTGTAGATATTCCTGCTAAAGAGTATATTTTCTCTATTAGAGCACACACATTGACGTTGAACGTCTTTTTAAAGACACGTCTTTATAAAGATGCCTTTCCGTCTTTGTGTGATTCCTGGATGCGTTCGATATCTCTCCGCTTCCGACGGCCACGGGCGCTGCCTCACGTGTCTGGGCAGTGATCACACTGAGGCAGCATTCGTGGATGGTTCATGTTCTCATTGCGAGAATATGACAATGGCAATGTTGTGGTCGTGGCTTTCCTTCTTCCTGGGGAAAGCCACTCTCACCTTTTACCTCCGGGTACGAGGCCGGCCCGGCTGGCGCTGGAGGCGCTGGAGGCGATTCGGGGGCTTCAATGGGTGCGGCTCCGCCGGGTAAATCCCCGCGGACCACCTATTCCCCAGCACGCTTGTTTGCCCCCGGCGAGTTCTGAGAGGAGAACAGCTCACCCCAGGGCCAGCTTAGTGTCCCTTTCGGAGCTCTGGAGCGGGTTGAGTGCTCGATCACTGCATCGGAGAGCGTACTGTCGATGTCAGATGCCGAGGACGAGGAAACTGCCATTCTTGCCCGGGCCGCCACATGTGTTGGGTTGGAGTGGAACCTTCCACCCTCCCCTGAGCCCTTGCAGCTAGATGATTGGTTCCTGGGTTTGGGGCGCCGCTCACAGCCACGCACCCCCCCCCACCCACCGGTCCCTTTGATCCCGGAAGTGCACGACGAGCTGGAGGGCACTTTTTTCTGCCCGAAACTGACCTCCCAGCTCGTCCGTTCTCTACCCTCGATGGCGGGGCATCCCACGGGTATACGGAGGTCCATCAGGTGGATAAGGCAGTTGCGGTGCACCTGTGCCCACAAAGCACAGCCACCTGGCGGGATCACCTGGCACTCCCTTCCAAGGCCTGTAGGACGACGTCGTCTCTGATGGCCAAAGCCAACAGCGCCACTGGTCAGACCGCCTCTGCCCTGCATGCATGGCCCTCCTGCAAGTACACCAGGCCAAGGCACTAAAGTAACTGCACGTGGGTAGTGCTGATCCCGATGTGATGCAGGAGCTGCGCTCGGCGACTGACCTCGCCCTTCGGGCGACGAAGGTCACGGCGCGAGCACTCGGGCAGGCAATGTCCACCCTCGTGGTCCAGGAACACCACCTGTGGCTGAATCTTGTCGAGATGAGAGACGTGTACAAGGTTCGCTTTCTCAATGCCCCCATCTCCCAGATCGGCCTATTTGGCGACACCGTCGAGGACTTCACCCAGCAGTTCTTGGCGGTGAGGAAGCAGACGGAGGCTATACAACACATCTTGCCCCGGCGCAATCCCGTATCCCGTCTGCTCGCCGAGGGCGTCCCCCTGCGGTGGCTCCGCCTCAGCCTTAGCACAGATCTCTGCCCTAGCATAGAGCCCCCCGTATCACAGGCCGGCACGAGGACCCGGAAGGATCCTAAGCGCCCCTGAGACGGATGACCCAGGGAGCGAGATGTCTGCTGCAAACCCGGAGCTGGTATCCAGACCACTCCATCCCCCCGGTGGAGGGCCGGGAGGTAAATCCTTGGTTTCCTTTTCTTTAATGTTTGCCGCACCCTGAATGGGCTGCGGTACCCACATTCTCAAAAGAGAAGTTTCCTCACTCCTTGGGTCACATAGCCAGTGTTAACGACCGCCGTTATCACGGCAACCGGGCACTGAGCACCTGTGACTTAGACGCCACGAACACAGGCCCCCCACCGTCGCGCGTCCGGTCGCACCACACTCACACCCACGGCCAGATGGTTGTGACGGACTACGAGGATGGTAAAAAAGTCCCTCCTCCCCCGTCGCCGACCCCCCCCCGACGCAGGGTCCCCTCAGCGTAGCCACGAGTTCAAGACGAAGCAAGGCTCCTCGACGTGGCATCCTCTGCTCCCTTTCGGCGCGAGGCCCCACCCACAGGTACATTAAACGCGATCGTCCCCTTAGTGCCCCTCGCCCGGAGCTTGGACGCACGGCTAGCGCTTTCCAATCCGTCGTGGTGGTTGGCCAGGACCATCCGACTCGGCTATGTGATTCAGTTTACCAGGCACCCACCCCGGTTCAGCGGCGTCCGCTCCACTTCGGTGAGGGGTAAGAATTCTGCCCCCTTTCCTGCGGAGATCACGATCCTTCTGTGCAAGGGCGCGATAGAGCCTGTCCCTTTTTTTTTTACAGCCCTTACTTCATCATACCGAAGGCGGTGGGTTGCGGCCAATCTTGGACCTGCGAGTTCTGAACCGGGCCTTACACAGACTCCCGTTCAAGATGCTGACGCCAAAGCACATTTTGGCGTGTGTCCGGCATCAAGATTGGTTCACGGCGGTAGACCTGAAGGACGTGTAGTTTCACGTCTCGGTTCTACCTCGACACAGACCTTTCCTACGATTTGCTTTCGACGGCCAGGCGTATCAGTACAAGGTCCTCCCCTTCGGTCTGTCCCTGTCCCCTCGCGTCTTCACGAAAGTCGCAGAGGCAGCTCTTACCCCGTTAAGGGAAGTGGGTGTCCGCATACTCAACTACCTTGATGACTGGCTGATTCTAGCTCACTCTCGAGAGTTGCTATGCACAAGCTCTCCTCTGTTCAGAGCATCTCTTTTCTCGGCATGGAGTTAAGACTCAGTCTCGAATGATAGCACGCCTCATGAGCGAGTGTGCTCGGTCGGTGCTGAACTGCCTGAAGTCATTTAAGCAGAGAACAGCGGTTCCACTGAAACACTTTCAGAGGCTCCTGGGGCATATGGCACCCTCGGCGCTGGTCACGCCACTAGGGTTGATGCATAAAAGACCGCTTCAGCACTGGCTTCAGACTCGAGACCCGAGATGGGCATGGCACCGTGGCACACATCGCGTGGCCATCATGCCGATCTGCCACCACTTGTTCAGCCCTTGGACAGACCTTACATTTCTATGGGCAGGAGATCCCCTACAGCAAGTGTCCAGGCACGTCGTCATTATGACAGATGCCTTCAAGCGAGGCTGGGGCACTGTGTGCAATGGGCACGCAGCCGCTGGCTCTTGGACAGGACCACGACTGTGTTTGCACATCAACTGCCTCGAGTTGCTGGCAGTATTGCTCGACTGAGGTTACTGCGGGCCACTCACTACCCGGGCAACCTCAACGCCACGGCAGATGCGCTGTCGCAGCAGGTGACACTCAGGGGAGAGTGGAGACTCCACCCCTGGGCGGTCCAGCTGATTTGGAGTCAGTTTGGCAAAGCACAAGTAGACCTATTTGCCTCCAAGAAACCTCCCACTGCCCGCTCTGGTATTCTCCGATGGGGGCCCCCCTCGGCCCAGACGTGCTGGCACACAGCTGGCCCCGGGGGCTGCGCAAGTATGCGTTCCCCCCAGTGAGCCTACTTGCACAGATCCTGTGCAAGGTCAGGGAGGACGAGGAGCAGGTCACCCTCATGGCCCCGTATTGGCCCACACTTGGCTCTCAGACCTCACGCTCCTCGTGACAGCCCCTCCCTGGTGAATTCCCCTGAGGAAGGACCTTCTTTCTCAGGGATGGCTCACCATCTGGCACCCACGCCCAGACCTCTGGAAGCTCCACGTCTGGCCCTTGGAAGGGACGCAGAAGACCTAAGTGGCCTACCAACAGCAGTGGTAGACACGATCACTCAGGCCAGAGCTCCCTCCATGAGGCAGCTTTATACCCTGAAGTGGCGTCGGTTCACGAATTGGTGTTCTTCCCGAGCTGAAGACCCTCAGAGATGCGCAGTTGGGTCAGTGCTTTCCTTCCTGCAGGAGAGGCTGGAGGAATGGCTGTCCCCCTCCACCTTGAAGGTGTATGTGGCCGCCATAGCGGCACACCATGATATAGTGGACGGTAAGTCCTTAGGGAAGCACGACCTGATCATCAGGTTCCTGAGAGGCACCCGGAGGCTGAATCCTCCTAGGCCATACCTGTTCCCCTCATGGGATTTCTCCATGGTCCTCCTGGGCAGTCGAGTTGAAAGCCCTTTCCTGAGGTAAGTGTTCCACAGGTGCCGGTTACTCCGGTAACCCCCTGTGATGTATTTTCCGAAGTATGGTCACCCTGTCAGCAGACCTACGTCTCCCTTCGACAGAGGCCTCTCTGTCCTGGTCACTGTGTTTGTAGAGCTCAGGCAGGACCTACCACCGCGCCACTTCCATGTGCAGCTCTGAGCCCACATGACGTGCTTGCCACATGTTACCTCCTCTCCGGGCAGGATCTGGTCTCCGCGGGGTCTTTTCCCCCTGAAAGAATAGGATAGGAAAAGAACACCATCCCCGGCTCATATATTGAGCATTAAAATGGCCCCAACTGAATAACTGAATACTCTGTGGAGAAAAAACATAGAGCGGCCTGCTTCCATACTAGATACGTCTCTTCCTCCCCCAGGGATGTGGGGAACTATACGATGTTTTTTTGGGCATTTGGGGAGGCTACGTGCAGACCGGTGCACCTGCTGCTACGCACGCAGCAGCTTGCTTGCACCTGCACCGGCAGTCCACGTAACACGGTTCAGCTAGTTGTGGCATTTCGTATAGGGACCCCTAGTGTCACTACATCGACACAACGTCGAGTGAGTGACTGAAGGGGAACGTCTTGGTTACTGTCGTAACCTCCGTTCCCTGATGGAGGGAATGAGACGTTGTGTCCCCCCTGCCACAATGTTGTACTACCCGCTAAAATGGCCGGGCCCCATTCGCCAATTCTCATTGGCCTTTTCTCAAAGATCTGAGGTGTTTGGGGCTCTCAAGAGCAACTCCTAGTGTCACTACATCGACACAATGTCTCTTTCCCTCCATCAGGGAATGGAGGTTACGACAGTAACAGAGACGTTTTACTTCATGCATTAAACATGTTGGTCCAGCTATCATTATGAGGACTCTCCATAGACATAATGATTTTTATACTGTAAGAACTATAGATTCTATCCCCTAGCCCTAAACCTAACCCTCACAAAAAAACTTTCTGCATTTTTACATTTTCAAAATAAACATTGTTCAGTATGTTTTTTAAGTGATTTAAATTATGGGGACACTAGAATGTCCTCATAAACCACATTTATAGCATAGTACCCTTGTAATTACCAGTGTGTAACCTAAAAAAAGTCCTCATAAACCACTTAAACCTTTTTTTTTTTTCAGACCAAGAAGGCCTTTGATGGATAGAGTGGATAGAGTTCCCCTGTTACGCATTGTATAAAAATGAGTTTGAAATGAGTAAAATTTCATTTTAAACCAGGCTTAAAAAAAAAAAAAAACCTTGCATCTAGTTTCATATTAATGTAATATGTAATTTGTTATGATGCTTACATTGCAAACCATTAATGCACAGTTATATACAGTACTTGTACAATACACTTTAATTTTACTGAATATATTTTGTTGTGGAAGGGACAATGAAAAAAAATTACTGAATTTTAGTTTCTTAACTTTAGCTTTTGTGTTAATGTTAACTATTGAATTTCTGTTATTTTATTTATTTCACAAAATGTTATTGTAAAGTCTTCAGTGATGCAGCCATACTTTAACTGACCTTTGCCAGGACATGAATGTTCCCTCTTCACCACTGATTGGTGATCTTATACCTCTTCCATATGCTAGACCAGAACATTCATGATAAGGATCAATTTTCAGTGATATCTCTATGTCTGAATTAGTAAGACACCAGGAAGGTTGAAAATGAAATGGTTTATGACTGCTCTGGCTTTTCAAAATTGTTGTGAAGATGACTTGGAGAAAACGAAAGAAACTGTTTGACAGAAGTGGTCTATTCTGTCAGCCGCAGTCCTCTGATCTCAGTAGCGGTGTCATGACAGGCCAAATCTCTCACTCACTCACCATACTGCTAATCACATGCTAATAAATGAGCTTACATCCCTGGGTCATATCCTCCATGCTAAAAGGAAGAGCTGTTTTTTGTCATTCATCTTCTTCTCACCTCTCAAAATGAGAAAAAATCTGTGACGCACATACTTATAAAAAGTGTGAAGATTCTAAATAAAGAGATTTTTTTATCTTTACTGTTGTTTTTCTCTTTCTATATCCATGGCAATGCCATCAAATGCCACAGTAAATGCTCAAATTGTAGGGATTTTGGAGTAGCGCTGAAATTATTCATTAGTGCTATCATATCCCATGATCCCAACATGCAGTGTGATTTGTTTTTAATCATTCTGATGTTTGGGTTGAATGTTCTGTGGGGTGGAACTTTGTTCATCTACTTCTGTAATGAGTGTTAAAATGGGCTGCCATCTGTTTTTTTCCCCTTAATTTGCTAAACACTCTCTGTAAATCTGTCCTCCAGAATGCAGGAAATGAATGCAAACACTGTTTTTGAACCTTGATTTACATTTCGAATTATAATATGACTGCCTTTGAATTGAAGCAATCATTGTACCTTTGTGCTTCACATCAGAAGTGCTGATATATTAACATCACTAGTCAGTTAAATGATTTGTGCAATACTCACAATGACTTGCGCCAGTGTGTGGAAGATGCTGGTTGGTTTGAATGTATCCATAATTATTACAGATGCGTCAAAAGGATGCTATTACAAGCTTTTTCTCAGACTTCAAAAATGTTGTATCGTAGGCCTGGAACATCAAATGTATGCATAGCTGAATAGCCTCTCAATGTATTCATCAAGGCAATTGAAAGAATCTCTAGTTTAGTGATCAGAGAGTGCTTCATGCGCAGCGAGGAGAGACAGTACATTTAGCAGTGAGTTTTCTTGCGTATTGGATGTCAGGTCACTGGTCATGTCTTAAAAGTTTGTTTTGATATGTTTTAATCTTTTGTTAATTGTATTTGCACACATCTTTAACACCATGTGTCTTTTAATGGAACTGCAGTGTCATAAGCTTGCAAATGTTTGCAGAAACACTATATGTGAGGGCCGATTACACAGTCTTTTTTAGAAAACTTTTGGCAGCCACATGCTAGCACTACTTTGAGCCAGAAACAGACCCTGAACTAAAAGACAACTGCTATTTTTTTTAAGGGGACCTTCAATAGCTATATTCCTGATAGACCGAGGTGGTGCGGCAGTGTTTTGCTTGAAGTGGCAGCTTCAGAAATTCTTATATTGAATAGGGCTCTTAGGAACACATTCCTCTCAAAAACCTGGGCTGAACCCATCTCCCAAACTCTATTTGCTGATTATTTAACTACCTGTTAGCACACAACAGCTCTATTATAGCTTACTAGAGGCCCTATCAAAAGGCCCTTTAATTTAGCAAGCGTACTGCACAGACTGACAGTGTTTTTGTAGTTGCACATGTTGTGAACTTCAGTGGACCGAGTTCCTCCTCTGGAGAATTCTGCAGCAGGCAATGAAAAGTTTCCTATAACTATATGGCAAATAGAGGAGGTTGTTTGGGAAATATCTATGCATTAACATTCATATACGTATATAGTTTTTCAATTTTAGCCTTTCGCCCTATTTACTCTGACGCCAGTGTGAAAAATCATATGGTTTTGGAGTCATTCTGCCAGGCATACAGTATATTGATATTCAGGCCGAAATAGAATTCAATATGTCCCTCCCCCCCCCCCCTCCCCTCAGAGAATCACTCCTTTCTCTGTAATTTCCATTGAAATTTTGTGTGCAAATGCAGTAATAGACACATTTATAACATCAAAAGGATTCAATTTTCTTTTCAATCACACAACAGTATGAATAGCTTTTTCTGTTGAATCTAACAACGAGGAGCCATTACCCGACACCAAAGGATAGGTTGCCTCCACTTGCTTTTTATGAAAGTGTGTTTTCATTTTCCCATGTCTCCCATTTGTTCTAAGCTAACAGGGGCTGTCAGAAAGGTTTATTTCAAATTTTTCCGGCAAATGTCATGTTTTCCACATTGGTGCCTGGTAATCACCAAAGATCCACACATTTATTTTTTAATGCAGACTGTAAGTATTTTTAATATGTTAACTCCTCTGCCGAACTATTTCCAGAAGCCGCTAGATGACAACTTCCAGCTGCTAATTGCAGTTGGTAAATTATGAATAGCATATCACTGACATGACACACAGCGCACCTAGATGGAGTGATGGCCACTGTACAAATGGTGCGAGCACTTTTATTTCAAAGGGGAAATGACTCTGTTGAAAGGTTACAGCTGAGGGATGTTTTTCATATTCTGTGTATTCCTTACATTTCAGTCTGTTCCATCAAGGGTTGTCACAGTGAAAACCTCAGTGTTAACTTGACTGATTGGTCATTTTATAATAGCCGTAATCAATAATTATTTACTCACTGTAGTATGAATAAAATGACCCCAAAACTCATTTGGTCAGTTTAGGACACAGTGTCTGAATGTCATTTTAGCATTAGATTAAAAATGTCAGTAGGTTTCTTAGTAGAGTAGTCACATACTTCGCCCTTTGTTCAAATGTTTTATCATTTGAAACCTAACTAAACTAACTTTTTTTTTTTTTTTGTATATTTATGTATTTATTTATTTTTAAATAAATGCCTCTTGGTTTGATATTTTTTATTATTATGCAAAGAAAAATTCATAATGTTTTTTTTAAGTATGGCATAAGTGTCCAAATACTTTTTTGGTGCCACAACGTATATGAAAATATATGAATCAAACTTTCATAATATGACTAAATTTTATTAACTTATGATCTGTTAAACATTAAAATGCAATAATATAAGTTAATATTTTTAATGGAAGTCATTTTAAAGTGTTACCATACTTTAATTTGAGTGTGAATATATTATTATGTCATTATGATATTAATATCATCTTGTTCACATTAGGGAAATACATTACCCTGAAAATGCATTATGCTAATAATATGACCTAACTACAGGCTTTTGATTTTCAAATGGTTACCGTTAAATTAATTTTGACAGCCCATCGCTGTCATCTTTTAAATAACCCCCACCCCTTCACACACTCACATTTAGCTTCTCTGAAGTCTACATGTTAACTGGAGTGGCCTGGTCTGTTATCAATCAGTTTGCACCATCCCTGACCCACCGCTGAGCAATGCTCCGCGCTCATAATGCCATGCACTGCAGCAGATGGGCCGCGATTTGCAACACGTATGTTTTTTAACATCCCGCGCTCAGGGATTTTAATTATGTCTGGACTCTTCTTGAACAGTCTGTTTACAATACAAAACGCCCACACAACCACACAGACTACTCATGTACAAGTGCCCAAGAAAATAAGGATTAAAACATCATCGCAAATGTTAATTAGAGCAATTATACTGTTCAATTCTGATGATTACATTTTGCATTGGTGTCAAGACAGTCTATCAATCAACACTGTGTTTGAGAGCAGTTTTAAAATTCTGTGTGAAGCCATAAGATAATTGTATTAAATGAACAAAAACTGGGTCTTCATCAAAATAAAATGCTCTGAATTCCAACCTGTAGGGTGTTGGGTTGGGGGCGTGGGGGGGAGGGGTACTAAGGCTCTTTAAACCAAAGCACAACCTGAAACAATTTTTTAATTGAATTGAATTGAATTGAATTGAAAAATACTTTATTAATCCCAACAGGGGAAAATGTATTTGTCACAGAAGCAACACATTACTGTAAGTGCAGATATTATACACAATAGTAGAGAGAAAAACTTTATCACACATATTATAGAAAAACAGAACAATGCATAAACATACCGTAAAAAGATGGCACCTGTTACTTAATGTGGTGCAAGTATTAATAATTATGTTTATATTTTAAATATATTAAAAAATACACTTTACCAAAGAGATCTAAACTTTTCTATGTCTTTCAGAGATACAGCGGTATAGGTGCTCCTATAACTAACAATAAAATCAAATAGTGGATGGGCAGAGTTGTCTAGAATACTCAAATTTTGGACACCATCGTCCTCTCTGTAACCACCTTTTTTAACTCATGTGCACTAGTGTTTAGTGCAGACAATGTAGCCTAAAAAACTCATAAAGAATGCTTGTGTGAGATTTTGTTTGTTTGTTTGCTTGGGACCTACTGTATTGATGTTATATCAATTAAGCAAATGTTATTTTCTTCATTATATCCTGTTTGTATTATTGATTGTTTGCTGTGTATTGTGTGATTTTTATCATTCTGTAGGTAAGTGTTAACGTCTTCATTAATGCTGTGAAATTTTGTTCTCTGTCAAGCGTCATGTGTGAGATGGATTCTAACAAGCTGCATGTTGCAAAGGAAGCAATCAACTCTCCACTATTCAAAAAACAGTTTTTATGTCATAATATTTTCTCAGAGCTCTATCTCCTGAATTTTCTGGCAGTTGGTAGTTAGTGCTGGTTACCAGGCAGTCAGGATACTATAAAACCATTTCAAGGTAGAGAAGTAAAGAAAGTGATCACGTCTCTTCCAGAAAGCACAACATGCAGACTTCTGCTGTGAACTGGTCTGAGAATCAGTTTGACCTGCTCCCATTGCCCTCCACCAAATATTTACTGCCGTATCAGGACCTTCCCCAGTATCCATCATAATGGTGCTGCCCACTAGGACAATTTCCCATGGGCCAATAAGTTGGAGTTAAGCCCTTATGCGCATTACCTCTTCTGTTTAGAATTGTTCTTGAAATTAGTTTCTCAAACATATTGCACACATTTTAAAAAAACAGAGCATATAATAGCATGGCAACTATACACTTTCCTCCTTTGATGCATATTATGGCTTTTGGGGAAGTGTGGCGAAGTGTTCTCAAAAACTCACATTTTGAATAAGTTTCATAAAAATCCTCCCTGTTAATTTTAGCAAAATGGCAGCCAGGCAGTCTATACACCCAAGATTTATTCCATTGTCTATTTTGTTAATAGAAAATTTAGAGATGTAAAAAGTAAATGAAGACTGGAAAAAATCAATAATGCATCGAAGAAGCGTCACATAGTGCCAGAGGCTTTGTGGTAATGGATTTCTGTCTTGCTCAAATACTCTAAAGACCACTATTTATGTTTATGTGTCGTGTATATTACGCTCCTCTCTTAGGCTGAGTGAAGCTGCCGTGGTAGAGATGCTGCATTCCCGGGTTTTGTGGGAAGAGCAAAATAAACGGCATAATACCTGACAGTATATTTACTTCTTCAGACATCATTGAGACAGGTGAGCTTCTTCGGAGTGGATAATTGTATCCCGGGTCTGTGGCACACTGCTTTTTATTGATTCACTGGGAACAGAATTAAATCCTTGTGAATGTATAAAAATACATTTAAAAGTCCATTCTCCTCGACTAAAATCACAGCTCCCCAAACAACGTACTTTTGTCACTCCCAGTTTGCTCTCTCTGCCAGCTCGGCTTTTAAGGGCTTGGCAGCAAGGATTGAGCATAAATTTAAAGAACCTGACAGGTTGGACAGTAATGCAGTTGTCTGTGCTTTTATTTTCTACATGGAATCCGCTTGGCAAAGCCCTAGTACATTAGAATGAAGCGCGACAGCAGAGAGGTTTGGAAAGAGATACTCTGCATGAAAGTTTTAAAAAGCTAAAACCATGCTAAATTAAAAGGAAACAAAATTTCAACATGTCCAACCTTGTTAGGCAAAAGGACCCACAAGGCCAACAATTAGGTAGAACTTGGAATGTTTCCTGTCAAAAACCGTAATGCGTGAAATTGTTCAATTCTAGTTGACTGTTTTATGATGAAGTTACAATCAAATTACAATCAAACTTATCTTAAGCCTGTCACACAGTCATGTTGGACATCTGTGAAGTTTTCCATTCAGGATAAGCCATAGTCGACAATTTAAGGTAAAGCCTAGGGCTCAAGTGTTCTCTACAAGCACTCCAAATTCCTTTAACAAGCTCCAAATTGCAAGACTTTTTTCAGTTCATCACCAACATTCCCTATAATTTCTGCTTCTGGCATTGCATATCCATCATTGTAAATACACTCAAATCTTCGCTCGTGATGTCACCACACCTGCTCTAAATACTGCTATGGGGCTTTAAGAGGACTCACCCAGTTGAAAAAGAATGCTCTCACACATGCACACATTTGTGTGAACATTACAATGGCACCATAAGCGTAACTAGAAGCATCACAATTTTGGTGTCAAGCCTTTGTTAACCCTATAAAAAATTCATGTAACTTAAAAAAAAAAAAAAAAAAAAGATATATATATATATATATATATATATATATATATATATACACACACACACACACACACAATTATTAATAAAATTAGGACTGTCAGAAGATTAAGGTAATTGAAAATTTAACTAATTTTGTTAGTTAACAGCTTGACTGTCTGTTACTGGTTGAGGAAAGAAAACTAAATCATAGTTTTGTCAATTTGTAGTTGTGACTCTTGTAGTAGAACATATTGCATGAGCATATTTTATGTTTCAAAGTGAATTATTGTAATATCGGCCATCTTAATAATAATACAAATATGCGACAGTAACTGATATCCAGTATGAGTTTAAAGTAACACATTTCTGGTTTGGTGTCGAGAAAGGGGTACTTTGGTGATGGAGCTGTGAGGGTACAAAAGACATTAAAGCTTGGGAAACACTGCTCTATATCTTCCTCAAACATACACAGAGACACTGCAGATGGCGTGTTGCAGTGCAGCCTCAGCCACAGCTGGAAAGCATCATGAGGACAGGACCAGTGTTCTGCACCCAACAAAACACAGTGCTCAAACCTGGCACTGGCTTTTATTCGCTCATAAAAATGTGTAAGGCCTGATTTGCTTCCCACATTTTCAGAGGATAAAGGAATTAAGTGCCAATTTCCTGCTGTTGTAAACGTTAATGTTGAGAAAAGGGGATGCCTGTTTGATTTTTGCAGGCTATATTTGTAAATGAGGTGGTTGGAGGGGTGATAGCTTCGGTTGTGAAGGGGCCCACCCATGAAAAATCTACGGATAAAGAATGTAATCCTCCATTTAACTTAACTGCCTGTGTTTGGGATGTCTGGCTTCTGTTTCCGTAGAGCTTTAGTGTGGTGTGAAACATCCCTCTCTAATCTCATATTTTCTAAAACTATGAGGCTCGCTTCTCTGAGATAATAATGGTGATAACTGAGTTCAGTTAACACATCTACCAGTCGACTCTTCAATACCAGATGAGAGAGCAAAAAAAATAAATAAATAAATAAATAAAAACTGCATGGAATCTAAACAAAGAAAAAGCTCTCAAAGTATGCAGATGTAACCCATCAGTGATCATTTAGAGAACAGCAATTGACCCGTAACTTCTACGACGAAGGAGGAAATGACTAAACATCTATGTTGTTACCCATTTGTGTCAGTGGGATCAGTGGGACCACAACCAAAAACTTCCTGAATTGACAGGAAACGGCATGTGTGTGGTGTCTGTCTGGCGGGAGTGTGGGTACAGGAAAGAGGCCGGGCCAGAGCAGAGGACTGGACTTGGCAGACCGGAGTTCTGTATTGTGGGACGAGCCACTCGACATGTGAGAGCCCAGCCTGGCCATTCATCCACACCAGCGTTGTGCGCCGCCCTGTGATTAGCATTGTCCTCTAGCAGATGGCCCATCATCTGTTTCAGGCGGCAGAGAAAAAAAGACGCCATTGCAACAGCAGCCCTTCATTCTTACTATTAACTCAATGCAGCCATTGTGTTAAACCACATATATTTTTTTGCAGAATGAGGTTGTCTAGAACTTTTAGAGAGTCACTTATAGAGCGTTATGTGGAATCCCTGTATTGGATTCTGTAGTGATTGATGTTAGAGACGCTGCATATCGATTTTTAAGTATTAATACTTTCAATACTGATGTTGTATCAAGGGGATCGATGCTCACATAAAAATGTTGATCCTAAACTAGTGGTTTTATTTGTTATTTTTCACACCAATATATCAAGAACATCAAAGTAAACAAAAGTAAAAAAAAGTCACACACAAAAAAAAAAAATTTATATGAATTCTCACTCATAGCACTCATTTAAACAAAGAGAGTTATGACAGACATTATCTGGAGTTATTTTACACTAAATAATGACAAAGCTAAATGTAACAATCATTATAATGGGTTTTTGTGACATTTACTCTGTGTTAAAAGTTGATAAATGAGTGATTATGTTCTGTAACATTTGATGGTAAATGATGACAAAATCGATATTTCAGTTTAGCCCCATTAAATGTTAAAAATTCTGACACTCAGATTTACAGTATGTATAAATAATACAGCCTGATCTCAAGAAAAGTTTGTGACAGTGGTGACATTTTTACACGTATCAGGATAGTCCGAGGTGAAATTCCCACTGTGTGGTGAGGAATTAACAGATGAGGTTACGTGAATGCTCTATTGAGTTTGAAATAAAAGAAACCTACCTCCATAGGCATGTAACGATACTGTACGATACAAAAAAAAAGCACTGCATTTCTCAATAGATTGTTTATCAAGAGAAAAATGAGTGATTCTTCACTCTAGTCATTTTATTTGTAACAAACTTACACATTACACATCATTTCAAAGCAGCTTTACAGAATACCATGCCTTAATGTCTTTAAGCCTCCAGGGAGCAAGACAAAGGTGACTGTAGCAATGAAAAAACTCTATTTAATGTCAGTTATTGGACAAAAAAAAAAAAAAAAAAAAACTTGATAGGAACCAGATTCAGCTTTCAGGAACCCATCCTCCTTTGGCTTTACAATAAATGAACATCTGCCAATTTTATTTACCTTTGTAAGCAAAAACTGGTCAAGAAGATTTTTGCCCATTATCCTGATTTCATGTTGCATGCAAACATATTTACCAGTGTTCTTACAGGCTTATACAATGTGCCAAAGTGCTCATACCTGTTTGCGATTTGATGTAAAATGCAGAGAATAATAAGTCTCATGTAAACGTGGGTCTCATACGTTGTCGGTTTTTTGAATAAGCTGGTTTTTCATTGTTATTAGAATATTGCTGTGCATGTAAACACGCTCACATGCTGACTGGTTGACTCACATGTTGAAGTACAATGCTCTTTCAGTTTAGCTACTGTGCAATTTGATCATGCTTGAACATGCTTGTAAATGTAGTTTATGAATTTTAAGAAATGTTATTACATTTTATTAATGTCACATACATTTTTATGTAATTTAAGTTTATCTTTAGAAATCACACACAAAAAAAAATAAATAAAAAAAAATAATAATAAAGGAATCGATATTGGTCTTGAAAGTACTTGGAATCAGATCAGAAAAAGAAAAAAAGTGGTTGTCCATTCCTAATTAGAGCGATTCCCACAATTACAAAGTTGCAGTTTGACATGTTTTCAACTTTTGAAATTTACTTAATTTGTGGGCCACTAAAGCCACACCACCAGTGGCACTTCCTCTGTATCAATATCAAGCCCCAGATCATGTTATACTGAAGTGCCGTTCACCTCCCCACACGGAGACACTCTCCATGATAGGCTCTCTTTCCTTCTCTGCCAGACCTGCTTCCCATGATCAGCCTAATAATTAAAGCTATCCTGCAACTGCTGCCATACTGTGGAGCATCAGGCGCATCAGAGGACTGTGACATGATACAGAGGGACAGCTTAACTATTAAATATCCATCACGCCACGCCACATCAGTCCTAATGCAATCAGAAACACATGACTACATCGCCAGGGCCCCCACTTCCATCCACAATGATTAAGTAAGTCTTTAATTTCCAAGACAAATAAAAAATGCAAGATAATTTTATCTTGAATGTAAATGACCTGTCTCCTTAGATGACAGTTAGATTTGATTGGGGAGGCGGGATCCACTGTAGTGGTGCACGTTGATACAAGGATTTGTATACTTCAGAGAGTACAGCACTTGGGTTGTGGTCTTTTTGCTGTATTATTATTTTAATGAAGCAGGGTATTTCTTTTGTGTTTAGGGGGCTCTAATGCAGTTGTCCAAGACTCCCCTTTCATCTGTCTTCTTCAAACGTTTGAGGCTGTTAAACAAATGGATGTGTCTGAGTATATAACGCTGATGTGGCCTGGCTGCTGTTGACTGGGCCAATTAGGGTTCGGGGAGAAAAGAACGAGGCATGCCTGTTCACTCACTCAAACATTGATACAATACAGTCTGGCTGCTTTGTGTTTATTAAATTTGCCTGGATCCTTGAGGACATTTTGTGTGAAAGTCATATGAGACATAGTGTGGCATTACTTTCTGATGATTTTCATTATCAGGACTTCAGCCTTGATCCTCATACTGTTTTATCTTGATAATTACCACCTAATTATAATAAAATGTTTGCCTGGTATCTGATATGTAATGAATTACCCCTTGCTTAAATGAAGGAACATCTGTAAAAAAAATTATTTTTTTTTTAATTCTGAACATGAGGTGATAATGATGCATACTTGTTTGCTTTAGTCACTAGTGAAAAGTAATAAGTAGTTGAAATAAGATGACAGTGATTTGTTTGAAGAAACTAATTACTGACCAATTGCAAGAACAGATATGCTGGTCGTGTCATATTCTTTTCAATACCCTTTCAAATCATGAATCCAAAAATTTTTTGTTATGAGGCAACTACAGTATTCAGTATTTATGTATTGATCAGTTTAGTTTGAGTAAGCTGATTTTTAAAGTCTCATACCGGAAGTAGAGGGAGTGTTTTTTTTTCTTTGTTTTTTTCTTTGTTTTTGTATCAGTCTCTTCTCTGAAATAATGATAGCAATAACAGTAGTAACAAAATTTGTTGTTCAGGGGTTTTCAAACTGGGGCCCGAGGACCCCCAGTGGGCTGAAAAGGGGTGTAGGGGGTTCCATGAAAAATTTTAGAATAAAAAATATATATATTTTACATGTAAAAAGGTTATCATTTGACATTATTATAGTTTAATTCTGCTTTCTAAAGACTGGTCAAAATCATGAGGTTGATAAGTTCTATTGACAGCCATAGATTTTAACAGTAATAAATTAAAACAAATGTATGTACAGTTTTGTTAAAAAAAAAAAAAGTGTTTATCTCACCTTCCTGGCAATGTACATACTTTGAAGAATAGACTGTACTTGTGACTGTACTTGTACAGTGTGAAGCGCTGTACAAATGAATTTAAAATGCTTCAGGTTTATATATATTAGATTGTGTAGTAAAAAGATACGCTGTCAACTTAATACAGAATAATGTTTTTTGTTTTTTTTTATATAATATTGAATCATTTCTTTTGTCTTTAGTGCAATAACAATATAAAAGCTAATTATTTTAGCTCTATTTCCGTGACCGCGCAGCACTATGTGCAACGATCGTGTGCTATATCTTTGAGAAGTTCCATGAGAACGCTAATTCTAAACACAATGTTCATGCCAGCGCAAAGTGCAAGAGGGCATAGGTGGGTGTGTGTATGCACGTAAACTGTGTGTGTATTGTAATGAAGTGGCGCAAAGCGCAATTTGCTATTTACCTGAGAAATAGGTCATTGCGCTAAGACATTTCAGAAGCAGGTCTGTTTTTAGCGCTTCATTTTAATTTAAATTGTGTTCGATTTTATTTTGTTAGTACTGTACAATACGGTTCTATTCATTAACATTTGTAACTTCATTCCTATATATTCACTGTGCATTTTCACATTAAGAATAAATGTACAGTATTCATACAAAGCTGAAAAATGTTTGCTTTCAGAGGCTTTATATGCAGTTAGGATGAAAATAAGGTGCATTTCGAACTGTTCTGAGACCAGTGCAGACTGACAGCACACTGAAGGTTAAGTCATTCACTAAATAGGGAGCAAGGGGGCAAGGGAGCATCCTATAGATTTCTATGCAGCTAATTGCATTTTCTCCTAAAATCCAAAAGTACAGTTTCAGGCTACAGATGATGTTTGGACCGCTCAACATGTTTGACAGACATGGGACAATGATGATTAGTACATAGATTCAGAATTTTATAATGCTAAATTTTATTTTAACGTGGTTTGCAGTGATTGGTTGATGCTGGCCATTATACTTTTAATAAGAATTATTCATTCAGCTTTATAGAAAATCAGCTGTAATTTCTGTAACTATCTCTGTAAATATATAAAAAAACATGAATAACCAACACTCCTGGAAACATAATAAACCATTTGATGAAAAAAATCTGACCTTCTGTAATTTGGTATTATTTAAAATTTCATAATTTAGTCACGCGATCCACATCTATGGAATTCCAAAATTTTTAGGAAAACTATTTGCTCTTTTTTTTTGTTTTTTTTTTTGCTTGTTTATTAGGTGCTATTAGTTACAACTCAGAAAAGTATATGGAAAATGCACACAGAAGTCACACTCAGGTCTCAGGAGGTTAAGCTTAATCCTAGTGTTTCAACCTTCTTCTTTTTGTTCACCACTCTCCTGTTTAATTCAGGCCACATCCACCCTAATCCTTTTTCAGTTTCCTAACATTATAGTTTTCCAAAGTATGTGGTAATGGAGAGTGATTTCAACGAGAAGTGTAAATCATTGCGTTTCAAATCAAAATATATTAGTGTGGATTTGGCAACTGGCCACATGATCACACAGGAAGTCAGCATTTTGTTTCTGAGACTTCCAATATGAATCTGGTCAAAACAAAGGTAAGATGATAGAGTATGTATAGGTGACTTAGGGCCCTATTTTAAGAGCACTAAAGGTAAGCATCGCAATATGCCATAAGTCATAAGTGCAATGGGCATGGCCATGAAGTTTTGGTATTTTCGTGCAAGCATGTGCAAAGTCTAGGTGCAAGTGGGTTTGGCGAAATCGTGCGTGCAACAAGCTAATGGCCTGGGTCAAGAGCAATTTAATTTGAAGGTTCTTCTCCGATTATTGCACTGTCTGCATTCTATAATATAGTCCATTCCTAGTCAAGCATTGTTGATATAAACAAAGACAGCACATTTTTAATAAGAGTAATTGAAAGATGGACAAGCTCCTTTTATATACTTAGAAAATTTTATTCTCATCAGGATTTGGATGTATGCACTGTTAAATTATAAGGAATGTAAGTATTATTATAATTTTCATCTTCTGACACACAAATAATGGCAAGTATTAATAGTGATTGTATCGGCATGCACTTCACTTAAAAAAAAATATTTCTAAATTCAAATTACACTACCACAAACTAAATGAAAATATTATCAAAATAACAAAATAGTACAAATAAAAAAAAATACATATACCAAATCCAAACATTTTATCCTCTCCAACTTCTTTCACTGGAAACTTTTGCAGTGACTTAAAAAATACCAATTTAAATTAGATCATATATACAATTGTAAATATAAGCATAATAATAATTATAATAATTGGAAAATAAACCATGACCTGTAGATAGTTTAACATAGATCTCATACATTTTTATTTCATAAGACTAAGTCAGGGCTACAACTCTGATCGTCAGGGACATAATTGATGTTCCACTATGTTTTCAGAGTTTTGGCATGAACTTTATTACCATCTGCTGGTGGAATCTCCAAACTGCAAATGCAGGAATAAAATTTGGACTTTGCGCTGAAAAAACAGACCTGCTTTTGAAACATCTTAGCGCGATGGCCTATTTCTCAGGAAAATAGCAAATTGCGTTTTGCGTCACTTCATTAGCATGCAGTACACCCACAGTTTGTGTGCATACACACACAGTTAGTGCAAACACTCCCACCCTTGCCCACTTGTGCTCTGCATGAAAATTGGATAAGATCTAGCACACAGTCATTGCGCATAGCATTGCGCTTTGCTCACTCGCAAAAATAGAGCCCTTGGTCTCAGTATATCAGGTCTGTGTTTGAGTGTGTTGTGGGGGACTGTCAAAGCGAGTGATTTGATGGGACGGGGGTGTCAGAGCAGGCAGGCGCCGCCTGGCGTCTCTCCGATCTCATGTTTATGCAGAGATCAACTGATTTCTTTTGATTTGGCATTGAGGTTCTTGATTTACTGCTGACTAGCTGCTGGCATGCTTTCAAAAGAGTTCCATTGGTTCAGGGGTTCACTAATTACCTCTATAACAGAGCAAGAGAGAGCGTAACACAGACTCTCACACTAAAAAACACACTCTGGTCCATGCTACTCACCTGCTTTGGTCCCAGGCTTCTTGTAAATGGAAGAAATAGTTTTCCTTGTTGTTAGAGACCCTATCATGAAGAAACAGAAACTCTTTGGTGACTTGATACATTATTAATTTACACATACACACACAGACATACAGAAGATGGATAAATATAAACATCTTTAAAGTGCCTTGACTGCAGTAAGCACAGAAGGGATCAGTGATTGCCTTGTCAGTGTTCCACATATACTGTTTATTCGGCTTTCAATTCATGCAAGCTGTAAACCGTAGTTGGAGTTTTTCATTTTCTTGTAAAGTTATTGTGCAAGTGGCATTTGTAGAGGAACACCTCCTTTCATACATGCTACTCAACAAATATGACAATCCTCTTCAAGACAATATATTGCATACTGTCAAAATATTGTTCCCTAGCCAAAAGATCTGTGGGGCTAGTAAGTGTGTAGCTAGTCTCTGATTCAGACCATTCACTGAACGTCTATGCATATTTCACACAAAACTGACTAGCTCTTGCTAAAATTGCCAGTATCAATTTGATTAGCTGATTTCATGCAACTTCCACTTTTCATCAGTTTACCTGGAAACAAATTTGTATTTACAAGACACCTAGCTGATACAATGTGCAATTTTGAGCAAAAACTGCATTTTCCAAAGTTTTTCAGGTTAGTTATCTCCATATTTCACCATTATTTGAATTTTTTCAATGCCAGTTTATTGTTTTATTATAATCCAATTTAGACAACCCCGCCTCAAAAAGGCATGTAAAAATTAATTGAACTGTAGTTTATGACTTTACATGTCAATTAGGGGCCATTTACACGACAACGTTTTCAACTACAAATGGAAAACTTTTTAAACGTACCCTTAGACGGTTTCTTCTATTCTAAGGTATTTACACTTGGTCACTTCATGCGTTTTTACTAATCGGATTGCTATCAGATTGGGTAATCACATTCCATTTACACTTGGCTACATAATTGTGTCATCGCAAAACATATAAATCCGACCTTCTGTTCACACACTGTATGCAAATACAACATACATTTGAGTTCACTTCCATGGTAATACCAATGCTCAAAACTAATGTAAAAGACTTAATTAAGATGTTGTTTATTACTTGATTGTAAGTGATTTTTCCATGGGGCATGCCATACCAAGATATGCCCATGAGTGTCAGGTACACTTGTTAGTGTTAAGTATCCGTTTTGTCATTGAGCTGCATCAAGAAAGATCTCTCTTCTTCAACGTGCCTCTTTTTCTTATTTAGTTAGACTTTAATGTTTAGGTGAACCCTATGTAAACACAAACGCATCTTGGAGGGCATTTACTGTATACTTGGTCTTTTCATAAAAATGCTAAGTAAACAGTTCTTGGACAGAAGAAATTGTGTGAGTGTGTCTGTCTGTGGGTGGGTGGATGAGCGAGAAAGAGACCCCACAACTGTTCGCACACACTCAAACACACACAGTTAGCCTGACAAGAGTCTTGTGGATAAATCAGCATTCACTCCGGGAGCAGTCACAGTCAATGACATATTCAC
Organism: Myxocyprinus asiaticus; assembly: GCF_019703515.2. Classification (NCBI taxonomy): domain Eukaryota; kingdom Metazoa; phylum Chordata; class Actinopteri; order Cypriniformes; family Catostomidae; genus Myxocyprinus; species Myxocyprinus asiaticus. Next base: position 25,496,405 of record NC_059344.1, read on the forward strand.
TGGCTGCTTCAACAGCTCATTTGATAACACTCTCCTCACGCCATTCTTTTTTTTTTTTTTTTTTTTTTGCTTCCGTAAGATGAAAAGCTGGCTGAAAATCTCATCAGCTCAGTGAGGCAGGACTGATAGTAACTCAAGATAAAGGAGGGAGGAGGTGCCTCCTAATTAATTAACTTTCCGTGGCCTGCCACCAGCGGATAGAGAGACCACAATATCCCGCCTTTTTCCAGGGGGCTTTCAATTAGACATGCGTTATAATTAAATGTGATGTCAGTGGGACCAGGCAAGACCTGGCAGATTCATGTCCACAGTTTAGTTACTCACATTCATCATTTTGACTGATGGCTGATGCCTACAGGAATATTGTCTTGGATTGTTTCTGTTGTTATATGTCTTTTTTTTTTTTTTTTTTTTTTTTTGAGGGCAGACTAATAGAGCCCCTTAGTTGCCACCCCTCTTGTTTGTATGAGCTGTTGATGCAACAAATCAGCCTGGCTCTTTTATGATACCAGAACTGTGTCACTTCTCTCTCTCAGCTGTATAATTTGACTGTGATTGTTTTGTCAGTTCTGTAGGTTTTTTAAGTAGTGGTACAACAAAAAGGTTACATTCATTAACATTAGTTAACACCGTGAGTGAACATGAACTAACAAAGAACAATACTTTTACATAAGTTAGGAATTGTGGTTAATGTTCATTTCTAAATACACAAATAAAAAAATTACATTAAACATTATTATGAACTTACAGGAACAAACAATGTACAATTGTTTTGATATGTTAGCATTAACATAAAAATATTAAAATGGTAATGTGCTATTGAACACACTCCTTTAGCCTGTTTTAAAAGATACATTTCGATGTAAATAATAAATTAAAACAAATGCATGTGTCCTTCAAGTGTTTCTCAATGAAGTATGCATTGCTTAAGTTTCCCTATCTGTCACTCACTCGACGTTGTGTCGATGTGGTGACACTAGGGGTCACTCTTGGGAGCCCCAAACACCTCTGCTTTTTTGAAAAAAGGAGAATTGGCGAGTGGAATTTGCATGCCACTCCCCCAGACATACAGGTATAAAAGGAGCTGGTATGCAACCACTCATTCAGATTTTCTCTTCGGAGCCGAGCAGATCTATTCATTGAAGCTGAATTCATCCGCGAAGTTCATTCACCTCATTTGCTGGATTCTCGGGGCGCTGCCCACGGCCACGCCCCTCCCCCATTCCTTTCTTCCCAGAAGTGCATGAGGAGCTGAAAAGATCGTGGAAGGCACCTTTTACTGCCCGGTCCCGGTCTTTCAGCTCCTCCGCTCTCGCTACCCTCGATGGCGGAGCGGCCAGGGGGTATTTGGTGATCCCCCAGGTGGATAAGGCGCTCACGGTGCACTTGTGTCCGCAGAGCGCCACCACCTGGTGTGGGTGCCCGAAACTCCCATCCAGGGCCTGTAGGTTTACGTCGTCCCTGACGGCTAGGGCCTACGGTGCCACTGGACAAACCGCTTCCATCCTGCACGCCATGGCTCTCCTGCAAGTACACCAAGCCAAGGCGCTAAAAGAACTGCACGAGGGTAGTTCTGACCCGGGATTGATGCAGGAACTGCGCTCGGCGACCGACCTTGCTCTCCGGGCGACGAAGGTTACGGCGCGGTCTCTCGGGCAGGTGATGTCTACCCTGGTGGTCCAGGAGCACCACCTTTGGCTCAACTTGGTTGATATGCGAGAGGCTGACAAGGCACGGTTCCTTGATGCCCCCATCTCCCAGATTGGCCTATTCGGCGACACCGTCGAGGACTTTGCCCAGCAGTTCTCAGCGGTGAAGCAACAGACAGAGGCCATACAGCACATCCTGCCCCGGCGCGGCTCAAGACCCCACACCCCGTCTGCTCATCGCCAAGGGTGTCCTCCTGCAACTACAACACTGGCTCCGCCGCAGCCCGCCCCCATGGCCCGGCCTCGGCGTGGAGCCCAGCACAGGATGCAGACGCTACCCGTCTCACAGCTGGCCACCAAGAACCCGAGGAAGGCTTCGAAGCGCCCCTGAGATTGGCGACCCAGGGGCAAGGAGACCCGCTTCTCTGGAGCTGGTGAGCAGACCACTCCATCCCCCGGTGGAGGGCCGGGAGAAGAATTTTTGTTTCATTTTCATTTAATTTCGCTGCATGTCCAAGAGGCTGTGGTACCCAAAAATTCAACAAAAGAGCATTTTTTTTGTTCCCTGGGTCACATGTCTGGTGCGCACGGCCGTTGTCATGACCACCGTCCACGTTCCATCTTTGCAGGTATAGCGCTCCAGCATCGGTCCCCTCACACCTGTGCACCCAGCTGTGGCACAAACATGCCCACACGGACGTCCTCCAAACAGAGGATCGCCCACTGGGTCATTGACGCCATCGCTATGGCATATCAGGCTCAGGACCTGCCACCCCCTGCGGGGTTACGAGCCCACTCCACCAGGAGTGTGGTGGCCTCTGGGCCCTGGCCAGTGGCACCTCTTTGGCAGACATCTGCAGAGCAGCGGGCTGGGCAACACCCAACACCTTTGCGAGGTTCTACAATCTCTGGGTTGAGGCGGTCTCGTCCCGTGTATTGGCAGGCACGAGCAGGTAAGTTCCGGGACAAACTGGCCAGGTGTACTGCTTGCGCATGGCACCTTTCCCCTCCCTTGCGGTGAAAACGTGCACTCTTGACTCCCAGTTGTGTTCACAGACTGTGATCCCTGGATGACATTCCTCCTTAGCCCTCTGGCAGTTGAGTTTGCAGAGAAACTCGCTGACCGGCCCAGTATGTGCGAAAATGAGCCCCTGTACTGAGGTAGGTGCTCCACATGTGCTGTGATATCTTCCGCAAAATTGTTTCCCTGATGGCAAACTGCATCTTCCTTGGGCAGAGGCCCCTCTGTCCCATTCGCCATGCTCTGTAGAAACTCCTCCCCCTTCGGGTAGGACCTACCATGGGACCTCTCCACATGACATACTTCCGACAAGACTCGGTAAGACCATGTGACTTGGGCGGGGTGTGGTCTCTGCGGTGTCTTCCCCTTGGGAGGGACACCCCCCGATGCAGACACTTATGGCTCCCAGTCAGTTAACAAATTCCACTCTTTTTGGGGAGAAAAGAGAGGGAAAAAAGGCCTCGGCTGGGCTAGCCTGTCCTTATAGTTGGGCAGCAGACTTGTTCCTAATGGACCGTTCGACGCTCATAAGAGCGTTGGGAAAGGTTATGTGACGGCCTGGTGCGCTGGCTATGAGGCACACAGCAGTCTGCCCATCACACACCGCCAGTTCACGTAACACAGTTCAGCTAGTTGTGGCCTTTTGTACAGGGACCCCTAGTGTCACTACATCGACACAATGTCGAGTGAGTGACAGATAGGGAACGTCCTGGTTACTTTCGTACTACCCGCTGAAATGGCCGGGACCTGGTCTCGGCACCTCAGCACAAAACCTGAATGAGTGGTTGCATACCAGCTCCTTTTATACCCGTATGTCCAGGGGAGTGGCATGCAAATTCCACTTGCCAATTCTCATTGGCCTTTTTTCAAAAAAGCAGAGGTGTTTCGGTCTCCCAAGAGTGACCCCTAGTGTCACTACATCAACACAACATCTCGTTCCCTCCATCAGGGAACGGAGTTTACGAAAGTAACCAGGACGGTTTTTAAGATGGGCCCTACTGAAATTTTGTTTTATTTTTTCCTAAATCCTGTGTTATTCATTTTATTTTATTTTTTTCATAATTAAATGTTTTGAAGTTTAATTTAATTTCATCATTAAAATAGTGTCTAATCAAATTAATTCCTATAAATTGTAACAAATTAATTGTCACGAATCCTGCCTCTGTAGTTCCTTCCACTCACCACCAGAGGGCGCCATCACCTGAGTATTGATTTTAACTCTCTGAAATCCAGTTCCCATAATCCCCATACCTGGCACTGATTACCTGCTCACCTGTTTCCCATTTACTCAGCTATTTAAGTCTCACTCTCACTCTCTGTCATTGAGAGGTCTTGTTTTGCCCTGGCTGACATTTCTGAGTGTTATCTAAGTTTACTGCCTTACCTGTGTATGATCCTGGACTGTTAACCCCGTTTTGACCCATTGCTGCCTGCCTACCGTTACTGCTTTGTTTACCTAGATATAACATGTGATCGTCTGCCCTGACCTCTTGCCTGTTTATTGACTACCTCTCTGGATTGCCTTGGATATTACTATTGCTGGTGATTGACCCCTGCCTGTCTGTATTACTACATTTATTGTTATTAAAGCTGCACATGGATCTCAACTCCGTTGACCAGTGGCGGGCCATGCATTTAAAGTCTAGGCCTTCAGTGTGATTCATGCCATTAAGAAAACACAGCTTCACACTGAATAAGACACCCTATGCCTTTGGGCATCATACATTATGTCCCAGTTAACTAGTAATACCTATTGACATTTTAAAAACATGACCACGCACAAAAGCCAAAATTTTAAACTACACTTAATGCTCAAGCAAGCCTAAATTTAACTGCAGCATGACTGTTTTTTGAAATGAATGTCACCCAAACAGACATTCAAAAATCATAATTTTTCATACGAATCTACCAAGGAGGTCTATAATACCTGGAAAAATCTATCTAATAATATTTGTAATTTAAATGTTGCTTGCAATAAATTTCGTTTCGTCAGGGTACATGGTTATGCTGTGTTCCTTTCAATTTGGATGTGGGATATTCCTGCAATGCTCCCATTAGCTTAGCAGGGGATTGACTCTCATTAGAGATGTCTCCTAGCAACCCAACTGATAAACAATGCTGCAGTGCTAGCATTTGTGCTACAGGTGTACGCTTATCTAAAAAGATTATAATGTTTTATACACCTGTTTCTGCAGGCATTTGTTAAACAAGCTTTAATATCATGCAATGTGGAAACAAACTAATTTATCGATATTGCTTAATAAAGTGAATTTTATCACTTATCATGTTTGTGCATCATGCCCCTGCATCTCAGCGAAATTAGAGTTGAGAATTTCTGCACGAGCCTACAAATTGTAATTCTGACTTCAAGATGTATTCCATTGCACTTTTCCTAATAGGAAGTTGTAAAATCCGACTTTCTGAGCTGAATGGAACGCAGCACTACTTTTCAAAACTTGATCCGACACTGAATGCTCAAGCAGTCTAATTTATACTTAGAAAACTCCTGATGTTGCTATAACAATGCAGTACTTACCAATTTGCTTGAAGTGAAAATCAGTCCTCCTTTCCAATTACACAGCCATGCAGAACATCTTGTGTTTTTAAATCCATAAGGATCTCTTTCTCAATGGCAATACCAGCAGTGATGACAGCCGACTCGTCAGACAGCTTGATCTTACGCTTTTCACTCTTGAATTACGTACATCACTTAAAGGGTGATCACTTAAAGGGCCAGCTAGAAGGCCTCGACCGGGACATATCCTAAAGATCACACCCACCAAGAACAAATAAATCAATCTGATTGGCTGATGAATCTGACAATCTGACTTTAGCTGCTCATTCATTTGCACTGTTGAGGGATTCTGTGGAAATTCTGAAGGCCTGAGGCGCTACTTCGGACATGCGATTTGTGAAACAGTTGTCACACTTTGCTTGTAAGAATCAAGGAATAAATTCTGACTTGATAAACTTTGTTTTTCTCTATTTGTTTGTAGATTAATTAAGAATGGAAAGCGATTAAAAATAAGGTGATTGAGAATGAAAGGATGAAAAATATTTATTTATTTGGCATGTTATACCAGCAGAGAAGGCTTTGCTGGCCCTGAGAATTCGCCACTGCCGTTGACTCATCATTACAGAAGACTTCACCACAAACTGATCCAGTGGCTTTTCTGTAACTAACCACCGACAGCTTGACCGGCTGACATCGTTAACAGAGGAGCTTGTTAAGACTTTGCAAAGCTTCTGTTTACCAACACCAAACCCTTCAGCCTCTTCATCTAATCCAGCGGCTCACCTAGCCTCACCTAGCACATTCACCGCTTACCCATGCCTTGCCTTTCCTGAGAAATTCAATGGGTCACCAGCTAAATGTAAGGGATTTCTGCTCCTGTGTTCTCTGTTTGTTAATCAACAACCCACACTATACCCCACTGATGAGAGCCGCATTTCCTTTGTTTGTTCGCTGCTTACCAGTAAGGCATTGGACTGGATTATAGTGGTGTGGAACGGCGAAAGAACATTCCCTTTATTCAGTTGCTTCCTCCAATAATTTTGTGCTGTGTTTGAACATCCAGTAGGAGGCAAAGACGCCGGAGATCAACTGCTTTCTCTTCATCAAGGTAATGCTCCCGTCACAGAATATGCTCTCAACTTCCATACTCTTGCTGCTCAAACCATGTGGGTGGAGGATACTTTAAAGCTGCTTTTTCGGAAAGGACTGAACTTAGAGCTTCAATCAGAGCTGGCTTGTTGTGACAAGGGTAAGACTTTGGATCAGTTCATTGAGTTAACCATATGCATCGATAACCTCCTCCGAGCACGTAGACCACCCAACACTCTTGTAAAGCATCCTACCGTTGTATTTAACCCGTGTGAATCTGAACCCATGCACATTGGACACACCCATCTTACCTCTGTGGAGAGATTGTCGCATTTAGCAGCACCTGTGTCTGTACTGTGGCCAAGCTGGACATCAACGGATTTCCTGTCCAGTCTGACCTTCTCAGCATCACCCCACTATGGTGAGTTCCTGTAGTTCATTAATTCCCTCTACTTCATGTGTTAAATTACCTGTGACATTAACCTTTTCAGGGAGTTATGTCTCTACTACAGCCATGCTGAACTCTGGGGCAGTGGGCAACTTCATCGAGGATTTAGCCAAAGCCCATAATATTCCTCTTAACCTCTGTGACTCTCTTTTGGCAGTGGCAGCGTTAGACGGATGCCCGCTTGGTGATGGTCATGTACATCACACTACCAAAGATATCATTCTACAAGTTGGAGTAATGCATACTGAGACTATTCGCCTATATCATCCCATCACCTCATTACTCAGTAATTTTAGGACTACCTTGGCTGCAAAAACAACCCTCAAATCTCGTGGAGCAATCAGAAAGTTACCCAGTGGTCCAGTGCCTGCCTCTCCACCTGCCTAAAGAACATTTCTCCCAGGATTATTAAGTTATCCTGTGTAAGTTGAATCTACTACAGTTCCTAATCTATCCCCTGAGTATTCCGACTTAGTTGAAGCCTTCAGCAAAACCAAAGTCTCGCAACTACCTCCTCACCGCTCCATTGACTGTGCCATAGAACTACTACCTGGTTCCTCGCCTTCACGAGGCAGAATTTTCCCCTTGTCTAAACCTGAGTCTGAGACCATGAAGTCATACATTGAAGTGGAACTTTCCGAGGGATTTATCAGACCCTCAAGCTCACCAGCATCAGCCAGATTCTTCTTTGAGTAAAAAGGAGGGAGGGCTTCATCCATGCATTGATTATCGTGGTCTCAATGAAATCACTGTAAAATTTCACTACCCCCTGCCTCTGGTACCAGCTGCCCTTGAACAACTCCACACTGCCAAGTATTTCACCAAATTCTATCTTCGCAGTGCCTACAATCTCATCCGCATTTGTAAAGGGGACGAGTGGAAGACAGCTTTCTCAACCAGCACAGGGCACTCTGAATACCGGGTCATGCCTTTCGGATTGGCCAACAGTCCATCAGTGTTCCAGTCATTTTTCAATGATGTCTTCCGAGACCTGTTGAATCAAGGGGTAATCGTTTACCACATCGTTTACGACATCCTCATCTACTCTAATACTTGCGAGGAGCATGTCAAGCACGTCCGAGCTGTTCTACAATGCCTCATCGCCCATCAACTGTACGCTAAGGTGAGTTAAATGTGAGTTCCATCAGACATCAGTAGCGTTTCTAGGCTATGTCATCAGCCCAGAGGGTGTGGCGATGTATAACAAGGTGAGAGCAGTTTTAAAATGGCCACAATTTACTATGATAAGAGAATTGCAATGTTTCCTGGATTTTGCCAGTTTCTACAGGCGCTTCATAAGAAGTTTCAATACTGTGGCTGTGCTATTGACATCTATGCTTAAGAAGAAAAGCTCACAGCTCTTATGGCCTCCAGCTGCTCTCCAATCCTTCAAGGATCTCAAAGCTCATTTCACCACTGCTCCCATTCTTCACCGTCCATACCCTGATTGCCCATTCATTGTCGAAGTAGATGCATCTAACACTGGTATCAGAGCCATCCTCTCTCAATGGTACGGTACACCTCCTAAACTTTTCCCATGTGCCTTTTACTCACGCAAACTCCGCTCCACTGAACATAATTATGATGTCGGGAATCGAGAGTTACTGGCCATGAAAGTGGTGCTCGATGAATGCCGTCATTGGTTGGAGGTAGCCAAGTGCCCTTTCCTCGTCCTAACGGATCATCGGAACCTCGAATACTTGTGTACAGCCAAGAGACTCAACCCAAGACAGGCAAGATGGGCGCTGTTCTTTACATGTTTCAACTTAATAGTCACGTATTGTCCAGGCTCTAAGAGCATCAAGGCCGACACCCTCTCTCGCCAATTTGAATACTCGCTTCAAAATCCTACCGAAGAACCCATCTTACCACCCACACTGATCATTGCTCTGGTACAATGGGACATAATGGCAGAGGTAACTAACACATTCCAACAATCCACCACCTCCCGACTGTCCACCTGACAGAATCTATGTCTCACTCCCACTTTGTAAGCAGGTTATCCAGAGGGTCCACTCCTTGCTCCGCTCTGGTCATCCGGGTATCACTGCCACTCTTCAGTTGGTACGCAACCGGTTCTGGTGGTCCTCCTTGCAGGCAGATACCATTCGTGAGGTGCAGAACTGTTCCACCTGTAACACCAACAAGTCTTCTAAACAACTCCCAGCTGGGTTACTGCAGCCTCTACACATACCTCAATGTCCTTGGTCCCATATCGCCATAGATTTCATCACGGATCTTCCTCTCTCTCAAGGCCACACCACCATTCTCACGGTAGTAGATCGCTTCTCTAAGTCTTGCCGCTTAATCCCATTACCCAAGTTACCTACTGCCTTTGAAACTGCGGAGCATCTATGCAATTATGTATTCAGATTTTATGGTCTACCTGATGACGTAGTTTCTGACCGAGGGCCTCAGTTCACCTCCCGCTTATGGACCACTTTCTTCCGTCAACTCAACATTAATGTCAGCCTAACCAGTACCATCCACAATCCAGAGGCCAGACGGAATGCATGAATCAAGAGTTGACCCACTTCCTCAGAACCTACTGTAACCAGAATCAATCTGACTGGAGCCGTTATCTACACTGGGCTGAATATGCCCAGAATTCCCTCCGCAAGCCATCACCTGGCCTGACTCCCAGTGTGTTCTTGGTTTTCAGCCTTCCTTATTTCCCTAGTCAGGGGAGCCCACGGACCTTTCTGCCATCAATGACTGGCTCCTCAGAAGCAAGGCCACCTGGGATCAAGCTCATGTCCATCTTCAACGGGCCGTCAGGAGGCAAGAGGAGCAAGCCAATTGTCATCGTCACCCCAATCCTGAATACAACCCTGGTCAATGGGTCTGGCTCTCTACACATGATAGACTTCATCTACCCTGCAAAAAGCTCAGTCCCAGGTATGTTGGTCCTTTCAAATTACTCCAGACAAATAACTCCTGTATCATACCACCTTGTCTTGCCTCCCACTTATCGCATCTCTCCCACTCTCCATGTCTCACTGCTCAAGCCCGCTGTTCGTCCAAGAGAGGAGGAGGTCGGGGACCAGGGCCCTCCACCCATCATCGTGGATGGCGAGGAGGCTTATCAGGTACAAGACATCTTGGATACCAGGCGCCGGGGCAGGATATTGCAATACCTTGTCAACTGGGAGGGGTATGGTGCAGAGGAAAGGTCCTTGGTTAATTCTGAGGATATTCTTGACCCCACACTCACTGCAGAATTTCATAGGACTCACCCGCTTAGACCGGCCCCTCGACCCCGAGGAAGACCCCAGCGTTGCCCGCCTGCCTCGTGTAGGAGCCGCTCTCAGGACAGAGCACAGACAGCTCTGTCACGAATCCCACCTCTGTAGTTCCTTCCATTCACCACCAGAGGGCGCCATCACCTGAGTATTGACTTTAACTCTCTGAACTCCAATTCCCATAATCCCCGTACCTGGCACTGATGATCTGCTCACCTGTTTCCCATTTACTCAGCTATTTAAGACTCACTCTCACTCTCTGTCATTGCGAGGTCTTGTTTTGCCCTGGCTGACATTTGAGCATTATCTAAGTTTACTGCCTTACCTGTTTATGATCCTGGACTGTTTACCCTGTTTTGACCCTATGCTGCCTGCCTACTGTTACTGCTTTGTTTATCTGGATATAACCTGTGATTGTCTGCCGCCTGCCCTGACCTCTTGCCTGTTTATTGACTACCTCTGGATTGCCTTGGATATTACTATTGCTGGTGATTGACCCCTGCCTGTCTGTATTACCACATTTATTGTCATTAAAGCTTCACATGGATCTCAACTCCATTGACACATTACATTTAATATAAGACAATTACTTTTCAACATACCATTGCATTGTTTTACCAAACTTGTATTTGGTACAACAGCATTCTAGTTTGTGATATATTGCTTAATATTAATGTTATTACTAATATTATTAATAATATTTATTATTACTACAGTGAATCACATTTTACTCTAAAGTAAAATTCTGCAATTCTTTCAATTTCAGGCATCTAGCTTTTTATTTTGAATCTAACTTTTGAGCTTTAAGTGTGTTTTTGACAATCTTCACTTGTCCCAGATAAACAATACCTTACGTGGCCCAGTGCAGGGGCATAGATTCTGGGGGGGGGGAGGTAACAAGCAAGTGCACTAATCATTTTGGCTTTTTAAAAATGAACAAATAAATGTAATCACTCAATAAGATATTATATTTCTTATATTATTTGTTACATGTTTATTGTTTGGTTGCATAATTTATACTATTTACAAGTATACACTGATTTGTGGAACACGTGCTAAAACCAGTACTCTTTAACAAAACCAGCATTTCTGTAAAGAACATCTTTACAGAATAAGTGCATATAAACGAGAGAGGACATGAATAACTTTCTTATCTGTGCTATGCTAGATTAGAATTAAAAGTTTATTTTTTGTTGTTTGACACAACTGACTGTAGATAACAGAAAGGGTATTAAAAGAGACATTATTCAATGACAAATGGGTCGCATGGACCTCGTCTTTATTCACACACATTACATGGAACAACTTTACAATCAATTTGCAGTGAAAGGAACTCGCTGCTGTAATGATAAGCAGAGATTAGATGAGAGACAATGGATCTAAATGCAGGCTTTTTTTAATGGAGATGATGAAGAGGGTGATACAAACTACGTGGAGTAATACAAAGAACCAAATGGTAACAAATAAGGAGAGAACGATCATAGGAACATAAGAACTAACAAAAAACAAGAGAACATTAGAGCAAATATATACACAGACTAAATGAGGAAGGGCAAACAGCTGTGAAACAATGATGGGAGACAATCAGGAAATAATTAACACATAATAATCAACATAAAAGTCTTAGGAACTGAGAGGTGACAAACTGTGACAACTGCTGAATACTTCACTAAACTACTCAATTACTGGTGAGTGAAATAGGAACTTTTACCACCCATTTGCCAAATATATACATTTTAGTCACATAGTGCAGAATTTGGTAGCAAATGCGAGTGTTTTCCTCTCATTGTAGTCAAGCATTGCGCATACAGTAAAAGATCGTTCTTGGGAATTAAGAATTGAAATCGAGATCGTTCAAATGAAAATAGCGATGCATCAGAAAATCTATATTTTTGCCCACCCTATTCACTAATGTTAATGAATACTGTTTTGTTCCAAAATCTAGTCAGCTGCCAAGTGTGTAGTTTCTATGCCACTAGCGCCACTGAATGGAACTGCCAAAATAAACATTGTTTTCTAACAGCTTTCAGAATACACTCCCTGTCTGCAATTGATTGAGTTGGACTGGACGGGCTGCTCAAAACAAACAGAGCAATTTTTATAGTGCCACAGAGACACACAGGGGAATTCACTAAACAGTTGCGGTACTTTTATGCATGGTATTTCTCAGCAGTCTTACTCATTTACCACCCATAATCTATTTTAGCAGGTGCAATCAGTGCTGAAATTGCACTGCAAACTGAGTATTTATATTTAGTCATTGTCATTCCTTTCCGCGTGAACATGCCTCCTTTCTATGTAAATTAGGCTCATTGTAGATTGAGCATTCATTCACAAAAATTGCCTGCCGCAATTTACATTGCGCTATTACCACCAAATAAAACAGGCAGTAAAGCATATTTTGTTTAAAAGAGATGTTTGTGTACATTTTCTATCTATCCTATCTGCAGTAATTCATCAAAATAATGATTAAATAATGGAGAAGAGGAGTGTTAACCTGTCATAACCTGTATATCGAGATGCATGGTGCAGTCAAGCGCACTTTCCGCAGGTTAGAGAGATGATTTAGGTGCCTGGATCACAGTAGTGCAGTGATACTGTTCAGTCCTGCCAAAGTGTGTCTTATCATGCTGGTCTGCTGCATCCTCCTCTTTGTTGCGGCCAGAATCTGCCCGCAAGATCGGAATTGTGCCTGCAGATCGCATTCTGCACACATTTTGTGAGTATGTTTGCGCTGTTGGCTGATCTGCATAATTCCTTTAGTGAATGGGCTGCTAAACCAGCACAGACAGCGTGTGTTAATAAATAGCACATTTACCAGGCACAATTCATGCGTAGTTAATTCCCCCACAGTGTTTACAGTCTTCGAGAAAATGAACCTATGTCTTACTTGTAGTTGTCTCTGTGTATTAAGCTAGGATAGGAGAAAGTATTTTAACACGGAAAAAGTTACACACATCAGCTTTAACCTCCTGAGACCAGAGTATGACTGTGTGCATTTTTAGAGCAAATAATTTTTCAAAATAATGTATGTCCTCATATGAGGATAGTTGTGAAATTTTAAATAATACCAAGCTATTGATAGTTTTCCTAAAAATGTATGTCCTCATATGAAGATAGCAGGTTAAAGTTGTGAAATTTTAAATAATACCAAGCTATTGAAAGTCTTGATTTTTTTTATTTTTTTTTTTTTATCTAATTGTTTGTTTCCATGAGTTGGTTATTCATGTTTTTGAGACTTTACAGACATTACAGCTGATTTCCTGTAAAGCTGTTTTGGAACAATGTGTTTTGGGAAAATCAAAAACTATGCAAATAAAATAAACATTATTTGACTTGATATTAATTTTATGTTACAATGTTTTTTTTTTGTTTGTTTGTTTTTTGTTTTTGTTTTCTAAACTGGCAACAAAATCTCAATGTTCTCTCTTTGCATTGTCAAACAAACCAGTGATAGACAGTGCTGAAGCATTTTACCAATCAGAAAATAGCATAATTATTTCTGATTCAAATTAATGGCCAGCATTGTCCAATCACTGCCAACCATGTTAAAATAAAATTTTGCTTTATAAATTCTGAATCTATGTTCTGATTACCATTGTCCCATGTCTGCCAACCATGTTGATTGTTTCAAACATCATCTGCAGCCTGAAACTGAACTTTTGGAAAACTGGAAATCTTTTTTGGAAACTGAAACTTAAAACTCAGCTGAGATAGGTGCCATGTTGTTTTGTCTCATGACTCGGCAGGTCAAAAGTTTAACCCTTTACTGACAGCCCAGAGTGTTCTGAACTGAGATCAATTGGTTTAAATGAGATCACATTATGCATATGTAGCGGATGTGATTATGCCACCGCCTTGTAGGGGAAATGTGTAATGTGTTACCAAGGAAGACTGAGTGAGCAACAGGATCTGTTCCCCCAACCCATTGCTTTTAGTCTTACTACAACCGTGGGTTTGTATGTTTGATCCTATCGTGCTGCAAAGGGATAATGCTCAAGATGTGGCGAGGTGGGCTACATGATTGTTTTCTTAACATGGCAGCCACCTGAAGTGTGTTTGCTGGTAATCTGGAAGGTAAGTATAATTATTTGCAAATCCCACTCTCCCCAAATCTAACAGGATAGGTGAGACACCCCTACTCCTTGGTAAGTGACCCAGAATCAATGTAAACTGTTTTAAACTTAATTTACAAAAATATTTATTATACATAAATATTTTAGTATTTGTTCTTTTTCTCTTTACTTTTCACAGGGAAAGAAATTGAATGTTCAATCCTCAACTTCAGTCAATTATAATGAAATAAAATTGTACATGAAATGAAGAAAATCAACAACCTTGAGACTGTTTCAGTTAAACTCCAAAACCACACACACACACAAAAACAAAACAAAAACAAGTTTGTCACTCTTTGACCACACTAAAGAATCTCAAAAGGAAATCAGTTCAGCTTCAAAGAAAATCAGTTCTGTTCAAATTTGATAAATACTCAGATTCAGGTTCAAAAGAATGATGTTCTGTCCTTTCTTTTCAACATACAGTCAATGAACGCACACAGAAGAACGAATATGTATCCACTTCAGAAAGATTCACTGGTCACAGTTCCATGAAGAATTGTTTTGGCTTTCAAAAGTTCAGTCTTTGACGATAACTGACAGAGCAATAGATCGTTTACCACTGTGTTGCTTGAAATGAGTAAAGGATGTATATTACCAGCTTAATGTCTTGGAATGAGGCACTGAATGATGTCCAGAGGATGGCAGGGTAATATCTTTTCACCCAACTACCTTTAGCTATTGTCCCCAAGATCCCTTTGCGGCTATTGAATGATCCAGTGAGGCCACAATCTTGGCTAATGGCTAATCAGGCTAAGAAGACAAACAACAACAAAACCACTGTTCGAAGATTCAGCGAAATTCTCCATCATCATGATCAGACGCATCCTGCTGATTCTTTTCACAAGTCACTAAGCATGTTTGAAGTTCGTTTGAACAAATAAAATGAACACTGGTAGTAAAATAAAAAACGTGAGTATTCAACTCTACTAATGCTTAACAAGAGACGTGCTAGCATGCTTATCACTCAGTTCAGCATGAAAATACAGAGAAAACAGGTTTCATCTCTGTGGTGGAGAGGCGTGGTCGAGTGCTGGCTTGTGAATGGAAAGCGAGATCAGGAGATGAGAACGGTAAGGAACATCACCTGTCATTGATTGTCTCTAACAGCTTTTTGTGATTGCAGTGAGAGTGTAGATGGATTTAAGAGCAAGCCAGATGCCGGTGTGGGGGAGAGAGCAGCACACACACATGCTGAGAGACAGTGTGTTTTGAGTTTGCTGAAGAGCGAGTTTGAGTGTTAAAAATAAAAACATTCTGAGTTGGGTTTCGCCGTCTCCCACTTCCTCATTTGTTGAAGAGCTACGAGTTTGTTACACTGGTGCCGAAACTCAGGATTAAAGGAGGAAGAATGCTGCCATGTGGTCATCACTGGAGGAAGATATCAAGATCCTCACCAGCCTCCACCAGTCATAGCATCAGGCCATCCTTGAGCTGCGCACAGAGCAGGAGCAGCGCTTCATCTCGATCCTCCAGGCCCAAGCGGAGGACTGTCAGGTGCTCTGGAGCTTGCTACCCCAGGAGGGGGCTGCTGCCACGACCCTGGACCCCACGTCCTCCCCACTCCATGTTCTGCTGGTCAAGATGGGCCCCCGAGGATGATCCAGTGGCGTTCCTGGGGTTCTTTGAGCAGACGGCAGGGGCATGCGCTTGACCAAGCACCCAGTGCACGGTCCACTTGATCTTGCTGTTGTCCAGGGAGGCCCAACTTGCAGCGCAGAAGCTACCAGTGCAGAACCTCCTGGCATATGCGGATTTGAAGAAAGCCATCTTGCAATGGGTCGGCCAGTCTCTGGAGCAACAGCAACAACAGTTCTGCTTGCTGACCCTTGGCGAGCACAGCAGTCCATTTGCCTTCGCCCAGCAGCTCCAGGATGCCTGCCAGAGGTGGTTGCTGGCAGAGTGGTGTGACATCAGGACTGTGATCAACCTTGTGATACTGGAGCAGTTCATTGCTCGACTTCCGAGAGGGACGGCAGAGTGGGTCCAGTGCCACCACCCAGCATCACTATTCGGGAGCCGGCAAGCCCCGAGATCTCTCTCTCTCTCTCTCGCTTTCTCTCTCTCTCCTGTCTTCCCCTCCTTCCATCCTGTTCCTCCTCCCCAGAAACGGGGGTTCCCCCTCCCAAACTGGCTCACCGGCTTCGAGAACTGCACTACCCACCAATTTCCCCTGTCCCTCTCCACTCTCACTCCCAGGTTGATGAAACCAGTGCCATGGGCATGAAGTCTGGGCCAGCCTGCTGGGGCTGCGGGGAGCCCGGACATTGCGGGACCAATGTCCGGTGATGGAGGTGGAGACATTGGTTCAGTTCCCTGACACGCCACAGGCCGCCCCTGATCGAGCTGGGATGTACCACATACCTGTGAGTATTAAGGGGGGTAAATACCAGGCCTTGGTGGATTCAGGTTGCAGCCAAACCTCCATCAATCAATGTCTGGTTCAAGACGAGGCTTTAGGTGCTAGAAACCGGGTGAATGTCAAGTATGTGCATGGTGATCTCCACAATTATCCTGTAGTGACCGTCACGATTCAATTCTGGGGACAAAAGCATAGTGTCGAGGCTGCAGTTAGTCCCCGCCTCACCCATCCGCAAATTTTGGGTACTAATTGGCCAGGATTTACCACTCTATTGAGGAAAATTGATGTGGATGGGTCCTGTAACAAAGCATTTCGGTGTGGGGTTTGCGATGCCTCCCCAGCCAGCGCAGTGCCGGGGCCATCTACATCAGCTCCACATCAGGATGACATAAGGGAGGGGGAATTCTCGGCTTCCCCAGCCCTTAGAGGATTCCCTGCCGGGGATTTCCCTCTGGAGCAGATGCGAGATGAAACCCTTAGATACGCCTTTGACCAAGTGAAAGTGATTGATGGTCAACGTCTTCAGCCAGACATTGCACTCTCATATCCATATTTTTCTATTATAAATGATCGGAAAGAGGATACAACCCAGTTGTTGATAAAGAAGAGCCGTCAGGAAATGCTATTCCAGACTGCTCATCATAATCCGATGGCAGGTCACTTAGGGTGAGAATGTCAGCGAGCATGCCGTGAATGTCAGCTGGTGAATCCACCAGCCACACCAAGAGTGCCCTTGTGCCCACTTTCTTTGATCAAGGTCCCCTTCGGAAGAATTGACATCGACCTCATCGGGCCATTAGAGCGGATGGCACGCAGGCATTGTTTTGTGTTGGTTCTGGTGGACTAAGAAACACGATATCCGGAAGCAGTGCCTCTACGCAACATTTCAGCACGTAGTGTTGCAGAGGCACTCTTCAGAATCATCTCCCGAGCGGGGATTCCAAAAGAAATCCTCACTGATCAAGGCACTTCTTTTATGTCACGTACACTACGCAAGCTGTACAAATTATTGGGTATTAAATTGATTCGGACAATCATGTACCACCCGCAAACGGACGCTTTGGTCGAATGGTTTAATCAAACCCTGAAAAACATGATTCGTAAGTTCGTGCAAGAAGATGCTCGGAATTAGGATAAGTGGCTTGAACCCCTGTTATTTCACAGTTTGAGAGGTCCCGCAAGCCTCTACGGGATTCTCCCCATTTGAATTATTGTATGGGCGTAAGCCTCGCGGTGTCTTAGACGTTGTGAGGGAAAATTGGGAGGAGGGACCTTCATACAGCAAAAACAAAATTCAATATATTCTTGACCTGAAAACAAAACTCCACACATTGGGGCAGCTATCACAGGAGAATTTGCTACAGGCTCAAGAATGTCAGTCCTGGCTGTATAACAGGGGAGTTCGGCTACAGGAATTTACACCAGGAAGTCCTTGTATTACTACCCACATCAAGCTCTAAATTACTTGCAAAGTGGCAAGGGCCCTTTTAGGTCACACGGCGAGTTGAGGAAGTCGATTATGAGGATAAACGAATGGATAGGGGTGGAGCACGGCAAATTTGCCACCTCAACCTCTTAAAACCATGGAGGGAGGCGATCCCCGTGTCTTTGGTGACGGTGGTTTCCGGAATGGGCTGGAGGTGAACTTAAAAGCCAATCGAGGCACCCCGGTTGCAAGTCACAGATGTGGCCCGATTGTAAAGATAATTCTTCAACGTGTTCTCACCCCTTCCCGATAATATGAATCTCATAGAACACCATATCGAAATAACCCCAGGGGTAGTGGTCCCTACTGATTACCCAAGCACAAAAAAGTGGTATGGAAAGAATTAAAGGCCATGCTCAATATGGGGGTAATAGAAGAATCCCACAGTGACTGGGCCAGCCCAGTGGTGCTGGTTCTGAATTGCAATGGCTCGGTCCGGATATGTGTGGATTATAGGAAGGTCAACGTGGTGTCTAAATTTAACGCGTTTCCAATGCCTCACATAGACGAACTGCTCGATTGGTTGGGCTTGGCTCACTTTTACTCGACACTGGATTTGACAAAGGGTTATTGGCAGATCCCCTTAACGCCAATGTCCTGCAAAAAAAAACTGCCTTCTCCACACCATTTAACTTACACCAATTAGTGATGCTTTCGTTCGGTTTGTTCGGGACCCCAGCCACTTTCCAGCACCTTATGGACAGAGTCCTCCAACTGCACTCTGCTTATTAGTAACTGGATAACTAGTGACGCACTAGTAATATAAGCTTAGTGAAAAAAAAGCGAGATGAAGCGAGAGAAATTTTGATTATTAAAATTCTTATAATTTATTAAATACTGAAATGTATTGATGTATTATTATGCTCATTAGCGTATTGCATCTTGCTAACACAGTTGCGTTGTGTTGACACTAATCATGTTATGCTAACAAACTCTATTGAAATTAGTTGTTTCCTTTGCATTTCACGTGAGGAGCGGCATTTGCGTAATTTAACGGCAGAGTGTTCCAAAAAATAAGATTGCATTTCAGTTATTCCGGTACTGCCGTATTGGTTGTTCAGGCCGAACGCGTTTTTGTGCTGAAAGAAGCTATATGCAGCGTAACAAATTTAACACAACACAGGTTGCAAAGTGCATTTTTAAAAGTTATTTTTAACTTGACTCAGCATCTAAAAATGCAGTTCTCCTGCACGAGACTCTGAAGAAACAGTATGATGCTGCACAATGTTCAAAGACATCCGTCTACCGCATGTTAGAGGAACAACTGAAAAGCTGCACAGATGCTACCTATTTAGGCAGAAGTCAGCAATGCAGTTCACTAGGTTTTGGAACAGAGCCTCAGTGTGTGATAAGAACAAGAATTGTGCTAGTGTTGCATGAGGACAATTCTGTATGCCCTTAGGGAAAGTATACTTCTTCTCAAGACCATATCTCTCAGTGGCACTCTTGTAGCAGCAATACACATACACACATGTTGATGTGTCACTGGCCTCCAGGTATCCACTTGTTCTGTCTGATGTGTATACAATCGTGGAAAAAGTGACTAGTCATATGCTGGTCTCATGGCTTCAGGACATCCAGAACAGCCTAATGTACTTATTTTTTTGATCTTCACTAAGTTAGCTGTGCTTTCATTCTGGGAAAGAAATGGTCTCTGCTTTGTCTCTCACCACAAAGCTTTCAGACCCTTTTCTTGTCTGAACATATATATACTTCACACACATTGAAGTTTAGAGTGCTGGGATTCCACCTGGGGTCTTTCTGTTTTTCTCCAGCTCTAGATACATGCTGGCTGTTTACTACTGCTCAGAGATGTGTTTTGATTATAAAAACAGTGGTTCTCAATTGGTATTGCTTAAGAACTCAGATTTGACATTAGACATAAAGTTGCTATCATAGTACTAATGAAACAAACAAAAAAAGTCTTTAAAATCAAACAATGATTTTACATATATGATTTAATGTGATCTGACCATTCACTCCGGTCCAAATTTCGACTCTCCTCCATGGGTGGCAGTGTAGTAGCTACTAAAATTTGGAACTTCCATTCAACCTCCACAACATCACCTCTATCTCCACCTTCAAATCTCAATTAAAGACTTATCTTTTCTCACAGCATTTCAAGTCCATTGCAAGCTGTTGAATTTTCTCTCTCTCTCTCTTTGTATTTGTCCCTATGGTGTATTTTCTTGTAAAGCGTCCTTGAGCTCTTGGAAAGGTGCTATATAAATAAAACATTTTATTATTATTATTACTGTTATTACCATGTGCAAATCTCCAACAACATGCAGAATTATTAAGATATGATAGGATATTTTGAAAATGAAAATTGGCAATTCCCTGTCTGTCACTCACTCGATGTTGTGTCGATGTAGTGACACTAGGGGTTCGACCCTATTTTGCTTAAAATAGAAAAGGCCAATGAAAATTAGCGAGTGGAATTTGCATGCCACTCTCCGCCCTGGACATACGGGTATAAAAGGAGATGGCGTGCACCACTCATTCAGATTTTTTCTTCGGAGCAGAACATATGTGTGTTCATCCCTATCACCAACACTTACGCTGCTGGATTTATGGCGCATATCAGCGGTCACCCTCGCACGGTCGAGTGTTGTGCTTCCCCTGGGCATTCGGCGGCTGAGTCTACAGGTGCTAAATGAGTATATTCCAAAGAGTATATTTTCTACTAAAAGAGCTCGTACAAACGATTGTCGTCTTTTTAAAGGTGGCCTTTTGCCTTTGTGCTACTGGATGTGGCTGTTATCTCTCCCCACCGGATAGTCATGAAATGAGTCTCGAGTGCTTGGGGCACCAGCATGCCGAGGCAGCTTTCATGGAGGGGTCATGTTCTTATTGCGAGAACATGCCCATGAGAACATTGCGGTTACGGTTCATTTCCTTCTTCATGAAGCAAGAAGCCACCGTGGCTGCTTCCCAACCTGGTCCGTCCTGGGCTGAAACGCAGGTGGCCGGGTTGGCAAGTGCCGCGGGCGATTTGGATGTGGACATGGGAGCGTTTTCGCTGGCTCAGCCCCCACAGACCTCCCATCCCCCAGCATGCTCGTTCTACCAGGAAGAGCTGTGGAGTGATGCAGGCGGTCCGCCTCAGGGTGGATTTAATGTCTTGTTTGCGGCTCGTGATGAGGATGAGTTATCGGTCACAGTATCGGAGGGTGGGCTTCTGCTATCAGAAGTGGACAAATCTTCTGAGCTCCCGCTCATGGGCGGTAGAGCTCAGGGAGAGGCGGACACTGAGATGGCAGCTATGCTTGCCCGGGTGGCTGCGAACATCGGGCTAAAGTGGAACCCTCCACCTTGCCCTGAGCGTTCACGGCTGAATGATTGGTTTCTGGGATCGGAGCGCGACTCGCAGGCCACGTACACGCTTCGTGGGTTCGCCCACCCTAACTACCCTCGACGGCAGAGCGGCTAAGGGAATACGTCAAGCTTCCCCAGATAGAGCGCGCCGTAGCAGTGCATTTATGCCCTCAGGGTGCAGCCACCTGGTGGGACTGACCAAGGCTCCCTTCCAAGGCCTGTAAGTTCTCTTCCTCTTTGATGACGAAGGCTTACAAGGCCGCGGGTCAGGCCGCGTCCACCCTCCACACTATGGCCATCCTGCAGGTCCACCAGGCCAAGGCATTGAAAGATGTGCATGAGAGTAGAGCTGACCCAGGGCTTATGCAGGAACTGTGTACCTTGACCGACCTCGCCCTGTGGGAGACGAAGGTCACGGCACGCACCCTGGGCTGGACAATGTCCACTCTGGTGGTCCAAGAACGGCACATGTGGCTCAACCTTGCGGAGATGCATGACGCCGAGAAGGTTCACTTTCTCGATGCGCCCATCTCCCTAGGGTGGCTTTTGGCGACACTGTCGAGGACTTTGCCCATCAGTTCTTGACGGTGAGGAAGCCCCATCTTTCTGCGGCACGACTCAGCCACCTTCAGGCCTCCGAAGTCCCGCATCCCATATGCTTCTTGCCAGGGCCGTCCTCCTGCGGTGCTGGCCCCGGCCTCTGAGAAGAAGATCCTCCTGCAGGAAGGTGGCTGCTGTCAGTCGGCCCCCAAGAACACCAGATGGGCTTCGAGGTGGCCCTGACACGGGCGACCCAGGGATGAGATGTCTGACTCCAGTGAGTCAGGGCCTCGGCACCCACATGGTCAGTAAAAGATCAGTTTCCTCATTCCCTGGGTCAGTGCACTCACGACGGATAGGCCCTGGAAGTCTTTACGGTCAACCAGTTGGACGCGAGTACCCTTGTTCTCCATTGAGAGACAGCTGGCAAACAGGTAAGTATGCTGGTTTCTGGGGCCGCTTGCCCACCCCAACCACCGGCCACCGTTGCGGGCTTGCAGAGCAGTACATCCCCCGAGTTGTCTTTCCGGTGGGGCGCCTGCTCTGCCGCGAACCACCCTCCCCGGGCGCGATGAATCCAGTCGTCCCCTTGGTGCTGCTGGCGCGGAGCCTGGAGGCCTGGTTAGCGATCTCCAGCCCCTCGCGGTGGCTCATCAGGACGATTCATCTCAGCTACACAATCCAGTTCGCCAGACGCCCACCCAGGTTCAGTGGCATCCTCTCCACTTCAGTGCGGGGCGGGGCAAGGGTGCCTCCGTCCTCCAGATGGAGGTTGCCACCATTCTGGCGAAATGAGCAATAGAACCCGTCCCCATAGCCAAGTCACACAAGGGTTTTTACAGCTCTGATTTTATCGTGCCCAAGAGAGGGGGAGGGTTGTGCCTAATTTTGGACCTGCGTGCCTTGAACAAGGCCTTACACAGGCTTCCATTAAGGATGTTAATGCAGAAGTGCATCCTGGTGTCAGTACGACATCAGGATTGGTTCGTGGCCATCGACTTGAAGGACGCGTACTTTCACGTATTGATCCTTCCTCGACACAGACCCTTTCTTCAGTTTGCCTTCGAGGGACGAGCATACCAGTACAAGGTCCTCCCCTCCGGTCTGTCCCTGTCCCCTCGCATCTTTACCAAGGTTTCAGAGGTTGTCCTGGCCCCGCTAAGGGAGAAGGGCATACGCATTCTCAATTATCTCGACGACTGTCTAATCCTAGCTCACTCGTGAGATCTATTGTGTGTGTACAGGGACCTTGTGCTTCAGCACCTCGACTGACTCAGGCTTCAGGTCAACTGGGAGAAAAGCAAGCTCTCCCCTGCGCAGAGCATCTCTTTTTTCAGTATGGAGTTGGACTTGGTCACTCTCATGGCATGTCTTACGACCAAGCGTGCACAGTCAGTAAAAGCCTCAGGCAAAAGGTAGTGGCGCCTCAGCAGCGGTTCTCCCCCTCGGGTTGATGCATATGAGACCGCTTCAGCACTGGCTACAGACTCGAGTCCCGAGGTGGGCATGGCGCCACGGCACCCAGCATGTGACTATCATGCCACAGTGCCATCAGACTTTCAGCCCTTGGTCGGACTTGGTGTCGTGGTCACGACAGATGCCTCGAACTCAGGTTGGGGTGCCGTGTGCAACGAGCAAGCAGTATCGGGGCTCTGGACAGGGCCCCGACTCCAATGGCACATCAACTGCTTAGAGTTGCTGGTAGTATTGCTGGCCCTGCAGAGGCTTCAGCCATTGATTCAGGGCAAGCATGTGTTGGTCTTGACAGACAACACAGTGACTGTGGCGTACATAAACCGCCAAGGTGGCATACGCTCATGTCGCAACTCGCCCGCCGCCTCCTCCTTTGGAGTCAGTAGACATTGAAGTCTCTGCGAGCCACTCGCCTTCCGGGCATCCTCAACTGTGAAGCAGACGTGCTCTCACAGCAGGTAATGCTCCACGGGGAGTGGAGACTCCACCCCCACGTAGTCCAGCTGATTTGGGAGAGATTCAGGGAGGCACAGGTAGACCTGTTCACCTCCCGAGAGTCCTCTCACTGCCCCCTTTGGTACTCCCTGTCCGAGGCTCCCCTCGACATGGATGCCTTGGCACACAGCTGGCCTCGGGGGATACGCAAGTAGACCTAGCAGATCTTCCGCCAGCGGTGGCAAATATGATCACTCAGGCCAGAGCCCCCTCCACGAGGCAGCTGTATGCTTTGAAGTGGTGTCTCTTCACAAACTGGTGTTCTTCCTATGGGGAAGACCCACAGAGGTGCGTGGTCGGGTCTGTGCTGTCTTTCCTACAGGAAGGGCTGGAAAGACGGCTGTCTCCAAACAGAGGCTGGCCCATTGTATTGTGGTTGCCATTTCCTTGGCTTACCAGTCACAAGACCTGCCGTGCCCCTTGGGAGTCCGGGCGCACTCCACTAGAGGTGTTGCGTCCTCCTGGGCACTGGCAAGGGGGGCCTCTCTAGCAGACATATGCAGAGCTGCGGGTTGGGCTACACCCAATACCTTTGCAAGGTTTTACAACCTACGTATAGAACCGGTTTTGTCCCGAGTGTTACGGGGTAACAGCAGGTAGGCTGGGCAGCCAGTTGGATGTACTGCTTGCATTTACGCCTTTCCCCTTTTCAAGGTGATAATGTGCGCTATTTTGTCCACAATAGTTCCCCGTAACTGGTGAACCCTGGACGCCTCTTTAAGTCTTAAGCACTGTTCAGTGACGAACTCGGCGGAGGAGTGATGCCACCAGGCCCAGTACTCGTGGTATGCCCCTTTTCAGGTGAGCCTGTGTACTTGGGTTCAGTGCTTCATACATGGTGATTCCCCTCTTGGTAATCCCATGTGACGTGTTTCCACTGTTCGGTTTCCCCTCAGGTGAACCCTGTGTTTCCCCTCATCAGAGCTTCACTCTGCTTCGGCCACTGTTGCTGTATACCCTCTCCATAGATAGGGTCCTCCTGGTGGCATCATTCCATATGTGAACTTCCCCGTTGGTAAGTCCATGTGAGGTATTCTCCACATGTTAATCTCCCTCCGGTAGGATGTGGTCTCTGTAGTGCCCTCCCTCCTGGAGAGGGATGAGCACAACCCAGCGTTATTCTAGAAGGTGCTCAGTGGGAAATTGCTTAACAGCAAATATCAGGAAAGGCCACCACCTGTAGCCTCCTTGGGTAAGTGCCTCCTCCCCCCTTAATGGGGCTAGGGAGATGCCTTACCTAACTCACTGGAAGGTCACAATGTGGTCGAGCGCTCACTGTGAGGCACGCAGCAGCTTGCCCATGTCCACTCTTCCATACCACGTGACATGGTTCAGTGCCTGCAGCATTTCCTATAGGAACCCCTAGTGTCACTAAATCGACACAATGTCGAGTGAGTGACAGACAGGGAACGTCTAGGTTACTGGTGTTACCTCTGTTCCCTGATGGAGGGAACAAGACATTGTGTCCCTCCTGCCGTGGCGCTGAACCGGCTGCTGACATGGCCGGGACTCTCTATCAGCTCCTCAGCATAAATTTGAATGAGTGGTGCATGCCATCTCCTTTTATACCCATATGTCCGGGGTGGAGAATGGCATGCAAATTCCACTCGGCAATTTTCATTGGCCTTTTTTATTTTAAGCAAAGGTGATTGGGGCTCTCAAGATCGAACCCCTAGTATCACTACATCAACACAACGTCTCGTTCCCTCCATCAGGGAACAGAGGTTACACCAGTAATCTAGACGTTTTTGTTTCTAAATGCTTTTTGAATTTTAGTGGTTTCATACTCTCAGCAGCAAATAATTAACTGCACAAAACACACTCTGGTCAATTCAACGCACAACCTTGCCTTCAACAACAAAAGATATGAAACATGTTTTCTCCTCCCTTTCCCTTGCTGTCCTTCATCAGAACAGACCTGCAATTCATTATTGGGTTGCAACCAGTTTAGAACCACTGATGTAAAATACAAATGATACAGTAAAATACAAATGTACAAAATGTGTAGGTTATATAATGATGTAACATGCTGTACATTGAAATGGTTTAAAAAAAAAAAAAGATCTGTACATTGCACCTTGCTGGGTATAGTTGTGTATAAGAGATGCATCCAATCGGCCTGCTCACATGTGATTTGTTAAGCCAATTGGCTTGCATGGTGTAAGCTGATAGGTCCTTTAACATATAATAGGGTAGCCAATCTACTCATGTACTCTCTTTTTTTTTTTTTTTTTTTTTTTGTCTAACGTTTAAATTGATCAGTTTTGCAGATAGGCCAGTTTCATTGCAGCACCCTGCAAGAGTTTTTCTCTATAACCCTGCTCCAGCCCAGCTTCACTTGTTTGGATCTGCTATATGGGGATCCAAACAAGTCTTTGTCTTTGTACTTGCTCT
The DNA here is from genome assembly GCF_019703515.2 of Myxocyprinus asiaticus. Taxonomy (NCBI): domain Eukaryota; kingdom Metazoa; phylum Chordata; class Actinopteri; order Cypriniformes; family Catostomidae; genus Myxocyprinus; species Myxocyprinus asiaticus. The sequence continues at coordinate 25,522,552 of NC_059344.1, forward strand.
GCAGCAGAAGCAGCAGCAGCGTAGCAGATCTAGTTCACCAAGACCAAAATTCTATTAATATGTCATACCCACATTAACATGCTAAATCCTTCCTAGAGTTGTCATGACTAAGTTAAATGATAAGTGTAACAATATTGCTGTCCCTCATTTCCTTCACTGTTAAACTGTAGTCTGTCTGCACAGGCAAACGCAATGAATTGTGTCACTTAGAAGCACAGCAGCTGTACCTCTGGCAGCCGAAGAAGGAAGTCATCCACTCACACCTTTAAACCTAAACTACACAGACAGCAACAGTTGCTTTATGCCCCTCTTAATCAGTAGGACTAGAATTGAAGATGACTTCAAAGGAGGCATGATGTCCTTTATTGTGCAATTCTTTTCCTCTCTTACATATATTCAACAATGATTTACTGCCATGTTGGATTTGTGTGTGTGTTTCTATGTTTCTATTCTGAGATTGCACAGCTGGTAACAATATTTCAAGCAGCATGTTACTGTTGTCTTTGTTTTTTTTTTTTTGCTTTCTGTACAATTTGGGGTGACCAGCTGTGGTGATTGCTTTTCCTTCCTTGGCTTTTCCTTGTGTGTAATTTAGACTTGGCTTGCAGTGATAGTGGTGTTCAAAAAGGCTTTGGAAAAAACCTGAAATAGACAACAAAAAGCTACATGTCAGCACATGTGTGAATGGCTCATGGAGATCTCCATTGGAAACTAAACTGACCTAGGCTAGATTAAAGGGTATGTTCTCCTGGGATGTACATGTTGTAGAGCTTTTCCTAACGTACAGCGTATGTCCTCAGCAGTGTGTGAGCGTGAATATGTGCACTCATGTATGTGTATATCTCCTGAAGTGTCTTATGACCATTACTTTGCTATGTAACACCAGTCTGTTCTCCATAATACATATGTGTACACACAATGATTGTGCACAAAAACAATTGATAGCTGTGTAGAGAAGTGTGCAGGTGATCAAAAGCATACTAAGAATGCATTGTATTTTATTGTTTTGTGCATAACCTCAACCATAGCATCTGTAAAATGCATCACACCACCTGGAATAATAGATAGCTATTATCTTGCTTGTTAGCTGGTTTACATGAGACAGGTGAATTTGGTATTTAATTTGAAACTACAAAAAAGGAAAGGAAACAAAGGTATAGGAATAGAAAATACTGTATAATGAAAGGTCAAAAGCAAATATTGGCCAATGATGTAACTACATATATAGTTTTGAGGGAAAAACTGTAATGATTTAAGAATTAACCAGCTTGATCTCATTATTATACATAGCTATGTGTACAATGATAATTGTAACATTTAAACATATTTTTTTTAACTTTTAGATAGATGCTAAAATGTACAATATGGACAATTAAAGCATCTAAATTGTAAACATTTGACATGTTTACAGCTTTTGAAAAATAAAATATTTACGAATTCATTACAAAAAATGTTGAATACACAAATCCATTATAAATATATTTCTATAAATTATTTATTATGTTAAATATTAATATTATAAATATTATTTATTTACATATTTACTGTTTTATAGATATTTTAGATCCCTTAACCCTACCCCAACCCCTAAAAATAACCACTTTTTCAACCACATGTAACAAGATGTAACATGCAGATTACTGTAGTAACAATCATTTGTTACAATATATTAATTTATAAATATTTTACAGCTGCTAATACCACCCTACCCCTAACAATAACAATTCCTAAACCATATATAAAAAAAAAACGTAACAGGAAGATAAATTTAATCACAATAAGTTATTCCGAAAAATGTCAAAATCCAATGCAAAATAGTCCAAAGAACAAAGCACTGCATCCGATGTGCTCCCTGACGGCATGCAATAGTTTTGTTTGAGGTAGAGAGTGGAATTTAAGTCATTAATCACTGAATAAAAGGCTTGAATTTGGTTTATTCCTCACACAAAGCAATCTGAATATTTGGATCACAGCAAATGAATAAAATAGATTACTTTTATGATTGTTTCATGGTGCTTTTGTGGTTTATTTTGTTTTTATTTTTATTTTATTTTTTGGCATATTCTGAAAACTCCTTTTGTGTCTCATGGCAAACAAAATGAAAAATAAAAGGCTTAATTAAACGATTGCAGAATTTTTATTAATTTTGACACTTTAAAGTTTAGTCTTGGTTAAAGGGATGTTGAACGTTGAACAGGTCAGCAGAAATCATACAGAACCGAATGAAACGGTTATAATGTCAAATTAGGCAAACGCATCAACTAGGTTAAATAAATGTGATGGCATTTAACACTTAATCTCATTGATTATAAATGCAATTAAATTATTTTATTAATTCCATTTATTCATTATTAATCAATTAAATCAGTATATGTAAACATTTGTATGTTTCTAAAGGTGTTTATACATAAAATTATGACGTTTTAAATGCCTTCAATACAGTTCGTCAATATTGTACGTTTCGGTATCTTTGCAAACGTAAAAAAATGTACGTTTACTAAAACCAAACTTTATGTAAGAATACTTATGAATTCTCATGAGATCACGTTGGATTAACCATTGCAACCCATATCAGTCAATCTCAGGTCTGAATATTGGGTGGAACGTCCCCCTCTCAATATCTAATGTGGTTACAGCATTGATATTGGCGATGTGACATTAACTGAACGGATGTTTGCGCTTCAGTGAAAACACAAAGCGTTGTGCACATTGTACATGTTGCATACTTTTCTTTGAGGTCTAATTGTACATATTTGTATGAAAATGCTGGTGTCTTTTTGAGTCTTAACATTGGATATAAATCCATATGTACATGAAAATGGTTCAATCAGACCAAAAAATAGGGATTCGTATGCATTAGTAGTAGACATGGTTGATCATTTGAAAAACATCAGTCCCAACACCTTGGAAGTGAGGTGTCATGTTGACTAAAACATGCCACAAACTGTCTATTGATGCACCCAGGTTCCCTGACCTCCCCCATCTTCTCTATTTTCATTGCTTTGTTAATACAAGAGTGCCTGCGGGGGGCAGAATCGGTGGCTGTCATTGCTTTTTAGCTATTTCACTGGCCCTGCCTGTCCATCTGCCTGGCTGGAGACTCAGTGAAATTGCCGTATTCCATAATAGACTCGGGCGTTCTGGGCTGCCACACAATGAATGTTGTTGTAATTTCTGCTGTCATGGGGGCAATGGATGCCCCTCTGCGTTTTTCTTCTTTTTTCTGTGCTTGTTGGTCCATGTGCAGGGAGCAATTTACATAGAGACATTAATGTAACTGTCATGTTCTATCCCCGAGCAGCCATGCAGAACTGCTAAGAGACAGGCCGAGCTGCAATACTGATGCTCATAGCACAGAGAGATTGAGGCATGGCACAAAGTTAATGGAATTAAGTAAAGAATTCTCCTATTTACCACTATGGCAGATAAGTAAGAGAAAGAGAGTGGGGTGAACATTTAAATAAGCATCCAAGTGGAAATAAATGGAAAAATAACACATGGTGGAAAACATTTGAGGAAGCCATTTATATCTGGTGGTGATTTGGAGGGAGAGATCAGTTAGAGATAGGAATTGGTAATGAAATTTCTGTGTTTGACACGCATGCTGGTTGCAGCATCAGCACTACATGTCTGAGACACTCAAGAATATGGTTCAGGTCACGAGTGTGATATTAACTGGTCAATAGATGCTTTTATTGCATTCTCTCTCTCTCTCTCTCTCTCTCTCTCTCTCTCTCTCTCTCTCTCTCTCTCTCTCTCATGGACTATGAATGAGGTTGCAAAGCAAAATTATATCGAACTGAGAGCCATCGACAAATCTTATTTTGTGTGGAAATGTTGTAAATTGCATTTATGGGTCACTCTTTTATATCAGTTTTCAATATTTTTTGTTTTTTATTATATTTTAAATAATGGTGTGGTGCAGGGAGGGGAGGCAGTTCTTCACAGCATAACAGAGACTAGATCACTGCATCATTACTCCAGGTCTCACTGACCCCAGACCTGTTTTAAAAGAACTGCATCAATTGCGAAAGTGATTGGAGCATCTTATTCTAATGGCTGTGTTTTGTCCTCAGTTTTAGTGTTTTGTCTACAACTGTTTGGTTTAATCGACTTACTGCATGCATACCATGTTTTATTAATGGTTAACTGAAGTTTTGCTGTGTCTTAAATATGTACTTTGTGTTTAGTTTTTTCTCTGTGCTGTGTCTGCTTACCGTCCTTGCAGTTGATTCACACTTTGTCATTTACTCTACTCACTTTCAGTAGTGTAAGTACTAGCTTAAATGGAAAGTTTACCCAAAAATTTTAATTCTGTCATCATTTACTTGCCCTCATGTTGTTCCAACCCCATATGACTTTATTTATTTCTTACAATGAAATGGACAATTAATCAAATTAAAATCATTATATGTCCTAGTGTGATTATAAAAGGGATAGTTCACCCAAAAATGAAAATTCTTTAATCATTTACTCACCCTTATGTGATCCCAGATGTGAATGACTTTTCTTTCTTCAGCAGAAGATTTTTAGAAGAATATCTCAGCTCTGTAGGTTCATACAGTGCAAGTGAATGGTGATCAGACCTTTGTAGCTCCAAAAATCTCAAAGGAAACATCAGAATCAGAACGAGCTTTATTGCCAAGTATGGTCACACACACAGAATTTGTCATGTTGACAGAAGCCTCCAGTGCAAATGCAACCGTATATACATACATACAAACATATACATTTAAACATATATATATATATACATATAGTGACATGAAAAAAATAAAAATAAGATATAATAGATGAAAAAAAAAGAAATATACAGTAGAGCAATAATGTTGTTCGAATATTTGATATACAGATATACAGTTATGTGCAGGTGATGTAATGTATTGAAGAAGAGGTAGGATATGTTAAAGAATATAAAGGAAATATGGGTATAATTAGGAATGGATGGACTGAATATTGCACATGGTTGTATTGACAAAAGGAAAGTATTTGGTATTTAGTAACATAAAAGAAATCCAAAAGACTCCAGTGGTTAAATCCATCAGAAGCGATATAATAGGTGTGAGTGAGAAATTTAAGTCCTTTTTTTACTCTAAATCTCCATTTTCATTTTCACATCTGAAAGTGAAAGTTAAAGTGGAGATTTAGAATTAAAAAGGACTTAAATATTGTTCCTTTTCTCACCCACACCTATTATATCGCTTCTGAAGACATGGATTAAACTACTGAAGTCATATGGATTTATGTTTCCTTTGAGTGATTTTTGGAGCCACAAAGATCTGATCACCATTCACTTGCATTATATGGACCTCCAGAGCTGAAATATTCTTCTAAAAATCTCTGTTTGTGTTCTACTAAAGAAAGAAAGTCATACACATCTGGGATGGCAATAGCATGAGTAAATGATGAGAGAATTTTCATTTTTTGGTGAAATATCCCTTTAAACCATGAAAGGATGCAATCTAAGTCTGTATGACCTACTTGCTTTAAATGAATGTGTGAAAAGAGATTAATTGAAAAGTGTGTATAACTCCAAACTTCACAGACTTTGAGAATCATTCACGTTGTATGGAATGGCAAAGCTGAGCACTAATCCACTGTGAAGCGTGCAGCACATGTAGACTATATATTTATATAATTAAATCACAGCATATGCTCTTTAATGATCACACTGTCCCATATAGCAAACTGTATCTGGAGAAGTGAAGCTTCTGTCAAAAACCCATGTCAAAATAAAAGCATGATTCAAAATAAAAGTTTGATGCCTGAAATTGAAGAAATTGCTAAGAAAATATATTTTTACCCTATAATAAAATGTAATATTCACTGTAGTAATATTAATAATAATATTATTCATAATAAATAATTATTCATGAATATTTATTAATAAATAATAATAACAACAATAATTATAAAAGTTAAGCAATTTATCACAAGCAAGAAAGCTGTTGTACTGAATAAAAGTTTGTTAAAAAATGCAGTGGTATGTTGAAAGTAATTAATTTGTTAAAAGTTTTAAGAATTTAATGAGAGTGCAGAAATCACATTTGCATTGTCAGTATGGAATGATTCTGTTTCTCTCAGAATAGATCAGATCTGTCTCCAGTGACCATGTTCAAACCACAAGAGGATTCATTTAGTTTTAACAATAAATGCATCTTATCAGAACTGTTCCTGTGGTTTGCAGTTATTTTAATGATAAAAATGATATGAATCTTATTCTGAAAAAAAAAAATAAACAAATAAAATGGTAAACACAGGATTTGGGAAAAAATAAAACAGATTTCAGTAAGGCCCAACTTCACTGAGAATGTTACATTGAAATGTAACTTTTAAAATAGGCTAAAGAGTGTGTTCAATAACACTACCATATTAGCATATTTTTGCTGTGTTATCAAAATTGGTATCGAGAACCGTGACTACTGAAATTATGTTATTGTGAAAACACACACACACAAATATATATATATAAATTATTTTTTATTTATTTATTTATTTTCAGTACTGAAAAGCACAGCTTGCCCTTTTTGCACCAAACATTTTTCTTCCACATCCTGGGAGCACAATTGTAATATTGTGTACTCTTGCATCCAGCACCAAACTACACAGCTCCCATCCCCTGGTGATTAGCTGAGCTTTCAGAGAGCAGGGCCCATCTCACTGTCAGAGATGCTTCATTCCATCAAACAGGCAGAGGGTTATTGTGCTTCTTTATATGCATTTGAGCTGACATGCTCTCTCTGTGTGTACACGGAAACTACTTCTCTGTCAAGAGAATTGAGCTGGGAATGGCGGGCCTTGTATCCTCACATTAAACGATGAAAGCACGCCTTGTTTTCAGGAGGGACATGGCAGAAAACAGGAGCTGGGATAAATGGAGGGCCTGCTGTGGGGAGGTCTTTTTCATGGTGATTAAGTCAAACGACACACAACCGGAGGGACACTGGCTGCCTCCACATTAATGCCTTTTAGGAGGAACGGCGGCACTCCTCATATGAATATGTCTGCCTCACTACCAAGGGAAAGAGGGAGAGAAAGACAGAGAAGAAAGGAGCACAGCAATTGAAGATGGCATCTCGGCTCTCTCAGTCTACACTTTGGACGCTCTCCACATTTTGATTTAATAATGGCCTGCCATGTAGATTTTTATTCATGTGGCTGGAAGCATAAGTGCTGATGTGTGTCATTATGTCCACCCCACCACGAAGCTGAGTGAATTTAGGTCAGAGTATGTATATACACCACAAATGCAAGAAAATGACAAATTTGTCCTTTTTGTATTAGAAGAACTGCACATGCAGTCAGAGCCATGGTGTAGCAGTTAACGCATGTGCTTTAGGGCCATTTAGAGGTGGTGGTGCTTATGTGGGAAAAGTGGGTTCGATTCTGGCCTATAGCAGGTCCCAATCATATCCCCTCTGCCTTTCCCCAATATTTTCCTTTCTCTCTACTTTCCCATCAATAAAAAGTGTCAGAAAGACCACAGTTAAAGGAATAGTTCAGCCAAAAATGAAAATGCTCTTATCATTTACTCGTCCTCATGCCATCCTAGATGTGTATGACTTTTTAGAAGACTATTTCAGCTCTGTAGGTCTTCACAATGCAAGTGAATGGTGGCCAGAAGTCTGAAGGTCCAAATATCACATAAAGGCATTATAAAAGTAATCCATATGACTTCAGTGGTTAAATCAATGTCTTCTGAAGCGATTCAGTCAGTTTTGGGTGAGAACAGCCCAAAATATAACTCCTTTTTCACTGTACATCTTGCATCATTGCAGTGTCTAGGCATGATTATGATTTCAAGCTCGAGTACACTCCCTAGTCCTTGACACATGTGCAGAGCTCTAGATGGCACTAAAGGAAGTGTAATCGAGTTTGAAATCATGATCGCCAAGGAGACTGCTGATTTCAAGGTTTATAGGGAAAAAGGAGTTACATTTTGGTCTGTTCTCACCCAAAACCGATTGGATTGCTTCAGAAGATATTGATTAAACCACTGGAGTAATATGGATGACTTTTATGCCTGCTGTAGGTTAAGAAGAGAGTACCAGTGAGGGCAGTAGGCCCCAAATACCAAGGCAGATGAAGAATACCTGCACACAGAACTCCTCCCATGAGCTGTTCAGAGAGGACAGTGAAGATATCGCCTTCCTACACAGCACCATCACTGACCTGAAGGAGAAACTCACACAGATGGAAATAGAGCTGGTACAGTTGAGAATGCTGCTGAACAACAGAGTGACCAAACAGAGAAAGACAAGGACTAAAGAAAAGAAATGGTGATGCTGAAGACTGAGATACAGGAACTGAAAAGAAAGAGAGGGAGGAAAATAATAAGCAACTATCTAAAATGATGGAAGGGTATAGAGAGCTGAGGGAAGACAGAGAGTCATGTAGAAGACAAATGTCAGCTTTAACAGAACAGCTGATAAGAGAGAGAGAACCGATTCTTCCATCTTCAACAGTACAGCCAACTTACACACCTCCTACCCCCACCAACCGTCCTGATACTCTCATCCCTCCCCTTGATGCCCCCATCCCACAGTGAAACACAGCCCCAGATTGTACTCCTCATTGATTCCAATACATGTTTAAACTATGAAATTGTGAACTAATATTGACATCCAATATATCATTTGAAAGATCTGGCTCTCAAGATTTTATATGTTAAAGCGATTTTGACGATTGCAAAGTTACAACAATAAGATTTTATTGAACGTGTCAGGAGTGAAAATAAAAACAGAAAATGAAACTAGACATTCTGACCTTTATTGTCAACCAGCCAAACACAGATGAGCACAATCATCCAAACTTTGTATGCTTTTTAGATTTTAGTCCAAAAATGTACAAATATGAAGAAATATTGATCAATCTGTCTTTGTTCAGGTTTTATTTATTCAACACAAATTATCATTCATGTCCATTCTCTGTGAAATCTTGCACTCTGTGTAGTGTTTCCGTAGCAAAATGCCCAAACGAACAAAATAAGCCCTCCCTCAACCTTTTCTGTGGAGTTGTGATTGGGTCATCATTTAAAATAGCCAAACAGGACAGTCGACACGAGTGACATTAAGATTTGCATCATCCATATTTGTCTCTGGATAAAGCCGGCCAATGAAAAGCTAGATCATTTTTGACTGATGTGTAGCTAATGAAAAGATGAAAACAACGATATGAGGGTTGTATATATATCTGATGCCGATTCACAAAGGTTCGGAGTGGAAAACTGTGAACTATGTTTGTGTGGGTTTTGCGCTTTTATGCACGGTGTGCAGAAATAGCGTGTTACTGCCATACTGTCGAAAAAGAACACAGCTTTTGGACCAGCAATATGATCCACCCTCCTGAGCTTCAGTCACCATCACTGAGGGTCTGGAGAAGATGTTTTCACTGATTTTGCTTTGCCGTTCACCCAGGGCCTTTTGCCTCTGCTTCAAGCCGAGAGGTGACACCCTCCTCAGCTTCAGTCACCATCACTTAGGGTCTGGAGAACACGCTCTCCTGACTGCATTTTTCATCAAACCCCCTGTTCAGCTGTACATCCAGGGGGCTCTGGCATGTCATTCAATCCGAGATGAGCCACCCTCCCCGGCTTCGCTCATTGTGAGTTAGACCCTAGAGCACACATGCTCCCAATGCTCCCAATGCTCCCAATGCATTGACATTGATTTTTTTCACTGATTTTCATTTAATTTGCATTGGGAGCAGGTATATGTTGTTTAAAAGGGACCTACGATGATGCATTCAAAGCCCCCAGGTCTTAGCACCAAATTTAAGGTTATTTTCAACAGGTCACACAGGAAGTGCCCACGTGCAATCTATTTCAAGGCCACCAAATAGGTGGTCCGTGGACAGTGATTTTTCATGCAAAATCAAAATTTTCATGACTTGTGGGTTAGATGAACGTGTTCAATGAGAAGCCCTGAGCGCCGTGCATATGGTTTAATCCCAAAACTCATCCTAATAATGATAAATTATCTGATGAATGTACTGGTGCATTCAAGCTTTTCAAGCAGTCTGTGTCATAGGCTTCTATGGCAGACAGAGAGATCTATGAAAAATAATTTAAAATGTTTTTACTTTTTAGCATCCTAGGCCTTGTCCCCATTAGTATGTCTTCAAGGAGCATCTGACATGTCAGCATGTGAAATTTGGGGTCACAAGGTTACGATGCCAGGGCATATCCCAAAAGCAATTTATTCCATTCGTTTTCATAGGTGTTTCGTGGACACCTCTAAGAAAGGTCCAAATGGCTCAAATTTAAAATATATAGCTTCTAAGGGGTCCCTAAGACAGTGTGCTACATTTAAAGCATGTGCGATACATGCTTCATTGGTTGACTTGTGAGCGTAAAGTGACAGTTATTTTTCTAGAATATTTTTCTTGATTTATTTTAAGTATTTCCCAAATTCTGAGGGACACAGCTTTTTAATATGTTTTTTCTAAAGGCCCTATGTTGAAGCATTCAAAGCCCCCAGGTCTTAGCACCAAATGTAAGGTTATTTCACCAGGTCACATAGGAAGTGCCCACGTGCAATCTATTACAAGGCCACCAAATAGGCGGTCCATGGACAGTCATTTTTCATGCAAAATCAAAATTTTCATGACTTGTGGGTTAGATGAATATGTTCAATTGGAAGCCCTGAGCACCGTGCATGTGGTTTAATCCCAAAACTCATCCTAATAACGATAAATGATCTGATGTATGTACTGGTGCATTCAGGCCTCTCAGGCAGTCTGTCTCATAGGCTTCTATGAGAGACAGAGAGATCTATGAAAAATAATAAAAAATACTTTTTTGCATCCTAGGCCTTGTCCCTGTTAGTATGTCTTCAAGGGGCATCTGACGTGTCAGCATGTGTAATTTGGGGTCACAAGGTCCCCTGGTTGTGATGCCAGGGTGTATCCCAACAGCAATTTATTCCATTCGTTTCCATAGGTGTTTTGTGGACACCTCTCAGAAAGGTCCAGATGACTCTAATTTAAAATCTATAGCTTTTCAGGGCCCCTAAGACAGTGTGCAAAGTTTAAAGCCTGTGCAACCTTATTACGTGCTTCATTGGCTGACTTGTGAACGTAAAGTGAGTTATTGTTCTAAAATATTTTTCTTGATTTTTTTAAAGTACTTCCCAAACTCTGAGGGACATTTTAATATGTTGTTTCTAAGGCTACGATGAAGCATTTGAAGCCCCCAGGTATTAGCAACTAATTTAAGGCTGCCCACGAAACCCCTATGGATTTTCATTGGTTTAATGGGCGAGTGGAACGTCTGGAAAAGAGGGGTGAAAAGGTCACAGGATCTTGAAACTCCAGATCCTAGAGCCTCAGGGGCCCCCGAATCGGGCCCAAAATTTGGGGTCTCTAGAACCTTTCTAAGTGTATATCCCAACCCTAACCCTAGTTGTCTCTAATCATTCAAGAGGCTCTGTCAAGCTTTGAGTGCAAGAAGTCTGTGTGAGAGAATCTTGCATAAACTCCAAAAGAGACTTTTCTTTTTTTCTAGGGCAGAGGTGCCCAAACTAGGGCCTGCAGGCCAAAGTTGGGCAGTGATGACCTTTGATTCTGGCCTGCCTTGCAATAGAGGGGGGGAAAAAATATGGCATTGATGCAGCTCTTCGTTTTTATTTAATCTTTTTGTTTTAACATTTTTTGTTGTATTTTTGCATTACAAAAACTATAGCTTATTTGAAAAGTAGAGAGTATAAGTGATTTAATTTTTAAAAATGTATATGCATACTGCAATGAAGTTCTGTTGGAAAGTTCGCTCCATTGGCCATCCCAGGTGCCACCCCAAAATCTTCACTATGATTGGCCATCTCCAAAGTCGGAGGTGGGCATTCACTACTGCCAGATAGAACCTACAGTTTTGGGGAGTAACGGAATACATGTAATGGGATTACATATTTAAAATACAAAATATAAATAACTGTATTCCACTACAGTTACAATTTAAATAACTGGTAATTAGCATACAGTTACATTCAAAAAGTATTTTGATTACTGAAGAGATTACTTTGCATTTTATTGTCATTTTTTTCATTTCATATTTAGTCCTTTCAGATGGAAAACATTTCTACATATAAATGATGCGATCCAAAATGCATTTGAACAGCGGTGAAACACTTTCTAATGATGTGTTACATTCATTTGAGCAGACAGAGAAGTAAGTTTGAAGTAAGTATGGAGCAGAAGAAATAGAAATAAACCTTTTTGTAATAAACCTAAATTGTCAGATTTATGCTAAGCTAAAATGCTATTTCTGGCCATTTTACATGCACGTTACCAGGCATGATCATATCATTTCATCAAGAAAATTCATGTTGCATCATAATTTCTTTTTTTCTAGTAAGACCTTTGATATTAGGGCAAAAGTCATATTCTTGATAATAATGTTTGTATTGTTTTCTTGTAAAAATATCTAAAAATCCTTAAAACAAGATCAATTAGATTAATCTTGTTTTAGAAACAACACTACATAAAGATATTTAGGTTTTTCAGAGAATGTATTTTTAACATGTATATTTTGCTTTACTGTACTGGCAGAGTTTGTATAGTGAAAACAAGTGAAAAAATCTACCAGTGCTAAAGAAGTAATCCAAATGTTTTTAGAATACATTACTGACCTTGAGTAATCTAACGGAATACGTTAAAAATTACATTTTACAGCATGTACTCTGTAATCTGTAGTGGAATACATTTCAAAAGTAACCCTCCCAACCCTGAGAACCTAGTTGGTTTAAAACAGAGCGGGAACTGAAGCAGTGTCAAGAAATGACAGGTAATTTGGTGGACTTGTGGAACAGTGTATACAGTCATCCGAAATGAAATATCGAAATGCACTATCCGTTATGCAGCATTTCATATCCACTTGAACACGACCACTGAAGCACACCCATGAAGCAGGCTTGATAAAGTCAGGTGAGGGAGCATTTCAATATAAACAATGATTCCATTCACTCCAAACACTGCAAAACATTACGATAAGCACTATAAGTGAACAGACCAAAATTCTCAAAAATCCCTTTTCTGCCCTGCCAGCTAGACAAAAATGGTACTGCAGTAAACAAATTCTTCATATTTCATCATCTTATTCTGACTAAAACCCATTTTGGGGTGTGTATAACATCTGTGTGCATCATATTGTAATTCGTTTTTCAAATGTGAGGATATCTCGTTTACTTGCAACTATCTGCCTAAAAACAGATAGCTGAAAGTTTTAAATAACCATAAGATACAATGCCATATTTTGGCAGGTTCTTAATCATAATCATATTTTAGAGTCAACAAAATTAATAGGCCTCTCAATTTTTTTAATTTGCAGAAATGTGCTTTGAAGCTTTTATTTCCTTTTAAAATGTAATGCATTCAGCCTAATCGCCTCTTATGAACAATTCAAGTTCCCTATCTGTCACTCACTCGACGTTGTGTCGATGTAGTGACACTAGGGGTCACTCTTGGGAGCCCGAGACACCTCTGGTCTTTGATAAAAGGCCAATGAAAATTGGCGAGTGGTATTTGCATACCACTTCCCCGGACATACGGGTATAAAAGGAGCTGGTATGCAACCACTCATTCAGATTTTCTCTTTGGAGCCGAACGGTCGATGGTTACTAAGCTGACTGTTCATTCACCTTTGCTGTATCTGACGGCGCATTTCAGCGGCTTCTCCGTCCTCTGCACTGGTGCACTGCAGAGAACGCCCCTGGGCACTTCGGCAGAAAAAAGAGAGTATATTTTTCTAAAAGAGTATAATTCTCTAGAAGAGCGGCACACACGGAACGTCTTTTTAAAGATGCATCTTTTTAAAGATGCCTTTCCATTTGTGTGTTATTCCTGGTTGCGGTCGTTTCCTTTCAACTTCGGACGGTCACGATCGCTGTCTTTCGTGTCTGGGCGTGACCCATGCGGAGACAGCATTCGTGGATGGATCATGTACTCACTGCGAGAACATGACCATGGCAACATTGCGGTCGCGGCTTGCTTTCGTAAGAAAGCAAGCCACCCCAGCGGCTCCCCGCCTCGGTCCTTCTACCTACGGGTATGAGGCCAGTGCGGCTAGCACTGGGGGCGATTTGGGGACCCCAATGGGACCACCTCTGCCAGCTATCCCCCCACGGACCTCCCATTCCCCAGCATGCTCTTCTGCCCAGATCGGGCTTCCGGATGAGTCCGCTGGCTTGTCTCACGGCGAGTTCGACCTCTTGTTCGGAGCCCGCAAAGCTGATGAGCTTTCGAGCACAGCATCGGAGAGCGGGCTCATCCAGTCGGACACAGAAGCCTCAGCTGGGCTCCCCCCCTCGGGGACAATTGCCCAGTCACAGGTTGATGCGGAAATGACGGACATGCTTTCCCGGGCAGCCGCGAGTGTCGGGCTAGAGTGGAACTCTCCGCTCTCCCCTGAACCCTTGCAGCTCGATGATTGGTTCCTGGTCTCGCAGTGCTGCTCAAAGCAGCCACGCCCCGCTCCAGTCCCTTTCTTCCCGGAAGTGCACGAGGAGCTGACAAAATCATGGGAGGCACCTTTTACTGCCCGGTCCCGATCTTTCAGCTCCCCCACCCTCACTACCCTCGATGGGCGGCAAGGGGCTATTCGGTGATTCCCCCGGTGGATAAGGCGCTCGCGGTGCACCTATGCCCGCAGAGCACCACCTGGCACAGACGCCCAAAGCTCCCATCCAAGGCCTGTAGGTTCACGTCGTCCCTGACGGAAAAGCCTACAGTGCCGCTGGACAAGCTGCCACCGCTCTGCACGCCATGGCTCTCCTGCAGGTCCACCAAGTCAAGGCACTAAAAGAACTGCATGAGGGTAGTTCCACCCCAGATTTGATGCAGGAGCTGCGCTCGGCAACCGACGTCGCTCTCCGGGTGACGAAGGTCACAGCACGGTCTCTCGGGCAGGCGATGTCCACCTTAGTGGTCCAGGAGCGCCACCTTTGGCTCAACCTGGTTGAGATGGGTGAGGCCGACAAGGCACGGTTCCTTGCTGCCCCTATCTCCCAGGTTGGCCTATTTGGCAACACCGTCGAGGACTTTGCCCAGCAGTTCTCAATGATGAAGCAGCAGACGGAGGCTATCCAGCACATCCTGCCCCGGCGCAGCTCAAGATCACGGCTTATGGACAGGCCTGCTGCTGTGTTGGCACATCAACTGCCTCGAGTTGTTGGCAATTCTGCTCGTTCTGCGGAGGTTCAGGCCGTTGATCCAGGGCAAGCACGTGTTAGTTTGGACAGACAACATGGCAATGGTAGCATATGTCAACCATCAAGGTGGTCTGCGCTCCCGTTGTATGTCACAACTAGCCCGCCGTCTCCTCCTCTGGAGTCAGCAGCACCTCAAGTCACTGCGAACCACTCACATCCCGGGCGACCTCAACACTGCAGCGTATGCGCTGTCACGGCAGGTTACCCTCAGGGGAGAGTGGAGACTCCATCCTCAGGTGGTACAGCTGATCTGGAGTCGATTCAGACAGGCATAGGTAGACCTATTCGTCTCCCAAGAATCCTCCCACTGCCCGCTCTGGTACGCCCTGACCGAGGCACCTCTCAGTATAGATGCGCTGGCACACAGCTGGTCCCCTGGACTGCCCCAATGAGCCTACTTGCATAGATCCTGTGCAAGGGTAGGTGCTCCGCATGTGGCGGTTCCCCGTAGGTAACCCCATGTGACATATATCTTCCGCTAATTCATTTCCCTGTTGGCAAACTGCGTCTTCCTTGGGCAGAGGCTCCTCTGCCCCAGTTTCCATGCTTGTAGTAACTCCTTCCCTGTAGGGTAAGACCTACCATGGGACTTCTCCACATGGCATACTTCTGACATAGCTCGGCAAGATCATGTGACATATTTACACTTAAATACCCCCCTCTCTCTGGGCAGGGTGTGGTCTCCATTGTGTCCTCCCCTTGGGTGGGACACCTCCCAACTAGACCTGGTCGGCCCAGTCGGTTAATCCCCCTCTTTTTTTGGGGGAGTGGAAAAAAAAAGGGGCTAAGAGGCCACGACTGGGCTAGCTCATCTCTATCTTTTGGGTAGTCGACTTGTCCCAAAGGGCCGTTCGATACTCATAACAGTGTTGCGGGAGGTTACGTGTCAGCCTGGTGCTCTGGCTATGAGGCACACAGTTGTCTGCCCGTCACACACCGCCAGTTCACGTAACATAGTTCAGCAAGTTGCGGTGTTTTGTATAGGGACCCCTAGTTTCACTACATCGACACAACGTTGAGTGAGTGACAGATAGGGAACATCCTGGTTACTTGTGTAACCCCCGTTCCCTGATGGAGGGAACAAGACGTTGTGTCCCTCCTGCCACAACGGTGAACTACCCGCTGAAATGGCCGGGACCTTGTCTCGGCTCCTCAGCATAAAACCTGAATGGTTGCATACCAGCTCCTTTTATACCTGTATGTCCAGGGGAGTAGCATGCAAATACCACTCGCCAGTTTTCATTGGCCTTTTATCAAAGACCAGAGGTCTCTCGGGCTCCCAAGAGTGACCCCTAGTGTCACTACATCGACACAACGTCGAGTGAGTGACAGATAGGGAACTGTAATAACACTAAAATAAGAATCCACACAGGACTTTAAAAGATATGAAATAGTGAAAGTAGGCATAATAAAGCATGATCTTGCTTTGGTTTATATTTCAGCATTATATATAATGTCCTTGTGGGACATTTATTTTCACCATAATAATTACTAGAAATGTTTCCAAACCTCTCTTCTTATTGACAGATTCATCCAGGTCTGACAAGAGCCCTTGAAGGGATAGTTCACCTTAAAATTAAAATTCTCATTATTTACTCACCCTCATGCCATCTCAGATGTGTATGGCTTTCTTTCATCTGCTGAACTCAAATGAAGATTTTTAGAAGAATTTCTGACCTGTAGGTCCATACAATGCAAGTGAATGGGTGGCAACATTTTAAAGCTAAACAAAATCACATAAGTCAGCATAAAAGTAATCCATAAGACTCCATTTGTTAAATCAGTATCTTCAGAAGCGATGTGATATGAGAATGAACAGATCACTTTCACATTCTTCTTCTTGTGTTTTTGGTGTTTCACATTCTTCTCTGCATATCTTTAAAATGGCAGTTATCAAACCGTTTATTAAGAAGCCACAGCTTAATACTGGAAAATTGGCTAATTATCGATTTCAAATCTCCTGTTTATGTCGAAAATACTAGAAAAGGTAGTGTCCTCCCAACTATGTTAATTTCCACAGAAAAATAGTATATATGAACAATTTCAGTCAGGATTTAGAAGAGAATCATGGGGCATCACAATACAGAGACTGCACTTATCAGAGTTACAAATGACTTGCTCTTATCATATGATTGCAGCTGCATTTCTCTTCTAGTGTTTTTAGATCTTAGTGCTGCCTTCGACACCATCGATCACGACATTGTGTGACATCCGCTGTGTGCCTCGTAGCAGCGCACCAGGCCATCACGTAACCTCCCCCAACACTCTTATGAATAATGAGAATCTCATGAAGATCTCATGACTAATTATCATTCAGAATAAAGAGTCATCGAATTGGTGATCGAAGGTAACCCCATGTGATATTTTCCACAAAATCGTTTCCCTGTCGGTAAACTGTGTCTTCCTTGGGCAGGGGCCCCTCTGCCCCCAGTTGCCATGCTTTGTAGAAATTCCTCCCCCTTTGGGTAGGACCTACCATGGGACCTCTCCACATGACATACATCCGACAAGGCTCGGTAAAGACCATGTGACGTATTTCCACTCAAAATACCCCCCCCCCCCCTTTTTTTTTGGGCGAGGTGTGGTCTCCACGGTGTCTTCCCCTTGAGAGTGACACCCCCCCCTGACATAGACATTTTGGTCTCCCAGTCAGTTAACAAATTAAATAAAGAATCCGGAATAAAGAGTCATTGAATTGGTGTCATTTTGTTCATTGTAATTCAGGGGGAAAAGACAGGGTGTGTTCTGAGTCTTTCCCGGGAGTTCCAGGGATTGTGTCCTCTGTCTTTTATTGCTTGTGACCTCTGCACTTAGGGGCATCTTTGCAGAGAAGTTCTTAATAGCAGTGTCAGGCCAGAACTATTGAATGTGGGGGCATTTCTTCAGAAGCATGAAGTTCTCAAGTCATGCGCTATTTAGACAAGTCTCTTTTGTTAGTTTATTGGCCAGATGTGAGCGACAGCTAGGCTTCTTGACATCAGCTCAAGCAGAGTCTTTTAATTTATGACGTTGAGGAATTCCAGGGTTAGAAGTTTGGGTTTCAAGTCATATGGCTGCAATTCTTCTGCATCTAATATCCTACAACAGGAACCATGGAACTCCAAGAGATTTGTTTGTCTTCTTTTTAGAACAGCAACGGCAGTAGTAAATAAGTTCATATTCATTAAAAGTGTCATGTTGTAATGTTCAGGGCCTTAGGTCTTCTACTTTTGTTACTAAGACATGTCATCCAGACTTCAGAAAAGAAATTCAAGATTCTGACATTATAATATTGCAAGACACATGTGTTGGGCCTCATGTATTCAGATAGAAGACAAAGGCAGGCCTAACACAGCCGTAAACACTTTGCACGCTTTAGGGACTTTGTCAGAGAAGACAACTTATGTGCATATAGTTAGAGATCTAATGCAGGACCTCCTCAGGGAAATTAGCTCCTCAGTCAACAGTCTGAGTGGTGGAAGGATTCCAGCTTACCTGGTCTCCCTAGACCGTGTCGAACAAATCCTTAGATCTGCTACTATTTCCATTGTGCAACCTTCACAGATACACCTGGCATATAGTTTTGGCATTGAAATTCCAATCCATGTAAATCCTCAGAACCTCAAAATAGGATTTATCCTCAATCTACCATCATAGGCAGAATATATACAGACTAAAGTCCATATTTAATGTTGGTTTTCAGAGAGGTAATGCAAACATTCACCTCAAAACACCACCAACACTCGCCTACCATGATGAGTACCCCTCGCTCTACCTTATCCCTAACCTAAACTTGTGTACCAAGACAAAGGACATTCATTGGGTTTGTCCAAACGCAACCCCTTTGTAAGAGAGGTGACTAACAACCTCTGAGGCCTATGTCATATAACGCCATGATACAGCCATTAAACTAACACTACCAAACCAAACAGTGTTCTTAATGGTTCCCCAAAGGAGCCACCGTGCACTTTGACGATATTGTCCTCCATCTCAACGTCGACAAACATGACGCAGAAATTGAGATCATGGACGCATTTAGAGGTCACAACCTCACCATTGATGACACCCTTCAACAGCAAGGGTGTCAACATTTCCTAGTCACATAAGCAGATCGTCATCTTACCAAGAACACCCTATCAGTTTGGTTGCCCTCTGGCTCCTCCTTAGTGGTTGGCTCATCGCAATTATTGCACACGCCATGTACAGGTACATTCAACACCTACAGGCCAGACTGGACTCACTCCTCATACAGCCGCGTTTTACATACCAGTCTGAGCCCATCCCACAGGTTAACCCCAATCATTTCCAAGGATAATCCTTTTAACCTTTAACCCTCCTTTCCTCTAAAATTTTGTTCCTTGTAACCAATGTCAGGTTCTACTTTGATTTTGTGTTATGACCAAAGAACAACAAAGGATTATGTAATAACTTGAAATGCTTGTGTGATGAATGTAGTTTTAGATTTAGCTAGAAGTTCTATGCCCAGATGTGTCACAATCTCTGTCCAGATGATAAAGCCTCTGTGAACTCTAATGAACTGTATGGACTGTGCAACCGTTTTCTTTCCTATCAGGAATACATGGATGGTGTAACCCACAGGTTACTGTGAACTGACAAGAACTGTTCAGCCCTTCAGTTGCTCTGAAGATGCTGGACCACAACCAACTCTTCAGACCAAAGGGGGGAATGTTGGTCCTCACATATTCAGATAGAAGACAAAGGCAGGCCTAACACAGTCGTAAAACCTAACTCGGGCCCCCACATACCAAGTCATAAATTTTACTGATAAAAATCGTGCCAAAATCAAACAAAGGGAGTCCAAAACAGACCACAAATCCCATGAAGCCTTGCTCACTAAAGGATCGAACTCTCAGCTCCTATTGGATGAGGCACACGACAGAACGCACCTCAACCATGACATCATCAGGAGTAGAAATACCTCTGAAATGCTTCTGGGATCTGCTTCCAGCAACTTTGCTCACTGTGCATAGACACAGCTCATCGCTGCTCTCAGGTGTAGCCTCGTGGCACAAGGAAGTAACGTACGACTTGAAATTGTGGCCATACAATCTCCATCTCACTGGATGAGTTGAGATTACTCTGTGTTCCACCGAACACTCTAACAGATCCGAAGGAGACCGCCGAGCAATCCGCATCTTCATCCGTTTGCCTGCAGAAGTGAAGAGAAAAGATTTCTCTTCCATCTTCAATCAAGTCGACATCGCTGATTTCTCCGCCAGCCCGCCAAGAATCAGCAGCCGTACCACCCGCCAACAGAGCGAGGAAACGGCCTTCCGTCATCACCCGAGCCTCAAGGAACCAAGTCTGAGTTAAGGGACGGATGATAAAGGACGGATGAACAAACATTCTGCATCCTCATGCGATTCAAGAAATAGGTTTACGTCTGGGCAGAGATAGAATATTATAGTGTGTTATTCTTGTGTCTCAAGGTTATCGCTTGTACAGTTTACGGACTGCCATGTCCGCTCATTATTAATACTCAGGGTATTAATTATCACAAATTTGATTTGCTGTATTGTAGTCCAACCACATTGGACTGTTGTGCATTTCCACCATCGCGGGTGAAACTGAGTTCAAAGAATCAAAGACCGCGGGACGGTTTATGAGCCGTCCACCACGTCTCTGAGTGATAAACTAACAGCTGCTTTCTCTCCCATGATCGCGAAATCGGCTTTGGGGCCGTCACTTAATTCTCTCTCTCTCTTGTACTAACCACACACACACACACACACACACACGCTCTCATGTGTTATAGGATTATTTTGATTTCCATATCTAATCATATCACTGTTTAGTTTGTAGTTGTAAGTCGGAAGTTTATTGACTGCATTGTATTAATTATTAATTTATATTACTGCATAAATAAACTTTGTTATATTACAAAGAGAAGTGTTTTGGTTTGTTTTGCTACACCTGTGTCATGCTGACGGAATGTCAGTGCTCGGATTCAAGCCTTCATTCATTGTTTTTTTTTCCCGAAAATCGATATTCTTCGGATGTCGATTTTCCTAAGAAAACAATCTAATATTGAGACTGTTATGCTATCTGGTTATTAGTACCTGATTGCAGGGTGGTGCCCCGTCAACGTTAATCCTTTTTAATAGTCTATTGAGTTTTGATAATTGATCATTATCTTTGATGATTGTTGAATTTGAATGATCAATAAGCTAGTGTTAATTTTAATTAATGTTTCATCGATGTTAACAATTAACAATTATCTTTGATAATTGTTGATTTAAAGGATTAGAAAAAGCTAACTTTGATTCTCATCAATGTTCTATTGATTTTAATCATTAATAATTATCTTTGATAATTATTAATTATTGCTAATAACCAAATCCACTCCTAAACATAGCGCACTACATTTACTGGAGCCCCATATGAGGTTTTAATGAGTTAAGATTCAATTAATTAATTTAAATATTAATGAATAACTAAATAAATAATTATCAATTATTTCTGATAGTAACACTTATCTAAACAACCAGTAAAGCCCTACACATGGCGAAGAGGGGATTTGTCCACTGGCTGTCCGATAGGCTTCAGAGAAATACGTAGTTCTACCATCAACCCAACTAAGAAGAGTAACTCAGGACAGAGATTAAGGGGGAATGATCATATGGAACAAAACAGATCTAATAAACTCAATTGAAACAATCAAAATGGAAAATGTCTACATTTGGCTGAAAATCAAATAAATCTCAATGGAGAGTAACATATTCTTGTGTGCTACATATATTCCCTTCGCAGAGTCCTCTTATTAAAATGAAGAAAGCTTCTCCATCCTACTGGATGAGACCAGCCATTTTAGTCAAAGAGAAATCTATTGATGTGTGGCAATTTAAATGCCAGGATTGGAGTTGAACCAGAACAGATCAACACACAAAGTGGGAAAAGTCTACTGCAGCTCTGTTGGCCACTGGGTCTATATAAAGCAAACGGTCGCATACAAAGAGACTAATTTGGTCGTTACACGTATAACTCTCTTCTGGGCAGCAGTACTGTAGCTAATGCTATTACAGACATTGATCTAGTACATATCAGGGCATTCACAGTCAGTCACCAAACACCCTTATCTGACCACTGTAAATTTACAGTATATCTAAAAAGAACTGAAACAAATCAAATATGTAGACTCAATAAAAAAAATACATCAGTCCTACAAATAGACTGTAAACAGTAAAGGAAACTCCAAAATGCAATTAAGAGTCAAATTATACAATCACTGTTGGATAGATTTATAATTAACACAACTATAAAAAACTATAAAAACTTTTTATAAACTATAAAAAAGCCATAAATTTGGCAGTGTATGACATTAACAATATCTTTCACCAATCAGCATCAATGAAAAATGGAAGAAAATACCGAAAAACAATAGTGAAAAGTGGCTTGACAATGACCATATAACTATTATAAAAACACTGCGAACCTTTCAAACCAAACACACAGGGATGTGGAAAATCTAGATCTCCATCTCCATATTATGAAGCTCTTAAAGATTACAAACATACTCTGAGGACAAAAAAGGAACAACATACAGGACAATTATTCAATGTAAAAGAGGAGTCAATACATTCAAATACTGTAGCTTCTGGAACAACTGGAACAAACTCTGTAGAACACAACCAGACAAATTGGCTATTCAAAATGGAAACACATGGAGGACACACTTTAAAAACATTTTCAAAGAAAATCGAACTAAACCCTGCTCGAAAGGAAATAAAAACTAAATTTGAAAACTTGAAAGAAAAAAATAAAGATTATCAGAACCCCCTGTATTTCCCAAAGACGAGAAGCTGACAGGTAGAATACAGAATTTAAAATCCAATAAGTCCTTTGGCATTGACAGAATATTAATTGAATTGGTAAAATGCACAGACAGTAAATTCAAGATTGCCATAGTTAAATTGTTCAACATTGTTTTGAATTTTCCTGACACCTGGAACCAAGGCCTAATTACACCAATCTTTAAAAAGGGGGACAAATTTGAGCCCAACAACTATAGAGGCATTTGTGTCAACAGCAACTTAAGGAAAAATGTCTGTCCTATCATCAGTGCTAGACTACAAAACTTTCTGAGAGTCCGCAACATTCTAAAGAAAGTCCAACTGGATTCCTGCCCAAACCAGAACATCTGACCACATCTACACCCTCCACACAATCATTGACAAACATGTACAGCAAAACAAAACTGAACTCTTCTCTTGTTTTGTGGATTTTGAGGAGGCATTCGACTACATTCGGCATGAAGGACTCTTCCTAAAACTACAAGAAAATGGAATTGGAGAGAAAACATTTGACATAATAAAAACCATTGTAACGTCTGTGTAAGATCAGTGATGGCTAATTACACTTTGTTTGAAAAAAAACCTTTTAGCCTTTTGACATTTGCATATAAATTAATGACCTGGCCTCCGCGTTTACATTTATATGGGTGCTAAATTGCAGATGGTCTTTATCACTATCAAAAGGATGCTAAAACAGGTCGCCTCTGGAGTGTCTCCATCAAGCTTCAAACACATTCCACAGAAAGGGGGGTGACCCCCCCGTGCCAGGCACCAGAGCAGTTGTCTGTCTCCAGTAATTCCAATACACGTTACACACACACCTAAAGACATTTTCTCTATTTAGGCCATAGTAAGCAGTTATAAATGTATCTGCTATATGCATGTGTTGTATGTATATTCCCCTATTATATTAACTTGGTTAAAACCCTTTACTTGTATTAGTTAGATGTTAAACGCATATATTCAAGTGTATGAGTGTATATCTGCTTTAATATCGTCTGGAGGTTACCTTCTTGGTATCAAAATGATCTTCTCTTTATTTCTCACACCATAATGGGTGACCCCCATGCCAGGCACCAGAGCAGTTGTCTGTCTCCAGTAATTCCAATACACGTCACACACACACCTAAAGAAATTTTCTCTATTTAGGCCATAGTAAGCAGTTATAAATGTATCTGCTATATGCATGTGGTGTATGTATATTCCCCTATTATATTAACTTAGTTAAAACCCTTTACTTGTATTAGTTAGACGTTAAATGCCTATATTCAAGTGTATGAGTGTATCTCTGCTTTAATATCGTCTGGAGGTTACCTTCTTGGTATCAAAATGATCTTCCCTTTATTTCTCACACAATAATGTACACCATGTGATCGTGAAATGCATCGAACAATTCTTACTATGTTTTGAATTAAAAGCTGCACTAGCGGTCCAGATCAGCAATAAAATGCGAATGGGCCATAAACGGAGACAAAGGATGTTTCTCCCGCTCAAAATGCATGCCTCTGATTGGCCACTCCACCCACAAAATGGGTGCGGCAATGAACTATCAAAACACCAGAGCGCAGACTAATCATCGCTCAAAAACTCTTCTTCTTGAGACCAACACACTCCAAAACTCTCTCTTGAGTTTAACCTTCTGGCAGTGTTTACCTTCAAGTAACTTTGTGGATTTCCTGTGGAATTCTTCAACTCACTCCTAAAGAAATCGTCGAGAACCTCGTCTACCGCATCAAGACTCTTATTCAGCAACAAACCAATGCAAGTAACCATTTAAACTGATTAGATGCGCGTTTAAGTTTGAACCCCTTTTAAGGTGAATTGTGCCTCTGATGATTCTCATTTAGGTTGTGGTTAACTGACGTGAAATACTGCCATTCTCTGCTCTTCTCTCTCTCTTTTCCTTACTTTCCTTCATTCTATATATGTATGTTTTGCTTAGTTTGTTTGTATGTTAGTTATAGTTTCATTTATTAAATCCCTTATATTCACAATTGATTGTCTCTGTGTTCCGCTCACAATTCAAAGTCACTGAATGTTGCTCCTTGCTACATGCTAAACTACTGCTAGCACTGTATAAGTAGGAAGGCTATTGTTCCTTGGCCAGGAAAGTAATCTTCCAAGAGTTGATAAATAATTATATTGTCTGCTCGCTGGACGGACAGATCAAGTAATTGTAATATCGATTCTGCTACAGTTAATTCTAAGATCTAATCTAAATATTTATTATTAATTATAACCAGTTATAATTAATTATAAATAATTCCCTTTTAAGCTAATTTGCTACACCATGTATGAAAACAATTAATGTTCTATAAAAATAGGAAATAGACAAATAGACATTTTTCCCCCAGAAACGTGGTGTTAGACATGATGCCCATTGAGTCCCACCTTATTTCATATTAAAAAAAAAATATATATTTGCACTGTACATAACAGATTTGTATTTACACTGTACATAACAGATTGTATTAAATTTGCACTACCCATGTGTATGTGTGTATGTATGTATGTGTGTGTCTGTACGTATGTGTATAATTAGTTTTATTTTTTATTATTATCTATGTCTTGCTGCTGTTTTTTATATTGTTTTTGTATTGTTGTACACTGGAAGCTCCTGTCACCAAGACAAATTCCTTGTATGTGTAAGCATATTTGGCAATAGAGCTCATTCTGATTCTGATTCTGATTCTGATATTTAAATATATAAATTGGTCAAAACACTAAAGAAATCAACTGTGTCATGAACTCAGATTCCCAGCAGTCACAGCAGCATCCAAACATGGCCACCCCGGACTCAGATTCCAATGCACCACCTCGATCCCAATCACCTGAGTTCTGATCAGCCTCACCTGCACATCATCGCTACAGCTATCACTGCACCCTTTAGAAGATACTCTGTCATGTTCAGTCACTGCGAAGTATACGCTCATTTCCCTTGTGTTTGGCATTACCAAGCTTACTAAATTCTGCCTGATTCCCTGATATTAACCTTGCCTGTTTATTGACCACGAGACAAGCCTGTTTATCTCTGTTTGCCAATCGCCTGACCTTCTGCCTGAACTCATTATTGGAATGCCGTCTGAATTATACTGTTGCCTTACCTACATTAAAACTGCCCTACTACACTTGCATCCTGCTCTCCTGGTGGTATTTCCAGACAGAATAATTTGCCGATCCTCATGGATGCAGCAGGCAACATGGAGTGGAGACAAGCATTCACTCATCATGGACAGCTAATGGAACAACAATACCTCACCGATCTTAATGCTAAGGTTGATCTCATCACACAAACTATCTCTGCATTACCTCCACCCACACAGATCATCGCTATTAACCCACCGATGCCCATGCCCGACAAATTCTCAGGTGACGTTTCTCAGTGCAAAGGCTTTTTACTACAATGCTCCTTGTTTTTCTCCAGTCAAGAAGGAATGTCTGAGCCTAACAAGATTGCATGTTTTATGAATCTACTCACTGGAAAGGCCTTATTATGGGCATCTGCCGTATGGAAAAAAAGGAGAATCTGTTTCCTCGTATCAGCACTTCACTGAACTATTTAAACGTGTATTTGATCATTCACCTGATGGCAGAGAAATGGGAAAGAAACTCTTAGACCTCACTCAAGGTAATTGCCG
Organism: Myxocyprinus asiaticus; assembly: GCF_019703515.2. NCBI lineage: Eukaryota > Metazoa > Chordata > Actinopteri > Cypriniformes > Catostomidae > Myxocyprinus > Myxocyprinus asiaticus. Next base: position 25,549,180 of record NC_059344.1, read on the forward strand.
TGTGTCTGACTATGCCTTGGAGTTCAGAACAATTGCTGCTGGAAGTGGTTTTAATGACACTGCACTTAAGTCCATATTTCGTTGAGGTTTAAACCCAGAGATCTTAACCAAGCTGGCATGCAGAGATGAACAACTAACCCTTGACTCACTCATTGATCTATCCATTCATCTTAATAATCTGCTGTTGCATCGTCTTTTGCCTATTGTCAAGAAAACACTGCAACCTTCTAACGAAACCATGGAACTCTAAATGCAAGACTAAATGAAGCGGAAAGAGAAAATAGACGCAGGGAATATTGCTGTTTTTACTGCGTTAAACCAGATCTTCTCATTGATAAGTGCGCTCTTCGCGCTTCCTCTGGCAAAACCATGGACAGCGTTCCCAATGCCCACTTAAATCCGGTGAGTCTGTTTCATGTTACTGTCGACAAATTTTATATTACCGGTTACTCTACGATACTCTGAAGGGTTTTCTGTGTTAACAGCAATGATCAACTCAGAGCTGCGAACAGCTTCTTTGATCATGAGACTGTGCAGAAATTAAACATACAGTACCTACGGAGCCATTGTTACAACCCAGAAGTATTCAAGCCATTGATGGAGGACCTATTGGAGATGGCATCATAACTTTTCGCACTAAGCCCCTCATGCCTCAGATCAGCGCTCTTCATTACGAACACATCTCCTTATTAGTCACCGCCTCTCCGAACCATCCTGTTATTCTGGGTTATCCTTGGTTGGAACTACATAATCCGCAGCTCTCTTGGTCAGATCAGCAACTCACCCATTGGTCCTCATTGTCGTGTCCATTGCCTTCAACTACCCAAGTTCACTATTGGAACCACGACCATAGAAAGTCCAGAGCATCACACCATGTTTCAACTTCCCGTCGAATATCAAGATCTAGGTGAGGTTTTCTCCAAGACTAAGGCCGCTGATCTACCTCTGCATCATTCTTATGACTGTGCCATAGAGCTTCTTCCTGGAATGGCTCCCCCTCGTGGTCACGTTTACCCTCTTGCAGTGTCTGAACAGAGAGCCATGGAAAAATATATACGAGAGGCCCTCCAACAGGGATATATTCGGCCATCCACGTCTCATGCTTCCACTGGCTTCTTCTTTGTGGAAAAGAAGGGAGGTAGACTCAGACCATGTATCAACTACAGGGGCCTCAACCAATGCACAGTGAAATACCGCTATCCTCTGCTCCTAGTACCGTCTGCCTTAGAGGAATTGCGTTCTGCCCAATGGTTCACCAAGCTAGATCTCCGCAGTACTTATAACCTGGTCCGTATTCGACAAGGCGACGAGTGGAAGACCGTTTTTAGCACCACCTTATATCACTATGAGTACTGCGTGATGCCTTATGGAATCGCTAATGCCCCCTCTGTCTTCCAGTGTCTCATCAATGATGTACTAAGGGACATGCTGGGAAAATTTGTAATAGCCTACATCGATGACATCTTGATATTCACCATCCCTTGAGTCTCACGTTCACCATGTCCGCCAAGTCCTTCAATGCCTCTTGAAGCACCAACTCTACATTAAAGGAGAGAAATGTGAATTCCGCAAGCAAACTGTGTCGTCCTTGGGCTATGTCATTAGTCCAAGTGGGATCTCCATGGATTCATCCAAGATCACGGCAGTAACCGAATGGCCTACTCCTCGAACAGTCAAAGACCTCCAAAGATTCCTAGGCTTTAATCATTTTTACTGATGCTTCATTCATGGTTTTAGCTCCATCACTACTCCCCTCATGTCTCTACTTCAATGGAAATCTAAGCACCTAACTTGGAACCCCGCTGCTGATCAAGCTATTAGTCTACTAAAATCTGCATTCACCACCGCACCCATCCTCAAGCATCCTGACCCATCTAAACTCTTCATCGTAGAAGTTGATGCTTCTGAAGCTAGAGTAGGTGCTGTGCTTTCTCAGCGATTCGGAAACAAACCCAAGCTTCACCCAGTTGCTTTCTTCTACAGGAAATTATCTTCAGCAGAACGTAACTATGATCTCAGTAATCGAGAACTACTGCTGTGAAACTAGATTTAGAGGAGTGGCGACATTGGCTAGAAGGAGCTGAGCATCCTTTCATTGTGTACACTGAACACAAGAACCTTGAATACCTCCGAACTGTCAAGCGTATGAACCCACACCAAGCTAGATGGTCTCTTTGCATGGTTCCAGTTTACACTGTCCTACCGCCCAGGTTCCAAGAATGGTAAGGCCGACGCCTTGTCTCGCATGCATGCCTCTGAACTCCAATTCACAAGTGAGGAATTTATCTTACCTCCTTCCTGTGTAGTGGGCGCCATTAATTGGGAGATGGATCAAGAAATAAACCAGAGTACCCTGTAATCAGATACCTACCTCATGTCCATCCAATAAGTTCTTTGTTCCACCCCGACTGAGGGTCAGGGTCATCACCTGGGCAAATACCTCCATTGCCACTGGCCACCCTTGAGTGCAGCGAACTTACCATCTACTGCGAGGAAAGTATTGGTGGCCCAATATGGTAGCTGACATCTGTCGAGTGGTTTCTTCCTGCTCCATTTGTGCCTATACCAGAGTGCCCAGAATCCTGCCTGTAGGTAAACTCGTACCATTGCCTGCACCTCAACATCCTTGGTCTCATATCCATTGACTTTCTCACAGACCTACCTGAATCTCAGGGAAAAACCACGATCCTAGTTGTTATAGACCATTTTTCAAAGTCCCTTTGCCTTATTCCACTCCCTAACCTGCCATCTGCCTTTGAGACAGCAGAGCTCCTCTTCGAGCACGTGTTCCATTACTTTGGAATATCTGAGGATATAGTAAGCGATCGAGGTCCACAGTTCACCTCTCTGGACTAGCTTCATGGAGAAGATGGGGTCACCGTAAGTCTCACATCTGGATATCATCCTCAAGCTAATGGCCAGGTAGAATGTGCCAACTAACAGATTGGACAATTTCCAGAAGATTGGGCAAAATTCTTACCATGGGCAGAGTATGCCCAAAATTCCCTTCGCCACTCAGCCACACAACTCACTCCTTTCCAATGCATCCTAGGATATCAGCCTCCCCTACTACCTTGGAACGATGACCCATCCGACTCTCCTGCAGTGGAGCATTGGTTCCAACGTAGCAAACAGGTATGGGAGACCACTCATCAACGCCTAGAACAAGTCACCCAAGCAAGCAAGTCTTTCGCTGACCAGCACCATAGCCAAACCCCCCAGTATTAGCCAGGAGACCGAGTGTGGTTGGCCACCCGTGACTACAGCTATCACTGCACCCTTTATAAGAGACTCTGTCACGTTCAGTCACTGCGAAGTATACGCTCATTTCCCTTGTGTTTGACGTTACCAAGCTTACTAAATTCTGCCTGATTCCCTGATTATCCTTGCCTGATTGTCTCAAGCCTGTTTGCTGATCACCTGACCTTCTGCCTGTACTCATTATTGGATTTTGCCTGTTGTCTGAATTGTACTGTTGTCTTACCTTCATTAAAACTGCCCTACTGCACTTGTATCCTACTCTCCTGGTGGTATTTCCTGACAAACTGTCCCTGGACTACCCCTGACCCAATCTGAAATTAAGTGTCTTTTCTGATGATGATTTAATCATTCTATCAAAAACAAAAGAGGGATTACAGCAGCTCCTTGACATCATAGAAACATTCAGACAGGCCTGGGCTCTAAAAATAAACCTTAAAAAAAACAGAATAATGGTGTTCCAAAACAAAGTAAATATACTTTTAAATTAGGAACCAACATTCTCCAACACACATACACCTACCTGGGATTAAAAATCAGTTTTCAATCTGGGAAAAGGAGTCAGAAGAAACACTGCATACCCAAAGTTGTAAAAACATTTTAAAAGTACATAGGGCAACACCAAACAACTCATGCAGAGCTGAATTAGGCAGAGATTACACAACAGCAGAATATTTGAGCACTGTAAAAGATCATAAACTGAGGAAGACATTGACAAAATATAGACTCCAGTGACCATCCACTGGCTATTTAAAGAGGCCAACACAGACAGAGATGTCTGCCCTCAGAAGAGAGACTGTAATCCCTGTGCACACAGAGAGCTGTAGGAACTGACAAACATTTTCTACTACACTGTGACCGCTATCAAAATGTTCAATCTATCTTCCCAAAATTTTAGAAAATAGTACCAAACTTTTTGGCTTAACCAAATCAAACAAAACTGAGTCACATAAAATTGAGTAATACAAAAACTCAAGCATTTTATTAACAGCAGCTCGATATGTAGCAGCTTGCCACAGGCTCAGAGAGACCACAAGCACTAGACAGAACTAAACAATCAATTACACTTACATTACATGACATTACACTTACATTATTACATTATCAACTGTTCATAAGTGTGTATGCTCAAATTTGCTACATTTTTTTCTTTTTACCTTGGAATATTTTATTTATTTATTTATTTATTGCATTTCACATATTTATTTTATACTGTATAATTTTCTTTTAATTGCCATTGCTTTGACAATACTGTACAACAGTCATGCCAATAAAGTTTGTTTGAATTTAATTGAACTGAAAGAGATGTTTTCAATACTACCGGGTAATCTTCTCATGCTTTACACTCTCATTTTGAATGATTACCCTTAGGAAGGCATTTTAGTCAACCACAGAATGTTGTATATTTCATACATCTTATGTTTTAATGTTTGCCTTGTTTGTAATACATGTTTGTTGTGAAGCTAAAGACAATTTTCCACATTGTGGTGAAAAAAGTTTCTAAACTAAACTAAATAAAAGAAATGCATATGCATGCATATCTGAAAATTCCAGAGTGTCCTGACTCTGTGTTGCTTGTTTACATGATTCAAAGTGTCGGATTCATTAACTTCTGAGGTCTTCACCTTCATCTGTCGGTTTGTTGTCTCTCCCCTTCTCCTCATCCTGAGAATCACTGATGCATGGCTGATAATGTGAGGGAAATCACTTGGTCATGCTTGAACTCGTCCTGTATGAATGCTTTTTATCAGCCATAAATATTGTGTTTGAAGCCACAACAGCAACTCATTTCACTATTAATCTTTTATTAATGCCCCCTTTTCATTAATTCATAATTGTTTGTGCAGCCTGATCTTAATTGCTCGCCATGGTTTTGATTTGCATCGCTGCCAGGCATCCATTAATCTTTTTTATGTCAGTCAACAAGAGCTATTGTAATATGACACAGTGTAAACAGTTAGCTCTGAACAAAGAATGAGTGAATAATGGATTGTTTAAATATGTTTATAAATCATCTTGTTTTACCACTTGTCAACTTGTTGTTGTCTTTCTCCGGGTATAATGTAATCTCTCTCTCGCTCTCTCTCTCTCTCTCTCTCTCTCTCTCTCTCTCTCTCTCTCTCTCACACACACACACACACACACACACACACACACACACACACATACTCACTGTATCTCTCTCATCCTCATCTCTCTGACAGAAGTTTCTCGTGTATAATGCAGTCAACTCATCCCAAACAGAGCTGATAGTCACCATCCATCAGTATGACAACACCAGGCATGTGAACAACATGCAGTTAACTCTGAAAACTGCATGCATGCATGAGTGTGAAGTGCTTACAATTATACATCTGTGTGTGTGTGAGAGAGATATTGTAGAGAGCAGCGCTCTGTCTGAGATGTAATTTCTTGTGTTACCTTTGTTTGCTGTATCTACATAGAAATGAATTAAATGTCATGTGAGTGCACAGTAAAAAAGGGTAAGCTGCCATTTTTACCTGATTTAACCCTTGACATCAGTTTTTTAAGTATAACTTAATGTATTCTGGTTGATTTAGTGATGTGGAATAATATATTTGACTTGAATAATAACCAGAATATGCCTAATTTTTTAGGTTAACATCAATGAGTGTGACTTTTTTCTTTCAGAAAATGCCCCCAGAAGAATCACAAAACCTTCTAAAAACAAATTGTGGGAATGTCTCCTTGAGGAACAAACATTTATAAAGGGAAAAAAATGCCAAAGATGTTTTATATTAAAAACAATGTGAAGTCCCCATAAGGACATATTCAAGGTATATTCAAGTTTTCATATGTGTGATCTCTTCTCTTAAGGGATCAGCATAATGAGTGTCAAATCCTCACTCTAGTATATCCTCTCCACAGCACACCTGTTGGGCCTCATGGTTCTCTGGGACATGCAATCCTTCAAATCTTAACAATTTAACTGGCCATTACAGTGCTGTCAATGTTTAAGAGACATTCCCATGGTTTATTCATCTCTCTTTTACCTGCAACATTGTCTTTCGTGTTATTGTTAAGATCCTCCTGAATTAATCATACTGAACAGCGGTGTTTTGCAGCAGGATGCATAAAACTGAGCAAAGCATGACTGCACTGATAAAATCTCTCTCTTTGCTTTTCATATCCTGTACTTACAAGCATCAACTAGACTGAAACATATTGTCTCATTATGTCATTGATGTCATCTAATACGATGCAGTTAGTAGATGACACAAAAAGCAAATCTCTTTGATTCTTTTTATTATAATGACATCTCAGTCTTTAAAAACACTTTTCCATGGATGTCTCAGGCCATGGATCATCTCCATGGATGTCTTTGTATTTGCACTGTGTGGAATGTGAATTGCTAAGAAATATCTTTAGATTTACCAGGCCTAGTGCCCAGGAGTCATATCCTCTGAGGTCTGCATCACATTTGGTAAAATATAATATACAATACAATTGTATTTCTATAGAACATTTTCAAACAACAAAAGTACTTTCCAGTTTAAAAATACATGTAACTATGAATTAATTAACATATAGAAAGGGGAAAAAAAGTCATACAGTTAATAATACTCATCAATACCATAAAATCAACATGTAGACAGTAGGCCTACATGTTAGGTTTAGTGTGTGAACATCTTGACAACAGCTGTGTCCGAAACCAGGAAAATACTCCATCCAAAGGCTGTATACGGAGGTAGGAAGAGACCAACGCATGTCCGAGTTCAATGTTTATGTCACATCCTGTCTACTGAGATATTTTTATCTGATCGATTTTTGAAGGCAGCATATATTTATCCTTCGCTGCCTATGAAATTCCATAATCCTGTGCGTGCAGATCCACAGAGGCTGAGTTGAAGAAAGAAAACTGGCGGACAAATTGGCAGTTGATAGCCAATTTGTGTATAAATGTATGATTTTATTCACTTTTTCCAATTTTTGATTTCATTTCTAGCAATAAATTAGTATTGTAGTTATTAAATATGCGCTTGATTAGTGCCAAAACTCTCTTGATTTTGTTCTAGATTAATAGTCCTTTGTGGTTCAGGTTGACTGAGTGAATGCTGGTATCCTAGCAATGATGTGACGTTGCTGCCTCGGGAGCCTGTCCGAAACTGGTTTCAGGAGGTACCTTCATAAGCAAACGCTGTCTGTTAAGTCATTGACTGACAGGTCACTGGGGCAACAAGATAGCTACCTTTGGATTAAGATGCAGCCAACATTTTTAAAACTTCTACTAATAGGTAAAGTTGCCATATGTGTTTCCTATGTAAGTCTGCTTTTACATAACATAAATGTCATAATTGCTTAAACAAAACGTCCTGGTTACTTGTGTAACCTCCATTCCCTGATGGAGGGAACGAGACGTTGTGTCGATGTAGTGACACTAGGGGTCACTCTTGGGAGCCCGAGAGACCTCTGGTCTTTGATAAAAGGCCAATGAAAATTGGCGAGTGGTATTTGCATGCCACTCCCCCGGACATACGGTTATAAAAGGAGCTAGTATGCAACCACTCATTCAGGTTTTATGCTGAGGAGCCGAGACAAGGTCCGGCCATTTCAGCAGGTAGTTCAGTGTTGTGGCAGGAGGGACACAATGTCTCGATCCCTCCATCAGGGAACGGAGGTTACGCAAGTAACCAGGACTTTCCCTATCTGTCACTCACTCGACGTTGTGTCGATGTAGTAACACTAGGGGTCCCTATACAAAACGCCGCAACTGGCTGAACTGTGTTATGTGAACTGGCGGAGTGTGACGGGCAGACAACTGTGTGCCTCATAGCCAGCGCACCAGGCCGACACGTAACCTCCCCCAACATAGTTATGAGTGTCGAACGGCCATTTGGGGAGAAGTCGACTACCCAAAAAATAGAGACAAGCTAACCCAGTCATGGCCTCTTTTCCCCTTCTTTTTTTCCACTCCCTAAAAATCAAGGGGGATTATCCGACTGGGCCGGGGGTGTCCCTCTCAAGGGGAGGACACCACGGAGACCACACCTCGCCCAAAGTGGGGGGGGGGGGTATTTAAGTGGAAAATACGTCACATGGTCTTGCTGACCATGTGGAGAAGTCTCATGATAGATCCTACCCAACGGGGGAGGAGTTACTACAAACATGGAGACTGTGGCAGAGGGGCTTTGCCCAAGGAAGACGCAGTTTGCCAACAGGGAAATGAATTAGCGGAAGATATACATCGCATGGGGTTACCTTACAGGGAACCACTACATGCGGAGCACCTACCCCAGAACAGGGCTCTTAGTTAGCATGTGTACTGGGCCAGCAGCGAGTCTCTCCGAAAACTCGACTGCCACAGGGCTCGGAGGAAGTCAACCAGGGAACATAGTTTGTGAACACTACTGGGAATTAATGGCACATATCTTCAGCTCAGAGGAGGTGAAAGGCGCTATGTGCAAGCGATACACCCAGTCGGCTATCCCGGGCTTATCTGCTTGTATTGTGTGCCACTACCTGGGATGAAACCGGTTCCACCCAGAGCTTGTAGAACCTTGCCAAGGTGTTGGGTGTTGCCCAGCCCGCTGCTCTGCAAATGTCTGTTAGAGAGGCACCCCTGGCCAGGGCCCAGGAGGCTGCTACACCCCTGGTAGAATGGGCTCGTAGCCCTACCGGGGAAGGCACGTCCTGGTCGTGATATGCCATAGCTATTGCGTCAATGAGCCAGTGGGCGATCCTCTGCTTGGAGACAGCGCTTCCTTTCCGCTGTGCACCAAAGCAGACAAAGAGCTGCTCAGAGATCCTAAAGTTCTGCATGCGATCCAAATAGATGCGTAAAGCACGCACCGGACACAGCAACGTCAGGGCTGGGTCTGCCTCCTCCTGGGGCAGCGCTCGCAGGTTCACCACCTGGTCCCTAAAAGGGGTTGTGGGAACCTTGGGCACATAGCCCGGTCGGGGTCTCTAGATCACGTGAGAGTAGCCCGGACCGAACTCCAGGCACATTTCGCTGACAGAGAACGCTTGCAGGTCTCCTACCCTCTTCATGGAAGTGAGTGCAGTCAGGAGGGCAGTCTTCAAGGAGAGTGCATTAAGCTCAGCTGACTGCAAAGGCTCAAAGGGGGCTCTCTGTAGACCCTGAAGAACTACAGAGAGGTCCCATGAGGGAACGAGGCACGGTCTGGAGGGGTACAGCCTCCTAGCGCCTCTCAGGAACCTGATGATCAGGTTGTGCTTCCCTAAGGACTTACCATCCACTGTGTCGTGGTGTGCTGCTATAGTAGCAACGTACACCTTCAAGATGGAAGGGGACAGCTGCCCTTCCAACCTTTCCTGCAGGAAGGAAAGCAATGTGAACAGTCGTGAGAATTCAGCTCAGTGAGCATGACCGTTCAGCTCCGAAGAGAAAATCTGAATGAGTGGTTGCATACCAGCTCCTTTTATACCCATATGTCTGGGGGAGTGGCATGCAAATACCACTCGCCAATTTTCATTGGCCTTTTATCAAAGACCAGAGGTCTCCCAAGAGTGACCCCTAGTGTCACTACATCGACACAACGTCGAGTGAGTGACAGACAGGGAACCCTCTTTATTATTACAGCTTTCAATAAAGCTTTGATTTGTTGCAAATTGTAAGTAAATTCTCTAACAATAAACAGTTCCCTATCTGTCACTCACTCGACGTTGGTGTCGATGTAGTGACACTAGGGGTCACTCTTGGGAGCCCGAGACACCTCTGGTCTTTGATAAAAGGCCAATGAAAATTGGCGAGTGGTATTTGCATGCCACTCCCCCGAACATACAGGTATAAAAGGAGCTGGCATGCAACCACTCATTCGGATTTTCTCTTCGGAGCCGAACGGTCATGCTCACTGAGCTGAATACTACTGTTCATTCACCTCTGCTGGATCTGACGGCGCATTTCAGCGGCTTCTCCCTCCTCTGCGCTGGTGCACTGCAGAGAATGCCCCTGGGCGCTTCGGCAGAAAAACTAGAGAGTATATTTTCTGAAAGAGCATTTTTCCCCTCTAAAAGAGTATATATTTCTCTAAAAGAGCGCACACACGGAACGTCTTTTTAAAGATGCTTTTCCGATTGTGTGTTATTCCTGGTTGTGCTCGTTATCTCTCGCCTTCTAACGGTCACGATCACTGTCTTTCGTGTCTGGGCACTGCTCATGCGGAGACAGCGTTCGTGGATGGTCATGTTCTTATTGCGAGAATATGTCCATGGCAACGTTGCGGTCACGGCTCGCCTTCGTAAGAAAGTGAGCCACCCCAGAGGCTCCTGCCTCGGTCCTTTTACCCATGGGTTTGAGGCCATTGCGGCTAGCACTGGGGGCGATTTGGGGACCCCAATGGGAACGCCTCCGCCGGGTATCCCCCCGCAGACCTCCCATTCCCCAGCATGCTCGTCTGCCCCGATAGGGCTTCCGGGTGAGTCCGGCGGCTCGTCTCACGGCGAGTTCGACCTCTTATTCGGAGCCCGCGAAAGTGATGAACTCTCGAGCGCAGCATCGGAGAGCGGGCTCGTCCAGTCGGAAGCCTCAGATGGGTTCCTCCCTTCGGGGTCGATCGCCCAGTCACAGGCTGATGCGGAGATGACGATATGCTTTCCCGGGCAGCCGCTCAAAGCCACGCCCCCCCCGTTCCTTTCTTCCCGGAAGTGCATGAAAAGCTGACAAGGTCGTGGGAGGCACTTTTTACCGCCCGGTCCCGATCTTTTCAGCTTCCCTGCTCTCACTACCCTCGATGGTGGGGTGGCCAAGTGTTATTCAGCAATCCCCCGGTGGATAAAGGCGCTCGCGGTGCACCTATGCCCACAGAGCGCCTCCACCTGGCGCGGGTGCCCAAAGCCCCCGTCCAAGGCCTGTAGGTTTACGTCGTCTCTGACGGCCAAGGCCTACGGTGCTGCTGGACAAGCCGCCTCCACCCTGCACGCCATGGCTCTCCTGCAAGTCCGCCAAGGCGCTAAAGGAATTGCACAAGGGTAGTTCCACCCCGGGATTGATGCAGGAACTGTGCTCGGCAACCGACCTCGCTCTCCGAGCGACGGAGGTCACAGCGCGGTCTCTCGGGCGGACGATGGCCACACTAGTGGTCCAGGAGCGCCATCTTTGGCTCAACCTGGTCGAGATGGGTGAGGCCAACAAGACACGATTCCTTGCTGCCCCCATTTCCCAGGCGGGCCTATTCGGCGACACCGTCGAGGACTTTGCCCAGCAGTTCTCGATGGTAGAGCAGTAGATGGATGCTAGCCGGCATATCCTGCCCCGGCGTGGCTCAAGATCCCGCACCCCATCTACTCATCGCCAAGGGCGTCCCCCTGTGGTGACTGCACTGGCTCTGCCACAGCCTGCCCCTTCGGCCTGGCCCCGGCGTGGAGCCCACCGCAGGAAGCAGATTCCACCTGTCTCGCGGCCGCCCAGAACCCGTGAAAGGCTTCAAAGCGCCCTTGAGACGGGCAACCCAGGGACAACAAAACCCGCTGCTCTGGAGCTGGTAAGCAGATCTTCATCTTTTTGTTACCTTTTGCATTTAATTGCGCTGCATGCCCAAGTGGCTGCAGTACTCAAGAGCTCAGCAAGAGTGGTTTCCTTGTTCCCTGGGTCACGTATCCGGTGTGTACGGCTGGCATCACGACCACCGTCCACCACTCCATTTGGCAGGTTGGCGCTCCAGCGGCGCTCTCCCGCCCTGAGCGCCCAGCTGTGGCACAAATCCGCCCCTGATGTGACAGTCTCCATGGGTCACGAGGACAGGCCTCTTCCTCCCCCGTCCCAGGCTGTTCCGGGGGTGGTCACAAGGAGCCAGGTAAGTGCTTCAATGTCCTCGGACTCAGCACGGCCACGACGTGGTGTGGCACCTCGAGCTCCACCCCGCTGCGAGGCCCCACCTGCCAGTACATCCGATGACGTTGTCCCTTTGGTCCCCCTTGTGCGGAACTTGGACGCATGGCTTGCGCCTTCCAGTCCATCACGAGGGCTGGTCCGGATCGTCCGACTCAGCTGCGCGATTCACTTCGCCAGGCATCCGCCCAGGTTCAGCGGTGTCCACTTCACCTTGGTGAAAGATGAAAACGCTGTTACCTTGCGCGGAGATCCCTATCTTCCTATGGAAGGACGTGATAGAACCTGTCCCTCCAGCCAAGATGAAGAAAGGGTTTTTTCAGCCCCTACTTCATTGTACCGAAAAAAGGTGGTGGGTTGCGGCCAATCTTGGACCTGCGAGTACTGAACCGGGCTTTACACAGACTCCCGTTCAAGATGCTGACGCAAAGACGCATTCTAGCGAGCGTCCGGCATCAAGATTGGTTCTCGGCGGTAGACCCGAAGGATGCGTACTTTCACGTCTCGATCCTCCCTCGACACAGACCCTTCCTGCGGTTCGCGTTTGAGGGTCAGGCGTATCAGTACAAGTCCTCCCTTTCGGCCTGTCCCTGTCTCCTCGCGTCTTTACGAAGATCGCAGAGGCTGCCCTTGCCCCATTAAGGGAGGTGGGCATTCGCATTCTCAACTATCTCGACGACTGGCTAATCTTAGCTCACTCTCAAGACATGTTATGCGCACACAGGGACCTGGTGCTCTCACACCTCAGCCGACTAGGGCTTCAGGTCAACTGGGAAAAGAGCAAGCTCCTCCCGGTTCAGAGCATCTCTTTTCTCGATTTGGAGTTGGACTCAGTCTCCTTGACGGCGCACCTTACGAACAAACGCGCCCAGTCAGTGCTGGCCTGTTTGAAGGCATTCAAACAGAAAACAGCGGTTCCACTGAAACTTTTTTAGAGGCTCCTGGGGCATATGGCATCCTCGGCGGTGGCCACCCCGCTCAGGTTGATGCATATGAGGCCGCTTCAGCACTGGCTCCAGACTCGAGTCCCGAGATGGGCATGGTGCCACGGGACACACCGCGTGACCATTACGTCGGTCTGTCACCGTCTTTTCAGCCCTTGGACCGACCTCTCATTTCTACGAGCAGGTGTTCCCCTAGAACTGGTCTCCAGGCACGTCGTGGTCACGACAGACGCCTCCACAATGGGCTGGGGCACTGTTGGCAACGGGCACGCAGCCGCCGGCCTCTGGACGGGTCCGCAGCTGTGTTGGCACATCAACTGCCTCGAGTTACTGGCAATTCTGCTCGCCCTGCGGAGGTTCGGGCCGTTGATCCAGGGCAAGCACGTGCTAGTTCGGACAGACAGCACAGCAGCGGTAGCATATGTCAACCGCCAAGGTGGTCTGCGCTCCCGCTGTATGTCACAACTCGCCCGCCGTCTCCTCCAACGGAGTCAGCAGCACCTCAAGTTGCTGCAAGCCACTCACATCCCGGGCAACCTCAACACTTCGGCGGACGCGCCGTCACAACAGGTTACCCTCAAGGGAGAGTGGAGACTCCACCTTCAGGTGGTCCAGCTGACTTGGAGTCGATTCGACAGGCACAGGTGCACCTGTTTGCCTCCCAAGAATCCACCCCACTGCCCGCTCTGGTACGCCCTAACCGAGGCCTTCCTCGGCATAGACGCGCTGGCACACAGCTGGTCCCCTGGCATTCGCAAATATGCGTTTTCCCCCAGTGAGCCTGCTTGCACAGACCCTGTGCAAGGTCAGGGAGGACGAGGAGAAGGTCATCCTGGTAAGCACCCTACTGGCCCGCCCAGACGTGGTGCTCGGACCTCACGCTCTACGAGGTGCCTGTATGCCTTTAAGTGGCGTCTGTTCGCTAAGTGGTGCTCTTCCCGTCAGGAAGACCCCCAGAGATGCGCAGTCAGATCAGTGCTTTCCTTCTTGCAAGAGAGGTTGGAAGGGAGGCTGTCCCCTTCCACCTTGAAGGTGTACGTTGCTGCCACATAGCGCCTTCCACCTCCTTTTGAGCTGAAGACGTGCACTGTTAATTCCCAGTAGTGTTCACAAAAGTTGTTCCCTGGTTGACTTCCTCCGAGCCCTGTGGCAGTCGAGTTTTCGGAGAGACTCGCTGCCGGCCCAGTACAGGCGCTAACTAAGAGCCCAGTTCTGGGGTAGGTGCTCCGCATGTGGCGGTTCTCTGTAAGGCTAACCCCATGCGATTTATATCTTCTGCTAATTCATTTCCCTGCTGGCAAACTGCGTCTTCCTTGGGCAGAGCCCCTCTGCTCCAGTCTCCATGTTGTAATAACTCCTCCCCCATTGGGCAGGATCTACCTTGAAGGCTCTCCACATGGTTGGAAAGACCATGTGATGTATTCTTCCACTTAAATATCCCCCCTCTCTTGGGGCGAGGTGTGGTCTCCGCAGTGTCCTCCCCTTGGGAGGGACACCCCCCGACTAGACCTGGTGGCCCAGTCGGATAATCCCCCTTCTTTTTTAGGGAGTGGAAAAAGAGAAGGGGAAAGAGGCCATGACTGGGTTAAGCCTGTCTCTATCTCTGGGTAGTCGACTTGTCCCCAAAAAGGGCCGTTCGACACTCATAACTGTGTTGGGGGAGGTTACGTGTCGACCTGGTGTGCTGGCTATGAGGCACATAGCAAGTCTGCCCACCACACACCGCCAGTTCACGTAACACAGTTCAGCCTTGTGGCGTTTTGTATAGGGACCCCTAGTGTCACTACATCGACAACAACGTCGAGTGAGTGACAGATAGGGAACGTCATGGTTACTGGTGTAACCTCCGTTCCCTGATGGAGGGAACGAGACGTTGGTCCCTCCTGCCACAACGCTGAACTACCCGCTGAAATGGCCGGACCTTATATCGGCTCCTCAGCGTAAAACCTGAATGAGTGGTTGCATACCAGCTCCTTTTATACCCGTATGTTCGGGGGAGTGGCATGCAAATACCACTCGCCAATTTTCATTGGCCTTTTATCAAAGACCAGAGGTGTCTCGGGCTCCCAAGAGTGACCCCTAGTGTCACTACATCGACACCAAAGTCTCGTTCCCTCCATCAGGGAACGGAGGTTACACCAGTAACCATGACATTTTTTATTGTTGCCTTTTATTGAATTGAGCTCTTGCTCGCTGTCTATCTCTGTCTCTCTCTCTCTCTGCATGGTTGAGAGTTTGGTGAGTGTTTACTCTTCTTTTCTTAGTTCTGTTTTGTTTTATATGTTATCTTTGTACCATTTTTGAAAGTTTAAACAAGAGAAGTTAGGGGTAGCGGCCAGATTTGTTTTTGTCTGACGGCCGTTGCCTCTGATTGAGGCATGGCGACTGTACAGCTGACACGTCGACATGAATTAAAATACCAGCCGACTTGGAATACTCCATTGAGGAGTGCATCTTGGCTGTGGGAACAGTAGTAGGTCATAGCTGCATAAAGTCAGCATAAAGGATGAACAGCGCAGTTGTACTTTTTCTAGAGTCATTTGAAAAGGCCAACTTAGTTGTTGAGCGAGGGGTAGTTATTAAAGATGAGCATTTTCCTGTCTTCCCACTTGTCAATCCCGCGAAGAAAGTTGTTCTCTCTAATGTGCTCCCACTTATTAGTGACAAAATAATAGAACGCGAATTGTCAAGACATGGGCAAATAGTTTTTTGAAAAGATACCACTTGGTTGCAAGTCTCCTCTTTTGAAACTTGTTCAACTTCATACGATTCTGAAAAGTGATTTGGAAGAACTGAATATTCCGTTAAAGTTAAAGGATTTGATTATGTAATTTTTGCAACCACTGAAACGATCAAATGTTTCAGGTGCGGGAAAGAGGGGCATTTAGCTCGTCCGTGCCCAGAGCAAATGGAAGATTTGCAGGTTGACTCAGATGAACAAAATGCGGCTCAGAATAGTGGCGTTAGAGTCATAACTGCAGAGTCTGAGTCGGATCAAACAGCACATTGTAGTAACGTGGAGATGAAAATTGATAGACCAGAGCTTGATGAAGTGAGAAACAGTGAGAAAGAGAAAAGAACTGATGCAGAGGAAGAAAGTGATATCACAGATACTGGGATGTTAAATGGGAAAGCTGTGAATGAAATTGTGGAGACAGATTTGGAGGAGGAAAGGGCAATAATGACAGATGAGTATGCTATGTTTAAAATCCCTGTTGTGAAAAGTAAAGCAGAAAAGAGTGAAGGGGTTTCAAAATCAAATAAGTCAATTAGAAAAAGTCAGGGTCAATTAAAGATAAGGAATACTGTAACACTGAGGAAATGTCTGATGATTATTATGCTGACGACTCTTCAGTAGCTTGTTTTGGGTACCTAGAATACTCAGATTCCACAGTGATGGTACATGAGAGTAAAAAAACAAGTGGATATAGCTTAGAAAGGGTGCAAAAATTCTTGAGTAGTACTTAGGATAAAAGGAATGTGGTGATAACTGATTTATTTTCTGATCGTGAGCTCTTTATTGATTCACCCAAGTTTTTAATGAAGCAGAGTTGAGGGGTGTTTATCAAACCAAGATGTACATAGTTTGTAAAAGACTGCAAAGTTGCGCACAGAACAAATGTAAGATGGTGGATAATAATCAGAAAAAACGGGGATGTTTTTTGTTAAGGTTGTTTTTTATAGTTGTAATACTATTAATATTTGAATTAAGGTTTACTACATTAAATTTAAATGGGGCAAGGGATATAAAGAAAAGAAGTCATTTTTTCCAGATGCTTCAAATTAAGAACACAGACATAGCTTTTGCACAAGAAACACACAGTAATATTAGAAATGAAGTTGATTGGAAAAGAGAATGGGGGGAACTGTAAAAACCAATACAAATGCTGGTGTTGGAATTTTCTTTGCAAAGCACTTTCTTCCATTGTCTTACAAAGAGGATGAGATTATTGAAGGAAAACTTTTAAAGGTTGTTGCAAAATATGATACTGTATTACTTGTTCTAATAAATGTAAAGGCAGCTGAAAGAATTATATTTTTAGAAACGTTGTTAAATATCATACAAAACTGTTATCCTGAACATTATCTTCTGTTGGCAGGGGATTTTAATTGTACGGCGAGTGATATTGATAGAAACCATCTAGAGCCATATACAGCCTCTAGACTGTCATTGATTCGTCTTATTGAAACAAATTATTTAATGGTGTTTTATTAACAAAGTTCAGGAGGAGCAAGTTCATTTAATCCGACCAATCACACAGCCAGAGAAAAAGTATATAACCAGCTGCTTACCTCTACGTAGCATTGAGAGATTCCGGCATTCGGCCCCGCCCATTGCCCATGAACAGACCCATGCAAGTGACTCAGATCATCAGATTTCACCTTCATCAAAACAGCTCTTCCGTCTAAATCATCTCGTTTCAACAGAAGCCACCACAGCAGCTCATTCGTTTCACAGCATCGACTGCTACCACTTTAAGTGCTACTTTTACTCAGAATCTCTATTTGCCAGAGCAGATCATTGCATGAAGCTGCTTCCGCAACTGGCTGCTTCGAAGCTGTACACATGTGAAACAGCTCTCTACGGCTGTTCATATGTTCTCATCTAAACTTTCCACCCGGAGTGGTCCATTCGCATGAAGCTGCTTCCGCAAACCGGCTACTTAAGCACTGTATACATGAAAAACAGCTCCTAACGACTGTTCATATGTTCTTATCTAAACTTTCCACCCAGAGTGGCCCGTTCACGTGAAACTGCTTCCGCAAACTGGCTGCCTCTGCTCCATATACATGTCAAACAGCTCTCTACGACTGCTCATATTTTCTCTTATCTAAACTTTCCACCCGGAGTGGTCCATTGTGTAAGCCTGCCTCCGTGAATGGGTGCTGCTCCAGCTTAATTCCACCCGAGCCCTATTACAGCTCCATTTGAACACAAGGGAAACAAAATATTAACTAATTAATTCAATCACCATTTCAACGCTCTCCAGCGTTTTAATCTGGTTCTTCCGCACAGGTGATTCCTGTCAGCCACATTACCTCGCCGCGCAGCTCGTTTAGGACGAGATCCATTCAGCGATTCTTTTTGTCAACTTCTAACATGAAAATCAAGATTGTTCTCCCTTCAAAGTGCCCTTCAGAGTGTGATTTATCCCATTTGGAACACAGGGGCAATCATGCAACAGCGAACTCTTTCCAATTGACCGATACTCTAATTACAACTTCTTTTCAAACCAACACAGACATTTCCGCACAGCACTTGCTTTGACCATTCCACAGCACACTGCAGTTATACACAGCCTCTGTCTGAGCAGACACGAGCCGAATTTGGCTCTGCAAGAGGCGGATCATGCGTCATGTCCCAACTCATTCATAATCATTCCGCAAACTCGCCTCCTCTCAGCATTCGAGCTCGCTTCGCCCAGCCCTGATAACACAAAGCAAGCACTGCTACAAACAGCCACTCAGCTCTACACTATAACACGACTTTCTATCATCCCATCAGAACAAACGCTTCACACAGCTAAAATCAATCCATCAATCATTTTATTACCGGATCATTGGATTACAAACTTTTATTACAAGCTTGACCATATAACTTAATTGCTGCATGATTTTAAAAGCGTTCAATAATCTTTCATAATTTTACGCTCCACCCAAGTTTAAAGTAACAGGTTTAAATCGACTCCAAATGACTCAGCTTGGCACCTTGCTTTATACACCAATATTTCAGCTTTTCTGTAGAATTTATTACTATAAACAAATCGTTTTATCCACCACACTATTGTAAACTCTGCTCTTATAGTATCTATTAAATCCAACTCTCAGGCACAAACTCTTACAATTTCATATTTATGGAATGGGATTAAACTATCACAGACACACTTCCAGAGGCGGAAAATCTTTCTTTGGCAAATTACATCCTTGCCACCCTGAATATACATTACCCTTCACTATCATCACGTTTGATAGAAATGTTGACTCCTTTCTCCACGCCTTCCACGGCCCCTGTCTCCACGGTAACTCCTCTCCATTCTATTCCCCTAAATAATTTTTTTTGGGGGGCTCATCCTCTCCAGGTTCCGGTGGTCGATTCCCTGCATTAGTCAGCGGTAGCGACCATGGTTAGTGAGCCAGTGCCCATGCCTGCCACGGTTAGCGAGCTAGTGCCCAAGCCTGCCGCGGTTAACAAGCCAGTGCCTATGCCTGCCACAGTTAATGAGCCAGAGCCAATGCCTGTAGCCTCGACCGTCCCAGAGCCAGTGCCTGTAGCCTCGACTGTCCACATTTCTATGCTTCTTGCTGGCCGGAAGAGGAGAAGAAGGAAAAGGACTCCTCCTCCCCAGTCTCTGCCCATGCTCACGACCACAGAGGTCGATCCCCAGTCTCAGCCTGTACTCTTCCACAGCTCTCAGCCCCAAGCCTTCCACGGCTCTCAGCCCCAAGCCTTCCACGGTTCTGAGCCCCGAGCCTTCCATGGCTCTCAGCCCTCGAGCCTCTCATGGCTCCGCCTTTCGTGGCTTCACCCATCGAGCCTTTCCTGGCCCTGCCTTCCATGGCTCCGCCTTCCACGGCTCCACCCCCCCAGAGTCTTCCATGGCTCCATCTTCTTTGGCTCCTCTCCTGGAGCCTCTCATGGCTCCGCCTCCCTTGGCTCCTCCCTCGGCTCCACCCTCAGACTCTTCCACAGCTCCGCCCTCTGATTCTTCCGTGGCTCCGCCTGCTTCCCCAGAGTCTCCTCCTCCAGCGGTTCCGCCTCCTGACCCAGTCCTTGCCCTGTTGCCACCTCCCAGTCCTCCTGACCCAGTCCTTGCCCTATTGCCGCCTCCCAGTCCTCCTGACCCAGTCCTTGCCCTGTGGCCACCTCCCAGGCCTCCAGACCCAATCCCTGCCCTGTGGCTACCTCCCAGGCCCCCAGATCCATTTCCAGACATGAAGCTGTCCCCCAGGCCTCCGGATCCATTCCCAGCCCTGAAGCTGCCCCCCAGGCCCCCAGATCCTTTCCCAGCCCTGAAGCCGCCCCCTAGGCCTCCTGATCATCCTCCTTGGATCCTTCATCTTCTGCATCATCATAACCTCCTCATCCATCATTGGGCGTCAGGAGTCGCCCTTTAAAGGGGGGGTAATGTCACAGTCTGTCTCCCTTATCTTCTTCAAGGACTCTTATTTTGAAGTGTTATGTTGAGTTAAGTTTGATGTTAAGATTTTTTGTTTGTTTCAACTCCAGCGTTTGTTTCCACTCCAGCGATTGTTCCACTCCAGCGAATGTTCCAGTGTATATAATTAAAAGATTCAAAGATTCTACTCCTGCGTCTCCTCTCTTCCTCTTCCACTCCTAGATGCCAACGTTTCAGCCACAACATGGTGTCTTTAGGGTCATACGACAAACTCCAACTACAAGGCAAACAGCGCAAACGCACTGTCCAAGCGCTGCAACTGTTCATGTGCCACAACCTCGGCACGTCTTTCAGACCATGCGTCTCAGCCCCCATGGCTCCGTAACCCATACTATGCCACTCATACTAAAGGAACCATCACCACCTAGTGACTGACAATCAGGCCGCTTTAGGTCTTCCCTAAACAGTCCACCACAAGCCGGCATCTCTGCATCAATCAATTTCTTTTAAACATCACCTACTATACACCTACACCTACCCCTTGATTGGGGTGGCGACGCCCTCCAATTGCAATTACAACAGCTCTCTGATCGCGAGAGCTCATTTCTATGCGGCCGCAACCACCACTGTCTTTCAGTGTTTCAGCCTAATTTTACTCTCTAATTCCTCCCTATCCTGCGCCTATTGGTTTTCTATCCCCCAAGCGGACCCTAGCATGAGGCTTCCTCTGCTTCGTTTGTTCTATCTTCTTTGGCACCTCTGCCCATCTGGCACACAAGGCTAGGTGAGCACCCCCTTCCCTTCGAGTACATCGTTTCAGGTTCCATTATTTTGGGGGGGAAGTTATTGTCGTTAAAATCACTTGGTTCCTCTTATTCTTTCCAACACATCATTTCCGCGCCTCATGAGGCTATGACGGCAGTGACTTCTGTTTGGACATGTTCTGTTTGGGGGGCATTCGAGCTCAGGCCAAGCCTAGAGCCCTCCGCCAGGGACAGCAAGCCACATATGTTTATGCTATCCTCACTGCAGGATTAAATTAACTTGCAGACTACTGAAGTAGGTGCGTGGAGAAGATTCCATGGTAATGATAGACAATACTCATGTACAAATGTAAGAGACAATTTGATGTCTATGGCAAGGTTGGATCAAATATATTGTTTTAAATATCAATTACAAATTCTGAAGTCATGCCACATTAATCCAATAAATTTTTCTGATCATTCAATGGTGATGTGTTTTTATTAACTCACTAAAGATAAAGAGTGCATATGGATTTTTAACAATGCTTTACTTCAAGATTCACATTTTAAAGAATGTGAGTTTTTTTAGTATTTTTATGGAGAAGTGAAAACATTTATTTTCAAGTATACAACAGTGGTGGGACATTGGGAAAAATCAAATACAAAAATTGGTTAAACAATACAATTTCAATGTCATTAAGAGCATAGCAAAAAGTATCAAAGCTCTTGAAAAGGATATTGTTGAACATCAAAGTTTAATTTGAGAATATTTTAAGTCTCTAAAGGAAAAAAATGCATTAGAGGATCTGTTAGGAGTCAAAGCACAGGGGGCGTTGATCAGATCTCGTTTTCAGAATTTTTCTGAAATGGATGCTCCATCGAAGTCCTTTTTCAGTTTAGAAAAGAAAAATGACCAAAGCAGATTCATTCACTGTCTTAGGTCCATAAATGGACAAGGGCTCATTGCAGTTTCAGATGTTCGCAGAAGGATTGCTGAGTTCTATGAGGATTTATATAAAAGTGAGTATGCAGAAGATCAAGCGCTGTTTGAAGAATTCTTAAGTGGCTTACCACAAGTGAAGGAGACAGCCAGGGCAAAATTGGTGAAGCTGTTGACTGTAGGTGATTTACACAAAGCTTTGCAAAGCATGGACATTAGAAGGGCTCTAGGAATAGATAGTCTCACGGTTGACATTTATAAAACTTCCTGGGGTATTTTAGGCAGTGACCTATTGGAAGTTTTTTTGCGATAGCATTTCCAGAGAGAAACTGCCTTTGAGTTGCAGGTGTGCAGTCCTGACACTTTTGCCTAAGAAAGGTGACCCGAAGGAAATCAGGAACTGGAGCCTCATGTCCTTGCTGTGTGTAGATCTAAAAAAAATTTGTCAAAAGCTTTGGCCAACAGGCAGAAAAAAGATATGGGGCAGATCATACATATGGATCAGTCCTACTGTGTACCTGAGAGATCTATCACTGATCATATTGCTATAATTACAGATATTTTTGATGTGGCCAGACTTGCAGGTCAAAAATTTGGTTTAATCTCTTTAGACCAAGAAAAAGCATTTGACCGGATAGAACACTGGTATTTATGGAATGTTCTTGAGAGTTTTGGTTTTTTCCCAAGAATGTATTAATATGATTAAGGTGCTATATGGTGACACTGAAATATTGTTAGGGTCAATGGTGGCTTAAGTGCTCCATTTAAAGCTCAAAGAGGAATCAGACAGGGCTGTTCTCTCTCAGGGATGTTGTATTCTATAGCAATTGAACCATTTTTATGTAAACTGAGAAAGCTTTTAGAAGGTGTGTCTTTGTATGGTGAGCAAAAATGTTACTTATCTGCATACGCCGATGATGTGATGGTGGCTGTTAAGGGAAGAGATGATATAGAAAAAATAAAAATAATAGTGGAGGATTATGGTAAATTATCATCAGCCAAATTGAACTGGAGTAAATGTGCTGCTTTGGAAGTAGGTGGGTGGAATGAGAAAAACCAAGATTACAGGAGGGTTGTCATGGGTTTCAGGTGGAGTTAAATATCTAGGAGTTTTTTTTAGGTGATGAGCAAACAGTTTAGAAAAATTGGGAAGGGGTAATAGAAATGATTGAATGAAGACTTAGAAGATGGCCCCAAATGTCATATATGAGGCGCGCACTCATTATTAACAACTTGGTGGTATCAACTCTATGGCATCGTTTAGCATCACTTGAACCACCTGAAGGTCTTCTGTCAAAGATACAAGCTTTAACTGTTGATTTCTTTCTGGAATAAATTGCATTGGGTTCCACAATGTGTTTTATATTTATCAAGGGATGAGGGTGGGCAAGGTCTTGTACATTTGGAAAGTCGAAAAGCAGCTTTTAGGTTACAGTTTGTCCAAAAAAATGTGTATGGTGAAAATAACATGTGGAAGGCAGGAGCTAGTCTCCTGGAACAAGCTGGAGGTTTGGGACTCACAAAAAATATTTTTTGGACTAAGTGTTTAGAGAGAGACTTGAAAGGACTTTCTACATATTATTATAGCATTTTAAAAGCATGGGCATCCGTGAAAATATCAAGGACTACACCTACATTGTCTCTCTATTGGCTATTAAAAGAGCCTTTAGTGAGAGATGTAAGACTAAAAATATCTGAAATGGCAATATCTGGGATGATTAACAGTTTAACAAACGCAAAAGTGATCACATTTTATGAAATTTGTGGACATTTCCGGGTGTAATTTTGAGGGAGTAGATGCAACAGCACAACGCTTAGGAATAAAATCAAGGAGGATAATAAGAGCAAAGGAATTTTAAGAAAAACCTGACATAAGTGATCCTTTCCCAGATATGGAAATTTCACATGATTTTACAGAAGAAGACAGTTCTCATCCACTGCTTGATGCCAAATGTGTAAATGGTTTAGAATTATTTTCAGTCAGTGTTAAGGTATTAAACAAAATTAAGCTTAAGGGTAGGACAAACACTCCATGGAGTTCTCATTTTAGTGTTGAAAATGATTGTAAACCTGACTGGAGAATATTGTACAAGCCACCATTGACCAAAGTTACTGGAAATTTGCAGTGGAGAATACTGCATGGTATTATTGCTGTAAATGCATTTACTAGTATTATAAACAGGTCAATTGAAAGTAAATGTCCTTTCTGTGAACACAGAGAAACATTTTTCCACTTTTTTTTTATATTGTGATAGACTTAAGGTTTTATTTTTAAGATTTCAAGCTATGCTTGCAGATTTTAAGGTTTTATTTTCTAATGTTGGTTTTATTCATGGTTATAAATATTGGAGAGAAAATAGAAAAAAGGGGCAGTTATTAAATTTTATTGTTGGCCAAGCAAAGACAGCAATACTTTTGACAAGAGGGAAAAAATAGAAG
This sequence comes from Myxocyprinus asiaticus, assembly GCF_019703515.2. NCBI lineage: Eukaryota > Metazoa > Chordata > Actinopteri > Cypriniformes > Catostomidae > Myxocyprinus > Myxocyprinus asiaticus. Next base: position 25,573,434 of record NC_059344.1, read on the forward strand.
GGTGAGAAGGACAGGATGTGGATGACTTCATAAAAGCAAGAATAAGACAAGAGTTTTTGTTTTACAAATCTATGAAGAACATTGAAGGTTTTAAGAATGTATGGAATTATGAGGATATATTGAGCTCTGTTATAGATGATGAATTAATATTTTCAATATGTATTGAGTGAAGTGTATGGAATTGTTAAAGTGTAAAATGGAATAAAATGTTTTTGAAGTATGTTTCAAAATTCAATAAAATCTCTCTCTCTCTCTCTCTCTCTCTCTCTCTCTCTCTCTCTCTCTCTCTCGCTTTCCAGGCAATCATGGCAGAGTAACACGTTGCCATCACTGCCAAGCTCAGGATCCTTCCATCCTCTCTTTTACAAAATGTCTGAATTCAGTGCAGCGGAGGGCAGTGTATTAGGACGCATATGGCACTAATTACTGATTAGTGTGTTGGCAAAAAATAGCCAGTCTTTCAGGTGGCTTCTTTAATTCCTCCTGTGTTTAATAAGCGTTGTTCAATCCCGTGTGTACAAATCATCCTTTATACCCATCTAAATGAATCTGCACAGTTACCCTGCCCTGTTATAGCAGTGCGATACAAGCCCACTTGAAAGTGGGTGAAAAAGAGAAGAGAAAGCACGAGGCAATGCCTGAACTCAAAGTGCTTTTAATTGAACCTCATTGCACACATCACTTAAATGTAATTTGGTGGTTTCTATGAGATGTATTCAGAATTAAGCATAATGAACAAAGCTTGCTCCCCCTATGCATTGCTGTAAGCTGAGCCGTGTGTCAGATTGCTGCTTTGACGGATTCTGACTTCAAAAGCTTAACGTTGTCAACAAATAATGAAATAAATAAGAGGAAAGCATGATTATTCAAGTACTTGGTTTATCGCTCTCTTTTTTTTTTTTTTAGTTTATGCGTTGCATCCGATTGCCTAATTAACTCCTTCTCTACTGCACAACAAAGTGGCGTCTCCACAGCAAGCCATTCTGACACGCTGCTTTGACACATATGTGCTATGAGCATTTTAATGTAAATTGAATTTGAAGGTGTGATGTATTTTGTTAATAGGACCTATTTAGAGAGAGAGCGCGCCAGGATATTTTACCTTTTAATATGGAAATAAAGAGGTGATTGTGAGGGCTTCGGAGTAGGAGGCATATTAGCATGTCATAATTTGCATGTTGCGTGATGTAGAGTGATAGATAATGTGAGCAGTTTAGAGGCAACAAAACCATTGGAAAATATTGCAGTACTTGCACAGATCTGTGAAAATCTGAGCTGTGTTACACATTGACTGTGTGGTCAAACTGAAGGCCCACAACTTGATCTGCTCAGACAGAGGTTTACTCCCATAGCCACACACTGACTCTGGGTACTAGTTAATCTTTGCATCACAAGAGGGTACTGCAGTTAATAAGAACAAACACACACCCATACTCACTCACACACAGGTGGGAATCGTTTTGCTTTGTCTTCAGGCTCCAATCCAGGCTTAGCCAGCAGCAGGTAAAGCTCTCTGCAAATTGTAGCCCAAGGGCAGGTGTTCTTTACTCAGTGCTCAGTGCTGTTTGAAGCTGTCTGACTGGAATGCATGAACCACTGATATATTGAAAATTGGGTTTGTTTTCACCATTAACCCATCGATGCCACCTGTTTTCCAATGCAGTTTGCATGAAACATTGATTCCATCTGACACCCTTGGTATGTTTGAACTACTGCCAGATATTTTCTTTTCTTTTGAGGGGCCATACTACTGTGGTTTAATTTCATTATAATTTAGTTTTTTTAAATAAATGTATTCTACGGTCACGCCATCTGCACAAATGTAAATTGTTTAAATACAGCGGATGTTTACAATTGATCATTTTCTGTGATATAACTATAACAAACATTTTATATTATATAATGCTTAACATGGTTAGTTATTGTACATTCAAGGAGTTGACAATGTAATAAATTTTTAATGCAAGGATTTTCATATATTGATATTCAAATATGCATGAACTACTGATCTCTTCTGAATTAGATAATGCTTTTTATTGACTTATTATAGTTATTTCATTGCAATACATATTATATATATATGTGTTACTGTACATAATCGTTATGTCTCTTGCTGAATTTAAGAACTGTTTTCAGTATTTATTGATGACTGCACAAAGTTGCAGAGGATTCTCTTTATTTGTGCAGCCAAGTGGAGAAATTTAATTTGACTCTAGTCATAAATTGGACGTGGCTCCTTTAAGAACCGGAGATGTGTGACAAAGGAGTTTTGCAACACCTGCTTTCCGACACTCTCTAGTGTTAGAGACATAAGAGTGTTGGGCCTCATGTATTCAGAAAGAATAGATTTTTTTTTTTTTTTTTTGATAATTGATAATTATCTTTGATAATTGTTGAATTTGAAGGATCAATAAGCTAGTGTTAATTTTAATTAATGTTTCATTGATGTTAACAATTAACGATTATCTTTGATAATTGTTGATATAAATGATTAAAAAAAAGCTAACATTGATTCAAATCAATGTTCATTTGTTTGTAATAATTAATAATTATCTTTGATAATTATTAATTATTGCTAATAACCAAACCCACTCCTAAACGTAGCATATTACATTTACTGGAGCCTCATATGAGGTTTTAATGAGTTAGATTCTATTATTTAATTTAAATATTAATTAATAACTAAAGAAATAATTACCAATTATTTCTGATAGTAACACTGATCTAAACAACCAGTAAAGCCCTACATATTAATTGAAGCCCCGTGTGAGGCATCCTACGTGCCAGTTTGTCACAGTGTGTATGCATAACAATCCAAAGTAATAACTTGAATCCTTACTTCAAAGTTGGTTCTGTTTGACAATTGACTTCTCTCACAACTTGCCAAGCATAAGCCAGTGTGGAGTGAAAGTGCTCTTAAGAGTGAATTAGGGGTTGGTAAATCTACGATAGTCTGCTTAAAACCTGCTGTTGTTGTTATTTAACTCCTAACGCTTTCACCTAGATGTTACAGAGAGGTGCCAAGTCACCTCATTGACGTCCACCAAAGAGAGAACACAGTGAAATTTGCACATTACATAACAGTAGCCCGTAAGCCACAGGTCGAAGCCTCTCACCTGTGCATTCGTGTCAGCATTATAGCAACTTAACACAACAAGCTATCAGAGCCACTGTGTCGCAAGAATTTTTACTGCCCCAGTAAAATGAGTCACCAATTGCCCCATGTGACTGGAGCTGAAGCTCCACAGAGGTTAGTCGACCCAGCACTGAAAGATGTGGTCGCTGCTGTCCTCCGTCTCTAGAGATAACCTTAACAGCTACAATATTAGTCGTTGTGATGAAGCATTGCAGGAACTAGTTGATTATGTCAACAACCCGGTCGGGAAGCCAAAGCGCACAATCCTGGACCTAGAGGGCCAAATGTTCCTTCTTCATCACTGCAAAACCCAACTGCAAACTGTAGAGCACCAGGCCCAGCTCGCCCAGCTGCAGAGCCAACCAAGCGGTGCAGAGGGAAAATCTCAGCCTGCACCAAGACATTAGGTGCACCCAAGCTGAGAAAGTCCAGGCACAGGAAGATAATGCCCGGATGCAGGAGGAAAACGAAACCCTGCGCAGGCAGCTTCAAGCTGCCCAGCTAAGAGTAGAATCAGATCAGGTAAGTGCAGCTGAAACGCACAGCACATCTGACATAGAAGAGGGCCCCCTCTTTAGTGCTACGTGTAGAAATGTGCCCCTGAGAAACCCAGGGACACACACTAGGAGCCGAGCTGCCCCTAGTGGTACAGTCTCTGACTTCATCCTCCAAGACACTTTTCAAGCTCCTCCAGCGGCCCGCTGGTTGGATGCAGATGCCCCTCCTTACAGTTTCCCCCCCAGTCAGTTTTCAGTCACGCCACCTTGCTGATTCCACACCATGGAGGGGGGACAGTTATTTTCAAGCTCAGAGTGGTGTAAGCGGCTCGAAGATCCCATTAGCCAGGGAGCTGTATGCAACCCGGGGTCCACCCACACGCATTGACTGGACTCCTTCCCCATCACGAAAGGGAGGAAGTCATCCTCATCGCTATAGCGATCCGAGTGACTATGATGTTTCGGATGACTTGGAGAACCCGTGGTCATACTGCCACCAAGGCTTGCACATCTGACAACTCGAGTCCCTCGCAGGGGACATAGAGCGCTTTGACCAAAGTAATCGAGATTCAAACATCGACAATTATAATTACCATAGCTGCTTTCGCCATCACCCAGAAGAGGCACGAGCCTCCGTGTGAGTATTACAGACGCCTGAGAATCATGTACTTCCAAGGAAGTAACGAACCAGGTCTGGAGGAGGAACAAGCTTTCAAGTCTCTTTTCCTTCACAACCTCCACGAGTGTGTGCGATATGACATCACAATGCACTGCAGAACGGGCAACCCCACCATGCAGGAAATCAGAAGGTACGTGCAACTGGCATGGGAGACAAGCATGTGCCCTGCCCGAGGGCATGAAGGTGACGCCAGATTCCTGGGGATCCAAGCCTCAGAATGTGCAGACCTAGCGCTTGAAGGTAACAAAATGCCTCGCGTTAAGGTGAATGCTAGAACAGGACCCCAGAGGCACCAATCACCCCGCCAGCAGGGTAGGCAACAGAACCAGGGGGGTGGTGACCAGACACACCCCCAGGGTCATGGCAGGCCTAAACAACAAAACGTTCACCGGCCGAAAGGAAAGGCACGGTTTGAACAAAAACCCAAACAAGAAGGTGAGTGGTTAGACAAGGTTTCAAATCTCCTCAGAGAACAAGATTTGAGAAAGGAAATGGAGAATATAAGGAGATGCTTGACTGAGTTAGTAACGAAGCTTGACGTGCTCCATTGTTCACCAGGTCTGCCAAACTCCTCAAAGGAACACGGCACTGAAACTCCGTCAGTATGACTAGACGATGTACCCCCTCCCGTTAACGCCAAAATTTACTTTGTAGGTTGGGAAAAGGGGAACAGGGTCCAAGTTGCTCCCCAGAAAAGTCACTCCTAACACACCACTCCCTCCTTTTCTGACCTTCTTGGGCGATCTGTACCGTAAGGGCAACACCTGACACATGGGTGCATCGGCTCCCACGCACTACTCGACACTGGTTCCAAAATAAGTCTAATGGGTTCCAACACCTTCGCAGAGGTGGCTAGAGCGAAGCTCTCCCTTGGCAAACTGTTACAGACAGAACTGCAGTGTAAGCATCACAAGCTACACGCAAGATAATTTGTCTCACAAAACGGGTGTGGATCGACATTACCTTTCAAGGGATGATGCTAATAAACCCTGTTTACATATGTCCCATTAATACGGAACCACTGTTAATTGGCCAGGACTTACTGAACCGATTGGCTCTGCTCATTCACTGCCATCGTGGACACGTGGGCTCAGGTTGACATACCACGTGCAAGCTCATCGCTGCTCTCAGGTGTAGCCTCGTGGCACAAGGAAGTAATGTCTGACTTGAAACTGTGGCCATACAATCTCGCTGGACGAGTTGAGATCACTCTGTGTTCCACCGAACACTCTAACAGATCTGAAAGAGACCGCTGAGCAATCCGCATCTTCATCTGTTTGCCTGCAGAAGTGAAGAGAGAAAAGATTTCTCTTCCATCTTCAATCAAGTCGACGTCGCTGATTTCTCCGCCAGCCCACCGAGAATCAGCAGCCATACCGCCCGCCGACAGAGCGAGGAAACGGCCTCCCGTCATCACCTGAGCCTCGAGGAACCGAGTCAGAGTTAAAGGATGGATGAACACACATTCTACGTCCTCATACGATTCAAGTAAGAGGTTTACGTCTGGGCAGAGATAGAATATTATAGTGTGTTATTCTTGTGTATCAAGGTTATTGCTTGTACAGCTCATTGCGGCTAATACTCAAGGTATTTAATTATCATGAATGAGATCTGCTGTGTTGTAGTCTAACCACATAGGACTGTTGTGCATTTCCGCCATCGCGGGTGAGACTGGCACACTGAGTTTATCCATTAAAGAATCAAAGACCGCGGGATGGTTTACAAGCCGTCCACTGCGTCTCTGAGTGATAAACTAACAGCTGCTTTCTCTCCCACGATCGTGAAATCGGCTTTGGGGCCGTCACTTTATTCTCTCTCTCTTTCGTACTAACCACACACACACACAAACCCCTCACAAACATTCTCACACACATTTTTGGTTAGTAGATAGCTTTGTGATAAAGCTCAGCTTTGTCCCTAAGCTATCGTACAAGCAGATACACGCGGTAAACTGGCAGACGCCATTGACTGGTTTCTCTCCGCCCACATTCGAGGCCATATTCTCTGGCCAGAAGTCTCACGTGACATACTCTCCACGAGAGTCACGTCCACCATTTTGTGCGCGTCCCTCCATACACACACACACGCACACACACACACACCCTCATGTGTTATAGGATTATTTTGGTTACCATATCTAATCATATCACTGTTTATTTTGTAGTTGAAAGTCGGAAGTTTATTGACTGCATTGTATTAATTATTAATTGATATTACTGCATAAATAAATGTTGTTATATTTCAAAGAGAAGTGTTTTGGTTTGTTTTGCATACACCTGTGTCCAATGCTGAAGGGATGTCAGTACTCGGATTCAAGCCTTCATTCATTGTTTCTTTTCGAAAATCAATATTCGGATGTCGATTTTCCTAAGAGAACAATCTAATATTGAGACTGTTATACTATCTGGTTATTAATCCCTGATTCCAGGGTGGTGCCCTGGCGAAATTAATATTCTATTGATTTTTTTTTGTGGATAATTTATAGTTATCTTTGATGATTGTTGAATTTGAAGGATCAATAAGCTAGTGTTAATTTTAATTAATGTCTCATCAATGTTAACAATTAATGATTATCTTTGATAATTATTGATTTAAAGGATTTTAAAAAGCTAACATTGATTCAAATCAATGTTCTATTGATTTTAATAATTAATAATTATCTTTGATAATTATTAATTATTGCTAATAACCAAACCCGCTCCTAAACGTAGCGCACTACATTTACTGGAGCCCCATATGATGTTTTAATGAGTTAGATTCTATTATTTAATTTAAATATTAATTAATAACTAAAGAAATAATTACCAATTATTTCTGATAGTAACACTGGTCTAAACAACCAGTAAAGCCCTACAAGAGCATGCATTGGGCAAGAGAGAGGTAGGCTAATGTTTGTATTTTCATTTGACTATAGCCTCTACCATATTTAATTTTTGCATTTAATTTTTGTATTTCATTTTTTGTATTTCATTGTATCGTATTTTGTTTTTTTGTATTTTCTTTATTCTTTTTTTTATGTACGGCTCCATCGACCACTTTTCTTTTTTATAAACAGCTGTCAGACTAAACCCCCAAAAGATATTTTTGTATCCTGTGTTGTTTCTTTACAACCCACTGGCTACATCTGTACAAGTGTCAATTTTTTTGTGTCAAAGCGTCTTGTCATGTTTATGTTTTTGGTTGTTCAGATATTTAGCTAAACTCTTTAAGATGGTATTTTTGGCTTTAAATACTAAATAAGATTTATAATTCATACAGTATATTAAATTTTTTTGCTAGAGCACTTGACAATTGATTATTAGAGAATACATTTAAGAATATACAGTATACAGTACTGTGCAAAAAGTCTTAGGCACATTATATCTTAAAAAAAAAAAAATTGTCTTTAAACAATTATTTTATATATTCTGCATTTAGAGTATCACTTGGAAAATATACATTTTAAATTTCAACATTCCCTTTGCAAATATAATTGAAAAGAAGAAGAACAAGGAGCCTCACAACAGATGGTATGGCCCCCATAGAGCCCGGATCTCAACATCATTGAGACAGTTTTGGATTACATGAAGAGGCAGGAGCAACTGAGACAGCTTATATATAGTATATAGAAGAACTGTGGCAAATTCTCCAAGAAGCTTGGAACAACTTATCTGCCAGCAACCAAGAAAAACTGTGTCCAGGTGTACTTAGGAGAATTGGTGCTGTTTTGAAGGCAAAGGTGGTCACATCAAATAATAATATAGGCTTTTTTATGTTTACTGGACTTTGTATGATGTTAGTTGGAATGGTGGTGGTGTAGTGGACTAAAGCACTGAACTGATAAGCAGAAGGTTGTTGGTTCAATCCCCACATCCACCACAATTGTGTCCTTGAGCAAGGCTCTTAACTCCAGGTTGCTCCAGGGGGATTGTCCCTGTAATCAGGGCACTGTAAGTTGCTTTGGATAAAAGTGTCTGCCAAATGCATAAATGTAAATGAAAACTATGAATGGGATTATTATTTGAAGAATTCCTTACTACAGTATATGCAACATTTGCAGCATTTTTCACAAGTGCCTAAAACCTTTGTGCAATACTGTGTGTGTGTGTGTGTGTGTGTGTGTGTGTACATATAATGTCATTCTAGCATTGCTTTTTATGGTGATTCCCTTTAAGTTCAATTTAATTAAGTCATTTTATATGTAGTGTATACACATTGTTTATAAACACAGTTTAATGAATGCTATGATCACTGCAGTGAAAAATAAGAAAGGTTAGCATAGTATTTAAACATTAGTTACAATTAAACATCATTATGAAGTGCCAGTGAAATAATTCTCCCTCTTGTTTGTGTGTGTTTATTGTAGGGGCAGGACCCAGGGTTGATTTGACTCTTCAAGTGTGTTTTCTGCTGTTTGACATTCCCTGCATCTCTCTCTCTCTCTCTCTCTCTCTCTCTCTCTCTCTCTCTCTCTCTCTCTCTCTCTCTCTCTCTCTCTCTCCTATAAGCTCTGCTGTCTATAGCTTGTGGCGCTCCCAGTGGAGCAGGGTCTTTCCACTAACAAAATGCAAAATACAAAATTAATAAAAACACCCTTTGAAACTGACAAATACGCCTCAGGCAAAATATTGGCCCGGCGGCTGCTTAAAATTTAATCAGTATTTCTTATTTATTTATTTATTTTCCACGGCCATGCTCATATTTTTAATAACACGATGCTCGGGCTGTCTATATACAAAGTTTTCTTCCATCAAGAATTACATGTTTAATAGGTCCTGACAGTCCATGGACTCTCCAGTTCCCCTGGGGGATCCATGCTAATAAAATAAACATATTTTCTTTATTTCTTTACCTTAGGCCTTGTCCCTCTTTCAGAAATTGATTTGATCTTCCTGAGGTGAATAAACTTTATACTATGTTTTTATTTGGGAAACATATATTTTATGTTGTATTTCTTGTATTTAATTGTACTTTAGGTGACATCTTTTGCCTTTCAGTTTATAAATATTTATATGGAAGCTATTAATTTTGTAAAAAACAAAACAAAACAAAAACATGACAAAAATAAAAATTACAGGCACTGTGAACCTTTTAGTTTAAAATAGAAGTAGCTTAATTTTTCAGTGCAGTCATGTACAGTAAATGTAAAACATTTTGTGTAAAGTTTGATGCAATTTTTTTTAATTGTTTAGATTTTTACAGATATTTTTTATTTCAAACATTTCTATTCAGTTTGTCTTTATATTAACTAATGGCCATGACAAATTGCTTTTGCTTTATTAATACTGGTATTATTCATATTTCAGCATTATTGAGCTTTATGCAGCATTATTGAGTTGCCCTTAGAGTTATGTATATTACACTCAATTCCATGGTAACTTAATGGTACAGGTGTTTAAAAGAAATTATGCGTGTGTGGGTAGCACATTTCCATAAACTTTTTCAACCTAAAGATTTTAGATTAAAATGAATGAATGAACATTACACTAAATAGCGCTTTTCTGACACTCCACTCAAAGTGCTTTACATTGTGAACAGGGGGTTCTCCTCAACCACCACCAGTGTGCAGCATCCACTGGGATGACATATGAATGTATGATTAAAGTATATATTTTAATTTTCCTTCACTAGGTTTTTATTTTTTATTTTTTATTTTTAAATGTGCAAATATTCCATGTAGTCTCTCAATTAAATGGTCATAAAACTGTGTGCATAATAATGCATAAAACAATTAACAAAATGTTGTTTAAATTAGTTTTAGATGGAGAATAGCATGTCAGGACCCCAGGACATGTCAACTTTCCAGAAGTCAACTATACCCATATCTATTTTGTGATGTTTATATAAGGTTCAAGGTTCAAGGTTTATTATTTGTCACATACATATTACATACATGTGATGTAGTGAAAAGTTTTTCCTTAGTTCCTCGTCCCACAGTGCAACAACAAACAGAACCAACAACGAACTAAGGGCATACACCCACATAATGATTAAAAAATAGAATAAAATAAATAGACTATAAAGAAATATAAGGTAAATAAATAATATATAGTAGAAAATGCTAATGGGTTAGGTTAGGTTAGGGTTAGGTTGTACAAATGTACACAGTATACAGAACTATACAGTGTGCAAAATGTGTAGTTAATTAAAATTTAAAGTAGAGTGCAAGCTGTTTTGTGTCTGTGCGAAGCTGTAATATACAGACTCTCTCAAGTGTCCCCATTCAGTAGCCGGATTACCTGAGGATAAATACTCCTCCTGAGTCTTGTTGTGTTGGTCCTCAGGATCCGGTAGCGCTTCCGCTAGAGTCTGTATCCAGGGTGGTAAAAATTCTTTGATAATTCTCCTGGCCCTTGTCCTGTATCGCTGGGTGTAGGTGTCTGTGACGCAGAGGAGAGAAGTCCTGATGGCCTTCTCCGCTGTTCTCACCGCTCTGGACATCGCCTTTCAATCCTGGGCCATGGTGCCTCTAAACCAGGCGGTGATGCTCCCTGTGAGAGGACTCCCCATAGCACCAGTGTAGAAAGCCCTTAGCACTCTATGGGAGACCTTGAAACTGGCCAGGCGTTGTAGGTGGTAGAGACGCTGGCGCGCCCTTGTCACCAAGCTGTTTGTGTGTGTTGTCCAGGAGAGGTCTTCTGTGAGGTGGACCCCAAGGTATTTGATGCTGCTCACCCTCTCAACTGTGGCCCCGTTGATCATCGGGGGCTGTAGTTCCTCACCTGCTTCATCCCGTAATCAATAACCATCTACTTGGTCTTGGTGACATTCAGGGAGAGGTTGTTATTGCGGCACCATGTGGAGTGGACATCCACTTCCTCTAAGCAGGCCTTCTAATCAGTTAGTGATGAGGCCTACCACCACTGTGTCATCAGTAAACTTCACCAACTTGTTGGAGCTGTGTTTGGCCGAGCAGTCAATGGTGTAGAGGGAGTAAAGTGGGGGGATGAGGACACAGCCCTGGGGACTCCAGTGCTGAGGGTGAGCGTGGAGGAGGTGTAGTTTTCCATCCTGACCACCTGAGGGGCGTCCGGTTAGGAAGTCTTGGATCCAGTGGCAGATAGAGGAGTTCAGCCCCAGGTTCTGGAGATTTTGCAGAGGTGTGAGGGGATGATGGTGTTAAAGGCGGAGCTGTAATCCACAAACAGCATCCGCATGTAGTTCCTTTTCCTCTGGTCCAGATGGGAGAGAGCAGTGTTTATGGTGTGATAAATGGCAACATCTGTGGACTGTTGGACAAGTATGCAAACTGTAATGGGTCCAGGCAGCTGGGGAGAGAGGAACAGACATAGGTTCTGACCAGTTTTTCAAAGTACTTCATCACTATAGAAGTGAGTGCTACAGGATGGTAGTCATTCATGGAAGCAGGACGGGCGGTTTTGGGGACAGAAATGATGGTGGTGGATTTAAAACATGTGGAAAAGACACATTGGTTGAGTAAGTAATTAGAAATGGTAGTGAAGACTGGTGCTAGCTGGTTAGCACAGACTTTTAGCACATGTCCGGGGATGTTGTCTGGGCCGCTTGCTTTTCTGGTGTCAACTTTGTATAGCACCTTTCTCACATCCAGTTCTGAAATGACTAGTCTTTCCTCTTCTCCAGCCAAACCTGATGGTTCATACTCATGGTTTTTCTGGTCTATGCTTGTGCTGGTAACCTCAAACTGTGAGTAGAATATATTCAGGTCGTTGATTAGGGAGGCAGTGCCATTGTTTATTGTGGGGGGCTTGGGTTTGTAGTCTGTAACAGTTTGCATGCTCTGTCACAAACACCTGGAATCTGCCTGCTCAAACTGGGTCTCAATCCTGTCCTTATATTTCCTTTTGGCTTCCCTCACTGTTTTCCTAAGGTTGTAGGAAGCCATTTTGTAGTCGTCCATGTTGCCGGTCTGTAGCCCTGCGTTATAGGCAGCTGTGCGTGCGTTCAGAACCTTCCGCACGGATCGATCTACCCATGAAACATGCTGTCTGTTCTGACACATGTAGGTCTAACTCAAACATGTCACACTGTCTTTTCCCCTAAAGATATCCTCCACTTCCCTCTTTTTTTACTTTCTTGGTTATTAACTGAGATCATGAGTCAAAGCTTTCAGTGAAAGTGTAGACTAAGACAAGCAATACTTAAGTTTTCCTCTGCATCAATATTAATGACTCAATATATTATGCATATTATTCTTTAAATACCACATAAAATGTGTTTTTGTGACTTACTCTTAATTTTGCATATGCTCTTAAGGAAGATGCATTAAATAGTAATTGCCATTAAATTGATGGTGGAGGCAGCACTGTTTTTTGTCACTCAATTTGCCGAAACTATCTTTGACAAGTCTTTCTCCCAGTACTTAGTATTGCATGGTCATCTTTGTTAGGAGAGACGCAAACTCAGCATTAAAAAGAGTAGGAAGAACAGGGAAAGAGCACAGATTCAGCAGAGCACCTTCACATTAAGTACAGCAGCTATAGATAATTCAGTCCATCAGTGACATCCTACTGCAGGACATGTTGGCATTTTGAGTCTGGGACACAGTGAGAGTGGGAGAAAGAAGGAAAAGTGCAATACTGGAAAGCCACTATTGATTAGTGTCAGCAGTCTGATTGTGTGACTTACTTGTGTTGGCGTACAGTATACTTAATTTAGCAGCATTCTGCTCCTGGGACCTCCTGGGTAAAGAACAATGCTGAGCACACTCGATGTAGGGCAAGCACACATTGACTCCTGTGTGTTTGTAATCTAACAGTGTAAAATGGGCCGTGGCCCAAAAGGAAGACAGGAAGTGTATTGACAGGCAGGGGGAATAATGTTATTCTAGGCAGAAGTGCCAGAGAAAATGAGTGTGTAATGTATGTGTGTGTTATGCCTGCTTTGCTCCAAGCACTCATAATAGTGTGCTAATCAAGGCTAGCATCTTTTAGGCGAGGAGAAAAGCTCTCCGTGATTCTCAGAAATGGGTGTCTATTAGTGGTGGGCATCTTTGATGTGAGTAATTTAGTCTCCTAATTATACAAATGGGGTAATAACAATGGAAATAACAAAGTATGTGTGTGTTAGCAAGTGCGTTCAGCCTGCTTCTGTTTACTTGTATGGTCATGGCCTTAAGCCACACTCATGCATGCACACACACTCACTCACACACACATACTCAAATGCTCAATTCTCTGATGGCTCAGCAAGGGATTTCCTGCTGTAAATCAGAACAACAATAAACAACAATAAAGAAAAGAAAATCCTCCATGTATAGTTATTAACATGCCTCAAATTCTCCGAGCAGAGACAGTGACTTTTCTCTTTGATGTAGTTGATTACAGTTGCTTTTCCATTGCCTTCGCCCCAGGACAGCATCCTCATGCCTGGATCCCAGCAACTGAAGCTCAGAGCTGATCTTACAATATTTTCCTGTGACAAACTTCTATGAACAGATTTCTTTCTCACGTGATTATACCCGGCTCTCAACAGATAAGTGTTCGCAGCAATCGAGAAAAGTTGTTCTTTTAAAGTTTCTCTATTACAGAAGAAGAGATAACATGCTCCATTTTCTATTGCCATAGTTGAAAAGTCTTGTTCAGATAAAGAATACCAAACCAACAGATCGAACTCTGAGGAGCAGGGACAAGTGCTTTAAATTTTTGATTGAAGACAAAGCTCTCTGTTCTCTTTACAACTGAGTTATAATTGCACGGATCGTGCTTTCATGGTAGTGCTCCATCTCTTAAGAGTGAGGTTTCACCCTGTGCATTAGCAGCACATTAATTTAGGAATGAGAATCCTCGTTGGGTTTATATAATGAGCTGTTAATTATTGACAGCCATTGATGAATATTTAACAAAGGCTTCGGTCTGCACTTGGTTGGCTGCATGTGGAGGAGGATTAAGGAAGACATGCGTGGCCCATGACCCAGAATTGCTCTTCCTTTTCAGGACACATCTTTCTAATTCACTGCTGAATCTCAGGAAAAAGCAAGGCCAGGTGAATCACACCAGGACTTTTTCATAGAACTCATTGTTTTCAAAAGGCCCTTGGTTTTTTTAGGACTTCCCAAAAGTCTCCAGAAGCTCATGTTGTGGGTTTTAAGAATGCACAAAAGCCCCCAACTGGATTCACTCCAAAAAACAGACCCTCATTTATAATTTCTCATGTGAATGGATAAAATAATGCAGTATGTAGTTTTAAATAACTGGAGCAGACATACAGGGGCAGATCTTTGATCAGAGACTGGATGAGATGTGCTGTTGGCAGAGAGGCTCACACAGCGCTGTCTTACCTGATATACTAAGACAAGTTCTTGTCAGGTCCTGTGGAGGCTTGTTTTTGCTATTTGTCCCATGAGCAGTGGGGCTACTTCAGGCTGGGGGTTTGTGACAGGGCTCTTGTGGTGAACATGAAGGCCAGTTTGTTCCTAAAAGAGAGAGACAGTCTTGCCGCTGGCCAACTGTCACTCAGTATGCCCACCCTCCTCTTCCTGAGCCCCCAATGAAGCCCCCTTAAGTGTCCTTCAAAATCTCATCTGTTGTGAGATGCAAAAAGGCTTCCGAAATAACAGGATGACAAACAGTGAGAAAAGCATTTCTTTGCACTTTTGTTGCCCGCCAGTATCTTGCTTTGCATCATGAAAAAGTCTTGGGTGTGTTTGTAATTCTTCTAAAAATCTTCATTTGAGTTCAGCAGATGAAAGAAAGTCACACACATCTGGCATGAGAGTGAGTAAATGATGAGAGAATTTTCATTTTTAGATGAACTATCCCTATAGGGCTCTTGTCAGATCTGGATGAATTTGTCAATAAGAAGAGAGGTTTTGAAACCTTTCTAGTAATTATTATGGTGAAAACGTGAACAATGTCACACAGGGACATTATATATAATGCTGAAATATAAACCAAAGCAAGATCATGTTTTATTAATGCCTACTTTCGCTATTTCATAGCTTTCAGTTGTTAGTTCAGTGTAATTACAGTTTTCAGTGTCGAAAGAATTTAGATCATTTGTTCTGTACAGCAGTACCACTGCTTCTTAAATGCAGAGTACGCAGTCTGCGTAGGGCACCACGTGCAGAAATATTGTCTGTTCGTGCTCCAGTTGTCAATTACACGTTCGGCAAAGCAAAAGGCATTTACACTTAACATGGATGTTTACATGGATTTATACTGTTAATCAGCCCGAAGAAGCTGTGATAGTTTCCAGTACCCCCACGAGGGCACGGGGTAAATGCGTAAATACTGCTCATGACATGCGGGACTCAGGACAAAGCGCATTGATATATTGCTGCAGATTTAAAAATGTACACTTAAAAACTGGTGTCACAAGAGCCCATATTTACAGAATCACCCTGAAAATGACCATCACCATGACACAGAATAGCCCACATTTTCATTAGAGCCACAACTTACCACAGCATGCTGCCTTAAGTTGGAGCTGCAATTTTAATCTTGAAATATCCACTTGACTTGGTGTAAAATGGTGTTACATGACGAAACTATTCTTTTTTCACTGTGCAGAGCAAAGAAAGTGTTTCACTTAGTTAGAAGAGAATGATGCTGCAGCAGTGATGGACTCGGCTTGAGTGACAGTCTTTGACATCGTGTGCAGCTGTGTGAAATTCCGCTGTTGTAAAAGTTCCATTCAATAATCTCTCAATAAATTATGCATTAATTAAAATTAAACCCAGAAATGTAACGACAGGAGCACCGCCCATTGTAACGAAGTAAATGTACATTTTTTCATTGAGTGGGAGTAAAAGAGAATCCACTTTTAAACCTACTCTAAAAGTAATTTTTCCCCAAAAAGTTACTTAAATAAATGTAATGGAGTAAATGAAGCGCGTTACTACCCACCTCTGTATAGAAAGGATTTACTGTCCATAAATATTTCTTAATATTAATAAATATTTCTCTATTTATCAATTTTCATTGATTTTGTTACAAAGTATATTTTTGTCCTTGTGACGATATAATAATTTTATAGCTGTTTTTTCCTATGCATATTTGTGGCAAACAGTGCCCACCAGTCATTGAGGTAAAGGTTGTTAGAAGATTTACTATTTGCAACTGATGTTTTCTTTGGTAAACCAATTACCACTTTAACTTATTCTCTTGACCATAGATGGCACTAAATCTCATTTTAACACATTTATTGAATGACTAACTCATCTTAATCTTGACATTTTATCTGAACATCAGTATTTGTGAGATTCATTCAATCAGATCTGTTTTAAGGTTAACTGATCAACAAAAAAATGTGTCAGTGTAAAATAGTGATCTTTGGCATTCTATTATGATATATATTAAAATTTGTGGACATAGTAATGGATTTCGATTTGTGGAGTAAAAGATATTGTTTTTATTTTAAAGAGAAAAGGTAAAATTAGACCCTTTGGATAAGATGCCCCCCTCAACATTGGGGAATTTTGTTGCTGGTATTACGTTTATTTATTAATTATAACAATTTATAGGGTTATTGTTACATTTTTCCATGTGTAAGATGCACATTTCAAACATCTTCACTCTTCACTATAACCTATAGGCTAACTGAGTTTTTATAATTAGGCATCTAAATTCATAATATTGCTTTTATGACATGCCTTCAATTCAAAATATGGGCATCCATATATGTATGTATTCATAGGCCTGCAGTTTACCTTTCAGATGAATCCCTTTGACTTGGATTCTGTTATTTGATTTTCTATTCAGAATTTTAAAATTTGTGCCATGACAACCACATTTGTTCAAATGTTTTTTTGTGTGTGTTTTTTTTCTGTGATAATATATTGGGTGACTCATCATCTTTCTGTACATACTAAACATATAGCTAAATATGTTACATGTTAAAAGTAAATGGACTTTGTTCTTAAAGGGGGCATCTTCCCACATCATCCCCTATACAGTAGTGTTTGATTTGAATCACTTGCGTCACTTACTGTATGTCAGCAAGAGTCCGATTATCCTTCTTTCAATTCAATATAAATGTATCATGTTGTAGTTCCCTATAAACATAACAATTGAATTACTTGTTAAGGTGCTCCTTTTTACTTTTATTTTTATTTTTTACCCAACAAAACAAGTTTATACTCACATTAAATTTTAATTTTAAACCCTGTGTACAAGTGCAGAGGTGACCTTTTTTATCTATTTTTCAGATGGATATTCCTTAAGCCAAACAATAACAACTGTCCTGTTCTCTCGTCCTGGGTGGACAGAGCAGAGAGTGCCGTCTACTCAGAGCTTTGCAAATGTGTTTAAACTGATAGTGTTTTACAGTGAGGCTCCTTTTGTATATCAGGAATTGTGCATTCCAGCATGGCTCTACCAGGCAACTCAGTATATCTTCCTGCCTGTGATACTGCACTAGGAGTGACCCACGTCAGCTGACATCTTAATTAAATCTTTAGAATACCTTTAAAACTTTTTATTGGGAGGGAGAAATATGGGCTTGCTCTGGATCCAGAAATGTCACAAGCCTCCCCTTAGACGGCTGACGCTCAGTATATTGTAACCATATTTACTGATTGTGTTGTATTGTGTGTGTTTTTGGTATAAACACTCAGCACTCTAGCCCTCACACATGCTGGAAAATGTCTCGTACACCCCCTTAGGGTCTCTTCTGTGCGTGTTCGTAGATTCACCCCAGTCCTCACAGGCAGCCCCCTGCTGCTATGCTTCTGACAGATGAGAAATGTCATTACAGGCCAAAGATGAATAATAGAATCAACCACACCGATGCCATATTCTGCACTTTATCTAATTAACACCCCTGAAGGTCATTTAATGATGATAATGAGATATGTTGCAGGGTATTTAGACTTTTCAAAGTGTTCTGTTTAAGGTGCAAAGTCTGTTTTAACCTACCAGGGGGTGTAAAATGTAAACTCATTTGAAGGAGAATTTCCTTTCTTCACACAATGTACAAACAGTGCTCATATCTCACAATCTGTGAAAGAATGGATGTGCTGCTCCAGTTTGCAATAATGTTGCCTTTTCACACATATCTGTTGCTTAAAAATGGCACATATCAATGATGTGTGGAAAAGATTCATTTAAAGGAGTGGGGGAAAAAAGTGTGAGAGGCATGGGACAAATGTCTTTTTCTTTTTTTTTTTTTTTCTTTTTTTTTAGATACACTTTGATTTTACTTGAATTGTTAGTGATTAATCTGCCTTTTGGTTACAGCTGTCATCCCTCATTAATGTGCATTAGGGAATGCATCAAAGTGCATGAGGCTGCATGTGATTAATTTATACAGCACTTGGGATAAGGAGAAGTGTTGCAGGTGCATCAGGCTCAAGGCTGCAAAAAAAGGCAAAGTTAATGGATCACACTCAAGTGCATTCCTCCTTTGGAGTGCATCACTCACTCTGTGTCGTTTCAAACATCAGCCTGTCCGTTCCACACCTTCAAGTAGCCTGACATAAATAACGGCTTGAATGACGGGAGCTCACTTACACGTCGATTGCCCGTGGATGTTTCAAACCCCAAATGTTTAATTTCCTTGCAATCATATCATGATTAAACCAAATCAACAATTCCCTCCATTTTAACCTCATGTCAACACCAATCAGCATCTTAAACAGAGATAATCAGAGCCTATGTCATGCATATTTGGTGCTATATGTTTACAGGGCTGGCCCATTTTCCGAACCCCCCATCTATTAGCATTGAAGGCAGAGTGCCAGAACCTAAATGGAGGGTTAATTTCTTAATTAGCTGTGAAAGCAGGTAAGGGGAGTCAGGCTTTAATTGGTCCAGCACAGTTTTAATGATGTAATTATTTTCTTAGGCTGTGTCTTTGTTTGATCTTGAGAGGGATCATATGTGAGGAGATGTCTGTCAATGCACGTCAGTCAACCATTTTAATCTTCAAGTTCTCGGAGTGCATTTGAACTTTATGGCACTTCACCACTGGATAATTCAAATCAGATTTCTCTGCTTAATGTCTTATAAAACTTACAAATCCACATAAAGATTAGATGCAAACTTTTGTGTGCTGATCATTGTGAATGTGATGATAGTGTGGGACATTTGTTTTATGATGCTGCGTGTCGATCTTGTTGATGTAAGCCAGGCTGTGTTGATGTTTTTGTACTTTTTTATGGGCAGTTTGTAAGAAGTCAGATCTGCTTTATTTAGCCTCAAATTATACTTCAAGTTACTTTCCATTGGAAGTGTTTGATGAATCTGATCAGCAGTTTGCTTGATACGGCAGGTGACTGAGATTGCTTATTCAGATGAATATGCTGATGCAATTACAGAAGCAATTAGAATTTTACTGTTTCTACATCATGATTTTACATGTACCCAGGTCACAGCAATTCAGTGTGCTTGACTTAAGGTATGTCAATTCACATTTTATGAGTGTGAAACATACAGCATATTATAAGTTGTAAAGTGTCCTTTAGTTTGTAGAAAGGCACTATATAAATAAACTTATTTTTCTTCTTCTACTACTACTTCTACTTCTTCTTCTTCTTCTTCTTCTTCTTCTTATTATTATTATTATTATTATTATTATTATTATTATTATTATTATTATTATATACCATGTGACAGTTTTATGGTGCAGATGCTTTTTATTTCATCATTCCATAGTGCTAAAGCTATTATTCAACATTAACTGTCATTAAAATTATCTGTGGCATTTTTAGGTGTCCAGTATTGATGCAACACTATTACAAAAGCACAGTATGTTCAATGATGTTGTAAAATGTTATTTTACAAAACTGTTTAAAGTGGAAGCATACATGTTTCACTCATGTAAATATAACATATTTTACAGAGTGTAATGATTTGATATTTCCTAGATTTAATTATTTATTTTTAATTATAAAAAATAATGATGCTGCAGCAGTGATGGTTCCAGAACAATATTTTCCTTTTACTCATTAATCTTACATTTCTTCTACAGTCTCTTTGCAAAGTTTGTCTTTAATGCTTAGTATTGTTTGGAATTTCATTTCTATTCGATTTTCATTTGATCTGCTGGTGATCGGTGCGATAATGTTAAACAGATGGAAGGGTTGCACACAAACGGCAAATGCAAATTAATATTTGATTGAATTCCCACTAATTAAATGATAATGAATATTTGATTGAATAGACCTCTCCTCCAGCATGGTTTTAGTGCAGCTTAGTGTTCTGTGAATCACTCCTTTTCTCTATGCTGTTTTTGGCACATCCTCTATTTAAACCCAGTGTCTTTATCACCCCCATTCATCCCCCACAGTCAGCGTTTCAGCCCAGGCCCCATTCAGGACACTCAAAATTGGACGGAAAGTGTCAAAACCTCCTGTTTGCCAGTGCTCAGGTACAGCCACTGTGTCCTGTGCGGGACAGTTTGGGCACGGTCCAGCTTGGCTAGAACAGGGGCATATTGTCTCACACATTTTACACTGTAGATGAAGAGGTCCAATGAGCCCTATTCCTTGCTCTTTCGAGGCGACCATTTTCCAAACATTAAAGGCAGACCTGCAAATGTGCTTTTAAGTGCCAGCGAGTGAGATGTTTTCAGCTAACATCAAGCTGCTAATGATTTTAATGAGAGCTCCTTGTAGAGTCATCTTTATTTCATTGAATACATCACACTAAAACAAAATCAATGCACAAGATTAATTAAGGCCCTTTTAGATGCCTTCTGCTGTTTTATTTCTCTTTTCACACACTCTCTCTCTCTCTCTCCCTCTCGCTCTCTCTTCCTCTCTTTCTCTCTTCTCTCTAAGCCTCTCCAGATGAGGGGATGCTGTGCTGTATTTCAACATGGTTATTTGACATTTAGATGTAAGAGGGGAGAAAGAGAGAAGGGGAGACAGTAACAAACACAGGGACAGTTTTTGACAGTTCTTTGTCATGCTGGAGAGAAGAAAGGGGGCTGACTGTGATATGCTACTTTGAAGCTCCGGAAATTTGTAATGAAAAATTTAAGCTACAAGAGAAAGAGGGCGAAAAAAAAAAAAAAAAGAAGTCGAGCTATTCATTTGACCCTGCATACATTAGCTGGTTGGTAAATCAAAGGTTTTTGCTGTGTGTTTTTGTCATTTGGACTTTAATAAATATCTTAGAGAATTGCTTTGATATTCCAAAATAGTCTCTGTGGCTGGTCCACGTTAAGAGATAAGGGGGGAAATAATCATCAGGACTCCTGGCTCTAATGAGAAGGTTATTGCACTCTAATTATCATAGGCAGCTCTGCCTCAGACCTTCAAAGAGCCCCATGAGTGTGCCCGAGCGATAGACAATACGCCACACACAAACACACAGCCCAACCTGAACAGCCACTCTAAAACAAGTGAACTCAGTCATGATCACAGAGGTTGTGTACATGTTTAAGGTGCATACATCATTCTTCTGACTTTGTTTGGACTATATAGAGCTTTCCAACAAATTATTTGCTTATGTGTTCTAGGGAAATTATTTTGGCAGTATTAGCATGCAAGTGTAATGTACAGTGTATCTGGTTTACAATCAATTATTTTGTTTATTGAAATTGTGTATTTTACATGTGTAATTGGTTATTTTTCTTAATTAACAATTAATTACCTGCATCATATGCTATGCATACTGTAGATCATACTTTATATTGTCAATGCATTGTCAGTCATTAATAACACTTATTTTGATAAAGCTTACCCTAAGTAGAATTTGCATGTTTTATCCTACTAAGATGTACATGTGGGGTATAATTAGAAGTCATTTGACCTATAATAAATGTTTCTACCAGTTTTATGTTATTATCAAAGGAACAATACACTTCTGATTTGTCATTACTGTAATGATGGTGTGAAATAAAACATCAGAGAATGTCACTCTCCCTTTGAATAAAATAATAAGAAACAATTAACTGAATCAAATGTGGTAAAACATTATCACATATAAAATATTATTTATGTCTACAATTATCTCATGACTCATCAAATATTCATTAAGTTATAAATATTGATATTAAATATTGTTGGTTTTTCAATTATCTAGTAAGGCAACAATCGCTGCACTTGCATGATGTGGTAGTCATATCAGTTAATTAGTATGCATACATAACATTCAGTTTGTTAACCATGTACAAGAGCATTCAGCTTTTCATCCCAAACTGACTCTGCCCACTGCAGATTCTATCAATAGCAGTTCTATTAGACACATTTCTTCAGGATTATTCATATGAGTATTTTGTTGAATTCATTTGCTGAGCTGTAACAGTACAAGTGACTGTATCTTTGAGTGTGGACACGTCGGTGACAATCTGTCACACAGTTGTCAGTTGCAAAGTGTTGCAATGGACAGGGATCATTATTCATATAGATTTCATCACTGAATGCCACCACTAACCATTTAGAATCAAGTTTGAAGAGAGTCGTGTAATATGCTACTATACCGCCAAGGGCAAAAATCTTGAATGTTAACCTGAAGGGATAGTTCACAAATGTTCTCATAATTTACTCAACCTCATGCTATCCCAGATGTGTATGACTTATTTCTACTGCTGTACACAAACAAAGATTTTAAGAAGAATATTTCAGGGGGCCTGGGTAGCTCAGCAAGCAAAGACGCTACCACACCTGGAGTCGCAAATTCAAATCCAGGGCATGATGAGTGACTCCAGTCAGGCTTCCTAAGCAACCAATTGGCCTGGTTGCTAAGGTGGGTAGAGTCACATGGGTTAACCTCCTCGTGGTCGCTATAATGTAGTTCTCACTCTCTGTGGGGCGCATGGTGAATTGTGCATGGATGCTGCAGAGAATAGAGTGAGCCTCCACACGCACTAGGTCTCCGCGGTATCGCGCTCAACAAGCCACATATAAGATGCGTGGATAGATGGTCTTAGACGTGGAGGCAACTGAGATTCGTCCTCCACCACCCGGATTGAGGCGAGTCACTACACCACCATGAGGAATTAGAGCGCATTGGGAATTGGGCATTCCAAATTGGGGAGAAAAGGGGAGAAATCTTCAGAAGTGATATGATAAGTGTGGGTGAAAAACAGATCAATATTTAAGTCCTTTTTTTATTATCAATCTCCACTTTACTTTCACATTCTTCTTCTTTTGTTTTTGGCGAATTACATTCTTTGTGCATATACTTCCCACCTACTGGGAAGGGAGGAAAATTTATAGTAAAAAAACAACTTAAATATTGATCTGTTTCTCACCCACACCTATCATATCTCTTATGAATACATGGATTAAACCAATTGAGTCGTATGTTTTACTTTTATGATCCCTTTATGTGCATTTTGGAGCTTCAAAATTTTGGTTCCCATTCATTTGCATTGTATGGACCTACAGAGCTGAAATATTCTTCTAAAAATATTTGCTTGTGTTCAGCAGAATAAAGAAAGTCATACATTTATTTATAGATGAACTATCCCTTTAAGCATAATTGTGTTGCAAAATTCACAGTGTATGTGATGTGGTGAACTGGTTGTCTCTGAAACGTTTATGCTTTAACATAATATGCTTTACATGTAAATTCAGAACATGTCAAAGGTGTTGTCAGATTTGTCATTAAATGGGCTTGCTAACCAATTGAGTCTCATGACGAAGACATCCCCCAGCAACATTTTTACCTGAAAATGTCCTTGTCATTCCGTTCTCACTTCAGTTCAGACAATTTTGTCATAGGCTCTGCAATCTTCTAATTTATTGTGTGTTTAACCGCAATATGTTTTATTATACTTAGAAATATGTTGTTTTAGTCATATTATACTATCATGCTGATGTTTTAGATCCTCAACCCAACCCCTTTTCCTAAACTTAACCAATTATCAATAGTTTAAAGCATGTAACAGACAGGTAGATTTAGTCACAATACATTTAGCTATATTACACTATTATTTAGCACCTAACCCCACCACTATGGCTAAACCCAACCAATTCTGAACAATATTAAAGGGATAGTTCACCTAAAAATGAAAATTATCTCAACATTTACTCACCCTCATACCACCCCAGATGTGTTTGATTTTCTTTCTTCAGCAGAACAAAAAATGAAGACTGTTTTGCAAGAATATCTCAGCTCTGAAGGTCTATACAATGCAAGCGAATGGTGATCAGACCTATGTATCTCCAAAAATCACATAAATGAGACATAGAAGTAATCCATAAGACTCCAGTGGTTTGATCCATGTCTTCAGAAGCAATATAATAGGTGCAGGTGAGCCAGCAGTCCCCATGAGGGAAATGGCTTATTAAACATACTAAACAATATTTTTTTGAAAATGTAAAAATGCAAAAAGGTTTCTGTGAGGGTTAGGTTTAGGGGTAGGATTAGGGGATAGAAATTATGGTTAGATCTGTATAAAATCCATAAAATGCATGGAAGCCTATGGAGAGTCCCCACAATGGTATAAAAACAAGTTTGTTTCTGTGTGTGTGTGTGTGTGTGTGTGTGTGTGTGTGTGTGTGTGTGTGTGTGTGTGTGTGTGTGTGTGTGTGTGTGTGTGTGTGTGTTATCTCTCAGCCTGTGAGTCTCTGACAGCACTGTGGTTAGATAGGTGGAGTGTTTGTACTGCTGATGTTTTTGGGCCTGGAAAATAAACCTCCCAATCCATTTCTCCATTTCATCCGAAAGCCAAAGGCGGATTCTAATTAGGGCTGTGACAGATGTGTCCTGGGATAGCGCTGTTTACACATGAGAAAGTGATGTTCCCTCTCTCTTAATTTACATTTCTGCTCCCGTTACTACTCTAGGAGACTTTAACAGGAAGTAACTCCATTTCTGAATAGCATCTACAAGTACTGTCAACCAATCCAGTGTTGTTAATCCTGCCTAAATTGCAGATTATCCTCAACATTAATGGATATTTTCTAAAGCTTTTTCTTTCTTTCCGTATTACTCTTCACTTCCCCTCCAACACATGTCCCTATACTTTAGCCAAAAAGTGAAAGAGAAGAGAGAAGACAGACCCCATCCGTTCATGTTGCATTTATTTCAGAGTAATTAAAATATGTGAGAGGAGTCCGAGGCCTTTGTGTGACGATGCAGAGAAACAAATGATTATTTATTTATTAGGCAAAAACAGGATTGGGAAAATAGTGCACATGTTTCATTATTCATGACAGTCTTAATTTATACAAGCCTGTGATTTTTTTGTAGCTTCTTTAGCTATGCAGAGAATGAGATTTCCATTTTGCATTTCTGGATTTGTCAGAAAGATGAAAACTTGCAGATCCACCCACACAATGCAGTAGGAGCTCACAAAATAATGAAAACAAAATTACTCTTATATGGATAATAATCACAGTATACCCCTCTAGCTTTATATTATGCTGCTGTTTAATTAATCTAATTAAGAATTGTTGCTATCTCAGTGCCATTATAACAGACATTTGAAAATGCACTCAGTAGTTTTCTTGTTTATGTCATCTTGGATTTACACAGATACCTATGGGCTTGGATGCAGCATCATTAAAAAGCAAAAGTTTTCAGTTACCGATGCCATTGAAGAAATTCACTATTCACATTCAGCAATGATTAATTCATGAGTGAAGGTGTCCAATAACAGCGGTAACTGAGATTACGTGAGTAGTGTCAGAGACAGCATAGGGACTTTGATAGTATTTTGCTGGTCATGTGATCCTAACATGGCCACCCCCATAAGGGGACCCTCTTCATGAAGAAAAAAACAGCTTTTATAAGCTTTCTAAAATGACTGGAGTCTTCATCTCATGAGAGCGTTATCTATTTTATGCATATGTTTCCAAATTAATGTTCATTTATTTTGGAGTATAGATTTTTAAATAAGGAAAAAATAAAAATACTTAGTGCACCTTTAATTGAGACCTGAGACATTTTCTGATTTCTGTGATGAAAACACTCAGGATGTCCTGATTGTTCTGCCTTTTATTTTGTAGAGTTCATTACTGTTTAAGTTTACTTGTTTTGAGCGCCACCTTATGGACACTTATTGCAGAGAGGTTCAAGAAAGGGAAATAGGGAAGTTCATTTAGTTCTGTCACATGTTGCATCAGAAAAATACAGGGCTCTCAATCCTTATCAATCCTTTGCTTGTGAAGTTTAAGAAAGCAATGGCTGTAAGTAGTTTTATTCTTTACATATTATACTGTACATCTTAAGTGTTAAGGCATTTTTGGTTATTTAATGCTTACCAGAGTTATTTTGATTAAGCTATCATGATGCAAGTCCGTAAGCATGGTTACTCAGAATTGTAATGTTCCTTAATGCAAAGTAATCTTTAAGTTTAGTTAATCTTATTGCTTACATTTGATCGGTGCTGTATTAAGTTCATTATTGAATTTGTAATCTAAAGATTTAGTCTGATTTAGATGTCCTATGATACGTAGCATCATGTTTGTGACATACTTGGTCTTAAAGATTTACTCAAAACATAGTTTGTTTGAGATTTATATTGAAAATGCATTATATATATATAGCGGGAATTCATTGTGTTTTCTTTATTTTGTTTTAGTTTCACTCTGATTCATGATTGAGTTGACATGAAGTGCAACTCTACCTACTGTACTTAAATAAATACTGGAGCTAGGACGCTCAATTCTCGACTCTTTCATTGAATGGAGTTTAGCTTGCTGTCAATCTCCATTAAAAAATAAATAAATAAAAACAATCACAGAGGGTGGACAGTATACTGATTGAAGCTGAAAGCTGATCTGAGAAGTCCTCCGTTGCTCTCATTGGTTGTCAACTCATGGCTGAGATTTTGTAAGATACTGAGGCATTACATCATTAACCTTCAGGATCAGATTAGTGCCAATTTTGCTTAAATTGCTAGTTATGACAGTTTTATGATTACTGTTTGGGTGTTTCCACCTAACAGGGAATGTTCCAACAACTTAAGGTGGCGTTATTTAAAGGTTAGGACAACCGTCATTAAAATAATGTTAATGGAACATCCATATTTTACACGTATCTTAGTACAACATTGTTTCTTTAAACTAGATTAAAAACTTAAAATCTAAATGGGTTAAAACTGAAAGAAGTAGACAAATTAAGTTTTTGCAGTTACAGGAATGTTATGTTAACCTTTAAATACACTGGATATTTTCAACTTCCCACAACCACAATGAAATGTTTTAAAAACGTTTTAAGAACACATATTTGTTTGCTGGGTTTGTAAGAGTGAGACTGAATAACTACGTAAATATGGGCTGTCGGGTTATGGCATTGAAATACTCAATATTAATACTCACTCAAAAGAGGAAGCAAATGTGAGATGTCATGAAGGTTAATGAATAATGTTAAATTCATACTGTGTCCATACTAGTGATCAAACTTTGAGTATTTAATCAGCAGGCATTAAAAGAATTGTTTAAAATTAAAATTCTCTCTTTATTCACTTTCCCTGATGCCATCCCAGATGCGTATGGCTGTCTTTCTTCAGCAGAACACAAATTAAGATTTTTAGAATAATGTTGAACTTCTGTAGGTCATTATCATGTAAGTAAACGGGTGTCATCAGGCTGCTGGCTTTTTGACGGTCCAAAAGTCATATTTAGGCAGCATAAAAGTAATTCACATGACTCCGGTCGATCATTTAATGTCTTCTGAAAAATGGAAAATAAAAACTTTATTGTCTTTAAAAAATTGCTTCCTGCCAGCAGTCAACGCATTAGTGACATAAGAGCTTTGTATACAACAGAGGAATGAACCACGCGAGAGTTAGTTCATTTCAAACATCAACAAAGCGCTGGGTGGAAGCAACGACTTAAAGTTAATAAAGTTTTAATTATTCATTTATTTCTTACATAAACGTATCGAATTGCTTCAGAAGACATTAATTGATCGACTGGAGTCATGTGGATTACATTTATGCTGCCTAAATAAGCCTTTTGGACAGTCAAATTGCCAGCAGCCTGATGGCACCCATTTACTTACATAATAAGGACCTACAGAGCTCCAATATTTTTCTAAAAATCTTAATTTGTGTTCTGCTGAAGAAAGACATCAGGGTAAATAAATAATGAGAGAATTTTCATCTTTGGGTAAACTATTCTTTTAAGGGCTGATTGTTTACAAGAAATTGTGGAACAAAAGAAATATGTCATTTCTCTGTTAGTTTTTCTGTTTTTTAACAAGAACATGGTATGACTTGAGTGGTAAATAAATACACCATACAGAAGAAGAAAAGAGATGAAGAGTGTGTTAAACTTGTAATTCATTGACTGTACTGCACATTCTCTCTCTGTTGGTGGTACCGACCAAGGGGAATTGGGGTCACGGCCACCTCACGGACTAGCACACACATACTCACAGACATGCATATCACAGTCTCACCCGGCCACTAGAGTGTGTTCTGCAGACCCTTCTGTCCCCTGGGCGTACTCTCTGAATATATTCACTTTGACATCTGCCCCCCCCCCCCACCCCCAAATACCCCATCAACCCCCATCCACCTTATCCACGACCACCCTATTATCATGAGCTCCTGTGAATATAGTGCATTCTGGGTAAGAGGGCCCATAAAAGAATGATTAGGTGAGGCTTTCAGGCGCAAGACAGTGGTAAAGACTCGCTCTTTGTTGAACAAAATGGAAATGCGCAGACGAGCATCGCACCTGTTGAAAGCCCTTGTGGTGCTCGCTGGTGCTCACATGTGGCATTATGTGCCTTATTATTTATACAGGGCTGTTAGCTAATATTGCATGTGTGTCTCCGCAGAGCACTCTCTGCCATCCTTGAAAGTCACAGTAAGAGGCACCCAAAGTTGCACCGACAGGGGCTCGACCCTCACCGGGGACTTTGTGCATTCTGAAGAATTCATAGCTCTGCACTATTGACATAATGCATCTGTGTGCTGTCTGATAAGCATTCTTTTTCATCTCCCCTGTTCAGCTCCCTTACTCCACATGTTATTATGGCCTAGCGCTCCCAAACCTGCTCTGAATTTTTCAAGAGTACATTTAAACAGCAGTTCCCATTCTTGGGAGTGCAAGAATATCATCCCCTCCTTTTTGAAGTGCTTGATATAAGAGAACAAATCCCATCTCACACAACTCTGTAAATATTTGCTGCTACACTGCGGTGCATCTACAGGAAGACTGTTCAGGGCAGTGTAGTCTTTATAGGGATAGTTCAGCCAAAAATGAAACTTCTATCATCATTTACTCATGAGTCTCATCAACCTCATGAAACCATACTACTTTTTTTAATTCTGTTAAAACACAAAATAATAGGAGATGTGGGGCAGTGTGTTATTCTTTTTTTCCCCCATACAATGAAAGTAATAGTGATTGAGGCTAACATTTCTTTTTTTGTGTGTATTCCATGAAAGAAAGAAAGTCATACGGGTTTGAAACAACATAAGGGTGAGTAAATTATGACAGAATTAACATTTTTGGGTAAACTATCCCTTTAACCCTTCCCTCCGCAGCCCTTGTACACTAACACTTCAGGGTGTCATCATTGTACTACTACATCAGCTCTTTAGATAAAGAATTAATTACTGCATCAGATCCCTCTTAACTCTGGATTTGCAATACCTTCCAGTCACTTTAGACAGCCGCGGGAGGTTGTGAGAAGGCCAGGAAAGGGTTAACAGCATTGTTCATTCATCTGCGAGTGACATTCTTTATGCTAGAGCGATCCCTGATTAGTGGGTGAGCTTTAATGGCAACTAATTAGCCAACCTCTTCAGCATGGCGTAATGATCAAACGAGCTGTCACCGGGTACCTGATACAATGATCCCCTTCCTTACTCCTGATATGATATTTTATTCCCCTGCAATTATGCATGCCCCGTTGCACCAGGCATGTTTATTGCCTGAAGCACACATGTCAAATTAAAGAGCAGCTTATGCACCTGATATTTAACTATTGCCCACTGCACTACTGCGCAGGATGGGGAAATGGCAAAGGGAGAAGTCCACTTCAAGCAAGCAAGCACTGTTTGTGAACACTCTCTGAATGATGAAATATGCATTTTGAAGTTGATAATAATCTTTTTTCTCCTTAAAATCACATAAACCTTTTTCAGTCACCTTTTTTTTTTTCTTCTAAATGGAGAATCCTTAAAAGCAGCCATGTATTTATTTTGACTGCACAAGCTTTTTTAATTTATTGTGTTAGAATACAGAAATAAGATTATGAAATTTGTCTTTTAGTCATGTTTTCTCTCATCAGAGGGGAGAGAAAACAGAAAAGGGTGAAACTAATTACTATGATTAGGCTTTGAGATATAAACAATGCCGTTGCACACTTTTTATGTTGTTTGTTTGTTCCTTCCATGTACACTCACCCAAAATATGTACAATCTGACTGCAGAAATATTCCGGCAAACAGCTGGGTTAGTCCATGGTTGACAACATCTCTCGAGGCTTTAATAGGATGATATTTGTTACAAAACAGATAGGGAGATACGAGTCCTGCTTTTATTTAAGAAAATGAGCACATATGTTTTTAATGTTACTTGGTGGTAAAACTGCACTGTAAGGAAAGCTATAATTTAGAAGATAGTTCATTTATTTTCCTGACCATGATGTTCTATTTATCCTGTCACTATTGAGATTCCCAAGCCCTCTGCCTTTCCCCTTGTGTTCACGGCGAAATTTATGAGCATGTAAAATTTGATTTTTGATTACATTTCTGCATACTCCAGCGCTTGTCTCCTCCTTTCAGACCTAAATAGCTCCTTTTTAATTGACTTATTCTTCCCATTTATTAAAACATTATGTTTTGGTCAGAGTGTTTAATGCCTGTCTCTTCCTTTTAAAAGCTTCAGGGTTGCACCAAACATGTTGGTTTTCTAATTACACATTTCTTCAAAACAGATTGTCAATCCCCTGAAATCTATTTCCCTCTTTGTCTGATCTCTCTCTCTCTCTCTCTCTCTCTCTCTCTCTCTCTCTCTCTCTCTCTCGCTGTCTATGTGTCTCGCTCTTTCCAGCTTATCAAGCATGTTCATCGCACAACATGTCATGCCTGTATTGCACATGTAAAAAAAATGTTGTATTAGCTTAATAGAGTATAGAGCATAATTGCCTTAGCTGTGCCTGTAATATCCTGCTCTCTTAGGAAGGCATATTTAATGTGTATTTTGCCCTCACTGGCTTGTCTTGTTAGGGCTGATTGTTTGATTGTCTCCAACGGGCTGGCTCACCTCCACAGTGCCACAGGCAATAAATACATATTTATTACTCCCTATTTCATTGCCGACGTAGTTATAAATGACTGAATATATTCAGTCGCTTGACTGCTTTATGTAATCGAATGCTTTATGTGTGCAGCAGATTAATTCATTAATTGCGACAGCAATAATAAATGAGTGAAGTGATGTTCTCTTTATGATTGCCTTTAAAAGCCCCCTCATGTGTTTGAGCAGTGAGCATTTCATTCTGTTGAGCAGAAATGATGTTTGAAGAGATGAAGAGATTCAAGTCAGGGACCTGACATAACATGCCATTGTTTTCCCTCGACTTTTTCTGTACTTTTTATCTGTAGTTCTTTGAGAAAGTTACATATTACTGTTTCACAGTTACAGAGTTTCCATCCCCATATCAGTGATTATGACATTGTGGCAGGGCGGAGGGTGTGGCCGGGTTGTGATTCCACACACCCGGCCCCTAATAACGCTGATTAAGCCCGAGAGGGTCAAGGCCGACTGGAGAGGGCAGTGCGAGAGAGTTACGGACAGCTGTCCGACACCTGTGTGTGTGTGTTTGTCTTTTTGGTTAAGTTTATCATTAAATTATTATTTATATTGTCAAGCCAGTTCTCGCCTCCTCCTTCCCGGGTTTCGGCACCAGTGTAACACTGTTCAATGGAAAGGAGGAGGCGAGAACCGGCTTGACAATATAAATGATAATTTAATGATAAACTTAACCAAAAAGACAAACACACACACACAGGTGTCGGACAGCTATCCGTAACTCTCTCTCTCTCTCTCTCGCACTGCCGTCTCCAGTCAGCCTTATCCCTCTCAGGCTTAATCAGCCTTATTAGGGGCCGGGTGTGCGGAATCACGACCCGGCCCCACCCTCCACCCTGCCACAGACATCTATGTAAAAGTTCATTCAAATTATCTGTATATTCAAATAGATGGTAGAAGAAATGAGACGTTATAATTAAACTTCAGTGTCCTTGTGTCTTATCCACAACTGTCAGAACAGATGTTGCCTGGAATTATTTATTTTTTTATTATTATTATTTTAAAGTTGGGTAGGGTACAGTGGGGCTAAAGGCACCACTTAAGGAAAACATGCTTTTTTCCTGGTCGCAAAGTGTATCAAGATTGAAAAAATAAATGTCTTTTTAATGAATATCGATGGAGCAACATCATTTGTGTGAAAAGAAATAATAATGTAAGGTTTTTTAAATTAATTATTTTAAAAAGAAGGTGGCGAGGGGGCCTTTTACCCCACACTATGGTGGGGTGTGCATGGGGTTTTTGAGACAGCAAGATGATTTTTTTGAGTAACAAAATAAGATAATTCTTAGTCAAAATAACCACTTCAGAAAAAGGGTGCACCATTTCCTGTTAATTTCAATCGCATTTGGATTTTCATAACATCGCAAGTATTCTTTAAACAAATTAATCTCCATTATGACTGGATCAGTCAATGTGAGCCTACTTTGAACTTTATTCATAACAAATCTATTCTTTATGGGGGCCTTTAGCCCCTGCAACAAGGGTTTTTTTACCCCAAATACTATCCTGTCACTTTTTGTACAGTTACTGGAAAACTTTTCATTTAATCACCTTGAACAAAACTGAAAATGACAAATAAGTATTGTGTCTCAAAATAAATTATATAATTTCAGGGGTTCAGGCATTTGCAGTATTTTAAAAGTGATAACATTTTAGATCAAATTGCCTCAAAATCAACCTAGACATTGCATATGCAGATGAATCAGGAAGATTACGCAGTACATAGTGACAAACAGGTCTTTTGGAAAGTTCTGTGGTAGTTTTTGTTGCTATTTAGAGTTTTAAAAATCAAAAGTGCCTTTTACATCGGGGGCCTTTACCCTCGTTGTACCCTAATATACAGTATCTATAATGTCCTCAATTTGAAAACTTACTCAATATGTAAAATCAATGTGACTCACACTCTTTTTGCTCATCAGTCGTGATGGACCTCGAGGAGAACCAGAACACCATGCTCTATACTCTCATTCAGACACAGCAGCCAGTCCTTTGAGCACCTGCTTACTAGCTGTAGATATGGAATGCAGGTGGTGGAAGTTTCTCCACTGTGCCTTAGATACCATAACACAGATGTCATGGTGTTGTTCCAAAACCACAATCACAACATATGGTAATTGCTGCAGGATGAATTTGCTGGCCTTCTCTATAGTGGGGCCCTGAGCGAGTGCCTGCCAAAGCCGACTGAAATGTCAGTTATGCGAACGAGGTGCCGTCAGGTAAAACTATCAGCACTAGTGATAGCCGTAGCTATCCCAATGTCAAGTGCTGCTGGGGAGTGGGGGGAGGGGGGTGTTGAATTATTCTGCAGCTGTGCTCTCCACAGACATTAGTCTCTACACAGTGTATTGTTTGTGATTCTCAGGGTGCCTACCCTGGACATCCTCCTTGGATGAATTCGGGTGAAATTTTATATGTACTACATGCTCGCATGATACATTTACCTGAGATGGTAGTTCAGGGATTAGAGAACAGGGAGTGATGAAGTAGGGGAAAGTTATCGCTGTTGAGTTGAAGTATGTATGTCTGCGTTTGAGAGTGTGCATGTGTGTAAGTATTCTCTCTCAGAATTAGGTAAAAACAACTATACAGACATGCAGTGAGTTTATGATTGAATTCACACTGCCAAAGAATTAAAAATGTGTTATGCAAAGAAATAGGACCATAAATATAAATGAAGCGAACGTGTTCTCGGTTCTTAGTTCACTATATCATGCTCTGACTAAAAGTGTTAGTTCACTATATCAAGCTCTGACAAATATTTAGGTTAGATGAGCGCTATTTGTAAAGCCATGTTGTGAATTCAGGAAATGCTCTGAATATTTGCACATAGTTTGACACAGCTTGTTCTTGTGTATAGACTGTTAAAACATTGTAGCACCTGTACAAGAAGAGGTTGTGATTTACGCAGTGCAGACTGACCTGCTCTCCATCCTTTTTGAGGTCTTTCACATGGTGATGGTGGACTTTTTGAGAGACACTGTTGGTATATTGGGTGTTGTCACAATTTCTGATCTGTATTTGGGGATTCAAATAGTCAGTGTTGGGACATACAGAGTGTACAGGCAGTAAATAGGGGCTGCTGTCTTTTCCTCTCTAGTTATAGATGTTTTCTCAGCCTGGCTGCATTGGGTGTTATTTTGCTTCTGAACAGATGAACTCTGCCATTATTCATCCTCACTTCCTGAGCCTGCTGCTGGAAATTGAAAATAAGTGCTGTTTTCTGCTTCTCTAGTCAGTAGTTCTTTGGCTCTGAATACAAATGCACACACTCACACACACACACACTCACACATTTGCATTGTACTTAGATCCTGAATGCTTCCTTCACAAGACTCTAACAGGGAGCTCTCAGAAAGGTCTCACTTGTGATTTTATGGCGCCACCATCTGGTCATCTACAGGTCAGGTGAAAAGGAAACATAAAATGATAAATTTTAAGAAGTTATAAATAAATTATTATTATTATTATTATTATTATTATTATTATTATTATTATTGTTGTTGTTGTTGTTGTTGTTGTTGTTATTAGTAGTAGTAGTATATTATTACATTATTACATTATAATTAGACATTTGTCATTCCACAGAACAAGTTAAAGCAATGGTGGTTTTATAGATTCATTTTCATTAATAGCAGGGTAATAAAACTGTCCATCCTCTCTTGATTTTAGTTTTCAATCATGGAAAAGCTCAAAAAAAATTTTTTATTTATAATCATACTAAAGGATAATTATTCAACTAATTCAAACAGCACAACACATTAGAAAG
This sequence comes from Myxocyprinus asiaticus, assembly GCF_019703515.2. Lineage (NCBI taxonomy): Eukaryota > Metazoa > Chordata > Actinopteri > Cypriniformes > Catostomidae > Myxocyprinus > Myxocyprinus asiaticus. Next base: position 25,608,581 of record NC_059344.1, read on the forward strand.
CTTAATGTCTGATCATTGCAACACTAAGAGATTACATCAGTAACATCTAACTGTCATTCAAACAGCAGAGTTAACATTTGACAGACATCTTTTGTTAAATATGAAAATCCTCATCTGCTTCTGAGATCAGAGATCCTCATCGATAATCATCATTATTCATAATGTATGATGTTACTAAAGGCGAGATAAAACAAATTCAGTGTTTTTATTTTTTTTATTTACTTATTTTAATTTTTTGCTACGGCTTTTTGCAGACTGCATTTCACCCATTTTTGAGGGATATTATTATTATTATTATTATTTCCACCTTTCTCAGACAGTGTAAAGCTGTGGATTGCATGCCTACATGCATCTACTGGCCTGGGAGTAATTGGCTCAATACACATATTGATCAGATGAGTATGAAAATGACATCAAAATGTCAGTTGTTAAGTTTATTGATTAAGCCGTAAAGTCTTTGAATCATTTGAAGGAGTTTTTGTTTCTCCGCTCTGCCATTGCTGCTTTGTTGAGTAAATAAAAACGGCTCTTAATAAAGGGGAACATAAATAAACATGATGCTGTGGAACGTGGCAGGGAAGGAGAGCTCAGGTTGTTCTGATGTATTGACCGGTTGAAATGAGATTGGTGTGCAGAAGTGTATGCTCATCAGCGAGTATAATTCTGAAGGGAGGGCGGTTGCCACGCCAAAGCTGGGCTCAGTATATAAGAGCGTTCATCACGAAATAAGCAACAGGAGCAGGTTTGACTGTGTATTAGGCTCTGTTGTCTCTCAATGACTTTCTCATGCTGCTAGAGGGACACATTCTTTCTCATGTCTCTCTCTAAAACTCACACACACACACACACAGAGGGGGATCAAGGCTAGCAGAGAAAAGGGAGAATGAAAAAAAGAGGGGAGAAATCATTCGATTTTGTTTCTATCCAAAGGCCTCATTTGCGATGCTCAAGTTCCCCGATTACCTTGTCATGTTTTTAGTAAAAGAAACTTTGAAGCTTAAAGAACGGTAGTCTCATTGTAGCGAAACACAGCAAACATACATTCCATTTGAAACTACTATTGAAGCTAAATTTAAATTAAACAATTAAAAAAAAAAAAAAAAAATTATATGATGTTCAGAATTATATGATGTGGTTGCATGTTGTTATATAATCTTGTGTAATGGTTTTTAATAATCTTACAATGCATTCCTTACCTCACATTTTTAAAAATATGTTTGGAGAATTTGGATATACTGTAATTGTTGTTTTAATAAAATATATTGAAATTTAGCTGAGCAAAACTTTAACATGTAGTCTTAAGAACAGATGTTGCACCTATTTCTTCTTTGTGGATAAGGTTCGTGTTTATCTGAATATTACTTATCATCACATTTATTTGATCAGGTTCTTTCCAATGCATTTTACTCTGTGAGAGTGTTACTATAATCTTAGATGGATTCAGCTCACTGAAATAAAATCCTTCTCATGGTGGCTTGCATCCAGTTAAGCATAAAATCGGAGATTTACTGGAATGAGTTCAGAATCTCTCTGTCATCATCAGTGTCCCAGGCAGAGGCATGGCCAGAATGGTGGTATGGGGTGATATCCTAAAAATGAGCTTTGCCACCCCACTTGTCAACCCAACTTGGACCTAGCTCTCATAGTGGAGACAATGCGCAATGGCATAACCCGTTCATGTTGTACATGTTCCACATGTTGACAACACTCCCTGGACGGACGACATTAATGTGCTTTAGAGTGCCCCCTTCTTCTCTCTTTGAGCATTGAGGAGTACACTTATTCACAGCAGTGGTCTCTAATAGAAACCTGCTCTTCTTTGAAATAATTGAGCATCATACTTTCCCTCCTCGTAAGTATGTTTACTGTATACTGTATGACTAAAATGCCTATAAATGCTTATGTAAAGACAATAGCAACTGGAGCTCTGTCACCTTAAGGATTGGAACCTTCTGTAATGATAAATATATGTGCTCCAATTTTCACACTCAAAATATGGTCTCGACACTCATTTTCTCCTCCCAGTCCAAAAAAATGAATTTTTTCCTTCCAGGAAGCTGCCTTTGATGTGTGGTATTCTGTTTGATTTGCCCATTTTAAATTATGTGTGAATTATTTACACAAGCTGTTATGATGTCTCCAGCAACAGTGTGGATATTGTTCCACTGAGTTAGAGTTCACAGCATGCTTCCGAAGCCTGACTTTGTTGCAAAGCAAGGTGCAGAATTGGTGAGTGTTTTATCCTTGAAAATGGTTTTGAGAAAGAAAAAGCAACAATGATGAACCAGCAGATGGATCTTATCTCACATATGAGACTGTTAGATTGCCGTTTGAATGGTGTTTGAATATGCAAAATGTATACAAACTAACACAGTGTTAAAACTAATTAGTAGACTGTGCTGTGCTTATCCTTTTTCTGACAGTAGATAAGTATATCCTTTGTTATACCAAAATAAATAAAGACAGACATGCCATTGTTTACTGTAAATAAACAAACTGGGTGCCAATTACATTTTCTGTCTTTGTAGAAAGTGTTAATTTAGTATGTCATACACATCTTTGAAGAATTAGCATACCCAAATTCAGAGTGATTTTACAAAATTGTTTTGCGGATTGAGGGGAACAATTTAACAAGAGCGTTTTAAGAACACAGAAATAAATCTTCAATTATTTTTATTGCAGCTCTCCCTAACCCACACCCTAACTAACGTAACTCAACTGTTAACGAGCTAGTCAGTTATTTAACATTGTGTTAATGGTAAGAGATGTCTGTTATTAATGTCTGTAGGCAACATATATAATCACAAAGAATGACCGTAACCAATCAAATCTAGCTAATTTCCTAATGTGAAAAACAAATTGCGTTACATGTGTTTTATTATTCTTCTGATCTGTAGATACATGCATTTGTGTGCAACTGTGGTGTCTAAAGGCATGTATTTGCTCAAATATTAATTTGTTCACATGGATATGATATGGGTTGTCAGACATATATATATATATAGTACATATACTGCATATATATATATATATATATATATATATATATATATATATATATATATATATATATATATATATATACACACAGTATGTACAGTATAGCAGTGGCGGGCCGTGCATTAAAAGTCTAGGCCTTCAGTGTGATTCAAGCCATTAAGAAAACACAGTTTCACAATGAACAAGACATCCTATGCCTTTGGGCATCATACATTATGTCGCAACTAACTAATAATACCAATTGACATTTTAAAAACACGTCCACGCACGAAAGCCAGAACTCGAAACTTAATGCTCAAGCAAGCCTAATTTTAACTACAGCATGACTGTATTGTAAAATGAACGTCTCCCAAACAGACATTCAAAAATCATAATTTTTCAAATGAATCTACCAAGGAGGTCTATAATACCTGGAAAAATCTATCTAATAATATTTGCGATTTAAATGTTGCTTGCAATAAATTTTGTTTCGTCAGGGTACACGGTTATGCTGCGTTCCATTCAAGTTGGATGTGGGATATTCCTACTTGAAGTCTCCAACCATAAACACATTCCATTCCCCGATATTCGGAAGATGACGTTTAAGGAAACAAAACTGCAATGCTCCTGTTAGCTTAGCAGAGGTTTGACTCTCATTAGAGACGTCTCCTAGCAACCCAACTGATAAACAATGCTGCAGCGCCAGGATTTTTGCTTCAGGTGTACGATTATCAAAAGAGATTATAATGTTTTATACACCTGTTTCTGCAGGCATTTGTTAAACAAGCTTTAATATCGCATAATGTGGAAATGAACTTATTTACTGATATTACTCAATAAAGTGAATGTTTATCACTTAATTTGTATATCTCCCTGAGTGTGGACATGTTTGTGTGACATCATGCCCCTGCATCTCGGCGAGAATTTCTGCACGAGCCTACAAATTGTAATTCTGACTTCAAGATGCATTCCATTGCACTTTTCCTAGTAGGACGTTGTAAAATCTGACTTTCCGAGTTGAATGTAACGCAGCACTACTTTTCAAAACTTGATCTGACACTGAATGCTCCAGCAGCCTAATTTACACTTAGAAAACTCCTGATGTTGCTATCACAATGCAAAAAGCACTTACCAATTTGCTTGAAGTGAAAATCAGTCCTCCTTTCCTGTTTAATAAATTAAGCAATCACACAGTCATGCAGAACATCTCGTGTTTTTAAATCTATAAGGATCTCTTTCTCGACTCGTCAGCAAGATCTCGTGCTCTTCGCATTCAAATTACGTCATTTAAAGCATGATTGCGTCACTCAAGGCCAGCTATAAGGCCTCAACCGGGAGATATCCTAAAGATCACACCCACCAAGAACTAATAAATCAGTCTGATTGGCTGATGAATCTGACAATCTGACTTTAGTTTCTCATTCATTTGCACTGTTGGGGGATTCTGTAGAAATTCTGAAGGCCTGAGGGGGTGGAGCTCAGACTCATGCGCTGTTTTGGGCATGTGATTTGTGAAACAAATCACACTTTGTCACACTTTGCTTGTAAGCATCAAGGAATAAATTCTGATGGGATAAAATTTTCGTTTTTCTCTATTTGTTTGTAGATTAATTAAGAGTGGAAAGCGTTTAAAAATACATAGGCAAAAAGGTGATTGAGAATGAAAGGATGAAAAATATTTATTTATTTGACATGCTAGACCAGCAGAGAAGGCTTTGCTGGCCCTGAGAATTCGCCATTGCTGTATAGTATATAGTCTGTACATATAAACAGTGTATCTTGGAAACATACTGATTCATATAAATCTGACATGGTTTATGATAACATGTCGGATATTTATTATTAGACTATTGTTGAATAGTTACACCGTGGTCCCCTGTTTAAAGGAATTATAACTTTACATTTATGCATTTGGCACCTGATTTTATCCAAAGCAACTTACTGTGTATTTAAGGTATACATTTTTATCAGTTCATGTATTCCCTGGAAATGGAATCTATGATTAAGCAACAGGAATAATAGTGCCATTCTAATATTCCCATCACTTTTGACCCATGCAGCTTATACATTTTGTTGCCAATGCACTCCCTGTGCAGACTGTCGGATGAGTAGTATTGAGCAACATTAGTGCAAAATGATTATAGATTCTATTCCAAATACTGTGTGTGTCTTCAATTCAAAGAAGTCTGTTAGTTTTAATGAAGGAATTATTGCATTTATAAAACTCTTGATCTGTACTTTAGACTTCTTGGTACCATTATTGTGTTGCACCCTCATGAATTCTGAATGGTAGGATGATATTGCCTCTGCAGACATAATGCCAGATGCTTATGCAATTAATGCCTTAATACAGGCATTACAACAGCGTTACAGCATTTTTTTATTTTTTTGTTTATTTTTACAATTAAGAATCTGACAACTCACTAGCACAATGTTACAACTAGAAGACTACAGTGACATTCATAATGAATGTCTGATGGGTCAGCATCATGCCTCGTAATGCTCCTGTGTGAATGTTTAGAGTGAGAGTCTCTGAGGGTGGTGGAGACATAAAATAAATAATCATAGACGTATGACACTGTGAGTGTGAAGTGGGAGGAAAGAGCCTGTCACCTCCTGCTGCTAGACCTTTAATATTCACACAACCCCACCCGTCACATCGTCCTTTTAGGTGGAAACAGATAGAGCACCAGATAGCAGAGCAGTGGAGAAAGAACACTACTTCTTTAGAAAGAAAGTCTATGCATCTTAGAATGCAGTGTGGGTAATTTATTTATTTATTTTTGTATGTATGTACAGTATATGTACGTCTAGAATTAGGTGGTCTGATATTCTCCACATGACATGCAACAGTGGTTATTAAAAAAAGTAATTGGCCATTTGTAAATGTCTTGATATCAGACTGTTCCATTAAGTACACAATTAAAAAAAAATTTTTTTTTCTAATGATCAGACTGCACAAAATGGGGTTCTTTTGTTCTTTGTGCTTTGTTCTAAAATCCCATGATAAAAAAGCACATTAACTGGAATATAAATGAGCTTTGAACTCAAAGCTGCTAAATTATTATAATATCACCCTCAATTTGACGTTTCAACCTCAGAATAACTTACTTTCCAAATTTGCGCTGTGTATTGTTTGGCAATGTTAAGAGACAAAACCACACAGAATTCAAATGGAATAGACAAATACTTTAAATGGGAAGTATTCAGTTTGCCTCTTATAAATTATGATATGTTCTTCTGTTAGTGGCCCGCCTCCACAAATGAGTAAATAAATATCATTGTAACCATCCCAGCCCCTTTTCTTTTAGGTAAAATCGAATCTTCTCCATTAGAAGCAAAGTCTGTGAGTCTTTGAAGATAATTAACAAATGTAGTGGAATGTCTGCGATGCTTGGCAGGTGCATTTGATCAGTCCCATCATGCGAAATGGGTGCTGACAGGGGTGGGGTGATGGGGGGAGGGGATGGAGAGGTTACAGGAAGAGCAGGATGTTCGATGGAGGTGGGTAGAGGTGCAGACTTTCCATTTAACACCAGTAAAAAGCCAACTTATGAAATGAGCCTTTGACAGTGTTTTGAATTAAATGAATTAACTACAGATACTGTGCAATGATGGCAGATAAATGGTTTTGGATGTCCGAGAATGGCTGTTTCTGACAAAGTTTTAGCTAACAGGGTTTACCTAAAAAACTTTCAGATCTTTTGAACATTTCCTCATACTGTATAAACATTGTGAAGGGATTTTGTTCTACTCTGAATACTGGATAAGGCAAGTCCCTCTGAAAGTCATTAAAATATTCTCTTTAGATGGTCATTACCGCTACACTGTTTACCATCTGTAAAGAACAAATTTGATCTATGTAGACCTTTGTTGATTTAAAAAAGCAACAACGACAAAAGTATGACATTTCATCACTATTCGACAATCCACTTGGCATGATTTTGTTGGATAGTTTGCAAATAGATCATTGTGAGTGATTTCTCATCAGTGACACAGATGCACAATGGAGCCCAATTAAATGAGTTATGTGAGAGCTCATTTGCAGATGCCAAGAGCATAGTTTATATATAAATGCTAATATTTGAAAGTCAAATTAAAGTTGAAAGGACTCGTAATAACTGTTAATTAACTCATGTTTTCATTTTCATACAACCCTTGACAAAGTTGAACTGACTGAAAGTTTCACAAGGCTTCTCTTTAACATTTCGGACCACAAAGCTAAATTTCAAAGCGTTAGGCTTTGCTTTTGAAGTAGGGTATTCTCTGTAGATTAGATATTATTTTAAGATCCCTTTGTTTAAAAATTCATTTTTATTATCCCTGCATGAAATGCAGGGGCAATTCCCTACATAGCCGACCATCAGTGCAATTAACATCTTCGATCGAGACTGCATTCCTGATAATTAATACAGATTTTGGGGCTCCCCTGTGATTGCTCGCAGGGGTTTTATTCTTCTGCAGCAGCCATTCATTTGCAGAATGAGATTCATCCTAATGAAAATGGAAAGTGAAACTTTAATGAATGCGACTGCCATGTCATAATTATAAAGATTTTGAAACAACATTGACCTTCCACGTTGGCTGACTGAACTCACGTAGCTACATCGTGCCAATTAAGTGCAATGATAAAAATTAACACTTGGTGGTGTTACCCTAAACCTAACCCTAACCCTAACACAACATACGTACAAGGCGAGGCTGTAAACAACTGTTTTGGAGAATATTGTCATTACTACTGAGCAGAGTGATGACAGGGGTGTTGTTTTTTTTTTTTTCAGAGCTCAAGAGCTGTTGTATGTGTTTGATCCATTAAGCTATTCCTGTTTCAATGAATGTATTATTATGTATACTAAATGCAAGTTAGATATTAGCTCTTAAATTTGGAATGATTCGAAAAACACGTTCGCTTATATTAGATCCAAAGCCAAACTGAACATTTTTTGTACTTGATGGATAAGAAAAAGTTTACATGACTTGACGTACAGCTTGCACTTCAACACGTTTTTTGGCAGAATGCATGCCAGTGCACATTGAAAAACAGCATGATAGTCAGCTTCTCTTGTTTCATTGATCTCAGTGCAATGTCTTCTTTTTAACTCAACACAACAGTGCCGCACTTTTGGGCCTTCTCAGCTTTTGTGCTTTGGGTTTGGATCTAAAAACAAGAGAAGTGTTTTAGGCAACCATGTAAAGTGCTGTCTCTGTGTGTAAATGCAGAGTAAGCCACCCCTTGGGAGTCCTCTAAGAGTTTTAAGAACATCCTTGAACATGGGCAGCATTTGATGAAGAAACAGAAGAGTCTAAAGCATAAACAAATACACTGTTCCCAGAGGAGAACATCTCAACCATCTACAAAACACTGGTCCGGAGACAGTTCAATGGTGCTGTAGTTTTAACAGCTGCCAGGAAGTCCTCAAACTGTTTTAAGATCTGACAGATGTGTATAGTATGTCCAAGGTCCCATGCTAGGGCTAAAGTCAGATCTTTCAGCTGGGCAGAGCCACAGACACAACTAATATTTATCTGCATATCACTCAGGTCCACAAGGCCGCAAAGTTTTTTTTTCTGTACAGAATTTTTTTTTAAAAGCATCGTTCTACAGAGAAGATGTATCAGAGGTCATAATGTGTATTCTGTTACTGTATCCTTAAGGACTCAATGATCTACAAAGGTTGACTGATTGTAGCAAGAATCTGACAGCTGAAGAAGAAAAAAAATGAAAAACCTTACAATCATACAGCTAAAATGCCTCACCAGCTCTGATCATATGGGTAAGTGTGCATTTTATTCAGAGAACTTCCCTTTTTGCCAAAATACCATACTTACTAAAGTTATTGTTACTAATGTAAAGCCGTAATGTAAATTAGTATGAGATCTCCATCAAAAGTGTAAGAAGCTTTCAGAATCTTTCTGAAATTTGGTTTAATGTCTTTTTGATATTAGTGATGGATGGATGGATGGATGGATGAATGATATAGCACACTAAGTCAGAACAGTCTGAAGGCCAATTTTGGTGGATGTAGCTTGAAAGCGAGTTACAACTGATAATTTTGGTCTTGGTTTGGGGATTTTGGAAAAACCCTAGGGCCATGTCCACACTAATGCATTTAAGTTTGAAACCTCCATTTTCAGGCTCCAAAAGGCCCCAGCACACTCACTGAGAAGTGTTGCTTCATTCAGAGCCAAAAAGAAGTTTGAAACAGCTGAGCAACGACATTCTGTTTGCAAACATTCAGAAACTGGCCACACCGCTGTAGGAGGCGTTTAGAGATACATTTAAATATGTGGGTGAACAAGACTACCAGTACATGTAAAACATCAAACTATGACAAAAAAATGTGTTATTAATGCCTTCATGCCTCATTATATGTGTAGAATTCACATGAGATCAGTAAAAGGTGCTTTTTAACCATTCAATGATGATTTAGGTAATATACTGTATATGCAGTAGAAAATGTGTAATTTGTCTTGTTTATATTCTTGAATTCATAGTGCTAATGCACTAACATGCTGTACGCAGCCACGATATGCACCAATTACCCTCTGTTTTTTATTTTATTTTATGATGGCACTGATACTACTGCATAGACTGGTGTATAAAAGAGTGTTAATGTTGAGAATACAGATAAAAGAATGATTATAGGCATGTCCTAGTTTGGGCAGATGTGTGAATGGCTTTTCGGCTGCAGACGGCACATGAGTGATGCAGCATATAAACAAAAGAGTAAATAGGCACTTGAGTAGATTTGATTCCTTTTGTAGACTAGTAAAGCAAATTAAACGCATGGCATGTTCTTAGAAAATGTCTCTACGTGAACGGTTGTACAGATGTAGGTAAATTTGCACCATCCAGCTTGCTAATAACTCTACACCCTGGTGTGTTCATGTTGACTGATCTAAACTGACTGATCAGGAATTAGTTGTCGGCCTCAAAGTAGGTGGACCTCCAGGTCACACCTACCGATGATGTGGACCAATGAAAGTAGAGGGTTTTTTAGCATAATCTTAATAATAACTTCTTATTAGTGTGAACATAGCCATAAACAAGTCTGTGGAATAACAGCATGTTGGCTTTGTCAAGCAAGCATAATAACTGAATAGTAACTATGGTACTAAAGTGAAAACTATGGTTTTTGGTTTTGAATTCCTCTGAAAATTAGATGGGCAACATGGCAAATTTAGCCCCCAAACCAGTTCTCAAATGCTTTCTGTACACTTATTAGTTATTCATACAGCAGGCAGATAAAAACAGTAACCAAGAGTTAACTTAACAGCAGTTAATATGAGATTTCTATATACACTGCTTTTAAATGTAACCACATCATGTTGCAATATGTTTATCATTTATGGACTTCACCAGAAGCTGCTGTTGTATTTAAACAAATTATTATATAACATTAACACATATTTTATCTTTATGTAATTTTCCTGTGATACCATACAGAGCTGATCTAGAAACATAACTTGGGGTGGGGGGGGGGTTGGGGACTCTTTCCTTGACTCTAGCTCTTTAATACAAAAATCTTTTTTTGGTGACTTTCTCATTCCTGCACTAGCTGTATAGCTCACTCAACCAGAAATAGATACTTACTCTGAATAAATAAAAGATGGAAGAAGTTCTATCAGAGTTAATTCCACTCCGCTCAATTATACAAAGGCCCACGTATTGGAAAGTTTGAGCTGAGGACGATTCTAATAAATCTGAGCTTTAACACAGGGCATTTAATATCAGCGCTTCTTAATGGGGTCTTACTGTTGAATTATCTATGGGGCCTCTGTGATTCTAGAAGGACCATCAAACCCCTGAACTTGAGAGCTCTGTCTTGTAATTGAATAATACATTACATGTGGCAATTATTTTCGTTAGAGCTAGATGGAGAAATCAATAACCAGGGGATCAGATCAGTGGCTGCTGTGCTCTTGTCTTGCCTCCCTTGTGACTAATTACATCATCGCAGTCCTAAACACCTGCACTGTGTCCGCACGCCGAGGACTGGATCCAGAGGAATGTTAAATGAATGCTGACGTACTACAGGATAGTGAGGTGAAAAGACTGTCCTTTTTATTTAAGGAGGACACCGATTCATTGCACAGACTGCAACAAGAAAATTTGGTCGCTTATTTCATAACCAATAGAGATATCAGACAAATTATGAGTGAAGTGAGGGGGGCAGCATATCTTTGTTGGGATAATAGATGCTAGTTGCAAGGACTGACCTGAAGTAATAAATTATACAAGTTTGTTTAGCTCCAGGCAGTATTCCCTATGACATCGAGCTATTTGATTAAGTGGGATTAAGAAAGCCTTGTATAATGAACTACCACCTTTATATACACTGGCATTTATAAACAACACATCAGTCAAGGAACACTCAGCATGGTGGAGTCATTCTATCAAGCAAGAAAAACAAATACAATTTATTGTTGTCTGAAATATTCATGGCCATTAAAAAGGTGGATAGCAGGTCTCATTTGATCTAGATGCAACATAAAGCTGAAGAGAACACTTGCGACATCTGAAGGCTTTCTTTCTCACATGAAACTAATAAAGGTTTCGGCTAACCAGACTCCACGCAGCCATCAGCACAAGTTTTTAAACTTGTTATGATGTTTAGCAAGTAGTAATAAATAATTTTAGTATTACAGAATTACTTGGGACATTCTGGGAACTGTCATGAATCTGAAAATGGCGTTTAACCTGACAGACAGAAAGTGCATTAAAGTGTTCTGATTGGATTAAAAACGTTTTGGTCACTTTTTGGTCCGCTGTTTACACAGTCCACTGCTGTCTCAGAGAGTGGTGAGATATCTCAGGACACTTATTTCAGTGATATCTTTCAGGGAGTATGAACATTTTTACATTCCATTCCATTAAAAAAAGTCACTTACAGCACCTTTAAGTTACTTTCCTCCTCAGATTGCCTTTCTTGTAGTATTCCTTATTAGCATAGTACTTTGGATAAAAGTGTCTGCTAAATGAATAAATGTAAATGAAATGTAAATGTATTACATTCTTTTAATGTCGTTATTGAACAATAGGTACTCCTTTTTTTGCTCTTCAGCATCTTGTTTTTAGTAGTTTGGTCTGCTTTCCCCTTTTTCAATGTAAATTTGTTTCTGTACGGAAATCATTTCTATGAAGAATGAATACAGAATGATGACAATAGCATCAAATAAAATAAAAAGTTGCCAAGTTGATCTGATTGTTATGCAATAATTGCTAGTATTCTTAATTGTAAAATTAAAGTTTCAGAGCTACACTAAAAGTCAAATGATCACATGGTAAATCAACATGCTGCTTTCAAAAAATAAAGTATAATGGCATCGACCCCATTCAGCCGAATTACTGTACTGACAAGCAGCATCCCCCATCAGACATTTTTGCATCAATTCAAGCAGAAGCACATTTCCCTGTGGCACTACTAATAGCTTGTTGCATAAGCAACCCCCAAGACACAGGTTCTGGTCCCATGAGGACCAGGAAGTAATGCAATTCACATAAACAATGGTGAGCATGATTCTGCAGTTGCATTTTCACTCAAACATTACACTTTTACTCCACTGACTGTTAGGCTTAGGGTTACATAAATTACAACTAAAAAAACTAGCTTTTTGTGCTACTTTGTGGACATTTCACCTGGAAACTGGAGCTCACATGTGCCCATACATTCAACAATACTTTCAGCATGGGGCACTGGGGGCAATGGTTTGAATTCGGTAAGCAAAGACCGATTTCAGCAGCAAAACTTTCAACCTACTGTTGCTGAGTTCATAGTGTTTATGGATATATCTTTCAATTGATTTTCATTTATGCAAGTTATTAACCACACACACAGTGTTTATCCACACAGGGCTTTCAAAGTTTTTTTGACCTAGTATCTAGATGCCAGGTTTTAGTACAAAGAGCCATTGAGAAACACAAGAACAGAGGAGACTCCATCCAAGCTGGAGGACAGAGAAATCTGCCCTGAACCAAAGAGTTAAACAGATGATAGAAAAGGGCCTCATTAAATAAAGTTCATTTTCTCTGTACCACTGTAGCATGGTAGTGAAGTGGAGAGAAGACAGAAAGAGAGAAAGAAAGTGGCATTGGAGTGAGTTGTACAGAAGGTTAAAACATCCATGGGCTACTCCAGTGAAGACACGCAAAACTAAAGGAGCTCACATAAAAAGAAACCTGTGTTTTCTATTATTCTGTTTGGTGCCTTTGCATATTTTATGAACAAATGCTTAACAGGCATGCTCTTTTCTCAGCTGATGTGAACACAAGCCTTGGTACAGCTCTTCTGAAATAATATATATATATATATATATATATATATATATATATATATATATATATATATATATATACACACACAGTGTTGGGAGGGTTACTTTTGAAATGTATTCCACTACAGATTACAGAATACATGCTGTAAAATTTAATTTGTAACGTATTCCGTTAGATTACTCAAGGTCAGTAACGTATTCTAAATACTTTGGATTACTTCTTCAGCACTGGTATATATATATATATATATATATATATATATATATATATATATATATATATATATATATATATGCCTTTTTTAGTTTTGAACCCAGTGTTTGCAGAATCCCAATTGTTTGAGCAGTAGTGAGAAACTCTACCAACAAGTGGACCTCTATAATGTGATCCGTGCAGAGCCTGAAAGGCAGAAAACTAAAAATGGAGTCAGATGTGGTATCTACAAATAAAAGAGCCAATATGACCTATAGTTTCAGCAGGGCCTTTAAAGAAACAGAGGACAATCAAAAGGACAAATGTGACTGGGCTCCCACGTGATACTGTGGCACGGGAGCAATACAGGCCCGGCAGTTCTGTTAAGTCTTTGACCTGATAGTTTAAAACCTGCAATGGACCTTTGGACTTCCCTCTAAGAGCCCCAGACAAAGGCTTTGTTCATACATAAGCAAAAACACTGCCATTGTTCCCTTAGAGCCAAGCAGCACCTGTAGAAAATGGGGAGACCATGCTATCAGAAAGAGGAAGAGGAGCACAAAGAGCCATTTCATCTGGCTGGGATGCGAAATAAAATTTTAGAACGTGCTGACAGATGCATATTTCCTTCTTTTCTGTAAATCGCTCCAAGAGAGCCCAGTGGTTAAACGGTTGTTGCACTCAAAGTTTGAATGATGTGTTGTTTTTGTAAATGATGGGATGTATTTTATGCACTCTGTCTCTCTCTGCTCTTCATGTACATTCAGGATAATATATTCCCCTCAGCGTGAGCTTGACGGGATGAGATTAGAAAATTTAAAAACATAAATTATCATGAAAATCAAGAGATTTGTCCACAGGAAAGTTAGTCCTTGGTCTAGTTTGACGTCCATGGTGTCGAGCATTAATTCTTGGATCTGTCAAAGGAAATGTGAATTCATCAAAACATGTCAGAATAAAAGCCATTAATTGTTGAACATCAGCTCCTAAGCAAAGTTCTCTGTTGTTTGTATTCACCCAGCAGTGCTCTGGAAAAAAACTTTTCAGCTCTCTGCATAACCCACAGAGACCCAAGCATAGAGACTGATCATGATGTAATTTTTTTTATCCTCTTTGAACTTGTTTTTAGTAAGCCACTGGTTAAACATACTGTATTTTGTTTTGGGGGGAATATCGTGTGACTTCTGAAAACAATGACAGTCTGTAGCTGGGTCAGAAATTAAGGGGGGCTTGGGGGGAAAAAATTCCAAAAAAAAGTTTAAAAAATGTCCCCCATTATGATTTTTTTCTGTTCCCTTTTGAAGTCGGCCACTCAATGTTACTTACGTCGAATGATGACTAGGGGTCGCACCTGAGCCCTGATCTCTATGAATAGTTATCAATCATGCCAATTCTGATTGGCAGATGTCTTTCGCTCTCCTGCCTCCCATATCAGCGAGTATATAAAGGCCGGGAGAAAGACGGGCTCATCAGAACCTTCTACTTCACAGTCGAGAATGGATCACTCACCCTTCGTTGTGAGTAAAGCAGAGTTTCAGCGGACAAAGTTCTCTTCCATATTACCAGCAATGCAAAGTTCACCTACATGGATCAACAGAAGATATTTGTTCCCTGGGTGCCATGACAGCTGCCACATATGCCTGGGCAGCAACCATGCAGAGGAGGCGTTCATGGATACCCAGTGCTCTCATTGCGAGAGCCTGAGTATGAAGACCCTACGCTCCAGAGCAGTAGTCTTCATGAGGGACAACACCGTGGCTGCAGCTTCCCGTGACACCCCCACCATGACTACGGAAGGAACACAGGTGAGTGCTACACCAAGCTCAGACATAGAGCATGGAGAGCTTGATGGTCTCCCACCTGCTCAAGCTTTGTGGGCCTCCAGCTCGCCACCTACGGTGTGTTCACTTGGGGAATGTGTTGGAGGAAGTCTTTATCCCCTAGTGAAGCATGGTACCGTTCGGTGGATGATCTGACCAGCTGCCACACTAATCAAAGTGTGACAGCTGAGAGGGTTAACAGATCAGATGCCGAACTGGTTGGCATCCTCTCCAGGGCAGTCGAGGAGCTCGGACTCGAATGGACACCGGCATCTGAGCCAGAGCACTCACGGCTGGATGAATGGTTTCTGAGCACAGGCAGGTGTCAAGCCGCTACCCAGCACTCAGTGCCATTCTTCCCGGAGGTCCATGCCGATCTCTGCAAAATGTGGCATGCGCCCTATTCAGTGCACATGCATGTTTCAGGAGTGACGGCCTTTACCACGCTGGACCACACGGAGCAGAGAGGCTATACCACCCTTCCACAGGTGGAGGAGGTGATTGAATTACATCTATCCCCCTCCTCAGCACCTGGATGGAAGAAATGCCCCCCTCTCCCATCCAAAGCATGCAGACTTAAGTCCGTTATCGCAGCAAAGTCATACGTGGCTTCGGGACAGGATGCATCGGCCTTGCACACCATGGCGGTGTTGTAGGCCTTTCAAGACAAGGTCCTGAAGGATATGGACGAGCATGGTCCCGATCTCGCGCTCTTCCAAGAGTTGCGCATCGTGACTGACCTCGCGCTGTGCACCACCAAAATTACTGCCGAAGCGATCGGAAGATCAATGGGCGCTCGAGCAGCATCTCTGGTTGAACAACTCGGAGATGTGCGAGATAGCTAAAATAAGGCTGCTTGACGCTCCCGTGTCATAGAATGGCTTGTGCAGAGACATAATGGATGTTTTCTCCAAAAAGCTAGAGACTGCACAGAAGTACTCGTTGGCGATGAAACATTTCATGCCACCTAAGCCAGTAACCAGTAGCAGTCTGTCTCATTTAAGATCTTCGCACCCTGCTAAGGCCAGCACTGCTTCGACATCAGCCCCAACACCCAGCACTGAACCAGGAGCGAGATCACTGTGCCCATGGCTGAGATGCAGAGCGTCAGCTCCAGGCCCGTGCCGTGGAGGGAGGAACTCCCCAGGCCAACAGATGCGCTCCTGAAAGTGTCAGTGCTGTGAAGAGGAGGTCAGAGCTCCAGCCACTGATTTCCCTGGCACAGAAGAAGGCACGGGTCCTGTTTCTTCTCCCCATAGTTGGGAGAAATATCAGTGTAAAAATAAAAAATATGCATGTCGAAGCTGTGGCAACAAATGCAATTACTTTCTCAAAAAAAGAGCTTTTCCCTCATTTTGCTGCAAACACATCTTTCACATGTCCTCGGGTAAAAACAGATGCCTGGAGCGCATTACTGGGCATTTCCAAGTGGGTTGCCAGAACCGTAAAGAACGGTTATACAATCCAGTTTTTGAGAAGGCCACCTCGCTTCAACGGCATTCTGTTCACCACCGTGTAAGGTTGAGATGCTCCGGTACTGTGCTCAGAGGTGAGAAACCTCATTGCAAAGCATGCAATAGAGGTAGTTTCACCGAGCGAAGCCCAGAGGGGCTTTTACAGCCGCCAATTTCTTATCCCAAAGAAAGATGGCAGCCTAAGACCGATCTTAGACTTGTATGCCCTGAATCGTAACCTAGTAAGATTTCCGTTCAGGATGATTACGCAAAAACAGATTCTCACGCACACATCCGCGAGAACTTGAAAGGCGCATAAGTTCACATTCAGATTTCCCCTCGACACAGATTTGCCTTCGAGGGGATCTCATAGCAGTTCAAGGTCTTCCTGTTTAGATTATCCTTTGCTCCCATATGTGCATATGCAGCGCTTGCCCCTATCAGAATGCAAGGAATGTGCATTCTGAATGATCTGGATGACTGGCTAATTGTAGCACAGTTAGAGGTGCAATGTTGCAAGCACAGAGATATCTTGCTTGCACATCTGCAGCAGCTGGGTATGAGAGTCAATTGGGAAAAAAAAGCATACTCGTACTGACTGATAATTGATTAGAGCATATCGCGGGTGCGTCTAACGGACACGCGCATTCGCTCTATAATCCACCACTTGCAAACTTTCAAGTTGGAGAAAAATATTCTTCTGATATCATTTCAGAAGGCTCTCGGGTTGATGGACGCTGCCATAGCAACCACACCAATGGGTTTACTGCACATGAGACGCTTTCAGTGCAGGGTGAATGCGAGAGTGCCATGGTGGGCATGGCACCACAGCAAATTACGCATGCTGGTGACACATCGTTGTTTGGCCGGGCTTTCACAGTGGAACAAAGCCGCGTTTTATCAGCAGGCATTACTCTGGGGCAAGTAACAAGACGCAAGGTGGTTACTACGGATGTATACAGCATCTAGGAAGATGCGAAGCATGTGTGGCAAATAAATTGCCTAGAATTATTGACAGTATTTTTGGCTCTGAAAGCTTTTCATCCAGAACTCCAGTAGGTGGCTTATATAAATCACCATGGGGGAATGTGGTCGCATCCAATGTAGAGGTCTGCACAAGCCTTAAAATGAAACCCGTACATTTATTGCACTTGTTGGTATACTCCCTGGAGCAGTTAGATGGGAAGGATTGCTAAAGATTGACTGTAAATGAGAGCAGAAATCTTATATATACGGGACAGTGGGTCCCTGAGCAGTTAGGGCATTTATTTATCTAGCAAATTTTTCCTAGATTTCATATGAGAAGTTTCAACTCTTCCTTAGCTTGGATTAAGGTGCCCCAGAAGGAGGCACCTTTCATAACCAGGATTGAAAGACTGTGATTCAGTCCTCCCTCCAACAGTTCATCACCTCACCTGACATGAGTTCTATAGAAAGACTGGCTAAACCTCATCTATGGCAGTGTCACTCTGTGTCACTCACTGTCTCGGACTCTTCCCCCCTCAGGTGGGGAAACGGGCTGTCTGCGAGCTTGCTACCACATGATGGGGAGCAAGAACAGCCATATCAGTATTGTGGCGTTGTTCTATATTGACCCCTAGCCGTCATTCGACATAAGTAACATCGAGTGACAGACTTGAAAGGGAACATCTAGGTTACTGTAATGTAACCCCGGAATGAGACGTTACCTATTCCTGCCACAATACTGATTGCCGCTGAAAAGGTGCTTGAGATCCTCTCGCCTGTTCAGTCGATGTAGGTCCTGATGAGCCCGTCTTTCTCCCAGCTTTTATATGCTCGCTGAGCTTGGTAGGTGGGACCTCAAAAACATCTGCCAATCAGAATTGTCGTGATTGAAAACTATTCAGAGAGATCAGGGCCCAGGAGCGACCCCTAGTTTTCATTCGACGTAAGTAATGTATCGTTCCCTCCTTTCAGTAAACTGGGGTTGCATTACAGTAACCTAGACCTTTTTTATTGAAACATCTGAAATAGGTCTTAACATTCTTCAGTCAATCTTGAGAATTTGTATAAATAAATTGTTTGACATATACAGATGAAACAAATTTGCATTTTGTAGAGGTAAAAAACTAATTATCTCATTAAGGTAAAACAAAAATACCCCAAAATAATATAATCCAGGGGACAAATACTGCCCCTTGATGTAGATGTTTTTGCTTTGAGGTGACTTTTGTGTGAATTTGGCTGGTTGTAACATTCATTATGCACCAAAACTATTCTTGTGATTCAGTTCAGAGTGTCAGCTACTGTTATGTGTAGATTTCTACAATTTGTAATAAAAAAAAATAGGTCTTGTTAAATTGCTGTAAAGAAACGTTGCAATTATCTCAGGGTCTCTGAGCGTCTGCTGACCATATAGGCTAATATTGTGCAAACTTGTGTTTATGGCCACCTTTTCTTTTAGTGTTCATTGGATCTACAGTTCTTAGAACAAGTAAAGCTTTGTGAGAGCTATACAAGTGTACATCTGTGTGTTTAGTGACAGTTTTCTTTGGAGAGGAGAAACACTATAGTGGGCAGAGGTGGCTCTGGTAGTTCCTGGTGCTAGTTAGCCATACAAGGAGAGCAGCTAGGCATTGCGATGCTGCCCCTGTCTCTCCAGAGATAGTGGGTGTTTGATGTTATAAGTGTGGCTGGAAGACAATACTGAGTACATGTGATCTTTGCAGCTCTTTGGTCTGGCTGAGGTTGAGGGAAGGTAACATCAGGCCAGCCTCATTACTGATGGTCTTGGATTGGGAAACTGGTGTAAAATTTTGGTAGACTACTGCAAACTTCTCCTTGAGCCCGAGAAGCATGATTTCTCTAATCAAATACGAATTAATTTCATAGTCAATTTCAGCCTTATCTCAAGAGTCTGTCCAGCAGTTTGATCAGTCAGCTATGTCAAAGTTTGTGCAAAGGGCTCACCAGAAATCTCAACTCAGACTTAATGTCTATCTGATTACAAGACACATTATCCCACAGGTCACTAGTCAAAGCAGCACAATCAACTCATTATCAACACAGACATCCGTGATGCATGGAGCTAATGAGACGGAGCCCAGACTATTAGGAACTTGTCTAGAAGCATAATAAGACTTTCCTTAAGTTGTGCTCCAGGGGCCTCTCTGTCAGCTGCAATTTCTTCAGTCATGGAGCAATGTAAACACATTTATATGCATACGTGCATACATAAGCCACAATGTTCTGCTTAATATGTAGCACATTTTTAAATGTACTAAAGTCTCTTACAGATGATGAGGACAGTAAATACTAGTATTGGTTTTACATGAAGAGTTCTACACATACATATTTAGTGATGCTTTTTAATGATGGTCCCACCAGTAAGTGGTTCAGTGAGTGGACAAATAACTGGCAGTTGCATCCAGGGACTAAAAACAAAATGTTTTTCATTTCAGTTCATTTTGAGCAGAAACAGTATTTTTTTTTTCGTTCTGGTTCAAATGTTCTGCAGCCTCATTTCCAATTTGTAACCGGTTGTATAAGGTAAAACAGTAATACAACCATTAATGAAATGTAAAATGGTTAATAACATTGTTTTTTTTTAAATGAAAGTATTCTGTGCTAAGGGTGGGTGATATACCAGATTGCAGTGTTGCCAGATCTGACAAAAACACAAGGTCAAAATAAGGGACTTGCCTTTCCCAAAACAAGCGAATTATTTAATTATATAAGCAATAATTTTTTTCCCCATGTGGGGGAATTCTCAGGATAGAAATCATAACAAGCGTAGTATGCAGTAGCATATATAAAATAACATATTTTCAAATTAATTTTTTATATTAAATATATCCTTATAAATATTAGAAATATTTCTAATATACATCTGGCCATCTAAAATCAATTAATAGCCTAAATCTCTCTATCCTGCATATACGCACACACTGTGTGGGCACGTTTGGACTAAACGTCATATTATCCAGGCCAAATTATTTAAATTATTTAATTATTGTTTAATTATTTTAATTATTTGTTATAATCTGCTTCTCAGTCAAAAGTTGGCAGCATCAAATCTGTATTTATGCATCATTTCTAACAATAATTCAGTGAAGACACTGAAACAACTGAGAAATGTACTTTTTACCTCAATATTTTTCCTTGCATCTGGATTAATCATGCATGTATACAGTATGTCCTAATTTTATATAGTTGGTAAAAAGGTCTTGAGGATGTCACGGAAGGCTGCATTCACAGCTACATCCATAATAGGCAAAGAAATGTGTGATGCAGCGGTTTCCTTCAGAATCAAAGCACATGCTTATTATGTTCTGCTAAAGAGAGTGAACCCCCATTTTTTGAAAAACCATTTAGTCTTTGGTTTCATTAAAAAAATTATCCAAATGAAATTAACCGGTAATTAACCAGTTACCAGCATTTAAAAATAATGTTTTTATTCCTGAACAATTGAAAGGGCCTTTGTTCCAGATTTTGGTTAAATTCTGCAAAAAATGTATTTCGTTTTTGCTTTTCCTTTTCATTCCTTGAACCGTTTTTAGTCCAAGGTTGCATCTCCTTAATGGAGTCACACATTAAGAAAGTAGAGAAGTGCGAATGTTAGGTTGGTTCAATAGTAGATTTAATGTGACCAAAATTCAAAATTGCCAACTGCTTAATTTTCCAAATCAGGTTATCAAGACAGCTTCCATCTTCATGTTCGGGTTTCCCACAGCTATTGAAAACTAGGAAATATCAGGGAATTAAAAAATTGTAATTTCCAGGCCTGTGAAAGAATGAAAATTAATAATAATAAAAAAAATATAAAAAAAATTAACAATTATAGTAAATATTAATTGTTCTAGTTATTCTCAGTTCTAAAATGTTTCATCAGCTAATTTGATATTTTTTTTAATTTATGTTTTTATTTTTTGTGAGTGCAGTCTTAGAGATTAAACATCATGGAAAGATCATTGGTCAAAGGGAATGGGAACCCTGTATGATTGAGAATATTGTAAGAAAATTTGAGATTGTATGACCTATTTTCAATGGTAATCATAATATGAGCTAATATAGCTCTGTTTGAGAGCATAAGCAATCAAGGAAAACCTTACAGCAGAGTGGAGACCAAATGTAATTTTGAAAGAGACTTTACATTTCAGTGTCTAGTGTAAAAAAAATTGATGTTTACTACCATCTAGAGGAAAATATTTGCATTACAGTTAAGATAGTCATGATCAAATATGGACAACTGGTTCTTATTTTAAAAATAAGTAATAAAAATAAATCTAGTCATTAAATGGACAGTTCACCCAAAAATGAAAATTCTCTCACCATTTACTCACCATCATGCCATCCCAGATGTGTATGACTTTCTTTCTTCTCCTGAACACAAATTATGATTTTTAGAAGAATATCTCAGCTCTGTAGTTCCTTACAATGCAAGGGAATGGGTGCCAAAAGTTTTACGCTCCAAAAAGCACATAAAGGCATCATAAAAGTAATCCATACGGCTCCAGTGTTTTAATCCATATTTTCTGGCGTGATATGATAGGTGTGGGTGAGAAACAGATCAATATTTAAATCATTTCTTTTTTGCCTGAAATTCTTCTCCCTGCCCAGTAGGGGTGATATGCATGAAGAATGTGAATCAACAAAAACAAATGAAGAAGAATGTGAACATGATCTGTTTCTCATCCACACCTATCATATCACTTCTGAAGATATGGATGTAACCACTGGAGTCTTATGGATTACTTTTATGATGACTTGTGTGATTTTGGAGCTTCAAAATTTTGGCCACCATTCACTTGCATTGTATGGACCTACAGAGATGAAATATTCTAAAAATCTTTGTTTGTGTTCAGCAGAAGAAGGAAAGTCATACACATCTGAGATGACATGAGGGTGAGTAAATGATGAAGGAATTTTCATTTTTGGGTAATCTGTTCCTTAAGAGGATAAAGTAAAGATTCTTTAGGCAAAATCAATTAAGGCTTTATAACATATTTTCCTTGAATGGAATCAAACACAGCAAAAAAAGAAACATCCTCTCACTTTCAACTGCTTTTGTTTTCAGCAAACTTAACATGTGTAATTATTTGTATGAACATAAAAAGATTCAACAAAGACATAAACTGAACAAGTTTCACTGACATGTGACTAACAGAAATGGAATAATGCGTCCCTGAACAAAGGGGGTGTCAAAATCAAAAGTAACAGTCAGTATCTGGTGTGGCCACCAGCTGCATTAAGTACTGCAGTGCATCTCCTCCTCATGGACTGCACCAGATTTGCCAGTTCTTACTGTGAGATGTTACCCCACTCTTCCACCACGGCACTTGCAAGTTCCCGGACATTTCTGGGGGGAATGGCCCAAGCCCTCACCCTCTGATCCAACAGGTCCCAGACGTGCTCAATGGGATTGAGATCCAGGCTCTTTGCTGGCCATGGCAGAACACAGACATTGATGAGCCTGCAGGAAGGGTACCACATGAGGGAGGAGGATGTCTTCCCTGTAACGCACAGCATTGAGATTGCCTGCAATGATAACAAGCTCAGTCTGATAATGCTGTGACACACCGCCCCAGACCATGACGGACCTTCCACCTCCAAATCGATCCTGCTCCAGAGTACAGGCCTCGGTGTAAATACGAGTCCGACCATCACCCTGGTGAGACAAAAAAATGACTCGTCAGTGAAGAGCACTTTTTCCCAGTCCTGTCTGGTCCAGCAAAGGTGGATTTGTGCCCATAGGCGACATTGTTGCTAGTGATGTCTGGTAAGGACCTGCCTTACAACAGGCCTACAAGCCCTCAGTCCAGCCTCTCTTAGCCTATCGCGGACAGTCTGAGCACTGATGGAAGGATTGTGCGTTCCTGGTGTAACTCGGGCAGTTGTTGCTGCCATCCTGTACCTGTCCCGCAGGTGTGATATTCAGATGTACCGATCCTGTGCAGGTGTTGTTACACTTGGTCTGCCACTGTGAGGACGATCAGCTGTCCTTCCTGTCTCCCTGTAGTGCTGTCTGAGGCATCTCATAGTATGGACATTGCAATTTATTGCCCTGGCCACATCTGGGGTGTTTGAATGGTTTATGTGGAACATTTTTTAGGTTACAAACTGGTAACTGGTGTGGTTTATGATTACATTTCTAGTGTCCCCATAATTCAAATTGCTTAAAAAACATACTAAACAATGTTTTTTTGAACATGTAAAAATGCAGAAAGTTTTTTGTGAGGGTTAGGTTTAGGGTTAGGGGATAGAATCTATAGTTTGTTGAGTATAAAAGTAATTATGTCTATGGAGAGTCCTCATAATAATAGCTGCACCAGCGTGTGTGTAAATTTGTGAATTTCAGTAAAGACACATGCCTCAAAGTCTTGAATTGAAAAAAGCTATGGATATTTTTCAGTGTTATTGCCCAGGAAAAAAGATACAGTTAAATTTTGTGACAACATGCCCCCAAGGCAGGACATATTGTCACGCCACTGTATATGGGGTTGTCACATCGAGAACCTGCTGTTAATTGACACTGATTTAAGAAGATGAAATATGAAATACTATCTACACTTGAAAAAAGTGAAAACGTAACCCAGTAGACTCAACCCAGCATTTTGGTAAACAGGAAAACCAAAAAACATATTTTTATTTAAAAGGTGTAGGCTATTTCATTATTTTTTTTAGTTAAACAATTATGAAACAAAACACAATTCATGAAACAGCAAAAATGAAACGTTAACATATAACGAACCAACAAAATTTTTATTTAATAAATTGTATACAATTACAACACATAAAACATAAGTATGTAAAAATGTATTCGATTACAATGTGACAACTTGACAAAGGGCCCTTACTGACAATTATGAATATTTTTTCCTGTATATTTTTATTTTAGGTTCAAATCTACCCTCATTATAATACACCTCTGTTAATGAATCCCAGTATGGTTTCATTGTGGTCCCTTTTATATTATATTGAAATTTAAGTTTAGAGGGTAGAATTTACCAAATGAATCCTAAATTACGTTATCTAAAATCGCTTTTAGATAAAAACAAACGGTTTTGCTATGGGCTTTTGACTAAAAAACGTACAGTTACTGAGATATAGCACATGTGACTATATACTAAGTAACACGACTAGATGAGGATTTATGTAAAAAATAAAAATAAAAAAATAAACATTTTTTAATCAGATTGTAGCCTACAGTTTATATCTCTGTGTATAGATAGTGTAGGTCTTTTGTTTGGTTTGTTTGATTTCATCCTCGAGTGATTTTTAATGGATCTTTACAAAGCCTCCTCTCCATTGCTGAGTAAAGTATGCCAAAGACTACTGTACTACATAGCTAGAGTAGAACTCGTCAACCTCGCTGTTAAAGACTTGTCTCGATATTTTTGCTGTGTTGGCGCTTACAGTATGTTGATGACTGATTTGACTACTTGACGTTTTACTATATATATTTTAATTGAACATTACATGGTAGATCCTGATTTGGCCATGCGGTGGCAGTGTTACATAGAACTTGCATAAAAGCGTGCCTTTTTCATTCTGTTGAACTATGTACTAAAATTGTAGAGAAATTAATTGAAAAAGAATTTTCAGAATGACTGGTCTGTCTATTCTTTAAATAGCAACAGGGGTACAATGGGGCTAAAGGAAAGGAAAATGTATCAAGACTCAAGAAATAGATTTATATTTATTGAATATTGATGGAGCAGTGTAATTTTAGCAAAAAGAAATAACAACAGAAGGTTTTTTTGAAGAATTTTTCTTTTAAGTTGCGAGTGAGCCTTTTACCCCACTTGTGGTAAGAGGATCCCTCAAAACACCCCCAGGGGGTTTATAGTTATATAATGTAGATATCGGGGCAATAGGCACAATTGGTCGATACTTTTGAGACAGCAAAATGCTTTTTTTTTTTTTAGTAACAAATTAAGATATTGCTTATTCAAAATACCCACTTCAGAAAAGAGTGCATAATTTCTTGTTCATTTCAATCACATTTGACATCTCATTACATATGGAGTATTCTATAAACAAATTAATCTCCATTGTGATTGGATCAGTCAGTATGAACATTCTTTATATCAAATCTATTCCCCCCACTTAAGAAAAACAATGTGTTTAATGGGGGCCTTTGGCCCCTGCATCAGCGGGGCTTTTTACCCCGATTACTATACTTTCACTAGTTGAAAATGACAAATGAAAAATATATATAAATATATTTTGTCTCAAAATAAATGTGGTAAATTCCAGGATATTCATGAGCTACATAAATTTGCCCCATTTTAAAAATGATTAAATATTAGATCAAATTACCTCGAAATCAAACTTTAAAATTACACACAATTATCTCATGAATCAGGAAAATTTTGCATTGTATAGAGACTAACAGGTGTTTAGGAAAAAGCTGTGGTAGTTTTTGATGCTATTTAGTGTTTTGGGAGAAAAAAAAAATCAAAGGTGCCTTTTAACCCGAGGGGCCTTTATCCCCGTTGTACCCTACCATCAGACAGAAATCTAACGCATCATGACAGAATGTTTATATCATAATCAGTGTACAAAACACTTATTGCAAGAATGGTGAGAATGGGCCTGTCCCTATGGAGTGACACTATATTTTGTTCTGGATCAATTAAGTTGTTCAAAATAACATAACGTTTTATCTTGGGCTTCAGTTAAACATGTGTAAGTTGATTAACTGTCTGGAGAAAGTACAGTACTGTGCAAAAGTTTTAGGCACTTGTGAAAAATGTTGCATAGTGAGGATGTCTTCAAAAATAATGACATAAATAGTTTTCATTTATCAATTAACATCATACAAAGTCCAGTAAACATAAAAAAGATAAATCAATATTTGGTGTGACCAACTTTGCCTTTAAAACAGCCCCAATTCTCCTAGGTATATCTAGACACATCTGTTTTTCTTGGTTGTTGGCAGATAGGATGTTCCAAGCTTCTTGGAGAATTTGCCAGAGTTCTTCTGTCTATTTAGGCTGTCTCAATTGTTTCTGTCTCTTTATGTAATCTCAGACTGACAGGATGTTCAGTGGGGGGCTCTGTGGGTGCCATGACATCTGTTGCAGGGCTCCCTGTTCTTCTATTCTAATCTTTTCTATTTGCAAAAGTAATGTTTGGGAGTCTAAAATGTATTTTTCTTATTGACACACTAAAGCTGAAGATATAAATAATCTTAAGACAAATTTTTTGTGAAACATCTTAAGTTGAAAAATAAACTTTTGCACAGTATTGTAAGAATAAAAAAAAAAGAAAAGAAAATAGGCTAAATAAATATCAAATTAAAATCTGAAATGTCTTTTTATTTAAACAGTGAAACAGTTTCGTTTTAAAGTATTTTTAATAGTTAAATAACTTTTGTCCATCAAATGAAAGTCAGATGGTGTAACCTACATGCAGTTAGCCCCAAAAAATGAATAACAATAATAATAAATAGACAGACAGGACTCATGACTAAGTGTGAGTTAAAAAAAAAATAAAAAAAAACATCTGGTATTTTGACATTTTAATGAAAAGTTGCATTTTGTTCAGGTAAATAGAGAAACCCTATAAAAACCTTAGTAAAACTTTAAAAATATATTTACATTAAACTGTGTAAAGTCATTAAAAAAAGTCATGAACCAACATGAACACAAGATTGTGCTGTGACTACATGCATTTTAATTATTTAAAAGATTCTTGTTTTTGTCACTTTTTACAACATATTTGTCAATGACCCATTTGCCAAAATGTAGGAAGAACCTACGGTCTGTTCTGTGTTTGCTGGAATAGTTTTAGGATCAGACTGTGTTAAATGGTAGGGTATAGAACCTCTGTTTATTGATTAACTAAAAAAATCTGTTTATTAATTTTATGATGGACTTGTTCAGTTTTCCTATAATTGTGAGTTATTCAGACAGTGCAGGTTGTGTTTAAATATTTACGCTTCAACACTTCAAATGCTGAGGCATATACTCATTTAATTTCAGTAGATCCACTGCTTCAGCACAAACAGCTAAAGACATTTGTACATATCTGTACATTTCACCTCATATCACTTTCATATCAGTTCTGGATGAATGTTTAGTTTAGAGTTTAACTATTGTTTTTTTTTTTTTAAACCCTGGCAGTCTGACAGAAAATTAGGCCTACTAACTTGCCAAGAAGAAACTGGTACTAAACCATTTTCTTTGTAATTTAAAATTAAACTTGCATTCTCATGAACATAATGTAGTATGCGTGAAAATAACTCACTCTGTGGGGCATTCAGGGGAATTTAGAACCTACTCATGAAAGGGTTAAATGTAGTGTGAATCATGCTCAGAGAAGCATAATGCTTTAAAAGATTATTCATTATTGATCTGACAATGCCGCCAGCTCTTTGTGGCTGCTTCCTTATGGTCAGTCCACTTGTGTGGTACATGTGTCTCTAATGCAAGTGCACACTATTGATCTTGGGATGAATGTATGGCTTAAAAGACGACCCAGGAAGATGCTTATCAAATATATAATAGAAACAGTGGTGGGCTAATGGCTTGTGGGTCGTCATGCTCAAATCAGATACAGTGCACATTTTTCCACAGAGTTCTTGCAGAGTTTATATATATATAGTGCATTCAGAAAGTATTCAGACCTCTTCATTTTTTTTTTCACATTTTGTTATTTTGCAGACTTATGCTAAAATGCTTTAAAAAAAAAAAAAATCTACAATCCATTCCTCATAATGACAAAGCAAAAACCAGATTTTTGATAACTTTGCAAATGTATTAA
Source organism: Myxocyprinus asiaticus (assembly GCF_019703515.2). Classification (NCBI taxonomy): domain Eukaryota; kingdom Metazoa; phylum Chordata; class Actinopteri; order Cypriniformes; family Catostomidae; genus Myxocyprinus; species Myxocyprinus asiaticus. The sequence goes on from NC_059344.1 coordinate 25,637,032, forward strand.
AAAGAAAAAACTGAAATATCACATTGACATAAGTATTCAGACCCTTAACTCAGTACTTCAAGCATCTTTGCCAGCGATTACAGCCTCAAAGAGTGCAGACTGATGTGAAAAAAATTATAATAATTTCAAGCATTTAGCATAAGGCTGCAAAATAACAAAATGTGAAAAAATGAAGAGGTCTGAATACTTTCTGAATCTTTTTTGGGTATGATGCGACCAGGGTTGGGGAGTAACGGAATAAATGTAACTGGATTACGTATTTAAAATACAAAATATAAGTAACTGTATTCCACTACAGTTACAATTTAAATCATTGGTAATTAGAATACAGTTACATTCAAAAAGTATTTTGATTACTGAAGAGATTACTTTGCATTTTATTGTCATTTGTTTCATTTAATATTTAGTCCTTTCAGATGGAAAACATTTATACATATAAATGATGCGATCCAAAGTGCATTTGAACAACGGTGAAACACTTTCTTATGATGTGTTACATTCAGAGAAGTAAGTTTGAAGTAAGTTTGGAGCAGAAGAAATAGAAATAAACCTTGTGTAAATTGTCAGCTTTACATTAAGCTAAAATGCTATTTCTAGCCATTTTACATGCACATGTTACCAGGCACGATCATATTTTTTTATCAAGAAAATTCACGTTGGATCATAATTTCTTTTTTTCTAGTAAGATCTTTGATATTAGGGCAAAAATCGTATTCTTGATGATAATTTTTGTATTGTTTTCCTGAAAAAATTTCTAAAAATCCTTAAAACAAGATAAATTTGATTTATCTTGTTTTAGAAACAACACTGCATAAGATATTTAGGTTTTTCAGAGAATGTATTTTTAACATGTGCATTTTGTCTGACTGTACTGGCAGAGTTTTTATAGTCAAAACAAGTGAAAAAATGTACCAATGCTGAAGTAATCCAAAGTATTTAGAATACGTTACTGACCTTGAGTAATCTAACGGAATGCGTTACAAATTAAATTTTACAGCATGTATTCTGTAATCTGTAGTGGAATACATTTCAAAAGTAACCCTCCCAACCCTGGATGCGACAAGCTTTGCACACCTGGATTTGGGGAATGTCTTCCATTCTTCTCTGCAGATCCTCTCAAGCTCTGTCAGGTTGGATGGGGACCGTCGGTGAACAGCCATTTTCAGGTCTCTCCAGAGATGTTCGATTGGGTTAAAATTTGGGGAATGTCTTCCATTCTTCTCTGCAGATCCTCTCAAGCTCTGTCAGGTTGGATGGGGACCGTCGGTGAACAGCCATTTTCAGGTCTCTCCAGAGATGTTCGATTGGGTTCAAGTCTGGGCTCTGGCTGGGCCACTCAAGGACAGTTGTCCCTAAGCCACTCTTGCGTTGTCTTGGGTCATTGTCCTGTTAGAAGGTGAACATTTGGCCCAGTCTGAGCACTCTGGACCAGGTTTTCATTAAGGATGTCTCTGTATTTTGCTGCGTTCAGCTTTCCTTCAACCCTGACCAGTCCCCCAGTCCCTGCCACTGAAAAACACCCCCACAGCATGATGCTACCACCACCATGCTTCACAGTTGGGATGGTATTGCGCAGGTGATGAGTGGTGCCTGGTTTCCTCCAGACATGACACTTGGAATTGAGGCCAAATAGTTCAATCTTCATTTCATCAGACCAGAGAATCTTGTTTCTCACAGTCTGAGAGTCTTTATGTGCTTTTTTGTGTCTTGCACTGAGGAGGGGCTTCCGTCTGGCCACTCTGCCATAAAGCCCAGATAGGTGGTGTGCTGTTGCATATTTCTATTCCTGCTCCGCCTTCACTTTTGGTTTGCCTCAGTGAAAGCAAACAAGAAAAACATGCAATTAATATCTGTGGTTGGTTTCAGCATTTGGGCCTTGAATATATATGTCTGTAAGTGCTTTATTTGTTTTGAATAGTAATTCTATGTGTATAAGGAGTAGTTAAACTGCGATTATTACCACATTTGATTATAGGTTACACCCTATTTTCACTTTGCTAATGTTGTCATGTGCTAGCACTATAAAAACAGGTTAGATTGACTCCTAATCAGTACAAATTCATATTTCATTTGAATACTTATTTCATGGTTTGTATAATGCTTAAAAGAATGTTCGAAACTATGTTACAATCAATGTACAATTTAAGTCATCAGAAAGTTTATTGTTACAATTCATGATGCATTGAACTATGTACAATGGCAAGCTGTATTGTCCAACTGTATATGTTGTGCATATGAACATTTTGTTTGCACATTTTTCTCTTTGCTTTTAGTTTTACATTAAAAGTCATTTAAGTCACAAAGACTGCTTTCTGGAGTTCTTCTTGTTCGCTATATGTTAAGCTATTGCATAAGCAACGCAATTGGTGAGAACAGAATAGTAAAAGGACATTGACATGGTGGGTGAAGACAGTGGAACCACATTGTCATCGTCTCATTGCATCGTACACTCTTCTGAAGTCATGGAGTCACTCAGCGATGAGAAAGATACATCCTAAGCCTTTGAAATTAGATCTCAAGCTTCCAGCTCCAAGTCATCTCAGACGTCAAGCAAGTCATCAGCCATTGTGGCAGTGACCCAGACGTGAGCTAAAGCAGAGGCAGCTCGAGCTAAGGCTTCTTATGCAGAGAGAGAGGCTGCTAAGATGAAGAAAAAACCAGAGTTGGAAGCAGATCTGTTCTTGTTACAATCTCAAAAAGAAGCAATTACAACGTCTGCTGAAGCAGCTGTTTATGAGGCAGCAGCTGACATTGAGGATGGAAATCTGGACGAATTGGAAGGTGTGACACACTCAGTTCGCACTCAGCATACCAAGGAGTATGTTCAGAGGCATACAATTGAATAACATCGGCAGCAGCAACAGCTTACTGATATACCACTTCTACAGTCGTCATTGAGGAACACTGAACCCCAACAGATGCATGTCCACATGCATATCCATCATATGTAATAAAGGAATTGCAAATCAAACATGAGAGAGTGGAAAACCAGAGAGACATATATTACATATATATCGCCCCGCTTTCCAAGCATATCCTACTCCCAGATTTAAAGCTCCCATGGTTGGCCTTCCATACACACCTGATTTAGTTACTTACATGGTAAGGAAAGAGATGGTGAGTTCTGGGCCCATGAAGTTCAATGATCATCCTGAGAACTACTGGGCCTGGAAATCCTCTTTTCAAGATGTCACCAAAGATCTCGACTTAACAGCCAGAGAAGAGCTCGACCTTCTCACAAAATGGCTCAGCCCAGAGTCATCTACGCAAGCCAAATGTATCAGGTTAGTCCATGCACACTATCCCATAGCAGGAGTCCAAATGCTTTGGCAATGATTAGAAGAGTGTTACGGGAACCCAAAAGAGTTCACAAAAATTTCTAACAGAGATAGTCAAAGGCTTAGGGAACTGGGAGACACACTTTTGGAACTAGAATCTGCTAAGTCAGGTGGACACTTACCTGGTTTAACGATTATTGACACAGCGAGGGGAGTCAATCCCAAAATTGAAAAACTTCCTTTTAATCTGTAAGAAAGATGGACCACTCTTGGAGCCAAGTATAAGGAGGACTATCATGTCTCTTTCCCTCCTTTCCACATCTTTGTGCAATTCATATGCAACCAAGCAAAAATAAGAAATGACCCCAGTTTTACCTTGTCTACACAGAGTCATTCTAGACATGAAATGTCATTGGGTCAGCAACAAAATATCTGTGTTAGTAAGAAAAACAGAAGTGTTAGCCACAGTTCCAAGTTCTAAAGCCAAGCCACTAGAACAGAATACTTTCAAACCCAATAAGCAGTGTCCAGTCCACAGCAAGCCACATCTATTGTCAAAGTGTCACGGCTCTGGATGAAAGTAAAAAGTTCCTCAAAGAACAGTCTATCTTCTTCTGATGCTGCGGTTCCTCCAAACATATGGCAAAAGAATGTAGGGCAACTGTCAAATGTAGAGAGTGTAACACTGATAGCCATGTCTCTGCATTGCACCCAGGCCCTGCTCCATGGGCAGAGGAAGCTCCAGTAACTAAGCAAGAGCAAGGCGGGGAGCTTGAGGTTATATCCAAGTGCACAGAAATCTGTGTTAAAGCTCCCAGGCCTAAGTCGTGCTCAAAAATCTGTTTGGTTGATGTTTATCCATCTAACTGTCCTGAAAAAGCTGAGAGGATGCATGCAGTGCTGGATGACCAGAGTAACCTGTCCCTAGCTAGGTCAGACTTTTTCAAGCTGTTTAGCATCAGCGGAGATTCCTTCCCCTATACTCTTCGGACGTGTGGCACGACAAAGACAATGGGAAGAAGAGCAGACAATTTCATTGTAAGTTCACTTGATGGAAAAACCCAGGTGTCACTTCCCACGCTCTTTGAATGTAACATGTTGCCTAAAGATAGAGACGAAATTCCAACGCCTGGAATAGCTCAATATTTTCCTCATCTCAAACCAGTGGCTAACAAAATTCCACCCTATGACGCAAGTGCTCCCATTCTTCTCTTTCTAGGAAGAGACATTCTGAGCGTGCATAAGGTTCGAGAGCAGTATAATGGACCTGGTAACATGCCATATGTACAGCGTCTGGACTTAGGCTGGGTCATTGTAGGAGAAGTGTGCCTGGGAGGTGCACACAAGCCTGAGACTGTTAATGTTTTCAGGACAAACATACTGCAAAATAGACACACCTCTTTTTTCCCACCCTGCTCTAAAGGAATCCAAAGAACACTTTGGCACTCCCATTCAGCCATGCCAGTCAAGTCTGCCTTGCTGTGCAGCCACAAGCTCCTATACAGAACACCTGGGTGACAAAGTTTTTCAATGAACCCATGACGATGACAATCTTACTTTACCTGTTGAAGATGAAATCTTCCTTGATGTTATGAACAGAGAAATGTATATGGATGAGACAAACCAGATGGTGGCTCCCTTGCCATTTCACTTGCCTCGCAGCCCACTGCCGAACAACTGAGACCAAGCACTGAAGCGTCTCAACGCCTTGCAGCACACTCTTCAAAGAAAGCCAGAGATGGCTAAACACTTTGTGGAATTCATGCAAAATATGTTCGACAGTAGTCATGCGGAATTAGCTCCACCATTGCAGCCTGATGAAGAATGCTGGTACTTACCTATATTTGGTGTGTATCACCCTCTGAAACTTGGGAAGTTCAGGATTGTCTTCCATTCTAGTGCTCAGTTTGAAGGAATCTCTTTGAATTGAACTCTTCTCTGTGGACCAGATTTAAATAACAAGATACTAACAAGGGTCCTGTTGCACTTTCCTAAGGAGGAAGTGGCGGTTACAGCTGATGTAGAGCAGATGTTCTACAGCGTCAAGGTTAGAGAAGATCACCAAAACTATCTGAGATTCCTGTGGTTCAAAGATAATGATCTACCCAAAGAAATCACAGAGTTCCAAATGACAGTCCATGTTTTTGGGAACAGCCCATCACCAGCTGTGGCAATATTCGGGATGAGATGGGCAGCTGAGCTCAGTGAAAAGGAGCATGGTAGGGAGGCCAGACAATTTGACCAAATAAATTTTTATGTGGATGATGGACTTACCTCTATATCCAATGCAGAGTTGAACATCAAGCTCTATAAGATCTTCTCAAACAACCATCAAGTCATAGAAGCATTCCCTCCATCTGACAGAGAAAATGACCTGAAGGATCTGGATTTCAGTGTGCATCCTCTACCTCTCCAACACAGCTTAGGGGTTAGTTCGAATTTAGACACTGACTGTTTCACGTTTCAAGTGTCTCCAGATGTTAGACTATTCACACGACGGGGTATACTTTAAGCAGTTAACAGTCTCTATGATCCTCTTGGGTTCATTGCCCCTGTTACCATGCAGGGTAAGGCCTTAGTTAGAGAGCTGTCATCAGGGATGTATGACTGGGACATGCCGCTTCCAGCTGATAGAGAGACCCAGTGGAAATCTTGGACAGATTCTTTAACATATCTCAAAGAAGTACAGATTCGCAGACCCTATGTACCAGTCTCTTTTTATACACTTTGAAGAGAAAGGTAGTTATTTTTGCTGATGCTTCCACATTGGCCATAGCAGCTGTTGCCCATCTTGGGGTCATAGCCATAGACGGTCATTGTCACATTGGGTGTGTCATGGCCAAGACAAAGTTGGCGCCATACCCGGCTCACACAGTGCCATGTCTAGAGCTGTGTGCTGCAGTTGTTGCTGTTGAGCTGGCAGAACTGGTTACAGAGGAGCTGGACCTGGAACTAATTGCAGTAAAATTCTACACTGACAGTAGAATTTTGCTAAGATACATCTACAATTCATCATGACAATTCTATGTGTATGTTGTTAACATACACATAGAATCGCAAATCAGTGCAAATCAGAAGTTCCACAAAGCCAGAACAGTGGCATCATGTTGGTTCAGACTAGAACCTGGCAGACCTCAGTACCAGATTCATTCCAGCGACTGTTCTACCTCACACTAATTGGTTTTGTGGTCCAAAATTCCTCCAGCATCCTATTCCCAAGGACATCACTAAGGGTGAATCATTTGAGCTTGTGGAGCCAGAGAATGATTAGGAGATCAGAGGTTTGAGTGCTTCTCAGACTGGAGAACCCTTGTTAGAGGCATAGCGACGTTTATCCATGTCTCTAAGTCATCTTCACAAGTGACACTGTAACGAGTTTCACAGCATGGGTAAGGAGGACACGGGAACTGGCTGAACAACAACATAAACTTTAATGACAGAACATAACTCAAACATAACATAAAGTACTTTGCCGCAAACAAAACAAAGATGCACACACACAACACATGCGTCTCTCTCTCTCTCTCTCTCTTGAACTGGCGTCCTGGCTCCTCCTTATCTCTCTCCTGCTGATTACAACTCAGCGCCAGGCGTGTGTCATCATGGTCCGGCCATGCCCTCCTCCTCATCACAGACACATACAGTGGATTGCAGAGGCTGGCATTGGTGCAGAAAATGTCGTCTCCAGTCGGAGCTCACACAAGCTTAAACTGTCATCATTTGGTGTGTGCAGTATGGGTAGGTTTAGGAGTAAGGGTAGGATTAGGGTTAGGATTAGGGGTTAGAGTTAGGTTTTGGGGAAAGGGTTGGGTTAGGGGTAAAGTTAACAGTGTAACTACAAATGTAATTAAATGCAAGTACTTTAAATGTAATTATAATGCAACTATATGTACATAATAAGTACATAGTAGTTAAGGCCACCTAATATAAAGTGGGTCCCAAATGTTAAGCAATTATTTGTTCCCCAGAGCAATGTTTTAATTCCAGGTGATATCTCAAAAAATTATCACAGTTGGCTCTGTATCTAAGTGATGAATGATTTCCATGGCCTGAGTAGTTTTACAGCAAGAATGGGCCGTTAACATTGGAGTTTTGATAGGAGATTGAGATTTTGATTTGGCTCACTTCCCTCCTTCACAAGCAAATTATGATCATGGCTCACACTTTGCTCATTCATCTTTATGTAACCTCAATTTCACGGCTTATTGATAATCGAATGCAAACTGCCAAGGATGAGGAAGAAAGTGGGAATCACTTCACCGATTTCACGGTTCAGGTTTTCAACCACGCACCTCGCGTCACTATACCAACAGAAAGCAATGACACCAGAAGACAATGTGCAGACTGGCTGATGTCACTTAGTGCTTTTATGTCTTACCATTAGTACATTGAGCAGTCTCTGGTTTGTGGGACTTCATGCTCCAGTGAATCACAAGCAGAACATCATACTCATCAAAGTGTAGATAATCATGTACTGTATGTAGCTGGTCAGGACTTTGTTGAGCGGCACTACCTAATAAATAAACTACAATTTTTGCCATTTTAAGTGTTTAAAAAGTTACAATTTGGCCTGTTCTTAACATTGCTTAATCATATTCTCATATGAACTCATTTGAACAGAATCATTTGAACTCATTTCACAGCATGAAAACAAACATTTATCATCATGACAGGTGTGAAGATGTCAGGTATGTTTTTTGAAACATAATTTTTTTGTGTTCTCTCCCACTTGTTAGAGAACAGATTATTAATTTGAAGCCAGGCTATACATTTCCATTGTTCGACTGTAGTAGAATAGGATCTCCTCTGAGAATACAGACAACCATCTTTCATCTGGTTTGAAGCCAAAATTGCCATTTCATCTTCCATAAACAGAGTCTACAAGAGAGTGATGTGGAAAGAATTGATTTTTTTTCTTTGGGCTTTTCTTGTTCCACTCAGAGTGAGAGGCTTGGTAAATATCATGTTTTTATATTCTGCCATTGATGTCATTAGTGGATGTGCGTCACTTTGCCTTCAATCAAAGCAATTGCTTTTTACAGTAAAGCACATCCAGTAGTGACAACATACAGAAACGCCCATACTGCTCTCCCTTAATGAAAATTATTCATTTGAGATGACCTAGGAGCAAGTTATTTCTTGTTATATTGAAACAGAACAGTCCTAATTAAAAAAAAAACCGGTAACACTTGAAATATGAAGCTCATATTTATAATGCATTGTAAAGGCATTATTATGCTTTAGTAATGTCTCATTAAACACCTTATAATATGTTATAACTTCTCATAAATAATTGTAACCACAATTATAATACATTATAATTGTTATAATACATACATTATAATTGTTACGTATTCATAGTTATAACTTAGACAAGAGTATAATGCATTATAACATGAGCAACACTTAATTTTATCTGCAAAAGTTATAATGTATTATATATATATTTGTAATATATATAATACAGTAGGTATGCTTTACGTAAAGTGACAAAAGCAATGTCTTCTTATGAACATCCATAAGATATTTTTAAGTGGTTATAAGACATTACAAGTCATGCTGGTAGTTATATGCATACACATACACAAAATACAAAATAACACACATTCAATGTAAATTTTTAGATATCACAAAAAATAATTGTAAAGCTATAAGGTTAAAATATATCAGAAACTCAAAAATGTATGTTGATCACGCATGTAGCCAATGTTCTTGGCTAAATTCTGCTGCATTAAAATTGGATGTTGCTTGTGTTATACTCTAAAGTATAACTATGAATATGTATAATGTAATATAACTGTAATTATAATATGAGAAGTTATAACTTAATATAAGGTGTATTATGAGACATTATAAATGCAGTATAATACATTTATAATGCCTTTAAATGCATTATAAATGTGGGTTTCATAGAAAGTGTTACCAAAAATTCCTATTAGTAATAACAAAAAGATTTTGAACTTGTTATGTTACGTATGTTTATCCTGTTATTTGATGTGGTCTGCATGTTGAGTTGTTTGGACAGATACTTTTAAACAGTAATTAAAGAAATGGTTCAATAAAAGTTAAGCTCAGTCAACAGTATTTTTGGCATAATGTTCATTGCCACAAAAAAATGATTTCAACTCGTCTCTCGTTTATTTTAAACAAAAGGCAAAAATCACAATTATTCTTAGGCACTTATAATATGTACTGTGTATTTTAATGTTTATGGACTGGCCCCATTCACTTGCTCTTGGAAGTAACAAACATTGGGTCCAAACCGAATAACCCCATGGGGACAATAAAGTATATTCAATTCCATACCTTACTGTAACCACAAAATTAGTTTCTTCTTTTTTTATTTTATTAAGAGGGACAGGTTAAAATAATTTTTTGTGATAACATTATGCCAGAAATGCTGTCAATTAAGCTTCAATTGTATGGAATCTGGAACATTCCTTTAACAGACTGGGTCCTGGTTGTAAAAATTTTTCCTACTTCATTCTATAAATGTATTTTTTTATTTATTTTAAATTTAGATTGCTTTCTATTTTAGACAGCATATTTAAATGGTATTTGTCATAGGGAGATTCGTTGGCTAACTGCCAATGAAGTTTCTAATCCAGACTCTAAAGCACTGGCTGCTTTATTTAGTTCCATGTGTTGATATATTTCATTTAGATCATTCAATTTCTTTTAAGTTGGACGCACAGCGCCGGAGGCTTGTAATCCATTTAGCTAATGGCATCTTAGTATGGCAAAATCATCGCACTTCCTCCAACTTAATTATGCGGCTCAATTAGCAAATACCTGCAGAGCTTTGTTTTATTGTTTTCTTGCCATAAACAGAACTATCCATGCACATTTATTGCTGATAAAAGACATCATTATTTGACACAATAAGAAGAATGAATTCAATTCTATGCACATACAAGGCCATGAACTGTAGGCTGACAATTCTTATGTTTTCCAGCCAACAATTGTTGCATTTTCTTTTCTGTTACATTACATGTTAAATGTAATTAAAATGTAATTTGTATAGTGATAGAAGTAATAGCTTTAAAGTTTGCCGATAAAGATTAATTGACTGGTTGGCTCTCAGTGAGACTCTGCCTCTCTGTCATGTTTATGTGTTTTGTTCTTGTTTTCATGTCTTATTTTTAAGTTTAGTTCATGTCATGTGATTTCCTGTTCCCTCATGTGTTCCTGGTCTTGTGATATCCTGTTCCCCTCCATGTTCATGTGTCTTGTTTTCTTTGGTTCATTGTCTTATTTCATTATCTGTCTTGTTTTGTCATTAGTTCATGGTTCATTGTCTTATTATTTGTCTTGTGATTGGTTGTCTTGTTTGCTTGTTACCCATGTCTGTGTATTTAAGCCCTAATGTTTGCCATTGTCTCTTGTCAGGTATTGTTAATGTAACATTGTTGATGTAACCTCGTTTCAAGTCAAGTCAAGTTTCGTCAAGTCTAGTCTAGTCAAGTTCATGTTAATGTTTTGTTCACATTTGGATTTACTGTTTTTGGATTTCACGTTTGTGTTAAACTGCACTTGGGTTCTTCACATCATCTCGTCTTCGTCTGCCTGTCATTGTCATTGCCAGCCACCGTTACAGAATACTTGACCCTCGCATGATGAACTCAGCGGTTCAAATCCTGCATCTTCACCAGGGGAATTGATCTTGGAAAATTATGTGGAGGACTTCTGCACTCTGGCCACTCTGCACAAGGACATTTTTTTCGGGTGGGATTGAGTGAGCCGGTTTCCTCCTTGATGCCTGGCAGTCGCAGTCCCCTCAATCTGGCTCAGTATATCGACCTTGCCATGCAGATAAGTGGTTCTACGTTCACTGTGGGGGAGGCGGATGCCGAGCCCGAGTCCCACGTCATGGCCGCCGAGCCCGGGTCCCACATCATGGCCGCCGAGCCCGGGTCCCACGTCATGGTTGCCGAGACAGGGTCCCACATCATGGTCGCCAAGCCAGGGTCCCACGTCATGGTCGCCGAGCATGGTGCTCCATGCCATGTCACAGCCACACTTCGGCCTGCTCCATGCCATGTCACAGCCACGCCTGAGTCTGCTCCATGCCATGTCACAGACACGCCAGAGTCAGCCCCATGCCATGTCACAGCCACGCCAGAGTCAGCTCCCTGCCATGTCACAGCCACGCCAGAGTCAGCTCCCTGCCATGTCACAGCCACGCCAGAGTCAGCTCCCTGCCATGTCACAGCCACGCCAGAGTCAGCTCCCTGCCATGTCACAGCCAAGCCTGAGTCTGCTCCATGCCATGTCACAGCCACGCCTGAGTCTGCTCCATGCCATGTCACAGCCACACCTGAGTCTGCTCCATGCCATGTCACAGCCACGCCTGAGTCTGCTCCATGCATGTCAGAGCCACGCCAGAGTCTGCTCCATGCCATGTCAGAGCCACGCCAGAGTCTGCTCCATGCCATGTCAGAGCCACGCCAGAGTCAGCTCCATGCCATGTCACAGCCACGCCAGTCAGCTCCATGCCATGTCACAGCCACGCCAGAGTCAGCTCCATGCCATATCACAGCCACGCCTGAGTCTGCTCCATGCCATGTCACAGCCACGCCTGAGTCTGCTGCATGCCATGTCACAGCCACATTTTGGCCTGCTCCATGCCATGTCACAGCCACACCTGAGTCTGCTCCATGCCATGTCACAGCCACGACAGAGTCAGCTCCATGCCATGTCACAGCCACGCCAGAGTCTGCTCCATGCCATGTCAGAGCCATGCCAGAGTCAGCTCCATACCATGTCACAGCCACACCTGAGTCTGCTGCATGCCATTTCACAGCCACATTTCGGCCTGCTCCATGCCATGTCACAGCCACACCTGAGTCTGCTCCATGCCATGTCACAGACACGCCAGATTCAGCTCCATGCCATGTCACAGCCACACCTGAGTCTGCTCCATGCCATGTCACAGACACGTCAGATTCAGCTCCATGCCATGTCACAGCCACGCCAGAGTCTGCTCCATGCCATGTCAGAGCCACGCCAGAGTCTGCTCCATGCCATGTCAGAGCCACGCCAGAGTCAGCTCCATGCCATGTCACAGCCACGCCAGAGTCTGCTCCATCCCATGTCACAGCCACGCCTGAGTCTGCTGCATGCCATGTCACAGCCACATTTCGGCCTGCTCCATGCCATGTCACAGCCACACCTGAGTCTGCTCCATGCCATGTCACAGACACGCCAGATTCAGCTCCATGCCATGTCACAGCCACGCCTGAGTCTGCTCCATGCCATGTCACAGCCACGCCTGAGTCTGCTCCATGCCACGTCACAGCCACCCCTGAGTCTGCTCCATGCCATGTCACAGCCACGCCAGAGTCAGCTCCACGCCAGAGTCAGCTCCATGCCATGTCACAGCCACGCCTCAGCCTGCTCCATGCCATGTCACAGCAACGCCTCAGCCTGCTCCATGCCATGTCTCAGCTAAGCCCCAGACTGCTCCATGCCATGTCACAAGCAAGCCTTTTCTCCATGGTCCAGGCCCACCTCAGCTCCATGGTCCAGGCCCGTCTCCGATCTACGAGCCAGCGCTCATGCCTGCCACAGCCAACGAGTCAGCACCCATGCCTACCATGGCCAAGTCAGGATCCTGCCGTACTATGTTACCACGTCATATCATGTAGCCACGTCAAGTCACAGCCACGCCTGAGTCTGCTCCATGCCATGTCACAGCCACACCTGAGTCTGCTGCATGCCATTTCACAGCCACATTTCAGCCTGCTCCATGCCATGTCACAGCCACACCTGAGTCTGCTCCATGCCATGTCACAGCCACGCCTGAGTCTGCTCCATGCCATGTCACAGCCACCCCTGAGTCTGCTCCATGCCACGTCACAGCCACCCCTGAGTCTGCTCCATGCCATGTCACAGCCACGCCTGAGTCAGCTCCACGCCAGAGTCAGCTCCATGCCATGTCACAGCCACGCCTCAGCCTGCTCCATGCCATGTCACAGCAACGCCTCAGCCTGCTCCATGCCATGTCTCAGCTAAGCCCCAGACTGCTCCATGCCATGTCACAAGCAAGCCTTTGCTCCATGGTCCAGGCCCGCCTCAGCTCCATGGTCCAGGCCCGTCTCCGCTCTACGAGCCAGCACTCACACCTGCCACAGCCAACGAGTCAGCACCCATGCTTACCATGGCCAAGTCAGGATCCTGCCGTACCATGTTACCACGTCATATCATGTAGCCACGTCAAGTCACCACGCAGCCCCCCCCCCCCCCAGCTCCCTCACAGTGAACTTTGTGGTTATGTTTTGGGGCCCCTAGTTGGGGGGATATGTCACGTTTATGTGTTTTTTTCTTGTTTACATGTCTTAATTTTAAGTTTAGTTCCTGTTCCTGTTCCTGTCATGTGATTTCCTGTTTCCTCATATGTTCCTGGTCATGTGATATCCTGTTTCCCTCCGTATTCATGTGTCTTGTTTTCATTGGTTCATTGTCTTATCTCATTATCAGTCTTGTTATGTCATTGGTTCATGGTTCATTGTCTTATTATTCATTCAGTCTTGTGATTGGTTGTCTTGTTTACTTGTTACCCATGTCTGTGTATTTAAGCCCTCATGTTTGCCATTGCCTCTGGTCAGGTATTGTTAACGTAACATTGTTGGTGTAACCTCGTTTCATGTCAAGTCAAGTCAAGTCTAGTCAAGTTTATGTTAATATTTTGTTCATGTTTGGATTTACTGTTTTTGGATTTCACATTTGTATTAAACTGCACTTTGGTTCTTCACATCATCTCGTCTTCGTCTGCCTGTAATTGTCAGCCACTGTTACACTCTCAGAGGCATGAGAAGTTACAGTACATTATCCTTATTTGCAGAGAGGAATGGGGCAGGCTGTGAAGGCACTGCAATATGAAATGAGTCACTACTACTATGAGGGCATAGAGGTTAATTAACAAAGCATCTTACTGGATGGGATCCATTTGAACTGTATGAGGACACAAAAAAGCACTTGGTGAAATGCCATCAGAATTGTTGAGAAGGTTTTGATGGGAAACCTGGATTAGTGGTTTTAGTGATTAGAATCAGCCCCATTTATAAGTTTATATGAATAAAAATGAATTATTTACATTTTGCTCTTTTATACTCATTTACAAGCCCATGAAATGCCATTGCTTAAATTAAGTATATTAAAACAGTTTTGTTCACTCACATTGTTGAATTGCAGGAATAGAGGCTAATAATTCAATATACTTATTCAAAGACATCCTTCCGCTTATAGAATTAGGGATGTGTGTGTTGAACTTTAATTAGCTATAACAGGTCTCTTGCCACTAAAAGACACCCAAACATTTTTAATGCAATTTTTTGTATTTTAGGAGATTGATTTGACTGTAAACAAGTTCCCCTGGGTCGTAAATGTTGGGAGTTAAAGACCAGATTAATAATTAGCCACTGAAAAACAGAATGATGACACGGCTCCCAGAAGGGTTTACACAGAATGGCTGCTGTCACTTTAATATGCACAGAGGGCCCAATAAAAATAAATAAATAAATAAATAAACTAAATCAAGTATATAGCTTTGTGTCTGTGGGTCTAGAACGCAATGCAATGTTACAAAATGTCAGTTATTTCTTAAACAGGCAGATAAAAAAGCTGGAAGATTTTGATCATGTTTTCCCTATTTTCATTTCATTATTTTCTATTTTCATTAAACACTGTTCATAAAACACTTGTAAATCTTGTATGCTGCAGTAGTTACTGCTGTTATCAAAATGTAGATAAAGTCACATCATTTTGTTGATTTGCCATTATATGCTTTCGGTTGGATTCAACATTGTTTTCATGAATCAATATGTCATTGATTAGGCCAAATTAGACTGCTTTGGTTTCCAAACTGGACTTTTTATCCAATTAGACGTCTATATCTGTGCTGAGTGGGAGACATCTTTTTATTTCATAGGATTAAGGCACAAAAAATCTTTGCGGTTCAAGAATTAAAAAATAAAATGACATTCTGACCTGTTAAATGGGCATTCTGAACAACTGTAGAATCATAACTGTAGAATCATTTAGTCTTTATGGTTAACATTTAATTCTGATTGTATCAAAAAGGCAAAATGGATCACGTGTGAGGGAGTGTGTGTAAGACTTTGCAGACCAATTCCTAAAACTACCAGTCAGTCAATAAATCAAATAACTCAAACCTTATGTATCTAAAATACATTTTAATCTTGCTCAAATTCACAATTGTTACAATTTGTAATTCAGTGGTTGTCCCTCCCTCCTTTAATTAAAACATACTGTACAACAGCGGCATGTAAAGTGTGTTACATCAAGGCACAAGACACATTCATATTCAGGGAAGCCTTTTTACGAGGCACTGCTTTAATATGATCCCCAAAATACCGTAATGTGCTGAGACACATTAGAGGAACAAGGGCCAAACCAGACTGTACATACTGAATGTGCTCTCTGCTGAGAGGAAAGAATGAAGCAATGCTCTTTCTCCCATCCAAATGAGTAGAAAAATAATTATGGTTACTGATCATGTCTATCTTTCTCTTTTCTTTTTTTTTTTTTTTCATTGAAGAGCAAAAAATAAGCAGTTATGTCTGGCTGGATGGAAACGTACAGTCCTATCAACTGGAGTCCATTCTGATGAAAGTGAGGAGTTTCCATTCCCAGGGTTCTTAATGTGGACTTTTTTTGACTGCAATCAAAGAAGAACTGTGGATGTGTAGACTGGTGACCTGTCAAAATAGAAGTTATTATGCATGTTTTCGACATTATTACTCGAGCAACATACTGTCTCTCTGTTTGGTGTATCTTCCTCAGTATTATGATCATATAATTTACATACCATATACAGATCATATAGTACATAGCGTGTACATGAATATGGTTCTGTAATTCTGTTACATGTACATCATTCAAATGTACGTACATGTATGTAATTTCGCAATTATTCCAATCATGTAATTATTATGGTAATTCACTAAAAATAACATGAATCCGACACTAGAAAAGACATGAGAGCCTTTGAGAGAAATGTTCACGCACCAGATCCCGGAGGCCCATTTGGTTGTCTACTCCTGACTGAGTCTCTTTCGTCTGCCAAATGCTTGGGAACCCACATTAGTGGGGACAAATTTGCTGCTTCCAATTCCTCCTGAGCGGCTCAGGAAGTCTGCCAGGCGATGGGTCACACATGTGGCCGTGTTACAGGCTCTCTTCTGTGTTGTAACACTGGAGTAAAGAGTAAAAAGTGATCAGGAATTTATAAAGGTATACCCACATTAAAAAATATATATATATTTATATATGTATATATAATATTGTAGTCTCATGATATAAATGCACATATTTAATATATTATGTATATTTAGCAAAGTGGCAACAGTAATATATCTTACCTAAAATGGGTACTTAAGCCTGATTACATTTAATAGGTCAAATTGAAAAATGCTTGTATTTCTGAACATGAAACAATCAATAGACAAAAAATCTCACTCTAAAAATATCTTTATTAGATCAGGAACAAATTTAAAATCACACAAGACTGGAATTTTTGCGGTGTGTTAAAAAATGCTTATTGTTATCCCCTCGATTTCATGAATCAGTTATACAACCTAAATAGATCCAGTGACTATATGAAATTAGTGGAACAGAGTCTGTGTGAAATTCGTTACTCTGCCAAAGAAAGTAGAAATAAAGTTCTTTCAAGGCAATCAGGCAAGCATTCCACATGCACTTGCACATCAGGCCAAGCATGGGTTACAGCAGTCGCTGATTAGATACGACTGAGCATGTCTCCATATTCAGCAAAGGCATCGCTTTCCTCCAGGCTGCGCTTCTTGCCCGGTGTGCCTGCTCCTACATTGGTGCGTGGATACGTCTGCAGTTTGTGCAGCTCCTGAGACAGTTTCCCCAGCACACAAGTGCTGAGACTGGAGCAGCGCTTGGACACTGGTCTACCCAGGCTGTGAGAAAAGAGACCACATGCAGAAAAACTCATAGACACATGCAAGGGAATTCTTTCTGCTCACATACAGAATAGAGATGAATGACATAATGCATGTTGACATGCTTGCTCACAAGGTTACGGACCTACGGTATGTCCCATAAAACAAATCATGCTTTTCAGGTTCACTTTTCATACCTTTACTTTGATGATACTCAAAGCACTGTGTAAATCATGCAGGCATCTCCTTACAAGTTAACAAATCATGCTTTCGTCCATGCCATTTGATTTACTCTTTCTCGTGCATTAAGAGCAAACAGGCATTGACAGAACAGTCATTCTTTCATAAATCTTTAATATATATGAAACAAAGTTTCATGCAGAGAGTCAACTGGCAGAGAACTCTACAGCACTAATCTAACAAATAATTCTTCACATACCTTTCATATAAAACAAGTTAAAGTACACTTGACATTAAGGAGGTATTGCTTTCATGTTGGAGGCATTTCAGGCTTATTTTCTTGAATGTGAGAGAAACAAATCAGTGCACACTCGCTAAACTATTAAACAGATAACCTTTTGAAAGATTTTTACAGGAAAAGCATATAGCAAGATTTTTACCTGTTTTCTTCATTAGGTTGTTGCTCCATGTCCTCTGCTGTCATTTGCACAAATTCTTTGACAATCGCATTAAGCAATCTTCTTGCTTCATAGTCGGTAAGTGTAATTCGATCTAGTGATGATTCCAGT
Organism: Myxocyprinus asiaticus; assembly: GCF_019703515.2. NCBI lineage: Eukaryota > Metazoa > Chordata > Actinopteri > Cypriniformes > Catostomidae > Myxocyprinus > Myxocyprinus asiaticus. The sequence continues at coordinate 25,654,990 of NC_059344.1, forward strand.
GCAGGCCTGCAACCCCAATGTCCTCATGATTATCATGTCTTACTGTACAGAGAACTCTACAAATGGTTCGTGAGAGGTCTTATCTTGTCTATGATAAAAGCGCTTTTTGCTTGCTACAACAAATCCTTAACATAATCAAAACAATCTACTAAGAGTGTGGCACTTAAAAGCTGTCCGGTTGCCAAGTTAAAATATATCACCCAATCAATACTGTTGTAAGCAGAGTGGGTTTGGCTTGGATTCATCTGATGTAATCAGAGGACTAATAGTGCATGATGCCGCAACCTCTAATGAAAACATATGCTCTCTTGCCTCTGTTTAAATTACTTTAACAAAGTACCAATTTCACTTACATAGATATATATTTTGGAATTATCAGGACAAAAATGCGTCCCTTTAAGCTCATCATATTTATCAACATCACGTTACATTTCTTTGAAAACCTCACCTGGCAGGAGCTGCGTTAGAGCTGTACATCTGGCAAAGAATCAGAGCGTAGGCAACAAGAAAAGCAGAGATCTTCAACATAACCATGGTCCCCTGTAGCGAGACATTTTGCAATTAGATAAGTTAAGTTCAGTGTGACAAAGGGACATTTTAAATGTCATGGTCAAGCCTTTACAGTTAAAAATTTGAAAGTGCATTTCGTTTTCAACTTGTACTCCAGCAATTTTAGCTTCTTCTTTTCCTTCCAACATTTACCTCAATTTTCTTTTGTGTCTGCTTAATATCATTGGCACACCATTTTAATAATTCAGTTTAAACATGATTAAAAAAAGAAGAAAAAGAAAAAAAAGTTAATACTTTGGAAAGCACTTGTTCTCTGCACGTTGTTATGCAGAGTTAAACCAGAGTTTGCGTGGTTGGTGCAGACATCTCCAACTGTCGTGCTCTATGCTATAACTGCAGCATTAAAGATATTAGTCTGCTGATATCCCTTCAGCAGGACCCTGTGCATTAGTGTAATGAGCTGCTGTCTCTGCACCCCCAGCCAGGACTGAAGAGCTTTCCAAGTCTCCTTGAAAAATCCATACAGCATGCTTTTTGTGCAATCACAAAGCCAAACAGTAATCTACTATATATATACCATTAAGCGCTCCCTAAAGTTTTATTTAGTTTCACACATCAACGGTAATTTTTACCCATTAAGATTTGTAAAAAGTATGGCACATCTATTATGTCATAAATAGTTTTTACTTACCTTAAGGTGATAAGCTCCGTGCAAGAGAGAGAGAATAGAAAAGAGCTGTCCCAAAATAGAGGGGATATTTCAACTTGATGAAATTTTGAGTCTGTTGCATCAAGCTACAATACACCTGCCTATATACCCAACATTTGGGTCTCACTATTGACAGTGTGGGTGTTTAATGATTCTCCAACAGCCAACCAGAGCTCTCTGCTCCCACATCCAACCAATCAGCTTGTCCTCCGGTTCTGGAAAATGATAAAGAGTGTGTCACACCAATGACGTCATTCCTCAGTCACAAACTGCTCCATTCATAAAAATTCACCAGTGATCAGCAAAATTCAGTATCGTTTGGAACAAAATTTGAATAGTACAGAACTCATTTATCAGAGGAAACTGTTAAAAGGAAGTCTATGAATTGTTTTACTGTTGTAACAATTTGCACTTAATTATTTGGAATGAATGACTATCTATCTGTCTGTCTGTCTGTCTGTCTATCTATCTCTTTCTAAATGTCTGTCTGTGTATCTATCTTCTTCATGAGTTAATTATAATTATCAGTATCTCTATTATACATATTGACTTTGTATGATTTTATTCCCACCTAATAGGGCTGGGCGATATGTACAAAATATTTTAGCAATAATTGCCTTAAAAAATATCGTGACATCCGATTACATCACCAATCCCCCTGCCCAGGGTCAGTGAATTTTTTTGCTTCATTGAATTTGCTTTAAAAATGTAATTCATTTATTGAAACACCACAAACTTAAACAAAAGACATTTCTAAATTCAAATAGCACTTTAAACGAAAAAAGCATTAAAATAACGAAGTGATCAACAAATCTATTTAACCCAAATCCAAACATTTACCGTCTCCAACGGCCGCATTTGCCATCACGCAAGCATCCGTCAACTAAATTAAGAACTAAAGACAATCATAAATGTAAAGACAATGATAATCAAAACAAATAAGCCTAATAAATTCCCTTGTGTTCCCAAAATAATGCTGCCAAATGTGTGTTCTTATGGAATTTGTGTTTGTATTTCGTGTTGGTAATACGGTTAATGCTGCCAAAAGAAAAGAAAATAATACTCAATTTTAGGTTCAAGGTGAACGTGTCTTGTATTACTTTATGATTTATTCACTTTCGTCTTGTTTCTTTAATACAAAGAAACAATATTTAATACATATTAGGCTACTGAACCTGCAGAGTGGAGTTCACAATGCATGCTAACCGCGTGGAAATAAAGTGAACTAAAGTCACAGCACCTCCTGAGATGATCAGAGATCATTTGCAGCATTCTCATAGACGACAGTATTCTTGCAAACAGTTTTCAGATTAATGAAATGGAGAAAAAAGTGTGAAAACTCTTTACATGCGCTTGTTCCACGAGACCTATTCCAGCTCGCGCTGCACACTTCTGAACAAACAGCGAATCAGACACAAGCAGTAGCTATGTTTCCATCCAAGTTGTGAATTTAATTTATGCGAAAAATCAGAATATCACAAAAACAATGTGCGGATAAATCCGCGTTTCCATCCCTTGCGTTCAAAAAAAGAAAATCTTAACTTCCGGGGAAATTGTAGCGTGAGTCTTTTATTAATAAAATACTCGCGGTTTAGGATGCGCAGACAAAACACTTTAATAACTCGTTTCATCACTGGAAATGACAGTGCCTCACACAGTTCTGGGAGCACTGTGTGTGTGTGTGTGTGTGTGTGTGTGTGTGTGTGTGTGTGTGTGTGCGTGTGCGTTCCTCCATCATGACTTTGCCATGTGGATCTAAAAGATATTCTTTAAAGGTATCAATAAACCTGCTCTTCAGGAAAAATAGCAAGTTTGTGTTTAACTTATCTGCTCTGCAAACTCAATGCAGGCTTTGGATTTTTAGGACACCGGTATTTCCAACACACTCTCACGGCGAAATCGTCAGGATTCGTACGACTTTTCTAAATTGGGCTAATTCGTATGATATTGTGGAACTGCACTTGTTTCAATTCCCACGACTTTCACTACAGCCAATGACGTCACTGGACATCGTTTCCATCTAATACGCAACAATTACTTGCTTCTGTCACACACAACAGCTTCCTATCATGTTTACACACTCTACTGACTGGTTAAGATAAGGGGTTTGGGTAAGGGCATAAAAGTATGTCCTTAACGCCTAGTGCATGGAACTTGCACTTACTTCTGCATTAGACATCTGGGAATTTGCACGTGATGGTATTTCAGAATGACTAGGGCAAAAATTCAGTTGCATGATTGGTCCACTGGTTCATCCAGTTATGAATGAATTATTCAGTCACATTAATTTTTTGATGCGCATCTTGTATTCCTGTTAAATTCAATAGGGGTTTATTCGGTAAATGTGTTTCCATCATAGTTCATCCACATTTCTTCTTATCGAATAAAAAATGTATCCACATTTTGGAGATTTTATTTGCATCTTGGTGTTTCCATCCAGCAGACTTTATGCGATATCCTAAAATGCGCATAAAAAAGTGTTGATGGAAACATAACTATTGACGGCTTTTCTTTTGTCTGTTCTTAAAAATATAATAAAGAGCGTTTCTTCAAGTGCATGTCTTTTTGACTAACAGCATTTCTTGTCATGTGTCATTCCGAAACATCTTGCAGCAGGTCGCCCGCCTGTTGCGGGTAGATGAGCAAAATTACCCACACATGAAATAAATTTGGACAAGAAGCCGGCGAACTGGATTCAGCCTCGTCGCATTTGGCTGGTGGTGGATGCTAGTTTCATACCCTGGTCACTGTTTAATATATTTGCCGACTTCTCAGATCCATGGTTTTGCCATTTCCCAATATTGTCGATCATGTCTATTCAGAATCAGCATCGTGATCTTTGTAAGACATCGTCGACATCCGATTAGGCCTACATCGTCCTATCGCCCAGCCCTACTGCTTAATGCTTTAATTAGGCTATAATTTTCTGGTATTATGCTTGTGATCATTGTTCAGGAAACTGGAATTAGAGCACATCCACACATACAAACTGTTAACACAGTTGCATTATAAAGAAAACATGCTTAAAGTAAACATAGGGTTAATCACTTTCAAATTATGTGCAAGACAAATGCTGATGGGTGATCTTAGAGTAGTCACAGTTTAAAAGCTGGGAACAAACTCAAATACCATTTTCACTGTGTATCCTGTAATAATGTGGGTGATCAATAGCATCATTGCTCTTGTCCTTATTTGGATTTCCGTGTTGGTGTGACCCTTTGTCCAAATCAAAGAGTTTATGACCATAACAAGCCTTCTATCTCAGTCCCAATTACTGAACTCTTTGTCTTGAGGCATCATCTGACTCCACTTCTTTATTGGTCTAATAAACCATCTCCACTGAGAGACTGTGTTTGTGTCACATAGGAACCCCATTAGTCTGGATGAGCCTTTTAGTGCAATCGAACCCAAAGCCACGCCAATGACGGAATCAGTAAATCTGGGCGACCTGACAGGACCAGGGACCCCTACTTATAGCTCCACTACAGACGCAAACTGCACTTGCGAGCTTGATGGACTCCTTCAGTCTAATGAAGGGTCATTTCCGTTAGCGGAACACTTTGCTGAGACTTACCACGTCCATAGATCAGTGAGTAAGCAAACAAAGTTAGCCGGCAAATTTTTATTTCCTGCATGGAACTTTTGAGTCAATACTGTAACCTTTCAAATTTGGTCATGCTTTAACATCACTCATTCAACTCAGCCTAGTGTAAGTTATTGCAAAAGACAGATAATCATTTTGTTTCAAAGCAGAAGGCGATGCCCTTTGGATTACATTTGTCTCTCTGCTCATGAGCTGCATCTACCTACTGTATGCACCTGCCTGAGATTTATTTCAAAACTGTCAAGATTTCAAGTGAAATTCATACAGTGAGAAACAACATAGAACACTGCAGCTATAATCATGGTGCAGTAAAGTTTTGACACATCAAACATCTGTAGCTTTTTTGGACAACATGGCTGTTTGAACACCTGCAGAGGGAACAGCACAGGGATTAGGTGAGATTTATAATGGCTCTGAGAGGAAAACCAAACACAATTCACAAACCTCTTTGAGACAAAGGGTAGCACTAAATGGTCAGAGAGGAGCCAGCACAGTTCATCCCTAGACATTAAGGAAATGAGATTTAATCACTGAGTGTTGCTCATTAATCAACCCTCCTTAGCAAGTTAGAGTTCATCATAATCTCATCTGTGTGCTTTACTCAACACACACACACACCATCCTTTTATTTAGACTACATTAAAAATCAATGGCATCATTTGACTTGGACTGGCATGCTACCAAGTCACAGGACTAAAAAAAGAATAGCTGAGACACCTCTGATGGGCATGAGCTGGGTCTACTCAAAACTGCTTATGTGCAACATTAAAGAATGCAGCATGCAAAAAGCTATTTCTGATACAATGTGGCCTCTATTACTAATTACATTTCAGACCTCATCTTTAAACAGAATTACAGGAAAGTTATTAATTTCATAAGGTGCTGTTTATCCTTATCACTTACTTGTACTGATGAATCTGTTCACTAATTTTTCCTCAGCTCCAGTACCACATCCATAATAAGATGTTTCTTTTGTGTACATATTGCATGTTGCAGATGTCCTAATTATATATCACAAACATTGAAATCCTCTGAGACCTGTTGAATTTATCTAGCCATGCCAATGGAATGGCTCAGTAGAAAACTCATAGGATAACAAGGCCCAAGACACCAATGGATGGAGCATCAACAACATGGAATATCCCACTACTTTTAAGATAACAAGGGGATCTGTAGACATGTTAAGCAGATCATGTGATTCATGAAAAGATTAATATGGGATTACTTCAAGAAATAGTTCACCAAAAATGAAAATTCTCTCATTGTTTACTTACCCTTATGCCATCCCAGATGTGTATGACTTTCTTTCATCTGCTGAACTCAAATGAAGATTTTTAGAAGAATTTCTCAGTTCTGTTGGTCCATACAATGCAAGTGAATGGGTGTCAAAAACTTTTAAACTCCAAAAATCACAGAAGTCAGCATAAAAGTAATCCATAAGACTCCAGTGGTTAAATCAATGTCTTCAGAAGTGATATGACAAGTGTGGGTGAGAAACAGATCAATATTTAAGTCCTTTTTTTACTATAAATTCTCCTTTTTATGAACATTTTCCATACTGTCTCAACTTTCTCAGAATTGGGGTTGTATTTTCTTTAGGACTTTAATTAATACAGACTTTGGACAACAATCTCCTAACTCCAGTGCCACACTTGCCAATTTTTCCAGTGATTTTCAGATGTGAGCTTCATTAACATAATTGCTGGCCAGGATGAGGGAGACCAAGCGCACATCCACTTCTGTCAGCAGGAGTTTGTTAATCACTTGACCGTTGGGACTCCCTGCAGAGTTTATGATTACAGCAGCAGGATAATGGATCCAACTTGACAGAAAAAATCATTCATTCGCTGAGGTGGGCTCCTGTGTTCTCATCAGGTGACAAATGAGCTTCTTATTTTACCGAATAACTGACAAGATGTTACAGGTCCCAGACATTGGACCTGAGTGGCAGATAAAATTTGCCTGAATAATCAGGAAAAATAAAGATGAGGCAATATTAGTGGCTTTGCTCAGGCATGTCTTGTCAGCATCTTTACAATCCCACTTAATTTTTCTTTATCTTTCTCTTAATGTGAAAAATATGTCTTCTTTACAATAAAAGCATATTTCATAATTACTGAATATCTGTTTCTTTACAGTTCACTTACATTTACTATCACTTTCTTTACAATTTCGTCATTTTATGAATAATAATCACATTTGTTATCACACATAAACACATATACATACTGTTTATAAAATAAAACAATAAAACAATAATCCATTTTTGACTGTATACTCTTTTACTATTAAGATATCACCATTTTCTGAGGGTTATGTTTTATAATTCACTCAGTGTACTAAAGATAAACGATAAACCACAGAGTTAGCCCTTTAATTTGATTTAGTTTGATTTGATTTGATTTGATTAAAGATTTCAGTAAAAAAAAATACTTAATGTAATGTGTTCAGTGTGTAAAACAATTTAACATTTCATGTCACCAGATAACATTAACACTATTAGCACTGCAGACGGACATTAAACATAACATTTATTTTTTTACAAAAAAAAAAAAAAACTTGTAAAACGTACCTGAAATGTATTATTCATATACATTTTAAACACATGTGGAGACGTTTTACGGGTTATAAACAAAAACTTGGCCTATTCAATATGGAATTACTTTTTTTAACAGACAATTACACTCATTACAACGGGGGGAACACAGATCTAGAACACTTGACATGTTTTTTAAACTAACGAATTCTTTGACATAAAATCCAAAGTAAATAAAGCTTAACATGTTTTTACATGAAAAGTGTTGTATTTTCAGACTTTTACATTTATCATACCTGAATAATCAGGAGAAATAAAGATGAGGTCAAATTCGTGGCTTCCCTCAGGCCTGGCTTGTCAGTATCTGAGGGCTGAGGGTTTGCGTGCCCTAACGTCTGTAAAAAGCACCCCCTTGTGGCTGCAATGGTAAAGAATCCTTGAAAAATATAGCAATTACACTGACAAAATAAAAATGGCTCCTGACATAACATTACATTCATTATGGAAACTCAAACTCAATGTATCTTTTTCAGTACCCAATCACAGGTATAAGTAGTGTATGTAGAACTGTTTGAAATGGCGGTGGAATGTGGTAGGTGCAATGAGGTGAGATGGAAAGTGGCAAGGTGACGTTCCTCAAAATTGTATCTGACCCATCCCATAAGGTCCTAAACTGTTTAATGTATGTAATGGCTGCACTGTATGCTGAGGTAAAGTATGATACGTAATCCTCTGGGCTGGCTGTCTATCACGTGTGGATCTCCTAACCTGGCCTGTGTGACTGTCAGTATTGGGGGTCAAGGTAGGTCTCCTTGAACTCCCTTCTCGTTCAGAGCTGGCTGGTCCATGAGCCTGATTACTCTCAACTTCTGACAGTTCTTGCTCTGTTACAAGATACTCCAGTTCTTGTCTCTCTTCAGGTTCATCAGTAATGCCCATCACTTTCATCTCCATCAGTGTCACTGTCTTGTGCTTGTTTGTCTTGTTGTTTTGTCTGTTTATGCTTAAAAAACAGTTTATGCTGTTTATTTTAGGTGCTGTTGTTGGAACATCAACAGGTAGGTCATTGACCTGATGCAAAAGATTTCGGTGTAAGACTCTAGGTTTTGAACTGTCTGTCTCTGCTACCATTCTGTACAATGGACTGTCACAGTGTAGACAGTCTTCTCCCAGTATGACCTAAATTTTCCTGGTACTCCCCTCTCACTTAGATTTCTCACGAGTACTCGGTCGCCAGGCTGAAGGAAAACTCCTTCCAAGTGCTGGTCATACTGTAGTACTTCTTCCCACATGCACTTTAGTTTTTGCTAGTTTTCAGAATCAATTCGGAATGCCTCTGTCATTCTCTCAGCCCATTTCTCTGCATAACCTCTTGGAGTTTTACTTCCCTCTCTAGTTGGAACAACAGGTCATTTGGCAGTCGTGGATGATGTCTGTACAGAAAGTAAAAGGGTGAGTAACCTGTTGCTTTGTGTCACTGTTTTCCTTTTCTTTCAATGTCCTCAGCATCTGTAACAACGTCCTGTTAAATCGTTCAGCTGAATTGCTCTGTAGATAATGTGGGAAGTTCTAGATTGTCCCATTCCAGCAAACTATTGCAGTGTCTTAAAGAGTTTGTTTTCAAACTCTCAACCTTGGTCGTGGTGTAATTTGGCTGGAAAAAAACAAACCGGGGATAGAGTAATTGAAGATCCACTCTGCCGCAGTTTCTCCTGACTTATTTTTGGTCCCATAGGATTAAGCAAACATTGTAAAATGATCTACAATGACAAGAATGTACTTATAGCCACCTCTGCTACATTCCAGATGCAAATAATCAATAGACACAAGCTCAAAGGGTGAACTGGTGGTTATGCTGCCCATTGGAGCCCTTGTGTGTAAGACTGACTTCTTCTGCTTTATACATGGACACTGTCTAGTGACGTAGGCCTCTATGTCCCTTTTCATGAATGGCCAGAAGAATCTTGCAAGGCTGAGGACCCTTACTATGCCAACATGGCCCATGTTGTCCTGCAGGTGCTTGAAGACTGTTTGTTTGTATTTTGCAGGCAAAATGAACAGACATTTGTGTGTTGTTTTATGACACAAGAGTCCTCTATCCAAGTGCAAATTTCACCATTTGTGCATCAGCTTTTTGACTGCACCTTCTTCTCCTTGTCTTATTACTTGTGAGGGTTCCATTGGACGCATTCAGCTTGATGATTTCTGCAATAGCGGGGTCTGTTCTTTGAGCTTTTCTCAACTCATCAAGGTCTATCTGTTCCAGGCATTCCCAGGTACTGTATTCAGGTGAGTTCTTCTGTGACAGGTTGAGGACTGCGACCCAGGCAACATCTTGTTGCTCGGCAGCTCTACTCACTTCCCAGATGGCCTTGACTGCTTCACTGGATTGTTCTTCCATGCATTCCGTGATGTACAGTATTTATTTATATCAAGTGGATCAAGTGTCGGTGTCTACATTAACCTTTCTAGGTCGATACTTGATGTCAAATCTGAAGTCTGAGACCTCTCCGACCCATCTGTAGCCCACTGCATTGAGTTTAGCGTCATGGTTACTGGTGTAACCTCCGTTCCCTGATGGAGGGAACGAGACGTTGGTGTCGATGTAGTGACACTAGGGGTCACTCTTGGGAGCCCGAGACACCTCTGGTCTTTGATAAAAGGCCAATGAAAATTGGCGAGTGGTATTTGCATGCCACTCCCCCGAACATACGGGTATAAAAGGAGCTGGTATGCAACCACTCATTCAGGTTTTACGCTGAGGAGCCGATATAAGGTCCGGCCATTTCAGCGGGTAGTTCAGCGTTGTGGCAGGAGGGACCAACATCTCATTCCCTCCATCAGGGAACGGAGGTTACACCAGTAACCATGACGTTCCCTATCTGTCACTCACTCGACGTTGGTGTCGATGTAGTGACACTAGGGGTCCCTATACAAAACGCCACAAGGCTGAACTGTGTTACGTGAACTGGCGGTGTGTGGTGGGCAGACTTGCTGTGTGCCTCATAGCCAGCGCACCAGGTTGACACATAACCTCCCCCAACACAGTTATGAGTGTCGAACGGCCCTTTTTGGGGACAAGTCGACTACCCAGAGATAGAGACAGGCTTAACGCAGTCGTGGCCTCTTTCCCCTTCTCTTTTTCCACTCCCTAAAAAAGAGGGGGACTATCTGACTGGGCCACCAGGTCTAGTCGTGGGGTGTCCCTCCCAAGGGGAGGACACCGCGGAGACCACACCTCGCCCCAAGAGAGAGGGGGATATTTAAGTGGAAGAATACATCACATGGTCTTTCCAACCATGTGGAGAGCCTTCAAGGTAGATCCTGCCCAATGGGGGAGGAGTTACTACAACATGGAGACTGAGGGGCTCTGCCCAAGGAAGACGCAGTTTGCCAGTAGGGGAACGAACTAGTGGAAGATATAGATCGCATGGGGTTAGCCTTACAGGGAACCGCCACATGCGGAGCACCTACCCCAGAACCGGGCTCTTAGTTAGCGCGTGTACTGGGCCGGCAGCGAGTCTCTCCGAAAACTCGACTGCCACAGGGCTCGGAGGAAGTCAACCAGGGAACAACTTTTGTGAACACTACTGGGAATTAACAGCGCACGTCTTCAGCTCAAAAGGAGGTTGGAAGGCGCTATGTGCAAGCGATACACCCGGCCAGCTATCCCGGGCTTATCCGCTTGTGTTGCATGCCACTACCTGGGATGAAACCGGTTCCACCCGGAGGTTGTAGAACCTCGCAAAGGTGTTGGGTGTTGCCCAGCCCGCTGCTCTGCAAATGTCTGTTAGAGAGGCACCTCTGGCCAGGGCCCAAGAAGCCGCTACACCACGGGTAGAATGGGCTCGTAGCCCTACCGGGGGCGGCATGTTTTGGGCGAGATATGCCATAGTTATGGCATCAATGAGCCAGTGGGCGATCCTCTGCTTGGAGACAGTGCTTCCTTTCCGCTGTGCACCAAAGCAGACAAAGAGCTGCTCAGAGATTCTAAAGCTCTGCGTGCAATCCAAATAGATGCGTAAAGCGCGCACAGGGCACAGCAACGACAGGGCTGGGTCTGCCTCCTCCTGGGTCAGTGCTTGCAGGTTCACCACCTGGTCCCTAAAAGGAGTGGTGGGAACCTTGGGCACATAGCCCGGTCGGGGGTCTCAGGATCACGTGAGAATAGCCCGGACCGAACTCCAGGCACGTTTCGCTGACAGAGAACGCTTGCAGGTCACCTACCCTCTTGATGGAAGTGAGCGCAGTCAGGAGGGCAGTCTTCAAGGAGAGTGCCTTAAGCCCGGCTGACTGCAAGGCTCAAAGGGGGCTCTCTGTAGACCCTGAAAAACTACAGAGGTCCGATGAGGGAACAAGGCGCGGCCTGGAGGGATTCAGCCTCCTGGCGCCTCTTAGGAACCTGATATCAGATCACGCTTCCCTAAGGACTTACCGTCGACTGCGTCGTGGTGTGCTGCTATGGCAGCAACGTACACCTTCAAGGTGGAAGGGGACAGCCTCCCTTCCAACCTCTCTTGCAGGGAGGAAAGCACTGATCTGATTGCGCACCTCTGGGGGTCTTCCTGACGGGAAGAACACCACTTAGCGAACAGACGCCACTTAAAGGCATACAGGCGCCTCGTAGAGGGAGCCCTGGCCTGAGTGAACGTGTCTACCACCGCAGGTGGGAGACAGCTTAGGTCTTCCGTGTCCCGTCCAGGGGCCAGACATGGAGATTCCAGAGGTCTGGGCGCGGGTGCCGGATGGTGCCCCTTCCCTGAGAAAGAAGGTCCTTCCTCAGGGGAATTTGCCTGGGGGGAGCTGTCAAGAGGAGCATGAGGTCCGAGCACCACGTCTAGGCGGGCCAGTAGGGTGCTTACCAGGTCGACCTTCTCCTCGTCCTCCCTGACCTTGCACAGGGTCTGTGCGAGCAGGCTCACTGGGGGAAAACGCATATTTGCGAATGCCAGGGGACCAGCTGTGTGCCAGCGCGTCTATGCCGAGGAAGGCCTCGGTGAGGGCGTACCAGTGCGGGCAGTGGGAGGATTCTTGGTAGGCGAACAGGTGCACCTGTGCCTGACCGAATCGACTCCAAATCAGCTGGACCACCTGAAGGTGGAGTCTCCACTCTCCCTTGAGGGTAACCTGCTGTTACGGCGCGTCTGCCGAAGTGTTGAGGTTGCCCGGGATATGAGTGGCTTGCAGCGACTTGGTGCTGCTAACTCCGTTGGAGGAGACGGCGGGCAAGTTGTGACATACAACGGGAGCGCAGACCGCCTTGGCGGTTGACATATGCTACCGCTGCCGTGCTGTCTGTCCGAACTAGCACGTGCTTGCCCTGGATCAACGGCCGGAACCTCCGCAGGGCGAGCAGAATTGTCAGTAACTCGAGGCAGTTGATGTGCCAACGCAGCCGCGGACCCGTCTAGAGGCCGGCGGCTGCATGCCCGTTGCCAACAGCGCCCCAGCCCATTTTGGAGGTGACTGTCGTGACCACGACGTGCCTGGAGACCAGTTTTAGGGGAACACCTGCTCGTAGAAACGAGAGGTCAGTCCAAGGACTGAAAAGACGGTGACAGACCGACGTAATGGCCACGCGGTGTGTCCCGTGGCACCATGCCCATCTAGGGACTCGAGTCTGGAGCCAGTGCTGAAGCGGCCTCATATGCATCAACCCGAGCGGGGTGGCCACCGCTGAGGATGCCATATGCCCCAGGAGCCTCTGAAAAAGTTTCAGTGGAACTGCTGTTTTCTGTTTGAACGCCTTCAAACAGACCAGCACCGACTGGGCGCGCTCGTTCGTAAGGTGCGCCGTCAAGGAGACTGAGTCCAACTCCAAACCGAGAAAAGAGATGCTCTGAACCGGGAGGAGCTTGCTCTTTTCCCAGTTGACCTGAAGCCCTAGTCGGCTGAGGTGTGAGAGCACCAGGTCCCTGTGTGCGCATAACACGTCTCGAGAGTGAGCTAAGATTAGCCATTCGTCGAGATAGTTGAGAATGCGAATGCCCACCTCCCTTAACGGGGCAAGGGCAGCCTCTGCGATCTTCGTAAAGACGCGAGGAGACAGGGACAGGCCGAAAGGGAGGACTTTGTACTGATACGCCTGACCCTCGAACGCGAACCGCAGGAAGGGTCTGTGTCGAGGAAGGATCGAGACGTGAAAGTACGCATCCTTCGGGTCTACCGCCACGAACCAATCTTGATGCCGGATGCTCGCTAGAATGCGTCTTTGCGTCAGCATCTTGAACGGGAGTCTGTGTAAAGCCCGGTTCAGTACTCGCAGGTCCAAGATTGGCCGCAACCCACCGCCTTTTTTCGGTACAATGAAGTAGGGGCTGAAAAACCCTTTCTTCATCTTGGCTGGAGGGACAGGATCTATCGCGTCCTTCCGTAGGAGGGTAGCGATCTCCGCGCAAGGTAGCAGCGTTTCCATCTTTCACCAAGGTGAAGTGGACACCGCTGGACCTGGGCAGATGCCCGGCGAAGTGAATCGCGCAGCCGAGTCGGACGGTCCGGACCAGCCCTCGTGACGGACTGGAAAGCGCAAGCCATGCGTCCAAGTTCCGCGCAAGGGGGACCAAAGGGACAACGTCATCGGATGTACCGGCACGTGGGGCCTCGCGGCGGGGCGGAGCTCGAGGTGCCACACCACATCGTGGCCATGCTGAGTCAGAAGACATCAAAGCACTTACCTGGCTCCTTGTGACCACCCCCGGAACAGCCTGGGACGGGGGAGGAAGAGGCCTGTCCTCGTGACCCATGGAGACTGTCACATCGGGGGCGGATCTGTGCCACAGCTGGGCGCTCAGGGCGGGAGACCACCGCTGGAGCGCCAACTTGCCAAATGGAGTGGTGGACGGTGGTCATGATGCCAGCCGTACACACCGGATATGTGACCCAGGGAACAAGGAAACCACTCTTGCTGAGCTCTTGAGTACTGCAGCCACTTGGGCATGCAGCGCAATTAAATGCAAAAGGTAACAAAAAGACGAAGATCTGCTTACCAGCTCCAGAGCAGCAGGTTTCTTTGTCCCTGGGTCGCCCGTCTCAGGGGCACTTCGAAGACCTCCGTGGGTTCTTCGGTGCCGGCTGTGAGACGGGTGGCGTCGGCTTCCTGCGGTGGGCTCCACGTCGGGGCCGGGCCGAAGGGGCGGGCTGCGGTGGAGCCGGTGCAGTCACCGCAGGGGGATGCCCTCGGCGATGAGTAGATGGGGTGCGGGATCTTGAGCCGCGCCGGGGCAGGATAAGCCGGCTAGCATCCATCTACTGCTCTACCATCGAGAACTGCTGGGCAAAGTCCTCAACGGTGTCGCCGAATAGGCCCGCCTGGGAAATGGGGGCAGCAAGGAATCGTGTCCTGTCGGCCTCACCCATCTCGACCAGATTGAGCCAAAGGTGGCGCTCCTGGACCACTAGTGTGGCCATCGTCCGCCCGAGAGACCGCGCCGTGACCTCCGTCGCTCGGAGAGCGAGGTCGGTTGCCGAGCGCAGTTCCTGCATCAATCCCGGGGCGGAACTACCCTCGTGCAGTTCCTTTAGCACCTTGGCAGACTTGCAGGAGAGCCATGGCGTGCAGGGCGGAGGCGGCTTGTCCAGCAGCAACGTAGGCTTTGACCGTTAGAGATGACGTAAACCTACAGGCCTTGGACGGGGGCTTTAGGCACCTGCACCAGGTGGCGGCGCTCTGCGGGCATAGGTGCACCGCGAGCGCCTTTATCCACCGGGGGTTTGCCGAATAACCCTTGGCCGCCCCACCATCGAGGGTAGTGAGAGCGGGGAAGCTGAAAAGATCAGGACCGGGCAGTAAAAAGTGCCTCCCGCGACCTTGTCAGCTCTTCATGCACTTCTGGGAAGAAAGGAACGGGGCGGGGCGTGGCTTTGAGCGGCGCCGTGAGCCCAGGAACCAATTACAGAGCCGCGAGGGTTCAGGGAAGAGCGGTGAAATCCACTCTAACCGACGCTCGCGGCTGTCCGGGAAAGCATGTCGTCATCTCCGCGTCAGCCTGTGACTGGGCGATCGACCCCGAAGGGAGGAGCCCAGCTGAGGCTTCCGACTGGACGAGCCCGCTCTCCGATGCTGCGCTCGAGAGCTCATCACTTTCGCGGGCTCCGAATAAGAGGTCGAACTCGCCGTGAGACAAGCCGGCGGACTCACACGGAAGCCCGATCGGGGCAGACGAGCGTGCTGGGGAATGGGAGGTCCGCGGGGGGATATCCGGCGGAGGCGGTCCCATTGGGGTCCCCAAATCGCCCCCAGTGCTAGCCGCACTGGC
Source organism: Myxocyprinus asiaticus (assembly GCF_019703515.2). Taxonomy (NCBI): domain Eukaryota; kingdom Metazoa; phylum Chordata; class Actinopteri; order Cypriniformes; family Catostomidae; genus Myxocyprinus; species Myxocyprinus asiaticus. Next base: position 25,670,604 of record NC_059344.1, read on the forward strand.
CTCAAACCCGTGGGTAAAAGGACCGAGGCGGGAGCCTCTGGGGTGGCTCGCTTTCTTACGAAGGCGAGCCACGACCGCAACGTTGCCATGGACATATTCTCGCAATGAGAACGTGACCATCCACGAACGCTGTCTCCACGTGAGCAGTGCCCAGACACAAAAGACAGTGATCGTGACCGTTAGAAGGCGAGAGATAACGAGCACAACCAGGAATAACACACAATCGGAAAAGCATCTTTAAAAAGACGTTCCATGTGTGCGCTCTTTTAGAGAAATATATACTCTTTTAGAGGGGAAAAATGCTCTTTCAGAAAATATACTCTCTAGTTTTTCTGCCGAAGCGCCCAGGGGCATTCTCTGCAGTGCACCAGTGCAGAGGAGGGAGAAGCCGCTGAAATGCGCCGTCAGATCCAGCAGGTGAATGAACAGTAGTATTCAGCTCAGCGAGCATGACCGTTCAGCTCCAAAGAGAAAATCTGAATGAGTGGTTGCATACCAGCTCCTTTTATACCCGTATGTTCGGGGGAGTGGCATGCAAATACCACTCGCCAATTTTCATTGGCCTTTTATCAAAGACCAGAGGTGTCTCGTGCTCCCAAGTCTCGTGCACACCAACGTCGAGTGAGTGACAGATAGGGAACTGTGCTTGTGGTGTACATCAGAGGGTTGTTATCTGTGTAGGCTGTGAAGTGGGGTACAAAGAACAAGTAGTCTCTAAACTTCTCACAGACAGCCCACTTCAGTGCGAGGGACTCCAGTTTCATATTAGTCTGTAATTTTGTTTGGCAGAGGTCAGAGTTCTCGACCCACATCCAATAACTCTTAGTCTTCCCTTCTGCCATCTGTATGGAGTGTAATAGGCAGGTTAAAGTAAGAACTGACAAGGTTATTGCATCAATCAGTCAACACATGGTTCTTTGGTGTTCCTCAGTCCACTCTACTGGGGTCCGAGATGGTAACTGGACACTTTTCCCTCCTCCCTTCTTTGTTCTTCCGTGGACTGTTTCTGTTGTGCTCTTCTTCACTTGCGATAGGTCATAGATTGGCTTGGCAATTTGAGAAAAGTCCTGGACATACAAACGATAGTAGCTCAGAAAACCCAGCATCTTGTGAATCTCCCCAACAGTGGTAGGTGTCTTGGTTCTTAATGCATGCAATCTAGGTCTTTTGGATCAATACAAACTCGGTCGGCAGAGACTAGTCGTCCAACATACCGCACTACCTTCTAAAACATCTCATACTTGGTCGGCCTCAGTTTTACGCCATGTCACTGGAGGACTTGTAATACTTCCCGCAGTCCTTCAACATGTCCTTCAAATGTTTTAGCAGAGCACAGGACGTCATCCAGCTATGGGATGCAGCCTTCATCTCTCAGTGTATCCAACATTTCCTCCATATTTCTTTGAAATGCAGCAGACACATTGGTCAAACCAAAGGGAATCCGTCCCCATTCATAGGAGACCCCATGGAGTAATGAAGGCTGTTATGTGTCATGATCCCTCAGCTATGAAACCTTGGTGGTAGGCTTTGCCATGGTCCAAGATCGAGAACCAAATGTATCTACCCAGGGAATCTGTGCAGTCTTGAATTCTAGGAAGGGGGTGTCTGTCAGGAACTGTTTTCTTGTTCAACAACCTGTAGTTGATGCAAAGTTGTAGCATCCCATCCTTTTTATGGACACAGATCACTGCTGAATAAGGTGATTTGGACTTGACAGTCCACCCTTTTGCAAGAAGATCCTGTATGTATTCTTTTACTTCTTCATACAGGTGCTTCGGATCTAAGGTGTATGATCTCTGAACAGGAATATCATCTGTGAAATTGATGGTCATTTGTAAGTTTGGAATGTAGCCCATATCTTCATCATTATGTGCAAATGCCAGTAATTCTTCATAGAGTATTTTTCTCACTGTGCATTGTTGTTCCTCTGTCAAGATGATCCCATAGCATTGTGGCATCGTGTGACAGGACTTGAAAGAGTGACATGCATGTTCAGATTGTTTTTGCTTGTTTCAGGGAGTTAATGACATTGGTCAGAGCTTCAACTTGTACACTCAGTTCTTGTATGGTTTTTGTTTTGCTCTTTTTCATGAAGTCATGAAGTCATTGTCTGTTATATAATTATATTTTAATTAAGTGTACTGTGTGAACTTCAAACAGTAAACTGTATATTTTTAACCAAAAATTATTACATTTTGGGCCTTTATGATGTTTAGAAGTTCCAGAAATTATTGCGTTCAGCACCTTTACTATTTTAAGGACCAAAAAGGACCATTACTTTTAGACCTCAACAACCCCAATGGTTTGAAAGACATGGTTATGGCCTTGCTCTCAAAACAGCATTTCCCACAAGACATAGTTTATGAATACAAGCTATGCAATTTTTATAGGTTGCAATTAAGATAAAAGGGTTATGCCACTCTGAAGGCACTATCATGTTTATGAGGTTCTGTTTAATGATAAAGTGGATAAGACTATTTATTTATTCCTTTAATTATTGATTATTTATTTATTTCCATTTATTTCAGTGATTGTGGTGCACTATACAACAATTTGAAAGTGTTATACTGTTGTAGGTCTTCACATATTTATTATGGAAACTAGGAACATTGTATGCAGGTTTTTGATATTTACTTTGTTGATAGACAGATAAGGGCATCTCATGTGAAAAAAAAAAAACATTTATTCTGGACAGTATTTGTGCAGTATAGCAAAAACTCATACAGATTTACTCAGTCTGTCAAAATTTAGATTTAGTCAGCTGCAAAAAAACAATGAGTTAAACAACTTAACAGCTCAAATAATACACAATGTAGTGCCTATCCTCTGATGTAGAATAAGCTGCTATACATCAATTTCTCTAAGTTCGTGGGGCAGGAGAGCAGACCATACAAGAGAAGTAGTATAGTACGGAACCTTTGACATTTATTTCACAACAGAACATTTGCCTCTGCATGAACTAGAAATATGTCACAATAATTATCATAAACAATTCTTTGTTTGGGCATTGACTTAAAATTAAATAAATAAACAAAAATTAATGTTTTCCCCTCCAATTTTCCTTGACTGAAATCGAAAAATATAACAATGTCCTTTCAATAGGAAAGTCTTTGAAATGTTCTTTAGTAACGTTTCCTTTTTTATCCTGTTACGAAAATAAAGGAAAATAAAAGTGAGTTCCAAACAGGCTTATCTGTATTACCTTGCTTGAAACACAAATTACGTTGTTCAAATGATGTTGTGACTCTTGAAGCAGTCGGCCTCACTTCTTCAAGACGCCATCTTGGGTGTGGAGTTTGTGGTGGACAGGCTCGTCATCTCATTCCCCAAAATGGTTTCACACTCATATAAAAAACCAATCGGAGCTCACAACAAAACTCCTTTAAATATGCTTCTCCGCTGGAAATGGTACATGAAACATCCAAACAATACATTAACCAAGGTAGATCTTAGCATAAGTTACATGGATGGCACTTTTACTTAGATTTTTTTTTTAACTCATTCTCCACCACAGTGTTCTCTCTCTCAGGATCAACAGTAAAAAAAAAAGCTTCCACGCAAATGCACCACACAGAAGCGCCCCCAATTGGTCAAATATGAAATAACACAAACTGATTAAATATTTTAATTTTTTTTTTTATATGGGTTACACCCTCCCTCTTTAAATCAGCTTGAATTCCTTCATGCTTTGACTAACGAACCAAATACATTAACTAAATATGCCAAATCTTGGGTTTATCATAACCGCCCAACAAACCAAGAGTGTTGTTGAAACTCTCCAGCACAGTATGGACAAATGTTTTCCCAACTCAGGATAATGAAAATGAGCAGGTGGTCTTCGTGACCTTGTAGACCTTCTGACAACATCATCATGGACATGGTCTTTTACACTTTAATTTACTTGTGACTCATTTACATTCATTACCTGGATCTCCTAAATCCAGCATTGGCACATCATAATTGTCTAAAGAATGATTTGCTTTCTCTGCACAAAATGACAAGTCATTCTCTTCACTAGAAGACTGTTCAACCGGGTCAACAGACTTCCTATTCCTAATTTCAACACTTTCATTAAAAATTGTCATCTCCTACACTCAACAACCTTAAGGAATCAAGAGCAGAAAGCTCTTCCTGAGGATTGGACTGATTCACAACAGGAAGAGTAAAAAGTGTGCCTTTGTTTTTTGGGATGTCATAGGTCTTTGTAAACCTTTTCTCATTGGAAACTGAAGGACTTACAGGAAGAAGAGTATACTCATCATCTGAGGAAATATTTTCTTCCTCTTCTACTGGAAAAGGGGTTTGTCTGGTCCTAGGCCTATGCACAGACTTTGACTTAGGAACATCTACTTCCTCTTCAGAGAGATAACCACAGGGAAGCAACAAATCCCTGTGAAGGGTTCCAGTTGAACCCTGCTCACCAACAGGATGGACTACATAAATGGGTAGATTTCCCATTCTCTTCACTACTGTATACACAGTAAACTTCCATATATTTGCCAACTTATTCTTACTGTGCAACCGAAGATTTAAAACACGATCCCATTTCAAGAGTGGACTCTCTGTCATGTTTATCATAGCGCACTTTGTTCCTTTTAGCTACCTTCTGGGCATTCTCAATGGCAGTTTTGTAACTCTCTTTCAGCCTAGATTTCAGATTTCTCACATACTGCGAGTGAGAATGAGATTCATTCTCCCGAACAGGCAAATTTAAAGCAATATCTAATGGTAACCTAGGTTGCCTACTGAACATCAGTTCATAGGGACTAAACCCTGTTGACCCATTCCTTGTGCAGTTAAATGCATGAGTGATAGGCTTAACCCTTTAAAGCCTGAGCCCAAAATTCTGAAAATTCCATTCTGTGCCAGAATATGATATTTATATCTAAATTAATATTATATTCATATTCATATACAGTTTTTTACGAACGCTATGACAATTTTTTCAATACTTTTAACAATTTTCCTAAACTCTTAATGCACCAACACACCTACAACACACAATTGGCAAAACGGTTAATTTCATGCTCAAACTCACACATTGTAAACTAAACTCCAACACTAATTTTCAAAATACAATAATACACTAACACAATACACTATGTCTACCAAAACACTGCAAACATGTCTCAAAATCAAATAATTATTCCAAAACACTAACACATGTTCTCTTCCAACAGGAACATTTAGTCAATCATAGCACAATGTCATAAAAACACTAACATCAGATGGAATTACAGAAACTGTATTATTTTATGTGTCAGGTCTGCCCTTATACAATAGACAGTATATTGTATTGATCATAGATTGTGTTTTGCACCTGCAGTTTCTTTTGAAGCCTCTCTACATTTTTGTTTTGTTGTATATAGTAAATGCATGCATTTTGTTTCTTTTGCTGCAGAAATTCAATACAAAAATGAATGACCCATCTCAGAGTAGCTTTATAGAATGTATCGTTTATGAAAAAAAGAAGACAATTGCTGCAGTAAAGGCTTTATTTGCAACAGGACATTACTGCAAGATAACAAAAATTTGCAATAAAGCTGCCATTTATTATGTGAAAATACAAAATATACAAACAGAAAAAGCCACAGAAGAATAAAAAAAAAGAAAAAAAGGAATCTAATCTGCCCGGTCTTCTGTATTTGGCCACATGTTCTCATCCACATCACACCTGATATCTTCTCTGGCAAGGCATCTTGGGAAAAATCTTTTGGCATGCCTTATCCACCCCTGGCAGTGTTCAGCTGTGATGTCTTGGCATGCAGCATCCATTGCATCCAGGAGGGACATTTGTTCCTGTGGAAGATGGTCAAAAACCTTCCATCTCCAGGCTGAGAAAAAATCCTCAGTGGGGTTGAGGAAAGGGGAGTAAGGGGCAAGGAAAAGGGACATCATCCTCAGATGGGCGTCAAACCAAGCTGTGACTGCACGGGAATGGTGGAATGCCACACTGTCCCATGTGATCACATATATTGGCAAGTGGTCTCCCACCTGTCCCCTTTCTATCTCTGGCACCAGTCTTTCATGCAGGTCTTCTAAAAACAGGAGAAGGCGGTCGGTGTTGTAGGGGCCAATCTCACATTTATGCAGGAGTGCACCGTTGTTGGAGATTGCGGCGCACATGGTGATGTTGGCTCCTCTCTGGCCCGGCACGGTAACTGTGGTCCTTTTGCCAATTATGTTTCTTCTGCGCCGACGCCTTTTCGCCAAATTGAAGCCAGCCTCGTCAACCTAGATCATTTCATGTGGGACTTGATTGGCCTCCAAATCCATGACTCTCTGAAAGTAATCAGACACAGTATGTATAAATGCTTTGCTGTATACCTACTGTATGTCCTACTGTACTCCAGGTTTATAGAGTAGTTTACTGCAAAACACACTATGTATAGTACAGTAATGACTGTATTGCATAACCTTACCTGGACGTATTGGCGACGGAGTTCTTTGATGCACTCACCGTTTCTTTCAAAAGGAACTTTGTATAGTTGTTTCATTCGGACTCTGTGTTTAGCTAGAGTCTGAGAAATGGATGTTATGCTGATTGCTGCAATGTTCCCAAAGATGAGGTTGTCCTCTACAACTCTGGACTGAATGTCCTTCAGTTTTATTTCATTGTCAGCAATCACCATGTTGACAATAACAAGTTCCTGTTCTCCATTTAGGAGCTTTCCTCTGCCCCCTGAGGGAGGTAGACTTTGAATCTTTAGAGAGACAAAATACAGTTACATATTAGAGACCAAACGCATACAGTCACTGTAATACATGGTAAAATTATTTACACTTTGCAGTAGTAGAAGCCCTTATACAATATCCTACCTGTTGGTTTCTCGAAAAATCTGGACAATGGATGCCACTGTGTCCCGGCTGAGATTTGGCTGTACTCGTTCACCAGCCTCTCTGTACGATAGCCTGTGGTTTATGACATGGTCTATGATAGTAGCTCTTATTTCATCAGTTACCCTAGCTCTGGCCCTTCTTTGAGCGCCACCACGCATTCTAACTCCTCTCCCTCTACCTTGTCCTCGTCCAGGCATTCCTCTCCCTTGTCCTGGTACTTGTCTTCCTCTCCCTTGTCCTGGTGCTCATCTTCCTCTCCCTCGTGCAGGCATTTTTCTTACTTTCTTTGTGTTGCTCTATGTTGTTCCTTTTCCACACAAGATCAGCCCAAAGAGGTCCTCTTTTACTGTATACCATATGGTCATGCGATTGAAAGAACCTCAACACCTGAGTGTGTTTCCTAGATGGGAATCAGCTGTGATTTATTTGCATAACTTCAGTCAGCTGTTTCTCAGTAGCAATGGAATACAAAACAGGGGATATATTTGTGTTTCAATTCACAATATGAACAGCTGTTCACTTTGACTTTAGCCTATAACTTATGTTTAGAACATGATGTTATCTGTTCTGACATACAGTGTGAAAGCATTTGTAAATTTGGCAGTAAAAATCCATTGATTTGGTCTTAGTTGAGCATGTGTGTAAAAGAAGTTCAAGCATTTTAAATGTGTTAACTGTATGCATTTTGTGTCAAAGCAACAAGAAATATGTTAATTGTATAGCCTACACAGATGGATGTTGTGCTAACTGTGTTAAGAGTTTAGGAAAATTGTTAAAAGTATTGAAAAAATTTCATAGCGAACGTAAAAAACTGTAACATCAAACACCTGAACTGTATATACCATATTGAAGAGAAGAACTAGTGCTTTCAAATTATATAAATATATGTATGATTATTTGAGGCTATTCATCCTTTATCAATAAGATTTCACACAGCAATTTTTACAAAAATCTTCTCCGGTCACCATACTTCATCAGACAACTCCATTTTCAACCATTTTAATTACAAGCTAGAGGGAAACTTAGAGTGTATGAAATATACATAATTTTATGGGCAATGTAGAATAAGCAGACAGATTAGAAATATAGTCTACTGTTTAAAAGTTATGACCATTCTAGTGATTAGTGGAAAAACGGAATAAAACAAACATTTAGAATGTTAAAATACATTTCACATGACCACTCCTCAAATACTCCTTTTGAGCACCTGTAATAATAAATTGAGACTGCATCTGAAATTGAAGGACACAAACACTGAAATATACATTTTATGTGTTCAATAAAACACACACTTGATTTAATTTGAACATTAGAATTACATATGAATTACACAGCAAAACATACAAAAATCAAACTTTCGAACTATCTACAGTAAATACATTTTTAATAAAGAGTGCAGGAACAGAATATATATAAATTCATAAATACTATCAACTGCAATACCTGTGGAGAGAAGAAAGGGAGAAAAGAGAGGAGGGGAAGGACGACAACACCAGTAAACACAGCCCAACCTAGGCCTCTTCACAAAACAGTTTTAGTTTTAGTTTTATTTTTCCGATAGCATAGCCAACATCTCTTAGAGGACTCTTCAAATTTAGGGACATGGGCTGTGTGGAGTAATGACGAAGGAGGGACTACAGGCTTTAATGTATGCAAAGGGAAACTTGCATGAATATCGATACCTCCCAGCTGACGAGCCAGGTTTTCTCTGAAATCTATCTGGGTTAAGTTCACCGGTCTACGCTCATCCACTGGTGCCTCATGAATGTATTGCCATTCCTTAAACAATATGAAAATATTGATGACGGCAATGTCTATGAAGTGGAAAAAAAGAGTCTTCCACCACTACTGAGCTTTTTGTAGGACGTCGTAAGATTTTATCATTTGGTCTGACCTATCAACACCGCCCATGTTTTTGTTATAATCGCTGATGACAGTGGGCTGGAGGGCTATTTCTTTTGTTCAGTCGCCATCATTTTTTACAAACCTAGTAATTTCGGTTGAGCCATTCGCATTGTGGAAATTGGAGAGGCATGTAACTGCACGTGTGTCCTTCCACTGAATTACAAGTATATTCCCCTCAATCCGACACCACCTCATATCCCCACGAGCTGTCTTGTGTTCCCATCTTTTGATGTCTTTAAATTCTGCAGGAAACAGTTTATGATTCACCCTGCATGTCCCACAGGCATTAGTTCCCATTTCTAACAACTTAACCATAAGTGCTGGGGACGTGTAAAAGTTGTAAAACCAAACATTGTGGCCCTGGTCTTGGCTGCAGTAATGATTCAACTACTTTGGTGGCCAAGTCAGTGACACACCCATCATGACTACCTGTGTAACCATTAAAGTCGAGAGTATACCCCGAGTCTGATGTTGCAATTACCCATAATTTAAAACCCCACTGAGTAGGCTTGCCCTTCATGTATTGTTTAAATCCTGACCGAGATTTAGACTTGACCATACGTTCATCTTTTGCGAGATTTTGGTTAGGCTGAAAGAGCTGCTGGCATTTTTGTTTGAGGTGGTCCATAAGATAACGCAACTTCCTAAGGCGATCCTGATTATCCTCTGTGGTAGGGTCTACAACATGTAGAGCTGCTAAAAGTGCCTTGTAGCGGTCACGCGATATAAATCCCCTCGCCCACGAGCCCTGAAGTGACTTGGTTCCCCAATGACAATGGGAATCAGGGAGAATTGAAAACCCCATGTAAATGAGCAACACAAGAAATTTGTAAAATTCATCAGAGGTCACCTCCATCCAAGCTCCTTGGTAGCTGGAATATGATGGACAGTTTAGGACGAGCTCCCACCCCTGATGGTTTGAAAAGCTGCATATCTCAGCAACTACAGCCTGAGTAAAAAACAGCATGAAAAAGTAAATTTCTCGCAACATCATATTGGAGGTTGACCGCACAGGCTGACGCACGCTACCTAAGTCAATACCGAATGGATGGCTAGGCTTAAATGGAAGAGGTTTTGGTGCCTGTGAATCGATGTCAGAGTACGAGGGATAAGAAACAGAGTCAGGGAAGCATTTACGCTTTCTTGCTGACTTGGGACCTGTGCGAGAATGGCTAGCCATACCCAAAATAATAAGAGTAACAGTGTTAGTGTTACTGTGTGTATCAGTCATATGAGAAATAGAAACAAACAATACATACACATTCATATATACCCAGTTGATGGTCTTGGCTGGGGATCAGGTTCCATCTCATCCTCCATCTCCTCATGGTCTGGATCTTCCTGCAGTAGTTCCTGGTCCAGCAGATCTTCCTCCTGTGTGCTCATGCCCTCATGAGCCATGTCCTCCTCTGCTATGAACCTAAGCTCATCAGCAGTCAGCTGCCTCCTCCTCTTGAGGGTGCTGAGCAGGGAGCCGTAGTCTCTATCCATCTCTACAACAGAAAAAAGTACACAATTGGTAGCCAGCAGTGTGTTCTTCACAAATCCATACACTGAATAGTCATCAAAGGCTTGCAGGCTGATCAGAATGTCCAACTGCAGACAGCCCTCTCACACTTTCCCATTACATGGGAAAATCAACAAGCAGGCAGGTCTGAACATAAAAAAAAGTAAAAAAAAAAAAAAGTTAAAAAAAAGGTCTGAACAACATCTGCTCTCTGCCTCACATTACTTCAGGCGGATTTTTCACAAGCAACAAAATTGGCAAAAAAAGTTATTGATATTTAGTTAAAAATGTACATAGCATTGCTAACTAATGTTTATTTAGCAAGTTTCACAGAAACTGCCAAAAAACCATTTATATAAAAAGAATAGGCTCACCGATGACGGTCACGTCAATTTTTCCAGAAAAAAATTAGCTAGCGCAAATAAATGCTTCGTAACTAAAAGGTTTGACTATCTTCCACAAGCGACAAAATTGGCCAAAAAAGTTATTAATATTTAGCTAAAAATATACATAGTATTGCTAGCTAATGTTTATTTAGCAATTTTCACAGAAATTTGCTTAAAAATAGAGGCTAGCTGCCTGTCCGATGAACGCCGACGGTCATGTCATTTTTTCCAGAAATAACTAGCGTTACTCCTACAAATAAATGCTTCGTAACTAAAACGTTTTGACTTTCAATAGATAATATTGACAACACATGTTAAATAACTTGTCTTACCTCGAAAGTTCACCTCAGTTTTCAATTTGAAGCAGTAAGTCCAACACTGGAGGTAATCTCGCGGCGTATCCTCTCTGGCTCCGCTCAGGCAAATTGAGGATGACGCTGATGACGATACATTTAATATTCTCGCCCAGTAACCCCTTATCCAATCATATGTGCTTTTAGCTTATATTGTCATGAGCATCTGGCAGTTTTCAGAAATAAAATCGGTGATTGGACGGCGAAGATACTGAGACAGGAACCAGGGGAATAATTGCTCCCAAATTTGAACGCTCCGGCTGGTAAGGGTTAACAAAGTCTCGCCAATGTGTTTTGTCTTTTTCGCCCAGAGTACCTAGCATGTTAAGAAGCATATGGTTAAAATGCTCCACTGGATTGCCTCTTGGGTAATAAAGACTTGTTCTGGCTTTTGTGATATCAGCCAATGCACAAAGCTCTTTTATGGTGTGGGACTCAAAATCCTGCCCCTGCTCACTGTGCAGGCGCTCTGGGAAACCATAATGGACAAGAAAATTATCCCAAAGACCCTTTGCCACTGTGGTACCCTTTTGATCTTTGGTCGGTATAGCCACAGCATATCTCGTAAAATGATCGGTTATGACCAATATATCTTTAGTACTGTGTCTATCAGGCTCTAATAAAATAAAATCCATACAAACCAATTCCATTGGCCTGGATGTACAGATATTCACAAGCGCGGCTGATTTTTCGGGTTGTGTTTTCCTCCTAACACATCGCCCACAAGTTTTTATTTTATTCTCCACATTAACAACCATTTTTGTCCAATAAAACCTTGAGCATACCAAGTCAACAGTTCATTCAATACCCATGTGTCCCATATCATCATGCAGATAATTAAGAACCATAGGCCTCAGAGACTCAGGGAGTACTAATTGATAAATGGTTTGATCATCACACAGGCATTTCCTGTAAAGGAGATCACCTCTCATCACAAGACGTTTTCATTCCTTGAGCATAAGCTTCAGGTTTAGAGAATCAGCACTCACATCACTTGGTACCTGACTCCCAGCTTTCATGTATTGAAGAACATGAGAAATTACAGGATCAGCTTGCTGCTGTTTGACCAACTCCTCTTCACTAAAAGTGGCATCATCACACTAATATTTAGTGACTCATCACTGTACAGATCTACAGGTAAGAGCAAGGGACTCGACCAAGGTTATGGGAGGTAAGTTATCTTGCTCCCCTTGCAAAAGGTATATGCTACAAGCTGCAGTAACAGCACCAACAGGCAAGTTTACACAATCTGGCACTGTGATGGGAAGTGAACTGCTCTATTCTCTCACTCTCTTCCAGGAAAGCTTAGTCATTTATCAATACACTGTGAGGAACCCTAGATAACCCATCAGCATCCTGGGTCCGTGCTCCAGCCCTGTACCTGATGTTAAAACTAAAAGTCAACAATGCCGCCAACCAACGGTAACCTGCTGCATTGAGTTTCGCTGAAGTGAGTATGTATGTCAACGGGTTGTTATCTGTGACAACTGTGAAAGTATTTCCATATAGATAGTCCTGAGATTTGTCAACAACAGCCCACTTTAAAGCAAGAAACTCCAGCTTGTGAGCTGGATACCGTGCTTCACTTTGAGACAATCTCCTACTTGCGTAAGCTATCACCCTGTTCTGACCATCTTGCTGCTGATAGTGTACAGCACCGAGACCAGTAGCGCTGGCATCTGTATGGAGCTCATAGGGTAAGCTAGGATCAGCAAATGCCAATACAGGAGACGTGGTCAGCTTTTCTATGATAGTGTCAAATGCCTCCTAACAAGCAGGAGTCCAGCGGCCTGAAAATGAGGCATTTGGGGTAAAATACTTACTACTACTGACTACTTGGCAACCTTTTCTGTAAGGTGGATATCCTGCTGTGAGGTTATTCAATGGCTTCTCTATCTTGGAATAATCCTTGACGAAACGTCTGTAATAACCTGAAAACCCCAAGAACGAACAAAGCTCTTTCAAGTTATAAGGTTTTGGCCAAGTCTTTAAAAAAAGTAACATTTTCTGGGTCCATCTCTACACCATGTCGAGAGACTACATGCCTCAGATACTGCACCCGTGATTGGAAAAACCTACACTTATCTGGTGACAATTTCAGGTGACAATTTCAGGCCATTTTCCCTTAGACGGTCAAGAACATGCAATAACTGGGCTTCATATTCCTCCAAAGACTTGGAGAACACAATCAAATCGTCAAGAAACATTTGGTGCATTCGTGAACCCATGAGGCAACCTAGGGGACACACAAAAGCTGTCTTGGCTTTATCACATTCCTCCATTTCAACTTGGTAATAATCTGATTTCAGGTCCATTACCGAGAACTATTTGGAACCAGTAAGAGTGGAAAAAGCCTCTTCAAGATTAGGCAACACGTAAGCATCCTTGATAGTCTGGGAGTTCAGTTTACGGTAGTCAACACATAATCTGACATCACCATTCTTTTTATGACTACCACTATAGGTGAAGAAAAAGGGGATTCAGACTCACAGATTACACCCACATTGAGAAGTGTTTGCAGATGCTTTCTTACTGCTTCAAAATCACAAGAATGAATGGGTCTTGACTTCTGCTCAAAGGGGGTTTCATCCTTTAGCTTAATATGTGCTACACCTTAGTTGCATGACCAATATCAAGGTCATGAAGGGCAAAGACATCAGAGTAAGCATTGATCTTTGTCACAATTTGATTCTTCCACTCCTCCGACTAGGGTGAATCACCAAAATCAATCTCAAGATTAGAACATGTACGTAGCTGTGCTAGGTGAATGGAAACACACTACAGCAGCCACATTAGTACCAAGGAAGTCATAAGAAGAAGAGTTTTTGAACACACTTTGAGGTATGTTCAGCTCTGCAATGACACAATTTTGTGGTAGTGTGATATCATGATCAGTTTAGTTTCTTACCCAAACAGGAACATTGTATGGCTGCTGCTTAGGAAGAGTGATCAGACAGCTTTAAAAAAAAAAGGTAAGACTGATGTTGTCGGCTGATCAAGCAAAACTTCATACTCTGTGTGTACAACATTTGCTCTCGCAAAACACTCAAGTGCAATTCGCTGACCTGCAGGTAGAACCTCATTGGTTTTACCTCTAAGCATCATCAAGCCAAGGTGCCCTGTGGAACTTTGTTTAGTTCTCAGCTCCAGCGCCTTGAGACTTTAATTATACCCAAGGCCAGCTGACTTGATCTTCCCTCTGTTAGAGCTACAGTGCTCAAGTTAGTTCCTATGAGAAGTGGTATTTCACTGTTCGTACATACATCTGGAACAACAAGAGCTAAAGTTGATACTTCTAACTCTGTTCTAATAAAATCCTTAGGTAAGGTTATACTGACCTCAACATACCCTAGGTATGGAACCGCTTGGCCATTTGCACCTTTGACATCAAGCAACTGGGAGATGGGCTGAATTGGTTGTTCTACCAAATGGTCTTTTTTAAATGACAGAGACAGGGTTGTAACCTGGGACCCTGTGTCAAGCAACCCAGTACATTTAATACCAGAAACCATGAATCAGTACATTTTTCTCCAACTAACCTCTTCAGCTCTTTTCCACGTGTTTCTGCAGCATGAACTTTACAATCAGCTTTACATTTTGAGTTGAGTTTGGAACTTTTCAGATCACTCACTGTTCCTGTCTGTCCCTTAACAGAAACAGACACTAGTATAAATGAGGGGCAGTGTCAGAACTGTTGTGCTCCTCCCAGAGTTTTTGTTTCTCCCTAAGCTCTTTTCGCTTAGCCTCCACAAGTACCAGGTCAGATTTATTACAACAAGACGAGGCAATGTGTCCATCCTCGCCACAGTTAAAGCAGTACCACGGACTAGGCTTTTTGTTGGCCTTCTATAGAAAATGCTGTACAGGTTTCTTCTCAGCTTCTGTTGGTTTGTTTGATTTGGCTTTGGGAACAGCTTTTGGAGATGCTTCAAATTGGCCACCTGAGCCTGAAGATCTGCCAGCTGTTTTTTCATTTTCATTGAAACAGCAACAGATGACTCTGGAGTAAAAATCTGCATATCTTTCACATCAGCAAAAATATTGTCTACCATATGCAAGCTAGACTATGCTTTGTTCTTGGAAATACCAATATGCTGTCTCATTCTGTTTGACTTGCAGCTTGTCTATCTTCCTCAGTGCACAAAAGGAGTAAAAGTTCAGAAAAAGAAGGACGATCCCTCTTCTTTTGCTCAAGTTGTAGGGTTGCAATTAGGCTGTTGTTCCAGCAACCTCTGCAAAACTGCTTTAACAACTGCCTATTCAAGTCACTGCTAGCTATGCCACCTTTCTTAACGACTGTACTCAAAGCAGTTTGCAGTCTGTGTAGGTAAACTGAAGGCTTCTCACCACAATTTTGGTTAGTGTCAAGAAACTTGGCAAAAAACTTGTCATCATCTTCAACAGTAGCATAAGCTGAACCAAGAAGGGTTAGGTATTCACTAGGGCTAGAATGAGGCCCTAAATGCTTTACGACATTTACTGCTGGAGGCAAAAGGCTTCCTACCATCTTTCTAACCACATGTATGGCTGAGAATGCAGGATCAGTTAGGTAAAATCAATACTGGAACACCAAGTGCCATGATCAACCTCTGCACTTGGACAGGGTGTTCTGCCAGAGAAAGGCCTGAGCCTTAGGCTGCTATAATACTAAGATGACAGATCATTGCTTTTAACTACATGCTCAACTACTACCCTCTGCATTTCAGGTGTGCTTAAATTGTTGGGTGACAGACAGAAATGAGCTTTCCCACTGGTGGGTGAAGTATCAGAACATATTTTGAGGGGAGATGCAAGGCTACCAGAAGTTTCTGCTCATGTAGAGGCTGCTTCAAACACTGATACTTGATTTTGCTTTTGTGGGAACAAGATAGTTTGTGTCACGTCAAGTTCAACATTTTGTTCAGTGGGGTTTCCTTCTGAAGACCCTTGCAATTTTGTGGCTCATCAAGCCGTAGCTTCTGAAAATCTACACTACTCAGCTTGGCAAGACCTTTCAAGTCAGAGAGGTAAGTATTTGTCAAGCTGGCGCAACGACTTGAACTATATACACAAGACAAAAGCTGAATGCAGAAGACAACACTTGAGTCTAATGCAGAGGGTCTGTCACATGGTAGGTCACCTTTGAGAAACTCTATGTTTTCGCCACTTTTATATTCTACAACTGTTGAATTCTGAAACTCAGAATCTGAACTGGTTAATTTCACAATTCGGCCCAATAAGCCGAATTTGCCAAGGAACTCAAAAACCTCATCATCAATCAGTCAGTCAGACAGTCCACTAACTAACACAGAGTTGGGTACTTTTATGTTTTCAGATCTGATGGCATCCATTTTTTAGTGCAAACAGTAGACCCCAGAGCATGTGATTTGGAATAAAACTCAATACAGTAACAATGTTAAGCTCTGTGAATCAAATGCCAAAAGCCAATACTACTGGCTGACTCACCACAATTTATGTAGCGCCAATCCTCTGATGTAGAATAAGCCACTATACATCAATTTCTCTAGGTTCGTGGGGCAGGAGAGCAGACCATACAAGAGAAGTAGTACAGTACGGAACCTTTGACATTTATTTCACAACAGAACATTTGCCTCTGCATGAACTAGAAATATGACACAATATTTACCATAAACAATTCTTTGTTTGGGCATTGACTATAAAGTAAAATAAAATAAATAAACACAAATTAAAGTTTTCCTCTCCAATTGTCCTTGACTGAAATCTAAAAATGTCCCTTCAATAGGAAAGCCTTGAAATGTTCTTTAGCATCTTTTCCCTTTTTATCCCGTTACAAAAATAAAGGAAAATAAAAGTGAGTTCCAAAAAGGCTTATCTGTATTCCCTTGCTTGAAATACAAATGATGTTGTTCCAATGACCTTGTGACACTTGAAGCAAAGATGCCATCTTGGGTGTGGAGTTTGTGGTGGACAGGCTCACCATCTCATTCCCCAAAATCGTTTCACACTCAAATAAAAACCAATCGGAGCAACAAAACTCCTTTAAATATGCTTCTCCGCTGGAAATGTTACATGAAACCTCCAAACAATACATTAACCACAGTATATCTTAGCATAAGTTACATGGATGGCACTTTTACTTTGATTTTAGGAAAAAATTTTAACTCATTGTGCACTGCAGTGTTCTCTCCCTCAGGATCAACAGGAAAAGAAAGGTTCCAGCAAACGCACCACATATCTATAGTAGAAGCGCCCTCAGCAGGTCAAATATGAAATAACACAAACTGATTAAATATTTTCTTATATATATATATATATATATATATATATATATATATATATATAGCTTACAAGTTTTATCATGCTTTTTAACTCCTCCAAAAAATCATCCCCATTCACTTCCATTGTAAGTGCCTCACTGTACCTCAATTTTTTATTTTTTTTCAAAATAATTTTCTGTGGTGATCAATTATGCCAAAAAAAATGCAGTCAATAGAGCTTGAAAGGGTACTTCACCCAAAAACGAAAATTCTCTCATTTTCATGCCATCCCATATGTTTATGACTTTCTTTCTTCTGCTGAACTCAAACAATTTTTGTTTAGAATATCTCAGCTCTGTAGGTCCATTCAGGCAAGTGAATAGTGCATGACCAGGACTTTGAAGATTCAAAAAGCACATAAAGGCAGCATAAAAGTAATCCTTAAGACTCCAGTGGTTAAATCCATATCTTCAGAAACTATATGAAAGGTGTGGGTGAGAAACAGATCAATATTTAAGGCCACCAACTGGGCAAGGAGGATAATTTATAGTAAAAAGGACTTCAATCTATTTCTCACCCACACCTATCATATTGTTTCTGAAGATATGGATTGAACCACTAGAGTCATATGGACTACTTTTCTGCTGCCTTTATGTGCTTTTTGAGCTTACAAGTTCTGGCCACTATTCAATTACATTGAATGGACCTACAGAAATGAGATATTCTTCCAAAAAAAATCTTTTGTTTGTGTTCAGCAGAAGAAAGAATGTCATACACATCTGGGATGGCATAAGGGTGTATAAATGATGAGAGAATTTTCATTTTGGGTGAACTATCTCTTTAACTAGTATTCAACCAGGAATATTCCTTTAATTAAATTCACCAACATCATTGTCATTCCAGCCATGTGGGCTTAATAAAAATAATAATTAATTCAGGCTAATCAATTAAACAGAATGAAGCACTTGTGCTCTAATAGACTTGAAAATGTGTTAAAAACTTGGTCTCACTGTTTGGTTAGCAGAAAGGAATGCTGCTCCTTTTGTCTCAGGCAGAGGTGATGGGACTTTTAAATCATAAGGTCAAAGTTTGTAGCATAGATCTAACAGTCGGAGCAAGATAAGTGTCTTTGTCTGACCCCAAAATTAGTTTTACTTGATTTACAAAACACACACAACTGTGTCTGTCTCTCACTTGTCACGAGCAAGGAGCTGCCTGGACTGATAACAGAAATGGCCTGAGCTGACCTCCTCTGTAATGTTACTTTTCATAAATTACCATCACCATCAATCTTTAGACCTTTAACCAAAGTCGCATGAAATATGGAAAGTGACTTCTTTCAGTTCAAAGTCGAGTTACACAGTGTAAGTCCCATTCTTCTGCTTTGAGAGTTATCACATAGGCTACAGTAGCTATATTTAACCCGCTAAGAAAGAGCTCCATTGAAAAGAAATATATCAGAATGCACCTGAAATGATAGTTCTGACATGATTACCGATGAATCAAACAGTGCAAGTTCATCAGAAGTGATTTTCCCGTCTAGCCAATCTTAGCTCTGAAGAGGCGGGGGATAGAGCAACATGTGCATGGTGATCTCCTACTGCTCTCTCTCTCTCTCTCTGACAGAGAACGGAGAGGTACAAAGAAACTTTTCCGAAAGCACAGATTATCCCAAAGTGTACATCTAAAATGGTATCGATTAATCGGATGACATCTCTATTCTCTGTGTCTTGGGAGCAAACTGTCGTATGGTTGTGCAGTTTGCTCATTACACTATTCATTTTGCTGGTGATTCGCCATCTCGTAAAGCAGCGGAGACCCCGAGGGTTTCCCCCTGGACCGACACCTTTGCCCATGATAGGGAATATACTGTCCCTTGCCACAGAGCCTCACGTCTACATGAAGAGGCAGAGTGATATCTACGGACAGGTATGGATGACAGTCTCTCTCTCTCCATTTTATTTATATGAAGTACATGCGAATAATCATATCATCAATGTATACGACGATAACTTGTATATCAATTTTTTAAGCCACACATAAACGTTTTTAAGGCTACTTTGATTTTTTTTAATGTCTTTTTTTTTTTTTTAAATGCTATAGTACAACAAAAGCCCCTTCAATCAACTTTTAATGCACCATAAAGACCGCAAAGGGGCTGTTCACACCGAGTTAAAAACACGGAGCACCACGAATGCAATAGACTGCAGGTGTCTCGAGACGCTGCAAAAAACGGCGAAAACAATTAGAAAACGTGCAGACGGACGCAAAAAGGCATTCGGTGTGAACGGCCCCTCACTAAGTGTTTAAAAAGAACAAAGGATCACTTTAACGTCGCAAGTTTGGCAAAGCGCTGCTGCACTCAGACAAGTCGTTTTGCAGAACGGCCAAGATATGCTGAGTCAGCGTGTCTCATTCACTGCCTCATTATATTCATGAGGGGGAGGGGGAATCTAGCCCTCTAATTATACTCTGTTCATTAGGAGAAATATGTTTTGGCAGAGTTACAGTGCGAGGAGTAGGGAATTAATGACTATTGCTATTTATATCCAGATTTTTAGTCTCGACCTGGGAGGAATCTCAACTGTTATTCTAAATGGTTATGATGCCATTAAAGAGTGCCTGTATCACCAGAGTGAGGTTTTTGCAGACCGGCCATCCCTCCCTTTATTTAAGAAGATGACTAAAATGGGAGGTAAGTGGTTCCTTATCAAATAAATTAGAATTCTATATATTATAAAACAGTCTCCTAGAATAGTTCACTTTAGAATGTTCTAGATTGTCATTTTGTACTGCTGGGTGATTCAGAGAAAGATCTTTGGTAATATATGTCAGAGTTAGGGGTATAACTACATGAGGTTATCAGATTAACAGGATTGCAGTTCTTGTAATTTGTGTTAAACCCATGAGACTTTGTTTGACCAATCATCTCTGGTTAAGCATACAGTACAGAAGGTTTATCATTAGATAAACTTTGCTTCTTTTGTTTCCATTTTTAAACCTAACTCTTTCAGCATTGTTTATTCACCGTCTAGGACTTCTGAACTGCAAATATGGTCGGGGTTGGATCGAACACCACAAACTGGCTGTGAACAGCTTCCGCTACTTTGGCAGCGGCCAGAGGATGTTTGAGAGGATTTCTGAGGAGTGCCTGTTTTTTCTAGATGCCATCGACAAGTACAAGGGCAAGCCCTTTAACCCCAAGCATCTCGTTACCAACGCAGTGTCCAACATCACCAATCTCATTATCTTCGGGCAGCGATTCACTTATGACGACAGCGATTTTCAGCACATGATTGAGCTCTTCAGTGAGAACGTTGAGCTGGCAGCCAGTGGCTGGGCCTTCCTGTACAACGCCTTCCCCTGGATTGAGTACCTGCCCTTTGGGAAGCATCAAAAGCTGTTCCGCAATGCCAGCGAAGTGTACGACTTCCTTCTGCAAATGATCAAGCGCTTCTCACAAGACAGGGTTCCCCAGTCACCACAACATTACATTGACGCTTACTTGGATGAGATGGAGCAGAGCGCCACTGATAAGGCCACATCTTTCTCGAAAGAGAATCTAATTTTCTCTGTTGGAGAACTCATCATTGCCGGCACAGAGACCACCACAAATTGTCTGCGCTGGGCCATGCTCTACATGGCTCTATATCCAAGTATACAAGGTTGGTGTCCATTGAATGTGCATCGGTTATTTTTTCATTTTTGTGTAGTAGAACTAATCATGTTATGCTTCTGTGTTCAGATAATGTCCAAAGGGAGATTGATTGTGTCCTGAATGGCAGGCCACCGGCTCTTGAAGACAAACAGAGGATGCCCTATGTGGAAGCAGTGCTCCATGAAGTCTTGCGCCTTTGTAACATTGTCCCACTGGGTATCTTCCGCGCTACCTCTCAAGATGCAGTGGTGCGTGGCTATACGATCCCCAGGGGCACCATGGTGATCACTAACCTGTACTCAGTGCACTTTGATGAGAAGTACTGGAGTGATCCATCCATCTTCTGCCCTGAGAGGTTCCTTGACCTTAATGGTAAATTTGTCAGACGTGAGGCATTTCTCCCCTTCTCAATAGGTATGCCACAATAACTCTGTTATCTTTATGTTTTGGAAATGTAACCTCAGCAAGTATGTTAAATTTACACTTTGGACTTGTCACTTTATTCATAATCCTCATTCATCCAATGTTCTTTAGGCAAACGTCACTGTCTTGGTGAGCAGTTGGCCAGGTTGGAGATGTTCTTATTCTTCACCACATTGCTCCAGAGGTTCCGCCTTCAATTCCCAGAGGGCTTTATTCCAACTCTTAGCCCGAAACTGGGCATGACTCTGCAACCTCGGCCATACTCCATATGTGCCATCAGAAGAGAGCAGTAAAACTCCCCCCATGAGCTCTGGCACATATGCACTCACCTCAGGGGATCCTAAGAAAAAACACAGAACAGCAGTGCAATTCCCTGTCTTAAATTCCATCAGGTTTTCAGCTGGGAATATTGACCTCTGATATTGACTTGTTAAATTCTCAGAATGTGTCCTCCATAGTTTCACAGAACACTGGCGGTAAGTGATAACAGTACTGTTAAAGAATACATGGTATGGAGAGCAAAGAGCGAGCACATTATGCAAACGAGACAAAGACATGGCTGTGGCAAGATTAAGGGTAACATGTATGTTTGATAACTTGAATTGAAAAAAGTGTAGCAAAAGAGTTGTGCGCGTCAATAATGAGGTACCGTGTCAATAATTGATAGGGTTTACCTATAACTGAGGATATAGGAGCTCTGTCTGTTTCAACATTCCCCCATTTCTGGAGTCGGGCAAGTGAGATGAGACCAGCTGCCTTTCCAAGAAAGTTTTGGACACACTTTATGACTCCCATTGGTTTAATGCCATATAACAGTGCTGAACTAACAACAGCCCTGTCTGTCCCTAGTTTATCTCAGTGGAAACAGTTTATCAAGAAACTTGAGCTTTATTCATCTTTCTGTGGGGGAAAAAAATGGTGCTATCATCAAAAGCTGGACTCATTTTGTACAATATATGTTTATAGTACAATATCATTTTTGCTTTTACTTTTTAACCAGTTTCTGAGCAAAGACTCATTATTCTTGTTATAGTAAAACAAACTTGAAAAAACCTTTACAAAACAAGGAAAAAAATAAACATTAGGTAAATCTTTGTAAATCTGTTTCGAGTCATGTGCATTTTAATACTGCCCCTGAGGTTTTAAGAGTCGGGGTTTTGTCTGTCTGTCTCAAGCGACCTTTCTTTCAACCGTGCTGGAATTTTGCTGAAGCCAAGCTATACACCATATAAACTAAGCTGAAACTGGTGCATATAATTATAAACCTATTGAGATTTCCTGAAACTGACTGACTTCAGATTCTGAAGTGTACTTCTGCAAATCTGTAAACCTGGCACATTTCAAAACGAATGGTTTGCACTGGTAATTTTTTGCACACTTTGACATACAGTAATACATTTAGCCTCCTTTTTTCCCCCCATCTCTCTTCTCATTTTCCTTCTCCTGCAGTACCATCAAAATTCCCAGATCCACGCAGTAACATTTACAGGCCAAACCATTTTTTTTTTTTTTACAATCAATGTTGTTTATAGACATCATTCATACAACAAACTGCACAGGACAGAAAACTCTAAAAAATGAGAGAGACAGGAAGGGGCATTGTTGCTTTGGGTAAGCTGTCACAGTGATGCTGTCATCTGAAGAGATAAGGCTGCCCTTATATACGACCCACACTTGGGGACTCATCATCCACTGACTGTCATTTTACAGGCAGTTCCCCCCAAAAGAATGCTTGGGCTTTCATCTGTGAGCATAAAAGAAATAAACAGCAACATGCAACTAGATGATGCTTAGAAGCACACCCAGATAATGTCAAAAACATGTTGCAGCATTGCCATGGAGGAGAAAGGTAAAAACAGTTGTGCTTGTGTCTGGATTTCAGTTAATAGGTGAAAGATCATGTTCAACACACTTAGTATTCCTCTGGGTTGGTGTGAAACAAACGCTAAATATGAACTACCACTTAAAAGCTAGGACACAATTGACTGAATTTATGTTTCTTATGATCTAAAACACCTTTTGCATTAAAGACTTAAAGCATGCTTAAAAACTTCAAATCAGTTTTGTAGATACGTTAAAATAATACATTTTATAAATAATAAAAAAACTTTTTATGTAAATAGACATGCTGGACTGGATGGTTAAGGAACAAATGCCCAGCATCCATGGAGACACTAATACGGTTTCAAAAGCATAACAAGTGGCATCTCATGTAGTTGGTTGGAGAATGCCCAGAGTGTGCAGAGCTGTAATCTATAGACAAAGGGATGGCTACTTTAAAAAGAAGCTAAAATTAAAAAAATAACAATAATATATAAACGTAACATTGTTTTTGGTCACTACATAATTCCCATACTTCATTTATGTTTAATAGTTTTGATGACTACACTATTATTCTAAAATGTGTAAAATGCTAATAATGAATAAGTAGGTGCACTCAAACCTTTAAAGGGTAGTAAATGTGGTTTGCTTGAAGTTTATAATTAGGTAATGTGCATCCACATCTCACTGGTACGTGAAACAGGCAAGTTCACATCCACTCACATGCAAAACAGAACAGAGAAAAAACATGACACAGACAGAAATCAACTGAGAGAGTGGAACTATTCTTCAGGGATGGTGCTTTTATGACAGCTATAAATAATAACAAAAAAGTAAATTCTCCCCACAACCCTGAAAAGGCTGGATGGTTACATCAGACATTGCTATCTAAATGCTACATAAAAAAGTGAATGCCATCATAAAGGTACTGATGACAAGAACATCGGAGGTCACTGTGGTGAGGCTAACCCCCCACAGTGAGATACCACAGTCCACTTCGAAGATTGAGCAAAGGAGCTACACGAGGGGGTGGAGGCGCTGTGACGCTCAGATCCAAAGTTTCCCTTCTTGACAACCTGAATGATGTTCTGAGTGCGAGTTTGGGGCCAGCTGAGGTTAGCTCGGTGAAGGGAGGTGGGGGAGAGGGTGAACGAAGCATGCTGGGGTCCCAGATCCAAGAAAAGATGAACACACAGTCTGGAGAGAGAAAGAGAGAGAGCACCACAAGCTGCTTTGGGTGCACACAAGCCCCCATTACAGAAAACACCCTGAGCACAGGCCAATGATGAACACACCCACAAACAGGAGAGAGAGAGAGGGCAGCATCCGGCAGCACTGTCATGAGATCGTGACTCACAACTGGCGAGCTTTAGAATTAAGGGGGCTTTTCAGCAGAGTGGTTATGAGCATGAACACAAAGACAGTGCACCAAAAATGAGGAAAAATAAATAAATAAAAAAAATAAAACTGAAAAACTCAACACACAAACACATCCACATCTGTAAATAGCATTAGATTTTTTTAAAACTCCTGAAACAAGATGATAATAACATGTTCTCAATGTACAATATATGTCAGCTGTATGAAGAAAACAATGTATTAATTAATTAAAATATATATATGTAAGTATTCTTTCTGTGCAGAGGTTAAACACTTGTTTGGTAGTAAAATGTGCACATTTATATCAGGTTTTATCCTCCTAAATAAAAAAGCTTGATTTACACTGCCTACTTGAGAACTTTCCTCTACAGAGACCAAAAGAGTTTCGGCAAGGTGAGGCAGAGAGGAAGAGACCGAGAGCGAGTCAGTCTCCACCACCCCAGACATCCCTCATTATTCTAGTGGAATGCCTAAAGTTCTTGCTTCAGATGAAAAAAAAAATATAAAACTATTGTTATTAAACCTGCCTTATTGTGGAGAATACGTAAATGTACATTAAAAAAAGAAAGAATGAAAACGTGTACATCTTCCAATGTGAAAACCCTGGATTACTAGAAATTTATGCACTGGCCAGAATATGCATTTGGCAATAATTAGTTTAAGTAAAAGCATGTGTTTGTATGTTTGTATAATGCCAAACATAAAGTAACCCCCAAAGCAATGTTTAGTCTATGACGTGCATGCTAAATCAAACAAACATTTCATTTTCACCTAACATTCCTGGATCCCAATGCTTTTAATGGGGTCCTGCAAAAATAAACATGGCTATACTGGTCTGGAGCAGCTGATAAGGACTGGGGTAAAATCCAGGACTCTGCACTTTTTGCATCTCTTTTTGTTAATGACTTTCAAGTTGTTCATACAAAAAATAGAAACTTTTTTTCTCCACCTCTGAAAAGAACTTTTCGACGTGCAAGTTATTTCGGAATTGCAGAATGATATTTTTCCCCCCACAAAACAAGGAACGATCCTTCACATGAATCCTGAGTAACTGTGGAAAAATATATATCTATTCAAACGTAAAAAAGAGAAACATCCCTTCATTGGAACAGCTTCCCTGTCCCATTTTCAATGCTTTAGAACAAAGATGGTCTATACAGAGAAAACTCAACGATTGGCAACTCCGCATTCCGGAAGAGGAACGAAAAAAAAATAAATAAATCTACCGTACAAACAACAAAGGCAAACAAAAAATGCAGAAAGGTGATGCACATGAATAAAAAGCATCCAAAACGATGCAGAAGTCAGGTCATTTTTCAGTCAAAAAATGTCAGCATTTCCACTTGCCCTTGTGACTCTGTTCAGTAATACAGTGTTTGATGTCGCCAGCATGAATTGGGGACTGCACGTTCAGTGCAGCGCACATAGTCCATTGTCTGGACCACAAGAAAAATAAAAACAAACAATTATATATATATATATATATATATATATATATATATATATATATATATATATATATATATATATATATATATCACAAAAGTTCAGACAGGCACATTTTGAGTTATGCTTCCTGACACTGAGCCTGAAATGGCCTCAGTCGCAGTCTTTCTATGTTTTTGAACTGTTCACTTTGGTAACGGGTGTCAATTGTGTCACTGTCTTCATTATTTTCTAGTCATTTGTGTGTCCTATTTGACTTAATAAGTACCTATGGGAGAATTAAGAGCATTACGTTCAAGGCAGCATCACAGCCAGGTAACCATGGGTGGCACGATTCTTTACCACATCCTTCCCTGCCTGTTTTCTTCTTTTTCTAATTTTCCACGACACAATTTTGCATCTTCAAAGCTGTGTTCAGCCTCCGCTGATTCTCCATGGGGTGAAAGTGCATAGGATTAGGGCTCCCACTGAGGGTCCTCTCACAGTAGTAAGGCCATTTTTTCAACACAATGTGAACTGCATTTGCTTCAGAGTGTCGGCACAGTGACTAATTTCAGCGTGGGGAGATCCAGCACGGTCTTCCTCTGGGTGTCAATGTTTGTGCGCGTGTGTTTAGGTGAAGGAGAGGGAGGGGTCGTTCAACTCTGTTCAAGCCCCTCTCTGAGCTTCAATTCTTGACCTTACTCCTGCTACTGCCGCTCCTCTTCCTCGGCCTCCTCTTGAATGACCTGGATGTCATCAGAGGAGGAGTTGGATGGAGGAAGGCTGAGGCTCTCGGCTTGCTGCATCTGCTGAGTCTCCAGCTCTTTGTTCTTCTCTTCTTCCTCAATGGTCTTCTTCCACACCTTGTGGTTCTCTGTTAAGTGCTGCATAATTTTGCAGAACAATCGGCGTCGACCCTTCCTCCTTTCTGCAAGGAAAAGTTTTCAATTAGCACATGCAACACCTTAAATAAGTCACCAGGGGTGCAATGTTTCAAATTTATCACGGCTGGCAGTGTTGGGTAAGTTTCTCAAAAAAGGAATTTACTACAAATTACTACTCTAAAAATATAATCAGATTACTGACCTACTGATTACTTCATCGAAAAAGTAAACACAAAACACTTTTTGAAGAAAAGCTTTTGTTTTTCCACAAATGAATTCAAAATACTGTTTACTGTCTATCGTTTCTCCTTGTTCAATGACTCGTTAGGGGAGCACACCCTTCAGCTCTAACAAAACACAAACAGATGTACTTATTAACATAAGAAAAATGTGTGCAACACAAGTAAAATACTTAAAAGTAATTAACTTATATGAAAGTCAGTAACCGTAATCTGATTACAAGAATTTAAAATGTAATGTACTTCACTATTTTTTGTACTAAACAGTAATTAGACTACAGTAATATATTACTTTAAATTAGGCATCACCCAACACTGACAGTTGGTTTGTATCACATTCTGGTAAGGTTCCGTACATGGTAATGGGGTGCACAAATTAGGAAATTCAAGACTGACACCTATAACCAATTATTTTAAGCT
This sequence comes from Myxocyprinus asiaticus, assembly GCF_019703515.2. NCBI lineage: Eukaryota > Metazoa > Chordata > Actinopteri > Cypriniformes > Catostomidae > Myxocyprinus > Myxocyprinus asiaticus. Next base: position 25,698,066 of record NC_059344.1, read on the forward strand.
ATGATCGTCCGTCATTAATCCGATTGACAATATTTCTTTTTACAGGCAAATTCCAGGCAAAATGTACAATTTAGGAGACGTATAGTGGTCGACCAATATATTGCCGAGGCCGATAAATCGTCCGATATTCTGAATTTTTTAATTAACGCATCAGGCGGGGCCTGGGTAGCTCAGCGAGTACTGACGCTGACTACTACCCCTGGAGTTGCGAGTTCGAATCCAGGGCGTGCTGAGTGACTCCAGCCAGGTCTCCTAAGCAACCAAATTGGTCCGGTTGCTAGGGAGGGTAGAGTCACATGGGGTAACCTCCTCGTGGTCACGATTAGTGGTTCTCGCTCTCAATGGGGCGCGGCAAGTTGTGCGTGGATCGCGGAGAGTTGCATGAGCCTCCCGTGCTGTGAGTCTCCGCGGTGTCATGCACAGCGAGCCACATGATAAGATGTGCGGATTGACTATTTCAGAAGCGGAGGCAACTGAGACTTGTCCTCCGCCACTCGGATTGAGGTGAGTAACCATGCCACCACGAGGACCTACTAAGTAGTGGGAATTCGGCATTCCAAATTGGGATAAAATAAAAAAAAAAAAAGAAATAAAATAAAAAAAATTAATCGCATCAGGCGATACATTTTCCCGTTTGGCCTGTTTGTTTCTTATGGCCACGAGGGCGCCGAGAATCGCCTTCTTGCACATGAAGGAGTTTAACACTTGCAGATTATTTATTTATTCAATTAAATCAGAGACTTTTTTAGTTTATCACACTAGAACATATCAGAATTTTAATTAGATTATTTGTGCATTCAAACATTCATTTTCGTCCAAATATGTCATATTCCACGACATTCTGTGTTTTATTGCTAATGCCATTTTTATGACTAGATTCCATGTTTCTACATGTGGTAATCACGGTAGAAGCTGACACCGATCGTTGAATTATTGAAAATTAATTCACATCCCAAGGTATTAAGGCCAAATCACCACGCTACCAACCCAGTGTGAATTCATTGTCTGACTGTCATCGTTGTCTAAAATTTATAACTATAAAAGAGATGCAAACTCATGAGGGGCGAAAAATGTGAGACAATCACTGATCCACAAACACATTTTCCAGGTTATTTTTTTAAAGAATAAGCTAAGAGCACCAACTTAAGCTATTTTAATGATTCAAGTATAGCAAATTATCTGCAGTGCAAAATTAGCTGCAAATATAAAAGGTATTTTGGTGTGGCTTGCTTCTGTTTTACTAATTTGTTCAGTTTCTTTAATTGATTAGTTTAGTGACTACTTCTGGAGATGCTACTAGGTGGCGACAAATGAGCGTCTTATGTGCTATGAGTGAGTCATTGAATAATTTTGAGATGTTCACGATCAAAATCTGCCAAGAGACTTTGCACCACACATTCTACAGTATTTAAGCACTATAATAACAAGCAGATCTATAGTTTTCCTTCAGTTTGTGAACTGCCAAGCATGACTTTTCATCCAGAGACAACAATAATAGTCTAATAATATTAATGAGTATCAATAAAGTCCTTACCTTCTCCTTTGTTAAAATTTGCATGACAAATCTACTGACTTCAGTAGAATGTTTAAGCATTATAAGAACAAAGCAGATCTACTGTATCATTTTCCTACAGCATTTAAACTGCTGAGCATGACTTTTATCAGAAAAGACAACAAAAACAGCATAATAATAATAATCATTTTGAGTTTCAATAATGTCCTTTCGTCATTGTAAAGCACATTTCACATGAGTTGAGTCGAGGCGCCAATGCTCCGCTCAACGCCAGCATCAAGCGGCGCTTTGTCCTCCACATGACAAGAGTTGCAAAAAGGGGCGAATTTACGAGCTTGCGACGCAAGAAAGCAGGAGGTGTGCACAATAAATACTGAAAACTTTTCGTTGGAAGAGAAAAAAAATGGCAATTGCTTTGATTGCAGAAAGTAAAAAGAGGACTTTATGTTTGGGTCTTAGCGTTTTTTTTGTTTGTTTGTTTGTTTGTTTTTGGGTAAATGAAATTACTGTAGTTCAATAACTGTGGTCTCTGGATACTTGGAAACTATAAGGTAATAATTAATTAAAATAAATTATGAGACATTCAATCTCTCTTCATAAATTTTGACAGTTTTAAAATATTTCTTGTAGCTTTGTACTTTCAAAGACATGATTTGTGTGAGGCAAAAACATGTGTGAAAAACACTTTGGTGTGAAGTTGAAGCCGAGGTTGCGCTGACGCTTCACTTCATAGACTTCAATGTATTCAGAAGCTCTGATGCGAATCATGTGAAAGCCCCTCAACATGTATAAACATCAGTCACTTTTAAATATTAATAGATCTTCCACCCTTTTCTCTCCATGATGAACAAGGTAGACTTACATGCTGATGCTGAAGTAAACAAACAACATGTCCCTCTCATTCAGTCAGTCGGTAAGTGTAACAGGTCATTCAGTTCGTTTATGAATGAGAAGTTTCACGAGTACTTTCACAACCACATGATTGGCTGTAGCTGTAACCAATCAAGCGATCTGCCTCGTTGAACCGCGATTGCCAAGCACATGATTGGACGCTGCTGTAATCAATCACGAGGGTTTAAGCACCCTTAACCGTTGACATTCGGTGTGTTCGACTTGAAATGCATCTCAATTTGCCGATCGGCAAGATTTGCCGGTTGCAGTAAGAGGTGTTGAAAAGAGAGCCGTCAAGCCGAACATTTTGCGCTTCCAGTCGCACCTGAACCTACATCTGTCACAGAAGATTGCACGATGTTTGCTTTCTTTATTGCAGATGAAGTGGAATTCAGATAGATAGATGTCTGAATTTTACATAAAATAACCAGAACCATTGTTCATTTGAAAAGGTTATGTCCTGCTTAATACAGCGCCTGATGTTTGTACAAGAAGAAAGTCCAATAAAAGCCTGCATTTTTTCAATAACAATAAAGGAGTCAGTATTTTTATTCATTTTTAATTTTTTTATGAATAAACATATTACTATGACAAACATAATAAATGATATTAACATGATGTACTGTTATAAAAACACGGAGTTGTAAGAGTTTTCGCTGAACTGGAGGTGTCAGAATAAATAAGGTAATGTCATACTACCACAGTACTCTTCTTTCTGCCATAGACTGACATAGCAGAAGTAGTAAGAGTAGTATGTGAAGTAAGCAATTGTGAACGCAGCCCATGAAACACGTGTAACCATTGTCACGTTGTGAGTCTGGCCAACCGTGAATGAGCTGTGTCATTATCAGAACTTGTGCAGCTCCTCTGGAGAAACTGCAGCAGCGGAGGGAGGCCAAGATGGCATCGTGAGCGGTGGTGGTTCACTTAGCTGAGGAACAAAATTGGGTATTTCTCACAAATGACAAAATATTTATATAAAGTTGCTAATTAACATTCACAATCGCACTGGGTTTGTTGAAAACATAACTACAACCCCAAGTTGGGACAGCATGAAAAATGCTAATAAAAACAAAAAGGAGTGATTTGTAAATTATATTCTCCCTTTGCTATATTGAAAGCACTACAACTAAACATTATATGATGATTTACCTCGTGAATTTCATTGTTTTTAAATGTACAGTAATTTCAAATCAGATGATTGCAACACGCTCCAAAAAAGTTGAGACGAGCAATTTAAGATTAATAACAATTTGACGAGTTAAAATAACAAGGCAATGTGAAACAGGAGATGTTAAACAGGTGAGGCAATTGTGTCATAGTATATAAGGAGCCTCCAAACACAGCCTAGTCCTTCAAGAGCAAGGATCATTTGAGAATTGTCAATTTGCCAACAAATGTTTCAGCAAATAATCCAGCACTTTGAGAACAATGTTCCCCAAAGACAAATTGGAAGGATTGTGGACATTTCACCCTCTACAGTGCACAACATTGTTAAAAGATTCAAGAATATGGTCAAATCGAAAACCCCTTCTGAATGCATGTGATCTCTGATGCCTCAGATGTCACTGTCTTAAAAACATCATTCATCTGTAATGGATACCATGAACATGGGCTTGGGATAACTTTAGTAAACCTTTGTTAGTCAACAACACTCGCCGCTGCAACCCCAGATGCAAGTTAAGACTTTATTATGCAAAGCAGAAGCCCTACATCTACACTGTCCAGAAGTGCTGCCAACTTCTCTGGGCTCAGTCTCATCTTAGATGGAAAGTAGAACAGTGGAACCGTGTTTTTTGGTCTGAAGAGTCAGCTGTTGTGTTCACCGGGCCAAAGAGGAAAAGGACCATCCAAGCTGTTATCAGTGTCAGGTCCAAAAGCCAGTGTCTGTATGGGCCAGGGGTGTGTCAGTGCCCATGGCATGGGTAACTCTCATGTCTGTGAGAACACTATGAATGCAGACAGATATGTAAAAATTTTGGAGCAGCATCCAGCCATCCGGTGCCAACCAGCACCGGCTTTTCCAGGGACGTCCCGGAATTTTCAGCAGGACAACTTCAAACCACATACTGTGGTGTGAGTGTGGGTGCTAGATTGGCCTGCCTGCAGTCCTGACCATCTCCAATTGAGAATGTGTGGTGCATTATGAAGCGCACAATACAGCAACGAAGACCCCATACAATTGTGCAGCTAAAGACCTGCATAATGGATGAATGGGGGAAAATTCCACTTTTTAAACTTAAACTTGTGTCTTCAGTATCTAAATGCTTAATAAGTATTATTAGAAGAAATGGTGATGTTTCACATTGGTAAACACTTGACTGCCCCAACTTTTTTGGAATGTATTGCAATCATCTGATTTGAAATTACTGTACATAAAAAAAAAAAAAAAAAACATTCACAAAAATTCACAAGGTAAAACAACATATAATGTTTAGTTGTAGTGCTTTCAATATAGAAAAGGGTGAATATAATTTACAAATTACTCCTTTTTGTTTTTATTAGCATTTTTCATACTGTCCCTACTTTTTTGGAATTGGGGCTGTACAAACTCTAGTTACTGTCAGTTTGTTTGCTACTGTTCATAGCAAAATGTCGCAGTATGCTAATCTCAGTGCAGAGATGGAAATTGAACCTGTAAAAGAGAAAAGAAACATCAATGACACACACTCGTATGCCTGCAAAGCCAAAGTTGGAGGTAATTGTGAATCTTGCCCCAACACACCAAGTAAAAATCAACCTTCCAAAAGGCAAAAAAGTATGCCGCCTCTGTCAAAGAAAGTGAACCTTCTCTGAGTGACATGCAGGAAAACATCAGAGAGATCTGATCAGACTGAAAGAAAGGTAAAGACAGAATTCAATCTCTTTCTTCAGTTCACAAGGAAGTAATGGATCTGCAGAAAGAAAAGAGCATTGAAACGTGCCAATGCACATCTGGAAAAAAAGGTAAATGAAATGGACATGAAAATTCATGTCCAGGAGCGCTAAAGTTGTAGATGGTGCCTTCGCTTGGACTGTCCGAGCAATCTACCGAAAATGTGAAAATGAGAGTCATAGATGTGTGTTGAGCGGTGGCTTCTGATACAGATAGAAACATGATTACAGATGCTCTGGATGTTGCACATTGTCTTGGCAGACTCAAAACTTTGGATGATTACAGGAGAATTAAACCAAGACCGGTGATCATGAGATTCATATCCCGTACATCCAGAGATTAAATCTGGAAGTATACAAAACAACGAGTATTTGAACGTCAAGGGGCTGTGGTTTAAAGAGGATCTGACAGCTATTGACATAGCTGCACAGAATCGTCTCTGGCTGGCTGTGGAGAAAGCAAGGAAGGAAGGTAAAAGTGCATACTTCAGTGGAGCAAGGGCTTTCGTTGATGGTAAAAGATTAATCTTGAAGAGGGCAACAGAATTAAATAAACTGATGGTCGTTGTAGACTGATGTTGTTGGTTGTCTCCAAAGACAATGCTGTTTCTAAAGAGGATTGATTTTCTTCAACTATTAGATCTATTGATCTAAAAGCTTTTGTTATATTTCAAGTCTTATTTCAAATGTTTAAGCAACGATTACATTATGTTTGCCTTGTTCATTTGTGAGAAACCCATTAAGTGTTAAAGTTTAAAGTCTAGGTTATCTAGTCACTTTATCTACTTCAGTTTTTCTTTTTGTATTCTATGTCTTTTTCTTTCTTTTCTATCAATGCCAAAGGTATTTGTGATATTCTTAAGAGAAAAGCTTTATTTTTATATTGCAAAGAGAAAAGTGCAGATTTTTGCTTCATTCAGGAAATGCATGCATGTTTTACATTTTGGAAATATCAGTGGGAAAAGGAAATTTGGTTTTCATTTGGCAGCGATCGCTCAGAAGGGGTCGCTATTTTGCAAGATAAATTTACTGGTCAAATACTAAATTATGAGAATGATGATTGTGGAAAATGGATATTACTTGTGATAGATAAAGATAATGAACAATTTATACTAGTCAACTGCTATGCCACCAATAACAAAACGAACAACGAAGTACTGTTTTCACATACTGAATCTAGAATTCAACATTTTATCTCCCTATACCATTCTTGTGAACTTGATCATGTGTGTTCAAGATTAGGCCTCATTGATTTGTGGAGATATAAGAACCCAGATGGGGGTAATATACCTGGAGTAATAAGGACTGTTCACTTCATTTCCGTATAGACTATTGGCTAGTGTCTAGTGACATTAAAGATAATGTGGATTGTGTTCTGATAGAACCCTCTATAATGACAGATCATAAACAGATCTATATATTAATAAATATTGTCCAAGGAACATCAGTCAAACAAGTTAGTAGTTACTGGAAACTAAATCATAAATTGCTAAAAACTGGGAATTAATTAAGTTTTATATCAGAACAGCAGTCATTAACCATGGGAAGACAAGCCTGGACAGATAGTGACGCTCAACAGTTAGATTTATTGCAAACTGAATTAGATAGTATTTATGAGGATAAAGCCAGAGGTGCATTTATAAGGTCTAGACTTAAATGGTTGGAAAAAGGGGAGAAAATACAAAATATTTTTTTGGTCTGGGAAAAATGGAACAGTGACTTTGCCTCAATTTCAAAACGAATGATTAACGGAACGTTAGTGGATAACTCATCAGTTATTTCAAAGTATGTTGCTCAGTTTTTTAATAATTTGTATTCTTTGACATTGGCTACATCCAACATTGATGTTTTTTTTAAACAGTTTCTCAATAGATACCAAAAAAAAAAAAAAAAAATAGACCAACGTGTGTGATAATCTGTGTGATAAAGGAATGGACATTAAGGAGTTAATGGATTGCATCATCTCTCTCAAATGTAACAAATATCCAGGTAATGATGGGTTAACTGGGGAGTTTTACAAGGCTTTTTTTCTCCCCTTTTCTCCCCAATTTGGAATATCCAATTCCCAATGCACTGTAAGTCCTCGTGGTGGCGTAGTGATTCGCCTCAATCCGGGTGGCGGAGTACAAATTTCAGTTGCCTCCGTGTCTGAGACCTTCAATCCGTGTATCTTATCACATGGCTTGTTAAGCATGTTACCGCGGAGACGTGGCAAATGTAGAGGCTTCATGCTATTCTCCGCGGCATTCACGCACAACTCACCACGCGCCCCACCGAGAGCGAGAACCACATTATAGCGACCACGAGGAGGTTACCCCATGTGACTCTACCCTCCCTAGGTAGAGAACTTGCACCCTTCCTATAGTTAGTTTATTGAAGCGATTCAGAAGGGTGAATTGCCTGCTTCATTAAAACAGTGAGTTATAACATTGATTCCCAAACCCAATAAGCATCAATTATTTATTGAAAACTGGAGGCCCATTAGTTTCCTTAATAACGACAGTAAATTTTTTGCAATGATTTTTGCCAAAAGACAAACAAAATCTTGAGAAAATAATAGATGAAGAGCAGTCTGGTTTTATGCGAGGCCGGCATGTTAGGAATAATATTAGACTGGTCTTAGAAATGATTGATTATAATCATTTGATTTAGGATTACAGTTTTATTTTGTTTACTGATTTTAATACTGCTTTAGATACAGTGAATCACAAGTTTATTTTTAAAGTTATTAAGTTATTTGGTTTTGGATAACTTTTTTTTAAAGCAATTAAAACTCTTTATAGCGGGTGTAATAGTCCTGTCAATCTTGCACATGGTCGGTCTCAAAAGTTTAATATTAATCGAGGTATCAGACAAGGATGCCCTCTTTCTCCTTTTTTATTTCTGTTAGTCACTCAGGTTTTGGCAGTGCATATAAAGCAAAATCAGTTGAATGGTATTACAACTTTAGGCACAGAATTTAAACTCAGCCTGTTTTCTGATGACACCGCAATATTTTTAAAAACAGGTTTGAGGTGTCAAAGTGAATTAGATATATAGAGGCATCCACTGCTGTTTCAGGCCTGAAAGAATGTGCTTTCACAGAATTAGAAAGTATTCCAGTTAAACAGAAAATAACATATTTGGTATAGTAATATGTAATAATGAAAAACAAAGGTGTCAACTAAATTTTGATCCAATTATTGAGAAAACAAAAAAGAAACTGAATTTGATACACAGATTTTTGGGAGGGTATTATTGTCAAAGGCGGAATGAATATCTAGATCTGTATATATTTCATTGTCACTGGATGTGCCACCTAAGGTGATTAAGGATTTGGACAATATGCTTTATGATTTCATTTGGAGGGGGAAAAAAAACACATTATTTAAAAAAAGAAGTAATTTGTATACTAAAGAGCAAGGGGGACTTGAATTTTGAATCTTAGATTTTGAAACACTTAATGACACTTTCAAAGTTAAATGGTTGATAGAGTTTATGAAGAACAGAAAAAATATTTGGAATATATTTCCTAACTATTTATTTAGTACTCTTGGTGGTATACAATTTTTGTTGAAGTGTAACTTTTCTGTTGACAAAATTCCCATCAAATTTCCACAAACAAGCCCTGCTAGCATAGAATCTGGTTTACAAGCATGCCACCCTGCTCTAGATATCAGCATCAGCCATTAAAAAACCCTTATCGGATGACCACTAGAGATATCAACATTATATATAGAAAACACATATGAAGGTAAGTTTAACATACTGACAATAGAGACAAATTACCATAATTACTGTGGAAAATGGACACCTTACAATTCATGTACATTTAATATTTATTTTTTCAGAGGTGTTAGACATAAACACTAGTATAAGTACGTACTGGACCGTGGTTGTTTTTTTCTTTTTTTAACAGGAACCGTCTCACACCGAGAAGTCACACAGCTCAAAAAGATAGTTCATCCAAAGTGAATTCTGTCATCATTAACTTGCCCTCATGTTGTTCCAAACCCCCATGACCATTTCTTTTGTGTAACACTAAAGGAGATGTTTGGCAGAATGTTAGGGACTGACAGCCTGAGTCACCATTTACTTTCACTGTAGGCAAAAGAGAAGCATCTAACTGAATGACTGAGACTGTCAGTGCCTAACATTTTGCCTTTTGTGTTCAACAGAAGAAAGAAAGTCATATGGGTTTGGAACAACATTAAGGGTGTGTAAATAATTACAGGAGTATAATTTTGGTTTAACGAACCCTTTAAACACTGTCAACCAAACTTATGTATCCATACTTGGTTCAAGATCCTCGTCCAGCTCTTCATCTTCTGTTTCAATGTCTTCCGTTTCCTCCTCATCGTCGGAGCCTTCCTCGTCAATCCAGTATCCTGGCAGCAGACCGGCAGCATCATAAGAGTTACAAAGAGGCCCAACGATGTGCGTAATAAAAGACTCCTGTAGCTTTGCTAACTGTGGTGCTGAGCGGTCCATAAATGGGCTAATGGGTAAACCTAGTGAGGCCTCCTCATCACCCTGCAGGCAGAAATTCCAAAATATACAAATGTTGATCTCATGCTGCCAGAAGTGAGTAAGATTGTGTACTTTAAATGAAGTCATTAAAACATACCTGCTCATAAAACTCATTGACGATACCCTCTGTCCATTTGAGGTGAAGTCTGCGGTCTTTAGCTGGCCCATTAATATCTGCCAGCTTAATGCACACTTGGCACACTAATAACCTGTCATTTTCATTAGTCCAGTCAATGCCTGGACTATTCACATCATTAACCTGAGAGACAGAAAACAGTCAATCACACAAGTTCATGCCAGAACCAAAACAAACCAACAGTTGTATCAAAAATATGCTAGGTGTTCTGCAGGGTCATGCAACAATAGTGCACCTCGTGTTTGCGCAGTTTAAGGGATAGTTCACCCAAAAATGAAGATTCTGTCATCATTTAGGGGCCGTTCAGTACAAACACGTTCTTGCACCAAAAATGTTAGATGCTGCACAACAAATAAAACAAAACGCAGATCTCGCAAAATGCATCTTTAAAAGCTCCTGCACGAGACACTAAAAAAACAAAAAACAATTGGGAACTTTTTACCGGTAAACAACGCATGTTTTTGTGTGAACCCGCATTGCACTGTGAACCAGCCTCTCTCAGGCACTCACTAATGCGCAAAGGATGTCAAGATTTTCACTGAAAAATTACTTACATTTCATACTGTTTCAGAACAATCCTGTCGTATGCCCTCAAATGAATAGCAATATGACACATAAATCCTATTGATTACTTTTGGGTCCTTTTTTAAGCTTTTGGGCCCTTTTTTAAGCATTGAAGTGAGGCACTATCCACTGCCACTGCATTAAAAAGATGGGCCTCAATATTCATTGAAACAACTATTTTTGTGTTCTGCATAATAAAAGTCATATGGGTTTGGAACAACATGAGGGTGAGTAAATGATGACAGCATCTTCACTTTTGGGTGAACTATCACTTTTACTGTTTTAACTGTATGTAATCACTTCCAATGAAAAAGATTTTGAAGCTCTTTCCATTTCTGAGAGGCATCAAAAAACTAACCACTGACCTTGGAATTAAACTCAGCAAGGAAGTCAAAGTGCTTCTTCAGGTCTGTGGCGAGGATGGCCTCGATCACAAGGAATCGAAAGCGCTTAAACTCAACATGTTCCAAGTTGCCAAGGAAGTTGAACTCTGTCTGGGAAAGAAAAAGGCTCCAGGCAGATGCTGCGTGATGGTTCTCCAAAACTGAGCGGTCGTTATACAACACGGCCTGTGTTAGTGTGTGTGTGTACATGGGAAGAGGAGATAGAGATAGGGAGAGAAAGACTGAGTGAGAAACACTGTAGTGTACAACAGGGCTAAAGGCACATCTGCTAACGTTTTTTCTCAAAACACTAAATAGCAACAAAAACTACCACAACACTTGCTAATCACCAGTTTGTCACTATGCACAGCAAAATTTTCCTTATCCATGAGATTATTGCCTGTAATGTCTAAAGTTTGATTTGCAAAGGCAATCTAATTTTGTAATGTTGCAATAATGTAGCTATGAGAATCACTGAAATTATCACATTTATTTTGAGATATTTGTCATTTTCAGTTTTGTTCAAGGTGATTAAAAGTATTTCAATAACTGTCCAATACGTGAAAGGATAGCATTTGGGATAAAAAGGCCCCCATAAACACATTGTTTTTCTTAAGTGAGGGGAATAGATTTGTTATGAAAAAAGTGGGCTCATATTGACTGATCCAATCACAGTGGAGATTCATATGTTTATAGAATACTTGAGATGTTATGAAATGTCAAATATGATAGAAATTAACAGGAACTGGTGCACCCTTTTCTGAAGTGGTTATTTTGAATAAGCATTATTTTAATGTTACTTAAAAAAGCATCTTGCTGTCTCAAATGTATTTGTATAAGTTGACAAATTTTGCTCTTTAACTATTGCCTCTATATCTACACAATATCACTATAAACCCCGTGGGGGCGTTTTACCCCAAGTGTGTGGGCCTTTCCCCCTGTGTGGTGTAAAATGCCCCCTCGCCACCTCTTTTTAAAAACTTAATTTTAAGTAAAACAACCTTCTGTTATTATTACTTTTCACACAAATTATGTTGCTCCATCAATATTCAATAAAAATAAATAATTTTTTTCAATCTTGGTACATGACCAGAAAAAAAATGCTAATTTTCTTTAAGCTGTGCCTTTAGCCCTGTAGTATGTCCCATGTGCTGATTACAAAATTACAGCTTTCTGATAAATCATCGGCTGTCACTACCTGACACAACAGGGTGAGAGCTAAAGCTCTAAATGCTTTGTTATTTTTTTTATACTTCATTTATTTAAGAATAGTTTATAAATAAATTTCCAGCTACAGAGATATTGCAGGTTACAGATGTTACAAAGTTAAAAGCTGTGCACTTCAAATGAAATAGTTCACACAACCAAGAAAATTGTCATCATTTACTCACACTCATATCATTCCAAATCCATGACAACAAAATGGTACATGAAAATAAAAAAGTGTTTGTTTTCCATACATTAGCAGTTGATATTGAATTTGATTTGATTTGAGAGTCAATAACGACTTAAATTAAGGGTTATTTCTTAATCTTGTGCCTTTACAAAACTTGGAATATGATGCACAAGTCACATGGACTACTTTTATGATTCTTTTGGGTGCTTTTTTAAACAGTGAGGCACTGTTAACTGCTCTTGTATGCAAATCATTGATTATAACATTCTTTAAAATACTTCTGCAAAATAAAAAGGAAAGGCATATGGGTTTGAAATGACGTGGGTGAATAAATAATGACAAAAAAAATTTTCTTTGGTGAACTATTCCTTATGATGTTATGTTATGATGCAGTGTTCGCCTTTATTAGATAGGAAGGTGTAGGGGGAGAAAGGAAATGACAGAGGAGAAGAGGGGGAACAGGATCTGGAAAGGAACTCATTGGATCACCTGTGACAGGGCCGCATGAAATGTCGGAGCTCTGCCCAAAATTTGCAGCATCACTTACCTGAGGAGCGTTAGTGGCTACAAGAAAGGCATTTGTGCGACCAGGATGATCATAGTCATGCATAGCAGCTGCTACATATAGTGCCATGAGTTCCAGTGCAGGCAAATTCCAGGCCAGACAGCCGTAACTATCATCTGAGAAAGAGGAACTTTTGGACGTGGCATATGCCACCCTGCCTGGGGAGATTTCACTGTCCGAATCTAATAAAATATAAATAAAAAAAATCATAATTAACAACAGTGTTTAAATATTATTACATGTTCATTCTAGGTGATGGTTCATTTCACAAATCAGTACAGTGCTTTAGATAACTAGGTGGCATGTCAATTATTACCCAGCAGGTTCTCTTAACTTCTTTTTCTTGACTAAAAGGTCTGTTCGTTCAAAGTTTGATGCAACTAATGTGCCAAATAATCAAAGAAAAATTTCATATGAAAACAAATTAAATGAGGCCACTGCCCCCTTTTTGTCACTGCTGATTAAAAGTAAATGAGAATTATACAACAGGGTTCCCACACATTATGTCCAAAACATTTCCATGACTCCTTCAGTTGTTCATGAATACTGAATAAGAATTTAAAAAATAATTTAACAGAGACTGTCCTAAAAATAAAATAAACTAATATACAGTTGTGCTCAAAAGTTTGCATACCCTGGCAGAAATTGTGAAATTTTGGCATTGAATTTGAAAATATGACTGATCATGCAAAAAAATATTATCTTTTATTTAAGGATAGAGATCATATGAAGCCATTTATTATCACATAGTTGTTTGGCTCCTTTTTAAATCATAATGATAACAGAAATCACCCAAATGGCCCTGCTCAAAAGTTTACATACCCTTGAATGTTTGGCCTTGTTACAGACACACAAGGTGACACACACAGGTTTAAATGGCAATTAAAGTTTATTTTCCCACACCTGTGGCTTTTTAAATTGCAATTAGTGTCTGTGTATAAATAGTCAATGAGTTTGTTAGCTCTCATGTGGATGCACAGAGCAGGCTAGATACTGAGCCATGGGGAGCAGAAAAGAACTGTCAAAAGACCTGCGTAACAAGGTAATGGAACTTCATAAAGATGAAAAAGGATATAAAAAGATATCCAAAGCCTTGAAAATGCCAGTCAGTACTGTTCAATCAATTATTAAGAAGTGGAAAATTCAGGGATCTCTTGATACCAAGCCAAGGTCAGGTAGACCAAGAAAGATTTCAGCCACAACTGCCAGAAGAATTGTTCGGGATACAAAGAAAAACCCACAGGTAACCTCAGGAGAAATACAGGCTGCTCTGGAAAAAAGACGGTGTAGTTGTTTCAAGGAGCACAATACGACGATACTTGAACAAAAATGAGCTGCATGGTCGAGTTGCCAGAAAGAAGCCTTTACTGCACCAATGCCACAAAAAGCCCGGTTACAATATGCCTGACAACACCTTGACACGTCTCACAGCTTCTGGCACACTGTAATTTGGAGTGACGAGACCAAAATAGAGCTTTATGGTCACAACCATAAGCGCTATGTTTGGAGAGGGGTCAACAAGGCCTATAGTGAAAAGAATACCATCCCCACTGTGAAGCATGGTGGTGACTCACTGATGTTTTGGGGGTGTGTGAGCTCTAAAGGCACGGGGAATCTTATGAAAATTGATGGCAAGATGAATGCAGCTTGTTATCAGAAAATACTGGCAGACAATTTGCGTTCTTCTGCACGAAAGCTGTGCATGGGACGCTCTTGGACTTTCCAGCACGACAGTGACAGTAAGCACAAGGCCAAGTTGACCCTCCAGTGGTTACAGCAGAAAAAGGCGAAGGTTCTGGAGTGGCCATCACAGTCTCCTGACCTTAATATCATCGAGCCACTCTGGGGAGATCTCAAATGTGTGGTTCATGCAAGACGACCAAAGACTTTGCATGACCTGGAGGCCAAAACGAATAGGCAGCTATACCACCAGCAAGAATTTGGGGCCTCATAGACAACTATTACAAAAGACTGCACGCTGTTATTGATGCTAAAGGGGGCAATACACAGTATTAAGAACTAAGGGTATGCAGACTTTTGAATGGGGTCATTTAATTTTTTTCTTTGTTGCCATGTTTTGTTTTATGATTGTGCCATTCTCTTATAACCTGCAGTTGAATATGAATCCCATAAGAAATAAAAGAAATGTGTTTTGCCAGGTCACTCATGGTTTCTTTAAAAATGGTACATATATTACCAATTCTCCAAGAGTATGCAAACTTTTGAGCACAACTGTGTGTGTGTGTGTATATATATATATATATATATATATATATATATATATAAAACATTTCCTTGACTTTCTTATACTTTTGATATAAAAACATGCATTATAAATGTGAAACATTTTTTATTTACTTGGCATAAGACTGTGTGATTTTTGCATTAAGTTCAGTTCAGAGATTTCAGAAGCTATTTTTTTGCCATTATAAAATGTTGTCTGTGCTGCTAATTCAGATGTGAAAAGGCCTTAAAACATTGCTGATTAATTGCAACTTTTTAAACTCCACCAAGTGGCTGTATTCATGCATACTGTTTTAACAGTTTTTAATAACCACAATATTCTGAAGGCATACAGCACTCCTCAATCTCCTTCTGAAGATTTCTGATTTTTTTTTTTTTTGTAAATCAGCACTTGAGCCAGCTAAGGAAGTCACTGGTCTCAGTGATTTAACACCTCTGCTCGCCAGTGCTGGCAGCTGTGTGGACCAGCAGCAGAGTGACTCAGAGTGAACTCCATTTGAGAAATTACAAAGACCATCAGCAGACTTAAAATAAGTCCCAAACATGCTGAGCCAGCAGCCGGCGCAGATCTCAATCGCAATAGGGGATCTCTTATCGGATAGCATTTGCGCCTCTGGCTGAAATCACAAAAACAGGCTGGCAGCAATGGGTCCTAATTTATTTCTGATGGATCAGTGGGGTATTTGAGACATAATTAGATGACACATGACTGAGGATACAGATGTTCTAACCTGAATCTGTCCATCATTTACTCAATGCAGAAATGTGTGACTTCTTTTCCTCATTTAGTATTCATTTAGTCAACCACTTTAACCTGGAGCAACTTGATGTTAAGTGTCTTGTTCAAGGGCACAACGGTGATGGCCCACTGTGGGGATTGAACCAACAAACTTCCGGCTACCAGCCCAGATCTTTGACCACTACATCACTAAACTAGAATGGAGTGTGAGAGCCCAAACGTACCTGTATCACTTCCTGTGACATGCTCATTATGGATTTGCTGAAAGCCTGGGATTGGCTGGGTGGTGAGATACCACACTGCATGTAGGACGTCAGTGGCATGGACACGGTTGTGATCTAAAGAACGAACCGGGATAACACTTTAATGCTTCACTGGAAACAGTTTCAACAGTTTAAAATTATACAAATCTGCATTGAAGTCCAATTTGAGTAATACTGGAACAATCTTAATCCCCAGTTTTCAAGTTCAACTTCAAGAGTTTTATTCTCACAGGGGATATCACGATAGCCATTCTCCAGAGCACAAAAGTACATCATGAATTCCCGGACAGGGATTTTGAAGATCTCGAACAGACCCGTGTCCTGGAACAAAGTGTATGCCACCTGAGAGAATGTAACACAAACAGAACTTCATTAAGACAAGACAACCAGTGAGCCATCAAATCCCTGCAGATTAATGCTTATTAGATACTGAACACACAGTGCAGACAGGGACCATTAGCACTACATTCAACTAATTCAAATTAAATGTCATTCACATCAAAAAAGTTCTAATAAGCTATAAAAGCCAGCAGTTGGTTGGATTTAACTTTAAAGAAATTGTTTTAAAGGGAAAGTTCACCCAAAAATGAAAATTCTCACATTTACTCATGCCCTCCCAGATGTGAATTTTTTTTTTTTTTCTGCGGAACACAAACAAAGATTTTTAGAAGAATATCGCAGCTTTGTAGGTCCATATAATGCAACTATACATCTCCACTTTCACATTCTTCTTCTTTTGTTTTTGGCAATTCACATTCTTTGTGCATATCGCCACCTACTGGACAGCAAGAAGAATTGATAGCAAATAAGGACTTAAATATTGATCTGTTTCTCACCCACAATTACATCACTTCAGAAGACATGGATTAAACCACTGGAGTCGTATGTGAAAGTGGAGATGTATGCCTTTATGTTCTTTTTGGAGCTTTAAAATTTTGGCCACCATTCAATTGCATTGTATGGACCTACAGAGCTGAGATATTCTTCTAGAAATCTTAATTTGTGTTCTGCAGAAGCAAAAGTCATACACATCTGGGACAGCATAGGGGGGAAGTAAATTATGAGAAAATTCTCCTTTTTGGGTGAACTAATCCTTTAATTTACTAAAGAACAACCTTGATTTTAGCCAATAGCAGCGTGTATATATTTGATGTGAATGCTGATGCGGAAGCAGCAGCGGAAGTGGCATCCCTTGTATGAAGACCTACTACTTGTGTAAAGACCAGCAAGTCTACCTGTGCGAGTCCACCGAACAAGGACACTGACAAGGCGCCACTTACCAAAGCACTTATCTTTTTTTTCTTTTTTTTTTTTTTTTTACTATTTTCCTTATACATTCCCATATGTCTACTCCACACATAACATGTGCCCAAGCACATAACATGTGCCCGCGGCTTAAAAATCATTATTTAACCCCACACAAGTCGAACTCTACAAACCAGTCTCTATCATCCCATTCATGGTGAAAACACTTGACAGGACAGTTTTCAATCAGATCTCTGCCTATATCTCGCAAAACAAGCTGCTGGATGACAATCAGTCAGGCTTCAAAAGTGGACATTCCACCGAGACCGCCTTGCTGTCTGTCGCTGAGACAGGTGAGAGCTGGATCCAGATTATCCATCCTGATTCTACTGGACCTTTCTGCAGCCTATGACACAGTCAACCATCAGATCCTTCTGTCCACCCTCTCTACTCTGGGCATCACAGGAACTATACTTGGCTGGTTTAAGTCCAATCTCTCAGGTAGGTCCTTCAAGGTAGCCTGGAGAGGTGAGGTATCCAAGTCACATCAGCTACTTACTGGAGTACTTCAGGGCTCAGTGCTTGGGCCACTTCTCTTCTCTATATACACAACATCACTGGGACCCATCATTCAAGCACATAGGTTCTTTTACCACTGCTACACCGATGACAGACAGCTCTACTTGTCTTTCCAGCCCAACAACACCACGGTGGCTGCTCGAATCTCGGCCTGTTTGGCATATATCTCGGCCTGGATGAAGGAACACCACCTGCAACTTAACCCAGCCAAGACTGAGCTCCTCGTCTTTCCAGCCAACCCTGCTGTTGAACACAACATCACCATTCTGCTGGGTTCAACTATAATAACGCCTTCCAAAACGGTCAGAAATCTAGGGGTAACCATCGATAACCAACTCAGTTTCACAGACCACATCTCAAAGACAGCACGATCATGTAGATTTACACTCTACAGTATCAGGAAAATAAGACCCTTCCTCTCTGAACATGCCACACAACTTCTTGTTCAGTCACTTGCCATAACTAGACTGGACTACAGTAACGCTCTCATTGCAGGCCTCCCTGCATGTGCAATTAGGCCCCTGCAAATGATCCAGAATGCAGCAGCACATCTGGTCTTTAATGAACCAAAGAGAGCGCATGTTACCCCACTCCTTGTCGTATCAAATTCAAGGCTTTGATGTGGCATAAAGAACAGTCACTGGGTCTGCCTCAGCGTACCTAAAATAATTTCTGCAGAGCTGCGTTCTCACCAGAAGCCTGTGGTCGGCTAATGAGCGGCACCTTGTTGTACCAACACAAAGAAGCACCAAAACACTTTCCCGGACTTTGGTTTCACTGTACCACGTTGGTGGAATGACCTTCCCAACTCCATCCGTGAAGCAGACTCACTTTCTGTCATCAAAAAATGGTTAAAACACATCTTTTCCATGAGCACTTAACCATTCACTCATAATATATATATATATATATATATATATATATATATATATATATATATATATATATATATATATATACATACACCGATTAGCTACAACATTAAAACCGCCTGCCTAATATTGTGTAGGTCCTCCTCATGCCGCCAAAACCGTGCCAACCCGTATCTCAGAATTGCATTCTGATATGCAATTCTTCTCACCACAATGGTACAGAGTGGTTTTCGGAGTTACTGTAGACTTTGTCAGTTCGAACCAGTCTGGCCATTCACTGTTGACCTCTCTAATCAATAAGGCATTTCCATCCACAGAACTGCCGCACTCTGGATGTTTTTTGTTTTTGGCACCATTTGGTGTAAATTCTAGTGACTGTTGTGTGTGAAAATCCCAGGAGATCAGCAATTACAAAAATACTCATACCAGCCCATCTGGCACCAACAATCATCCATGCCATTATCTAATCAGCCAATCGTGTGGCAGCAGTGCAGTGCATAAAATCATACAAATACGGGTCAGGAGCTTCAGTTAATGTTCACATCAACCATCAGAATGGGGAAAAAAACGTGATCTCAGTGATTTGGACCGTGGCATGATTGTTGGTGTCAGACAGGTTGGTTTGAGTATTTCTGTAACTGCTGATCTCCTGGGATTTTCACGCACAGTCACTAGAATTTACTCCGAATGGTGCCAAAAACAAAAAACATTCAGTGAGCGGCAGTTCTGTGGACGAAAATGCCTTGTTGATGAGACAGGTCAAACAGAGAATGGTTGGACTACAATAACGCTCTCATTGCAGGCCTCCCTGCATGCGCAATTAGGCCCCTGCAAGGCATTTCCATCCACAGAATTGCCACTTTGGTGAAGTACCAATTTCCTTCCAAAATAGCAAAATCTGTACATTATTCCACCAGTGTATATTCTTGTTGCACTCTAATCTGTCTTGGATACTACTAGTCTGATGCTAGTGAAGCTTTGTAAGATTCCAGAGACAAGCAATCTGTATGTCCACTATGAATGCAACACTGCAGCACAATGTGGCACAATCTCAGTCAATCACAACAATTTTTCATGTTTTATACAATTATAAGAAGCTTGATATTGGACCAGAGGGGCAATAACTGCAGTCAGACTACCTGTCGTGACACCCAGAAATAGAAACCAAAAAAACAATCAAATAGAAAGAATGTCCCATTGCTCATCTCTGTCGATTAGGACAAAAACCCAGATTAACATGAGAGAGATATTATTTATCGCTTGTCGCTTTATCACATCTGGTTAGGACATGGTGTTAGGGTGTTTTCACACTTGATCCCTCTTTAAAAAAAACAAACTCAGACCTCTTTAAGTGAATCAAAAAGTGAACGGAGCAAGAGAAAAAAAAGTTGTTGCATTCAAACTGTCCCTGGCCTTAAAAGTGGAATCTTGTCCACTTTAGCCATTATCCATTCATAGTTATGGTTCTTGCTCCATTGTCAATTAACACTACATTAATAAGAGTGAAGAATAGTGAAGCACTAACATAGCTGAGAATCCTGCCAGTCTTCCCTCCCGTCATGTCCATCAACTCAAAGATCTGGAAGTTCCAGGTGTTGATCTTCTCCATGAGTGATTCATGCTCTACCAGCATGGGATCCAACGTGAACGCTTCCTCTCCCTGCCAGAGATCAAACACAGAGAGCAGAGTGAAGGGAGATGATGACATTTTGTGATCATCTACATTCAGTTTGGCCTTACAACAAAAGCTGTGCTGAACCACTCTTAAAGGAACATTTCACCGAAAAATAAAAATGTACTATACATTTACTCACCCTCATGCCATTCCAGATGTGTATGACTTTCTTTCTTATGCTGAACACAAATTATTTGAAGAATATTTCAGCTCTGAAGGTCCATACAATGCAAGTGAATGGGTGCCAAAATCCTGAAGCTCCAAAAAGCAAATAAAGCCATCATAAAATTAATCCATACGACTCAAGTGGATTAATTAATGTCTTCTGAAGCAAAACGCTAGGTGTAACAAAAAGATCAATAATTAAAACTTTAACTATAAAATTTAGCTTCTGCCCATCTGTGGTTTGCAGGATTATGAGGGTTGCGTGATGAAAGCGCATTGGAAAGTTCACGCGAGAACTGGTGCATGAAATACGTAAAATACGGAAGCACAGTGTTGTTTACAACAGAGGAGGAGGAATGTTATACAGAGGCTGACTTGCTTTTGCTATAGATTTGTATTTGTATCTGTTTCTTTTTCAAGATTTTTTTAAGGTGCTTGCGTGTGCTTATCCTTGATGCCTCAACCTATCATCGCAAGAGGAAAGACTAATTTTTCACAGATTCCTTAATGATCCTGAGCAACTGAAGCTGTGGCTGCTCACTGACCCATTGAGTCACTCAAAATATTGAGGGTGTGCAGTGAACATTTTTCCCCTACCAATTTCCAAGAAGCAGTTTGAACTCCACCGGAAGCAAACATTTTTAATAAAAAAAATTACTGGATTACTTTTATGATGCCTTTATGTGCTTTTAGGAGCATCAAGATTTTGGAACCCATTCACTTGCATTGTATGGACCTACAGAGCTGAAATATTCTTCCAAAAATCTTCAATTGTGTTCAGCAGAAGAAAGAAAGTCACACATCTGGGATGGCATGAGTGTGAGTAAATTATGAGAATTTTCATTTTTGGGTGAACTACCCTTTTAAGTCATTCCAGATGTCTTTTACAGTGATAACGAAAACATTTTACTGAGTCAGCTCATTTACGTTATCCTCGCATGCTCTTACAGTAAACCCCCTTTGGGGAGAACAATGAACCACGGGCTTGCAGAGAGAGCCACTCAAAATCCACAGCTATAAATCCAGCAACCACATCATAATGTAAAAGCATGGGAATGCAAATAAGCACAATGCATCTGCAGCAAGATCTCTGACCAAGCTATAAACTGCTTGGTTACCACAGCAGAGCTCTGTTCTGATTGTTCAACAGCTGGCCACTTTAACAACTGCCAGATTGACCAATAAAAGCAGTGAGAGAGCGGTAGGATTGAGACAAGGGGATTTCAGGTTATGTGGAGAAAATCTCTTCTCTTACAGGCTTTCTAAGGCAACCATTATAAACAGCACTTCATAAATTACAATTACTCATCCACAAGCAACACTAGATCTTGATTTTGGTTCCCGAGGCAATGTTTTAGACATTAATATAATGAAACCATGTGGGGATAAAGTGAAGTATTGTGTTAGTGTGTGTGTGTGTGTGTGTGTTTTACCTCAGGATCTGGTGAGGACTGCTTGGTACTTAAAGTCTGTTCCTCTTCTTCGGTCTGGCTTTTCAGTTTTATCCCTGCTGTGTCTGGAGTTTTCTCCTCCAGAGACTCAGCCTCCATGCTCTCCTCTCGAATCAGGTTTTCCCCTCTATACTCCACACCTTCAGCTAAGAAAGCGAGCAAAAGCATCATTTTGACCGTCAATTTAAAAGATACTGATCTCTTCAGGAAAGATGCGACTCTGTTGTGAGTAATAGTGGCTGTCTTGTAATAATGTACCTTTTTAACCTACCTGAGCGCATTCGTTGCATTTCACTGGATGCTGGGTGATTGCCCTCACCCACTTCCACACTGGAGACACTCTTCAGCATCTGCCGGCCACAACTATAAAAAAAACAAAACACACATTTAAAACACCATCAATTCATTCTCTCATTAGGCACAGCCCAATTGGTCTCCTCTGAGTGTCAAGACAGAATAGGAGGAAGATGTTGCAAAAGTTACAGCACCTGGTGCACAAAGGGACCGAAGCAGGGCCACGATACTGCTGCTGGAAATCAGGTGAGCTCAGTGTGAAGCCCAGAGGTTTGTGCAGGTTGACGCTGGGCTTGGTGAGGAAATCAGCCGTGTCTGGAAACTCCACAGGAGAGCGCGTGACCATAGAGGAGCCGGGAACAACAGGGAGGCTGTGACTCGGTGAGCTGACCGGACTCAGGCTAGGAGATGCACCTATGGACATATGAAAGAAAAGGTTGCATGCAGGGTCCAAAATTCGCACTCGCCATGCACCAAATGCCTTGTAACTTTTCAAAAGAATTGCAAAATAATGCACTGAAATTGCAAAGCAGGGGAAAGAATAATCTTTCAACCATTTTCTCAATGTGAGCACATCAAATCAAAGAGATCGTACACTCTACTGAAGAAGATAAGATTGGTCACTTATGTGCATCTTCTAGAACTTTTACCTTTTACCATAAAAAGTATATAAAAGAAAGCAAATATTTAATGTAGAGACACATTCCTGGCATTAAGACACCAAAACAGCTAAATTAAATAATTATTTTGTCACAGGGAGAAAAATCTATGTTTTCAAGGAAATAATGCAAAACTACAAGAGACAAAGTCCAAAAACAAGGTTTGCAGACACATGGGCCACAAAAATCCAAATAGAAAAGAAAGCTTGCACACCACTGTTATTTAAATAGACAGACCACTTTATGTGAGATTACTGCAAATGGGAAAATGTTTAGTTCACAGGAGACCTGCAACACGGCCAATAAAAAATATTTATGGCCAATAATTTTCTCAATTTACCTGCCATTGGCAAGAAAATAAGAAAAGACCTGGACTCTGACTGCATGTGACGCAAAGGCCACTGTCACAATGATGGTTTTTCCATATACTCTGGTACGTGCATGCTTTATTGTCACTTTGCCTGACTAATCACACATTTCTGCTATGATTGAACATATTAGATATGAAAGGAGAAGCTATTTTGCTTTTGATAGGTGCTGACCTGGTCTTCTGGGGACAGTGTGGCCGTAGTTGAGGGTAACGGAGGAGGATCTTGGTTTAGGGATGGTGAGCAGGTTGCTGTTGGGCCCATTAGACACGCAACTTTGGCTGCAGGGTACAAATGTATAGAAGTCACTAATAAGTTAAGTTTACATTACTCCTAATCAACAAACAAAGAGACACAGCATCTTTGAAAGATTTTTATATGCCACATCAGTTGCAGCCAGATTCCTTTCAAACACTGCCACCCAGAGGACAAACAGAACAATTACACAATGCAGGAGGTCCTTATAAACCTACAACTACAATCTAACTGCCTACCGAAAATAAAGTTTGGTGATCTTACATCATACTTGTCAGTTCACTTTTGACAACTTCCAACAATCCACAGATATCAGTGCACCACATTCAGAAATTAACTAGGGCTTGGGGAAAAATGTCAAAAATGCCCCACATATTAACAATGTGGAAGCAAAAATGTCTGTCAACATTTTTTATCTGTGATATAACATTAAATATGTTACTCTATTCTAAGCCTGTCTAGTTTTTGGGTTTAGTGCCTCTGCAGACACCACAGTGACATGTAGCTGTAAAATATCAGTATTATGTCTCAGAGGTATCTGCTTTAAAAACATCTATCTAATAAGTAGTAGTTTTTGAAAAAAGACACTAAAAGATTATACATATTTATTACTAACTCCATAACTTGAAACAGACTGTATTGAAATCATACTGATGACAGACAGTAGAAAGCTTTATAATCTAACACTGGGACTAGCCAATTGTTTTAAAATATATATTCTAGCAGAGAGTTTACGGTTGCACTTTATTTTACAGTACAGTGTACTTTCGGTATACTTACAGTGTACTTACCCAAGAAAGTACTGAGTAATATTAGGTAACTACATGTACTTAGTATGGGTTAAGGTTAGGGTTGGGGTTAGGTTTAGGGTTAGTGCCTTGTTATTACTACAGTTGTTGTAATTATTTAGTAGGTAAATGTACTTGATTTTATTGGTAACATTCATAATAGTAAATAATTATCATATTTATTATAAAAATGCCCCACAAAATGAATTGAAGGGGGCAAATTTAGCCTTTTAATAAAAAGTTACTTTATGACACTGCAGTACACCCATGCTCCTTTCTTGGTCCTTTGCTTTACTCATCTGGGGCCACATGTGTTAGTTTTAGAGATACTCAGGAGGGAAAGTGTAGTCATGAGAGGTCTGACCTGCTGAGCTCAGAATGAGATCTCTTTCCATTGGTGCGTTCCCAGCGTGAGGCGGCAGACTCCAGGGGAGGCAGAGAGGAAGAGGCTGAACTGCGCCTCAACTGAGGTGTGGGTAGACTGTTCCTGCTGCTCAGACCCTAAACACAAGTCATGTAGTATGTAGTAATTAGTCAGGGGTAAATTTTTAATTTAGCAGATGCGACTTACAGTTTTGTAAGTTTATTTAAAAAACACCTAGTTCAAAATCTCTGGGACAAAGGTACTTTTAAGAAATGTCAGGTCGTGGCAAGTTGTCACATGCGTTTAATTTGTTATAAATGTATTAATTACAATTAGGCATGTGACGGCATAAAATTATCATATCACGATAATTAATCACAGTATACGGATCATGGTATTTTATTGAATTACAAAACGGGTTGAAAGATAAATAAACTTTATCGTTGTTCTTAATTACAAGATTTAGTAACTTGTTTTGTACTTTTTAAATGAAAAGATCACAAAAAGTAACTTTGCAAAGATCAAACCATATAAGGCTCAAAGAAACATGGTGGCTTTCAAAGTTGAGTTCGAGTCCAATGCTTCTATTTTGCATTTATCTAATTTATTACGGTTTATTTTAATTGCAAATTAACAAGTAACAACAATGGAAACATTTAGAGGGAAAGGTTTAATTGAAAAAGAAACATGACATTTGGCATGTCTTCCTATTACTGTAAGAGTTAGAGTGTTGGGAATGTTGATTTATTCATGGAAATTCTACAGTACATTCATAAAAATCTACATTTGGTTAATAGGTCATCCAGAAATTTTCATTGTATTTTGAAGTGCTCACGATAACAGTATTGTGCATGTTAATTATCACGGTTTCCCTTTTTATTTAATATCGGCAAATATCTAATTACAATACAAGTTGGCCAAAATATATCAAAATGGTTTGATATTATTATGCAACGTAGTATGACAACATGCCCCACTACTGGGCCATATTGTCACAAAAGGTCAATGTGTGCTCAATGTATTGGTGTCTTTTCTCCTGAGCAATAAGGGTGGAAATGTTCAATAGCTTATTGGTAGCCAAGACATTAAGGTATGTGCACTATATAGATATTGACATTCAACAATAAACCTACTCTGAGAAATATCTGCTGGAGAAAAATTGTGGCAACTAGACCCGATCTCATCTATAAATAATCAATGAATATCCATCTTGGGTAGGCTGTAGTGTTCAAAAAGTAAAATCATCTCTGGTGCCTTCCTCTTGTCATCCTGCTCACCTACCTTAAGTGGCTTTCTGTCTCCTCTCTCTGAGGGGTCTTCTATCTCAGCACAGGGGTAAAAGCCAGGGAAGGGGGTGAAGGGGTTGACCCGGGGCCGACAGGACCCAGAGAAAGCTCCCATGAGACTGCTGACGCTGCGCAGTGAAGAGAGAACATGGGGCGAGAGAGAGGGGTCCAGCAGCAGGTCTGACACCAGATTCCTGGCCTCATTTATCACAGAGAGATCCACACCATTCCCACTCACTGCACCCTATGTATGTATACACAATACACATTTCAGTATCAATAGAATGACTGGTTAAAGAAGACAACACATGTAATATCCCCCCCTTCGCCAATACATGGCCTGCATCTGGAGACTTATACTGCCTCCTTGTGGTCATTTAGAGGTACAAAAGGATCTCAAACATACAGCATGCAATGCCACACTGCTCCAGACTTACACAAGTAGTAACTGTAGCAAAAGAATGACTCATTCTCAGAGCTATCCATTTGATAAATCCAGCCAAGTGCCAGAGACAGCTTTTGATGATATCCACTCAGTGGAGGAGAAAAAAAAAAAAAAAAAATGTTCATAATGATATTACGGGAAGAACTCAGGGTATCTATAAACTTGGCTAGCTTTAATCCATATTCAGTCTTGTGCGTACATGCTGAGCTCATTTTATTGACTGTATTTAATTCAGACCTACATAATTTTTTTTGAGGGGAGGTGGGTTCTGATGAATAGCAGCACTGCTGCGACCTGAGTGTGCGCACGCTCACATGTGTGTATATGCGTGTGATAAAAGTGCTCAGTGAGCACTTCCTCCTGGATTTGACGTCATTCAGCAAACTTTATGTGAGCCAGGATAAGGGTTATCTACTCGCAGGCCTGCCGCTGTAATGAGCGGCGGGCAGATAGAGGCTACAGGCCTCGGCATGCGAACACGTTACAATCCGTCCTGAGACAGATGACACAAGGCTTGTTCAGACAGAAAAAAGGACAGTGAGGATGCAGGGAAATGGACCACAAAAGCTTGTTTTAGGCACATGTACATAGAGCATTATAACATAAAAAACAGACACAAAATTTTTTTCAATATTTCTAACAAGATGGAAGTTATGAATTAATGATTACCACCAAGATCAGGGTTACCGTACCTTTTGACCAGTGAAATTCCATGACTGTTTCCAGTCATTTCTGATTACTGGATAAGGATTTTAAAAATAATTTTGCAGAGATTACACTCATAATGAGCCATTTCTAACCGATACATTTAAGTGCTAAGCATTTGATTAATATTTATTAATATTAATATTTATTAAAATTATATGAATATTTCCATAACTTTTCACAATTTTTAAATTTCCTGATATTTCCAGGTTTTGCATGACTGTGAGAACCCTGCAAGATAGCAAGTTAAAACTGTGCATTACCTAAAATGTAAATGATTTATGAATAATGGATGTAGATTACATAATATGGTAATTAAAAGTGAATTAAAAAATAAAACAAATCGAGACTAAGCATGTCTGGATATTGTTAAATATTGTAATATACAGTTACCTTATAAAAGTATCATGATAATTGTGCAGAAGAAAAACAGATGAGTTTTGCTCCAGTAAACTGGAGCAGTACTTACCTGATATTGTGGCTTGTACCATTGTTTCAGATCCCAGTCCCACAGGATCATCTAAAAGAACACAAAACAAAGGCTTATTAAAGCACACTTCATTCATAACTGTCACCCTGCACAAAAACTATGGAAAGTAAAGACAAAGAAGCAGGTAAAGGAGTTATTTTTGTGTTGCTGAAGCGCCTATATCCAACGTTAAAAATAAACACTTCTAGGTATTTCTATGTACAACAGTTAGTTTGATGTGGGAATGAATACTTTGTCAACACCTGAACAAGACATTTTGTGAGCTGAAAGTTGCTAAATGAAAACCTTTCTTCTTGCAAAAAGAAAAAAAAAGAAAAAGAAAACCACTCTTTAACCACAATGAGACGTCAACAATGGCGCTCACAGATCTTATCTAACCAAACTACGTCATTTGACTGCATTTCCACATTATCTACCTCAGAAAGTCACCCAGCAGAAGCCAAGTTCCACAACGCTATCACTAAGATAGGTCACAGACCGGGTCTGTTTTCTGGTATCATGGTCATTTTTACAGTTACAACTGAAAACACAGTTGTCTAAATTATAATAGTATGCTCGAATGTTCTGTAAACTATAACATGTTCTATGAAATGACTCGAGTGTGAATCCATTTAAACCACATAATAAGACGTCCAAACTCAAGGCAAACTTTTTGTGCACCAAAGCAACCTCAACATTTACAGCAAAAATAAAAAAGTTAATGTACACAAATAGGTGTTTGATCTAATCAAAACATTTCATTTCAACTTATGTCAGTCAGCTAAATAATATTTTTTAGCAAATTTATGAAGCTTTAACCCAGTTTGCATAGTTGCAAATTTGAAATAATAATTGTAAACATTTATGTAAACAAAATAATTAAAAAATTAAACGACAAGAATTTAGGTGAAAACTTCTCTGAATGTATAAGAGAAATTTTATGTTGCGAAAAATTATTTTTTAAAGTACAAACAATCAATGCAGTTTCATAATTAATATGAGGTCATAAAATATTAATGTCAAATAATTATACATGTGTAAAATTGTTTCAAATTTAGCTTAAGTATTTAATGTCAACAACCACTTAGTTTGTATTTTCTAAACCAAGGAGTCTAAGTTTACTGCTTACAACAATCAAGGCAGATAAAATAACTTATTTCATGGATCAACTTTTGCATAAATGACTGTTGCAACCAGCCAAGCACAAATCAATAAGAGTTCAGTGGTGGTATCAATAAAACAGCATTAGAGTCACGAAGTCTTAATAATTAGATAATGCTTGAGAGAATTCTCTGCCCACAGCAGTGAATATGTGAGCCGTCGCCATGTTAAACACAGAGAGCCCACTGTACTTTAGCAGCAGCTCATTGTTTGACCACAAGAGGGAGTGCTGGTGATATGTGAGAGAACAGCCTGCTCTCTCTCAGAACAACAAGGCCTCTGCACCTGCACTAGCCCTGTCAAATGTGTCACTTCCAGAGGCTCTAATCTTTATAACCAGCAGCTCTCACAGATGCTCAGAGCAGTCCAAACGGCATGGCCAGCGACTTAAAACACACACACACACAAACACACTCACTGAGCAACAGATGGATCTGATCTTAAACACACTTACCAGTGAGACTGCAAACTTTTCATTTCATCTGGCTTGATGCATCAATACAAAAAATACAATATATATATATATATATATATATATATATATATATATATATATATATATATATATATATATATAATAATAAAAAAAAAAAAAAAAAAGAGTAATGAATGAACAACATCAAGCTGCTTCAACACAAATAATAGCTGATTTAAGCTTAAATTTCTCTCCAGTCCATGTTTGGATTGGGAGTGGTTCAAGATGTATAAGCGGAGTGGTCTAACTCTCCTTTAGATCAGATGTTTCACTGATCAGATAGAGATGATCCCTGTTAGTCGTCAGCCTCTGCTTAATGCTGGATTTTTAGTATGGCAAATAAGCACTGTCATGGCAACCTGACAGAGGCCAGCAAATAATGGTACAAACGTCATGGTAACCAGGATGGTGGGAGATAGATGGCAGAGAGCTGTTTCAGAAGAAGGTGTCTGACGTTGTGAACACTCACACAAATACAGCAAACCTTATCTGCGTCAAAAATGGCCGGCTGCTTCACAACATTGGATACTTCAGTATATCAGTCAATGACTGGAAAACATTTCACCATCAAGTGTATGGCATACACCTAGTTATCTTCCTAAATGCTGAAGCTACCCCCTTCAGAGAGGCTGACAAGGTCACCGTGAGGCTAAAAATGTACTTCAATCTCACATTTAATCTCGCTTTACTTTTGTTCTTTACGGTCTATTTAACTAATTAACTTTACAGAGAGAAAGTTAGATTAGAAGAAAAATAAAGGTGCAGTCGGTTTCAAACCTCAAATCTGCAGTCAAAACATCAAATCTGTTTCCTTGAAAGTGTGTTACAATTTAGTGTATGCAAGTCAATGACAAATAAGTATATCCAAGATGATGAAAATGAAAAATCTTGCTTAAAACACGTTTCCAGTTTTTAGATGTGAAATATGTGTATTCATGTTGCTGAAGATCATTTATATGATTTTGTTGATTAAATGTCAAGTGGTGTAACCATCAAGTAAAAACTTTACACTAATAAGGTTTACATTTTACTTAAATCTTGAATATTTTGGGGTGTACACATCTCAAACATTATTTTTGCTTTAAAGTTTTCACATATTTTTCAAAGTAAAAAGCTTTTTTTTTTTTTTTTTTTTTTTTTACAAATACCATTTATTGAATCCATTTTAAATACAAATTCATCATATAAGGTCTATTGACTATATACTGTAAGGTCAAAGTCATCATATCATGCTCTTACCTGTGTAACTCCAAACCATATCCATCCAAAAATGATATCCTTGTTAATTTTAACTGACAATAAGTGCTAATATGTATAAATAGGCAAATTTATATGACATGTGGGTTCAGAGCCAAGACTGATATTACATTCACTTCTGTGTTTAAGTGAGGCAGAAATAAAGAGGGTACATTTAAGGCACCATTTAAAAAAACTTGCACTACTATGATGACATGATAAGAGTGTCAGCGAGTGTAGATGTGTGAGAGTGTAAGTGAGTGCTGTGTGTTTGTGTGAGAGTAAATGAGTGAGAGAATCTCAGCTGAGAGGCTAAATAGCTTCACACCACCACGAAGCACAAGGCCAACCAGAGCTGGCCAAACAAAAACAGCACCATACAACCCACTGCACTACACAGAGCCTGTCAAAGGCTTCATCAACACACAACAGGCCTGCCAGTGAACCAGAACAATCACCCAACCACCAATGAGCGCTGACATATCACCTTACATGCCATCCACAAACCAAACACATTTAGACTGGAGAGAGACAGAAAGAGAGAGAGAGAGAGAGAGAGAGAGAGAGAGAGAGAGAGAGAGGGGGGGGGGGGGGGTGACCAGTCTGTACATGCTTTTATGAAAATGAGAAATCCTTTTTGAGTATCAAAATCATTATAAGAAAATGTTGCATGATCTGAGATTTAAGGCGATGAAAGTGTGCTTCAACGTCAAACTCAAAATCAGTTTCAAAAGCTATTGAAATATTTTTCACTGGCTTTGTTAGTATGGGGCTTTCCAGCTGGGTGTTTATGATGGATCTACAAAGGGGTTTCATGATGCTAATGGAAAATAAAATTAAATAAAATAGAAATGCATAAAAAATATATACAAATTAAACCATGAAAATAGAACACTTCCTTATAAAAAATTTAAATAAAATAATTTCTTGAGATAACATGAAGATGTTGTGATATTCACTATAAGTTTTAAAGGAATAGTTCACCCAAAAAAAAAAGTTCTCATCATTTATTCACCCTCATGTCATCCCAGATGTGAATGACTTTCTTTCTTCTGCTAAACACAAATTAAGATTTTTAGAAGAATATCTCAGCTCTGTAGGTCCATACAATGCAAGTGGATGGTGATCCGCACTTTAAAGCACCAAAAAGCACAGACGGTCATAGTAAAAGTTATTCATACGACTCCAGTGGTTAAATTAATGTCTTCTAAAGCGATACGATCGCTTTGGGTGAGAAACAGATCAATATTTAATTTCCTTTTAAATATAATTTTTTTACTTCCAGTTGCTCTCCAAAATGCATCCATGAGATGAATCAGTTCACTCTGCCTCTAGCATGACGTAAGCACATTGGCATGTTCACGCGAGAACTGTCCAATACAACCGTAAGTGCAGCTTGATTTGTTTACAAGAGAATGCTGTTCACAAGCTTCATTGGTTTTGATTTCATTTGAACATGTCAGCGAGTTTATGTCACATGAGAGGCAGCGTGAACTGATTCCCCTCATGGACACACATCAGAGAGCGACTGGAAGTGAACAATTATAGTGAAAAGGACTTAAATATTGATCTGTTTCTCACCCAAAATGATCTAATCACTTTAGAAGACGTTAATTTAACCACTGGAGTCGTATGGATTACTTTTACTATGACCGTCTGTGCTTTTTGGAGTTTTGCAGTTCTGATCACCATCCACTTGCATTGTATGGACCAACAGAGAAATCTTTGTTTGTGTTCTGCCGAAGAAAGAAAGTCACACGCATTTGGGATGGCATGAGGGTGAGTAAATGATGAGAGAATTTTCATTTTTGGGCGAACTCTGACTTTAAATGCACGTTCCTGGTATTGTTGTGAATGATTCACAGATGCACATTATTCTGATGCAAAGAAATGTTTGTTTGACATATCTTTCATCAAAATAGAATAACTTCAGTGTCGCATGGCACCATGTGAGGTTAGGACGTGTGAACGGCGAGCTCTGCGCACTTTGCTAGTTTTAATACTTTTTGTGTCATAAACCGGTGAGATTCGATACACCCCGATTCTTAACTGTTCTAGGAAGACAAAATCCTCGGGCTCTGGAGATATTAAAAGACACTTACGTACTCAAGCTGAAGCCCCTGAGCAGCAGGCCGAAAGTCCGGGAGTCAATATGGACGGTAAAGTGAAGGAAATTCGGCATCAATTGATGAACGTGTCGGCAATGCTGACGATGGTCGTTGCTGACTTGGAGGATCTTGCTGTAACACATCAATCGATCACTGCCATGAAGACGAAATTCACTGAGAAGGTTACAAGAGTGGCGGATGTTGAGAAATGGATCGATTATCTGGAGTCATCAGAGAGGGAATTAGCTGCAAACCTGCCAGTGACCAAGGCAGACTTGGAGCATGTCTGGTAAAAGTTGGAAGACTTGGAGAATCCTAACCGGCGAAACAACGTCCGAATTGTTGGTATTCCTGAGGACGAAGAAGGCCGAGATATGGTGAAATTCCTAGAGGAGCAGACAACTCTTCCGAGTCTGCTCGACATAACAGGCCATAAGCTGGAAATCAAGCAAGCTCACAGAGTTCCGGTTCGGAGATCTGCAGAGGGAGACAGGCCCCGATCAATTCTGTCAAAATTTCTGGCATCCAATAAAGATCTCATGTAACGCGAGGCGAGGAGTAAAGGAAGGCTTTCTTGGAAGAACCACAGCATTTTCTTGTTCCATTTCAACAAGTGAGAAACGTGATCGATTCAAGGAATGCAAGAAACTCGGAAGGTCGCTTTTGCACTGATGTTCCCGGCCAAATTGAGAATAGATACTAAGGATGGTCGCAAAATATTTTCATGCCCACAGCAAGCCATGTCCTTCATAAAGTCAATGGAGTGAGTAAATCATTGTGTGATACTCACGTTGCAGCCGAGTGGGTTTGACTCATTGAACATTCACTTGACTGTCTGAGGAAACTGAGCGCCTTTGTTTCTTTTTGTGCTGGTTCCGCCTAGTGGCTGGAGTTTGTTTTGTGGAATAACCCTCCTTCGGGACAGTTTGTGGATGAATCTGCATGTTCTTTGTGCTTATGCCTCCTATTGGCTGGAGTTTGATTTGTGGATTATTTCTTGAAGGACACTGGAGTGATTAGGTCATCTGTTGCACTCATGTAACAGCCGAATGAGCTGGCTCACTGAACATTTGTTTGACTGTCCGAGGAAACTGAACGGCTTTTTTTTTTTGTGCTGGTTCCGCTAGAGGCTGGAGTTTGTTTTGTGGAGGAACACACCTTCGGGACAGTTATGTGGATAAATCTACACGCTCTTTATGCTTATGCCTCCTATTGGCTGGAGTTTGTTTTATAGATTATTTTCTGTTGTGTAATTCTGTCTCACAAAATTTTTATAGAACACCGGACTTGAGCAACCCGAAGGCAAAGTTGTCACAGGGGCTCTCGTAGGCGTACATGGACTGTTTGAGTTTAGAGGGATGGAAGGCAATTGCCGCTGTCATGCGCGGGGTTAATGCACACATTTTTCTTTTTTCTGTTTTTTTGGGGGGGGGGGGTTTGGGGTTTGATTGTTGCACTAATGTTGGAATGTGGTCGTTATAATTTTATTTTTGAAACACAATCTATTTTTTCTAATATGTCAAAATGTCAAATGTTAATATGAGTGGATTGTCTCTCTCCATGTGGATTGTGAATGGGTTGGGGCACCCCATAAAAAGAAGGAAGGTTATTTCTTTTCTTAAATGTAAGAAATATGATAGTGTTTCTTCAAGAAATGCATCTTTCCCCGCTGGACGCTGAAAAATGTGGGAAGATATGGGGTGGACATGTT
This sequence comes from Myxocyprinus asiaticus, assembly GCF_019703515.2. Lineage (NCBI taxonomy): Eukaryota > Metazoa > Chordata > Actinopteri > Cypriniformes > Catostomidae > Myxocyprinus > Myxocyprinus asiaticus. Next base: position 25,732,454 of record NC_059344.1, read on the forward strand.
TTCTTTAGTGCTGGCTCAAGTAAGAGCAGGGGAGTCATCATACTGATAAGTAAGCATCTACAATTCAAATGTCTCAAACAGATTAAAGATAAATTAGGAAGAGTCATTATTGTTTTAGCAGAAATTCAGGGGCAAAGGTTGATTTTGGCTAATATTTACGCACCTAACGCTGATGATCAGGGCTTTTTTATAGATCTTGAGGGGATGTTGCAAGCCACTGGCACCCCTCATGATATAATATTGAGAGGAGACTTTAATCTTTTGATGGACTCAATCCTTGATCATAGTGAAGCAAAAGTGTGTAAGCCCCCTAGAGCAACAGTGATGCTTCACAGGATGTGTAAAAATCTTGGTCTTACAGATATTTGGAGACTTTTGAACCCATCTGGTAGGGACTATAAATTTCATCAGTCCATAAGATTTATTCTAGAATAGATTTTTTTTATATCCCTCATTTCATCTGTTGTTGATTGCTCAATTGGAAACATTTTAGTCTCAGATCATGCCCTGGCGAGTTTAGAGGTGTTGCCACATACGGAGAAAAAGAAATCATATAGTTGCCGCTTTAATGTATCCCTTTTGCAAAATCCTGAATTTCAACAAATGTTAAAGTCTGAAATCAATGTTTATATGGAGAACAACTGGTCCTCAGTATCCTCTGTGGGCGTGGCTTGGGAGGCACTTAAGGCGGTTCTTAGGGGTTGGATCATACAGTATCATTCTTCAAAAATCCAAAGCATGAGAACTCATGGAGTTGGAAGCGCAGAATGTCATCTGATGGCCTCAGAGAACTAACCCAATTGAAAAACAGATATAATAATATTTTGTCACGGAAGGTGGAGTTTTGGTTATTTAGGGCAAGACAGACATACTTTGAGTCAGGGGACAAAGCAGGGAAGCTTTTGGCTAGATATATAAAGCAGAGAGAGTCTTTTTCTACCATTCCCTCAGTGAAATCTGCTGGTGGTGAAATTTTTACCTCGGCCATTAATATTAATAATGCTTTTAAAGAATTCTATCTTGATCTCTGTAGCTCCACGTCTCTGTCTACTGATGAAGATATTAGAAACTTTGTGGAACCATTAGAACTCCCTAAACTGATGGAAAAAAAATTCTCTTGATTCTGAAATAATCTTGGAGGAGCTTGGCGAGGTAATTAAGGCCTTGCCTACAGGTAAGGCTCCGGGGCCAGATGGCTTTGCCGCTGAATTTTTTAGATCTTATGCTACAGAACTATGCCACTTTTGTTAGAAGTTTATATGGAATCATTAAAGAATGGAAAGCTTCCACCAACCATGACACAAGCCCGGATCAGTCTGATTCTTAAGAAGGACAAAGATCCAAGCGAGTGTAAGAGTTATCCAATTTCCCTGATCCAGCTAGATGTAAAAATATTGTCAAAAATTCTGGCTAACCGATTAAGTTATGACATCTCTTATAGATCAGGTGGGGTTTATTCAGGGCCACCGCTCTTCTGATAACATTAGGTATTTCATCAATATCATGTGGTCAGTGGCAATGATCAGACTCTGGTCGCTGTCATCTCACTTGACGCCGAAAAGGCGTTTGATATGTTAGAATGGGATTATCTTTAAGATTTTGGAAATATACAGGTTTGGGGATACTTTTATTGGATGAATTAATTTACTTTATAGACACCCGGTAGCAGCAGTTCAAACAAATGGTTTAATTTCAGATTATTTTACTCTGGGTAGGGGCACCCGGCAGGGTTGCCCTCTTTCCCCATTATTGTTCTGTCTTGCCCTGGAACCATTAGCAGCCACGATAAGAAGGGAAGATGATTTTCCAGGGGTGGTGGCAGGAGGTATGGCGCATAAGCTTTTGCTTTAAGCTGATGATATTTTATTATTCGTCTCTGACCCCATTAGATCTATGCCTTGCCTCTGTGTCAAGTGATCTAAATCTGAAGCTTTGGCTCTGACAGCGTACTGTCCGGTAATGGCTTTTCAGCCGGGCACCTTCCAGTGGCCCAAACAGGGCATTAAGTATTTGGGCATTTTATTCCCAGCAAATTTGTGTTATTGACCCCTTAATAAAAAGGTTTTCGAGCGATGTGGGCAGGTGGTCTTCATTACATTTATATATGATTACATTTCAATAAGTTACATAGGCCAACTGACAAAGGTGGGCTAGGCCTACCCAAGATTTTGTTTTATTATTATGCATTTGGTCTCAGACATTTGGCTCATTGGTCGCTTCCACCTGAGAGAGCCCCTCCCTGGTTTTGTATTGAACAGGAAGTTCTTGCCCCTATTTTGCCATTGCAAAGCCTTACTATCAAACTAATCGGTGAAGTTGAGTTACACCCCGTTATCTCGCATTTGCACTTGGTATGGACAAAAGTGTCCAGAGTGTTTAATTCGGACATTTATTTAAATGTTGCCTCGAGCATATGGCTGAACCCAAAATTACGTATTAATAAGTCCCCTTTCTGCTGGTCAGAATGGATTGTGAGTGGGTTTACTACACTCTGTGACCTATATGAGAGCGAAATGTTGAGATCCTTTGAAAATTTGGTTCAACATTTTGGGATTCCCAGTTCTCAGTTCTTCCGGTATTTACAGCTGCACCACCTGCTCTGTACAGTTTTTGGGAGTACTTTACACCCCCTAAAGCAGCAGATACTCTGGGAGAGTTGATTACTGCTTTTGGAAATGGTCATGAGGCATCAGTGTATTACTCCCTGATAATTCAGAGTCTGGGGGATGTAACTTCAACTTCTCTTATTATGGGAGAAAGATTTAAACTTGGTATTGGAGGAGGGAGTGTGGGCTAGGATTCTAAAAAACATCAAGTCTGCATCTAGAAATGCAAGGGTGTGCCTTATGCAATTCAAGATTCTATTGGACCCCCTCTAGATTGTATAGAATTGGTCTTAATGACACACCCACCTGCTGGCGATGTCAATCAGAAGTTGGAGACACAACCCATGTTTTTTGGTGGTGTGTTAAGATCCAAGAATTTTGATTGAAGGTTCAGAGTTTTATTTGTGACGTTTTGGGCACTCAAATTTCATTTTGCCCCAGACTCTGTATTTTGGTGATGGGGCAGTCATCAATATGGGGGATAAACACATAAAAAATTAGGTTCTGACCAGTGTGATGATTGGTAGGCAGGTTATTTTAAGGGGATGGAAGTTGGATGGAGCTCCCTCATTTCCGGATTGGTGTGCGGAGATGGGGAGGGTGGCAGCTTTCAAGGAGGTGTTAAGTAGAAGGCTGGGGTTTGGGATTTGTTTGATAGAAAATGGGGCAATTATTTAGCGTTTCTGGGGGACTCTCGGGGAGGGGCTGTGGAGAGAGAAGTTTAGTTTTAATTATCTATGATTATTATATTTTCTTTTTTGTGTGTGTGTGTTTGTGTGTGTGTGTGTGTGTGTGTGTGTGTGTGTGTGTGTGTGTTCTTATAAGTGACCACAGGTGTGTTCTTTGGGGGTCAGGGTGGGGTTGGTGATTGGGGAGAGGTAATGGTGGGGGTTAAATATAAATGTTGATTCAATGTATATATGTTGTGTTTTTCTTTGTTATATATCTTCGAATCAATAAAAAAAAATTAATTACAAAATAGAATAACTTACTCCTCTTCTGAAACAACTTTCTTTTTCGGTTAACGTCACCAAGCCCTCTTTTTTTCCCCTTTCCCCTTCAACGACCTGTCATATAGAAACCACTTTTCATAATCCAATTAATTAATTCCTGATAAAATAAAGTCCCACCTACAGTTTTTTCTCGTTCAATATCCTGCTTCAATTGAAAATGTGTCACATTATGGCTATTTCATGATAACTTTAACAATACTTGGTTTTAACTAATTTCAAGAGCCTCTTTAAATTAATTAGGTCATAGGAATTCAACTGGCAAAAAAGGTAGGGATCCCCTGGGTTAATATGTAGATGAAACCTTTGTAAAACAAAAACAAACATTTCAGGACTAAATCATGTAGAAACAGAATTGGCACAAAAGAGAGATAAACCAAGACAAATAAAAAAATTAAAAAAAGATTATAATCTGATTTAAGCCAGTAAAACGTGTATTTTGGAAAGCCCTATCTTGGATGGTAGCAAAAGTGATGGGTGTATGTGTTGAAGAGATGAGCGTGTCCCTGTCTGTGTTCTTGTGGGTGTCATGGAGCTGACGTCAGTGCAGGCTAACGCCCTGCACTCTTGAGCTAGTCTGCAGCAGCTGTGAGTGTCGGAAAGTCCTGGCTACTCTGCAGTCAACTCCAACCAGTCCCAGAAAGACCAGGTCAACAGCCCTTCCTCAAGTCTCAGCTGACCCCAGAGACGATCACATTTCACAATGAACACATTTCACATTTTGATTGTCTGGCCGCATTGATCTGGATTGCACATTTCACATTCTCCAGGCAAACTGTGTAATGTCCTGCATGAAATCAAACACTGCAGATAACATGCTTTAGCCAATCTGATCTCTAATCAAATATAAATTGGGAAAAGACCAAAAAACATAAAAGTGAAAATGCATATACATCACCATGTCTATTCATCAAACTTAAATCTGCACTCAGTAATGTTTTTTTATGTTGTGCTGGCAGTCGTCTTGGACTTACATTAACACTACAGTGGCATGGAAGCAGGATAATATAAAAGCAATCATTTTTATTTACCTTTAGCCATGATTAATTTATTCAGTAGGCGAAAGTGTCTGATAATAGAGGGGTTACTGAGATAAAATTAGTAGTACTGGTCTGATCATGTAATATCACATTCTATTGCCCCATGATCAGTTTATATTAGAATACTGATATTTAAGCATGTTTTTCAAAAGTACTATTCATTTTTTTCAGGTAAAAGTTTTTTCTTTTTTTTTTTAATGAAGACAAAATTAGAGCACACCTTCGATAATGCAATTTTTGGTTCCAAACATAATTATTATCTGACTGACATTTCAAGTTAACTCCAAATATGGTGCAGATCCTTGAACATGAGCACCATCCAAATAAATAAAGAAAGAAAGAAATAATCCATTATGGCTCACAGTCCTGGTCATTACAGTATTATGTCTGTGACTACATGCTAAGCAGTGATTAAGTCTGGCTCTCAGTCAGTCAGATGGTTTCAGGACTCTGATGGACAGAGATGACGGGTGAGGGACTGGGAAAGAAGGTTGTATTAGGCAGTACTACGGAACATTCCCTTAGTGGGGGTGGATGGAGGGATACCATCCTGTGCTTTTCACACGAAAAGCAACATTTCACTCTGAATTACTGAGGTTAGTGACAGACAATGACCAAACCAGTCATGAGCTTTCACATTCCACTTGACCAATCAGAAATGATAGTGGCTGTGTGATCACTGTCCTCCTTGAAATGATGCATTGTAAGGCGCTCTAATAGGATATTATAAGGCGCTCTAAAACAAAGACACTGTAAATGGGTTGATGCATCAGTTTCAGTATTATAAATTATTAAAATGGTTATTGGGTGGTAATGGAGTGTCGTTCCAAAGGGAGGGTTTGAAAGCATTTCCTCACAATGTCGTCATTGAGATGATGATGGCTTTTCTAACCACAGGAAAAACAATGATCTTTAAAATGGCTCATTGTCCCTTTTTTCAAAATATGATAAATATAATGTAAACATCACACGAATTTATTAGATTAAGATCTGGAGTCCAATTAAGCTCTAAGACAAATTCCAGTTCACTGTGTGTTGTCATCTGCTTTAGCCATCTAGGTTTGTTTGGAAGTGCCGTAGGAGGAAATTTGTTTGGAAGTGCCTTAGGAGAGATGTTGAGTTAGGGTTACACAGTGGTCATCTGTGGTGTCTATGATTCACAAGTCTTAGAGGAGGGGGATTCTGTTCTAGTTTCTGTGCTGATTGTTTTGATATGACAGCAGCAGGGCTGGGGCTCCTCGATGAGAGGGACTGAACACGATCCATCCAAATTTCTCATCAGCTGTAAGCTCTGGAGCGAGGTCAAGTGAGCAGGGTTCCTGAAAAAAAAAAAAAAAATAGTGTGGTGGCCAAATGCTCACAGCAGGCCAGTCGCTGCAGTAATCATTGACGTATCCCCTACACCCCCCACCAATTGGCTCAAAGTAACCAGAGTAGGTGCTCTGAACAGGTAGGGAGGCATTGCGGGGCCAGCAGGGCAGCCCTAGAGATTGGCTGCCCTCTGTTTCACCCTGCCTCTGCGCACAGCTGGCAAGCTGCACCGCACCACACCACGTTGCCCCTGTGCTGTCTTGGCACAAGTAAGGGCAAAGAGCTCCAAAGTGACTGCTCTTTTTTTCTAGAGCTGAAAAGAAAATCCTGCTGTCTGCAAAGTAACTGTGAGAGAAGGAAAAACAGAAGTATGTGCAACAGATCTGCGACTGTTGCAAAAGCAAAAGTTTCAGCACTACAGGGAACGAAAGTGGCCCTGACATTAAGACCTGTCTTAGGTGATCTGTTTACAAGTGGTCAGCTGCACCTGGTAGTAACATCCGTCTCAAATGCATCTTCTGTGATCGGATTTTGAGGAAAGGGTCTCAATGCCATGACTACATTACTAACTTTATCAATGTGTTACACAAAAACAAAAAAAAAGGAGCACTGTTTCTTCCAAACAGGTACATTTTAATCCAAGCATGATTATTTAGAGCAGAATGTTCAGTTATTTTAGTGGTGTTTTTATAAATGTAAACTTCGGATGTGCATAATTCTGCATGTTTACATTTGTGATTTTCCAAATTTTTCAATCGGATTGCTATTTTCTTTTAAAAAATACACAACTGGCAAAGTTTGAAACCCTTGTTTTTGTGCAATGTTTGACTGACAGGCAAGTAGGCAATCCTTCATAGTACAGATTTGCATTTACACTACAAATGCAAAATGGTCATGTGCGTTTCTGACTACCTCTGAATGTGGTTTGAGTTTTGGACTCGTTCACATCTGCATTCAATACTGACCCCCTGTGATTGTATAACCCGAGACAGATACTAATACCAGGCATTAATGGGGTGAGTGATAAGTGTATTTGTCAGCATGATCTTATGAAAATGATGTTACCATGGCAACATTTTTGCAAAACATATTTTCTGGAAATAAAGTCGCACCTGAATAAAATTGCACCTGGTCAAAATCGCGCTGTTGAGAGAGAAAAAAACAAAAAAAAAAACACAGATAGTCGCATCTCTGTATAAGTCGTACTGACAGAGATTGCATCCGGCAAGCATTAGGACCCGGGAGCAGCTGCCTGATTTCCATTCAGCAATTCACATGTGAGAAGCTCTCCGTGAAGAAGATTACCTCAGGAAATATGCATCTCTATGCATTGTAACTCTATGCTGCATACAAATAAACAGCTTTTAGTCTGAATAAAACAGTATGCCTGTTGTATTCCATTCATTCATTAATGTTAGCGACTGTCTATCTGTGGATATTTCTGATATATTACCCTCTATGCTGTGCATTAATTATCCGGTTCACTGACTGAAGGTTTTTACTATGAATGTAATGAAACGTAATTTTGTGGACATGTGAGGAGTTGCGATTGACAGTGTTTTAGAGTTTGTAGAACAATAATGTTATGAAAGGTCAGAATATTTGAACTGGTTGTATTTAGTACTTTGTAAAGGCAAAATATTCTGAATTGGCCACTTTAAAACCCTTCTACCATCTGTTTGACTGATGTTTTCATGTGTTTGAGTGTAATTATATGTGTTTTGGTGTGCGTGGATTTCAACGGTCGACATTATGTATAAATTATGTATACAAGTCGTTTCGGACTATAAGACGCAGGACCTTGCAGATGATGAAAAAAACGTGATTTATATTCTGGAAAATACGGTATGTGCTTCATTACACGTTTTACTGTAGTTTTCCAGAGAAATATCCAACGGGGGTGCCAAAAGCGAGAGAAATGGTGTTGTACTCAGACGAAGTTTTAAAGATGAATGTTAGACAGGCCCGAAGGTTTTAATGAGTAAAACCTACCTCCCTAACCAAAAACTTTAACTTAAACCTAACAAATAGTGTACTTGAACAGATAACAAAACAGGTAATCACATTAGAATAAGTGTATAAATGTAGGTGGGTCTTTAATACAAGTGTTAAAATGTATCGTTTATCAAATGATGTGTTATAGTAAAAGTGTTTCGATATGATGATATAGCAGTCTGTAAGTAACAGAGTTAAAATTAAGTGTTTATAAAGCCATAATCAGCCATTCGTGATTTGTTTGAAAGAGAATAAAACGCACAGTTGTTGTTGCGCCTCTAGTGTTAATTTCACCAGGAAACTGCAGCAAAACGTAGAACGTGGCACGTCAAATTCAGTTTGCAAAAATGTTGTTATAGTAACATTTATTCTATGAGACTAGGTTGGTATTTGTTTCACAAAGTGGTCAAATGTGTAAAAAAAAATGTTTGGCTTCTGTAGGGGTCTGCGCAATTGCTACTGTGGATCTGTGATCCTGCCTCCAACCCAAACAGATGCTGCTGATGCAGGTCTACAGAGGCCCAGTCGGACTGCTCCACTGGGCTTCCTCAAGGTCTTCCCTCATTTACCCTGGCTTTCAGAGCCACACCTCCATCCCAGCTTACCCAATCACCCTATCACAGAGCAAATGGCAGGTCAGGTGGTGACTCAAAGGCTCAATCCCTGTGTGGCGACTGAGGTTTTTCCAGAGGTTGGCCATAACTCTGACTCATCAAGATCATGTAAGTGCATCTGTGGCACCTGGTGAATAAAATCGAAGCTGGTCGGTCAGTAAATCTGTGTCGAATGCTTTGTTGCTGTTGCTCTGTCCAGAGGATCTGGTTCTAAACTACGACAGTGAGATCTTGCTTTTCTATAAACACTCCCTCCATCTGACCCTAATCATATTGGATTTTCGGCACTCTTTCAAAGTCCAGCACAGACGCACAGAAGGTGTCATTAGTATTGGGATTTCTTGTTTTCAACTGACGTGTTACTCTGACAAGATGTGTTACAGCTAACGCAACTCAAGTTGAAGTTGTATTGGACTGACAAAAGAAAGTAGTACATTTACAAATGCTATTTAAACCAAAGCATGAACCCGTTTTTGAAGATGTCACATTTAACAGAAATTTAGTTTCAGATGCCAGGTTTAGTTTTTGTATTCTGACTGGATAAACAAACACTTTTAGCATTTGGTGAAGGGCCATACCATATCCAAAACAGCCCCATCAGTTAGATTTATTATGTGATAATGACATGCGATGATGTAATCACTGCAGTGTTCCTGACTTTCCTCTTCACATTCCATGTCTGTGTCCACATTTAAGGAAAAGGGCATTGCAACGCAAGCCATGAAGATAAAAAAAAAAAAGAAAGAAAAAAAAAAGTCAAAGGAAATGGCAGCTAACGAAAAGCTATGACTACACAAGGCCAGTCTAATGCTAAAGTGTCAGTCTCTTCACTCATTCTTCAGGTTTTGGCTCTTGGCTGCACACCAGACTGAAATGAGCTTGCATAATAACAAACACGTTTTTGCAGGACCTAAAAACTTATTCCCACAATGGTATGTTATAGGACTAAACGGCCCATCACTATTTGCCTTTGTTCAGCATTTTGTGGAAAAAAGAAAGAAAAAAGAAAAAACCCGCAGACATTGAGTCAAAAAGTAAAAGTATCACATGAAAACTTGTTTGGAAAATGTTTGGAAAGTATCAGAGCACCCATAAGGATGTGTAAAAAATATTTTAAATATTAAATTGTTTTGTAATTATTACACATGCAGTTTTTATTAACTAATTTAATTTGAGGAAATACATGGAATATTTGTACTTCATAAAAGCTGATTAAAAATGCTTTCTGATATAGGACAATACATAAAAATTTACTGTAAACTGTACAAATTCTCTCAATTTTGCATATCAATACTGTTAAGTACACAGCATAAAGGCATTGAGCTTACAACTATTAACAGAATTTTGACAGACCACTAGCAATAAAAAAGAAATAAATAAATTCACAATGATGTTCACAAGGAACTGTACTGGGAAAAAGGGTTTCTTAAACTTAGTTTTGAAAGTTTATCCAATCTAGTCTTGTTCCATAGAGAGCACATGGCGTTCTAGCATGAGAGTGTGACATATTGACTGACTTTCTCAAACTCCAGCTGATAGGACAGTGTGAAAAAATCGACAGCATGAAAACTGAAGGAGCCTCATCCTACCGATTCTAACTCCTCTGACTTTCTATTTATTACTGTTTTCTGGAAACTTTTACAAAGGTTAAACTATAAGCTGCCCAGGATAAAGAAGCATAAAATATTTCCAAGCTTTTCCGACACATAAAAAATACACAATAGCATTTAAGGTTTATCATAAAACCTCCTGTTTTCAGTTTATTGCACCCAATATGTTTAGCGGCTTAGAGATGGTAACCTGGGCTGGTATGACTGTGACCGCAAGCCATCAGTGTACTTTTGCAAGAGTGGAGATTAGATCCTGAGAGTTAGCTTGATCCAAAGTTAAAGCAGAGCACTCAATAAATCACGCACCCATTAATAGTTACAGACAAGGTGGCATTTCATGTGGATTTAGCTTTATCTGCATCCAGTATCCTCTATTGACCTAGACTTCAGCTGTGCAACCCAGCACAAACAGGTCTGAATGAACTGTGCAATACACTGGCTATGTGCCCTACTGTCATGAATGCCCTCAATAGTCCCTCTCAATGATAAGCCTCTTGAGCTCACTCTTCATTTGTCAGTTTACAAAGTTTATCTACTTTTAGCGCACGGTCTCGTAAAACAAACTATTATGTGGTGAACCACAAAGTACTGAACTATTCTGAACTATATCAACTCTTTCAAGTGACTTTGAAAGGAGGGGGCAATAAATAGCTTTTTTCCCGACAGACAGATGTTTATGCAGTAATTGCCTTGTAAATGAAGGCTGAACGAACACAGACCACCGTTCCCGATGGAACAGAGGACACACACACTCTCGCACACCACAGCGTGTAGCAAAGCTCACACATAATTTATCCCTCAGAGGTTCTCCAGAACTCCAGTGTTAACATTACACCCCATAACGTCTCTGAAATGTCAACATGCTGGATACAACACGTCAGACTCTGGAATTTTTCACTCTGTGGAGTGCAGCTCATGCCAGACTGATTTGTGTCAAGTAAGGCCAAACACACAAACAACACTGGCAGAGAGGCGTTCTCTCAAGCAGAGGGAAGAGAGAGTCTGAGCACAACAGGAAGACTCTACCTGATATGGCCATGAGTGCCAGATAGGCCCGGGATGGAGGCCTTGTAAGGGAACATCTGGCTTTATCATGGAATCAGTGCAGACAGACCTCTTGCATAAACATAGCCGCACTGGAGCGCTGCAGACCTCCAGTCACTAACAAGCCAGTGAACGGCACCGAGCTGCCATCTATTAGAGAACCCAGAGAAATAGCCTGTTGACAAGTGATTTATTTACAAACAAGTGGAAGGCTCAGAGCCACAGGCCCACCAACTTTCTTAACCATTCATCAAAGAGATCATATAACCATGAGTTCTCCTTGCTTAACCCTTTCATACATGTCCATCATATCTGTAAATCAATCCACAGCTTGGTTCAAACTTAGTTTTCTGTCATTTTAAAAGGAATCTTCCAGGTTCAATACAAGTCAAAGCACTACTGACACAGTGTTTCCCATTAATTACCTAGAATGTGGCGGCCGCCACAGTTTCAGAATGAACTGAAAATATTTTTACACTTCTCATAATAACATAAAATATCTCTAACGTTGTGTTAAGCATCTCTTACTCCAAGTCAGTTACGCACTGATGCGCACCTTGGTGAGGTATTCATTTATACACAATGAGTTATGTCTAAAGTGAATGTAAACAGCGGAGAAAAAAGCAGATTTGTATTAAAATGTCGGACTTGTAAGTATAAATGTAAGCTAATAGACCTGCTGCTGTCTAGTGTCATTATAATAGTAATCAAACAACTATAATAAGAAAAACAAGAAAACACTTACTGCTCTTGACTGGGTAACTTTAGTAGCTTTAAAATTTATTAATGCATTATAATCATACAGTGATGACCAGTAATATTGTTATGTTGCATTTCATTCTGAATGTTTACTTGAATATTTTATAGCCTACTGCTGTTAAAAAAACTTTTAAAGCTGTTAAAAAAGCACTGAATTTTCTTAATTTGTTCTATTATTTTTAATCTAATTCTAGTCATTGCTGTTTTGATTGTTATTTTATTACTGACTGTTTACTAGTCTTGAACATTTACTTAAGAACTTGAAACCGTTCGTCAATAATTAACAAATTAGTTAGTGTTATTATTTGTTGTGGTATTGAAGCTGGTATTGAATATCGTCAAATTTTACTACCGACTACTGAAATTTTGGTATTGTGATAACGTATAGTCTATATAAGAGGTGTCAAACTCAGCTCCTGGAGGAGCAAAGTTCTGCAGAGTTTAGCTCCAACACTAATTAAACACTCCTGAACCAGCTAATCAAGGCCTTCAGGATTACTCGAAAACTACATGGCAGGTGTGTTGGAGCAGGTTTGGAAATAAACTCTGCAGGACTATGGCCCTCCAGGAGCTGAGTTTGACACCCCTGGTCTATATTATACATGGTAGATCTCGCTGCAATAACATAATGAAAAAGTAGATCTCATTCCATAGAAGTGTGAGCACCCCTGCTGTTAATGATGGTGACGGAGGCTTTTCTTTATTTGACTACCATACGCAACATAAAATAATTATCATATGACAATAGCCTCCTCCTCTACCCAGTGCAGTTTACATTTCTGTCGCAGAGAATTGAGTTGACTGCATAGGTACACTATTAGGTTGGGCATCAGTCATAATTTTAGGAAACATACAACAGAAACTTTGACTTGTAACTTGAGCATGTAACTTAAATTACTCTCCGGACAAGTAACTTTTTACTCAGACAAGTGAATGACCAATTTACTTGTCCGGAGGACAAGCACATGACAATGCTTAATGTCGAGCCCTGATGTAACATTAGGCTATTTGTAATGTTAACTAATCAAGCTGAAGTAATGCTACTGTTTAAAGCTTAATGTTTGTACCCTTGATTTTCAGATCATGAGCATTTTTTAATATTTCAAGAAGAGAGAGTGAAATCCACCACCAGATGAGGAAGAAACAGCAACAGAGGTATCTAGCTAGGATAGCTAGCATAGTTAGATAGCAAGTCAATAGCCAACAGATTATTCATAGGCTTTTGTCAAGAAATAAACTGGAGTAAAGTGGAATTTTAACATTACTTGTTTCTTTGTAACAGAAGAGACAGCTTTTCCAGGTAGCAGAAGTGATAGCAGGGGCAGCAGGAGAGACAGCCTCAGCTGACTCTCATAGAGGGACAGACATTCAGATAGGGACAGCAGGGCAGGTACTTCCCATAGGGGCAGCAGGGGAGACAGCCTCCCCTGAGGGAGGGACAGCAGGTGATTTTGACAGCAGAGAAAGGGACAGTAGGTCAGAGTAGTTTCAGTTCAGTTTTTGAACTGCGTTAAACTCTGTCTCGTTTACCATGCTTTGTGGGTGTGACTTTTTTGCCGTGTCATCACCATTCATATCTATACAAGCAATGTGTTTATGATTAAATTACTACAAGAGCACAAAGTTCTTCATAGATCTAGCCTCTTAATTTTGCTCTAAAAGTGCACCAGATTGAGACACTAAATCTGAGTTACGGTATACAGATAAACACAGCAAGAAACAGCCTGAAACTGTACACTTAAATTTAGTCACAAAAAGATAAAAACAGCACAAGTTGACACAGGCTGGCATCACTACAGTAATAATAAGCTTACTGATGATTCTGGCAGTGGTGTTAAGCACTGAACACACAGAGGACTTGTTTGAAAAGAGCAGCGGACAGCGAGGAGGAGTGACTTCTGAGCAGTGAGAGGGGGATCAGGGCAGAAAAGGTCAGGCATCTAGAGTGTGGCTATAGTGTGATGATGCCCGCACTTATTTAGCTGTTAGACCACATGTGCATACAGGACTCCATGCTCACGTTATCTCTCTTACACAGAGCGTGGTCAGGGAAGTATGAGACAAGACTTTAAGCAAAACTAACCAGCTAACCTTCCTAAAACTCACTGGCATGGCTGTCTTTCATCTCTGCATGCTCTTACACATGACAAGCTGTGTACTCTGTCTACTGTCAATCAACAAACCAAAATTCTTCAAAATAAAATATCTGCGATTTAATAGACACACAAGTTCTTGCAATGCATGCTTTGCGAAAAGCCTTAAAAATGCCCTCTCATCGTCAAATGTGAGTGTAATTATTTGTTTTGTGAGAATCATAAAACGGATCTTTGTTGGCAAGGTAAGTTGTGATAGGAGTGTTGTTTTGGTCCAAGAGTTTTGTCCAAATCATGACAGGAGGGTGTGAGAGAGAAAGTTTGCGCACATGTGTAGGTGTGAGAACAAAATTGAGGCCTGGAGAGACCAGAAAACCAGCAATCATCCCATATAATTTCTTGTCCTCTCTCTGAGGCCCAACATCCTGTCAGGGATACGGCTTTACCAAGTGGTCAAAGGTCACAGAGTCTATTGAGTGGTGTGAAAAACATGACACAGATATCAGCTCAATCACCAAACAGACCCTTTTCACAGACTGTGATTGTGTGTTTTCACCTTTTTTATCAGTGGAAATCTAGCAAACTTTTTTAGATTTTGTTTAAAAAAAAAGAAAGTATTATTTAGTGTATTTTTATAACATTATTCATTGTGTTGTATTACACTGGCTATAATATAAAATTAATAGCTCTCTATTTTTTCCACTTTTGGAAAGTTGTGGAAATGTAAGTGTATTGTTTATTTATTTGGCTGTTGAAAAATGAGAATGCGACCATTAAATTGTATTACATCATACATACAGTATATGTCCATATAACTAGTACTTTAAGAATTGCAACCTAAAGCATAGTTTCTTCCTTGTTATTTAATCTGACATTACTGAGTCAGCGATCTAAGAGGCCTACTAAAGAAAAGCAGAGTGATTGTCAGGGTTGGGGAGTAACAGATTACATGTAACGGGATTACGTATTTAAAATACAAAATATAAGTAACTGCATTCCACTACAGTTACAATTTAAATCTTTGGTATTTAGAATACAGTTACATTCAAAAAGTATTTTGATTACTGAAGAGATTACCTTGCATTTTATTGTCATTTGTTTCATTTAATATTTAGTCCTTTCAGATGGAAAACATTTATACATATAAATGATGCGATCCAAAGTGCATCTGAACAGCGGTGAAACACTTTCTTATGATGTGTCACATTTATACGAGCAGACAGAGAAGTAAGTTTGAAGTAAGTTTGGAGCAGAAGAAATAGAAATAAACCTTGTGTGAATTGTCAGCTTTACACTAAGCTAAAATTCTATTTCAAGCCTTTTTACATGCACATGTTACCAGGCACGATCATATTTTTTTATCAAGAAAATTCACGTTGGATCATAATTTCTTTTTTTTAGTAAGACATTTGATATTAGAGCAAAAATCATATTCTTGATAATAATTTTTGTATTGTTTTCCTGTAAAAATATCTAAAAATCCTTAAAACAAGATCAATTAGATTGATCTTGTTTTAGAAACAACACTGCATAAGATATTTAGGTTTTTCAGAGAATGTATTTTTAACATGTGTATTTTGTCTTACTGTACTGGCAGAGTTTTTATTGTCAAAACAAGTGAAAAAATCTACCAGTGCTGAAGAAGTAATCCAAAGTATTTATAATACGTTACTGACCTTGAGTAATCTAATGGAATACGTTACAAATTACATTTTACAGCATGTATTCTGTAATCTGTAGTGGAAAGTAACCCTCACAACCCTGGTGATTGTTTACAGCCTTGTAATGAATTTCCCTATCAGATTTCAAAAGGTTTTTTTTATTGCCGTATTTTCGCCATGTGTACATTTTCAGACAGATAATTGAAAGCTTTGAGCACAACTCGTGGCATTAGAGAAAGCCTAATTAAATTCTCACAAAATTACTAAATGGAATCAATTAAGCAAAATCACAACTCAAACATTCACAAGGAAGAACGTAGTAAATCTTAAACCGTGCAGATAAAATGAGTTTAGACCTGTGTCCCGTCATCTAGTATGAGCATTATTTTTACTGCATGTTCCAATATCAGCTGTAAACCCTGTATGAACCCATATAGAAAAGCTCTTGTGCACTAACCACCGAAGAAAAAGAAAAGAAAAAAAAACATGAAAATGCAGGTTGTCTGTTTTACTGAATCATATTTGTGATCTACACAACAAAATTGTGTTTCCCTTCTTGTTTTCTTTGCTCTCGATAATGTAATTCTCTAAAAAGTGCACTCCACTAGTTTACATTATGTTGGGTGAATGTGAACCAATCAAGTACTTTATGTTCAACAACATGGGCAAGGGGGTTTGGGCAGCAGATTTGTAGTTCCCAGCATGCTTTGCTTGTTGTTGAATTGAACTGTTGAAATGAAGTGTTATCTTATGTATTTTTGAGCAAGATGAGAAAAGTGGGAGATTTAATATTGTTAAATGTTGTTATTTTGGGATTTAGAACTGATTCTGTTATGCTGGGTTACCATTACCATTGTGGCGAAGATCTTTTGCTTAGGTTGAGGTTGGGTACACAAACAATACGCTGTCTTACTCAAGGAGCAATAACTACTTAGCATTTAACATGCTAATTTATGCTATTGCTAGCAAAAACTAGCATAACCTTATAACATAAATCAGTAATGTGACATGAAAATGTTAAGTAAAACTGATTGAATTAATTTTGTTAGGGCTACACATAAAATCACTTTCAGGCTACTTATTTGGGTCATTTAAAAACAACTTTATTCCATTATGTTGAAATGATGTGAACAAATTCTTTCGGACAAAGAATTAATGAGCTAAACCAAGATGAAAAAATATGTTGATGTAACTTAATTGATTCATGTGGAACTAATGCACACGATTAAATTACATGATTAATCATGTAAACACAAAGCATTTTTTTTTTCAGTCCACCTTTATAAGACCCAAGAAGAACATAGTGTCATTTAGTGACAGCACAATGCCCGCAGGTGTAGTGTTTTTTTTTTTTGGGGGGGGTGATTAAAAGGCAAAAAAAAAAAAAAAAATTTAAAAAAGAGGAGGAGGGGGGACTTCAAATGTGATTTATGTTGTAGATTGCCCCCGCAAGAAAAAATTGTAATAGAACTGAAACTATGTATCAGGTGCCATCATGAATGTTATGGTCTTAAAACAAGGTGAGTGAAGTAAGAGGAGATTTAGGGGAAATACTGTGAATGACCAAAGTCATATCTTTGGAACGTGGTGGCAAGAGAAAATTTCCATTAGTAATCCCAAGATATTAAATATTGACGTTGGGACTTTAGGCAAGATCAGCAGTGTTTCATAATTTTTAAAGACTAAACAAAGATCATCACAACATGGATTAAATTTAATTGTTTCTGTAAGAAAAAAATATCAGGAAATCAATATATTAATTAATCGATATAATTGCTAGGATGTATTTAAACTAGGGCTAGGAAATTTAACATGATAACATTAATGATAACATTTAACATTAATATTTTTTCTTTACCCCATTAAAAAAAAAAATCAGCGCAATTAATGCAGTATCCATGTTGTTTTTTGTTTTTTACTTCCTAAAACTTCACACGATGGTAGAGCTGAACGATTAATCGTTAAAAGATCGCGATCTCAATTCAGACACAAACACAATCTCATTTCTAAATGACAATGTATATTAACGTTCCAGTGGCATGCATTTGTAAGGCAGTCTAATATCAATTCGAAATTCACTTCAAAATGCATTTTTAAATGTTGGTAAACTTTATATGGCATCTACAAAACACAGCGCTCCTGCACGTGCCGCTGAATAAACTAAAACACAACGGCTAAAGACGTTTGTCCAGCACAGTGGAATACAAACTGCGGGGCGCAGCCACGATTAGCTAGGAGTGTGACAGAATCTCTGTTCAGTTCAATATTTTAATAGCCACCGATGCAAAAACAAAATTATGGCATTACCAACATCTGACTAAATTCACTTCCCGTGCACTGTTTGATTACAGCCAGCTGCTCTCAAATGCTCACAGGCGTGTCTGCCCGCACGCTTGTGTCTCGTGATAAATGAAGCGCTCCTACAGGAGACTCTGCAGTTTTTGAAAAAACTGCCCCTCTTTAGGTGAATTACGAGAGTGTAAACAGACGGGAATAAATCTGCTTGTCAGTCTTGATGAGATATTAAAGCAAACACAGCCGTTAATGTATAAGCAGATGGGGCAAATTCTTCAAAGTGTTCTGTGTGATCTCTAAATGTATATAAGCTGCATGCTGTCTGTTATAGGCATTCAGGCATTCTTACTGCAATAAATCAGTATTAATGTATATCTATCACACAGTAAAGAGTGTCTAGTATTTAAGTAGTTTCGTTTTGCATTAAATTACCTTTTTAATATTTTATATTATTATGTATTATATGTTTAAATGTTACTGTTGCTGAAAAACTTAAAGCACTGTTTACTCTGTTATCTATTTAATTACTGGCTGTTGAATAATTCCTTTACAAGCTTGAAGCAATTTTTAAAAGAGAAACACTGAAGGCCTCATTGTTTTAATTTAAATTGTTAATATTTATTTAAAAATAACTTTTGTAAAATAACAGTGCTTTATTGCATATATGCTTACAAGTGCAATACCAAGATAACACAGAACTGTTAATGAAGCATTTTTCTGCTCATTTTGCTTTTTACTTAACATGTGAGAAGCAGGCTAAATCATTTTTTTTTCTTTTTTTTTCCTTTTTCTCCCAATTTGGAATGCCCAATTCCCAATGTGCTTTTTTTAAATCCTCGTGGTCGCGTAGTGATTCGCCTCAGTCCAGGTGGCGGAGGACGAATCCCAGTTGCCTCTGCATCTGAGACTGTCAACCCACGCATCTTATCACGTGGCTTGTTAAGCGTGTTGCCATGGAGACATAGCGCGTGTGGAGGCTTCACGCCATCCACCGCGGCAACCAAGCTCAACTCACCACGCGCCCCACCGAGAACGAACCACATTATAGCGACCACGAGGAGTTTACCCCATGTGACTCTACCCTCCCTAGCAACCGGGCCAATTTGGTTGCTTAAGAGACCTGGCTGGAGTCACTCAGCACGTCCTGGGATTCAAACTAGCGAGCTAGCGAACTACAGGGGTGGTAGCCAACGTATTTTACCACTGAGCTACCCAGGCCCCCCCTTTTTTTTTTATTATTATATTTATTATTATGCAGCTTTTTAACAGGATTTAAAAAAAATCCTTTTCTCCCCAATTTGGAATGCCCAATTCCCAATGCGCTGTAAGTCCTCGTGGTGGCGTAGTGACTTGTCTCAATCCGGGTGGCGGAGGACAAATCTCAGTTGCCTCAGTCCGCGCATCTTATCACGTGGCTTGCCGAGTGCGTTACCGCGGAGACCTAGCGCATGTGGAGGCTTCATGCTATTCTCCGCAGCATCCATGCACAACTCACCATGCGCCCCACTGAGAGCGAACCACATTATAGCGACCACAAGGAGGTTAACCCAACATGACTCTACCCACCCTAGCAACCAGGCCAATTGGTTGCTTAGGAAGCCTGACTGGAGTCACTCAGCATGCCCTGGATTTGAACTTGCGATTCCAGGTGTGGTAGTCAGCGTCTTTCCTTGCTGAGCTATCCAGGCTCCCTAACAATAAAGGCTTTTTAACTTTTGTACTAGACATGCCTTAGAATTTCTTTCTAATTTTCATGATTGAAACCCTACCAAAGAGCACCTTCTGCGATTACTTCACAAGGCCCCTGCAGCAAGTAACTTTCCAAGATGTTTTCTTTCTGATATTTTAAAATCTATTTATTTTTAATGTTTGTTGTAACGTATCAATGTACCAATCTTGATTAATCGCGATTAATTAGTTCCTTTTTTTTTTAACAATTCACAGCCCTAATTTAAACAGATGTTTTATAACTGCTACAGAAAGACTGCAAGGGCTATTTTTTTTCCACCCATAATATATTTGCCAAAAAAACAATGAAATTGAGTTTTCCTTAAGCAAACATTAGTTGATGCTGTCTCACAATTCACTTACTGTAAATATAAATTTGTATTTGTCCAGAGGAAAATAAACACATATTGACCATTATCTTCCCTCTGCATAGTTACCTTCTACATGTGGTGTCAATTTGCACTAACCAAACAGCATTTCGAAAAAAGCAAGGCATGTGAAGCATGCAAAAAGAATAATTTCCATTTGATCCCCAAAGGGCTTTAAAACTGTTATCACTGTACAGGCTCTCCAATCACTTTTTAGGAAAAGATAAACAGCGTGAACAGACTGCAAGGTCGACCAATGAGTTATAGCCAGAGAGAACAACCCCAAAAATAATAAATGGGACTTGAGTAGCTCCTGCTGAAACAGTGACTAAATCATGGAAGTAACTCAGTCTTCATGATAAGGCCTGAGAGAGCATCAATCACAGATCAGCCACATTCAGGTCTTTAGGTTATCTTTAAGAAACCTAGCTTATTCCAAAACAATCATTCAAAGATGTTTTGATCCTATTATTCTATTCTGTTCTACAGCTGATTGAGATATTTAGCATCTAATCTAATCACAATCAACACTTTAAGACTTTGCATACAGGAATAAACAAACCATTTTTTTATTTTCTGCTGAGAGGAGACCAACTGTTGATTTGAAGTCCATTTCCTAGAGGTAATTTATTTTACCTTTGCACAATTTAAACATGTGAAATGTATGCATGACCACATATGAATTAATCTTTTTTATTTTAAAGGGACAGTTTGCCCCAAATTTTTAATTATGCCATAATTCACTCACCCTCATGTCATTCCAAACCCGTCTGATTTAATTTCTTCTGTGGGACACAAGAAATGTTAAAGAATGTTGACATCCATTTCCATACAAGTGAATGGTGTATGAGGCTAACATTTTGCCTAACATCTCCTTTAGAGTTCCAAAGAAGTAATTCATATGGGTTGGGAACAATATGAAGTGAGCAAATGATGACAGAATCTTCATTTTTGGGTCTTCCTAATCTAAATCTCTTTAATTACATTGCCTTAATTATTTATAAAGGTTTCTCTGCCTACGTGCAGCAAGTGTGTAACTGTGTAACGTCAAACTAGCATTCGTGGCACCCCTGAGCAGGTTTTACCTCATCAGCCTGTCATCGTGGTTACAGATGCCCATCAGAGCACTAAGCGCCTTTTGTCCTGTGTGCCACGATGCCGAGAGTGAACATGATACAGGATGTGAGAGGGATCGTGATAGGGCTTCTGGTCATACATCCCTTTCTATGTCTACGCAGAGCTGTGTCTGCTGTCATCAGGTTTCTGAGGGGATCAGATCTGTCTGTCAGGCACTGGGCCATGCCAGGGAACTTTAGCTCTGCCTCTACAGCTGCTGGAGAGAGCATCTGCGTGCTAAGAAAGGCTTCATCCCTGTTCCAAAGCACCACGGGAGCCCTTCAGCTGCTGCAGTCATTCTCCTAGCGCAAGTAAAATCAAGCATCCCAAGGGGCTGTTTCCTCTTAAAAGCACTTCAAAATAATAAAACAGTTTGAGTAAAAAAAAACAAAAAACAGCCTCAAGTAAATGGCCTGCAATGAAAATCCTGATTTCATAATTTTCCACTGATTTCCACACGATTGCCTTTTGAACAGAGGGCGAACATACTAAGAGTGTAAACTCTGTATTTATTTTATTATTATTATTATCATTATTATTATTTATATACAGTATGTTACATGTATGGAGATTTGATTTACAGAGTGGACAATGGAGTTAGTTGTCACTTTTTACCCCAAGTAAATATTTGTCAGGGTAGGTATTATTTTTGACAGTTTATTTCTGTATAGACACATATCTTAAGTCTTGGCTACAAAGAAAACAAAAAAAAGCTACTGAACATTTTTATTGCACTGTTACTGGCCAGGAGGAAAAGAAAAACACTATATGGGATAAGTTCTCAAAATGGAACATGTCATTAAACAGCCTATTACATCTTTCAATATAGTTACAATATTATATTTACACAGGATACACCGATCAGCCACAACATTAAAACCACCTGCCTAACACTGTGTAGGTCCCCCTCTTGCCACCAAAACAGCGCCAACCCGCATCTCATAATAGCATTCTGAGATGCTATTCTTCTCACCACAATTGTACAGAGCGGTTATCCGAGTTACCATAGGCTTTGTCAGTTCGAACCAGTCTGACCATTCTCTGTTGAACTCTCTCATCAACAAGGCATTTCTGTCCACAGAACTGCTGCTCACTGGATGTTTTTTGTTTTTGGCACCATTTGGAGTAAATTAGTAGAGAGTAGAGACTGTTGTGTGTGAACATCCCAGGAGATCAGCAGTTACAGAAATACTCATACCAGCTCGTCTGGCACCAACAATCATGTGATTATCTAATCAGCCAATCGTGTGGCAGCAGTGCAGTGTATAAAATCATGCAGAAACGGTCAGGAGCTTTAGTTAATGTTCACATCAATCATCAGAATGGGGAAAAAATATGATCTCAGTGAATTTGACCGTGGCATGATTGTTGGTGCCAGATGGGCTGGTTTGAGTATTTCTGTAACTGCTGATCTCCTGGGATTATCACACACAACAGTCTCTAGAATTTACTCCGAATGGTGCCAAAAACAAAAAACATCCAGTGAGCGGCAGTTCTGCAGTCAGCTATGCCTTGTTGATGAGAGAGGTCAACAGAGAATGGCCAGACTGGTTCAAACTGAGAAAGTCTACGGTAACTCAGATAACCTCTCTGTACAATTGTGGTGAGAAGAATATAAACTCAGAATGCTATTCTGAGATGTAGGTTGGCGCTGTTTTGGCGGCATGAGGGGGATCTACACAATATTAGGCAGGTGGTTTTAATGTTGTGGCTGATCCGTGTATATAATATAATATATAATTATAAAAAAGCAAAAAAAAAAAAAATCAAACCAACAAATATTGTGATTAATACATTTTATAAATATATAACATGTAAAACAAATGTAACAACTTGCCCTAATAAAAATGTGTTATTCCAACATGACATTTATGAAAAATAGCTAAAATATGATGACACTGAAATTTTAGTTTGAAGGATAGCATTCACAAAATTTATTGTAATACATTTTATAAATACAGTTTTGAACTACTGTATGTGTTCAAATCAACATACAAAACATACAACATGAGAATTAAATCTCACTTCTGTGTTTCTTAGAGGGCTCCAGTCATTAACCTGGTGGAGAACCTGTGTGCACGTCATACGTGGCAGTCTGGGTGGGCCACAATTAAATCTAGCGCACCGCATCCACTACCACTGGAGTTTGTGTGTGTGTGTAAGTGCTCACTAAAGTAACGAGTCCTTTGTGCTAATGGCCACGTGATTCCCACAGACGCCTACCATACTCTTCATTAAGCCACATGCTTGAATGGCCTTCTTATCTCTGATGGCAGCTCATGTCATTCATAACACACACACACACACACACACACACACACACGTACACAGAGACCAAAAGAGGATTCCACACACACCTCAGAGTTTAACTGACAGCACATTTATATTTCTAAGATTTACAATGCTGTTTTTCTGTAACTGTCTTTGCCTTAGTGTAGTGGATTATTAAAACATTACATTTACATTTACAAAAGTAAAATTAAGCACTAAAAGATATTACAATTAAATTCTTAATTTATGCACTAACAAAACCAGCACTACTCTCTGCACTCAGAGAAGAGAATTCAATTTTTTATGAAAATTAAATCTTAGCCAAACGTCTGAAACATCTGTCTTTAACCATTTCATCGGTTTAAAAGAAAGACTTCCTGACCAGTATAAACAAAGTCAGGAGACTTCAGGACAAATTCAAGCAAGAGGGGGTGAGACCCCATGGCTGCAGCCAGGGCCCTTTTTATTTTTTTTACACTAATGATTGACTGTTCCCCTAGTGAAATGTGGCTGACGTCATCACAGCTAAAGCTTCAAAAGGAGAGGGGTAGGGGTCATTGGAAGGGCTCCATATTAGTAGTAGTATATTTTCATAATGAAAACTTTCATAATCAAAAGCAGGGAAATGTTGTGAATATTTAGGTCAGTTGTTTGATAAGTTTAGATGTGCACTGTAGTGAGTAATAGTGCTTCACTGTTTTGCCCTCTTTCAGAGGGGTTCGCACTCGGCAGCTAAACACACAGACCTTCCTCTGTAGCCACCACCGACGTCAGCAGTCACCTAGCAACAGTCTTTTGGTGTAAAAGAGGCAGTGCTGACACTGTTTTCAAATGAGACAGAAACAGAGAGAGAGAGAGAGAGAGAGAGAGAGAGAGAGAGACAGACATATGGTCAAACTAAGAAAGAAAGAGACAAAAACGTGGAAAAGGACAGCATATAGCGCTTTTAAGGTACTTGTGTTAATCAGAATAATGTACTGAAAATCTTGGAAATCATCTTGATGCTGTTGATTAAAATGAACTTGTATTAAACCCAGATCATTCCTTAAATTTAAATCAACTCAAGTAGTGAATTCATTCTGCGTGCCTTTCAATTTCTTTTGTCATGGAAATCAAATAGCCGCCACCAAGTAAAAGTGGTTATCTCTTTAAGTAAATTTGACACAGGCTTCCCAAGCTCACTAACTGACCCATGAACTCTACATACGACCCACAATTCCCTCCTCCCATCCGACCGAACCATGTGTTGTTTCCCCCGCAGCCAGCCAAGTAAACAAACAGTTTTTTCAAACGCTGGACACATACATGGTTCAACAACCTCGTTTCTCAACTGTTTCCATTAATGTCCCAAAAACACAAAAAGACACAAAGCACTGCATGGATAAAGGGAGTAAGAGCACACAAACACATAGGGCCCTATGATTTCAGTGAAGCAGAATACACAAATCGCACAATCCATTCATAAAAACGGAAAGAACTATAAAATGCGGAATGTCTCGTAATTTGACATATTTGGAATAAAATTAATACATGAATGCACAACTGATCAAATTCAAATCGTGATATGTCCTAAGTTTGATGATTAAACCAAAAAAGGCTGAACAATATACAATGAAACACACATACAGTCTGCATGTGCTGCACGCTTCAAAGTGATTGTGTAAAGCCGGCCGATCATACATTGTTAAAATCACATCATTACATGCACTATGCGTGTGTAGTAGATGTCAGAGAACAGAGCGCTCATAAGCCCTGAAGCTCGCAACACATGTAGTCTTTATATGTATATAATTAGATCACAGCCTTTTGCGGTTCAGTGCTTTATTAACACTGTGATGCTCTGCAGTGAAAGCACTGAATTTGACAAAATAAAAATAACTCCAATGTTGTGTTTGGATTGTGCTGTTAAGATCTGTATAGAAGCACTTAATTTGATAAAAAATAATGCAATAGTATGTTGAAAAGCAAGTGCTCTGTTTTCATTTGATTCAAGTTCAAATTTAATTTGATTAAAGTTAATTCATTAGGATACACATTTTTTACTTGATAACAGAATTCAGAAAAAGTCAAACGGAAAATCAGAGCCCGAGCAAAATTTGTCAAGAGTTTTGCTCTGGCGGCTTGTCCTCAAAAATCACCTTCTACATTCCAGTGCTAAATTAATAAGATCAATCAATGGTAATCATGTCAAACACAAGCAATGTATAAAAGGAAATACTGTTTTACTTGTGTGAGAAAAATAAATTGCAAAAGAAAATTAAAAAACAAAAAGACACACCCATGGTTTTATTACATAAAAAGCTACAAAATATATATTTTGTTATAAAAACACCACATTGTGTTACTAAACCAACTAACACCCTTACAGTGTGACTTTTGTGTTTTCTGCAACCACTGCTCGACTAAGCCAGCATAAAAAACTAAAGAGCTGCAAGCTAATTGCTGGTGATCATGACGCAAACGGTTTCCAAGGTAACCAAGTTTTGGAGTAGCCGCTCCAGTATTTCCTCATCTGTTTGCACTCACACCAGCAGGCTGACAATGCACTCGCTGCATCCTGTTTCAGTCTACAGACAGAGACGCCGCTGATCTCTGTTAACCCCTTCCTCCTTAACCTGTAGAACTCTCACGATTGAGTAATTACTCATGCTACAGGTGCTATGATGATCTTAGGGTTGGAAAGCTTAAGAACAAAAGGTTTTGGGAGCAGTTACAGAGACAGAAACAGCTGGCTGTACATTGGTTTCTTCACGTCTGCCAGAAAAATGTAACACACAACTTGAAATTTTCGAGGTTGCTTGGCACTGTGCAAACGTCCTAGCAGAATGCACTTATCCACTGTTCCTCTCAATATAAAGATCACATTGTAAATTATTTTGTTGTTTTTACAGTATTATGGCTGTATTTTCCACCGTGCCTTACTGTAGAAACTGTTTACAGTATGTTACTGTCAAACTGAGCTGTATTCTTTAGGAAAAAATTAGCAGGAAAATAATTACAGTAATTTACTGTTAAATTGCATGAGAACTGGCCCAATCTCAAACCTGCACATACACAGTTTAGAGGGGACATTTGTGGTATTATTCAGTTATCTATTATCAAAAAGACTAAACCCAGGAGATGTCTTCTCTGCATTGGACTTACCTATACAATCGCATAAAAAGTAGAACTGTATGAATGCACCTGGCAACCTGTGAGCGTTGAGCCTGCACATGACTCCTCATCACTTCAGCCTTGAGAGGAGCAGAAGCAAAGCAATCTATTTCCGACTGAACCAAGTTAGCACCAAAAATAGCACAAAACATCTTTAAGCAGTTTATAATCATTTTTTTGAAACATTCATCATTTGACAATGAAGATCTGACAAGTAGCTTTGTATCGATAAAGTTTACTTTCTCAGAAAGATACTAGCATTAGTTATAACAGCCATTCTGTTTAGTGTTGAAGCAAGCACTTACAAGTTTTGAAGTACTATAAGTAACCAAATTACCTTGTCTGTTTACAAATGTTTTTTTCTTTACACCGGTCGAACGTGCGCAGCTCGTTGGATGCCCCGTTTTTTTGAATGGACTTTACAAACAATTACCATAATTAATTTTATTGTACAGCTAATATACTATTTTAAAATACATCATACAAACAACTACCGTAATTCATTTTACAGTACAGCACACACTGTAAATCATTATACAGTATGCTGTAAACTAGTGCTGCAACTAACAATTGTTTTGATAATCGATTAATCTTCGATTATTTCTACAATTAATCGGATTTATTAAATTTATTAAAATATTATTTTTCAAAAAACTGAAATGATAAAGGACGTAAGGATTTGGTTCGATTACCAGTACTGAATTTATGATTCTATACTCTCACAAAAATTTGAACAAAGCCTGAATCGTGAAGAGTTAAGTTTATTATTATTATTATTACTTTCAGGACATATGCGAAACAGTTCCTTTACTTGTAAAACTTAAAAAATGCTCATCATTAAAGTGTAAAATGATCCAAAGGGCATGGAGTGGGACAAAAAAGTCAGCCCAGCAGAGGGCAATAGTGACACGAGAATAGAAATATTAATAATTCTGCCCAGCTGAAAAATACATAATTATGTTAGGTACATATGCTTGTACACTGTCACTGATTACATAAACATGTAAGAAAACTATTCTTTTAAAAAAAAAATTGTTAAATAATGTTTGGCATAATGTAAATTTGCTAGTGAAATCAGACATTACAAGCGGCATTATCAGAAGGACTTTCAAATATCAGGACCCTTTATTATTATACATTATATTCAGCATTACAGTTTAATAAAGTACAATCATCTGTAAACCCTGTGCAAATTCACATTTTCTGTCATGTTATTACAGTAGTAACTCTGACTCGCTGCACTGTGAGCACAGAGAGGATAAGAGACTGCAAACGGGTATAAAAGCAAACTAAACAACAAATAAACATGCGTATACAAATCTGAGTATACGTGATGTAATGGGAGTCATAACAATCAGACGTTGTGTTGATTGATAGAGACCGTTTGAGCGATCATGAGGACTTTCAGCTTCACTCACTCGCAGTGTCAATCAAACATGCGCGCTCTCCAGGTGCTCTCAATATCTCAGTGCTATTCTGTGAGGATCCCAATTTAAATCAGATTAATGTTGGTCACATTACCACTAATCACATCAATTACATTTTAACCATAACAGCACCGCTTCTTCACGTATTTGCTTAATAATTAGTTATTTGAGTTACAGCAAAACGCCAAAGACAGTAAACAAATCATAGATATTAATGATTTCTCACTAGAGCAGCTTTAGAGCTTGTATTTTTCTTATTTCTGAACGTATCTCTGCTGTGTGTGATGCTCTCATGGTTTTTACTGCTTACCAATATGTCACACTGACCTTTTGATTTAACAACAGAACATTCATTACTGTTTCAAAACAAATAAATGTTAGCAATTCACAATTAATGTAATTTTGCTAACTTTATAAAACGTTTCCATCATTAACATTAGTTAATGCATTAGGTATCATGAACAAACAATGAACAATATATTTTTACAGCATTTATTATTTATAATGTTAGTTAATAAAAATA
The DNA here is from genome assembly GCF_019703515.2 of Myxocyprinus asiaticus. Classification (NCBI taxonomy): domain Eukaryota; kingdom Metazoa; phylum Chordata; class Actinopteri; order Cypriniformes; family Catostomidae; genus Myxocyprinus; species Myxocyprinus asiaticus. The sequence continues at coordinate 25,761,078 of NC_059344.1, forward strand.
CAATTGTTCATTGTTAGTTCATGTTATGTCATAGTGCATTAATGTGCATTAACTAATACAACTTTTTATTTAAAAAAATGTAATAGTATATGTTGTAACTAACATTAAGTTCATTAGTTCATGTTAACTACAGTAATATTGTTAAATAATGTTCATAAATGTAACCTTTTTGTAAAGTGTTACCGTAATTTATCTGTGTGGGGCATAAATATTTAACTGCACAATATAACTTGCAAAAGTGTGGCAAAGGGCACTTTTTAAAAAATTGGTATTGGCTGATCTTAGTATTTTAAAAAAAATATTTTTCCTGATCGGTGCATAAATAGATAATTATCGGTTTTATCGATTAGTTGTTGCAGCCCTACTGTAAACTACTGTAAATAGTTTTACAGTAATTTTACTGTGGTATGGAATACAGCAGCTTGCTGGCTATTTGTATCCAGGAAGTTACTGTTGATTTTACATCAGTTTCTTTACAGTGCACATTTAACATTAAAACCATTCGAACAAATTTTTAGACAATCCAACACAATTATAGTGTTTTAGCAACCATCAGAAACTGCTCTGCAAATCAATTTCTAGCTGACCCGACATAAAAGTTACTGCTTGCAATTATTTGTTAAACGTAAGAATATTAATAACCAACCAGCAGAAAAAACTTCTTGAAAAAATTTGCTATTTCTTAAAAATAATTAGAATTGCAGTCAATTCAATTGTTTTAATTTTTTTAACAGTGTAAAAGGGTGCAGTATAAATACCATTCCTCACTGCTCCTCATTTAAATTTGCGACTTGGGTTTGGGCAACACAATATATCAACAGATACAAAACACATAATCATCAATTTATACATGCTACAAAAAGACATCAGTTACTCAGAAATACAGCAGCTTGAAAATGTATAACCAAACCAAATAAAAAGGTGCAAATAATGTCCAAATTTCAAGATTCTTTCCCTCTTTCAAACACACACTCACACCAACCCATTGATTGATCTGTTTGATGCCCTCAAATAATGGAAATAGATCACAGTGTTTAATTTCAGACAAAATGGGACCAAGTCTCCCCATTTTCTTTACACTTGCTTTAAAAGTCATTCTCAGAGACTCACACCCAGTGCTCATACCGGTTTTATTTAACTTAATTTCGAAAATGTATTTCACAAATAAAACGAATAAAATGTATTCCTGTCACTGGTTTTCAAGCTGTAATTTTCTTCCAAAGGAATAAAGAAAATAATATTGAAACTATCACACATACAGCGAGCAGTTTGTCGTATCTCCCGGCAGTATGGACGGAGTGTTCTCTACTCTGATCATGCCGTTGAGCAAGCAGTCAGTAAACTGTACATGGCAATAAGTAAAACTTGGCTTTATTTCTGTAGACATACTCTCGTACGTCACCACTTAGTGACGTCAATGTTATATCATTCCACATGGCATTAGTGCAGGAGAACGTGACGGCTGAGAGGAGCACTGCTTCACTGTTCCACCGTCTCACACACACATGCACCTTTTCTCTCTCCCCCTCAATCTCTTTGCCTTATATTTAAGGGTATCTTAGAGCCAGTACTTGCCTCTATATGACTAAAATACAACTGTGTATATGAATGAAAAAGCTTCTTTAATTACTAAAGGGTTTGTTAATTACAAAATGTAAATGCACTAATATGTTTAAATAAAAATAAAAAATAAAAAAAAAAGATCAAATAAAAGAACAAAATCTTTAAAAACTAGGGAGGGGAGAAGCTTTTTATCAAGTAAAAACCCACAGCAACATGCACTGGTGGAGCAATAGATATATGGTGACAGGAAAATCCAGTCTGAAACAGGTGAAACAATGAACATAAAAACTAAAAATATTTTAAACAATACCGCTGATTCGACTTCATGCTTGCTGTGTGACAGTCTTTTGTGTTATATTTTTAGCCCTCTGTATTATTACAGTAAAGCATGGTGGAGCCTGCTGCCCAACGGCTGATGATTCAAAAGTTTAAATGAGACGTGAAGGTTTAAAGCCTTACGAATGTGGCACAACCTCATTGTTGAAAACACCATGAATAGCAGTCCATTATGTAATGGGGGGAAAAGGTAAGAAGGCTGTTTGATTGCACACAGTGTTCTGTCTTCAAAAAGATAAACACCTGCTAATGAGGGATCGCAAATCCTCCTGCTCAATTGAAAATTAAACAAAGATCGAATCACAGCCTGAAGAGCTCCAGTTCTGCGTATATTCCCACATAGCAGAACAGAAAATATCAGTGAATTAAACTTAACTAATTGGTGTATATACTGCAACTTTGTGAAGTAAAAGACAGAATAACATTTAAATTAGATTTGTGCACATCAAGGCCATTATACCTGATGAAAAGCTTATGCGATTGCACCCTATTTTTGAATAGCTCACATACAGGGATGTTTGGGATGACGGGCTTACTGTGAATCTCCACACACTCACTCACACATCAGCTGTGGCAAAATATAAATCCCTCTCATCAAGTCCAATGAATTATGAATTGTCAGTCTCGCCGCTCTTCCATAAATGCATAATATGGAGCACTTTCCAAATCTGCCACATCCACTGCAGGGGATTCCCGACCCTGGACATCTCCCACATTCAGGCATCTCATCCACAAAAGTGATCTATTCATTTTCCCTAACTGAGTGAAATTATTGTGAGCACACATGGCCTCTCTCTGACATTTATATTCTCACACACACAGTCGCAGGCAACTCACATGTTGTCAATTCATACAGCAAATCACTCAATGAAAAGTGAGCCACTCAGTGGAAAGTGAGCTATCACAGAGATGACTAAAACTCATTATTACTTGCACATTCATGTTTGAAGTTTTGTTGTCTTTCAATTCACAGCTAATATGATTTTTGATGTTCTATTTACATTGAATATGAGCCCTAATATGAATTGAGTCACTATAAGACAACAAGGATCCTAAAGGAGCAGCAAGTGTTCAAATAAACAAATATATCTAACAACATTTTAACATTTTGTGACTTCAGCATTACTTGAGCGTCAAACCTTCAGGGCCCTCATTTAAATAATGTTTAAAATAGTGACAGAAACTTAAATATAATATTTTAAATCGTAACCCTAAAAAAAACCCTTTAAGAGTTGTAAAGCAGAACACGACCTATGGGATTAAGAAGTGATTGTTCTCACTTTTTTGTTTTTGTGAAGTCACACACATTACAAAATACCCCAGAATCAATGGCAGAGCCATTAAAAGAATCTCTCTAAAGCCATATGGTAAAACACCCTGCAGACATGACAACTCCAAGGCTTCCATTTCAGAATGAGCCGCTTCTGATGCTAGTAGTATCTAAACTGCTTACACATTTCAAGCAATCTGAATTAGGGCTGGGTATTGATACAGATTTCCCGATTCAATTAGATTCAATATCAATTCATATGGGTTTATTTCAGTTATAATGTCCCTTTTGCTTAAAAATAAAATCCCAGATAATGCTATTAATTATACAGGGGACCCCTTAACTAGGTTCATTAGGAAAATATTAATTTTACTAATTATATTTTATTAATTTTTCATTGTTTTGTTCACATTTTGGCTTTTTAAAAATGAACAAATAAATGTATTCAATCATTAAATAAGATATTATATTTCATAAATTATTTTTGTTACATATTTATTATTAAATTGCATAGGTATTTACATTGATTTGATGAACACTTGCTAAAACCGGTGCTGTCTCTTTAACAAAAAAACAGCATTTCTGAAAACAACACCTTTAAATGAGCGCATGTTAACTAGAGAGGACTCGAATGGCTTTACCTCATCTGTGCGATGCATGATTAGAATTAAATGTTTTTTGTTGTTGTTTTTGATCAACAACTGACTGTAAAGAACAGAAAGGGTATTAAAAGAGACAGTATTCAATGACAAATGGGTTGCGTGGATCTCGTCTTGGACACACATTACACGGAACAACTTTCACTCTCAACACGCTGTGAAAGGATCTCGCTGCTGAACACTTCATGACTAAACTGCACTATTCCTGGTGAGTGAAATGTAAATATTTACCAGCCATTTGCCAAATATATTCACTTTAGTCACATAACGCGAAATTCTGTTGCAAATGCGGGTGATTTCCTCTCATTGCAGTGGAGGGTTGAGCATTGAGTGAAAGATTGATCTTGGGATTTAAGAATCGATATCGAGATCATTCAAATGAAGATCACGTCTAATCGGAAAAACAATATTTTTACCCACACAATCTGAATTATTCTAAAAACAGAGCAAATCTCAAATTTGTATTTCTTCAAAATGGCTTCTACCAGTTATATCTTGCCAGTTATTATCACAAATATCTTTTTTCTTTTTGGTATTAGGATAGAGACATTATATGTTCACATTAACAGTGTGTTATAATGATGCAAAAACAGGAATCAACAATTGTAAAGTTTAAATGAATGTGTGAAGCAGACTGCTCATACACTGAAAACTCCACAGACATTGAGAATCATTTACGTCGTATAAGATGACAAAATAGAGCACTCATCCACTGTGAAGCACGCAGCACATATAGACTTTAATTATATAAATATATAATTAAATCCAAGCATTTGTGCTTTAACAATCACACTGGGCCATGTAGCAAACTGTTTATCTGGAGAAATGAAGCTTCCATCAAAAACACATCGAAATAAAAGCATGATACAAAATAAAAGCCAGATGCCTGAACTTGAATAAATTGTAACAGAAATATATTACAACTGTATAGTAAAATATAATATTCACTGTAGCAATTTAAATAATAATAAACAATGATTAATACATAATCAAAGCAATATATCAAAGGCTGTTTTACTGAATAAAAGTTTGTTAAAAAATGTAATGGTATGTTGAAAAGTAATTGTTCCATTTTCTCTTGTTAAAGGTTTTAAAAAACAATTTGATGATGAAATTAAATAAAACTTTAAAACATGGAATTCTGAAAAAAAAAAAAAAAAAAGAAATAAAAAAGGAAAACAGGATTTGGGAAAAAAATAAAACAGATTTCAGTAAGGCCAAACTTAAAAACACTTCAGCAATGCATACTTCAATGAGAAACCCTCAAAGGAAACATGCCTTTCTTTTAATTTATTTATATTGAAATGTAACTTTGAATAGACTAAAGAAGTCTGTTCAAAAGCATATTTTTGCTGTGGTATCGAAATTGGTATCAAGAACTGTGAAATTCCACTGGTATCGGTATTTTGGCACTGTGACAACACTAACTTGCAGTACCATTTTTCAACCAATTTGGTTTTCATAATGCTTGTAACTATCACACTTCAAATTAAGCTAAGTGATGTTACACATTGCGAGCAAGATCCTGGTGGTTACCGCAAATTTTTTGACAATCAATTTTAGAATAATAACTGAAAAAATAAAAAATTGTAAATTATAAAACAGACCAAAATTTAAGCTGTTATACACTGATAATCTATTCCGACGCTGAAGTTCTGAATGGACAAAAAGAATTAGCATGAACTGCAAAAAGCCCCATGTTCACATTCACTTTCATTAAATGTAAAAAAAAACCAAAAAAAAGAGCAGAGTGAAAGTCCAAACATTTTGCTGTTTAATGGTGATAAATGTGAGCGTGTGGGGTTTGCAATAGAGCCTATAGGTAGGGGTGTAACGATCCATCGATCTGGATCGATGCATCGATCAATTAACCAACGATGCGATGTCATCGATACAACTCGTAAAGTTAAATGTATATATTTTTTAAGATGCACCTTTATTTTTAACACTCTAATGTCAGCCACGTCCGTACTCATTTCCGTCATGTGATGCAGCAACCTTATGATATCCATCTCGGTTTAGAAGCGCTAAATATACTTATCATGTGGGACACGGATGTGCGCTGATTGATTGAAGTTGTGCTCTGCTCTATCTGTGTGTGTGGGCATCAACAGGGCTGCGAGCTCTGGTGACAGAATAGCGCGAAGCGGCTCATGTGAGCGATTAAATCAGGCTTCCCTCAATATCATGGCACATGCTACACATTTGAATTCTACATGAGAATTTTGCTTTTAAAGAGCTTTGGAGCAATTCAACCATGTCAAACGGCTAACTTGTCCTACCAGACATGACGCGATAAGGATCCAGTGACAAGCAATCTGTCTGTCCACACCAGGCGCGACGTAACACCGCGATATTAAAACACTAAAATCAGGATAACTGACAATAAAATGTAGAAAACAGAGCAATTACAGACGGAACAGTCTGTTTATTGAACGCAACTCATTTTTCACACGCACTTTCTTCGGCAAGCCCCGAGGGGATAAATACACAATCAAACATACACAGGGAAAGTTACTTTATGAATCGCATCCTTATTCAGTCTGTTACGATTGTTTATGTTCACGTGGTACTCCAGTTGTTATTTCGCCGATCTCCATGTGACAGGGAAGTGGAGAGAAAGTCAGAATGAGATGGTATGTCTCCCCACTGCCATTCTGAACCACTGTGTGTGTGACAGAGCTCCAGCTGAAGAGAGCGAGACCTGAAGCAAAACATTCGGTAGGTGTCTGACATCCTCTGCCATAATCAAGTTGTTGTGAACTGGCTAGTGTGATGCTGGCTTTAATATACAGTAAAAATAATCATTTTAGACCCATTTGTTGACTGCGCTGGCCAGCGCGACATCGCAGAAATAGAAACCATTCTAAAAATAGAAAGCCCTGTCGCTGTAACTCGTTGTGTTTCACGGCTGGTTAGGACAAAAACTCTGATTAACATGGAAAAGTACCTTTTATCGCATGTCACAACGTCGCGTCAAATCTGGTTAGGACACAGTGTAAAGAGCCCTGACATTCTGAACAGAGCCGACAAGGTAAAGAGAAAACACCTGCTCTACACCCACATCAATTACAAGACTTTTCACATTTTCACGTTAACACCCTTACTAACATATATCACAGTAAACTGTAACAATTTTTCAATACAACTGTGGAAATTGTAGGACTATTTTATATATAAGTTTTTTTTTGTTGTTTTTTTTCCTGTATTATCTGAAGTAGGATACTGGATTTGCACATTTCAGAGAGCTCAATAAAATATTAAAATTATATTTTGGTTGCATTTTTTATATAATAAATGTAACTGATTGTGCAAAATAGGCACGTAATATTGTAATATCGATGACAGGCCCCTGAATCTAATCAAATGGAAATCGTATCGTGGCAGACTTTGAAGTATCAGCAAACATCGGCTCGCTGGCTAAGACAATTTATACAAGATCGTATCGTGATGAAACTGCCAATTCACACCCCTACCTACAGGCTACTGGTTTTGTAAGGACTAACAAAGTTGGTATATAAATGCTAAGTGCTTAAAAATAAGCTGTTAGTTGGTTCTCACAACAATAATAAAAAAAGTAGTTTCCCAAGTGAATTAAGAGATGGGAGGACTACACCAATGACCCCGTTTACATGCACATTAGAAAACGGTTTATTCCAGGTTTTTGCAGAAAGCATTCTGAAACGTCATGTAAACGAGAATGTCATTTTCCTTACGTCATTTAAGGGATTAAAAGAAAGCGGTTTAAAACACTTAGGTTTCTCCCGGCTTATGTGGCCATGTAAAGACATAATCAATGTTCTGATGGCTGTTTGAAGAGTGTGCGTGCATGGAACAGACAGAATAACTATGTCAAAGGATGGAGCCCTCTCATAACAACAAGTAAACACAGTGGAAAGAATTTTACATTTAAAATTTCTGGGAGTATTTTAAAAATATCTACTACTGTGCCTAACATCCGCGTATATTTGCTGAAGTATATTAGTGGAATCTCAGAGTTCGGCATAAGAGGGAAACACCACTATTGCAGCGCTATTCCGTTGCAGGTCACATTGAAAATTTGAGGAGACAAACACAGCCACAACTCTGGAATATCTGGAAAAAACTGAAGCAACAGAGAAAAAGAGTGAAATCTTCCTCGGATGCCATGTTTGTTTTTTACAAAAGCAACATGAAGAAATTACATTGCTGTGGATAAAGCTGCTAACTGATCGAGTCGCATGTATGCGGGGGCAAAGAGAAAGCCTCTGTTGCCTCTCAGCCTTCAAGTGCACCATACTGTGGCAGGGCGGAGGGCGGATCGTCATATTATACAACCGGCCCCTAATTAGGCTGATTAGGGGGCCTGGGTAGCTCAGTGGTAAAAGACGCTGGCTACCACCCCTGAAGTTCACTATTTCGAATCCCAGGGTATGCTGAGTGACTCCAGCCAGGTCTCCTAAGCAACCAAATTGGCCCAGTTGCTAGGGTGGGTAGAGTCACATGGGGTAACCTCCTTGTGGTCGCTATAATGTGGTTCGTTCTCGGTGGGGCGCGTGGTGAGTTGAGCGCGGATGCCGCGATGGATGGCGTGAAGCCTCCACACGCACTATGTCTCCGTGGCAACACGCTCAACAAGTCACGTGATAAGATGCGCGGGTTGATGGTCTCAGACGCGGAGGCAACTGGTATTCATCCTCTGCCACCCGGAATCACTACACCACCACGAGGACTTAAAACCGCACTGGGAATTGGTCACCCCAAATTGGGTGAAAAAAGGGGAAAAAGAAAAAAGAAAAAGAAAAAAGAAAAAAAAAACAAATTTGGCTGATTAAGCCCGAGAGGGATAAGGCCGACCGGAGACGGCAGTGCAACAGAGAGAGAGTTACGGACAGCTGTCCGACACCTGTGTGTGTGTGTTTGTCTTTTTGGTTAAGTTTATCATTAAATTAACATTTATATTGTCAAGCCGGTTCTCGCCTCCTCCTTTCCATTGAACTGTGTTAAACAAACAAACTCAATATCATGTCCAACCAGAGGAATTAGGGATGTCAAAAGTACCAGTACTTATGTACCAAGTTGATACTAAAGTATAAACGATGTAATAATACAAGTGTTTATATAGTACCAGTAGTATTGAGCACCGACTCAATTTGATACCCACATGCTGCCTGACTGAAACGAGACTGCTTTCAAATGCTCACACAGGAATTTGACATATTTGGGAAAAAAATGAACGACCAATTAATCAAAATTAACAGGTCCTACTGTGACTATTTAACTGCAAAACAAATGCTATTTAATTAAATATATATACTGTCTGCATTTGCTGTGGGCTTTAATAAGTGTAAAACTACCTTATCTGAAAAGCCTTCATGTCGGAAAAAAAATAAATAAAAATCTTAATTCTACTTGACAGAAATATGTTACTGTATAGTAAAATTTTATATTCACTAATATATTATAAAATGTATTGTAAATATAGTATTCGCAATAATAAGTATAATATTAATAATAATGTTGAAGCAATATATCACAGCAAGAGTGCTGTTTTAGGGTTGGCTATAAAGGCTTGCTAGGGTTGCTAAGAGAGACTACAGGGACAGAGTGGAGTCAGACTATCGCAGCTCCGACGTCAAACGCATGTGGAGTGGTCTGAGCAGAATAACAGTCTACAAAGGCAAGAAAAGCAGTGATGTGGATACATCTGCCTCATTACCAGATGAGCTCAACACCTTCTATGCTCGTTTTGAAGCAGACAACAATTTTCCTGCTGTGAAAATTCCCACTGACCGTAACAGCTGCCCTCTGGCCCTAACAGTACCTGAAGTCAGTAGGTCTTTTAAGAGGGTCAATGCTCGTAACGCACCAGGTCCTGATGGCATTCTCAGCCGTGTCCTAAAGGTTTGTGCTGACCAGTTAGCGGATGTTTTTACCAACATCTTTAACATCTCCCTAAGTTTGACAGTGATCCCCACATGCTTCAAGAAGACCACCATCATCCCTGTCAAGAAGAAAACTGCTGTCTCCTGCCTGAACGACTACCGCCCTGTAGCACTGACCTCAGTTATAATGAAGTGCTTCGAGCGCCTCTTCAAAACCCACATCTGCTTTTCCCTCCCAAACACCCTGGACCCCTTTCAGTTTGCATACTGGACAAATAGATCCACAGATGAAACCGTCACAATGGCCATGCACTCAGCCCTTACACACCTGTAGAAAAGAGACACCTATGTGCGATATTTAACTTTTCAAGGCTAAAAAAAAAAAAAACAAAAAAAAAATGTTTTAATAGCATATCATCCATTTTTGCTGTGGTCTAAAAATTTGTATTGAGAATCGAGAAATTTTACTGGTACTGGTACGGACTACCTGTCATGACAACCCTAAAAGTAATATTGCATTAAGTCTCTGTGCATCCAATCATTTTTAGGATTACTCCAAAAAAAAAAAAAAAAAACATTTAGAATACCCAAACACCTCTCACTTGTGTGATAATTTTATTTATTACACGGCTCTTTGGAATACTTGATTCTGATTGGTCAATGGCAGCATCTAGTGGTTTGATATTTCTGAGTAATAAACGCAAACCTACATGTCAGACCGCTCATCTGGATATCTTCATTACTACTTCTCGGATCACTGTGCGATCTCTACAAGTAAGCTAATTTCAACTCAAATCCATATTTCATGTGCATTTATTTATTTATGTGGCAAGTAGTCTTTTAATGAGCTGGATAATGAGCAGACAGATGACAATAAACACCAACAGAACTCAGACACAAACCAGAGGTGGATTTCAACTGTTTAGCTATTAATTTCTTCTCACATAATTACATAATTTCAATGCAAATCAATATTTTATGTCCATGTATTTATTTATTTGTTTAGTAGCCATGTAATAAGCAGGATAATGTACAGTCAGGTGCTATCATAAAATAACCCCCTTCAGGCTGATACAAGACCACTCCGCTTCACGGAGACCATCCAGTTTGGGTTTATTATGCGATATCAACTGGTTGATTGAACTTTGTCCCTTACTTAAAGGGATAGCTCACCTAAAAAATTAAAATTCTCTCATCATTTTCTCACCCCCATGATTACCAAATGTGTATGACTTTCTTTCTTCTGCTGAACACATTTGAAGAAAAATAGAAAAATATCTTAGCTCAGTAGGTCCTTAAAATGCAAGTAGATGGTGCAAGTGAAAGTTCCAAAAATCACAAAGTCAGCATAAACGTCATCCATATGACTCAAGCGGTTAAACAAATGTCTTCTAAAGCGATATCACTTTTGGTGTGAAAAAGATCAGTATTTCAGTACATTTTAACTATAAACCATCACTTCCAGTAAGCTTCAAGAGAGCACCGAGTTCACGTGATCTCTTGTGTGACGTATACGCGTAGGCAAGTTACTGACGTAATCTCACGTTCTCCTCTTGGTTGAGACATCCAGAATAACCACACAAACACACCATTGTGAGAAAACAAACAGATACAAACACAGATTTAAACAAAAACCAATGAAGCTTCTGTACAGCATTCCTCCTACTCAGTTGTAAACAGTGTTGCTCTTTCAGGTGTCACACATGCGTCAGTTCTCACGTGTCTCAAGTGCCAATGTGATTACGTCACACACATGATTTATATTTAAAAAGCACTTAAAAAAAATACATTCTACACCAAAAGTGATCGTGTAGTTTAGAAGAAATTAATTTAACCGCTGGAGTCATATGAATGACGTTTATGCTGACTGTCTGTTCTTTTTGAGCTTAAAAAGGTCTGATCACCATCCACATTCATTTTAAGGACCAACTGAGGTCCTTCTTCAAATGTTTTTCAACCTGCACCTTTACGCTGTTTACAATGTGCTTAAAGTGTAAAACAATTATTCTGCACAATTTGCTGGTCAATTTTGTCAGTGCAATATTTATACTGTTTACCCTTTTTTTCAGCATGGGTATGGCCAAGATTTTCGACAAAGGACAACAGGCTAAAAGCCAGGAACTAAAAAAAAGGTCCAGATTATTTTATCCATCATCAATGCATGCACTGTTTAAACTTCATGACAATCAGATGAGAAAGTTCAGAGACAATAAACAATATATTCTATGCCCAGTGTTTGTAGATACTAGAATAAAAAAAATAAAATTAAAAAAAACATTGCAAATGTATTGGCTTAATGTTTGCAACTGTTAGTATTCTTATTGGTACTTGAGATTTAGAATTTAACTTGTATTTCTAGCTATCTGCTTTGATTGTCTCAAACAAAATACCATTCAACTTTCCAGTTAGTTGGTTTGGTATATAAGCACCTGCAGAAAATAATAATAAAAATAGAAATAACATTTTAAAAAATGTTTGGTCTTTGTCAATTAAAAGGAAATATATCATGCCAAATCAGTTGTACTTTTCTGTGATGTGTGTGACTGTCACAAATTGTGAATAGTTATAGAATTGTAGTGAAATGTGTATTGCAGTGATAGAAAGATCAATAACTAAAACAATATTTGCTTTACAAAATGTTGTGTGTTACACATACACACAACAAACTACTGAAGTAGCACTTTAATCTGGTTGAAATAACCCAATTAGTACTCATCACCACTTCTTAAAAAACGCCTAGGAACAAATCCTTTTTGACAACTAAAGCTAATAATGTATTTCATTATCCATTCTTAACTCATACGCAAATATTTTTTCCAATACAGTTAGTGCTAATATTTGAACGATTTAGCTTACAGGCTTTTTTGAGATTCAGTACATCCGGAGTACTTTTTGAATGAAAAATAAGAGTTTGTTTGGTATTAATACATACATTCACAAAATCAGACCCTCTTCAATCAGTGACTCCTATAAAACAGCCACAACCTGATCTGATCTGCTATGCTGATAACTGATGCCCTTATTTTGGGGGGCCTATCTTTAGTCACTTATGTAACATTTGTTTTCAATTTGGTAAAAAAATAGTTTTAGAAATAATTAGACATATTAATGCATATAATTTAATGAACTCTGATATCATAACTGAAGGAACCAACTTCAATACTAATTTGTGTATAATAATAGATTAGAACCAAACTTAATACTTCTTGTCTTTTAAACAAAATTTCAATTATAAATTTACCTAAGTGGAATGGTGTAGTGAAAAAAAAAAAAAAAAAAAAAAAGAGCCAAATGCATTCACTTCTCAGTCCCAGAATTTCCATAATATATTGCCGCTCCATGTGCTATGTTAAAAATGATTGGGCTTTGTTATGATTATCAACTGATTTCAGGTTCCAAGCCACATAAACATTTCAAACAGTCTGTCTACTGCGTACAGTGGTCCATCTTAAAAGCACCATAATCCTGCCATTGGTTCTAAACACAGGTCAGGCTGTGACGAACACTGAGCTGAAAATGCAATGAGTCACAGGTGGCTTGAAGAGAACTGGTGTCGTTTCACACTCTGTGCAAGTGAAAAGTCATGAGGCCACACATGAGACACAGCATTGACTGGAACATCACGAAAAACTTAAAAAAAAATAAAAAAATATATTAAAAAAATAATCGTCACAGTAGAAAAAAAAAACAAAACACATAGCTCCTTTTAAATAATAATAATAATAATAATAATAATTTTTCTGTATTCTGTATTTTTGCATAGCAATGAATTGAACAGAATTACCTGTATGGGTGATATGAAGTAAACTTCTGTTTATTTCATACTGACAATTACTGTGATAGTGACTGATGATAACCTTACACTCTCTCACTTTCGAGGTCTGTAGAGGAGGATATCAAATAAAGAAACAAACACCTAAAAACAAAACATAACCCTAGGGTAAAAAATAGTGATGCCACCTTTTTGTTAAATACACAATAAACAACAAGTAATGTTTTAGATACATGATGCCAAATTCACAGCAAAATTATTACAGCCCATTTCCCTCCCACAACAATTGTAAAAAATGGTGACACTTTACAATAAAACATTACATGTAAACACTGGTTATTGCATTAGGTATCATGAACAAACAATATTTTTACAGAACTTGTTCATCTTGGTTCATTTTTAATGTATATTGTTCAGTGTTAGTTCATAATGCATTAACTAATGTTAACAGATAGGCCTAAAATATATTTAAAATGTGTAAATGTATGTAGCAACCACCTTATATACAACTTTACTGTAAAGTGTTCCCTAAAAAAAATTAAAAAAAAAAAAATTTAAAAATTAAAACAACAGGTATAAATTGCATTCTTTAAAATCTTGCCAATGCAGCATTTCTTTTTTTTTTTTAAATGGCTGTTTATAATGAGCCCGGGAGCAGGATCGTGAGTAAGAATGAAATCTCAGAATCAGAAAGCGTGAATAAGTGTTAAAGTCAGGTGTCTCACACAGTGTACCATAACTCAGACAGAAAAAAAAAAAAAAAAAAAAAAAAGGGAAAAAAAAAAAATTCATAAAACTTACACCAATTGACCATTCGGTGTTCAAGAATTGTTCATCAACCAATATAAAAGTTGAATGCACCTACACACACACGAATGTCTGTGTTCAATGTTGTGCAACATTAAAGTGTACTTCGTCAGCTCTCACTGATCATTTGCGGGCACAGATTTTTTTACTTAAATTATACAGACTCAAAGGCAATCAAATTCCATGAATTAAAAAGCCAATAAATTAGTAAATATCGAATGGTCTGATGGCACAATATGAGCTGTTCTGTATGTATTCTAAAAGCGCTCTACACTGTATAACAAAATCATAAGCCAAAGGATAATTCAAATGTATTTGTCATCACACTTGAAATATTCATAATTACAAAACTGTCATACATTAACATTAAAAGGCAATAGCAGACATGAGCTAGAATTTAATATTGCCTCAATTTAAAGTGGGACAAAATGGAGTTAGATTTAGGAGCTTGCAGATGTGGCGTAACCTGGCAAAAACCATTTACTTTTTTCCCAGTTTGAAAATCTTATTTCCAAGTGTCATTACAGCTCTCATGTAAGGGAGAACTGATGCTACTATTCGAAGAACAGATGCTCAACTTGGAAGTCAAAATAAAGTCTGAACCTGGTCATACTGAAACCTCAGTTCATGAGCGTAACTGGAACAGTGCACACATTCAAAACACTAAAATCACTTGAAGCACAAAGTGAAAGGCCTTATATGCAAATACAGAGAGGATTTAATACATATTTGTTAGTGAAAACATGACGCTCATTTCAAATTTACTTATTTATCATTTATATTTATTATTCACTGGAATATTGCCTTTATTTCCAATATGTGTAGGAACAAGTCAGGATGACCAGGGGCGGATCTACCGGGGTGGCATAGGGTGGCAAATGCCACCCTAAGAAAAAGCATTGCCACCCCAGCATAAGTATCCAAATGTATTAAAAATAAATGTAAGTATATTATCATTGATTTTGACATTGTGTAGGTGTTTATTCATGTCAAACTTTCTAAACTCTTACCAAATGCACAAATGACTACAGACCCATTGATTGATTACAGCATCATCCAATCCCATCATTGTTTACAGCAGCAGCCAATCACAGCATCGACCAATTGCCTACCTACTATTGCAGCACGTGTACAGTGTTTGGGCTCTCGCTGGTTGATGAGCTTATTTCCTCAACAACAATGACCACATGGACAAATATGTAAAAAAAAAATTTAAAAAAATAAAAATAAAAGGTAAAAGATGAATTTCTCAGTTGTTTCAAAGTATTCACTGAATGATTATTAGATACATCGCTGTCAGTTATGGGTTGAGATGGGTGAGACATGTCCTCACCACTTTTTGAAATAGCTGTCATCATATATATGTATAATCCCGTCGAAACGTTTCCAGTTCTGGAGTTGGAGTTTCTATTGCATCTGTGTGTGTTTTGACTGGCGATCCGGCACTGGAATGTGTTATTTTGTATGTTATGATAAGTGTTTGTTGCAGCTGTTATCAGTGTCGTTTAGTGTCAGCAGTTTTTCCGCAGCTCGCGCTCTTTTCCATGTCTCCAATTCGCGACCACATTGTTTGTGTGTATGTAGTGTGTGTTTGTGTGTGTTGTCTTTTTATCTTTCTCGCCTTCTCTCTTAATTGCTCTCAGGTGTGCGGTAACCAGGTGAGCTGATTGTTGATGGGGCGCAACGGTGCGCAGTGTGTTTCCTCCCTATATAAACTGAGTGTTTCATGGTTGGGTTGTGTGATGGGAGATGGTTGTTCGTGAACTGTGTCATCTCACTCATGGGCGCGCAGGTGCATATTGACTTTTTTTCCAGGTTCCCACTGCTGGAGCGGAGAGTTTGTGGTTGTCGCCGTCTGAATTTCGGAGTTTGCTGTTCTATCATATACAGAACCGTCAATAAATGTGTCTGTGTTTCCGCTACTCTCGTCTCCAAACATCTCTTATTGCATTTTATTTTTAAAGTGTAACACCCATCCACTGACCACTAATAAAATCTTGTTTTATTAAAACAAAAAGTTATATTTGGGCAAATTAGAGTCCAAAACCTCTAAAAACTAAAGGCAAAAAGTTACCACTAGATCAATCAGTCATGTTTTTAATGAAAGTGCTAATCTACACTACCATTCAAAAGTTTAGGGTCACTTACTCATTCTTTATTTTTTTTTTTTTTATTTTTTTTTTCATATTTTAGAATAATAGTAAAGTCATCACAACTATGGAATAACAAACGGAAATATGGGAATTATGTTGTGACTATAAAAATCCAAAATAAATCAAAACTGTGTTATATTTGAGCATCTTCAGAGTAGTCACCCTTTGCCTAGAATTTGCAGACATGTACTCTTGACATTTTCTCAACCAACTTCTTGAGGTATCACCCTGGGATGCTTTTTAAACAGTATTGAAGGAGTTCCCATCAATGTTGGGCACTTATTGGCTGCTTTTCTTTATTATTTGGTCCAAGACATCAATTTCAAAAACTTTATTTTTTAATAAAATTTTAGTTTTGTAATTAAATAAATGTATATGGTGGCACAATTATATTTTTGTCTACAAAACAAATTTCAAACATTTAAGCATACGCCTTCAGATCAAAAGATTTTTAAGATCATGAGAAACATTTCAGGCAAGTGACCCCCAAACTTTTGAACGGTAATGTGTGTGTTGATCTACTGATTAAAAAAATCCCAAGACTGATAGTGGCAGATGTAGAGATGAAATAACCATATTATGTGAAATATTTATTTGGGCGCTTGAATCGGTCACTAAGTACGACTGTTGATTGAAACAGGTAATTTAAAAGAATCTTTAACTGTGCATAACATAAGTAATATTCATGAGTTTTGCAGTACTGCCCCCCACAGTACAATTTTCTGTACAGTTTATTTTAACTTAGACCTAACTTTGTGTTAATCTTCGCTTTCAAATTGATTATTCCAGCTGTTACAAAGGTGATAGGCCTACAGGACTTTAGCAGAATAACATGGGATATGCATGCATTTTCCATCCATGGGTACACTTAATAAAGGTGGTGACATTTAGTCCAGATTGCCGGTTCTATATGTGAAGCTTAGGAACATTTATAATTTGTTGATGTGTTTAACAGACAATGTCTTGGCACTCTGAAGATATTAATTTTGTTACTTAATTTATTTTTTTATGTTGGCAAATCAGTATCAAAATAGTTACTATGTGGTTCCTGTTGAAATGCAGTTGTATCACAAATTCATGGACATTTAAAATTATATAGTGACTCCAATTAATGAACTAGTACTTGTTGCAATGAAGCTTGGTACCTTAATCCATAAGAACTACGCATGGCCACTTGCTTTGGTGTTGCCACCCCTCAAAATCTGCATGCCACCTCATAAAAAAATATCTAGATCCGCCCTGAGGACGACTAAATGAAAACCCAACAATATGTTACAGTGTATTTGCTTAGCAGCACAGGTTTGATGACCTTGAATTTAGCGTTTAAACATGACCCTTTACCCCCTGCCAGGGCTGAATTTTTCTGGCCGAAATGTGCTTGATTTTTAAAAAAGTCGAAGAGCTACAAGCACCATATCCTACTCATGAACCAACAAGATCCCTTTCATATCCCTAGTGCTTACAATTTGTTAAATGCATGTGTCTAAATGTAAATTATGCAGTTTTTGTTTTTTAAGTATATCACTCAGAACTTAAACTAAGATCTTTGTTTAAACTTTGCATCTTGCGCAGGAACACAAAAGGAAGAGTTAATCCATCCACATTCTATTTAGGGCACAACTTCTGGGACGAGCATCGGCCCCCTTTTCAACTGTTTAAAACAGTCAGAATACATCAATGATTAAGTGTGTAATGTTGTGTTTCACTTTAGTAGAAACATAAAATTCTTAACAGCACTACAAGTGTACTGTAAACTGGCTAATGTCCTGTTTCCTCAAATGTAAACAGTTCCCTGCAGTAGTGACAGCCCATAAAAAAAATATTGATATTATTCTACACACACAAATTTCTATTAAATATATTTCTGTAAAATTTAACAGGACACCTGTCCATCTTTATATAAACTGCAAACTGGAGGGAAAATTTCCTTAGATTCCAAGACTTTAAAACTAGGCCACACTATTGTGTTCTCCTTAAAACATCCAGAAATCTAAACATCTAAATTACTAAAAAAGGTTCAACTAAAATGTTATAGCAAATACAATAATTTCTCGCCCCATCACAGTGAAAGAGTCACTGAACTATTAAATTTGTGAGGCAGCAGTGAACTGACCCTGCACTGAGACCTGGCCAAACTACTAAAAAATACTAACGCCATCAGATTCATGTTGTTACAAACTGTGTGGACTTGCTCAATGCATAAATCTGATTCATCATCACTTGCATAAACCTCCTAATACACCAGCAAACGCGTCTAGCTGGTGTATTAGGAGGTTTATGCGAGTGATGATGAATCAGATTTATGATATGTAATGATGTATCAGGAGTGTGCTGGTGTTTTAGGAATATGATGTTTTGTATTGGAGTGTGATATTATGTTTATCAAAAGTGTGATGTTTGTGGTGGTGTATTAGGAGTGCGATGTGTCAGGAGTGCAAAGGTGTAATGAGAGGGTGAGTATGATGGAGTGTGATGGTGTGTATCAGGATTGTGATCAATTATGATAGTGTATCAGTTGTGTGATAGCATATCAGTTGTGTGATGGTGTTTTAGGTGTGAGATGTGTGTGACGGTGTGTCAAGAGTGGAGTGGTGTATTAAGAGTCAGAGTTTGATGATGTGTATCAGGATTGTGATGGTCTATCAGGTGTAGTGAGATGTGTGTGACGGTGTGTCAAGAGTGCAATGGTGTATTAAGAGTCGGATTATGATGGTGTGTATCAGGACTGTGATGGTATATTATTTGTGAGATGTGTGTGATCTGTATTAGAAGTGTGATAATGTATTAGGAGTATGATGTGTCAGGAGTGCAAGTGTATTAAGAGTCAGGGATTCATGGAGTGTGATGGTGCATATCAGGATTTTGATGAACTGTGATGGTATATCAGTTGTGTGAAGGTGTGTATCAGGATTGTTATGGTGTATTAGAAGTGAGATGTGTGTGATGGTGTGTCAGGAGGAGTGCAATGATGTATTACTATTGAGTATGATTAGTGTAATGGTGTGTATTAGGATTGCTTTGGTGTATTTGCAGTGAGATGTGGTGATGGTGTGTCAGAGTGCTATGACGTATCAATGTGATGGTGTACTAGGAGTGAGATGTGTGTGATTGTGTCAGGAGTGCTAAGACGTAATAATAGTTGGAGTATGATGGAGTGTGATGGTGTGTATCAGGATTGATATGGTGTATTAGGTTTGTGATGGTGTACTAGGAATGAGATGTGTGTGATGGTGTCAGAAGTGCAATGAAGAGTGTGTATAATGGAGTGTATCAGGTTTATGATGGTGTATTATGTTTGTGATGGTGTACTAGGAGCGAGATGTGTGTGATGGTGTCAGAAGTGCAATGAAGAGTGTGTATAATGGAGTGTGATGGTGTGTATCAGGATTG
Organism: Myxocyprinus asiaticus; assembly: GCF_019703515.2. Taxonomy (NCBI): domain Eukaryota; kingdom Metazoa; phylum Chordata; class Actinopteri; order Cypriniformes; family Catostomidae; genus Myxocyprinus; species Myxocyprinus asiaticus. Next base: position 25,780,892 of record NC_059344.1, read on the forward strand.
ATATGGTGTATTAGGTTTGTGATGGTGTACTAGGAGTGAGATGTGTGTGAAGGTGTCAGGAGTGCAATGAAGAGTGTGTATAATGGAGTGTGATGGTGTGTATCGGGAGTGTGATGATGGATCAGTTGTGTGATGGGGTATTAGGATCAGAGTGTGTGCTGATGAATTGATCCTACCTGTTCTCTGGAAATACAGGGCAGAGAAGGTCTGCGGGGCATCTTACAACTGCCATAATAGCTGCATGACGTTTCTCCCAAAGAAACACAGCTGGACCTTCTCCTGGGTCTAATGACGGGAACTTTGTCCTCCGCATTGGGAGTTCTGTTGGCCGTCTCCCTAAGTGGGCAACCGTTATCAAAACAGAGCGCCAGGAGAGAGCCGGAGACCCCGGCCATGCACGCCAGCACCGGCCTGAGAGATGGAGACAGACAGCTGAGGCTGGTGAAGGACAGCAGCCACACCAGGCTTGCGAACACCAGGATCAGCACGCTGTGTTTGAGTTTGAGAGTGGGGATGAGAGTGAGCAGACCCACACAGCCCAGCACAAACAGTAACCTGCCCATCATCTGCATCTGCTGGTGCTCCTCTCCCCATTGCAAAAAGCGCAAAACCATGTAATCCCCCAAGTAGCATGATGCTGGTAAAGACAAAAGCCAACATCTGCTGCTTTCCCTCTTTTTCCTCCTCAGATAGAGGGTCAGGAAGAAATACGCACAGCCTATGCTGAATAATGGACTGATGGACTGGGAGAAATCAAACAAAAAAGTCCGCAGCTCCGAAATGCCGTGTTCACTTTGAAAGCTCTTAGAAATTAAAAAGGAGAGCGCCAAGACTGCCAGCGCTCCCACGTAGAGAGCCGAGCCTCGGAGTAGTTTGGAGCTGAGGATGTCCTCATTGCAAATCCTACAGACGGTGAATAAAAAGCCCCTTTGATGGTCTTGTTTTAATGGAGTGACGCAGCTCTTCACATAGCCGTTCCTGAAGCTCTCCGCGCTGTTTGCATTGCCAACAACACCACCGTGCTGTCGGATTTTGCTGTGCAAAACCTCTCCTTCCTCCCGCAGAGCCATGTTGTCCTCCTTCGGTGCCCTTCAAGCTTTCATTCCTCCGAAATAAATCCTCCGCTTGTCAACGTTTCACTACATGACGGCAAACGCGCTCAGGCATTTTGGCCAGGAGGAAAAGAGGGTGAAATGTTGTTGTTTTTTAAGCAGACTCGAGCTCTATGTCGCCGTCTAGGTGCGACAGTTTGTAACAATGACCACAGCGCGAGACAGGCACGCGCGCTCTGCAGGCAGCCAAATTGCGCGCGCCTTGAATTGACGTGTATTCTCCATTGCAGGCAGCTTTTCTAAAGTTATTGCTCTATGGACATTTATGAAATGCTATAGAAGACAGTATGACATGTGCAAAAAACAAACAAAACAAAAAGTCTGAAGCACAACGCTAGAAAGGCGTTTAGAAACATTTCAAGGAATGTGTGTGACGTCTCTCCATTCGTTGTACTTTAAGTTTGATTATAGGCCTGCACAGCATAATATTAATAACGTACTGTACACTCCCCAAAAATATTTTAACCAGTTTTTAAGATTTATGCATTTCAATTTCGTAACAAAATTGCATTAAATTGAACTGTGTAGCCTAATGTTCAACTAAATTAAATTAAGAACTTATAATTTGTACTTTTTATTGTATTTTATTAAAGATAATTCAATTCCATTTGATGGAATTTTATGAAATTTAAATGTGTAAATCTGAATTTGTATTTATTTAATTTTTTTCCACATTTATTTTGAGTGTATAACAGAACTAAGTCACTAGTCAGTAATGTAAATAGTGTTGCTTATTCAGTAAATCATTTGCAGCTTTGCTGATGCTCATGAAGCAACAGAGGCCCTCTCGTTTTAGTGCAAGCACCACAAGAGGTCACTAACATGGACATAATATGACAAAGCTTTTTTATACATTACCATATCCCTTTAGGCTTTATGGTATCAGGTATAAAGTAAAACTGTAGCAACAGGTAGTTCTGGAGCTTTTATTTGCCTGGTCAGAAAGAGCTAGGTCTAATTGTTAAGATCATAAGATTCTGTTAAATTATGGAAATATGAAAGAAGAAAAAACACGACTTGCCCATGATCATTTGTCCTTATCCAATCAACACCTTTTCCTTTCCCTATGCTAAAAACCATGTTGTAAAGTGGGGGAAATCTCTAAGATACCAATGCTTCGGGTAGAAAGAACCCGAATTAAAAATACTTTCCACTAAAGCAAGAAAACAAAGACTGGATTGTTTAATAGGCTTAAAATGGCTCACATTTGTAAAAATTACACAATTTAGGATTTTATGACATTTGAATATATTCTATATTGATGAGCAAAAACAATCCATGTACTTGGCTAAATGTTGGCAATTGTGGTTCATTCATTACAGTTCAGTTATTCTCAGTTTCAAAAGATAGAGATGCTGTTTCCGTAATGCATTGAAATTTACCTCTGTGCTGTATTCCCCATAGCTATATAAAGTGCTTTTCCATGATTTCAACTGCATAAGTGAAGTTGTGGTTGAATAGACAAGTCAATAAAACTGCCAGTGGTTCTCGTGTAAGGATATTATTCACACTAATCTATCTTACAAGCTTATATTGGACTGGTAGACAAGCAAGGGGCTGACATGACACTTGTTCAAAAATGTATAAATTAGGAGGAAAAAAGGCTAACTTTAAAATAAAATAACCCATTAGGAATTTGTTTTCCTTTAATAGACTGTGAATATTTTCACCAGAGATAATGCATCATTGCAGACTTTTCAAATGTAACCCCTTAAAACTCAACCAGGATGCGTCTAATTTGAGATGACTTTCTTAGTTTAATTTTCTCAGCGGTGAAAATGCATCACTAAACGCTCACTCAGACCATTTTTATGAGGCAGAAAGGAGGCATGTGAATATTGGCCCTGTCCCAATACCCCCACTTGCGGTTTTGGTCTTGCCTACTTACCCACTTGTCTTACGTATTTCCGATGTTTGGCCACTAGTGTGTAAGTAGACGTGAAGACTGTGAGTGTGTGTGGATGACTTTTGATTGCACGGTGGGACACTGGTAGACTTAAAGATGTTGGTGCTGGTTGCAACAGCTGTTTTTGTCTTTTCACTCAGCTGAAGACTGATTGTTTTTGGTAGCAGTGACTGTTATAGCCTACTTATAATAATAAATAACTGAAATTTTTACACATCTTTTCATTTATTAATACACTATTGGTTATTGGAAGTGTACTGTGCTGTAGAAAATATGTATTTTTTTTAAATAATGTATTTATTGTGTGAAAATAATTATAAATGTTCATTATTTTTTACTCATTTTGATTTTCAATACTTTGCACATTAAAAAATGTTTAATTGTAAAATTGTCATCCATAACTGCTGTAAAATATGAAATATAAGCAATTTATTTCTACTTTGTTTCTCAATACACTGCATAAGACTTAAAGTAAAAAAATAAAACTTTATAAACCTGTGTGATCCACTAATAGCTACTAATACAAACCATTTAAATTATATTCTTTGGCTTGTCATTAAGACGACCAAAGACTGCTTTACACAACTTACCAGTATGTGGTTTCATACAACAAATAAAAAGCATTAAAATGTATATTTTAAATACATAAAAATGAGAAAGAACCTGGGGTAGTAGTTGATACATTTTTAATCTTAAAACAACATTTACTAGACCGCATATTGTATGCTACACTGGCTGATAAAGGACCAAAATTACCAGCAGTATTAGGCAAGAACAAAAAAAATAAATAAGGTGATTACTGTGCGAGAATGATAACAAAGAGGTATATAAATATACACATAAATAATATTTTTAATTATGATGCTGATATTAAGTCATCCCAAACACATTATATAATGTTGATTATTTTCATTTATACTCAAATAAATATATGCTTCACTTACATTTCACTATCTGATTATAATAACTTGTGTTGAAAAACTTCCCTTGACGTCATCATGGCGAAAATACACCGATCACTCGGGTAGGCGGGGTGTGGCTCCTGTCATGATGAACTCTGGGATACACTTAGCCTGAAAGACTGCTCCGAAGCGGTATTCGCACTAGTGTGGATTTAGTGTGGGTTAAGTGCACTGAGCCTTGGCATGTTTTAGACATGGGACAGTTTTGAACACTTACTTCCTGCACTCAAGTAGCCAAGACCGCAAGTGTGGGTATTGGGGCAGGACCATTGTCTTGGTTAGTGGGGGGCCTTGGAGTCAAAAAGGTTGAGGACCAGTGCCTTAAAACACACCAAAATGACCTAAATAACAAAGGCCAATTTCAATATGTCTGTTATTTCTATATTTCTTTTATTTTTTATTTGATCCCCTTTTCTCCCCAGTTTGGAATGCACATTTCCCACTACTAACTAGGTCCTTGTGGTGGTGCAGTTAGTCACCTCAGTCCAGGTGGTGGAGGACAAGTCTCAATTGCCTCTGCTTCTGAGACCGTCAATCCGCGCATCTTATCACATGGCTCGTTGTGCATGACACCGCAGAGACTCCCAGCATGTGGAGGCTAATGCTACTCTCTGCGATCCATGCACAACTTACCACGTGCCCCATTGAGAGCGAGAACCACTTAATTGCGACCACGAAGAGGTTACCCCATGTGACTCTCCCCTCCCTAGCAACCGGGCCAATTTGGCTGCTTAGGAGACCTGGCTGGAGTCACTCAGCACACCCTGGATTCGAACTCACGACTCCAGGGGTGGTAATTAGCATCAATACTTGCTGAGCTACCCAGGCCCCCCTGTTATTTTTATATTTAACTTTCTTTTTTTTTTTTTCTTCTTTTTTTATTGCATCCACAATTACAGCAATTCTCAAAAAAATGTTGCATAGGCCTATATAATATACAAAAATTATACTAATTATATTAATCATTCCAAATGATAAATTAATTATGAGGAGAAAGTTTCCTTTTTATTAGGATTTTAAGTTTAAATGCTAAAACTATTAGTTCCAATTACTAGAACTCAAACTGCTTCTGAAATCCCCTTAATATCTAAAAAGGCATGTATTTTGGCTAATAAATAACCGTAATAAAATATGTATCTTCTAATTTAGAAAGCTTCTATGTGTCAGAAAACGTGATTCAGTGTTTCAAAGCGTCAGTGTTTATAATTTTTCTCATGTAACTTTTGAATAACTCGAAACTGAATAATACTTAATTGTAAAAACACAACATAACCAAAAAATAAATAAAATAAAATACAACACAACTTTAGACACAAACATAACGGATAGATGCAGCATGCTGTATAGCGCGTTTTTAACTTTAATGTGTTTTGTCCCTTCTGGCTCCCTGTAGTATTGATGTGGCGAATTCAGTCAGGTTCCACGTCATTCCGTAGGATCAGAATCTCTCCAGACACGGATGCTCATACAGAAGAAGAGAGAGACTTGAGGCCTGTCTAAAAGGTAATAAATTATGACCTTAACAGGCAAGCACATTAATAAAATCTAAATATGTTGCTATTTTGAGCTGCCTCGAGCACTGAATCACCGGGCGTCTTCGGTTTATTCCTAGACTGTTAGCATGCTAGCTGCTACTGTAACGGAGATGTCGACTGATCACGCAATCAGTAACATGCATAAACGTTTAAACTGTTATGTCAAATATTATATAAGAGTAATTGTGATTTTGGTACTCGCCGTGTTAATAATATCTGCACAAAGGGGTACAAAGTCAGTCCTCTGTCATAGCTCGCTCAGGTTTTGACACTAGCAACATTTGTTTCAGGAAACCTCATAGGCATTCTCTCTGAGTGGAGTCTCGTGAAGGGAAGAAGAGCTGACATCATGACAGCCGCCGAGAATGTGTGTTACACCCTCATCAATGTCCCCAATGACTCTGAACCACCATCAGAAGTCAGCTTGAAAACCGATTTAGGTCATTTTCACACATGGCAGTTTGTCAGCAAATTGTTTGGAGTGCAAGACATACAAACTTATGTGGCGGTAAGATGCACCCCGACTTAATTTAGCTCTTTTTTTTTTTTTTTGCTACACCAGAAAAGGGGGAGATCAAAGCCAAGACAGAGGCTTTGAAGAAGGTCATCATTATGATCCTGAATGGAGAGAAACTGCCTGGCCTGTTGATGACCATCATCCGGTTTGTGCTGCCTCTTCAGGACCACACAATTAAGAAACTGCTTCTTGTTTTTTGGGAGATTGTTCCCAAAACCACTCCTGATGGAAAACTTCTTCAGGAGATGATCTTAGTCTGTGATGCCTACAGGAAGGTAAGCATGAAATATGAAAGTATGATGTGCATCACTTACTGTGAGGCATACAGTATGTATTTCTCAATGGGTTGTCTAAATGTGGGATCTGTGTAATGTATCTTTAGGATCTCCAGCATCCCAATGAGTTCATCCGTGGCTCCACCCTGCGCTTCCTGTGCAAGCTGAAGGAGTCTGAGCTGCTAGAGCCCCTCATGCCAGCGATCCGTGCCTGCCTGGAGCATCGTCACAGCTATGTCCGGCGCAATGCAGTCCTGGCCATATATACTATCTACAGGTGCGTTAGTGGATCTTTGTTAGCTCAAGTCTGAGGCACAAGTGAGAACCTCTAACATCAACAAACTTTTCTTTCCTTGTTTAGGAACTTTGAGCATTTGATCCCCGATGCTCCTGAGCTAATTCATGATTTTCTTGTAAATGAGAAAGATGCAAGCTGCAAGAGAAATGCTTTTATGATGCTGATTCATGCAGATCAGGTACGATCAGTCAAACCTGCAGTGCAAGTGTGCATCTCATTAACTTTCAAAAATACTATGACTTTCCCATGCTATACTTTTCTTTTAATACTTTTTTCCAGGATAGAGCTCTGGACTACCTTAGCACCTGTATTGATCAGGTGCATACTTTTGGAGACATTTTACAGCTAGTCATTGTTGAACTAATCTATAAGGTGAGGAATCAATTTTTATGTTAATATCATGCTTTGTTTAAAAACTATATTAAAAATATAGAAATGCTTTGATTGACAGCATGCTTATCCCTCATATTCAATCAGATGCTAAGCTCTTTGCCGTTATGCACATTGCATAACGTTGTCAGGTGGTCCAGAGGATGCTGTTATTGTACCATGCCCTTTTTTATTTTTGCTGTGTTGTTTTTTAGGTCTGTCATGCCAACCCCTCAGAGAGAGCTCGTTTCATCCGTTGTATCTACAACCTGCTGCAGTCCTCCAGTCCTGCTGTTAAATATGAAGCAGCTGGCACTCTTGTTACTTTGTCCAGCGCACCCACTGCCATCAAGGTACACTCAAAAAAATTCTGTCAAGTGGTTCCACAATATAGGGTTGCGTAGTTCCAAAACGCCACGGTTTAGTTGTATGAACTAAAGAAATTCATCTAAATTGGACAAAGGCTCTGAGTAAATGCAAACAATTTGGATTTGTCAGTAAAGTATGTATGTAAAGTTATATATTCAAGTTCCAATTGAATCTTTCAGTTAACGATTTTGGTTTGAAACCGTTAGCGTGGACATGGTAAATGTGTGGCGTTGGTTTGACACAACAAAGTTGATTCTTAACACTCTTAATGTGAGTGGCACAGAAATGGCTTATTGTACAAAGCAATATACAAGTGTTAAGTAATAGTCCTCCTCAACCTATGCTCAAGCTCCACTTTTTACCAGAGCGATAACCCCTAAAATTCCAACATTACAGATACTCCTCTAAATCTCAACATAACTAACACTAAATAATTAGTAAATCATCTTGCACAAAAACAGATTCTCCTTTTACTCCCTCCATCCAGTTTTGAGGAAAGCATGCAGGAAACTAGAAATCCCTGTGGGTTTAGTTAAAGCCACCAAATAATACAATAATACAAATAAAATATTCATGTTGGCCCAACAACAATGGATTAAGTAAAGCGAGCACGACACTTTTTTCATTGAAACGACTCATTTAAAATAAGTTCACTTGGTTACATGCATTTGTTGAGCAATATGAACAAGGGAGGATTCAGTAAAACTGATAATAGTGACAGATAATTTGCTTCCAGGCTTATTCCCATCTGCTTTTCTGCCCTGGGTTATTTGTGGTGGCATGACTTTCATTGAATTTCCTGTGTGTTTCAGGCTGCTGCTCAGTGCTACATTGATCTGATCATTAAAGAGAGTGACAACAACGTCAAGCTCATAGTCCTGGACCGCCTGATTGAGCTGAAGGAACACCCCACACATGAGCGAGTGCTGCAGGTACACATTGGTTTATCAACATATTAGGAACCATTAAAAGGATAGTTCATCAAAAAATGTAAATTCTGTCATCATTTACCCTCACATTGTTTCTGCTTAGCATCTACTTTTGTGTTCTCAACCAGTAATTCCATAAATGAGACCGACAGTAAGATTGTGCTGTGCTCTGCTCTTAGGACCTGGTGATGGATATTTTGAGGGTTTTGACAACTCCTGATCTTGAGGTCCGCAAGAAGACCCTCCAGCTGGCCCTGGACCTGGTGTCATCCCGCAATGTAGAGGAGGTGAGTTCCACAGTCTTTGAACTGCTAATGTTTCTTTTTAAGGGTAAAATGACCGTTTCGACCAATTTGTGCCCATTCAAGCGAAGGCCCTGAATTGATCTCTGCCTTGAACTTTTTTCACAGCTGGTTATTGTGCTAAAGAAAGAAGTCATCAAAACCAATAATGTGACGGAGCATGAAGACACAGACAAGTACAGGCAGCTACTTGTTCGCACCCTCCACTCTTGTAGTGTGCGCTTTCCTGACATGGCAGCCAATGTCATCCCTGTCGTATGTACAGTATACACATTGATACTTTTTATAAAAAATTTTTTTATATACAACCTACTTTTCATTTATTTACAATTAAAGGGACAGGTCACCCAAAAATGAAAATTCTGTCATCATTTACTAACCCTTATGTCGTTCTAAATCTCCTTTGACTTCTATGGAGCATAAAAAGGTGATGTTAGGCAGAATAACAACCTACAGTCACCATTCACTTTTAGTGTACAGAAAAAAGATGAAAGTGAATGGTGACTAAGGCTAACATTCTACTTAATATCTTTTGTGTTCTACTGAAGAAAGTCAGATTTGGAACAACATAAGGGGGATTAAATGATGGTAAAAATTTTATTTTTGGGTGACCTGTGCCTTTAAAGGTTACAATGTTAAAATACTTGTGTGTGGCTGCAGCTAATGGAGTTCCTGAGTGACACTAATGAGGCGGCCGCTGCAGATGTGCTGGAATTTGTACGTGAGGCAATTCAGAGGTTTGACAGTCTTAGACGTCTTATCATTGAGAAAATGCTGGAAGTCTTCCATGCTATCAAGACAGTCAAGTAAGAGATGCTGTTGAACTGCTGTTTTAAATAAATCGAAGTACATTAATTTAAATTAACGATCTGTACGTTAAAAATTAAATCATGTATTGTGCTAAAGCTCTTGAGTATTTTGTCTTGTTAAGGGGTTATAAAAGGGACCTTGATGCATTGGGGTGATTTTAAACAAAGCTTTTATGTTGCAGGATTTACAGAGGGGCTCTATGGATTTTGGGTGAATATTGCAGCACTAAAGAGGACATCCAGAGTGTGATGACAGAAGTCCGCAGATCTTTGGGAGAGGTATGTAGAGCTTTAAAAAAAATAAAAATACGACTGACTGTCTTTAAAGGGATAGTTCACTAAATAATGAAAATTATGCCATAATTTTCTCACCCTCATGTCGTTCCAAACCCGTTTGACTTTCTTTCTTGCACTGAATACCAAAGGAGAAGTTTAGCAGAATGTCTGAGCTACTTTGCATACATTGAAAGTAGGGCTGCAACTAATGATTATTTTGATAATCGACTAATCTAATGATTATTAGAATGATTATTTGACTATTCGGTCGATTATTGCGACGATTAATCATTAGCTCTTAACCGACTATTCAGCTTGTGCCCCGACATAAAAGGTTGTATTAAACGTGCTTACTAACAATACAGAGGACAAAATCATCTTTTAAATAACATTAATTGAATTACAAGAAAAAAATCCTTGAATTATTATTAAGTTGAATTCATTAAAAAATTCATTGCAAAAAAGCCTATTGTGTCCTGTAATTCTGTAGTGTTTTTGTCTTGTTTTCCATTTAAAATGATCAAACAAGATACATTTACTTGAGAAGAAACATATTCTCTGATATAAACTTTTTCTTCTGCAGTATAGCTTCTAAAGTAAATATATGTAAGGAGTTTTAGATATTTATATTGGAAAACAAATAAAATAACCTTTATTTTTTTATTTTATTTTTATTTTATTTTTTTTGCATTGTATAATGGGCTAAGACTAAACTCTCTCACCTTTTTGTTAACTTGGATCCATTTTTAACTCACAAAAAAAAAACTTTCTTCTTAATAGAGCTGTATATCTTCGATTTTCTTTACAATAAAGTACAGACCATGACACATACAGTATATTATGATTCACTATGTTGCGAGCCATCATGATGGCATGATGATGGCTGCCTCGGTGTGGAGCTCCTCAGTTCTATTGTTGTTTTTGTTTGTGTGTCCTGTGTTTAGTAATCTTTTTCCAGTCAGTTTTAACAGAGACGAACTGCTGAACATTCGACATCATGTACCAGACAATCTTTTCCTGGTTTTTGAATATTCAGACTTTTTGCTAGACATTTTAGTTGGAGGCGCAGCTCTGCTGTTCAAGAGACGCAGGCGAGGTAGACGAGCCGGTGCGCTGGTCAAACTCCGTAGATGCGGATTTCGAACAGCGCTGCAGAGTATTCACTTACCGAATCTCCGCTCTCTTCCTAACAAAACGGACGAACTACATCTCCTCACCCACACAAACAAGGACTTTTCAAACTCTGCTGCCTTGTGCTTCACAGAAACCTGGCTGAGTGAAGCCATTCCGGACAGCGCGTTACATCTGCCGGGCTTCCAGCTGTTCAGAGCGGATCGCATCACGGAGTTAACGGGGAAAACGAGAGGCGGTGGAACATGCTTTTATATCAGTGAAAGTTGGTGTACAGATGTAACAACGTTAAAGAGGATGTGCTGTCCTAATTTGGAAGCGTTCTTTATTAACTGTAAGCCTTTCTACTCGCCGCGGGAGTTTTCCTCGTTTATTTTGGTGAGTGTGTATTTCGCGCCAAATGCGTGTGTGAACACAGCGCTGCAACAGCTGACTGATCAAATCACAGACACAGAACAACAATACCCGGACTCTGTTATTATTATTCTTGGGGATTTTAACAAAGCAAATCTCACATGTGAACTGCCCAAATACAAACAGCACATTACATGCCCAACCAGAGACAGAAATATACTGGATCATTGTTACACAACAATAAAGGATGCATATCGCTCTGTCCCTAGAGCAGCTTTGGGGCTCTCTGATCACTGTCTGGTTCATCTTCTTCCAACCTACAGGCAGAAATTAAAATCAACCAAGCCAGTAGTAATGACTGTAAAGAGATGGACCAACGAAGCAGAGCGGGAACTACAAGCCTGCTTCGATTGCATGGATTGGAGTGTTTTTGAGGCTGCAGCCACAGACCTGGACGAGCTCACAGATACTGTTACATCATGTATCAGTTTCTGTGAGGATATGTGCATTCCTACTAGGACTTATTTAAAGTTCAACAATGACAAACCTTGGTTTACAGCAGAGCTCAGGCAACTTCATCAGGCCAAAGAGGATGCTTACAGGGGTGGGGATAATGTCTTGTACAATCAGGCCATGAACACACTGAACAGGGAAACCAGAGTGGCTAAAAGGATATACTCTGAGAAGCCGAAAAACAAGTTTTCAGCTAACGACCCTGCATCAGTGTGGAGTGGCATGAAACAACTCTCAAATTACAGGACTCCTACCCCCAACCCTGTAGGACACCAAAAACTGGCTGACGACCTGAATGTGTTCTACTGCAGATTTGAAAGGCCCACTCTGACCTTCACTTCACACAAACACCAACACCTCCTGCACCACCCCCCCCCCGCTACGCAAAAGACGAGGAAGGCTTCAGGCCCAGATGGCGTCTGACCAGCGTGCCTTCGATCCTGTGCTAACCAGCTGGCCCCCATCTTCACACAGATCTTCAATAGATCACTGGAGCAGTGTGAAGTCCCATGCTGCTTCAAACGCTCAATCATTATTCCTGTCCCAAAGAAACCAACTTAATGACTACAGACCTGTCGCCCTGGCGTCTGTGGTCATGAAATCATTTGAGAGACTGGTGTTGGCCCACCTGAAGAACATCACTGGACCCTTTCTAGATCCCCTTCAATTTGCTTATCGAGCAAACAGGTCTGCGGATGATGCAGTCAACATAGGATTGCATCATATCCTGCAACATCTGGACAGATAAGGGACATATGCAAGGATCTTTTTTGTGGACTTCAGTTCAGCTTTCAACACCATCATCCCATCTATACTCCAGAATAAATTAAACCAACTCTCTGTTCCCATGTCTATCTGTCAGTGGATTACCAGCTTTCTGACGGACAGGCAGCAGCTTGTGAGACAGGGGAAATTCACTTCTAGCACCTGTACAATCAGCACTGGTGCCCTCCAGGGATGTGTGCTCTCCCCACTACTCTTCTCCCCCTACACCAATGACTGCATCGCCAAGGAACACTCTGTCAAGCTCCTGAAGTTTGCAGACGACACCACTGTCATCGGCCTCATCCGAAATGACGATGAGTCTGCATACAGAAGGGAGGTTGAACAGCTGGCTGTCTGGTGCAGTCAAAACAACCTTGAGCTGAACACGCTCAAAACGGTGGAGATATTTGTGGACTTTAGGAGAAACACCCCAACACTGACCCCCCTCACCATTCTAAACAGCACTGTGGCAGCAGTGGAGTCATTCAGGTTCCTGGGCACTACCATCTCACAGGACCTGAAGTGGGAGACCCACATTGACTCCATTGTGAAAAAGGCCCAGCAGAGGTTGTACTTCCTTCGCCAGCTGAGGAAATTCAACCTGCCACAGGCGCTGCTGATACAGTTTTACTCAGCAGTCATTGAGTCTGTCCTCTGCACTTCAGTAACTTTAGTCTGGTTTGGTTCAGCTACAAAATCAGACATCAGAAGACTACAAAGGACAGTTCGACTGCTGAGAGGATTATTGGTTGACCCCTGCCCCCACTTCAAGAACTATACACTTCCAGAGTGAGGAAAAAGGCTGGAAAAATCACTCTGGACCCCACTCACCCTGCCCACTACCTTTCTGAACTGTTGCCTTCTGGCCGACGCTTCAGAGCTCTGAGCACCAGAACCGTCAGGCACAGGAACAGTTTTTAACCCTCAGGCTATCCATCTCATGAACAGTTAAATTGCCCCATTGAGCAATAACTATGTGCAATACACAGTTTAGTCTTTCTTATATTTATCCAACACATTCAACCTTTTTCTGCCATTTCATTCCTCTGAGAAAAAAAAAAAAACCTTTGCACTGTACATAACAGATTTGTATTTGCACTGTACATTACAGATTTTATTAAATTTGCACTACACCCATGTGTATGTATGTGTGTATGTATGTATGTATGTGTGTGTCTGTACGTATGTGTATCATTATTTTTTATTTTTATTATTATCTATGTCTTGCTGCTGTTTTTGTATTGTTTTTGTATTGTTGTATGCTGGAAGCTCCTGTCACCAAGACAGATTCCTTGTATGTGTAAGCATACTTGGCAATAAAGCTGATTCTGTTTCTGATCATGTTATAATCTAGCTGCAGCAAGCGGGCAGAAGGGTTTATCAGCCGGGTGAAGTTTGAAACTCTCTCTCATTGTTTTTCACGCGACTCATATACGCAGCTCTGACCGCACAGAGTTTGTGCTTATTTACACAACCACTTCCTTATTATTTGAACTTTAATAAAAGATGCATTTAATTAATTATATATATAATTAATTATATTTATTTATCACACATTATACATTTGCACATAAACAGTGAAATTTTTTTTCACATATCCCAGCTGAGCTGGGGTCAGAGTGCAGGGTCAGCCATGATACGGTGCCCCTGGAGCAGACAGGGTCAAGGGCCTTGGTCAAGGGCCCAACAGTGGCAACTTGGCAGTGCTGGGGCTTGAACCCCTGACCTTCTGATCAGTAACCCAGAGCCTTAGCCGCTGAGCCACCACTGCCCCTAAAGATATTTAAGATATAATGCTGGGGTGTTACCTTTTTAGACGCTGTGGCAGATACGTTTTGCTCAAGTGGAATGCCAGGTAAGGTTCCGCTTTATTTCACGTCAGGACGACACTGCTTCTGTAGTTACTTATTATGTATTTTTGTACTATAATTCCCTCATACTTTGCGATCTACATCACATTTAAAGCTGTTTGGATAGTTTGGAGTGTGTCTGGACGGCTGTGTTTTCTTCCTCTCTTCATTCATGCGCGAACGGCAGTGCTGCTCTCGCGTGTCGTCATTAGTGTTTCAAATGATCTCGTGATGTGTTAAATGAGATCAAACGACTATTCGACAACGAAAATGTTTGTCACCAATTTTTTTATTGTCGATAACATTGACTAATCGTTTTGACCCTAATTGAAAGTGTATGGGGAGCAGGGGCTGCTTATGTCATAATTACCAGTGGGGGAAAATTGTCATGGCAGAAACTAATTGTTACTGGTCATAAATAAAACATAATTGTGAATGTTGCAGAGTTTAGTTGTACACTACTATGGACCCTTTTCACACTTCTGTGTTTTAGAACGCAAAAATAAACCATTTCAGGGTAAACTGTGATAGCAGTGATTAGGAGACCAGGCAAAATATAATTTTTGCTTACACATTTGCTCCAAATTCAAAAGACAAATGGCACTATTACAATTCCACAACTTAACAAATTAAGAAAATATTTGAGTGATGGATTATAAAGGGATAGTTAAACCAAAAATGAAAATTCTCTCATCATTTACTCACCCTCATGCCATCCCAGATGTGTATGACTTTCTTTCTTCAGCAGAACACAAATTATGATTTTTAGAAGAATATCTCAGCTCTGTTCATCCATACAATGCAAGTGAGTTGGTGCCAACATTTTGATGCTCCAAAAAGTGTAGTGTTTTAATCCATATCTTCAGAAGTGATATATTAGGTGTGGGTGAGAAACAGATCAATATTTAAGTCCTTTGTGCTAGAAGTTCTTCTCCCTGCCCAGTATGGGGCGATATGCATGAAGAATGTGAATCACCAAAAACACAAGAAGAAGAATGTGAAAGTTAAAGTGGAGATTGACTGAGCAGGGAGGAGAATTTATAGTAAAAAAAAAAGACTTATATATTGATCTGTTTCTCACCCACACCTAATATATCACTTCTGAAAAAATGGATTTAACCACTGGAGTTGAATGGAGCACTTTTATGTTGTCCTTATGTGATTTTTGGAACTTCAAAATGTAGGTACCCATTCATTGCATTGTATGGACCTACAGAGCTGAGATATTCTTCTAAAAATCTTCGTTTGAGTTCAGAATATGAAAGAAAGTCAAACACATCTGGGTTGGCATATGGGTGAATAAATGAGAGAATTTTCATTTTTGGGTCAATTAACCCTTTAAGAAGAGAGAAGGTGACAAATTTATAGTCAATCTCTCAGCAGCTGTATTAGAAACCTCATTGCATCTGTAGTAACTCATTTTTTACAACCAATCCCATGGTAATATACTAAGTGTAATGTTATAAATTTACACTAAGTAATAAAAATAAAGAAATGGCAAATATAAAAAAGTTTGCTAGATTTATGCTGCCAAATAAGGCAGAAACCCGTCATCACAGTCTGTGATAAGGCAAAAAATAGCAATAAAGCTTGCCAGAAAATACTCCTCATTCAGCTGGTTTAGCAAGCGACAGGTAAAACTACATTTCCCTTCATTCTCTGTGGCAGAACATGAATGATGTAATGCATAGTTAAAAAAATCAATTACACACCAAATGCACATCCTTTGCTCTTTTTTTGTGTAAGTACTAAAAAAAGTTATCTCTGTTTGTCAATAGGTGATAAAGAGAGAAAGAACTATGAAAATACCCATCACGTCCAAAATAACTTGATTAGGATAGTAATTATGATGGAGGGTGCGGTTTTGGACAAAGGGTCAGTTTAATAGATTAGGGTGTCTAATTCAGTGGCTTAGTCTGGTGGGAGTTAGCAGAACAGCTGAAACCACGTACAAAACCTTTTAACTGTTGTAGTGAATACCCCTCACAAGATCATTATAACCATCTTGTTATTGATGTCAATAAACCTTATATTACTTTTGAACATTAAATTCCAAAACGTATTACTTTTGTTTTTTGTTGTTCAGATTCCCATCGTGGAGAACGAGTTGAAGAAGGAGGCAGGAGAGGTGAAGCCAGAGGAAGAGGTGTCAGCAGCTCCAGCTCCTAAACTGGTGACAGAGATGGGCACCTATGTTACTCAGAGTGCCCTCAGCACCTCCAGACCGTCCAAGAAAGAAGAGGACAGGTGATTATATCCCTTCACTAATACATTTTGGAGATTGTCTTCCATATTGTTCTAATACATCGTCCCTATATTCTATAGACCTCCTCTGAGGGGTTTCCTGATGGACGGAGACTTCTACGTTGCTGCCTCATTGGCCACCACCCTCACCAAAGTTGCCCTGCGTTATGTTGCCCTTGCTGAAGACAAAAAAGGGCTAAATGTAAGTTAGAAGTTTTTAAAATGAACTCACACGATGTAATGTACGATGTACCATCAATGTTATAAATAAAAATGTTTTGTTTCTATTAGTCATTTGTGGCAGAGTCTATGTTGATCATGGCCACTGTGCTCCATCTGGGCAAGTCCTCTCTGCCCAAGAAGCCCATCACAGATGATGACGTGGACCGCATCTCGCTGTGCCTCAAGGTTCTGTCGGAATGCTCACCCCTCATGAACGACATCTTCAACAAGGAGTGCCGCAGATCCCTGTCCCATATGCTCGCTGTAAGGCTTGAGGAAGAGAAACTTTCTCAGAAGGTAAACAATTTTGGATCAGGTCATTTCCACATAGACACTTTTCATCATTGCTTGGCAAAGAGAAACTGAGCTCAGAGATGCAGAAACATAATACGTTGGGGAAGATACTTGGAAACTGGACATGCTACTCATGTTTTACATTTAAACTACAGTTAAGCTACTCTTTTGAAAAAGTAGTTGGCTACATTGCAAGCTACTAAAAAAAAAAAGAGTAGATAAATACATTGAAGCTACATTTTAAATGTATAACTGTCCGATGACATAGTTTATAATTCAATCAGAATGGATGTGTATGGCAAAAAAAAACAAAAAAAAATTTTTTAATGAATGTACAAACTCAGGGGTGATGGCTTAAAATGTACTTGAATACACCCGAATAATCAAAAACATAATAATTAAAAGCAGCATTTAACTAAATATTCTGCTATCAAAAAAGACCCAAAAGTCTGTGCAGGGACTCAAAATTGGAAATCGTTAATGTTTTTATTATTAATTTGTTTATTTGTTTATTTACATGACTTTTGAAACCGTTTTTAACAAATATAGTCCAGAATATAATATAGTTCAGATTGCTATCCGATTGAATAAGCACATTCCATTTACACTTTGCCACATAAATGTGTCTTTGCCAAAAGGATATAAATCTGATCTTCGATTCCAGCTTTAAATGCAAATAAGTTCACTTCCATGGTTATGCGAACGCCCAGCAGCAAATTTAAAAGCTGCAATTTATTATTTGATTCCAATTGACTTTGCCTCACATGTGGGTATCAGTGTGTTTGCGTGCCGTGTGTTTTTCCACTTGTGGCTTGTTGTAGTTAAGATGTCCATGCACTATGGGTGTAACGATCCATCGATCTGGATCGATCCAATAACCAACGATCCAATGTTATCAATACAATGCGTAAATATCGATATAGAATTTAAGGTGCACCTTTATTTTAATACTCTCGTGCCCGCCACGTCTGTACGCATTTCCATCAGGCGACGAAGCAGTTACATTCATTTCACTTTATGAGCGCTAAATACGCTTTTCAGGTGGGACAAGGATGTGCGCGGGGTCTGTGAAGCCAAATTGCAGTCTGTTATCTGTGTGCGCGTGATAACCGAGCTTCCCGAGAAACATGAGCTCCAGACCAGTGACTGGATCAGTGCGAGCACATCAACCGGGCACTCCTTAAAATGCAAGCTCTCATGACAAATACGGAGCGGCTCACATGCGCGATTAATTCCATCGATAACATTGCGCATGCAACCCATTTGAAATATACATGAGAATTTGCTATTTTAAAGTACCACGGAGAAGTTCAACCATCATGTGAAACGTCTTGACAATGCCGACATTCTGAACAGCACTAACGAGGGAAAGAGGAATCACCAGCTGCCCAGCACTAGCATCAGTTATAAGACTTTACACATCTACACATCAACACCCTTACTAACATTTATTCCAGTTAACTGTAACAGAATTTTTCATTACAACTGTGGAAGTTGTTGCCAAGAAAACCGCGGAATTGTACGGATAGTTGGAAACAAGTCATGGGTATATAAGGACTTTTGAATTGGATTAAACTGAAAAAATAAGCTGTAATCAAACGATTGATGATCACTTGTGTGTGACGTTATTTTTTATATTATTATTTCAACATCTGAAGTACCTTATTTTGTTATTGATTTCCCAGTGTGTATGCAGAGAGCTGAATAAAATAATCAAATTATATTTTGGTTGCATTTGAGTGCAAAAAAATATTGTAATTGATTGTGTAAAATAGCCACATAATATCGGAATATCGATTGCCCTGAATCGAATCTAATCGAAATTGTATCGCAGCAGACTTTGAAGTATCTGCAAATATCAGATCGCAGGCCAAGAGAATCGAAACGTCTGATTTTCACCACACCATTACACCCGTACCATGCACGTCAGCTAAATTTACCAGTGTTTAGTTTCAGTTTCTTCAGCGTTCTGCATCAAATAAATGGAGAAAAAAGTTCTGTTCCTCCTACAACACACATCCGTTTCTTACTTTGTTTTGATTTATTGCGCGACGCCCTATGCAAATACTCAGAAACAGTTGTTATGTTTTGCATTTTCCCTATGTTGACGTAGCGCTGTTTGGGCGGAGTAATGTTTACATATGTGGCTTGAACAGCCAGATGTATTTACACTTGTCGAGTTGCTGAGGTGGTTTGAGTGATCGGATTTATATCCGTCTCAACAACGCATGAAGTTACCAGGTGTAAATACCTTCTTTTTTATCTTAAACATCTTTAAGAGGTTTTTGGTTGTTTTACCTTTTTTGGCTTTTTAACCTGGATTTTGCTATGGAAGCTGGCATGGCGTTCTAAACAAACAAAGATATTTACATGACCTGCACAAAAGAACCGATACACTAGATTGAATGAAGTTTCCAATGCTACATACATGAGAGAGAAATGTTTAGGATTAACCAGTTCACTAGAATGAAGGCCCAGCACATTCATGGAAAAGTGCTTCTTCCCTCACAGCCAAAAAGAAGTTTGAAACAGCTGAGCAACAACATACAGTTTGCGAACATTTAGATCACTGGCCACACCACTGTGGGAGGCGTTTAGAGGTACATTTAAATATGTGGACGCACAAGACTACATGTAAAAACATCAACTAGTATGACATTAAAATCTGTTTTCAGTGACTTCATGCCTCATTCTGTAAGTAGAAATCACATGAGATCAGTAAAAGATTATTTATTTAACCACTCGATGATGATTTGAAGTAATGCCGTAGAAAATGCGTAATTTGTCATGTTTACATTCTGAATTCAAAGCACTAATGCAGTGCACTAACACGCTGTTTGTGGCTATAAAATGCGCCGATTACCCTCTGTTGTTGTATTTTATGATGACACTAATATTACTGCAAAGACTGGAGTATAAAAGACTGTTAATGGTCAGAATATGGACAAAAGAATGATGAGACTTATAACTTACTATGAGCAGATGTTTGAATGGGTTTTTGGCTGCAGACGGCACATGAGCCATCATGTAGCATATAAAACAAAAAAGTGAATGGGCACTTTGAGTAGATTTGATTCCTTTTGTAGACTAATAAAAAATAAAAATTTTTATATATATATATATATATATATATATATATATATATATATATATATATATATATATATATATACACACACATGACATGTTCTTGGAAAATGTCTCTACGCAAACGGTTGTACAGATGTAGGTACATTTGCACCAGCTCACTAATAACTCTGCACACCGGTGTGTTCATGTTGACTGATCGGGAATTAGCATTCGGCCACAAAGTCTGTGAACCTCCAGGTCACACCTACTGATGACGTGGACCAGTGACAGTAATAAATTGTTTACCAGTCGATAAGAAGTTTTCCTGAAAGTTCACCCAGATGAGCTGTTACAAACCACCAAAACGAACGCAAAAACACCTTTGTTTTAGCCAGATTTTGTTCTAAATGAACCGTTCATTCTTCGACTTTGTAGAACTTGTGCAGGTGCCTTGATTTAGACATTCCAGTGCTACATAGGTGAGTGCTACTCTTTTGAAAAAAATTACTTGTTACTGAAAAAGCTGATTTCTTTAGAAACATCTGAGCTACTGTAGTGCTACAGAAAAAAGGTTTTAGTAGCATCACTACATTTAGTTAGTTACTCCCCCAACACTGAATAAGCTGATATCATTGTACTAACTGTTTGAAGTTATAGGCCGACATAGTGTCAGACCATCTCCTTCCAATTAAATTACAGACTGATATGTTTTGTGGCAGATCTTCACCGTAATATTTAATTGGGTTCTTGTTGTTTTAACAGAAAGAATCTGAGAAGCGTAACGTGACCGTTCAGGCAGACGATCCCATCTCCTTCATGCAGCTGACTGCTAAGAGTGAGATGACCTCCAAAGAAGACCAGTTCCAGCTCAGTCTGCTGGCCGCAATGGGCAACACGCAAAGAAAAGATACAGCAGACCCTCTGGCCTCCAAACTTAATAAGGTCTTTAGATGATTAATAGAAGTTTGTTAACAAGCCACATGTTTTTATGACAGTGGCTTGTTGTTGTTCAAGGCCTATACTTTGCAAAGGTTATTTGCAGTGCACCATCTTTCACCACGAGATGGCATATTAGTTCAGTTTGCAGAAATGTCAATCAGGACTAAGACTGTTCTGCTCTTTCCTAGTAACTCACAATATGATATTTCCTTCCCTCAGTTAATGTATTTTTTACCATCCAGTGAAGCATCTGAATTGCAGACTATCATTTCCGTTACAAATATAAAGCCTTTTAAGCATTGGATACACATTAGAGTATATTTCACCTTTTGCATTCTCAATTAGATTATCAGGCAGCTTGATTTGAGCTCTGACTAATGCAGCTCATGTGTTTTTGTTTTCTTCCAGGTCACACAGTTGACTGGTTTCTCAGATCCAGTGTATGCAGAAGCCTATGTCCATGTCAATCAATATGACATTGTCCTGGATGTCCTGGTTGTTAATCAGACCAGCGACACTCTACAGAACTGCACACTGGAGCTGGCAACACTTGGTAAACTTGGTTCCTTTCATCCATAAGAAATAACTTGTATTGTTTTTGGTTCATGTTTAACTGAATATAATCTTTAACCTCCAGGTGATCTTAAATTGGTTGAGAAACCATCTCCTCTCACATTGGCTCCTCATGACTTTGCCAACATCAAAGCCAATGTAAAAGTGGCTTCCACAGAGAACGGCATCATATTTGGAAACATAGGTTTGTGGAATGATCCTACCTCCCTCTATTTGCTTGCAGAGTTCACACAGTTGTTGAGATTGGACTCGAAGCCCCTATTAAAGACTCCAAATAAACGTGTTCTGTGCAGTGTATGACGTATCGGGAGCAGCCAGTGACAGGAATTGCGTCGTCCTCAATGACATTCACATTGACATCATGGACTACATTCAGCCGGCCGCTTGCACAGACGCTGAGTTCAGACAGATGTGGGCTGAATTTGAGTGGGAAAATAAGGCAAGTCTGTGGACCGGTGAATTCTTTGAGGATAATGGCTACATTAGTCGCCGTTCTGTTGGTCGGAATGTCTGGAATGTGTTCTGTTTTCACACAGGTTACCGTCAACACCAACATCACAGATCTGAATGATTTCCTCCAACACATTCTGAAATCCACCAACATGAAGTGCTTGACCCCAGAAAAGGTACACTATCCAGAACAGTGGATGCCTTATTGTTTTATATATGTCTTATTAAAACAGCCAAAGACATCATAGTCACAGACCAGCAATTTAATCAATTGCAAAAAAGCATCCCGTGTGAACAGCCCCCCATGTTTACTTCGGACAGATTGTCAACTCATTTGTATTTGGATTGCTGTGGACTGTAGGCCAGTGTTAGGCTTGTTCAATTAAATGGAAATATAACAAACAATATATTGACGTTTTGAAGCCACTTTTTGAAATGTCTTTTCAGTGCTTTACTCGTCAGTCACAATAATTTTGTCTTACATTTTCTTAGGAAATATTGATATGTTATTTAATTATGATTTATTTGATTTATAAGCATATCATCATGTAATTCATTTTAATTAAAAAAAGCATCACATCTCAACATGTTTTTCTTTTAACAAATCAGGCCCTCTCTGGCATCTGTGGCTTTATGGCTGCAAACCTATACGCCCGTTCTATATTTGGGGAGGATGCGCTTGCAAACGTCAGCATTGAGAAGCCCATCCACTTGGGTGCTGATGCCCCAGTCAATGGCCATATCCGCATCCGAGCCAAGAGCCAGGTAATGCATCTACAAACCGGTGGATCTTTCACTCTTTGTACCATTGTAATTATAAGGCAATAGAATCTTTATAGTAAACTCTTTATTCAGGATGTGCTTGCATCTGGATAATGTGTTAAATTTGAATTGTATTTGTGTTTGTTTTGTGGTTATAAAATGCCTGTGGTGACACTAAATTTGTTACTTTTTTCTAATGATCAGTCCTAGTAATGATCTGTTATGCGAGTGGCAGAAAATCAAATGTAATTTTCAGTAGATCTATAAAACTGCCCATTTTATTTAATTAACTCAGTTATGTTCTTTTATTTTAATTAGAGATAAGGTCGAGCAGATCTGTCAATCTGTCTTTAAAGGAATATTCCAGGCTGAATACAAGTTAAGCTTAATCGACATCATTTTAGGCATAATGTTGATTACACAAAAACGTATTCTGTAACAGGAGCCAGCTGGTATGTGATAGCTGTGCAGTGTGTGTAAACCTCAGTCCCCTGGCCTCAAGAGGTGCACTAGCGACTGACGCTAGTAGCTGAAGCCTTTAGCCTCCTCGTTAGCGGGAGGCGGGCGCGCTCGATTCAGAGCGGGTCGAGCAGGACCATTTACATGCCCTTTTCTATAAAAAAAAAGCAAAAAAAGAGGTTACAGTGAGACACAATGGAAGTGAATAAGGCCAATTTTTGGAGGGTTTAAAGACAGAAACGTGAAGCTTATAATTTTATAAAAACACTTTTTAATTTAATTATATTTATTTATCACACATTATACGTTTGCACATATACAGTGAAATTCTTTTTTTTCAACATATCCCAGCTAAGCTGGGGTCAGAGTGCAGGGTCAGCCATGATACGGCGCCCCTGGAGCAGATAGGGTCAAGGGCCTTGATCAAGGGCCCAACAGTGGCATCTTGGCAGTGCTGGGGCTTGAACCGCCAATCTTTTGATCAGTAACCCAGAGCCTTAACCGCTGAGCCACCACTTACATTAATTATTCTGTCAAAACTTCTTATTTGAGCTGTAAAGTTGTTTAAATTATCATTTTAGGGTTTGTTGACATTACATCGTCATGGTTACAAAGTTGTAAAATTGGAAATAACTACACAGAAAAGGCTAGTAATTGATTTTATCACACTGAAATCTTGTCAACACACATTGTTTACATTTTGTAGCTATACTTTTGAAACTGTGAGTATTTGAATGTTTATGGGTTGGCTCCATTCACTTCCATTGTAAGTGTCTCACAGTAACCTAGAATTTGTTTATTTTATTTTATTTTTTATTTTAAGAAAAGGGAGGGGCAAGTCTCAAAATTACTTTTACTGGTAATCAATATTATGCCACAAATTCTCTCAATTGAGCCTAACTTGTACTGAACCCGGAACATTCCTTTAATTTGCCTTTTTTCTAGTAGCCCTCATGTTCTGTTGAGAATGACTGTTTTTATGTTTGGGGCTATAGAGATTTAAATGACGTACATGTAAAAATAATAATAATTTCAAAAATAACTTATTTTCTCTAATCTAATTAAAACCTAGTAGATAGATATTACTGAAGCTTTATCCCCCTGTTTTACCACAAAATAGGCATGTACTTTTCAGAAATGTGACTGGTATATATTTCTAGTAATGTTATTTCTGTTTGTGATAATTTAACCCCAAAACACAATGTAGAAAAATATCATAAAATAAATCTGGTAGGAATGTGTATATGTACACCTTGCATTTATTCATGTTTTTATCTGGTGTC
Organism: Myxocyprinus asiaticus; assembly: GCF_019703515.2. Lineage (NCBI taxonomy): Eukaryota > Metazoa > Chordata > Actinopteri > Cypriniformes > Catostomidae > Myxocyprinus > Myxocyprinus asiaticus. The sequence goes on from NC_059344.1 coordinate 25,805,459, forward strand.
TCCAAAAGCCCAAACATAAGTTATGTCATGGAGGATGTTTGAAGTGTGTTGTCAAGTAGAAATTTTGATTGTAATCAGTTTGCATAAGATTATGAAATGTCATTAAATATAAAACCAAAACTTTGATGTTAAGTATATCTTTAGAGCTTTTAAAATGGCCTTGGCCAAACAGAAGGTTAAAGAACGTCTCCATGATTACTGCATAATGTATAATAATGTATAATTCCCTTGTTTTCAACAGGGCATGGCTTTGAGTCTGGGTGACAAGATCAATCTCTCCCAGAAGAAGACTGTCTCATAAAGTTCACAGACGGAGGCCATTGTGGCAAAGGGCGAGATTCAACTGAAATTCGCTATGGTTATTCATGTCACTTGTCTTTTCTCTGTCTTGCTTGTTTTTGTCTCTCCAGACTGCAGTACACACACATCGCTCTATGGTCAAGATCTAAACTCTTCAATCCCATAAAATGTCTAAAGGGGATTATTTTGAAATTTTCTACCAAAAAGATTCTTCTTAACTGTTCTAAAAGGGATTGACCCTGTTAATCTGTAATCTGTTTCAATAAACACTGCACACCATCAATCATGAAAGATTTTTTATTCTGTTGTTTTATGAATCGTGATGACAGCCCTTTTTTATGAAATGGGTCGCTTGTAATCTGTCAAGAACAGTCCCTGCCATCAAACCACAGTTGACACAACAAAGGGTGTCTTCTCTCTTAGAAAACCTTTTGGAATTTTGAGAATTTTGTTATGGTCTCCTTTCTGTCAGATGGCTTGTAAGAGATGTCAGTCATAACTTTCCAGTCCACATAGTGAAGAAATATTACTAAAGGAATAGTTCACCCAAAATTGAAAATTCTCTCATCATTTACTCACCCTCATGTCATCCCAGTTATCAATGACTTACTTTCTTCTGCAGAACACAAACAAAGATTTTTAGAAGTATATTTCAGCCCTGTGTGTCCATTCAATGCAAGTGAATGGTGGCCAGAAATTTGAAATTCCAAAAAGCACATAAAGGGAGCATACAAGTAATCCATTCGACTCCAGTGGTTTAATCCGTGTCTTTAGAAATGATATGATAGGTGTGGGTGAGAAACAGATCAACATTTAATACTTTTTTACTATAAATCTACACTTTCACCACCCCTCCCATGCGTGTTCACGAGAGGTCCTAGAGTTCTTCTATTTTTCTTCGTGCATATCGCCACTCACTGGGCAGGGAGAGAAAGAAAAAAGTGAGGGATAAAGCAAAGGAAAAGAATAAAACAAAATATTTGCACAACAGCCAAGAAGGTGGCGATGTGCACAAATAATGCAAATTGGCAAAGAACAGAAAAACAACTCTCGTGAACATGCACTGCCCCGTGTGCCGGTATATGTTGGAGCGCTGGTATTTGTTGCGGGCAATGCGCGTGCGATCTCCGGATGTCATGGCACTATCGGGGATGTTAATCTATCTCTATCTTCACTTGCGTTGAATGGACCAACAGAGCTGAGATATTATTCTAAACAAATCTTGGTTTGTGTTCAGCAGAAGAAAGAAAGTCATTCACATCTGGGATGGCATGAGGGGGAGTAAATAATGAGAGAATCTTAAAGGTAAAGACATCAAGATATTGTAGGTTTGGCCACATAAGAATGTACTTCTATTTTAAAAATGAAGATATGTTGTCAATGCTTTGTACCTGGTCACCATTCATTGTCAGTTAAAGTGCAGGTTAAGCAGTTTTTAATGTAAATGCTACATTAGATTTAAGTAGCTTCCAATTTCATGTGGAGTGGGGGTGATGATTGTCAAAAGTGATGATCTATCTATGTCCTGCATTTAATACCATTAGGCTTTTATAACATTACCCACATAAAATTTACATTAATGGAGTTGGAGTTTCCCAAACTTTTGTACAGCACTTTTAATTTTTTATTTTGCCATAACCCTTGGCTGCTCCAATTATTCTGACAATTTAAAAAAATCAACTATGCTAATGAAGATGGTAATGCAATTGAAAGTAATACAATTCTAAGCAAACAATTAGGGGAGAGATTCAACTCTCCTCAACTACAGAAAATGTGACATGTAAGAAGATCAACCGGCCCATATTTCACTTTCATGATATGCAACATTTAAATGCATTACAGTTATTTCAAACCTTGTAAGCACAACCCCTTAATCAAGCTAAAATCCTCGAGATTAATTTGTATTATTATTCATCTACTAATAACATAAACAAAGTTGGTGATTGATGTGGTGTTAAGAAGTCCTGCACCAGGGAAAGCTCCAATCTAACTCCTAGATAATTAAAGGCCTCACTGCATACTTTGTGTGACATTTAAACTCTGATTTATAACACTTCAAATCCTCACACCTTCTAAAGTCTCCATTACTGACAACTTCAGACCACCAGCTCCACATATCACACCCTAAACACATGCCAGTCTCACTTTCTGCTGTGTTCTTAAACTTTATAATTGATTGAGTCATGCAAGAGCACCTCATCATGGGTTCATATAACCAGTAAATACTCATGTTCCTCATCTTATTTGACTGAACTGATGAAACACGTATATTATGTTCAAAATAAGCTTCAAGTTTTTTCAAGTTTGTTTTATAAATAAGGTTTCCGGAGTTCCTTTGCTGCTGGAGAACCCTATGGAACCTTATGCCAGCAGCCTACCCTGCAGCTCTTACCTGGTTTCCCACTAAAGCTCAGCAGAGTTGAGCCTGGTCAGTATGTGTATGGGAGACATCTTGGAGAAAACTAAGGTGGCTGATTAAAGAGATGTTAGTTAAGCCAGCAGGGGGTGCTCACCCTGCTGTTTGTTTGAGTCCTAATGCCCCAGTATAATGGTTCCCAAACCTGTTCCTGGAGGCCCCACAACACTGCACATTTTGTATATCTCCCTTATCTGACACACCCAATTGTCTTGGAGTCTCCAATAACGAGCTGGTGAGTTGGGAAACACTGCCCCAGTATATTGATGGGGATGCTACTGCAAAAAAGGCACCGTCTTTCGGATGAGATGTTAAACTGAGGTCCTGATTCTCTGGTCATTAAAAATCCCAGAACGTTTCTTGAAAAGAGTAGGGGTGAAACCCCAATGTCCTGGCCAAATTTGCCCATTGGCCTCAATCCATCATGGCTTCCCACTAGTCCCTACATGAATTGGCTATATCACTATACTCTCCTCTCCACTGATAGCTGGTGGGTGTTCAGGTGCACTATGGCTGCCGTTGAATTATCCAGGTGGATGCTGCACTCTGGTGGTGGTTGAGGAGACACCCCACTTTAAAGTCCAGAAAAGTGCTACGTAAATGTGAGCTAATTCAATTGGTTACCTATATTACAGGGATAGCTCACCAAAAGAATGGAAATGATGTCATCATTTATTCACCTTCATATTGTTCCTAAACCATATGCCTTTCTGTGGAGCACAAAAGGCAGAATGTTTTTGTTGTTGTTTTCTTTCTGTTATTTTTCCATGCAATGAAAGTGAATAGTGACTGAGACTGAATATAAAATGTATGTAATATATCTGTAGTCTAAAAAGCTTATAAATCCTAAAAAAAATTATTCAATTTAAATATAATAATTTCAGTCATTTGAGAGTATCAAGACAGAGTGCCTTTTAAATAACACTGCACTACTTGATCATACATGTAAGTTAGTGACTAAGTGGTGAATCACAAAGTGACAACACAAAACTATAGGCTATGGTTTCTGTTTCTATATTACAGGCACACTAGTTGCCTATTAATCATATATGTAGTAATAATAAAAATGTTCCTTGTTGTGAGTCATCACAGAGTAAACTGTTTTGCCTTTTGCATCATTCAGATGTTTTTGTTTCTTTGATATACAGGTGCATCTCAATAAATTAGAATGTCATGGAAAAGTTCATTTATTTCAGTAAGTCAACTCAGATTGTGAAACTAGTGTATTAAATAAATTCAATGCACACAGACTGAAGTAGTTTAAGTCTTTGGTTCTTTTAATTGTGATGATTTTGGCTCACATTTAACAAAAACCCACCAATTCACTATCTCAAAAAATTAGAATACATCATAATAAAAAAAAAACATTTTTAGTGAATTGTTGGCCTTCTGGAAAGTATGTTCATTTACTGTATATGTACTCAATACTTGGTAGGGGCTCCTTTTGCTTTAATTACTGCCTCAATTCGGCGTGGCATGGAGGTGATCAGTTTGTGGCACTGCTGAGGTGGTATGGAAGCCCAGGTTTCTTTGACAGTGGCCTTCAGCTCATCTGTATTTTTTGGTCTCTTGTTTCTCATTTTCCTCTTGACAATACCCCATAGATTCTCTATGGGGTTCAGGTCTGGTGAGTTTGCTGGCCAGTCAAGCACACCAACACCATGGTCATTTAACCAACTTTTGGTGCTTTTGGCAGTGTGGGCAGGTGCCAAATCCTGCTGGAAAATGAAATCAGCATCTTTAAAAAGCTGGTCAGCAGAAGGAAGCATGAAGTGCTCCAAAATTTCTTGGTAAATGGGTGCAGTGACTTTGGTTTTCAAAAAACACAATGGACCAACACCAGCAGATGACATTGCACCCCAAATCATCACAGACTGTGGAAACTTAACACTGGACTTCAAGCAACTTGGGCTATGAGCTTCTCCACCCTTCCTCCAGACTCTAGGACCTTGGTTTCCAAATGAAATACAAAACTTGCTCTCATCTGAAAAGAGGACTTTGGAACACTGGGCAACAGTCCAGTTCTTCTTCTCCTTAGCCCAGGTAAGACGCCTCTGACATTGTCTGTGGTTCAGGAGTGGCTTAACAAGAGGAATACGACAACTGTAGCCAAATTCCTTGACATGTCTGTGTGTGGTGGCTCTTGATGCCTTGACCCCAGCCTCAGTCCATTCCTTGTGAAGTTCACCCAAATTCTTGAATCGATTTTGCTTGACAATCCTCATAAGACTGCGGTTCTCTCGGTTGGTTGTGCATCTTTTTCTTCCACACTTTTTCCTTCCACTCAACTTTCTGTTAACATGCTTGGATACAGCACTCTGTGAACAGCCAGCTTCTTTGGCAATTAATGTTTGTGGCTTACCCTCCTTGTGAAGTGTGTCAATGATTGTCTTCTGGACAACTGTCAGATCAGCAGTCTTCCCCATGATTGTGTAGCCTAGTGAACCAAACTGAGAGACCATTTTGAAGGCTCAGGAAACCTTTGCAGGTGTTTTGAGTTGATTAGCTGATTGGCATGTCACCATATTCTAATTTTTTGAGATAGTGAATTGGTGGGTTTTTGTTAAATGTGAGCCAAAATCATCACAATTAAAAGAACCAAAGACTTAAACTACTTCAGTCTGTGTGCATTGAATTTATTTAATACACGAGTTTCACAATTTGAGTTGAATTACTGAAATAAATGAACTTTTCCACGACACTCTAATTTATTGAGATGCACCTGTATATATATATATATATATATATATATATATATATATATATATATATATATATATATATATATAGACACACACACACACACACACACACACACATTGATTTTTGTTTAATTCCTCACTCTTCTGACAGTTGGACCTCACTGGAAGATCGCCAAAGTCATCTCTAATGAGCTTTTAAATTCAAAGGCTTAACAAGGATAGTTCACAGAAAAATGAAAATTCCTTTTGTGTTCTACTGAAGAAAGAAAGCCATATGGCTGTGGAACAATATAATAATAATAATAATAATAATAAACTTTATTTTATAGAGTGCCTTTAAAAGCAGCTTCTCAAAGCTTCTCAAAATAAAAATAAAAGTAAACATCAGCAAGCAAACGCTAGTTTAAAAAAGTAAATGATGTCAAAATATTCATTTTTGAGTTAATTATCCCTTTAAAATCAATATTTATATACATACATACAGTGCATTCATAACGTTTTCAGATCCCTTAATTCTTTTCACATTTTGTTTGTAATGCTGTAAATTATTTTTTTCACATCAATCTACACTTCATACCCCATAATGACAAAGCAAAAAACAGATTTTTGATAACTTTGCAAATTTATTAAAAAGAAAAAACCGAAACATCACATTGACATAAGTATTCAGACCCTTTGCTATGACACTTGAAATTTAGCACAGATGCACCTATTTCTCTGTATCATCTTTGAGATGTTTCTACACTTTTATTGGATTCCACTGGTGGCAAATTCAATTTATTGGACATGATTTGGAAAGGCACACACCTGTCTATATAAGGTTACACAGCTGAAAATGCCTATCAGAGCAAAAACCAAGCCATGAGGTCAAAGGAACTTTCTGCAGAGCTCAGAGACAGGATTGTGTCGAGGCACATATCTGGGGAAGAGTACAAAAAATTTGGCTGCATTGAAGGTTCCCAAAAGCACAATGGCCTCCATAATTCTTAAATGGAAGAAGTTTGGAACAACCAGGACTCTTCCTAGAGCTGTCCGCCCGGCCAAACTGAGCAAACAGGGGAGAAGGGCCTTGGTTAGAGAGGTGACCAAGATCATGTGTGGAAATGGGAGAAACTTACAGAAGGACAACAATAACTGCAACACTCCACCGATCTGGGCTTAGTGGCAGAGTGGCCAGACGGAAGCCTCTCCTCAGTGCAAGACACATGAAAGTCCTTTTGGAATTTGCAAAAAGCACCTAAAGGACTGACAAAGAACTGTTTGGCCTCAATTCCAACCGTCATGTCTGGAGGAAACCAGACGTAGACAAAAAGACTTGAGGCTGTAATCGCTGCCAAAGGTGCTTCAACTAAGTACTGAGTTAAGGGTCTGAATACTTATGTCAATGTGATATTTCAGTTTTTTTCTTTTTAATTAATTTGCAAAGTGATCAAAATCTGTTTTTTGCTTTGTCATTATGGGGTATGGAGTGTAGATTGATGTGAAAAAAGTCCTGTTGTTACTTTCCTCCCAGTGGCTGCAGTTGAGACCATGTAAATCTTAGAGTTCTGGATTACAAGTTAATTGAAATTCCACAGATTCCTTTGGGTCAAAAGGAAGAGTCAAAAAGAATGTATTAATTCTGCTACATAACATCTTTCCAACAGTTTTTTTAGCCTCTCCTAAAAGGAGTATGCAAACCATGTACAGTAGTGTAAAAAATAATATGCAGAACACTATATTTTTAACAAACAAATGCATTTCTGGAGTTCAGTGGTGTATATTTTGGATTTACATTTCACAACTGATGCTTCCTCATGCTGTCAAAAGTTTGTTGATTCACAGTCGCTCTTTGTCATGACCTCCTGAGGCCAAACTGCCATGTCAGTATTCATGAAGAACTGTTGGGGGTTTATTAGAATGGGCCATTAAGTTAGAAGACTCAGTCTATCTTAAAGAAAGTATGAAGTCACTGCTCTGCAGCTGTGGAAATAAACAGTTCCACAGACCTTGCACTTACAAGTGGGTGGGGGCCATCAGCACTCTCTCAGTATTTGCATGTGGTTGATGAAATGACAGTTTGGAAGCAAAAACATAAAAAGAGCCTTAATCATTACATTTATCATACACGCACAGGTGTTCATGTTGTAGGTTGCTCTCTTTAAAGATTTCCATAGTGGGATCAAAAAACTATTTCCCTTGAGTTTACCATGAGTTTTCCATGATGTAAACTTATGTTTGACAGATTACAGTGAGAAGCGTAAAGCGAGCAGGAAACAAAGTAAACAGAGAGAGAGAAACTTAGTAGACATAGAGTGAGATATTTTCAACATTAAAATGGATAATGCCACTACATTATGAGTATTGACAATTTCAAGGATTACAATTAAAGTATGTGCAAACAATAATCTAAATGTATTCTAATTTTAACTAGGTCTTAATAATAAAGATAGCCCGCTGTGTGAAAAAGTTTCGTGCCAGTTGATGGAACTGTCACTTGCCCCATTGGGCCAGTGCTGTGTTTTCACTAAAGCCTAAATCTTATATTCACTGATCTTGTGTTTTTATGGCTTGCAAACTTGTAGATTTTGTTTTCTGTGATGTATTAAACGTTGTTGTGAATTCTGCTGATTTAAACTCTGCACTATTATAAAGTTATAGCTGGCTAAAAGTCTTGAAAGCATCAGTTGGAGTGGGTTGGAACTGATAAACAAATCAGTAATATTTAGCATTGTATTTAATCATGTTCCAACAAAAGTGTGTTTATGAATTTTGAGCTGCCACACTTTGTAGATGTATAATTACCAGCTGTTATAGAAAACTAAAAAAAACAAAAACATTTTTTATTTTTTTTTAAATTGGAAAGAAAACGTAATATGTAATGAAAAATATTAATATTTGTTTTGACAAGTATAAAAATACATTACTTAAAACAAAATGTATTTATTTATTTATTTGTGATGGGGCCAATGAAAATGTTGGCAGGGTAAGTAAAAATCTAAACTACTGGCCCGACTGGGTAAACTGAAAAAATCCTTAGTGCAGAATAACCTAAAGGTTCACCCAAAAATAAAAACTTTCTCATCATTTACTCACCCTTATTCCATCCCAGTTGTGTATGACTTTTTTATTCTGCTGAACACGAACAAAGATTTTTAGAAAAATATCTCAGCACTGTAGGTCTGGTTAAATCCATGTCTTCTTAAGTGATCTAATCGGTTTTGGGTGAGAACAGACCACAAACCTCCTTTTCTTACTATAAGTCTTGGCATCAGCAGTCTCATTGCCGATCATGATTTCAAGCTTGATTACATTTTCTAGTGCCATCTAGTAATGATCTGTGCATGCGTCAAGCACTAGGAAGAGTAATCGAGCTTGAAATCATGATCATGCCTAAAGACTGCAAAGGCAAAATGTACAGTGAAAAAGGAGTTACATTTTGGTCTGTTCTCACCCAAAACCGATTGGATTGCTTCAGAAGACAATGGTTAAACCACTGCTAGTGTCGTATGGATTACTTATATGCTGCCTTTATGTGCTTTTTCATTTGTTTTTTGTTAAGTTTTGGTTACCATTCACTTGCATTGTATGGACCTACAGAGCTGAAATATTCTTCTAAAAATCTTAATTTGTGTTCAGCAGAAGAAAGAAAGTCATACACATCTGGGATGGCATGAGGGTGAATAATGATGAGAAAACTTTCATTTTTGGGTGAACTGATTATTTAAACTCCACCATACAATGTTCAAAAGCTACAAAATAACCATTAGACGATTATTATTACATGAGTGAGATTGTTAAAATCCACACATTCTGGCTGTTGTGGGCGCCCCCTAGCGTCGGCTGTTTGTATTATACGAACACATTACTACCCCTATCTTCCCTTCATCTTGCAGCACAGTCAGGGCGTATGGGCTTGAGGCAGCAGTGAATGCATTTCCCCGCTGACTGTGGTCGTACTTTCCTCATCTCGTACGGATTACTACCGAGTTCACACCACGATCAGTCGCCGCTTTGCGTTTCCCCGCTACATTTCCCCATCTGAAGGCCTGTCACAGAGTACAGTGGCTCGGTGTGTGTGTGTTTAGACAGCGGCGAGAGAGCAGCAGTGTGTCCCCGATGGCTGGCTGGAAGGACGGCTCAGTGCAGGAGAAATATCGCCTGGTGGTCGTCGGAGGTGGTGGCGTTGGGAAATCAGCACTGACCATTCAGTTTATCCAGGTAAGTGGACGGATGGCGGAATGTTGTTTTCTGCCCTTTAAAGAGATGTGAGGGTGTTTGAGAGATTATGGGTGTATCTTGAGCACAGAAATGGGGACCCCACAAGCGGTAAAGGGGGTTCAGGAATCCGAGCGAGGCCTGCGTCACTTTAAATCGTCGCTTTATGCAAGAAAAATCATGCTTAAACACAATTATAAACACATCAGGAGGAGTTTAAGTGGGAATTCATTTAGGAAGAGTGAAAACTCTTCGCATGTAGTTCATAGGCAGTCAGAAACACTTTCGGAAACTGTTGCGTTAGACTGTTGCAAAATCATAAAAAACACACGACAAAACTACTACTTAACCCTTGTGTTTCAATAAAAAAAAGTTACTTAGAGGTCCTTCGAGGACAAAAAAAAAAAAAAAAAAAACACTGCCATAAAATTTTATATATTAATATTATTTTTCCACTTTCACTGACTTTTCACTGACAGTGATTTTTTTAATCAACATCTGCACAGATAAATGCCATAACTACCAAATATTCATTCATTTTAAGGATTTTAACCCTTTAAATGCCAGTTTGTTTTTATAATGCCACCGTTGTTACACACACCCACACACACGAAACACACTCTGACATAAATACCAACACACCCACACAATTTTAGCTGCATCATTTATTCAGCTGGCCTGCAGTGCTCTATAATACAGCAAACAGAAAACAGGAGAAAAGCATGTATTTGCTCCATAGGCTAAACATGAGAAAAATGGCGCCATCTGGTGGAAAATATAAATGTTTTAAATTTTGAAGCCAGGACTCAGAAATGAAAGTATAATATCATACAATTCATGATTTTATGCTTTAATGGCACTGGGATCAAATATTGCAGTTTTAATGGGTTTCAATGTGGACATTTTTGTCCTGAAGGTCCTGAGTGTAACTATTTTGTGTACACAGTGTATTATAGATGTATTATAAGAACTAAGGTTGAAAAATCAAAATTCCCCCAAAAATGCACACCTTTGGCAAAATTTATGCCATTGGCATTAACACAGCCAAAATGATTGTAAAAACAAAAATGAAAAAGACAAAAAGTCCCGAAGGTCGCACAAGGGTTAATCTGTTTGATTAGACTTAATTCAAATCAATAAAATGGAGTAAATTAAATAACTGCTTTCAAACAAAACTATACAACATTGTGTGTTTTGTAGTACTAATTTTTTCTCCCCATTTTCTCTTTTGGGTACTTGACTGAGTCCCTTGCTGAAATTCACAATGGTAACCAAAGTTTTCGGAAAAATACCAGTTAGACCTAATACAGTTTTATTGTTAACATCAGAAAGGCCACCCGCCTACCTTCTCTCTAACAAAAACACTTAAATCTTCATTTGTCATGCTTAAGGGATAACTTTATTAAAGCAGTTCACTAGGTTTTGAGACCTATCCCAAATCTGTCCCTCATATATGATATGGCCACATCATTGTTTTTTCTGGATTAACCTCATTCAGCAGGGGATTAATAACATCTAGCTGCAGTACATAACAGCAAATTACAGTGTAACTATATAAAATAATAAATCGGGATTGGAAGAATGTCGATAAACTATTTTGGACATTATATGAGATTGTGTTTATATGCCATAAGGGGTTGAATTATTGTAGTGATTAAATAGAATTTCAGTTTCACCTCTTATATTTGGGCCTAACTATTGTGTCTAGACTTGCTTTAAGAGAAAGTATCTTAAATATAAGTGTATTTTTTTCACTTGGTTATACTTCTGCGAGTGCAGTGAAGACAAAATATACTTATATTCAAGATCTATTCTCTAAAAACAAGTCTAAATATCTTAAATGCTGCTTCTCAGGTGAATGCATCTTTTTTTTTTTTTAGGTATTTTAAAATATTTTATTTTTAATATTATATTCATCATTCTCAGATAACACTTTTTTTCTTCTGCAGTATAGCTGCTAAAGAAAATGTACGATGTTTTAAAGAAGTTTTAGATATTTATATTGGAAAACAAACAAAAACAAATAAAAAATGTATTTTGTTGCAGTGTATAATGGGGCGAAGACTACCCTCTCTCACCTTTTTGTTCACTTCAATCCATCTTTAACTCACAAAAAACAAACATTCTTATTAATAAAGCCGTGTATTGCCAATTTTTTTCAAGATAAAAAATGCACAGTGACATATATTATGATTCAATAAGTCGCAAACCATCACAAGCAAGCGTGCGTGCTCGAGGGACAAGCGTCCCCGCGACAGAGTTTGCATAAGCCGGATGCAGTTTCAAACTCTCCCATTTAGATCGGGACACTTCGCACAACTCATAGAAGAGGCGCTGACCGCACAGAGAAATGACAGTTTTGGAATTTGTAGTTATTTATATGACCTGCTTCCTTATTATTTGAACTTTAATAAAGCTATAACAAATTAAATATAACTGCATTAAAGATGTAAAGAAGTGTTTCCTTTAAAGACGCTCGACATGCAAGTTTTGCTTCAGCAGAGCGGCAGCTCCGGCTCCGCTTATTCCACACCGAGAGTGCTTCTGTATTTACTTATTTTGCATTTTTGTATAATTCCCTCATACTTTGCGATCTACATCACCTGAAGCTGGTTGGAAAATTTGGAGTGCGTCTGTGAGCTGTTTTCTTCCCCTCTTCAGTCAGGCGCGAGCTGCAGTGCTGCTTTCACGTGCCATCATTAGAGTTTAATGTGATCTCATGTTACGTTAAATGAGATCAAATGCCTATTCGACAACGAAAATTTTTGTTGACCAATTTTTATGTTATCGATAACATCGACTAATCATTTTAGCCCTACTCATAAACTACTTGATATTAATGTCTACTTTTCATAAAAACAGGTATTCTCACGGGTGGACTGGGAAGAGAATTCGGCCCTGGGTTTTACATAGAATATGGCCCAAATGGGGGGTGGGTGTTGCTGTCCTTTTCTGCATATCGCGGCGCCATCCAGCATATCGTGGCGCAATTTTGCAGCCCTCTTCAACCAGTCGCGGTCTGTTCTGCATAACGCAGTGGCCCGTTTCAGCTTATCTCCGCCTGCTCGGCCCCGTTTTGCGGCTGGCCCACCGGGAAAAGTCCCAGTTCTCCCCATGGCCAGTCCGCCCCTGGGTATTCTCACTCTCCTGACCTGATGGTCTTAAAGGAATATTTCAGCATAAAATCAAAATTCTCTTATCATTTACTCACCATCATGTACAGTTGTAACGATTATGAAATTTGGCTTACGATTAATTGTCAAACTAATAATTGTGATTATGACGATTAATTGTCTGTTTAAGGGCTATGATGATTATTTTAGGGCTTTCACAACTAATTGTCATATAAAGTGTCATATTTCTTTAGGTGCATGTGTGCTTCATACACCTTAAGTAATTTTTACATACTTAAATTCAGAAATATAAATCAGGGGCCTGGGTAGCTCAGCGAGTAAAGACACTGACTACCACCCCTGGAGTCATGAGTTCGAATCCAGGGCTTGCTGAGTGACTCCAGTCTGGCTTCCTAAGCAACAAAATTGGCCCGGTTGCTAGGGTAGGTAGAGTCACATGGGTTAACCTCCTTGTGGTTGATATAATGTGGTTCGCTCTCGGTGGGGCGCGTGGTGAGTTGTGTGTGGATGCCGCGGAGAATAGCGTGAAGCCTCCACACACGCTATGTGTCCGTGGTAACACACTCAACAAGCCACGTGATAAGATGTCACTATGCCACCCCGAGGATTTAGAGCGCAATGGGAATTGGGCATTCCTAATTGGGGAGAAAAGGGGAGAAAATAATATATATATATATATATATATATATATATATATATAAATAAAATGTATATATAAATCAAATAGGGATATATGAATTCCTTTTAAGGCTTTAAAAACGTATGAATGACATGAAAAATAATGTTAAATATCAAAATATTTATAATTACTTAAAATATGTTGTTGGTCAACTTTACATTTACACTGTTTTTGGAACTCATATATTTTATATTATATATTTAAAAAATATATAACTGTTATATTTATATATATATATATATATATATATATATAATTTTATATTTTTGTTAAATATAAAATATCCTAATTTCTTCACTTTCAAACATTATTTTAATTCTCTGATTAAACCCACAAGTACTTATTTTTCATGAGATTTGAGATTTCGTATCATCATTTTATCACTCCACAGAAACAGTGTAAGTGTGCGTCTCCTCATCTATGTCAGTGCGTGTCATTAACACTGCTTTTATGAACCTGTTATGACCAGGAACATTTGCCATTAAGTAATCGTTCAAAAAGAAGCCGTTCACTGTCAAAATTTATATTTGTTTGTTTCGCGGGAATATGGCGTGAGCCTCTGCTGACAGCATGCGCATCAGAGTGCTTGAGAAACGCTTCATGCACTCTTCCAGACAGGAGCTGCTCTGGATGACATTTGTGGTACGGCTCAGTGACGCTCGGAGTTCAACTAATGTAAATGACACAATAATGCGCCATTCGCTTACAATTCGCTTATTTGGGCATTAAAATGTGTTTGGAATTTGAAGTGCACAATAATCGGTTATTTTAGATAAAATAACTGCGATCAGATGATTAATAAATAATTGTGACATGCTTACCCTCATGCCATCCCAGATGTTTCTGACTTTCTTCTGCAGAACACAAACAATGATTTTTTTGAAGAATATCTCAGCTCTGTAGGTCCATACAATGCAAGTGAATGGTGGCCACAACTTTGAATCTCCAAAAAGCACACAAAGGCAGCAAAAAAGTAATCCCTAACCCCTAAGCGGTTAAAACAATATCTTCAGAAGCGATATATATGATAAGTGTGGGTGAGAAACAGATTGATCTACTTCTCACCCACACCTAACGCTTCTGAAGACATGGATTAAACCACTGGGGTCGTATGGATTACTTTTATGCTCTTTTATGTGCTTTTTGGACCTTCAAAGTTCTGGCCACCATTCAGTTGCATTGAATCTTTGTGTTCTGCAAAAGAAAGTAAGTCATACACATCTGGGATGGCATGAGGGTGAGTAAATTATGAGAGTATTTAAATTTTTGGGTGAACTATTCCTTTAAATGTGTTTGTTATAAACAACAATACAGGCCAACAATTGATGTCTGAACTAAATCAGGTATGTTGATCAGTTTAAAGAAGCAGATCGATATCAGAATAGCCTTTATAGTCTTTCTAGTAATATTGCTTGTCTTCCTTAATTCCTTCATTCATGCCAGATTACTAGTGGCCTTTACTTGAAATAACTAGTCAAACAGATCTCCTCACTATAAATCACTAACTGAAATGCCGTTGTTATTAAACTTTGTACTTGTAGGCTTTTTTGTCCACATTTTTTGCAAGCAATTTAGAGTGGAATTATCACTGTGTAAAAAGCTTGATCACCTTATGACCTAATGATTTTTACTAATGCTTAACTGCTGCCGGAAATGCCACACATGAGCTTAACAATCAACATTTGTTGATATCATGATCTGTTACTGGCAAATGAGCTGATTAAAATCCCTTAAAATAGTTATGAATGGGAAAATTAGACTACAGTTATTCAATAACTAAACACGCAAAAAAAGAAATCAACTGTTTTTTGTGTGTGTGTGTGTGTGTGTGTGTGTGTGTGTGTGTGTGTGTGTGTGCCTTTTAGAAATCTGTCTACTATTCTGTATATATACTCTTATTCAGCATATGAAATTATACTGTTGATTTGCAGGGGCGCCCACAGGATTTACTCTGAGGGTATGCACAGAAAGCTGCCTAATAAATCTTATGTCTAGGGGTGTCCGGGTGTATGCTCCCCCGTGAGTTTTTTTTTTTTTTTTTTTTTTTTTTGTTGCTGCAAAAAACAACAACAAAACGTTCAGTGATGGTGACTTTGAGATAAGCATTTGTTTTATTTTCTCGAGTATGAGTAGCATTCATGTAACTATTGGTTAAAGCATTTCTTCCAGTAACCGTTCAGACAGACGCGTTTTCATGCTAAAAAAGCAAATCGCACCACAACCAATAGAGCAGAACGCAGGTGTCTCGAGATGTGTTTTTATCAGTTGAAGAAATTCTTTTTAACTTGACACTGCGTCTAAAAATGCAGCGCTCCCGTGAGAGATGCTAAAAACACAGTGAAACGTGAGACATCTATCTAGCGATTGTTTATATGGAAAACGATTGAAAAACGGCTCGAGTGGACACGTTCAGTTTGAACAGCCCCTTGTTCACATGACAGCACTAGTTGAAGTTTCTCAAAGTTACCTCTGAAAAAGACAGACTTTTGTTTCAGTTCACTGTTGGTACATTTCCACTATATCCAGCGCTGTTTATTCTGTGTGTTCTTAAATATCCCGATACTGTTTTACTGTGTGAGGAACCACTCCAAATGATTCAGTGAGAGAGCGGTCCGAACGAATTGTACTGAATCACGAATCGATTCAGACAGATTTGCAAGCCCGTTTGGCCAATTCACTGAAAAGAACCGACTCCAAAGAATTATTCATTCGCAAATTGGGCATTGCTAGTTCTTTTAAACAGCCAACAGAAATACGGAACACATTTCATGATTGGTGAAATATTCTGTGAGTAAATATTTCTCAGGGCAGTTGGAGCACTCATGGTACGCACAGTGCGTACAGCCGTACAGCTGCAGGTGCCCCTTTTAATTTGTAAATGTACTAAATGTGTGAAAATGAGAGTGGTCCAAAGAAAACCTTAGACTCCATAGAAATACCCTTCCTGTTCGAGTGTTTCTAGAAGTCACTGCTGGTGAGAAAGCAGCCCAGCTGTTTTCTGGCTCTAGGTTTTCCCATTCAGATGTGAGTTATTAAGGTTTCATCTGAGTCATGTTGGGTTAATGACCATGGAGAAGCCGGAATCTGGCCTCTGAAAGAGGATGTCCCTCTACTCCTGCTCAGTCTCTAAGGACCTCCTGGATGTATATGAGAAACTGTGTGCTGCCTCTTGACTCGCACTGATTTGCGACAATGTGTTAGGTGCTTGTATGACATTCTTCATTAGTTATGCTGACTGGAACCTAACTGATTTCTGTCAAAGTTTGATTGAAGATACTGCTCATGTTATTGAGCTGGGAATAATGCATTAACTTCAGTGGACTGCTACACATTTGTAACACACAGACTGCACAGTGCCGACACAATGACTTCACTACAAAAACAGACTGGTTGATCTCAAATAGAGTCATGACATGAGCCATGAACAGTGCCAGCCAGGCATGTGACTCAGACCAGAATGGATTAGTTTACATCATTGTGATGCAATCCAAGCTGCAGGACTGTTTAGCATTAAGCATAGCATTTGAGGTATACACTTATTACCAGCCCGACATGGAATCTGTGCCCGCAGGCAGAAAGCTCTGCAAATTTGGCAGAATTCACATGCACAAGTTCTAGACAAAGTTCTACACATTCCTCTCCTTTTGTGTGTACAATTATTACATATTTTGGGTAATTTGCTAATGCTTTCAGTTACCAATAAAGCCAGGTTCACACTACGATTTTGACAACGATTTTGCTGTCTGAGACAATTTTAGGGATAAAAAAAAATTACTGTCTTGTAAGGCAAAATCATCAGTCTTCGTTCACTTAGTTTAACGTGTTCAGCCGGCCAGTTAATTTAATTTGCAAATTTTTTTTTTTTTTTTTTTTGCTTTAAAAATGGACTTTGTGTGGTAACATCTAAATAAGCTGGTTTGATTTGAGTCAAAACTATTATTTAACATGTCTCAAACACCCTGACTAGATTAGGTTACACCAACAAAACTATTTTTAAGAGAACATTTAGGTTAAAATTGCTCCTTAAGCCAACAATTGCATGTTACCACGTTTTCAATCCATTCCACTAAATTCGGCATATTTTTTTCCACAAATTAGTGCAAAAATTAAAAATATACAGAATATAAATAACAATAAAATCTGACAATAATAGTATCATAAATATTGCCTCTTTAGCTCAGATTATACAAAAAACAAATTTTTCAGGCTGATAGAGCGAATGCATTCTAGAATATTTTGATGTACTCTGCGCATTCCAGAGTAAATAAAACAAGCAATATGTCTATTAAAAAAGTCTATAGGCTCTTTTAATTGAAATGTTGGACTATTCCTACAGTCGCCATGTTGAGTGTTACGATTTTGTTTTTTTTTTTGTCAATTTTAATTTCACTTCCAGTTGATAGCCTATTTACGTCCACTATGTCCATGTGAATTTGTATTATTTTATCTTTTGTTAACTTTCAGACCGTTTTTTTTTTCTGCAGTTAATATCATACTTAATGATTTGTGTCGATTAAAAGCTACAATGACATCAAAAAAATTCCTTGTGTCATTGATGGTGTTAGTCTTCAGCTATTCACTGATATGAAAATCTCCATTCACATGAGCAACTTGTCAGTAACAGCTCTTCCTCAGTAGTTTAAAATGTAAAGTGTGAAAGTGAAATTGTTGCAGGCCTCACTGACCTCTCCTCAGACTGTCTCTGAGAGAGCGTAGCATGGACACGATCACATGTTAGCTAATATTAGCTCTTATCGCTGGCTCTCTCATTTCTGGGAGAACGGACTCCCTGCAGCACAGTTTCCTTGCAATTGCACCATGGTCAGACCTTGACGGTGTTGTATGAGAGTGAATTAGCTTTAAACAAGGCCCCTTGTATAATAATAGGGAGCAGGAACAATTATCACCAGTTAAAATGCAAATTTTAACAGTTTAAATTACCAGTATGTGTTGGTTTAGGGCAGGGGTGGGAAACATTTAAAGAACGGATAAGGCCCGCTAGGCCATTTTAACTGGCCCTTGAGGCCATTCCATTAATTAATTTAAAAAGCTTAAAAATGGCCTTGATTCTGTAAACTGTAAAAAATAAATAAATAAAAGAATTAGATAATGATTAAAAATAATTTAAAGCTGCACTATGTAAGATTCTTTTAAAGCTACACTATGTAACTTTTGGCCCTCTAACAGTTGAAGCATAGAACTGCAAGTTACTTGTGGAGGAACATTGTTTTGGTAATTACGTGAGCTGGGATTCGGCTCTGCTCTTCTGCGCGGATGAATCTGATAATCTGATGGTTTGAGGAGTACCGGTGTAACCATGGTTACAGGTGATCAACTTATCAGAGCGAATGTCACTAATAACAACAAAACTTGCCCCCTTCCCTCAAAAAATAAAACAAATAAATAATGAAAGGAAGAAAAAGACGGAAATCCGAGGAATATGTCTTATTAGCAGGTAAGTAGCATATCTTCCGCTGTTGTTTTGAATTATAGAAAACAATTGTTTTAAAATAAATAGTGTTACAAAAGTTAGGCAACAATGACATTAGACATAACGATTGCTAGTCATATCAAAATTAGCTGGCAAATAGACCAATGTAGTAACTGGTGTAGAGATTGGCATTGTTACCAGCATAAAGTTATTTTTTCCCATTGTCTTTCCTCGAAAATGAAATCAAGCACTGCATTACCAATCCATAATAAAATGCCCCATTAGAGTGGCTAACGCTATCTAACGAACTACAGCATTAAAAGAGCTTCCTGGCTAACTATCGGCCCAGTAAAATATCTTAGCTGTCGAGCAATAAAAGCCATCTCTGTGTCAGTTTATATCTTATCTGATCTCAGAGTTGTTGCCACCTCTGAAAAAGCCACGGCGATGTTGTTTCGTGTTTTATTATTACTGGCTCTTTCGCTTTCCGTTTTTGCTTGCATAACCTTCTCGGTTCGAGGTTCCTTCGGTTCAATCCCTAGAGGGTTGCCCTTTTGAGTGATCCATGGTCAATGAAGCTTTCAGCTTCAAACTACTACCACACCTATCACCACACATATACATGCGCTGTTGTAGCTCGGGACCTTCTTTTCTTTATTTACGGACATGACGTAAAAACGCATGGACAAATGATGGAAGTATGCAATTTCCCACCAAATCCATCCCGACAGCTCTAAAATAAAAATAATTATTATAGACTTTCCATAGTGAACCAGGGTGTGGCAAATACATAGTTTGGAAGACAGATTGTTGGTGTACTTGATCATTTATGAAATTTCGTTCATTTCTAACAAAAAAATCTAACATATAATGTAGCTTTAACAAAAGGACATCAGTCTTTAGATGGATGTTTATCTGTTTGGTGAAGTTGTTTGCTTGTTATAATGCTTGGATATGTTTTCTGGTATGGTTATTGAACCTTATATTGGTTATCATGCTTTACTGAACCGAACATTACTCGGAGTATATTGTGTTTACTGATCGCGATGTGTTTAATAGGCTACTTTTTCCAGTGAAGTTACTTTAACGTGTTTACTAATATTCACGACCTCTGAGTATTTTATAATGTTGCTGCAATATTAGAGATTCCCTAAACTTGTGCGTGCCACTGTTTTCTTAATTCTTGTACCCCAGTCGCAGAAATTGTCACTTTCCATTGGCCTTTTAGCAGATGTGTTTAAATGTAGACAATTTAAAATTGCATCTAAAAGCCACTATAGGTAAGGTAGTTCCCCCTAAATGTATGCTCATCTCAAGGCATTTAAAATGTACAGATTTTATATCACAGTAATGTACGTATTATTTTATTTAGCATGTAACCATCTATCTATTATAACTTTACTTACAAAGAACCGATTAAAGAAACTGTTTATTGTTGTAATTGTTATATTTCTGCATATTATTTTCATGTTTAATAAAGTATATTTTATCCCCATCATTTCTGAATCCTCTTTTTGTTTTGTTTTTTTAAATTACAGTCTTATTGTTTGCATGCATAGATCTACTATTGTAGTATAACGGTTTACTTGCACTGTCCACTGAGGCTGTCGATTGTAATATACAACAGTTAGTTCCAGTCCTCGAATCTGATTGGACGAAAGACGTTCCATGAGCGCTGATGGACTCACACCATAAGCACTCGGACACTTCACTGTGTGTATCACTCCGCTTGTGTTCATCCCGTTCTAAACTAATGTGTAAGAGCAATGCCGATGTGTTAAGAGCTATCTGTCTCTTTACATTTCATTTTGTGACATTACATATTTTAGCCAGCAGGTGGAGGCAAAAGACCATTTTTGTGTGTAATATGATCCAGTTGGTGATGTGAAGTGAGTCAGCGTAACTCAGTGTTTATATTCAACAGCACTCCGTGATTGCTCATATTACTACTACACTACTAAAGCTAGGAAATAGCTTTAAACTAACAACTTCAGCATTAAGGCTCATCACAGCTGAGAGACACAACAGACTGATTAATTACATAAACTCAAGGCGCTTAACTCTTACCTGGACTGGTAGGCTGGTAACATTTCTGTAAGAAAACATGTAAAACTTGGATTTTGGTGGGCTTAATTGGGTCCCTTTCCCTAACTTATATAGAACACACAGATTCGAGATCATTAAAACTTCACGTTGTAGATCGTGGGATATTTTAGACCATACTGTTTTATTTTGAAAGTAAGTCAAATAATAGCATGCTGTGTGAATACAGTTAATAACAAACTGTTACTCAACCCTTGTGATGGTAATATTTTAGGTGAATTTACCTGCATGCTCTCCCGGTGAGGACTGACATGATTGTCAGAGTAGATCAGGGATGGGCAACTTTGAAGGGGGCGAGGACCACATTTTTTCTCCTTTCTACCAAGGGGCATTGTAACTTGCATTTTTACTAAAACATGCCGTTCACTTGTACAAATTCATGTTCAATTGACATGCAATGTACTTCAGTCTCATTTGCATTGTCTACATTTGCAACAGACAAACACACTAATGAACAGACAACATTTTAATAAAACAGCTTATAGGTATTAGTTAAAATCTAAATATTATCATCAATAACAATACTGGAAACAAGAACATAACATTTCAGTGCATTAATACAAAACATTTCAGCACCACAACATACACGCACAGACCGAACAGTCCCGTGCGTCAGAGAACATTCTTTCTATTCGCAAGACTTCAACAATCAGTCAGGCATCTCAATCGCGCATTTCTTCAAAGTTTCTCCCTCTTATAACAACTTTTCCGTTTTTCACAAGCACGAGCGAAACAGCATTAGATGTCTTTGGTGATTCCCACACTGTCATGGATTTCGTAAAACTTTTGATACCTTTTACCCTTTACATCTGTGAGAAGAGCAGCTCTGGAGTATATATCTCTCATACTGTACGCCTCTTTGATCACTTGGTGTATTTGCGAATCAAATTGAAATCTTTAATGACAGTTTTCATATCCAGTTAAACAAAAGACATGGGTTCCACCTGCATACATTAACAATATCGTGCACATGTCACTGACAAGCTGAGGTAAAATTTAGCTCAATTGACCTTATAAATGATGAGCAAGTGTAAGATGTTGCATGCTATAATGTGATCACCTAGAGTGATCAGCAGGTCTGCTAAGAACAAGCGACCTCTTCTGGCCAATATTTGTAATAACATCATAAACTGAATGCAGTCTTTACATAATCCCTTTTTCAAAGAAATAAAATCAATCCTCAGTCCTGTCCGACGGGCCATATTCAACAATACAGAGGGCTGTATATGGCCCACGGGCCTCCATTTGCCCTTCCCTGGTGTAGATAATACAGGGAGACTGGTGGATCAACAGTGCTTGTTGTCATGTTGTACTTTAACACACTATCACAATTTATGCAGTAAGCGTAATGTTTATCTGTAGAGAAATGCTCCATTGATCCACTTCATTTTTCTCCTCAATTAGGAATGCCCAATTCCCAATGCGCTCTAAGTCCTCGTGGTGGCGTAGTGACCCGGGTGGCGGAGGATGAATCTCAGTTGCCTCCGCGTCTGAGACCGTCAGTCTTATCACGTGGCTTGTTGAGCGCGTTACCGCGGAGACATAGCATGTGTGGAGGCTTCACGCCATTCTCTGCGGCATCCACACACAACTCACCACGCGCCCCACCGAGAGCGAGAACCACATTATAGCGACCACGAGGAGGTTACCCCATGTGACTCTACCCTCTCTAGCAACCGGACTAATTTGGTTGCTTAGGAGACCTGCCTGGAGTCACTCAGCACACCCTGGATTCGAACACACGACTCCAGGTGTGGTAGTCAGCGTTTTTACTTGCTGAGCTACCCAGGGCCACCTGATTGAATATTTATTAACATCCCTAGTGTATGAGCTCATACAGAGCACACCTGTACTTTAATTTGAACCCACAATTAGAAATGGCAAGCCATTGTATTGCATGCAAGTAATTTTGTTAATGCTCGAATGGCACTTGATAGGAAAACGGTTCCCCACCCCTGGTTTAAAGGATACCTTCATCTTAGTTTTTTGGTTATGAGAGGTGGAGGAGAACATTACACCACATATCCAGAAGGTTGTCAATTCAAAGCACAAGGTGTCTAAATGCAGCCCTTGCTATTTGGACTCTACTATGCATCTGAGAGTTATCAGAGCTGATGTTACATCACTAACCAAATCACTGATTCAGAGGGAGAAGAAATGTATCACTATTTGTGTCTGGGATTCACCACATCCCTTGAAAAGCAGTTCATTTTCTCAAGCCATTCTTTTAATATAGAGCACAACAGAGTCTTTTAAACTAATTTCTGTCTTTTAATTCTTTGAATTAAACAAACCAGTACATTACCAGTGTGAAGGACTGTGTGTGTGAGGCAGTGTGTTTGAAAGTACTACGTGAAGCAGGTACAGTGTACTCCAGGAGAGTGTAGTTGTTTTTTTTCTTCCTGCAGACTCACCTGTTAAATTCTCACACTGCTGATTTAGCGAGTATACTGATAAACACGGTACTGTTTATATCTTTCCCAAGCCTTATGTGACTTAAAAGCTTTGTAAATGTAGATTCTCTTTTCCAAGTTTAAGAGGACCTCCAATTTCACATTACCATTCACATTCCCAGGATTGGCAATGAGGTTTTGACATGTACACGTAATTGTTTGCTTCTTTTATACAGATCCATTGACGGGAAATTATTGGGGAGAGAAATAGAGGAATGTAATAGTGATGTTGTTGGTCAGTAAAGACCTTTCATTAAGCATAATGCTTTAAATAATAATAATAATGTAATTTAATTTAATATAATGAACTTGAAAGGCTTTTTGAGCACGTACAATCACTAAATGGTGACGGAATGTGTAAAACGTATTAAACAAAAACTTGACTGGTGTATACAAGAAACGGAATGTATTGTTTTTTTCTTGTTTGAATTGAAGGTGCCAGAACACAGTTTTGGACCACTCTGACCTAATTTATCCCATGACCCTAACAAAATAGTATACGTTTTTTTTTTTTTTTTCAAATAAATAAAATTGTGGATACAGTGATGCTGGGTAGTTGAATAATCTCAATACTTAGTGACGCTGTTTCACGTGCTCAGCTAAATTGTAGTCTTTCCTCTTCTTTCCTCTATTTTAATAGCTGTCAACTCAAGCAAACCAGCTAGCTAGTAGCTCAATAATATTAGTTATAGTGTTGTCACAGTACCAAAATGTCAGTAGTCGTTACCGATACCAGTGAAATTTTACAGTTCTCGATACCAATTTTGGTACCACAGCATAAATATGCTAATATGACAATGTGCTATTGAACACACCCATTTAGCCTATTTAAAAAGTTACATTTCAATGTAAATAATAAATGAAAAGAAATGCATTTTTCCTTTAAGTGTTTTTCGATCAAGGATATATTGCTTAAGTGTTTTTAAGGAGCACCCTACTGAAATCTGTTTTATTCTTTACCAAATCATGTTTTCCTTGTTGTTGTTGTTGTTATTATTATTATTATTATTTTCCAGAACTCCATGTTTTAGTTTCATTTCATTTCATCATCAAAATGGTGTTTAATCAATTAATTCTTAAAATTTTAACAAGTGAAAATGGAACTTTTCAACATGTCATTGCATTTTACTGCTAAACTTTTATTCAACAGCTGTCTTGCTTGTGATATATTGCATTATTATTATAATTATAATTATCATTACAGTGAATATAACATTTTACTATACAGTTGTAATATATTTCTGTCACAGTTTCTTCAATTTCAGGGCTCTAGCTTATATTTTGAAATGGGCTTTTTATTATGACATGTATTTTTTGTATTGTCTGATCAGCCTGTTAATGGAGTTGCCTTGTCTAATAGCCTACAACAAATGCAATACTTCAGCACTGGTAAATTGTAATGATAAATTTATCTATTAACCTTTTTTTTTTTTTTTTATTTTTTTTGTTTAACGACATTAACCGACAAAGGAGAATTTACTTGCTGCTAAACATTTGATAACTTTTAATTTGACATGGAGGAAAAGAAAAGAAACTAAAATTTCAAGAGCTGGATGTTCTTGTTGAGGAAATTACTGCAAGGAAAAAATTCTCCTTGGGAAGCTTGATAATAATATCATGTTGGAAAATAAGAGGTGTGTAAATGGGAAAAGGTGGTAGAGGCTATCTCCGTTGTGCGGATAGGTGGTGAAAAAGAAAGTCTCAGCTTTCTAATGTTATAATTATTATGTTTCTATGAACTCTAAAGATTGCGGAGAGAGCTCTATATGCAGCGCATCTGTTTGAATAAGCATGATTGGCCACCACATTAAGAAGCTTCAAAACAACTTTTATTGTTTGAATTTGGTGATAACATTTACATGGTTTACAAGCTGAAAATAAAAATATAATTAAACACAAAACAGTCAAAAATTTCTAGGTAAACAGCCCATTGCGACTTAAGACTCAACATGAAAAATTCATTAAACATTTTACCTTTTAGGATTTAAGACATCTGTGAGGTTATCCTAACTTTAAGATGTAATTTACTTTTTTTTTTTTTTTTGAGAATTTGAATGCTTACGTTTTTTTGGGAATACAAAATATTCTTACCTTTTTTTTTTTTTTTTTTAAGTTAGAAAATGGTAGTTAAGAAGAAAATTCTTCTTAAGAACGTTTCGTGAATCCAGCCCCTGGTGTTTGCGTATGTGGTAATTTTTAAATGTTATGTTTTAAATTGTATTACTGTAAAGCACTTTGGTCAACTCTGTTGTATTAAATGCTCTATAAATAAAGCTGAGTTGAGAGATTAAAGCGTAAATGCTGCAATTTAATTATATAATTATATAGTTTACATGTGCGTGGTTCACAGTAGATTAGTGCTCTGCTCTGTCATTTGATACAACATGTCTTGAATGATTCTCAATGTCTGTGGAGTTTCAAGTGTATGAGTGGTCAGGTTGGACTTATGCATTCATTCAAAGTACGCATTTCTTCCACACTAAGATTGCAGCATTTAGCAGATTAATAAATCACACTAGGACATGTCATGATTTTAATTTGATTAACTGTCCATTTAGTAACAGAGCACGTGCTCCAAATTAGAATTTTAAAGCAGTCGTGTGTCAGTCATACTGCGCACTGGTACCGGATTGAGTCGGTGCTCGGTACTACCGGTACTTTGGACAACACTAATTATTTATAAGTGTACTCTGACAATTCACACAGCAAAATCTGAAAACATTGGTTATTACAATTTGGAATTAACCTGATGTTTTTGTCTTGTGAGCACTGTTGAGGTTAGCATGTCAGCTAACTCAAAACTAGTGATAGACATAGCCGGCCAGGTTAATTAACCGGCCAAAATTGGCCATTTTAAGATTATGGAATCAGCCGATGACCATGTCCTGATTAACAGATACCTCATGGATAATAAACAGTTACTGTTTTCAAAGTTTGTAAGTGAATTTTGAGTTGCTTAAATATTGTGTACAAAAGGTGTTCATTTACATAAAAAATGTTCAGTACTTCTAAGTTGCTGTCATTAAATTGTTATTTACAGTATAAATCAGCATTAAATCGGCCATCAGTCACCATCAAAATAACATTATCGCCATTTTTTTTTAGCAATCAAGTTGTTAAATTCTCCATGCTTATAGCATGTGTGTTTTTTTTTGCTTTGAATTCGTAATTTCATTTTGTTCATTGTTGTTCCTTATGTATCATTTTTTTTTTGTTAGTGGATTACACAGCTCTCTTTTGGCGAAGCCTGAAACACGCTCTGTGTTCATATGGAGCAAATATATAGTACAGCTGTAATGTGATCTACATGTCATTGATATCACATGCTAGTGGGAGAGGGTGTTTTTTTTTACCTGTCAGTGCTGAAAAACCACACAGAAAGTTGGTGAGTCAAAGACAGAGATCTAATGTCTTGTCATGTCTTTGTCCACCCTACATATTGTGCTGAAGGCCAATTGTAAGGACCACTTTTGTAAGTGCTGGCAAAGAGAAATAAACATTATAGTTCAAAATGAGCACAGCAGAGTTTAAAGAACCTATATGGCAGGGGTGTCAAACTCAATTTCAACCCGGGTCGCATCAGAGTTATGTGTGCCCTTAAAGGGCTAGTTGAAAATGTGGCACCTGATTTGGTAGCACCCATGCAATTACCAATAATATTGTATCTTGTAATATTAAATTCACATTCAACAGTAAGCACTGATTTTGAGGTTGGGGTGCAGATGTAAATGTTTATGCTAACAGTAACTTCTTTGAACAAATTAGGCTAACACCTATTTTATAAAGGGCTAAACTGAAAAATCTGACAGAGCAACTAAGTTGGGTTTTCTTTACATATTCCTTTCACCAGGCTCCTAATACTTATTATAGTCATCTTTTGGAATTTCTGAAGGCAAACAAAACCAGTTACATTTTCCACAGTCAGAGAGCATTACAAGAGAACAGATTTTACACAGAAGGAAAACTGATACATCGGTCCATAATAATAATGAAAATGTATCATTGTTCTTCCATAGTTATAGAAATGTTATTTGTGATAACACAGTGGTGACCACATGTAAAACCATGCATGTCTCCTCACTACCATGGTTAGTAACTGTGGTTCCAATAATAATAATAAAAAAACATCTATGGCATTTTTGTAATGAAAAACAGTAGTTTAAGTACATTTAGAAACAGTTAGTGTTATACAGTTAATCCATGGTACATTTTAGGAAGGTTTGTGATGTGTGGATTACAAAAACCTTCTAATACAGTATATGGCACAGTGTTTTCTCCTGTTTTCTTTGTCAGTGCTGTTAAGAATGTGTTAAAATGATCTGAAACTAGTTTAATCACAGAGACATTTGGAGTTTTGCAACAGAATTGTATGCTTCAAACGGGATTCGCGATCTACGCCGCGCTTCCCATGAGCGCATCCCATTCCCGCAGTGCCCTTCAAGGGCACAAAAATGCAGTTTGGAAAATGGCCAGTAATGGTCTGAGCTGCTGTGTGTTCGAGACCAGTCCACGAATAAACACATCTGCTTTGCTCTCGCGTAACTCTTTCCATGTGGTTGTGCTGATAATTGATCCAGGTAAGGGCTAGCGCTGTTGATAATGATCTGTGCAGCACAATAAACACAACTGAGTCTGCATTCACTCATGCCGCTCTATCCAATGACCCGTGCTGATAACTGGTGCGGCCATTTCATTCTGCTTTAGGAGCGAGTAAAATGTGCTTCAAAAAATATGGTTAGGATGACGAGGGAAGGCTCATTAATATTGACGAGGAAAGCGCTAACTGATTGGTCAGTGACACATTCTGCTGACCTGCCATCCTACGTTTCTGAAATAAGTTTGCGACATGAAATGAGTTGTCGGGTCGGAGTTTGACACCTGTGCTATAGGGCCATAGCATACAGCATTCCAGAGGGCATGATAGCACACGCTATTCACAGGGTGATATGCAGCCATATCACCCAGCAGCTTTCGCCTGGTAACCCACTGAAACTAAGTAGGGTTGAGCCTGGTCAGTACCTGGATGGGAGACCTCCTGGAGAAAACTAAGTTTGCTGTTGGAAGAGGTGTTAGTGAGGTCAGCAGTGGGTGTTCACCCTGTGATGTGTATGGGTCCTAATGCCCCAGTATAGTGACGGTGACACTATACTGCAAAAAGGCACCATCTTTTGGATAAGACATTAAACCAAAGTCCTGACCCTTTGTGGTCTTTAAAAATACCAGGGCACTTTTCTTAAAAGAGTAGGGGTGTAACCCCGGTGTCCTGGCCAAATCCCATCCCCCCCTTCTCAGTCAGGGCTTCCTAATAATCCCCCATCCATTAATTGGCTTTATCACTCTTCTCTCTCCTCTCCACCATGTGGCGAGATTATTGGCGCACTGTGGCCGTCATTGCATCATCCAGGTGGATGCTGCACACTGGTGGTGGTTGAGGAGAGTCCTCTGGTCACTATGTAAAGTGCTTTAAGTGTAGTGTCTGAAAAAGCCCTGTATAAGTGTAACATTCATTCACATAATTCCCTAAAGCATCCATCATCTTTGTTAAAGGTGCACTCAGTAATTCTTTAGTAATGTTGTCTTGGACTTACTCTGACACTTAATGGTGTAGATGCAGCATCATTTAAACACAATAGTTTTCAGTTTCATGTGCCATTGTAGAAATTCAGTATTCACAGTCAGCCATGATTAATTTAATCCATAAGTAAAAGTGTCCAATAACAGGGTGCTTCCTGGGATTAAGCAAGTAGTATTTGGCTGGTGATCATGTGATCCTAACATGGCAGCCCTGATGAGGGGGCCCCTTTCCATGGAGAATAAAACAGCTTTTATAAGGTTATTGATACGACTGGAGTCTTTGGCTGTGTCTCATTTGGAAGGCTGCATGCTAGGTAGCACGCGTTCTTTGAAGGCTGCAGTATACCGAGTGTCCTCCTTTAAACAAGCCTCGTTTAAACGAGACGGCATTCGTAGGACAAATGGAAATGAAACGTAACATGGTTGCTATGGCAGCACGCCACTCTTTAACAAGGAGAGTTATGATGTAAAGAGAAAAGAAAATAGATTTTACAGGTGTACTTTTAGTCTAATACTTTATTTTAATTATATATTATATAATTATACATATTATATACTCTGCACCCATCTACTGAGGTACTTCAACTTGGGAATTAACATTCCTTGCATTTGAACATCATATTTACGGGCAAATTGACATTCAAAGGCTGCAATCGAAGTGTCCTACTCGCTTTTCTGAAACGAGAGATATTTGCATTTAAGATGTTCCTTCTTTTCTAAGAAAACAGACCAAAAATAGTTGTGACTCAGTACGCACTAAGATTCTTGTCCAATCAAATGCTGTCTAGAATGAGAATGTCCCTCACCCTTTTGCTACCTGCAACCAACTAGTAAGTAGCAAACCAAAATCCAACAGCCTATTGGCTATTTAAAATAAGGGGACAATCCCTTTTTTTCAATTGGGAAAAACATCAACACAAAACTAGACTCGTCAAGCAAATTCATGGGGTCTTTCAGTGACAGTACCTTGATCAGACATGAGTCAGGGACTGATAAAGACGGGCTTTGCTTAATTTGAATCAAGAAAGAGGATCTCGGCCCACACGCTTCACCATGATCCTCTAATCGGTTGCCTAAAAGAAATCCATTGATGCAAGCTAGCACATTAGGCAGATGCTGTAAATGTAAACATCTTGGGTTACTCTCTCTGTCCCAGTTGTAGCTCTGCTGACTTATCCAGTTCTTTAATAAAGGACACCGACAGGCCAATTCATCCCAGTGTCTCAGGAGGTTGCGCCTCTTTATCAGAAATGGAGCACACAACGTACCTCATTTACTTAGCTGTCTATTGTAGGTTACACACGCTGGGCTCATCTAATAATATGCTGCTCATGTTTTTCATCTCTCATTTAAATGTAGTTACTCTTTTTAGATTTGCATTGCTACTGACAACACGGCTTTTCACTAGTTATAGTAGCAGTTTGCAGAAGTGGTAAATTTTTTTTTAAAAAAAGTTTTGAGTATGCGTGTGTGTTTAAAGGAGAGTAGATGAGTGTATAGAGTCTTCAGAGGAGGGGGAAGGTGTGTAGGCTGTGCGTCTGTTTGTCTGATGTTTGTTGAGTGGCGCCCACACGTCTCTTGCTCACATACTGCCTCTTTCGTTAACTTTTGTGGCTTTTATGTGGCTTACTTTCTTCTGAGGTATCCTGTTTACTTGTGCTATCTGTTGGATGAAAATATATGGGCTAAGTCTGCTTCACACTATGCTACACAAAAAGACAACATTTCCATTATGCAACAAACATATAATCGGAGGTCTTTGTTTACTTGAACAGATGTTAAAAATACTCTTAGCTTACCTTGAAATCATTCAGGTTATACACTGGTGGTCAAAATTATGGAATAATGTACAGATTTAATAATTGTATTTATTTTTCACACATTATACATTTGCACATATACAGTGAAATTCTTTTTTTCCACATATCCCAGCTAAGCTGGGGTCAGAGTGCAGGGTCAGCCATGATACAGCACCCCTGGAGCAGATAGGGTCAAGGGCCTTGCTCAAGGGCCCAACAGTGACAAATTGGCGGTGCTGGGGCTTGAACCCCCGACCTTCTGATCAGTAACCCAGAGCCTTAACCGCTGAGCCACCACCACTGAGATTTTGCTCTTATGGAAAGCAATTATTCACCAAAGTGGCATTCAACTGATCACAATATATAGTCAGGACATTAATAATGTGAATAATTACTATTATAACTGTGTTTGATATAATGGCAAGTGATTTTCTAGTACCAATTTAGCAATTTAGCATGATTACTCAAGGTTAAGGTGTTGAAGTGATGGCTGCTGGAAATGGGGCCTGTCTAGATTTGATCAAAAATGACTTTTTTCATATAGTGATGGTGCTGTTTTTTACATCAGTAATGTGCTGACTATACTTTGTGATCAGTTGAATGCCACTTTGGTGAATTAAAGTACCAATTCCCATCTGAAACAGCAAAATCTGTACATTATTCCAAACTTTTGGCCACCAGTGTATATTTGTGTTGTTTGAAAAAAGATATTTGTGTTCTCCCAAAGGGACTTTCAAAAGTTTGTATTTCTATAATGCTAATAGTTTATAAGCTTATAAAAGGAGATCTGTCATGTCAAGCAATCTGCACAGAAGGTGCATCTGCTGAGCATTATCATAAGTCAGATATGTCATCTGCTTTAAGATCATCTTTTTGACGTTTCCAACATTTCATTACAATCAAAAGTGTAAGAAGTTGTTATTGAGTCAGAATTTATATCAACAGCAAACATGAGATGTTTTTTTTTACTTTTAAGGCTCAAGATTTAAATATCTGTTGCTATAGGGTAGTTGGCACATAACATACCCATAAACTTGTTTTTTTCCAATTCTTTATTCAACCTTTACATTTTATTTTTTATTTTATTTTTTTAAAAAGACATTTTGTTTTTCACAATTTTGCCAGTTAATTTATTTGTCCTTCTCCAACTAAAATAGTTCCAAAAGAAGCCAAGGTCCTCTCATCTTTTTAAAGATTGCTTATTTTCAGCTTTTCACCATTTTAATAACCTTTTAGCTTATTTGCAGTTCACTTACTGTAAATGGCCATGTGGTGTGACAAATATAGTTTTTCATGTACAAATTTTCCTTCTAGCTCCTCAGTTAATATGAGATCATAATAACTGCATGTAGCTATAATAATTACCCAATAATAATTATAAAAAAAATACTGTTTAAAATAGTTTTAGATGAAGTAAAGCATGCCATACTGCGGGACACCGATGTCATGGCTTGAAAGTCTATGTCAGCAGCTCAGCAGCTCAGTATCTGGTCTCTCTTCTTGCAAAGTGGATGAAAAGTTGTTTGGTTGCTAAAGCTGGGTGGGTAACAATACAAGTATTTATTGTGGTAATAAGTGTGGAACAGTCACACACAGGAGAGATGTTATGAAAGTGCTGATCTGATATCACACTCCCAGACAATTGCTCTCTCTCTCTCTTGCTCTCGCTATCTCTATTTCATTATTTATTTCATTGTGTTGTGGAGCAATGTTTAAGCCTTTTGGCAGTGCCTGCTCTGTTTATTTTCCACACAGGCACGTGCCACAGGGTAAGTGGATTTATAGTGGACTTTGATGAATTACAGTTCAGCTGTTCTGTCAGTCACTGAGCTCATGGCCCCTTCCCCCAGAAGCCTGGCCAGTGAATTAGCCCCTCTGCCTTGCATTCCTCATGTGCCCTCAGTATGCATGCATACCCCACACCACACTCTGCCTCAGCCCTATAGCACCATCTGCGTTCTCTCTCTGCCCCAGTCCAGCACCATCTACCCTTTCCCACAGCCCCAGTCAGCTGTAGCCTTACATCATCCACATTTTACCCCACCCTTCACCCACCCATCTCAACACTGTCCACCATCTCCACCAGCATTTGCCCAGCACCATCTACCCTCTCCCTCTCCCTAGCCCAAAACCATTCACCCTCCAGCCCAGCACTTTCCACCCTCTCCATTAGCTGTACCCCAACACCATCCACTCTCTCCACCAGCTCTTGCCCAGCACCATCTATCCTCTTACCAGCCCTAGCCCAACACCATCCACGCTCCAGCCCAGCACGATCCACCCTCTCCGCTAACTCTAACCTATAACCATACAACCTGTTCCCAGCCCTAGCCCAGCATTATCCACCCTCTTCTCCAACCCTCGGCCAGCATCATCCACCTTCTCCCTCAGCCCAAGCCCAGCACCTTCCACCCTCTCCCCTAGCCCAGCACCATCTACTTTCTCCCCCAGCAAATAGCCCAGCACCATCCACCCTCTCCTCCAGCCCTAGGCCATCACTATCCACCCTCCAGCCCAGCACAATCCACCCTCTCCACCAGCTCTAACCCAGTGGCATTCAGCCTCTTCCTAGCCCATCACCATCCACCCTCTTCTCCAACCCTAGGCCAGCACCATTCTCCTTCTCCCTCAGCCCTAGCCCCACACCTTTATACTCTCTCCCCCAACCCTAGCCCAGCACCATCCACTTTCTCCCCCTGCCCAAGCCCAGCACTATCCCCCCTCTCCATCAGCCCTAGGCCAGCACTCTCCACCCTCTCCCCAGCTCTAGCCCAGCAAAATTCTTTCCCACAGCTGGGTAGCCTAGCATCAACCACCTTTCCCCCCACCTTTAGGCCATCACCATCATTTTAAAAGAAGACATTTGAAAACAAGTCTCCTGACCTTAATCTTTAGACCTTAAATTGGCAAAAATATTCAAGGTGCCAGTTAATAATTCATTGATTATCTTATCTAAAATATTGAGACATTTTGTTGACCCATTATTATGTACTCTATTATTTAAAGCTAGGGGTTATGACTCTTTCTGCTTAAAAGTAACTGCAAATTGTGAATATTAACTGAATAACCAGAATGTAAACTGATAAAAATGTTTATTTTCTTTGAATGTTAGTAAATTGATGTAACCAATTAGTGCATCCTCTAGTGGTCTAGTTATTTTTCTTCTTTCTTTCTTTGGAGCAACATCAGTGTTAGTATAAACAGTATTAGTTGTGCTTAGAAAATATTTTTCTTCTTCTTGGTGGCTAGTTCTGTCATAAGTGACTGAGGTTACATCAGTAAGAACTTTAATCGTGGAATGTTCTTCATGGTTTGTCAGTGTTTCTGTTTGCTGAGCTCTGACAAACTACTACGGTCATCTAATGCCCTGGATTCCTGAAATTCATTTGCATTGCTATTGCTATATTTGCTTGTGTAAAGCAATGAAATGAGTTTCACTCGATATTGTTCATAATAAAAAATGGAATCAACTTTCCTTACAGAACAGCAAAATCCCTCACAATTTTCAGACAGAGGCTCAAGACTCACCTCTTTTAACGATACTTGGATTAATAAAAAATTGCATTGGTTGGATAGATTATTTGCTCTAGGTTCTTATTTTATCTGCATTCTGTATTCAGTTAATTTGTGCTAGTTAGCATTTGTTTATGTTCATACAGCAAGCACTTCTTTTCTGTACAGATAATGTTCTAAATTTCATGCCTGCCATTTATTAATCACAACAGTCACAAATGTGAATATAAAATACTTGTTGACTACTGCTGAAGCTGTGGGTCCAGTTCACAGGGAGCTGGGTCTGCTCAGTTGTCACAAAGAGAGACAGGTTCAGTTAAGGTGGGGCGCCTGGTGAGTTGCGCGTGAAGCCTCCACACGCACTATATCTCCGCGGTAATGCGCTCAACAAGCCACATGATAAGATGCGCGGGTTGACGGTCTCAGACTTGGAGGCAGCTGAGATTCATCCTCTGCCACCTGGATTGAGGCGAGTCACTACGCCACCACGAGGACTTAGAGCACATTGGGAATTGGGCATTCCAAACTGGGAGAAAAAGGGGAGAGAAAAAAAAAAAAGATGGCTAAGCTGAGTCCATTTGTGGTGCAGCTGTTGCAAGGCTGTTGGACAGAAAGCAGGGGGCCGAGAGCTTCTCAACAGGTGATGGACGTGTGTCTCACAGGCTGCTTCATTACCCAGAGGAGAAGAGACCATGTGGCTCACAAGAGCCACTTGGCCTCAGAGCACAAATGTCAAGTGGGTCTGATAAATGTTTGGAATACCCGACCAAAAAAATTTATTTTCCTTAAGCAAGGCCTGACCCCTGATTGCACTCATATGTTGCATTCAAGTTGTGTCGAATTTACTGTTATTACGAGATGACAATATTGAAGATTCTACTCAGAGCAGTTCACGTCCTCTGACTCGGAAATTATTTGTTTCTATGGCAATGCTCGTGGCACAGATTCATGTGCGGCTTCGATGTTTATGACAGCTACATTTTTAATCACTTCTTTTGATTAATTAGTTCACCTCTATAAGTCCTTGCTAAATGTTTAAGAACAAAGAAAGCACACCATAACACTGGCTGCAATAAAATGGCATATCAGATAGAAATATGTATAAACTACAAATCTGGTTCTTTTTACATACCATTACAATGGTCAAGTCAGAGTTTTCAACTTATAATTAGGCTGCAAGTTTGACAAAGACGTGAGCGGCAACACAAGTCGGAAACTTGTAATTATGGTATTTCGGACATGTGAATGCACCAATAGTTCTGGTTGTGGTAAACTCTAATCTGCAGCAATACTTTTGGGATTAGGAGCCAATTCCTCTATCAGAATAAAGTGGTGTTTGTTGAAAACGAGGAGCGCTTTGATTTAGCGTGATCCATATCAGCTTCCCTGGGTGTAAAATGGTGTCTGGATATGAGTTGTACTGCAATCTCCTCGTGTTCTCCAACAGAAGGGCTTGTGAAGACAGCCGGTGCGTAGTGCCATTAGCTCATATTTATTACGAGCAGTCTGGTGCTTTAATAGCATTTCTGTTCTCTGTGTGTCGGGAGATTGCTGGCCTAAAACGGTAATGGTGCTGTATTTCTGTCAGACTGCCAAGCAAAGATCTCACTCTGTTAGTTTTTCTGGAACAACGCACAAGCCTGTCTTAAACTTCTAAAATATTACAATATCACGTAGCTAGAAAGCATTGTGAGGTTTTTCAGAAAATTCCTCTTTTGTCTTTAGAAAGCAGCCATGCCAGTGGAATTCTGACCATGTGGG
Source organism: Myxocyprinus asiaticus (assembly GCF_019703515.2). Lineage (NCBI taxonomy): Eukaryota > Metazoa > Chordata > Actinopteri > Cypriniformes > Catostomidae > Myxocyprinus > Myxocyprinus asiaticus. The sequence continues at coordinate 25,841,521 of NC_059344.1, forward strand.
TGGTTAACATTGAGCTGAAGAGCACCAGCTATATAAAATGTTTTTTGATTAGACAGAGGTCGAAAGAGTGACAGCTCTTGGCTCTCTTGTTCTGCTGATAGTTGTTTTTGACATGGCTGACTTGTTCCACATTCCAAGCATTGAATGACTGCTGTATGCTAATGCATGACCTCATCTAACTGTGTCGTACTTCTTGGAATTTGAAGTGGTCCTGTAATAGGTGGTGCTTGCTTAGGCAAGGAACACTATTGCTCCTACTTAGTTTTAGGGATTTTAACAAACTAAGTATTAAAGGGGTCATGACTTACTCTTTTTATAATTTTATTGTCTTTCCTGAAGTCCACTGATAATCTTAGTTAAGGTTTTTTTTTTTTTTATTTATTTATTTATTTATTTATTTATTTTTTTGTTGCACCAAAACAGTCATAATGTAGTAATATATGATAATTTCCCACCCTGTCTCTGGCCCTCAGTCTGAAACTCTCGGTTTTGGCCTAAATGCCTCTTTTAAACTTCAATTTAAACACCCAATGTTCTGATCGTCTAACATCGTGCAGTCCCTCGAATACAGCCATATTTGAAACTCATTGAAGAGAATTAACCAGCTCCACAACATTATAAAACTAAATTTCAAGGTTTACACATAACACACACCCAAACGGGGCAGACTGGGAAGAGAAATCGGCCCTGGATTTTACATAGAAACTGTCCCAAAAGTTGTTGAATATAAAATAATTTTGTTAAACAAGTACAATTTGTTTAAGGAACAACCTTCTTGATATAAATGGCACTTACAGTTGAAAGGAGCCGTCCGACTCCTGGTTGTCCACTCCCATATTATCACAGGATAGAAAAGTGTCAGTGTATGCACACTTCAGAATCTCGCCAGAAATCGGAGCTTTATGGATATTGATGATTCAGACATAATACTCAATTGACATACTGCTTTTGGCATACTATACAAAAGGGAAGTATGCAAATTCTGATATGGGTTTACATTGAAGGAGGGACCAGATTAAAATAGAACCTTGTGGGTGGGCTCTTTTGATTCGGGCCAGTAAGCAACCACCTAGAACACCCTGGGACGAATTCACTAAGCAGTTGCCCCACTTTTGCGTGTGGTGTTTCAGCACAAAAACCTTTGTCTTATTCAATAACCATCCCCAATATAAATTAAGCAGGTGCAATCAGTGCTGAAATTGTACTGCATCTTGAGTATTTAAATGGAATGACAATCCTGCGCAAACACGTATTGGTAAAATGAATTTTATTTAAAAGAGTCACGTGTACATTTCCTATCCATCATATCAGCAGTAATTCATTAAGTAGGCCTACTGTATCTTAATGTGTTTATTTAGCCTAATGATCAAATGATGGAGAAGAGTGTTATAACCTGGCATATATTCAGATGCCTGTTGTAGTCAAGTGCATTTTCGACATGTTAAAGAAATGACTCGGGTGTCTGGATCGCAGTAGTCAGTGATACTGTTCAGTCCTACCAAAGTGTGTCAGATAACGGTGGTCTACTGCATCTTCCTCTATATAGTGCTCAGTATTGGCCCACAAGATTGTAATTTGTGGGCGCGTTTATGCTGTTGCCTGATTTACATAATTCCTTTAGTGAACCGCCGCTTTTACCCACTGCAATTCATTCTTAGTGAACCCCCCCCTCCCTTTAGAATATTTACAAAAACGAATTGTTGTATGTAAAATATTTTTTAGTATGATTCATTAAGAGGTGAAAACCACATTAAGACTCTTTTAAGAATGGCTAGCTCACTTGACGTTTCACTTGTCCGGATTTTTTTTTTTTTTTTTTTTTTTTTTTGTGGTTGTCCTAGACAAGCAGACAACCATTAATGTTGAATCCTGACATGGACATTAATAGATGTATGAGCTCATGCATAGGATAGTTTTACTCCATTAGTCAAGCCACAAGTTAGCCTACTTGTGATGAATGAGGTTGAATAGTTAATTTTAACCATGATGTATTGATTTTCTTGGCTTAAAATGGGCATACGACCAGTTGGCCAAACAACACAACAGAAAGGTACTCCACTATAGTTTGTTGTGCCACAAAAAAAAAAAAAGAAAAGAATACTGTGGTCCCAGTATTCAGAGTCTGACGCCAACCATTACAAAAAGTGTTTTCCTCTCACAACAACATCAGCGGAGGGCACAGTGGCAGCTTAGCAACATTGGTAGCAAAGCTCTGGCTCTGGGGCAGTTAATGGAACGGGAAGGCTGAGAATGTTGTATGACCCCATTCAGTAGAGCTGTGGAACGTGAACGATTCTGCATCGATGTATAAAAACAAAAGAATCGATTTATAAAAAAATTCATTAAATATCATATACAGTATATGCCATACTGTTTTTAAATAAAGTAGTCTTATTAAATATTAATAAAAAAGTTGCCTATGTCCTTGATAGGAGACATGGCGGAGGGAGAGCAGCAGCCTGTGCTTAAAAATGCACCTAACTTCTTGAAAGCAGATATTTGTGCACATTTCGGTTTTGCTAAGATAAGTAGAAAAATGAGCTTGATAAAAAAATATGCTGTATGCAAGACATGTCGAACCAAGATTAAATACTTCGGCAACACAACATATATGAGGAATCACATCTCCCTTTTTCACCCAGAGCTAAAGTTAGCAGCAACCCCGCAAAACGCAGCTAATCAGCCAACAATACAACAAGCGATGGTATCAAATTTACCTCAGAACTCTGAAAGAGCAAAGAAGATCACACAGTCCATTGCCACATTTATTGCAAAGGATCTCCGTCCTTACTTGGTCGTGGAAAACACCAGCTTTCGCTTCCTTCTCCATACCCTGGAGCCACGATACAGAATCCCTTCTTGGAGTTTTTTCACAGACACCACTATACCTGTTCTGTACAGTGACACAAAATCCAGAGTGATGGAGTCGATGTGTAACGCCAGCCGAGTGGCTATCACCTGCGATTCCTGGACATCCATTGCCACAGATTCATATGTAACGGTAGCTGCTCATTATTAATAAAAGAATTGGAGGACAAGATGCATCGTGATGCATCGAGAATCGTTTTATAATCGAATCGTTACCCTCTGAATCATAATCTAATCATGAGGCAAGTGAAGATTCACAACTCTACCATGCTGGGTTGCAGACTGCGACTAAATGGTCGCATTTTGAGACTGCTTTTCCTGCCAGTGCGACTAAGTTTATGCACTGCCATTTTCTGTAAAGGAGTATCAACTGGCAAGCGCATCACCCGGATCAATGGACAGATCAGCGTGAGCGCAGATCAGATGCGTTAACTCATGGACAAATCTTGAGCTTTCAACCGCGGTGCGCAGCGCTGATCATTGACGGTACGTGTCCACTTGCATCTTTCCAACTGTAAATGCACATAGAGTATATAAGATTATATTTTTGCTCGTGTACTGAAAGCTGTGATAGACTATTCACACTGTCTTTACATGTTACAAACACACGCCCCAAAGTGGCTGCTCTCTCGGGCGTTGTGAGCGTCATTGAGTGCATTTCTTCTGCATAAGTGGACATGCACCGAGAAGCAGTGAGAGCAATGCAAGAGTCGTGGAAACCATTTGAATTCTCTGGTGCAAGCCTCTATAAAAACCCTAAATGAGTAAACTAGATTAAAACCACATTAAATGGCCCGATATTTTAAACAACATTTAAAAGATGAACAGGATTTACTGTGACGTGCACTGATATAAATCAGCAGACTTTTCACACATCACTCTTAAATGACCATGAATTTACTATTCCAACTGTATTAAATATAGTATTTTAGAAAAAAATATATTCATAATAAATATTATCATATAACTACTACTTTAGTTCTATTAAATTCATAATATGCTACATAGAAGTGAGGGAATAACATACAATTTATTGCAACTATGGCAGTTTATAAATGTTTATATTTTATATTTATAGTTTTTAATTGTGTTTAGGGTACTGGTTTTCGTTACAAAAAAAATGCCATAGTCTGTTTTATAGAAATCATGTTACAACTATGGTAGCGAAAATGCTTGGTTTTACCTGAGGTTACCATGGTCTTGTTAAAAAAAATAAAATGTAATAATTATAAAAAAAAAATATAAAAAAAATAAAAACTATGGTAAATTTTATAGGGACAAATGGAATATAGAATCAAGGGCTTTAAAGCCTGGATCTTTGTGAATTATGGACATAGCTAGTTTTTCTTCTGTGTAAAATCTGTTCTCTTATAATGCTCTCTGATTGTAGAAAAATCTAACTGGTTTTGTTTGCTTTCAAATTTTCAAGAGATGACTGAACTTGAATCAGCATTAACCTGATGAAAGGAGTCCAAATTCAGTCACACAATCAGAATAAATTAGCCCTATCTAAATTAAGTGTTAACTTTTTACCTTTTATAGATGTTATAGATAACCTTATAGCCAGTAAATTTAAATCAAATCATATCACTTTTATTGTCACACAGCCATATACACAAGTGCAATAGTGTGTGAAATTCTTGGGTGCAGTTCCGAGCAACATAGCAGTCGTGACAGTGATGAGACATATACCAATTTACAATAAACATCAGATTAACACAACACAATTTAAAATCTAATATACACATAATTACACACAACACAATATATAAAAAAAAAAAATTAAATATACATTTTTTTAAATAAAAAATAAAAGTATTTAGCTCATCCGGGAGAGAGGCAGCAGTGTTCACGGCGGAGTTTTTATTCCCTTTAAAGTCCGTGATGATATTAATTCCCTGCCACATGCTTCTAGAGTTGGTGGTGTTAAACTGTCCTTCAATCTTGTTCCTGTACTGGCGTTTTGCTGCTCTGATAGGTCCGCACATTTAGTGCTTTGCGAACATCACTATTAATCCAAGGTTTCAAGTTCGGGTAGATCCGTATTGTTTTGGATGGAACAACATCCTCTACGCACTTTCTGATGAAACACGTTACGCTATCAGTGTAAACCTCGATGTCGTCATCAGAGGCGGACCGGAACATCTCCCAGTCCGCGTGATCAAAACAGTCTTGTAGCGTAGAGTCTGATTGGTCTGACGAACTCTGGATCATTCTGAGGGTGCGTGCTTCCTGTTTCAGTTTCTGCCTGTAAGCGGGCAGAAGCAGAATGGAAGAGTGGTCCGATTTGCCAAATGGTGGGCGGGGGAGGGATTTGTAGCCATCCCGGAAGGGAGAGTAGCAGTGGTCCAAAATCCGGTCCCCTCGTGTGTTGAAACTGATGTGTTGGTGGTATTTTGGTGCAGTTGATTTAAAATTGGCTTTGTTAAAGTCACAATGAACGCGGCCTCAGGGTGCGCGGTTTCCTGCTTGCTTATAATCCCATACAGTTCCTTGAGTGCCCGGTCTGTGTCGGCTTGTGGGGGGATGTACACAGCTGTGATAATGACTGCTGTGAATTCCCTCGGTAGCCAGAATGGTCGACACAGAAGCATGAGAAATTCCAGATCAGGAGAGCTGAAAGACATGATAGAATGTAATTTTTTTTACATCTGCATACCAACTCAAAATCAATGCCTTAACATCCAATGAGCATTTCAATGGGGGGAAATATGCAATATTATTGGTATTGCACTTATTTTTGTAATATAGTAATAATATCACTTTTATTATTAGTTTCTGTCTTAAAATGTTTAGGCCGCAGACCCCCACCCCTCACCAGTGCTACCAAATTAGGTGCTGGTGCCACCAACTGTTGAACTGCCACCACTCTTAAAAGTTAGTCTGAAGCCCTGCCATTGGAAAGAAAATTTACAAATTAGAATGAATATTTCTGTTGTTTCTTCTAGACAGTGCAATTATATGCTGTACAAATTGAGTCATTTGCTTTGACTGTCTGCTTCTCAGATTTTTCTCCTGACAAAATGAACATAGTAATCTCACATGTGTCTCCTCTCGAGTTTAGAAGAGATCTCAACAATGTCTCAGACTTTGTTCAGATTTGGTAAGAAACCATAATCTGAAATCAAAAGTCATAGATTTCAATTTGAAATATTAAAGGAGGACAATGTAGGGGAAGGCATTCTTTTTTTCTATTCTTTGGGTGCATATTTCACTAAATGAAAATGACAATGATAATTCACCATATGCTAAGCAATTTCACATTGATCAGAGGAGTGATGACCCACTTGTTTTCTTTTTGTTCCAGTTTGGCTTTGGTGTGATTTAGAGCAAAGCCAACTGTGCAGGTGACAAGGAAGTTTCTTTCATAATCAAAAACCAGTTCCTTAAATTGCAGTAAAATATAGGGCACTACGTACAGCAGTCAGCTGTCAGTTAAAGCCAGTTGCGTAAAATGAGTGTGTTGGTTGGGGAGGTGTCTGGTTGTGTGTCTTCATAGGGCCCCCTGGTGAGTTCAAACGGAGAGTTTAGATCACAATGATCTTTTGCAGAGCTATTGAAGCCCTAATGCCACTGAAAGTATTGGGAGGGTTTGGTCAGCTCTCTCATTCTCTCTTTTGTGTTCTTTTAATCTCTGTGGGAATCCGCCCCTTGCTGTGCATTGCCATCAAGTGGCTCTTTGGAGCAAGCATTGAACAAGTTCAGGTGTATAAAGCTTCCCGTTCCCCTTTTCGTAAACTAGGCCTATTCACAGGTGTCCTCACTCGTACTACACACTCATCTATGTGAAGAGATCAGATAGCGTGGACTTCACATGATCTGTTTATGCAGCTTTGTGTGACGTAAATGTCTTTTTAAAAGTATATACTTTATTTTATAGCAGAACATCTGCAGATACCTTCATCCAAATGCAGATAGAGGTTTTCATGCTTGACCTGCTGCTCTGAGGAGTTCCCTGGGCTCTCAGACGATATGCTTGGACCACTGCTGGGAATGATCTGGCTAGAATCCTTGATTACATGCTAAAATAAAGAGAGTCATGTGTCTTTCTGTTGGTGCTGCAGCATTCTGCCTCCAGCTGTGGTTCATGTGATGAGAAAATCCATGGCAATGCATTTTGTTGTCTGAAGAACATCAACAGGAAGTTTGCCGTGTCCCTCAGGTTTCGGATAAGGACCAGCCCATTTCATTAGTTACAGAGGATGGGGGCAGTTAGATATTGTAGATGGGGAAGATTCAAGATTAATTTCATCAGGTGCTGTTGTGCATCTGACATCTGTACGAGCACTTATTATACACTACATCATTACTCAAAACTTTTGCATGAAACATTGCAATCCCCTGCACCCTTTCAAGAATTACTCCCTACACGCTCACTGTTCTCGTTCATATTGTTATTACTAAATGACCTTTCTGGCTGTTGCATGAGCTCATGGGGAAGGTAGGCGTTTCCACAGGAAATGGAGGCTCTTTTGTGTGTTGAGGTTGGGCAAGTCAATCTGTGCTGAACAAGAGGGAAATTGAGGCCCATGTGGAGGCAGCATTCATGGGCTGTGTCCAAAACTTAAGGCAACTGCCTTGCTGCCTCACTGCCCAGTCATGCAATGACTTCATAGGCAGCATGTTAGTATGAAGGTTCCTCCTGAGAAAATTGGTTTCAGACAGGCTTGCAAATCCAAAAAAAAAAAAATAAAATAAAAAAAAAAATAAAAAAAATTAGCTGGTCATCAGCATATGTTTGAATTCTGGTCAACAACATGGGATGCTGGTGTGTTGGTATTTCAACAAGGCCTTTTGACTAGATTAACCAGAAAGTCTTCTTTGTTAACCAGCATTACCATAAAACCATACTGGTCACCAGCTTCAGCAGCTAAGTTCAGCAGCTAACATGACTGTGGTACCCCAGCTAGACCAGCACCAAACCAACACTGACCGCATAGACCAGCATGGAAATTGTATGCTGGTTAATTTGATCTTCTCAGCAGTGAAGGCACAATTAAATCATGTCCAATTATCTGGAAAAATAAAAATAAATTGTGCCAAGCAAATATTTAGAGATAAGTTGAAAACATGGTTCTTTCAACAACTACATTTCAACTACCATTTTTATTTGTCCAAAAAATGCACACACTGGATAGTGGAAATCCAAGGGAGCACTGCAAAAAATAATTTTCTTAATTAGTATTTTTGTCTTGTTTTCCAGTATAATTATCTAAATTCTCTTAAAACAAGATATACTTGACAAGTAGAATGGCATAAGATTGAAAGTCTTGTTTTCAGAGAAATTTGCTTAGAACAATAAACAATCTGTTGGTTGCTTAAGCAAAAATAAACTTGTTTTCCTTTTTAAATAAGTTTATTTTTCTTATCCCATAGGAACATTTTTTTTTTTGTTGTTTTAATCCTAAACCTCACTAAATTTAGTCAGATTTCTCTGAAAACAAGACAAAATATCTCATGCAATTTTGCTTGTCAAGTGAATTTATCTTGTCTTAAGAATGTTTAGATGTACAGAAAATTGCTAAAATTTCATTTAACTTTTATTTATCATTATTTTCACTCACAATTTCAGCCATCCTCAACTTTGTAAAAATATAATATATTTATATTTATTATTTAATAAAATAATCGCTGCGATGGCAGCTTCTCTTCGTTTATTTAGTCATATAGGGCTGGGCGATATCGCTACAAAATTATATCTCGATATTTGTTAGCTTAATGAATATTTACAAAATGTTTAACGAAGCCATGTTTTCAAAATGTTTTCCACTATATGAACATAAGGGAGAATGATATTTAATCATTATTTACCAACCTTTTCTTTTCTTTTTTTTTTTTTTTTATGGAATGAATGAATGAATGAACAAGGTGTGCAAAATTACAACTTCACACTTTTTGGAAGCCAGAATGTTGAATGTGGGGCCCAGTCAAGTTTATTATTATAATATAATACTGAATTATTATTTTGAGGATTAGATATGTTTTAGACAATATATTTCTTTGGTATTTACTTTACCTTCACCTGGTGCTTTTATTAGAACTGAAAAATGAAAGTGCAGTGTGAATCGCATCATTTTCTTTGATTGGCCTACTGTGTGGAATTTATATAGATGTATAATAAATTGTAGCTCTACAGATGTTTGGAATTGCCTGAAGGAGTGAACCTGCAGCAGTTTGCTTTCACATTGCACAGGAACTGCTCTGAGACACTGACACGGCCGGGATAGCCTTCTTTTAAGTGTCACAAACTGACACAACATTTGTGAGCCAGAGGGACACAGTTTTGATCCAGACAGATATTATACACGTTTTACAGGAAGAAATATGAGCGCTTCACAGGAATACGCCCTTCAAAGGAAGAAATTGCTGGATTTGTGCACGTTTTGTGAGGTTAGTGAATTAAATTTGAAAAGAAATTGTTTTCTTTAAACAAAATATCTGCATTTTTGCAGATGATATGATATGATTTGCTTGTCCAGTGTTCAGAGGAACACTATAAGCATAGACTGGTAGCCTAGTTTAGAGTCTATTGCTAAAGAGGATCATTCAGATCTTGTAGCTGTGTGATGACCAAGTCCCTGGCCTTTCTGTATTTTGTCATCTTGTCTTTCATCATGTTTATCTTCAAGACAGGGGGTTTTCTTGTAGAAAATAGTCACTATTTAAGCTGGAACCATGAATGGCAGTCAGCTGCACAGTTTGATTGATACATGTCTCTTTCTTTCTCTCAGCACTGTGTCTTGGAGCCAATTGGCATTGGAATTTTCAATTTAATTTTAACTTTCCCAGAAGTAGCTCCTTCTCATGAGATCGGTTTCCTAGATTTACTGTTTGTAAACTAGATAGAAATTCTGCATGTGTGTGTTATTTAGTTGTCTCAAGTTGCACAGTATACACAGTGAAGCACTATAACCACGTTCTCACCTTATCGCTGTGCTCAGTGCTATCACTCTGTCTTTGGTAATGTCATATTTCATATCCTGTCTGAAGACAAACACCACTTGCACACCTGAATAGTTACGGGTTTGTAGGAAACACTGACGGGCTTGCGAAAATTAGTTCAGTCCATTAACCAACGATGTTACGGTCAAACAACCTTTTACAGGCATATATGTGCCTGTATGCTTGAAGTATCTCTAAGATCGTTTCCCCAAAATGTCTCTGCTTAATAAATAGATGGAATTTTGCAAGCTCGGCCAGCACCCAAGACTTACTTTCTCCTTTGCTTACGTGTGAATGTCATATTTTCTACTCCCTACATTTCTAGGGGCATGGGGTCATACATGTGGATGGGTAAATGTAAAAAAAGTGTGTGCTTCTGTTTAAGATCTGGCATGGAGCCCTTGGAGCGGATGTGTTTTGGCTGTGTAAGAACTGCCTTGCTTTAATTAAAGAAGCAACACTTGTATCAGGGCCTCCGTTGAATCTGACTCCAGGCCATACACCTGTCGTCTAAAAACACACTCACTTCACATACTCATGTATACATACACACACGCACACTCAATGAGAAACAGAGATAAGTGTCTGAAGGATTTGCTTCATTCTTGCACAATTCACGGTCCCTTTAGCCATGGCAGCGTTCACCCCAGCATTAATGAAGCTTTAGGTGAGCAAATAAGCATGCACTTGTGATTTAAATTATTTATTTACAAATGTTGAATTTTTTTTCCCCCCAAAAGGTAACACAGAATCTAGTTTTGACAATATGTTAGTAAAAGTGATGTAATAGAATAGTGATATTTTGTTTTTTCATATTGAAGTATTTTTTCCTATCCCAGCTTAATATGCACAGACAAATATATAGTGAGACATTTGTAAGCTTATTTCAGTGGATCTGTGGTGCTTTTAAAATATTGCTTGATTAGTTTGAGTGGCTTGTCTTAATGACAAAGTAATGACATCACATCAGTGGTGTGTGTTGGACTTTTAAAATTAGGCAGCAGATTGCCATCTCAGTTCTTTTTTTTTTTTTTTTTTAATAAAATTTTTTTTTTTAATTTATTAATACTTAATTTCCATTTAACATTTACATTGTTTTCAGCTAGGGCTGCATGATATATTGAATTATTGAAATATTGCAAATTTACATATACATTTTTGGCAGATGCTTTTATCCAAAGCAACTTACAAAAGAGGAAAACATAAGCGAATCATCTTAAGGAGACAGTGGTACTAAAAGTGCCATATTACAAAGTTTTACTAGCATCAGAATAGCATTCAAAACAGATTAAAGTGCAACAAGGAAATAATTTTCTTTTTTTTTTGACTGGTTAAGTGCTCATGGAAAAGATGTGTTTTAATCCGTTTTTTTGAAAACAGAAAGTGAGTCAGCTTCACGGATGGAGTTGGGAATGTCATTCCACCAACGTGGTATGATGAAGCCGAAAGTCTGGGAAAGTGTTTTGGTGCCTCTTTGTGTTGGTATAACAAGACGACGTTCCTTAGCCAACCACAGGCTTCTAGTGGGTGCGTAACTCTGCAGAAATTATTTTAGGTATGCTGGCGTAGACCCAGTGACTGTTTTGTATGCCAGCATGAGAGCCTTGAACTTGATATGTGCATCAACCAGCAGCCAGTGAAGAGAGACAAGGAGTGGTATAACATGCGCTCTCTTTGGTTGATTAAAACCAGATGTGCTGCTGCATTCTGGATCATTTGCAGGGGTCTAATTGCACATACAGGGAGGCCTGCAATGAGAGCGTTACAGTAGTCCAGTCTAGTTATGACAAATGACTGAACAAGAAGTTGTGTGGCATGTTCAGAGAGGAAGGGTCTTATTTTCCTGATACTGTAGAGTGTAAATCTACATGATCTTGTGGTCTTTGAGTTGTGGTCTGTGAAATTTAGCTTGTTATCGATGGTTACCCCTAGATTTCTGACCGTTTTGGAAGGCGTTACTGTAGTTGCACCCAGCTGTACGGTGATGTTGTGTTCAACAGCAGTGTTGGTTGGAATGACAAGGAGTTCGGTCTTGGCTGGGTTAAGTTGCAGGTGGTCTTCCTTCATCCAGGCCGAGATGTCTGCCAGGCAGGCAGAAATTCAAGCAGTCACTGTGGTGTCGTTGGGCTGGAAAGACAAGTAGAGTTGCGTGTCATCAGTGTAGCAGTGGTATGAGAAACCATGTGCCTGAATGATGGGTCCCAGTGATGTTGTGTATATAGAGAAGAGAAGTGGCCCAAGCACTGAACCTTGAGGTACCCCAGTAAGTAGCTGATGTGGCTTGGACACCTCACCTCTCCAGGCTACCATGAAGGACCTACCTGAGAGATCAGAATTAAACCAGTCAAGCACAGTTCCTTTGATGCCCAGCGAAGAGAGGGTGGAGAGTAAGATCTGATGGTTGACTGTGTCGAAGGCTGCAGAAAGGTCCAGTAGAATCAGGATGGATAATCTGGATTCAGCTTTCACCTGTCTCAGTGACAGACACCAGGTCAGTCTCGGTGGAATGTCCACTTTTGAAGCCTGACTGATTGTCATCCAGCAGCTTGTTCTGTGAGAGATTTGATTGAAAACTGCCCTTTCAAGTGTTTTTGCCATGAATGGGATGAGAGAGACTGGTCTGTAGTGTTCTATTTGTGTAGGGTTAAGTGCAGGTTTCTTCAGCAGCGAGGTTACTCGAGACTGCTTGAATGTAGTGGGAAAAGTGCCTGTAAGTAGAGATGTGTTAATTATGTAAGTGAGTGGAGATAAGATGGACGGAGAGATGGACTGGAGAAGGTGAGAAGGACATAGAGATGAAGGAGTTGCATACAGGAGATGGGTGTTTGACAGGGTATGGTGCTGAGAATGTATTGCTGATGGTTGTAACCTTATTAGTAAAAAATGTGGCCAAGACATCTGCTGTCAGTGATGTGTCATGTGGTGTAGGAGGAGGGCAGAGAAGTGTGTTGAATATTCTAAACAAGCTGCGAGTGTCTGTGGTGCTTTTGATCTTGTTCTGGTAATAGGATGTTTTTGCAGATTTAACGTTATCTGAAAAAGCTGCAAGCAGAGACTGATACTTACCTTGATCTGCTGGATCTTTAGATTTCCGCCATCTCCTCTCAGCTGTCCTGAGGTCAGTCCGATGCTCACGAAGGACATCAGAGAGCCAGGGGCTGGGTGGTGTAGTACGTGCTGTTGTTAAAGTAGAGCTTAGTGTGTCTGTGGCAGTGTTTATATCAAGGGTGTAATACATTTTGTGTGGGAAGAGAGGTAGAGACAGCAGTGGAAATGTTTTTGTATTACCCAGATTCACTGTGGTAAGCCTATAATAATTATTTTTTTAAATGATTTTAGAGCTGTCGGGACGGATTTGGCAGGAAATTGCATACTTCCGTCATTCGTCTGTGCGTGTTTACGTCATGTCCATAAATGAAGAAAAGAAAGTCCAGCTATACAGCACATGTATAAACTGATGAGCCAAAACATTATGACCACCTGCCTAATATGCTGTTGGTCCTCCGCGTGCTCCCAAAACAGCACCGAACTGCTGAGGCATGGACACTACTAGCCTTTTTCCACCAAAATTGCGATGGTTCTCGTGCCGAGCCTGTGCTCCGCTGGTTCACGGCCAAGTCAATCTGGAGCCTATCGTAAACCAGCCGTGCTTTTTCAGTGACCTGAGAGCTGAACGGTGACGTAATGGATCACTGTTTACGTGGTAGTTTCACATGACTACCTCAAACATAAAAAAACATGGCGCGTCACAGTGTGTTTGTATATAGCTTTTACTCTTGCTTTTGAGGACATATTTAAACATACGGATTAATGCAATCCATCATAATTACATTGCTCAACAAGATTGTCAGAGACGACATCTACACTAAAGACGACTGGTAATGTAATTACATTATATTGTATGAACTATGGCTTAACTTGCTAAATTCTGTAAACTGTTACAGTGGAATCATTATTAACGTTGGTGTAGCAGGTGGTTGTATTTCGATTTTTACCATAGCATATTATATTATTGATTGAGAATCCCACCGTTTTACTTAACAGATAGCTGAAATCTTCCAAACTTAGTGAGTAGCTCGTCAAAAATCCCCTTACAGAACAAAACAATGCACAAAATAAGATGACAACCGTGTAAAAGCTAACAAAGTTAGCAAATATAACAACTTACTGAGATCAGCTGCAGAGGACACCGGCGATTCACTGTTTATCACGAGCATTACTGGCTGAATTCAATGTCCCGGTTAGTTAGCAGGCTGGTTGGTGTTCGAGTCCAAAACATCGTTGCTCCGTCCACTGTCTCTTTTGCTTATGTCCTTCTTATGATCCCTGTACTTCCTTAAGTGTTTTTCAGTTTGTTTATGATTTGGTCAATTGTCCAATTGAAGGTGGCGTGCATCATTTCATGCTGTATCTTCATTCTCGTAGAGATTTTTTCCTTTGCGATCTCTCAGGTTGATCTCGGATCTTCGTAAATACCATATCGCAAATAGAGCAATCATTGCGTTGTGTTACCTGAATACTTCTGATGTCTGATAATTCTGTGGGTTTTCTATTGTTGTTATAGAGCGAAGTACTCCTTGCTGCAGATGGTACCTACTGTTGTTGTTTGGGAAAACTTTACCATGGTGACGAAACATTATCCCGCCCTCCGTCCCCTGACATAATCGGTTCCTGTGTAGAGACCAACAAGCTTTTAGGGCCAGTGCGGAACCAGGTTTTCGGCCCAGGAACATATTTTTCTGCGATGGATATGCATGGAACAGTTCCACCATGTCGGTGGAAAAGGGCTATACAAGACCCCTGAAGGTGCCCTGTGGTATCTGACACCAAGACATTAGCAGCAGATCCTTCAAGTCCTGTAAGTTGTGAGGTGGAGCCACCGTGGATTGGACTTGTTGGTCCAACACATCCCACAGATGCTCAATCGGATTGAGATCTGGGGAATTTGGAGTCCAGGGCAACACCTTGAACTCTTCATCATGTTCCTCAAACCATTCCCGAACAATGTGTGCAGTGTGGCAGGGCGCATTATCCTGCTATGAAGGGCTATACCTGGTCTGCAACAATGTTTAGGTAGGTGGCACGTGCCAAACTGATGTCCACATGAAGGGCCAGACGAACATTGCCCAGAGCATTACACTCCCTCCACCGGCTTGTCATCTTCCCTCAGTTCATCCTGGTGCCATCACTTCCCCAGGTATACGGCACACACTTACACGGCCGTCCACATGATGTAAAAGAAAACGGGACTCATTGGACTAGGCGACCTTCTTCCACTGCTCCAAGGTCCAGTTCCGACTCTCACATACCCATTGTAGGCGTTTTCGATGGTTGACGGGTCATCATGGGCACTCTGACCAGTCTGCCGCTACACAGCCCCATACACAGCAGGGTACGATGCACTGTGTGTTGTGACACATTCTTCCCATAACTATCATTACAATTTCCTGTGATTTGTGCCACAGTAGACCTTCTGTCGGTTCGGACCAGATGGGATAGCCTTCGTTGCCCTTGCTCATCGATGAGCCTTGGGTGCCCAACAGCCCGTCGCCGGTTTGTGGTTTGTCCGTCCTTGGACCACTGTTGGTAGGTACTTACCACTGCTGACCGGGAGCACCCCACAAGCCTTTCAATTTCAGAAATACTCTGACCCAGTTGTCTGGTCATAACAATTTGGCCCTGTCAAAGTCCCTCAGGTCTTTACTCGCTTCACCAGTGACTGGTCATAATGTGCGGTGATAGGTGTGTTAGTATTTTGAAGCTGAAAGCTTGTAGCCACAACAAATGAGCATCACTGACCATGGATCATTCAGAAAGGCAACCCTCTGGGGAATCACCCGTTTTCAAAATAAAGAATCCTCAAACCGAGAAGAGTCTGCAAGCAAAAAGAGAAAGCGACAGAGCCCATAATAAAACACGAATCAACATCAGCTTGGCTTTTCAGAGGTGGCAACAACACCGAGATCTTAAAGGATTTAAAACCGACCCAGTGATGGAGTTTTTCTTGCTCAACAGGTAAGATATTTTATTGGACCGATAGTTAGACATGTGGGTCTTTTAGCCTGGTAGTTCATTAGATAACGTTAGCCACTCTAATTGAACATTTTATTATGGATTGTGGTACTGCAGTGCTTTCAATTTCATTTTCGAGGAAGGACAGTGAAAATAATTTCACATTCTGCTGGTAACAATGCCAATCTCTAAACCAGTTACTACCTTGTACTAATTGCCTGCTAGCTAAGTTTTGTTTGTATAATAATAGTAATAATAATAATAATAATAATAATAATAATAGTTTGACACTGTTTGACTTTATCTGCAATGACTAGCAATCGTTATGCCTAATGTCATCATTGCCTAACTTTAGTAACACTATTTATTTTAAAACAATTGTTTTCAATGAGTCAAAACAACAGCGGAAGATATGCAACTTACCTGCTCATAAGACATATTTTTCGGATATCCGTATTTTTCTTCCTTTCGTTATTTATTTATTGAGGGGAGGGGGTGAGTTTTGTGGTCATTAGTGGAATTTGCTCTGATAAGATGATCACTTGTAACCGTTGTTACACCAGTACTCCTCAAACCATCAGATTATCAGATTCATCCGTGCAGAAGAGCAGAGCCGAATCCCAGCTCACGTAATTACCAAAACAATGTTCCTCCACAAGTAACTTGCAGTTCTATGCTTCAACCGCTAGAGGGCCAAAAGTTACATAGTATAGCTTTAACAGGGTAACTAATGAATATTCAACAATTAAATAGGCTAAATAACTATAACCTCTTATCCCACAAAACTATTAGTAAGTAAGGAAAGTAAGAAACGTGAAAAGCTCCAATACAGACTACTTATGCACATCCCGGACACAGATGACGTGTTTCAAGTGACTGGAGCTCATAAGTCATGACACAGGACAATCCACGCTGTGCATTCAGAACTGCATAACTGTTAGATTATACATTTTGCGGGGGCACAACCTGTAGCTTTTTTACTGTTAAACCATTTATTAATGCAGTGTCAGATAGAATTTGCAGAATAATTCCTGACAAATACACTCCACAGCACCTCACAAATAAACCTGTGGATTATGCATAGTACATTATGCAAAGCAGAGGATTTGACGTCAAACAGTGAACAAGCGGTGCTTTTGATGGCTGCAAAAGCGGTGCATTAAAGGACTGAATGTAAAGAATAAAAGGGAAGAAACTTCTCAGAGAGAACATCTGTTCATGTTGAACTCTGCACAAATATAGCTTCCTAGATTTATCTATCAATCATTGTATTAGCATTAAGCTAATTAAGATAAGCTGTAATTTTTCTAATAAAAAAATAAAAAATAAATGTTTTTTTTTATCTGGTAGATGATTTTAAAATCTTTTGTCTCAGAATCAAAATATTTTTCCATTCCTAAAAGTAATGCTGATGGCGACGCAGATAGCCAAGAATGGAGACCAGATGGCGTATTTAAAACTCAGACTTGGCTTGTTTATTGGCTGCGGTGGATCTGTGTTAATGGATTATCTCATTAAATCTTTCCTCTCAGTCTGAAGTTCAGCGTGGACTGAGAACCGGTATGATAAACCAACGCAGAAAGCAAATGTCTATGGAAAGTGCTTCTGGACAGCCTTTTTAAAAATGAAAAATAGCTGTTTTTACCATTATGGCTTTAAAAAATGTGTTCAAAGCAAAATATTTTTTATATATTACTTTTTAAGACAATATCCCCTGAAATTGTATCACATTTACAATTTGCAAGATAGCTGTAAATTACAGATTTATGCCTTATATAACCCCATATAAGTGCTTTACAGAGATTAATTCATTATATTAACCTCAGCCATACTTCCATTTACACGTGTGTTTGATGTCCTGATACCATTTATTTTGAGAACGAGTACCGATACTTCATTTTTGGCACTCGCCGATACTGATTTTTAAAAAAAATTTTTTATTGAACTCCATATCAACAGTTTATTTCAATTTTATCATCAAAATGGTGTTTAAATAAATGAATTCATTAAAACTTTAATCAAATGAAAATAGAACAATTAATTTTCAACATAATACTGTATTAGTTTTTTATCAAATGAAGTGCTTATATACAGTACCTCACAGCACAATCCAAATACAACATTGGAGTTATATTTTGTCAAATAAAGTGCTACATAACAGAGCATCACAGATGTTAGATATTGCTTAAGTATAATACAATTTCTACTGATTTATTATTATTATTATTATTATTAGTAGTAGTAGTAGTAGTATTACAGTGAATATAACATAACTTTACAGTAGTGATATATTTCTGTCATACTTTTTTTTTTTTTTTCCTATATATTTTTCTTATATTTTTGACAGAGCTTTTATTTTGAAGTGTTTCTGTGTTGTTTTGACCAAGGAGCTCTGACATTATGACGCCAGCTTCCCACTCTGGAAAAGCCGGTCGTTACTTGACTTAAGTGATTATTAAACCGCAAAAGGCAGCTACTTAATTAAATAAGTATGTAATTTGTATGTACCTCGTGCTACAACGTGAATTTGCACTCTGTTTACTGTCATCTGCTACGAACAGAGTGCGCAATGCTCATGACAGTGTTTTCTCTGTATGAGCCAAGGAAGAGCCTTAAAAGGTATGAGCAGCCGGCATCAGCACTACACTGTCTCCCACAAATTCACAAGCACTCACATTTGAATTACACGCAAACTATACATTTTCTCATTAAATCGCAGCTTTTTCGGTTAAATAGTCTCACAAGGACATAACACTATTTTAATTTGTGGGCTGAATGTTTATGTAATGACATTGATACATCAGATGGCATCGGTTTTTGGTATCAGAGCATTTTTATGAGTACCAGTACATGAGTGCGGTATCGGACATCCCTGGTTTTCGGTCACCCGTTTAGTCATGCTGTCAACTTTTGGCTGGTGTTTTCACAATCATGATCAAAGATTTAGTCACCGAGTTAAAGATTTTATTGTTGGCTGAATGTAATTATAAACATGAATCCCTGAGAGAGGAGACCTTGCTACTAAATTGGTTGTGACGTAATATATATTAGGTATATATTAGGCCTAATATATTATTTAAGAATGTGGATATAAACATGAAATTAGACAACCCAAACATGACCAAAACTGACTGACACACAATGCACAGGATTTTACCTAGTTCAGAAATGAGACATGTAATGGGTGTGTTATGAGGATGAAATAAAATAGGATGATATAAAGTAGTTTTAAATGTCTTCTTCGACTTGAACAGCTCTGATTTTAATAATAGCCATAGTGATTTTGCTTCTTTTTCTATATCAAATGCCATTAGCATGTCAAATTAATGATTACATTACAATGATTAACATTACCTAGTTGTTAAATGTAATACATTTTGGATCCTGAGCAGCTCAGATTTTCAGCCACATGTTTAATCAGGGTTTAACCAAGCTTATTACGTTTCATCAGTGCACGATACATTACAGTTAAAAAATGTGACGATGTGCATCATGGAGATTATTTATATATATATATATTATACCACGGGTCTGTTAATGCTTGATTCTGATTGGTTCACGGACATTCTAAGGTGTGCAATTATTTTTCAAGGAAATGCACGGCTATGAAGTAGTTCCAGGTCTTGACCGCATAATGGTTCCATATCACTTTGGCAAATTATTTCAGTTATTTCAAAGAGCCCTACAGGCTAACATAACAAAATAACCAGTTAAATCAAAGACATAGGTTAAAGTAAATCAGTTAAGAAAGTCAAACAATGTCTTAAATATCCTACATTTGTTTCAATTTCAGTTAAAAGCCCTCGCACTCCCATGTCTCCCCCGCACTTACACACGCTCACACACACATATGCACACACACACATTGAGACTCAAGTCTCGACCAACAAATAGAGCTGCACCCCCACGACTTAATCAACACAGCAATTTCTATTATTCGAAATAACTTTCAATGTTTCAATGTATTTCATCCTAATCAGCATCCTCCGTTGCTAGTTCTAACATGACGATTTCGAATTAGCAACGAAGGCTTGAGCTGTATCAACGCTAGATACACTTGATCAGTACAACAGTTCCTATATTATCTGAAATATCTCTGTGAAAAACCCTCGTGCTCCCCCTCTCTTTACACACTCCCACACATGTGGACACACATTATACACGTAACGCACACACTTAAGGCCCAAACTTACTCGTGAGAGAAAAACAGAGTAATCATGTCAGCGCACTCCTGCATCTCAGTGGGGATGAAAAAAAGTTGTTAAGGTTTATAACGGGAATATGGCGACACACATCTTGGCGATTTTGAAGCGATGTTACTTCTGACGAGAGCTGCAAGAAAAAAGGTAATCCCAGAAGCTATCTCTCTAATTTTCTGAGTTTCTCTCTTTCGCTCCCTCAAATACAAACACACACACACACACACACACACACACACAAACACACTACCTTGTTACTCCAGTAAGTCCTCGAGTATAGCAGCGCTAGACTCCGTTGTTAGTTCTGAAGTGACATTTTTGAATTAGCAATGAAGACTTGAGATGCATTAAAGTAAGATGCTGAATCTGTGGCAGAAGAAAGTAGTTCCTCTCATAAGAGCATTTTAGGGAGGAAAACCAGAAAATGTCTTGAGATAAAACCCTGAACAATGTCTTAAGGTGTGGACCGTGGTATAAGCAGCATAACTGACTCCGGTCTGTTGAAAATAATGCACACTCCGCTGCGCGTCGTGACCGCATTACCACCTCGGGTGTGCATTATATATATATATATATATATATATATATAATAGATACACATATACACACTGGCGGTCAAAAGTTTGGAATAATGTACAGATTTTGCTGTTTCTGAAGGAAATTGGTACTTTAATTCACCAAAGTGGCATTCAACTGATCACAAAGTATAGTCAGGACATTACTGATGTAAAAAACAGCACCATCACTATTTGAAAAAAGTCATTTTTGATCAAATCTAGACAGGCTCCATTTCCAGCAGCCATCACTCCAACACCTTATCCTTGAGTAATCATGCTAAATTGCTAATTTGGTACTAGAAAATCACTTGCCATTATAACAAACTCAGTTGAAAGCTATTTGGTTTATAAATGAAGCTTAACATTGTCTTTGTGTTTGTTTTTGAGTTGTCACAGAATGCAATAGACCGGCATGTCTTAAGGTCAATATTAGGTAAAAAATGGCAAAAAAGAAACCGCTTTCTCTAGAAACTCATCAGTCAATCATTGTTTTGGGGAAAGAAGGCTATACAATGCTTGAAATTGCCAAACAAAATTAAGATTTTTCATACAAAAATTAAGATTTCATACAAAGATTTCATACAAAGGTGTACACTGAGATGCTCAAGATGGCGCGGAGTATGGCTGCTGCGTTGCAAGCGCCGACCCAATGTTGCAGTTTTTTTTGTCTACAATGCTTATGTTTTTTGTCTTGGATGTTGTCTGCCCTATTGTCTACGATAGACAAACACTTTTAGACATTGGTTCTGCAATAGCACACCAAAAACCGGACTTTAAATTCCTCAATGCCGACCCGCTGTTTACAAACACGACAGCGTAGCCCTTTGTCTGGGCAGCCCGGCCGCAGAAACTTAGCCGGAAAAGGGGAAGGAGAGCCGGCGTTCTCATCAGACGAAGACGTCATGCAAATCGACCCCCGCTACGCAGCATTCTACTGGCAAATGTTCAGTCTCTGGACAACAAGCTCTGCGAGCTGAGAGTGCGGATCTCTTTCCAACGAGACGAGGGACTGCTGCATTTTCTGCCTTACAGAAACTTGGATGTCTGGAGAGATTATAGACTCAGCCTGAGGTTCTCCGTGCACCGAGCGGACAGAGTGAAAGACCTCTCAGGTAAAAGCAGAGGTGGTGGTGTATGTTTTATGATCAACAAATCCTGGTGTGATCAGAGGAACGTACATTCTATCAAGTTTTTCTGCTCTCCTGATCTGGAATTTCTCATGCTTCTGTGTCGACCATTCTGGCTACCGATGGAATTCACAGCGGTCATTATCACAGCTGTGTACATCCCGCCACAAGCCGACACAGACAGGTCACTCAAGGAACTGTATGGGAGTATAAGTGAGCAGGAAACCACGCACCCTGAGGCCGTGTTCATGGTGACCGGGGACTTTAACAAAGCCAACTTCAAGTCAGTAGCACCGAAATACTACCAACACATCAGTTTCAACACATGAGGGGACCAGGTTTTGGACCATTGCTACTCTACAAATACCTCCCCCGCCCACCATTTGGCAGATTGGACCACTCTTCCATTCTGCTTCTGCCCGCTTACAGGCAGAAACTGAAACAGGAAGCACCCGCCCTCAGAACGATCCAGTGCTGGTCGGACCAAATCGATTATATGCTACAAGACTGTTTTGATCACGCGGACTGGGAGATGTTCCGGTCCGCCTCTGATGACGACATCGAGGTCTATGCTGATACCGTAACGTGTTTCATCTGGAAGTGCATAGATGACATAGTGCTGACCAACACAGTATGGGTCTACCCTAACCAGAAACCAAGGATTAATAGCGATATTTGTGCGGCACTTAATGCGCGGACCTCTGCTTTTACTTCGCTGTCCTCACGGTGCCTTTTTGCGGCCCTCTTCAGCCTGTCGCACCCATTCGGCATAACAGGGCTGTTTCTTGGCCGGCCCACCCCTGCCTGCAGTAGACAATCATTCACAGACTGCGCTCGCACATGGTGATAGAATGCAGCTGCAGGTTTGTTTCAATGAATTGTAAGTAAATATCCGCTTCATTCAGCATTGTTTTTGTCTTCTGTCTCCTAAAGCATCCCGTTATTGTTTTACTGTGTCAAAGTGCTTCCAACGATTCATTCCGCATGTTAGACAAATTCATTGAGAAGAACCGAACTTGGCATACTATCCATACTACTCTCACTGTTCCTGCCATACACAGATATAACAGAAACAGTAAGAGTAGTATGGTAGTAAGGCATTTAGTACAGGGTCTATATGTTTTGTTGGGGGCGCCACAACATGTTTCAGAACGCACAGGGCACATTTTGTTCGACACAAATTGGACACACAATGAAATTGGTTCGGTAAATCGGCGCCCTTTCAGCACAAGGAATCGAATGTCCATTTGTAGTGCAAGAGTGATCTGCTCTGACTGTGTGAGAGTAAATTAAAGTTTACAGAGGTTTGGTGCCATATTAATCTACTATATATAATGCTGAATATTGTGTATAATAATGCTATGGGGAAATATAATCCTAATGTCAAATGTCATGTCAGATTTGATTTCATCAGTAAATTATTATTATTTAACTGAATAAGCATGCACTTCCATTTTTGGAGGGTCTGGGCAGCTCAGCAAGTATTGCCTCTGACTACCACCCCTGGAGTCGTGAGTTAGAATCCAGGGCGTGCTGAGTGACTCCAGCCAGGTCTCCTAAGCAACCAAATTGGCCCGGTTGCTAGGGAGGGTAGAGTCACATGGTGTAACCTCCTCGTGGTCACTATAATGTGGTTCTCACCCTCGGTGGGGCTTATATGTTAGCGTCATAGAAATTACTTTCCAAACTTCAGCTTTAACAATGACTTAAATTTTTTTAAATGTTGACATTATGTTTACAAAAAAAAAAAAAAAAACATGCAATAAAAATGTCAAAATACAAACTAAAATTAAATTAGTTAAGTGCTTTATTGTCCATTACTCTGGAAATTTGGCTTTGGCTTCTCTCACAGATCTACAAACACAGAAGTTGCAAAAGGCCCAAATATTTCTACATGAAGTAGCATAAAGGTCACCTAAATGTTCTTTGATCACTAAAATGTTCTTTGATCTTTTTGCATCAGAATTAATTCCTCATTTTCCATCATATCTAATAGTACAGATTTTTAAATACATATATGTGGTATGTATGGATTCCAGCCATTTTATACATTCAGTGTTATGGTATGCATGCGATTCATATCTCAAATGTGTTAGACAAATCAATGTGTAGAGCTGTCTCTGGTTAGGAAGTGGGTGAATAGTGCAGTAGGAGTAAAGATTTGTGCACACCCACATATCTTTTTTCATGTTTGATTTTTATTGTCAAAGAGAGAGCTGCCGATAAAAGATCTCTTTTTGTTACTCAGAAGTCTACAAACATCCCAATCTGATCTACACATAGACTGCTGTTCTTCACATTGACCATGATTCAAACCAATCCACTCTGACCTGTTTTTTCTTGGGCAAACAAGTGCTTACTGTTAATGTATGAATTCACTGGGTGGATAGAGGATGCATGAATGGATGGAGGGATAGGAGGGTTTTGAAAGAAAAAGAAGTGACTGAAGTGGAAAGGAGTGTCCTCATGTGCAGAGGAAAGGCGGGTGGAACGGGAATATCTCTTTTGTGACATCATCACCACCCAGAAGACTGTGCTTTGCTGGCTATGGGTGCAGTAGGTGGAGTTTCCGTTTAGGCCAAAGTGGAGTGTGATGTTGGAGGTGCCCTGTTGACTTCCAGCCAACTGGAGTGGGCCTTTTCCTCTCCCAGAATTCTTTGCATCAGGTGACTTGAATCACCCATTATGGCAGCCGAGAGTTGTATGACACAGCTGGAAACTCTGGCTAGCACACTTTAATTGGCATACCTTGGCACAGAGAGTATTTAAACTGTGTCCAGGGAGTTTGAAACCTCACTGAAAATGCCGAACGACATTGATTGATGACTGAAAGGAATAGTTCACCCAAAAATCACAATTCTGTCATCATTACTCTGCCTCATGTCATGCTCCAAAGTCACAGACTTTCTTCTGTGGAACACAAAAGGAAAACTTTTATTGAATATCCTGGTTTGTCTTTTCAATACAATGGCAGTTGATAATGATTCACATAAAAAAAAAAAAAAAAAAAAAAAAAAATAAGCACTCAAAAGTATCATAAAAGTAGGTAGTCCATGCAGCTTGTTCATCATATTCCAAATCACGGTTTTGGTGAGGAACAACCTGAAATGTAAGTCATTTTTCATTGGAAAATATTGTCATCTATTGCGCGTTCATGAGAGCTATGAGTGAGGATCTTTCACTGTGGCACATGTCTTCACACAAGAACTTGCGTTGTGAACTTCTCTCATAGTTATAATGAACGTCCAACCAAGACGTGGGTTGATTGTGGGTTGATTTTCACCAAAACCTATTGTATGGCTTCAGAAAAGTTGAAAACTTTTATGGGACGTGTGGGTCCTTTTTCAAGCTTTAAAGTAGGTCACCATCAACTGCCATTGTTTGGAAATCAGGGATCACAGCATTTTTTAAGACAACTCCTTTTGTTTTTTTGCTTAAGAAAGTCATGGTTAGGGCTGTCACAATTATGAAATTTGGCTGACGATTAATTGTCAAACATATAATTGTGATTATGATGATTAATTGTCTGTTTTAGGGCTGTGACGATTAATTGTCTCTTTGAGGGCTTTCACGATTAATTGTCATATAAATTGTCATAGTTTTTAAAGTGTGTTTTTTTTCTGCATGTGTGCTTCATACGCCTTAAGAAATCTTTTTTTTTTTTTTTTATATATTTAACTTCAAATATATAAATCAAATCAGGGCTCAACGCTAAGAATTTTTTCTACTGGCCCGATTGGGCCAGTGCTTCAGATTTTTACTGGCCCTGCCAACATTTTCACTGGCCTCAACACAAAAATGACAAATAGCTGTTTTTACCATCATGGCTTTAAAAATATGTCCGAAGATAAATATTTTTTACATATCTTATGTTTTTAATACAATGTCCCCCAGGGGCCTGGGTAGCTCAGCGAGTAAAGATGCTGACTACCACCTCTGGAGTCCAGGGTGTGCTGAGTAACAACCAAATTGGCCCGGTTGCTAGGGAGGGAGAGTCACATGGGGTAACCTCCTCGTGGTAACTATAATGTGGTTCTCACCCTCGGTGGGGCGTGTGGTGAGTTGTGCGTGGATGCCGTGGAGAATAGCGTGGGCCTCCACACGCGCTACGTCTCTGCAGTAACGCGCTCAACAAGCCACGTGATAAGATGCGCGGATTAATGGTCTCCGTTGCAGAGGCAACTGAGATTCGTCCTTTGCCACCCGGATTGAGTCGAGTCACTACACCACCACGAGGACTTAGAGCGCATTGGGAATTGGGCATTCCAAATTGGGGAGAAAAAGGGGAGGAAAAAAATAAAAAATACAATGTCCCCCAAAATTGAATCACATTTATAATTTGCAAGATATGATTTATGCTTTATGTAATCCCATATATGTGCTTTACAGATATAAATTCATAAATACATCATATTAACCTCAGCTGTCTTGCCATTTACACGTGTTTTTAAGCCAAGAGTTCTGTGGAGGAGATGATGGGTTTTCAGTTACCCATTTAGTGATGCTGTCATGCAACTTTTGCCCATGTGTAGTGTTATTACAAGAAGGATCAAAGATTATTCACTGAGTTAAAGATTTGATTATTGGCTGAGAGAACAGACTTGCTACTAAATCGGTTGTGATGTGTAATATACAATAGGTAGATATTAGGCCTAATCTGTGAATTAACAATGTGTATATAACATGAAATCAGACAACCCAAACAAGACCAACACTGACTGATATACAAAGAACAAAAACAAAAATATGTTTTATGAGGATGATATGAAGTAGACTGTTTCAAATATTCATCTTCACCCTGCAGCTGAACAGCTCTGATAATAATAGCCTAATAGCCATAGTGATCTTGCTTCTTTTCATATCAAACGGTAGTATCATGTCGAATTAATGTTTACGTTTTGAAACATTACCTAATTAAATTTATACTTACTTTTTGGATATTGAGCAGCTCGTGATTTCCAGACTTGTGTATAACTTGGGTTTAACAAAGTTTATTACGTCTCATTTGGCGCTTTATCTCTAAATATATATATATATTATATTATATTATATTTATAGTATATTTTTATTATTATGCAATAGTAAAACATTTATTTCCTAATTTCTTCACATTCACATGTTATTTAAATGCTCTGATTAAACCCACAAGCTCTTATTTGTCATGAAGCAAAACCTTTGAGATTTCATTTTGTCATTTTATCACTCCATAGAAATGCAGCGTGCATCTCCTCCTCTGTGTCGCTGCGTATCATTAACACTGTGTATGAACCAGTAACATTTTCCATTAACATAATCATTTAAAGTGAAACCGGAGTGCTTTGCATTCACTATCTAAGTTTATACTTGTTCGTTTAGATTTTCGCTGGCATTTGGCGCAAACCTTTACTGACAGCACAAGCATGAGAGTGCTTCACACATGCTGTTCAGGATAGGAGCTGGTTGACATCGGAGTTGACACTCTGAATGACACACAAATGTGCCGTTCATGGCATTAATACAGTATATTTGCTTAAAATGTCCTTATTTGTGCATTAAAATGTGATTGGAATTTGAATGCCCAATAATTGCGGTTGTCTCAACCACGGTTAGATCAGATAACCGCAATCAGATGGTTATTTAATAATTGCGACAGGCCTAGTCATGATGGTGAGTAAATTATGACATTTTTTAATTTTGGTGTGAACTATACCTTTAAGTGTTTATATCAGGGATTGAACAGCTCTTTACCAGATATTACAATAACAACAGTTCAGCTGAATTGAATGGTATAAATAGTAGGTCTGTTTAGAGGGCAATATTTGTGATTTGCATTTAGTCCAGTATAGTTGTTTCTAGGAGCCCTCCAAGAACGCCAGATATTTACCCCATTTCCCCATAAACAAATCCAAATTCCCCAGTCTTCTAGATGACCCTTCTTCAAAAGCCAGCACCCTGCCCATCTCCGAGCACCACTCCTGAAATGGGGGCACTCCAGCCGACTTCCATCCCCTTAAAACTACTTGTCTGGCGATCACGACACCAGTTAGGACCCAATTTTTTTATGGGTTTATTCTCTATATTGATGACCGCCCCCATCGCCTAAAATATAGAGTCTGGGGCACAATGAAATTTGAGTGTCACACATAAAACTCTGAACCTTCAACAAAAATTCTTGGATCTGAACACACCACCAAAAAACATGGGTTGTGTCTCCATCTTCTGATTGGCATCGCCAGCAGGTGGGTGTGTCTTTAAGACCAAGCCTGTACAATCTTGAGAGGGTCTAATAGAATCGATGTAAAATCTTGAATTGCATAAGGTGAACCCTTGTATCTCTAGATGCAGACTTGACGTTTTTTAATCCTAGCCCACACTCCCTCCTCCAGTACCAAGTTTTAACCTTTCTCCCATCTCTTGACAGAAGTTAAAGCTCCATCCCTCTGAAATAGCAGGGAGTAATACACAGAAGCCTCATGACCTTTTCCAAAAGCAGTAATCAGATTAATCCCAGAGTATCTGCCGCTTTAGGGGGGTGTGTGCTACTCCCAAAAATAGGACAGAGCAGGTGGCGCAGCTGTAAATACCTAAAGAACTGAGATCTGGGAATCCCAAAATGTTGAACCAAATTTTCAAAGGATCTCAAGACTCCACTCTCATATAGGTCACCGAGTGTATTAACCTCCCTCACAATCAACTCTGACCAGTAGAAAGAGGACTTATTAATACATAATTTTGGGTTCAGCCATATGCTCGAGGCAACATTTAAATAAATGTCCGAATTAAACACTCTGGACAATTTTGTTTATACCGAGTGCAAATGCGAGATAACGGGTGTAACTCAACTTCGATTAGTTTGAACTTCCTGTTCAATACAAAACCAGGGAGGGGCTCTCTTAGGTGGAAGCGGCCAATGCGGCAAATGTCTGAGACCGAATGCATAATAATAAAACAAAATCTTGGGTAGGCCTAGCCTACCTTTGTCAATCGGCCTATGCAACTTACTGAAATGTAATCTGGGACATTTACCATTCTAAATGAAGGACTTCGCTATGCTATCAAATTGCTTGAAATAAGAGAGAGGGACATCTATAGGGAGAGACTGTAGCAGGTAGTTGAATTTTGGAATACAATTCATTTTAATTACATTAACCTTCCCAATCATAGATAAATGTAATGAAGCCCACCTGCCCACATAGCTCGAAAACCTTTTTATTAAAGTGTCAAAATGAACAAAATGAAAATCATCCTTCTTTCTTATCGCAGCTGCTAATGGTTCCAGGGCAAGACAGAACAATAATGGGGAAAGAGGGCAACCCTGCCGGGTGCCCCTATCCAGAGTAAAATAATTTGAAATTAATCCATTTGATTGTACCACTGCTACCGGGTGTCTATAATGTAACTTAATCCAACCAATAAAAGTATTCCCGAACCCGTACATTTCCAAAATCTTATAAAGATAATCCCATTCTACAATATCGAACGCCTTTTCGGCGTCAAGTGAGATGGCAGCGACCAGAGTCTGATCATTCGCCACTGACCACATGATATTGATGAAATGCCTAATGTTACCAGAAGAGCTACGGCCCCGAATAAACCCCACCTGATCTATATGTATAAGAGATGCCATAACTTTACTTAATCGGTTAAAATAACTTACTCCATAGACTTTATGAAGGGCATCGCTTGCTGGGGACATGTAAATGTATTACGGCCATCCTTGGCATCTATTCTCAATTTGGCCGGGAACATAATTGCAAAAGTGACCTTTCGTTGATGTAAGAGTTTCTTGCATTCCTTGAATCGATCGCGTTTCTCTCGTCGAATTCGCAAAGTCTGGGAACAAGAAAATGCTGTGGTTCTTCCAAGAAATCCTTCCTTTATTCCTCGCCTTGCGTAACACAAGAACACGAGTGTATTGAATCTCACCGGTTTATGACATTAATAGTGTTAAAATTAGCAAAGTGTGCAGAGCTCGCCGTTTATACGTCCGAACCTCGCATGGCGTCACTTGACCCCCACTGAAGCATTATCTTTAAAAAAATATATAAATATTACTGTCAGCATTAAACGGCATTTGAACCGATACGCCATAAAGTAAATAAATGAATCGCAAAAATAGTGGTGAACAGCAGCATTTAACTAAATATTCAGCAGCAAATAAGACATGCAATGATGCAGAGGGTATTCTGCAGGAAACACAAATAAATCATTCTTTTATGCAGTTCATCTACATGAATTATCCAAAGTAACTGATTCACTGAAATAAATCAGATTCCTAATACTTTATATAACAGGGAGAGGACAGTTTAGGAGACAACATCACTAGGAAAGTCGACATGTTGTTCAGAGAGTTTCAGTACTCTAGGATCGGCCACATTATGCCAACTCACAGACAAGCACTATCTCCTATCAGACATTTTTGCATCGGCTCCAGTGTGTTCACCTTCCCCTGTAGTGCAACAGGAGCGTGTTGCGTCAGTACCATAGGAGACCTGGTTTCGTGGAAACCAGAAAGTAATCGCGTTTGCATAATCACAGGTTGCATTTTTCCCTCTAACATGATATTTTTACTCCGCTAATGATTAGGTTTAGTTTTGGGGTTTGGGTTGGGGTAACAGTTTATAAAATATGCATTTCTCTTTACTTTATTACAGCCTGTACAGCTGAAATCAACTCACTTCACAACTTGTTAAAATGCAAACGAAATGATTCACAACACTGAATTGGACTTTCTAATGATTCATATGAGAGATCGGTTTAGGGTACCACGTTTGATCAGCTTTTTCTTGAATAGTGTGCTCACATGGGTGAATGCGCTGGGAAAATTTACATTCCGGGAATTTTATTTTTCCAGGACAGATGGCAAAAAAAAATAAAAAAATTAACAGTTCTGGAAAATCCTGGATGTGTGGCAACTCGACCCAAGCTCTCTTTACAGCACATGCAGACAAAGCATGCATGTGAGAGTTTGAAAGCTGGAAGTCAAACAGTGTGCAGGTACTGAATTGATACAATACTTGGTGCTATCGGTCCTGTGTGGAAAGAACCAAAAGTATGCGGCACCCAGTTTGGGAGATACTGCTATAAATTATCATTACTAGATTTAATTTACTTTTACTCTTGTGCCTCTAAAATATTTTAGGCTATACAGAAAAGATCTGGGGCTATAGTCCTCTCAGGTCAGGTCTAGCGAAGCCCCTAAATTTATAATAAATACATTTAGGGTTTGTAGACAGCACAGGTAAATTGCACCTTATCTGTGCATTTGGAAGCACATTTAGGCCTGTAGGTCTAGAATTTCTTAATAGTCCTTAATAAAAACGCACCTCGCTGGTCTGACGCAGACTCTGTGAATGCATGCACTGAGTGTCTGCGCTTGTGCTGCTGTCAGTCAAGCACACTCTGCACTGTTCATATGCTGCTCCACTCTGCTGTCTTCAGAGTAATGAGTAATGAGAGGGCATGTATCAGAGTAAAAAAGTATATATTTATTAGCAAAGTAAAAGCTGCAACAAATTTAAATACTCAAGTAAAGTACAAATAATAATAATAAAAAAAGCTGCTTAAGTACAGGAACAAAGTATTACATGGGCCAAAGCAGTTGGACCCCCCCCCCACTGTTGGAGTAAGCAATTAGTACTGGTCATCTCATAAAATCTCATAAAGGTAAGCTGAGGCTTGCCGTCACACAGCAGAGGCAGGACAGGTGGGCATCGAGTTGGGAATGCATACAGGTGGGCATTGATAAGCGGCTATAAGCAGGCTTTATTAACTGTCCCCAGTAGTTAATCCTCCCTGTTGGGGACATCCTCAAATATTAAAATTATTTATAAATAAAGCATTGCATTTTAAAATATACGATGTATAATTATTCTAAAAATGCAATGCTGAGGTTTAGTGTTAGAGTTAATCTGAAGAAATGACCATAAGCTTAATTGTATTATTATTTTATTATTTTAATTATTATTATTATTTTTTAATTTTTTTAAGCTTTCATTTGTACAGAAATTCATACATAGGCACAATTTACATTGGTCTATAAAACGAATTTCAAGCATTTAAGCATAAAACAAATATCTCTAAGTATATTAAAACCTGATGTCACCTGAATTTTTGGGGATCAATGTTTCCCACTAGGCAAACAGCTTTATAAACATTGAGTATTCATAGTGATGGTAGTGTCATCTTGTGAGCCCTGGGAGGTGTTGCTCTGCAGGAAACTCTGCTTATTGTGGAATGTGTGAGCTCCCACAATGCATCATGACTAAAGGTTTAGACTGATGATCACATGCTGCATGATGTCTTGATGCTTTTGAACTCTCTTTCTCAATTACTCATCAGTCTAAAGTGTCACTTTCACTCTCACTGGCACAGAGCATTGTTACTCCGATGCATACTCATTCTAGGGCATTGTTTGTATCTTCATAATGTGTACTGTACATATCTTTGTGTGCAAAGCTGTAACACATTATAGGATTGCCAATATGTTGGCAGTAATAGCAGGTAGTCTCTGTCTGTCCATCAGTCTCGCTCTCTCTCACCTCATTCTGCCTGTATCCCCACTGCGACGAGTGATTGATGAAGTCAACTGCATATGCAGGATTGCTGATGAATTATTAAATAGTGTAAAGTGGACGTGATGGTGGCTTGCATGTGGTGCATACAGAGGAGCCACTGTGTGAAAGGATGACTGATGTCAAGAAAAAAAAGTGAGGTGTTGCAGGCAACTTTGTCAGCAGACAAATGCTAATATACATGCTTCGTCATTTACTTGTTTTCAAAAAAGTTTCTCATGTAATCTAAATAATGTACTTTGAGCGCACTTTAAGGCCACATCCACACTGGTCCGTTTTCATTTGTTTGCACCTCTCATCCACACTGGAACGGCGCTTTCTTCCACCAAAAGCAAACACTTTCGAAAATGCTCTCCATAACCGTATACTTTGGCAAATGAATGGCATTAGGAAACTGAAAACTGACTTTTCAGACTTAAACTGATTAGTTTGGATGTGGTCAAAATGTTGTAGTACAATGGAAAAAACCCTATTCTTGGCGAAAAATCTATTATATTCTAGGGAAAAAAATCTTTGTCTTGTTTTTGGTAAAAATATTCCAACATCCTTAAAGCTTCTGCAATACATTTTTGGGAATACCATGGGTAAAATGTCCCTAATACCTGACAGAAATCACTGAAATGGGTGTCCTGTGAAATTTCGCAAAGAAGAATCTGACTGTGGCTTGCACATGTCAGCCGATCAGAAAACGTATGTACACTTTGAAAACAGTAGTTGCGTTCCAGTTTGCAGGGTCCCTACGTAGTGTTAACTTCTTCTTTGTCACTTGACAAAATTAATTCATTTGGAATACCCTGCAACGTCATCAAACGCAGACAACGCTCTAGTTGCTCTGATTACAGGGTTCAAGTAAGATGGCACAATATACTCGTGTAAATGCATAGAAAGAACCTTACATCCATATGTATACATTTATATAATACATCCTCATGCATTCTTAAACAAATGTATTGTTATATATTAAAACTGATATATAGACCTTTCCACCAAAAATGTATCAAAACTCATTAACCTACTTATTAAAAATGTCTTAGTGCATATTTCCATCATTTTATGTATAGTAAGTCATATAATTTATGCAAATAAAAAACAATGTCATATTTTTTTATCTCATAAGAAACTTTTAATTTGCATTTTTTTCCTGCTTTTTATTTTATTGTATTTTTTGCAAAATAATGTCTCCTAATACACATTTGGGAGAGTGAAAAAGCTTTGTGTGTGTGTGTGTGTGAGTACATACACCGATCAGCCACAACATTAAAACCACCTGCCTAAAATTGTGTAGACCCCCCTCATGTCGCCAAAACAGCGCCAACCCACATCTCAGAATAGCATTCTGAGATGCTATTCTTCTCACCACAATTGTACAGAGTGGTTGAATTTACTCAGAATGGTGCCAAAAACAAAAAAACATCCAGTGAGAGGCAGTTTTGTGGATTTAAATGTCTTGTTGATGAGAGAGGTTATCAGAGAATAGCCAGACTGGTTCGAGCTGACAAAATCTATGGTAACTCGGATAACCGCTCTGTACAATTGACCCGGAGGGTCTACGAAATAACTTTTTTTTGTATAACTTCCTTTAAAAAATTAATTTTTATTTTTTATTTTTACATCATCAGGTTCGGATCACCTCCGTGAAGTTTCAGTTAAAGTTCAGTTGATGTAAATCGGTGTTAAAATCTAAAACGGGTCAAATTGACCCGGATGGTCCTTCAAGGGTTAAGATGCCTGAATACAAGTCCACTTCGCGGGACCCTATTGGTCGATTGGAACACACCGAGTGATCATTTTTGCAATTTCATTTGGTGATGCTAGTGTCACAGAGATTTCACAATTCAGCTATAAGGATGTTCAGATATTTACTGGAAAACAAGACCAAGACAGTGATTAAGAATATGAATTTTTGTTTTGCAGGAATGTATTCTCTCTCAGAAGTTAAAACTATCCTCTTGTAATTCAGTGTAATGGATGGTCTATGCAGAAAGCAGAACAAAGCTACTACTCTTGTTTTGGAGCTTCTCGTTTCGCTGCTAAAAACAGATTACTCTGGTTGCAGCATCATCAATAGTAAAACATATAATTGGAAGCTACTGCTTTGCCAATGTTGTGTGTTTGTGTATGAGCATGTGTTCAGTTGACACAGAGACAAGTCTGAACATAACGTTCAGCTGTCATCACTTAAAAAGCCTCTTGGGAGGAGAGGCATACAAAATATGGGAAAAATTTGAAAAATGCATCCCTACAACTCAACTGATACAGTGTTTAGATTAGCATGGAAACTTTTAGCCTGTGGAGATGAAAAAACGTATGGCCAAAACGTTAGTGCCTGTGGTTAATTGCCATAATTATCAACCACAAACTGAGGGCCACTCAGATACACTGTTGACATGAACACTGTGTTTGCACCATACACACAAGGGCTGACCTCTTTTTGAGACAAAACAGTTTGTCTGTTAGGTCGTGTTGTCAGTGTAAGCCCTCATTTAGCATAGCTTTCAAAACAAATGCTACTTTTGTAGTTCCCTCAATCAAAGCTGAGGTTAATGATGTTTTACACTGGAAGAGGAGGAGACAGACAACTTCTCCACACTGTGTCCAGATAATAATGATGATCACTCTTGTTGTTTGTTCTCTTCTTCTGTGTTTAGTCATACTTCGTCACTGACTATGACCCCACGATTGAAGACTCCTACACAAAGCAATGTGTGATTGACGAGAGGCCTGCACGGCTGGACAGTAAGTATGACACTGATGGATGAGGGAACATGACTGTCAAACATACTCCCATAGGATGTAGGGAAGCAGCTAACTGCTCACCAGCCACAAAGATGAAGAATTCAAGGTTTGATAAAGAATACATAACAGGGATCAACCGATAATTTGCAGAGGAACTGATGCAGTTTATTATTTTGTTAATTTATTCATATTGTTCAAAATAATGTCATAGTATTGAGTCTGAATGCACTTAGGTGGTCATACGATGCACACATAGCAGAGCTAGAGGTGGTGTGGCAGATCTTTGCTGCTGACCAAAAGAGTGTCAGTGTACTATCAACCCTTGAATAAGTCACTTCAAGGAATAATCTAGGTTCAGTACAATTTAAGCTCTATAGATTTTGTCTTTTTACTTTACTAAATAAATTCAACTCGGCTTCTCAGCAAAGTTAACAGTAATGTACTTTATTTTCAATGGAGGTCAATGGGGCAAGGCATTGCTCAGGAATAGGCTAAATGTTAAAATACACACTGTTACAGAAAGGATAGCTGCAACACTTAAACATCATATGTCTTAGCTTGAGATTGGTGTAATAAAATTGCTTACTAAGCTTGTCTGTAAAAAGTATTCACTCTTGGTCCTGTCATGACTAGGAATGTAACGGTTTCAAGGTTTCACAATATACCTCGGTTTTAAAACGGACGGTTATCATACTGTTGAAATCTTCTCATTGACGGTATGTCATGAATATAAAGACAGATTTTTTCAGAAATGTTCTAAAATCCAAATCGGTTTAATTAAGACAGAATCAGCGACATTTACAGCATTATATAAACTTGGCGAGATAAAATAAATCTCTAAATTGCGCCTTCCACATGTTACATTCGATACACTCAATTTTAAAGGTGACATGCTGGTGTCGCGAATGCAGCGCATCACAAACACATCAGAAGTGCGGCACGAGTGCAGCACGAGCACATCATACAGACATGTCCGAGCCTGAACCTTTATTTCCTCCACCAAAGCAGTTGAAGTCCACTGTCTGGGATTACTTTGGGTATGTTAAAGACCCACGAGGCACCATCAATGTTGATGGTTACCCAGTCTGTAAAGTTTGTTGCAAAAACGGATCGGCTCAGATGGGAAACACCTCAAACCTTAAGCACCTTCTCTGTGAGCACCATTCCACGGAATTGCGGAGATGACGTAAGTGGAAATACAGTATACAAGATAGTAAATTAAAGCCCCTGTTTCATAAAAACACCAGATTCTATGTAGTTTTACATCATTTGTAATGACTAGGTAGGATAAAGTTATGTTTATGCTTTGTCACTTTCACAAATGCAGCAAACAGATTTAAGCACTCGTTCAACATAACAATGTGCCAGCTGTTTGTTCATATGCCTAAGTGCAGCGCAACAGTAGGCCGGCAATGTGTTTGATACTACTAATAATATGTTTTACTTGTAAAACATTGTACTAAATAGGGTATACAAAGTGCATGGCTTTTGGTGTGCAGGAAATCGGCATTGACAATATGCATGCAGGAAACTGACTGTGAAACTGTGTCAGAAAATAGACAGTATTGGACAAAATAACAATAAATAAACTGCAAATGAATAATATATTTTCAGTGGATATTGTTTAGAATTAAACTAAATGACAAATACAACAAATTCTGAATGCATACATGTGCATATCTGAAGTGTTAACCTGAATTCAATTTCATAAATCATAAAATAACAATACATTTATTTTTTGTTATGTTTTTTTCTTTTCTTTTTACCTTATCAGATAAAGAGAGTGTCCTGATGTTCAAGATCAAAATTTAAAGGATTAACGTTGAAGAAATCCAAAATAAAGTTCAAGAATTTGTTATAACTGAAATATTTCTCTGTGTGTTTATCAGACATATTGCATAACCAAATATTAAACTGCTTATAATATCATCAATGCACCTCGGTACCGTGATACCATAATACCGTGGTAATTTTTGTGATGGTTATCATACTGTGAAAATGTCATACCGCTACACCCCTAGTCATGACCACGTTAAACCACTGTAACTTTTGCATTATAAGCGCAAGGAAACCAGAAAGAACCTTGAAGCGAATGTTCTATACCATTTATTTGTCTTGTTGGTAGGAGTAACGCTAGTGCGTGGTGTGCAGTGCAAAATAAGCGGGGTACCCGTTTACGGTCTGCGAAACGACGGATGCTTCCAGTGTAGACTGCTTCATTGATTATATTGGGAGCAATTTATGTTTGTGGCATCGTGCCGCGCCACTCGCGTCTGGTGTAGACAGTGTGAAACTGTTAACGTAATTTTGATTTGATAATTTGAGTTTTTTGCAGTCTGAGGGATGCATCGCAGTTATTATCTCTGGTAATTGACAGGATGCTGTTTTTAGAGCTGAACTTGTAATAAACCTGAACATTCCTATAACCCCAAGTTGCTCCAGAGGGGTTGTAATATTTTTTTTATTTTTTGGACTATCTAATATATATGTAATATAGTTATAGTAATTTATATATATTGTATATACTAATATATATATATATATATATATATATGTACTGATCAGCCACAACATTAAAAACCACTGACAGGTGAAGTGAATAACATTTATTATCTCATTACAATGGTACCTGTCAAGGGGTAGGATATATTAGGCAGCAAGTCAACAGTCAGTTCTTTAATTTCATGTATTGGAAGCAGGAAAAATGGGCAAGCATAAGGAAATGAGCAACTTTGACAAGGACCAAATTGTGATTGCTAGACGACTGGGTCAGAGCATCTCCAAAACAGCAGGTCTTGTGGGGTGTTCCCAGTAAGCAATGGTTAATACCTACCAAAAGTGGTCCAAGGAAGGACAACTGGTGAACCGGCGACAGGGTCATGGGCGCCCAAAGCTCACTGATGCTTGTGGGGAGTGAAGGCTAGCCCATCTGGTCTGATCCCACAGAAGAGCTTCTGTAGCACAAATTGCTGAAAAACGTAATGCTGGCCATGATAGAAAGGTGTCAGAACACAGAGTGCAGCGCAGCTTGCTCGCATGGGGCTGCGTAGCCGTAGACCGGTCAGAGTGCCCATGCTGACCCCGTCCACCGCCAAAAGCGCCTTCAGTGGGCACGTGAGCATCAGAACTGGACCATGGAGCAATGAAAGAAGGTGGCCTGGTCTGATGAATCATGTTTTCTTTTAGATCATGTGGACAGCCGGGTGCATGTGCGTCATTTACCTGGGGAAGAGATGGCAGCAGGATGCACCATGCGAAGAAGGCAGGCCGGCGGAGGCAGTGTGATGTTCTGTGCAATGTTCTGCTGGCAAACTTAGGGTCCTGGCATTCATGTGGATGTTACTTTGACACGTACCACGTATACCCTTTCATGGCAACGGTATTCCCTGATGGCAGTGGCCTCTTTCAGCAGGATAATGCGCCCTGCCACACTGCAAAAATTGTTCAGGAATGGTTTAAGGAAAATGACAAACAGTTCAAGGTGTTGACTT
This sequence comes from Myxocyprinus asiaticus, assembly GCF_019703515.2. Classification (NCBI taxonomy): domain Eukaryota; kingdom Metazoa; phylum Chordata; class Actinopteri; order Cypriniformes; family Catostomidae; genus Myxocyprinus; species Myxocyprinus asiaticus. Next base: position 25,880,006 of record NC_059344.1, read on the forward strand.
GGCCTCCAAATTCCCCAGATCTCAATCCGATTGAGCATCTATGGGATGTGCTGGACAAACAAGTTCGATCCATGGAGGCCCCACCTTGCAACTTACAGGACTTTAAGGATCTGCTGCTAACGTCTTGGTGCCAGATACCACAGGACACCTTCAGAGGTGTTGTGGAGTTCATGCTTTGATGGGTCAGAGCTGTTTTGGCGGCAAGAGAGGGGCCTACATGATATTAGGCAGGTGGTTTTAATGTTGTGGCTGATAGGTGTGTGTGTATATATATATGTATATATATGTAGTAAAATCAACTATTTTTGCTCCAGAAATGGTTGTGTAAAAAGTGTTGTATTTAAGTGATAGAAGTCTTGAAATGCCTTAAATCCAAACTTGCTATATCGGGCAGTTCTTTTTTCTAGCAAGAAAATTCCTTTACTTGAGTAAAGCCATTACATGCATGTAAATGATCAAACACATAGAAGTTAATCGAGTGCTTAGCTGCATGTGCAGTGTGTGGGGGGCTAACATGGGCATTGTGTGTTTGTTAGTCCTGGATACTGCAGGACAGGAAGAGTTTGGAGCCATGAGAGAACAATACATGAGGACAGGGGAGGGCTTCCTTCTTGTCTTCTCTGTCACTGACCGGGGAAGGTGAGCAAACGTTCCACTCACGTTTTCTTTCAACTTTCTCTCTTTCTTCCCCTTTCCCCATACATTTCAATTCTCACTTTCACTTTCACTCAGTTTTTTTTCCCTTTGTTTTTCTCATTTCTCCCTTTGCTCTATCTCACTTTAATTGTAGTTTCACTCATTCACCTTTTCTGTAACTATCTGGTATTTTAAAGTATTGTCATGCTAATTTTAACCTCCTGTTTTATGTCTGTTTTCTCTCAGTGTGCAGTACAGTGTGTATGGTTGGGTAATGTGGTGCGTGTGGAGTGTGTTCAGCCATTCAGTATGTGTTTGTGCGTATTGTGCCCTCTTAGGGTCCTTTCCACTTTGTGTTTATGGTGTAAACAGTCTTTCCTTCCTTCGTTTACATTACCCTGCTCAGAGCTGATGGCAGAGGGCTCTCTGAATACAGTCTCTCCAGAGTCTATAACAAGCATTTCCTCCTGCAGTATGACATTTACACTGCTCCGCTCCCCTCAAACTGTTAGCATAAGAATCAACACAACCGAGACAATCAATGTCCCTCCCTCCCCAGCTCACACACACTGTTCTCTATATGATGACTTCTAGCAGTCTTGCAACGTTACTGGAAAGTTTATATCAACAGCATGAGAACAGAGTGACCTCCTGTCATCCCGTGTACTGTAATGCAGTTGTGTGGCCTAAGAGTGAGAGATAACTGGTCATCAGCTGGAAGGGTGGGCTTGCATTCCTTTTAGGTTTTGTGATGAGGCACTCCCCTTTGTGGGTGTGTGTACTTGTGTTACACTTGCGAGAGCCACATTTTTGAAAATGTCTTCACCAATTTAGCAAAACCTCTCTAAATTGGCTTATGAGGACGGTCCTCACTAGTTAAAAAAAAAAAAAAAGATTCATAATTAGACCTAGTAAGTTTTGGGGAAAAAGGGCAAAACTTCTGTAAAGGGCAGGGTTAAAGTTTGGCTTTAGTAATTTTTCTTTCTAGCTTATTTTGAAGGATTAGTTGACCCAAAAATTAAAATACTGTCATTATTTACTCACCCCCTGTTGCTCCAAATCCATTTTTGTGTCTTTCTTCTGTGGAAGACAAAAGAAGACATTGTGGGGGGGCCTGGGTAGCTCAGTGGTAAAATACGCTGGCTACCACCCCTGGAGTTCGCTAGCTCGCTAGTTCGAATCCCAGGGCGTGCTGAATGACTCCAGCCAGGTCTCCTAAGCAACCAAATTGGCCCTGTTGCTAGGGATGGTAGAGTCACATGGGGTAAACTCCTCGTGGTCGCTATAATGTGGTTCGTTCTCGGTGGGGCGCATGGTGAGTTGAGTGTGGTTGCTGCGGTGGATGGCGTGAAGCCTCCACACGTGCTATGTCTCCGTGGCAATGCACTCAACAAGCCACGTGATAAGATGCGTTGGTTGACAGTCTCAGACGCGGAGGCAACTGGGATTCGTCCTCCGCCACCCGGACTGAGGCGAATCACTACACGAGGACTTAAAAGCACATTGGGAATTGGGCATTCCAAATTAAAAAAAAAAAAAAAAGAAGACATTGTGAAGAATGGTCACGCTGATCTTTCTAATACAACAAACACACTGTGATCACTGGCTATCAAGCTCCAGAAATGGCAAAAAACTCTAGTAAATTATCCATACAACCTGTGTGCAGCAGGGTCTGAACTTAACGTGGGGCAAAATTGACACAAAAATGTCCCTGAAATTTGGTGGGGGAAAAGGCTAACATTTGAAATGTTTTTTATATTCTATTCTAAGCCTAGTTATGCATATTATGGCATACATTTAGTTGATATATATATATATATATATATATATATATATATATATATATATATATATATATATATCTCAAAGGTAACAAATTATTCAAATTGAAAATTTATTTTAATACATTTACTTGAAGTACAGTATTTGGCATAATTATTTTGTTGGATAAAGAATACCCTCATAAAGATAAAACATTTCCCTGAAAATGAACTCCAGGGGGCAAATGTCGCCCCATAATGCAAAGGTTCATTTCTGACACTGGTATGCAGTATTCCAAATCTTCTGAGTATATATGATAGCTTTAAAGAAATGCTATCACAATTTACTGATGATGTCCCCTCCACCAGAACTCTCAAATCCCATTAATGCTCATTTTGAATCTTACCGCATCATGCACGCAAATGCATAATGCCAAGATTGATGTCAGTCACACCAAATGGCATTAGATCTAACATGTCTCGTAATCAAACAAATCCCAAGTCGTAATCGAGTTTGAATGTACTGAAGCATGAATGCAGTTTGAGAGCTATGAATAGAATAACTTGAGGGTGTGTAAATGATTTTTCATTTTTGGGTGAACTTTTCCTTTTAAGAACAATAATAATAATAAGTCGATGGGAGATCCTCACAAATCTATGTGTAAGTGTCTATCTGGGTATGCAAGTGAAAATGCATTGCAACCTTCATTGCTGATTAGATTTTGTTTTTACTGGTCGTGTCCCCCCTTGTTTTCCTTAGCTTTGAAGAGATCTACAAGTTCCAAAGACAGATCTTGCGAGTGAAGGACCGGGATGAGTTTCCCATGATTCTAGTGGGTAACAAAGCTGATCTTGAGCAACAGAGACAAGTGAGTGGCATGAATCAATTCAATTGCTGTCGTTTCAGACAGCTATACTGAATCAAGATTATAATGAACATTTGAATACCCTTTGCACTGTCTGCAATCATAGCATGTCTTTAAAGTCTGTTGTATTCATTGCAGTCTCCATCTATATAGTGTCTATTGCAAAAGGACGCATTTATATCACACACTACACATAACGACACAAAGCTCAGTGTCACTTTTAAAAGGTAATGAATACCAGTGAATGAAATTAAAAAGTAAAGAGAGCTGAAAAATGTGTGTATGTGTTTGAGTTAGATGGTAATAAAATGCTATGGGGTTATTGAGTACATTCTGCAGTGGTTTCACACTCAGATTGTGTTACACTGCCACCTAGTGGAATGTATGTTTAGAAAGGATGTCAGCCCATGCTAATTAATTGCATCAAATGTGCATGTTTCCCCAATTGCCATTGTATAATATTTGGTAAAAGACACTTTAAAAGAGATGCTGTTTTAATCATTAATCATCAATTAATAAGCATGATATAAATGTACAAGTGCATAGCTGGATTGTAGTTGTAAACAGCTTCTTTTTCTCCCCTGTACTCGTCTCCTCCTTAATCTCAGGTGACCCAAGAGGAGGGCCAGCAGCTAGCCCGACAACTCAAAGTCACATATATGGAGGCCTCAGCTAAGATCCGTATGAATGTAGACCAGGCTTTCCATGAGCTGGTTAGAGTCATAAGGTGGGTCTGTGTTCTGAGGTACCACCAGATGGTGGCAGCACACAAATAGCAGAGCTAAAACAATTCAGGACATAGTTGTAATGGAAAACCAGGCTGAATTCGGAATGGCATACTACCATACTATTAATGTTCCTGCCATATATGGCAAAAATAGTAAGAGTAGTCTGGTAGTATGCTATTTCGAATTCAGCATTATTGTAATGTTTACTACATTCTGTGCATTGTTTACACTGCATACTACTGTTTTGTTTAAATACGTGTGTGAAACAGTATGTATTATGCAACGATAAACATGTCAAACTGTAGTATGCTACTTTTGTTGTCACACAAACTCATTACATTGCGTGTATAATATGGTGACCAGTTATTGTCCTGCAAAATAGATGAGTTATTTTTCATTTCTGATCCAGTTCTGCAAACAAAAAAATTGCATAATGCACATCATATACATTCTGCACAGCAGAAATATAATGAGGAGTATGGTAGTATGCTATTCTGAGCATGGCCTATAGTGATCAATAATACTGTACATATGTGGCATATTTTTTACATATTTTTTTACATCAGAACAGAAATATTGGACTGAAAGCCAAAAGGCTTGTATGATGTGTAAAGCCAGTACAGACAGACCTTAATTTAAAATTTGCAGAGTTTTGTCTAATTGTCACATCCTGATTCCTTTCTCAGGAAGTTCCAGGAGCAAGAATGCCCACCCTCGCCGGAGCCCACGCGCAAAGAGAAGGACAAGAGCGGCTGCCATTGTGTGATTGTCTAATTGGCCTCTCACTGCCGCCATTCACCTAGCTGCTGTCACCAGTCCCTGTCCCCCACCCTGCCTTCTGACATCACATCCTATTTGGATGAACTCGCTGCCTTTCTACATGTGCATGTCTTCAAAACAGCAGTCTCTCTCATAGCCTTATCAGGGGCATTTCCGGCCTCTAGGACTTCACTACTAGAAGAACCAAACTGACACAATCTTGATCGAACTCACCATTCTACCTTCGACTAGAGTACTGACATCAATGTGACTTCACAAATAGAATATGGTAAACGTGCCCCAACACTAAACATCGCTTCTTACAAATTTGCTATAAAACACACACAATTCTTTTTTTTTTTTGAAGGATTTATTTCCTCTGCCTTGTGACTTTTGCTGATCAAAAGACTTAAAAAAAAAAAAAAAAAAAAAAAAAGACTTAAAAAAAAAAACACCTTTTGAATTGTTGAAGAGTAACAATTTTAGTCACTGACCTTTCATGAGATCTAAAGTGAGATGATGTTCTGAAGCTTTGTGTGTGTTGTGCCATATCTGTTTTTACTTCCATATGCTAAGCAGCAATTGTACATACGTGAAGATTTGTGTGAGTCGAGACCGCCTTTATAATGACAACTCAATTGCCAGAGTACTGTGTGTGAGATTGATGAGCTTGTTTTGACATGCATTAATACAATAATGTACTTGCATAAATGTACATAGATAGATAGCCTCTAACATTATGTCCTTTGTCAGCAGTGATATCAATTACCTAACTTTTATTTTGGTCAAGATACCATTTTATCATCAGTCTTTTTAGTTTGTAAAGGGCCGTTCAGACCAAATGCGTTTTTGCTCTAAAAAATCTTAACGCAGCACAAAGAATAGAACAGGATGCAGGCGTCTCAAGATGCACTTTTAAAAGTTTAAGTTCTTTTTAACTTGGCATGGTGTCTGAAAATGATGCGCTCCTGTGTGTGACGGGAAAAAAAAAAACATGGTGCAACGGTCTAAGATTACCGTCTTGCTCTTTTTTACATAGGAAAACAAGCGCAGACAGACACAATAATGTGTTTGGTGTGAACGTTCTCTAAGGCTTCTTGGCACGTATGGATTTGCATTTTTTTAGTTCTGTGATCTCAGATTGTGAAATGTATAATACATGACATGTTGCCAGATTGTTCAAGCCTTTTTGACTCTCAGCTCAGATTTCTACAGACTATTTTCAGACTCGGGTTGCTCCATTTACAGCGCTTTTACAACGTTCTTACAATGTGCAACGCTTACTCACTAGGAGTGCACAATAGGCTATTCTGTTCTGTACTAGGTACCCAACAAGATCGATGATACAGAGAAGTAGTCTCTAAACTAATCATATCTTTGTTCTGGCCTTATATTTCAATTTTGTTTTGTATTGGTTTTGAAATGTATTTAAATGACTGAAACAGCACGAGGACAAATTCAAATGGACAGTGGAACTGCTGACATCAAAGGCATCTTTTAAAGGAACAGTTCAGAATTTCTGTTGTTATTTGCTCACCCTAATGGTGCTTCAGACCATATGACTTTCTTTTTTGTGTGAAATACAAAAGGAGATATTTTAAAGTATGTCACATTTGCTGATTTCCATACAGTAGCAGTTGATCATGACTTTCTTTAATAATCAATGAGGTTTAATGTTATTGGTGCGTGGCCATATTTGATTTGGGCTTTGTATACACGAGCTGATCAATTATTTGATTTGAGTGAATAATGACTTAATTTTTTATCATACAACGTGATCGTGTGCCTTCAGAAGACTTGGAATATGATGCATGAGTCTGATTGCTTTTGCAAACTACTTTTATGACACTTTTGGGTGTTTTTTAAAACTTTAAAGTGAGTCACTATCAACTGCTATTTTCAGTAAGATCTGTAATCTCCTTTTGTGTTCCGCAGAAGAAAGGCATATGGGTTTGGAAAGACATGGGGGTGATTTATTTTATTTTTTTGGGGGGGGGGAAAGTATCTTATCACATCAGAGAAAATGAGTCTTTTGGGCCATTTTTGCATCCAATGCATTTTTGATACAATCCAGCAGAAGTGCGCAAGAATTCATACATCAGAAATCCACATTCCCTCAAGAGTGGTCTGTTTTTAATATGGTTTGAGTGCAAGGTGAGGTTGATGTCTCTGTGACATTCACACTTCATCATGGTATTTCTCATGTGTCAGTCTGACAGCTGATCATTTCCTTCATACTCCAAGGGTTCGTATCACTATTGCATCATGTCACATCTTATGTTTTGTCTTCCTTTTTTCAGCGTGCATTTCTGTTCGAGGAATACAAATAAACTATTTTAGTTTTGTGTTTTATCATGTAATATAAGAAAAAAGATGGAAGTGATCTTTTGAATGGACATGATTAAATGTTTTTATTATATACTTTTATACATTATTTTCTTATCAGGCTAGTAATGAGTATTTTTATATGTTTGTAAGTGAAAATGCTCTTGTGGCACAACTATGTGTATATGTAAAGAGGAGTATTTAATGATCTCAGTTTGAGATCAACAATAACAACAAAAAATAAATAGGCCAATTGATGTTGAACTGTAGTCAAAGACCTTTCCAGCTTTGGTGCTCTGAAGCTGGTTATCAGCCCCTGCCCAAAAAGTTGTCCACCTCATAGACCATAATTCAGGCCATCTCCACTGGTGAATTCTGGGCCAATACTTCAGTCATAGGCCCTACTGTGACGACTCGTTTTAAGGTTTATACCCTACCTAAAAAAGCTTGTCCTTTATACCAGTCACCAACAAAACTGATCAACGTGAAAGGGAAAGCTTTGCCAACACTGTTTGGGTTTGTGCTGTTCAGTATACGTCATGGTTGAGCTAGTGAAAATAGAAGCACAGCACTAAAGGATGGAACAAGTGCAGGACTCTTCCTCTTCTTAGCAGAGTCTGTGTACATCTAATCCATACTGTGTTTTATTTGTCACATCTTTCCCACTATGTATAGCCTCTGATGGTATAATAAAAACAATAATTAATGTATTGGGCATCTTTTTTTCTTTTTGTCCTTAAAGAGGCAACTGGTTAAAACATTCAAATGAATGTTGCACAAAATTCTAGTTCTTGTTTTTTGAATGGACATTGAAAACCAAGTGACAGGTAGATTTATATTTTGCTGCATCAGCCTTAAAGTACAATACATACCCAGTGATTTACAAATCACTTGATTTGGTACTTTTCTTGGAGGATGCTGATACTGTGATAAGCTTTATGGAAATGTATACTGTTTTTTTTTTTTTTTTAATTATTATTACTAGTAAGTGTATTGTTACTGTATTTGTTTTCTCACTAACAATGTGTTCGATAACATTATGAATATGTGCATAAGGAATAGGTTGCGGTATCTCGGAGAAGACTCAGTTTTCATGCACTGACAGCTATAAGTGTGAAGCAATGGAATTAAAATAATGTGGTGTTTGCAAGGACAGCAATATATATATATTGTTACTGTAAGTGTGAGTTTTATATGAGCTGTTTACGAGCAGTTGAAGGGATAGTTCACCCAAAAAAGAAAATTCTCATGATTTACTTGCACTCATGCCATCCCAGATGTGTATGACTTTCTTCTGCAGAACACAAATTAAGATTTTTAGAAGAATATTTCAGGTTCTCACAATGCAAGTGAATGGGTGCCAAAATGTTGAAGAATGTGAATCCAAAATCAACTTATAGGGAGCATAAAAGTAATCCATATGACTCCAGTGGTTCAGACACTAATCCATGTGTTCAGACACAGTATGATAGGTTTGGGTGAGAAACAGGCCAATATTTAAGTTATTTTTTTATCATAATTTCTCCTCCCTCCCAGTAGGGGGTGATGTGCATGAAGAATGTGAATCACCAGAAACAGAAGAAGAATTGGGAACATGAAACTGAAGTGGAGATTGACTGAGCAGGGAGGAGAATTTATAGTAAAAAAAGAACTTAAATATTGATCTGTTTATCACCCACACCTATCATATTACTTCAGAAGACATAGATTTAACCACCTGAGCCTTCTGGAGCACTTTTATGCTGACTTATGTGGATTTTGGAACTTCAGCATTTTGGCACCCATTCACCTACAGAGCTGAGAAATTCTTCAAAAATATCTTTGTGTTCAACAGATGAAAGAAAGTCATACACATCTTGGATGGCATGAGGGTGAGTAAATGATGAGAGAATGTTCATTTTTGGGTGAACTGATCCTTTAATCTGTATATACAGTCACTATTAAAGTTTAAGACTTGTAGTACATTGCCAGGATGGTTTTGCTAATTGTAGAGCTTATAATCTCACAGAGCTATTCCCATGAGTGAGTGAACAGTATGAACAAAATGTTTGGCCTTGTTTTTCACCTGTACAGCCAATTGAATTTGAACAATTGTAATGTCACCAATTGATCTATTTCAGTCAAACTAGATTATCCCTCCTGTCGTGCCCCAGAACTCCACATTTCCACAAGCTGTCTTTGAAAATAAAGACTTAAGAGCAATCACCCATAAATCTTAAAATTAATAATGCATTAAATGCCACAGAGGTTTAACCACATTGATCAAATGCGTAGAGGTCTTCAGAAGGATTAATGTGAAAATGGGGAGTAACAAAAATGTGTTCTCTTGGTCTGTTTTTGTTGTGGCATTCATATTGTGTGGGTGAGCACTCTGTTAACTTGTCAACATCGCCCTGGGCAACAACACATTCACGTGGACAAGTGTGATGGCATAATCATCCACAACTGCTGGCAATGAAGGCTCGTAAAAGGAAAGAATAAAAGGAGAATTGGTGACCGAATAAGTGTAATGTAGCTTAACAATTTCACAATCCTGGATGGCTTGTCTAAACATTTGTCTACCATTGAATGACCATCAATGGAAAAAGATGCATTTTAAAGGTTCATTATGCCAACATAATACCAAAATCTGTATAACAAATGTCTCTGAAATTTACTATTTCATACATTTTAATGTGTCAGTGGTTGAGTCAACAGTCTCTGCAACTGGTATTTTCTCCAGTATTTCTTGGGTTAGTCAATTTGGCTACAGAATCAGTCACTTTGTTTAGTGACAAACATTCCAGATCTCCCACCTCTTGTCTCTTCCCCAGCACTGTTTCTCTCTATTCATGCGGTGGTATTGTCAAGGAGTCTAGATCTTACTTGGGGAAACCTCTCATTATCATTTTGACACATGCCAGTTCTCCAGAAAAGAGCTACTGGTCTGGTTATATGTGGCCCAATTATTGCTTGATCAGTTTTTCTATCTGTCTTACACAGCGACTGCTGTTCTTTTACCCTCAGTGTGGACCTCAATGTTTTAAGTGACCAACCAGGACACTGCACACAACCTAAAACATCATATACTGTAGCTTTGTGTAATGTCCTTGAAATGATACTTTTTGATCTTTATTTACTATAGATTAGTATAGCGATAACACCTTGGCCTAAATAAGATAGATCTCAAAAATCTGTCAAGAAAATCTCCTAGTCATATTTAACCCCAAATAAATAAAAATGAATAAAAAGTTTTGCATGAAATATTTTTGCTTTGTGACGTTATTTTCAGGACACTTAAGTACATTTTACCACCAATTCTTATTATTGAAATGCATCCAAACTTCTAACTCATCTCATTCAGTGATGATTATCATTACAGTACCACAGTCATTTGACATTTTACATAATTTACTCTATTACAGTAAAAAACATGCAATTGTACAATGATTTTTTATTATTAATAAAAACAGTGAAAACGAAAGGCAGTACCAAGAGAGTACTGCTATGATGTATAAATACTGTACAGTTTAAATGATATACAGTACTGTGCAAAAGGTTTAGGCACTTGTGAAAAATGTTGCATATTGAGGATGTCTTCAAAAATAATGACATAAATAGTTTTCATTTATCAATTAACATCATACAAAAAAAACAAACAAACAAAAAAAAAAAAACATAAAAAAGCTAAATCAATATTCGGCGTGACCACCTTTACCTTTAAAACAGCACCAATTCTCTTAGGTACACTTGGACACAGTTTTTGTTGGTTGTTGGCAGAGAGGATGTTCCAAGCTTCTTGGAGAATTCGCCACAGTTCTTCTATCTATTTAGGCTGTCTCAATTGCTTCTGTCTCTTTATGTAATCTCAGACTGACAGGATGTTCAATGGGGGGCTATGTGGGGGCCATGACATCTGTTGCAGGGCTCCCTGTTAATCTTTTAAATTTGCAAAAGTAATGTTTGTGAGTCTAACATTTATATTTCCTATTGACACACTAAAGCTGAAGATATAAATAACCATCTTAAGACAAAAGCTTTTGTGAAACATCTTATGTGCCTAAAACTTTTGCACACTACTGTATATCATTTTCTTTTTCTGTTTGTGGTAATGAGAAAATCATAATGACATTTTCTTTTCCGTATAATGGTAATTAGAATTGGGGGGTAAAATTGTGCGTAACTACCATGAAAACAATGTCACCTAAAAACTGATTTCATTTTCTATTTGTAAAATATATTTTTTTGTTTGTTTCTTCTGATTTTGGAGTAAATAGGACCAGGGTATTTTTCTTGACAGGTTTCATGAGAATCACTTCTAATGATCTGTAGTAGGCTAAATTGCAACTGCAATAAACAAATGAATAGCCTAGCTCATACTGAAATATTTAATTAAATTAATTACTTTAATAATTTTACAGCCACTGTGTTGTAGTCTTTCCTAATCTAAATCTATGCAATGGTTGACCCTTTACCTCCCAGCCTACAATTGAGAGATATACCTGTACTATTTAAACTATATACTGCGCCTCCCACTGTAACACTAGCAACAAGGGTGATTGAAATATAATTTCCTCCAAGAAAATATCCATGAATACAAATGTGCGCTCATTGTGAATTCATTCCCCTCTCACAAGCAGTGGTTCAGTCCACCTATTTTAAACCCCTCAACCACACCATTTACTAAGACTTCGCAGTTCCACTGTAGAAACATCTGAAGACGTTTCCTGTAAGAGAAGACGGAGGATTCAACACAAGACACCAACATCGTTGTACAGTCGAAGTCCACGGATGACCATGGACGGATTGAGCAACAGCAAGAGCATGTCATACAGCCGATGGAGTTATGACAGGTAAGTTGATCTTGTAGACAGACTGCTATAATCTGTCTTGATGTTTTAATAAATGATGTGATCAGAGTAAATCAAAACGCTCGCGAAGTCAAGGAAACGGCTGATTACGGTAACGGATGACGCTAATTTTAAGGACTGAAGTTGAGGACAAAGTGAAGTTCGTGAGAACAACAAACGCCGTCTTAGGTTTTCTGGTTGCTAAAATGTATGGCATTTTGAAAATCTGCTGACGCTGTCTTTCTCTTCTTCTGGTGTAAAACATAACGACCAAAGACAATTCTCTGACAGCTGAGTGAAGGACTGAAAACAGGTCTTCAGTGAAACAGCTCACTGGCTGTAAAAAAAATAAAGGATATTTTTTTAACGTAATAATCAACGATGCTTTACGAGATTCAAACGTAACGTTCTGTCAACACTTTCATCTCTCGTGCATTTATTATTATGGCTTCAGCTTCCTCTTATCTCCACTGTCAGCATCCCTATTCTCTACAGGCATCATCATATCTGCCTCAGTGCCTACTCATGAACCCGTGGATGATGCTGGAGTCCATCGGGTCTGGAGTAGGTGACACATTTGAAGATTCAGTCAAAATCCAGAGTGTGATTGATTGGTATTCTAAGACTGTGCTCTCATTGCTCCCCAGAGGGACAACAGTATGATCCTGTAGTCTACTGCCGCACTGTATCATAGGCCATGCTACAGAGGAACAGGCATAGCATCCCCCGTTCTATCATTCGGTGTCTCTTTCCTCTGAGACCCTTGGCTTTTAGCTAGCTCAGTGTTGGCGGATGTGTGTGTGGGCGAGATAGGGCATGAAGGCAAATGGAGAAAGTGTTCCTATGGCAAAGGCAGTGCTTCAGAGAACAGCTGGCACCTTCTCCCAACAAAGGGAATACTATCCATCGCTGAGCGCTGTTTCTGATGAATGGATAAAAGAGACAATACCAAAAGCACTGACAGCACATCAGCCTGGAGTACATCCCAGATCACAGTTTTATCAGTACGAAACCGAGAGTGCAAGGTTGTGCCGTGATAGAGACAAAGCCACAGAGTGTTTCATTTCAACTGATTCTAATCGCTTTCAACTAGCACTGCAGTAAGAGAAGAGATTTTGTGTTCTCCGCTCATAACATTTTCCTCGGCAATTTAGTTCGCCCTCTACCTGCAGTTAGATCCGCTCCAGATTGATGCATTGAGATGGTTTTGAATTTTACAGATTTTGTATGCGCACAGCTCATGTAGGCATTACAGTTGACAGCTGTGCTCATCAGGACTGATGCTGCTCTCAGACGGTCTAATTAACAATCCTGTGTACCCAATAACAATGCTGAAAGATTCAGATCAGGAACTAAGGTGTTTGCCACAGATAGTTTTCAGCATGGATACACTTTAACTGTCGTAGTTAAACATTGTCATATTTCTGTCAAAGAGGAGTCTGCTCCAGTTACCCAAAGAAATGTCAAGTGATCTCATAAGAGACTGAAAAGGTACCTTGCAACATCAAAAAGTCAGCAGCTTTACAGCAGCGTAGCGTCATATTTAATTGTTGAGAGGTAGTCGGGGTAGAAGTACAGTCTCTTCAATGAGTTGTACAGTTGTTTAAATTGGTTCAGCTGACGAAACATTGAAAAATGTTCTTTCCAGAACATTTTCAGTAGACAACAAACTCGAGATGTGAAAATCAGATGTGATGTAGGACCTTTCTCCACAGTTTTCCTGACTAACCAACGAACCAAAAACGGTCATTGTGACTTACGTAAGTATCAGGGTTATTATCAAAATAGGGTGACAAACACGTCACTTGATTTTTTTAGTCATGAAAAAGATTTCAAATAGTCAATAAACCCCATTTAAAAGGAATCACTCTATAACCTAACCTTTTATTAAATAATATGAAATGGTTAGACTCTGTATTGTTTTACACTTGAATTGTCAATTGCTTGAAAAATCCCTTGGCCCCTTCAGCTGGTACACCACTTAAAAGTTATGTGTGTTTATTTTTTACTCATTTGTTTTCTCAGGTCAAGCATTAGTGCAAGGCCTAACAAGTGTGCAAAAAAGCTAAACAAATTAAGTAATTAATAATTTAACTACTTTAAAATGAATGTTCCTCCCTTATTTCATGTCATTGGTGTTATAAATGTTAAACACTTGTATTTTGAAAATACAAAAAGTTGTCGAAAAGAACTTCCAAGGTTAAAGATTAGAGTAAGAAGAGGCTACTCAAATCAGAGATCTTATATACTGAGATAACAACCTCTGCGTTTTTACCATAGGAGAGAGCGTAACAGTCAACTAGTGTGTCAGTTTTATCATAGTAAACTCCACACATAGTTTACTTCAAAAGCATTGTTTAGTGTTATACAAGTTGAAGATTAGCGGACAGTCGGTCAATTCATTAAGTGATGAGCTGCCTCACAAAAGCAGTTTATTCAGCACACTCAAGCATCTCCTCCATAGACATATATAAAAAAAAAAAAAAAAAAAATGGCCTCTTGTCTCCTCGCCAGTGTACCGCCCATAGAATGTCAATGGGACCGCTACGTTATGCAATGCTTTTCTAATACTAAGGGAGCTTTCTAGGCTCCCATGATAGAGGGGCTCTGGCTCAAATGTGCATATAATGATTTTCCCTTCGTGATGAAAAAGTTTTTAATTTACATTTTAAGTGTAATTTGTTCACATCGTTCTTTTAAATTTGTTATTGGTGTTACATTGTTTAATGTGCATGTGAACATTAACATTGATTTTAGTATGACCAGTGGTGTGATGCAATTGACACCATCTTAGAAAATATATCTTTTAAGAGAATTTGTCACTGGTGTTATCGTCACTGATGTTAAAACCCTTGCTTCCTTCATGAAACAAAATTAAATGATAAGATAAAGAACAACAGTCAAGTTGTCCTTTTGAATTAAAATAATGTCAAGATGTTAAAAAAATATTTACCCTCAGCATGGTTGAAAACTGAACTGAACTGAAAACTTTTTGGAGAAAGTGAAGCTTTTTGGTAGGGATGGGCGATACCACTTATTTTCTTTTTGATCCGATACCAATAATTTCAAGTCCAATATCGTCAATACCGATACTTCTATTTTTTTTATTTTTATGATTTATTTATTTTTGCGATTTCTTGGGTTAAAATTCATTTAAAATATAATTTTTAGTCATCAATATTATTATTTTTTTTTTTTACATTTATGAGCCTAAACAGAAAATGATTAGATTTCTGTTTTGTTTACCCTTACAAAGATTAACCATGGTTTCACTACAGTAACTATAGTTTAACCAAGGGATTTAGTTAAATCATAGA
This sequence comes from Myxocyprinus asiaticus, assembly GCF_019703515.2. Lineage (NCBI taxonomy): Eukaryota > Metazoa > Chordata > Actinopteri > Cypriniformes > Catostomidae > Myxocyprinus > Myxocyprinus asiaticus. Next base: position 25,895,226 of record NC_059344.1, read on the forward strand.
TACCACACAATTAACCATGGTTACTACTACAATCTTACTGTAGTAAAACCATGATTTCATTTTAGCGTGAATTTATTCCAGAAGCTGTTTCTCTGATTTATTTATCATTACCTATATAAGGCACTGATTCCTCTTGTTTGAACGAGACTTGTGATGGTGCAAGCGCTTGACTGCTTGTGTCTTTCAGCATTTATGCATGTTAAGATGAGCGGAAGAAGAAATTGTTCCCATCCTGCACAAGTATTTGCTAATATAGCCTAATCTTTTTATTTCATTTTGAAGCTTATGAGTATTGTTCATGTTCATGGTAACCAAATAATAATAATATCCCTAGTGTAATTTATTTTTATTTTTTTAAATGTTAGAATTGATATTTTTGTGTGAGGGTTGATATTTTTGATACAACATCAGTATCGGAAGTATCGATACTTTAGGATCGATCTGCCCATCCCTAAATTTTGGAGAATGACCCACCAGCACTATGGGAGTCACATGCTTTTTGATACAGCTTTAAGCCTCAGTCACACCACACTTCGCACTCCATTCATACGCATCTGAACACAAGAGACCAGAAACGCAAGTTCATGCAAAAAAAAAAATTGCATTCCACCCCTGCATGCAAAAGTCCAAGTATGGTGCATGGGTGACAGCTGCCACCCTAAAAATGAGCTTTGCCACCCCACTTGCCACCCCAACTCGGAACCAGCTTGCATAATGGAGATGGTGCGCAATCGCTTAACCCGTTCGTGTCATGCATGTTCTGCACGTTTACAACATTCCACCTCATTACCCACTACCCCCAGTCTGACATCTGGCTGGGTATACTTTAACGTTACACAACGTAACACACTTGGCTCTATACAAGGAATACATATTTCAAAGATGTGTGGTTTTATTGTTGCAGGAATGTGAGGATATGGAATATTTGTTTTAATTTTTTTATCCCCTTTTCTCCCCAATTTGGAATGCCCGATTCCCACTACTTAGTGGGTCCTTGCGGTTACTCACCTCAATCCATGTGGCGGAGGACAAGTCTCAGTTGCCTTCGCTTCTGAGACCGTCAATCCGCGCATCTTATCACGTGGCTCTCTCTGCAGACTCCGCATGTGGAGGCTCATGCTACTCAAAGCGATCCACGCACAACTTACCATGTGCCCCATTGAGAGCAAGAACCACTAATCGTGACCACGAGGAGGTTACCCCATGTGACTCTACCCTCCGTAGCAACCGGGCCAATTTGGTTGCTTAGGAGACCTGGCTGGAGTCACTCAGACACCCTGGATTCGAACTTGTGACTCCAGGGGTGGTAGTCAGCATCAATACTTGCTGAGCTACCCAGACCCCTGGATATGAAATATTTTAAAATTTTAATCTAATATTATGAGTTATTTGTGATTTATGATATATTTAAACCAGTAGCCAGTAGAGTGGCATCATATCCTGGTTTTTTTTGGTTAAGGCCTAGTGTGACTGTGGCATAACAAAGTACATGCCTTTGAAGAGATTGTAAGTCTATCCCTTACAGCCTCGTTTTCATTTCTGTTCAAAATAAAATATGGCGCTACACTGAATAAGGTCTATACAAAACAGAGCGAACAATCAAGGCAAGAATATACTTACCAGAGTGAAAACCTATAAAAAACAACTACCAAACCCTGTATACTGTAGGTACCTTATACGTTTAAACTTATCTTAGGATAATGGAAAATGTGAGGACTGAGATGCTATGCTGGTGAGAAATCGATGGTAGGCACACACTTTGCAGCTCATGGACTGAATTCCAATAGATGTCGAATAGTTCTGTGAAATACACAGAAAATCTAGAAAAGAAGTGTTCTTCTGACAGATACAGTAAGTGGAACCACTGTATGGATTTTACATAGCGCCCCATACTCTCAAAGGGAGATGCTTGATTTGTGGGATTCATTCTGTATTTCTGCTCTGAGAGATGCAGCTGGTATGATTGTTGAGGTTCCTTGGTGGGGGGGGGTCTCTGTTGGATGATATCAAAATTTTCTCACCAAATGAACGGAGGTTGACTCTGAGGTTTAACAGGCCCAGTTAATCATCAGAAGGGTTCTACTGATGTCGCACTGCAGTTGTATTGATACTGATTTCTTATTGGTACCTGTTGAGGTAATCATAACAATCAAAACATGTATACATTTCCTTGCAGGCCACTGATTGACACTGATTGGAAAGATTGACACGCATCTACCAACAACATGACTGAAAATAGGGAAAGCTCTGGATTGCATTATAATACTGCATAATATAAGTGCTGTAAGTGATTTTTTTTTAATGACATGAATAATACGGCTCTATTACCTATCAGATATCACTAAAATAGGTGCCATGAAATGTAGCACCTGTCTCTGTAACAGCCCAAGGCTCGGTAAACAGCAGGGATAAAAGATGTCAGAAGACTTTTGTGCACATTCACAGGACAGCCCATATATGCTCGTAAACATGCCAGTACGGTGTCCTGTGCCCGCGAAATGCAATGTGTCAGATTGCAAAATGGTCAGGGGGATCCTCCCCCCTCCATCTGATCCAACACAATGGTGTGTTTGTGTTTGCGGGTGTCTTTGGAGTGCTGTATTTTGGAAAGATGGGGCGTGGCTTATTCAACAGCTGGTCTGGTGGAAGTCCGAGAACGTCCAAAATCACTTACAGCACCTTCAAGATCAAGTTTCGGATTTTCAGAATATTGCCTCTCTTTAAAAATCGGATCTTTTGATTATCAGATTAATTTAAAGATGTCCGTGTCAGTCAGCAGTGGGCTGACACAACTGGGCAATTTACTGTATGTAAGCCTAAGTAAATACAAGAATCTGCCCCTGATCGAACTCTTGTAGTTTAGAGACCATAGTCTGGTGCAATGGAGCAGATTAATAAGGCTTTTGTTGATTCTGCTCACAATGCACCACTGATCTACTGCAACAACAGCACATGGCTTTATGTGGGTGTAGATCCCATCTCTCACTGCAGTCATGTCTCTCAGGTTTGGCCCTTGTAGCTGTGACCCCCGTCATACTGCAGACTCACCCAATCTGAATCATTTGGTACCCGTTTCTGTGGTAACAATTCGCCGTTGGCTCGATCTATGTAAACCTCCCATTTACTGGGAAGATGTGAAGGGGGTTATGCAGCTTAAAGAGGCATACTCTAGCCTTATTTCTAATGGAGCCGGCATATGTCTTGGCCAAGCGCCTTGATGATAATTCAAGGTTAGATTCAACTCAAGTGGCCAAAGCTCAAGATTCTGCTGTTGGTTCTAATGTAAAACAAGTTTGGTGCTGATCTAATAGGTATACATATAAACATTATATAATTTAATGATATATATGGTAGTGAACTGTAAAATATACAGTGCAAACAGCAATAGTCAGGGCTAAACAATTTGTACACAGTGATGGAACAGGCAACAAATAATGCAATATTTTATCAGAACAGTGAATTGTCATTTAAAGCCAGTACAGGCTGAAAACAGTGGTGTACTGTATGTGCTGAGGGACTCTTAAGACCCTGGTGTCCTGTTTCTTTGGCAGTCTCGGGCTGTGTGGCCTGAGGCTTTGCAGGCCAATGCTAGTCTGAGGACTCAGGACACTGGCCCCAGTGGCCCAGTCCTTACTCCAGTCCTGATTTTCCACCAAGATCAAAGCCCTTTCACTGAAGAAAATATATTTTACAGGATATCTATGCTTGTTTGGACTGATAGGTAATAGTTTAGGCTATAATATTAAACCATTACTCAACATTAAGACATGAAGAATATTGAAAAACCTTTATGAATACTATATTCTATCATCATCTCATTTTCTCACAGTAAGGTGAACATAAGCCTTTCTCCCAAAAGGACAGATGAGGGGCACAGAACAGAGACTGCACTGCTCTAATTACTGTCTCTGAGATGTGGAGTTCGCCCTGGGAAATGCAATGGAATATGTTAAAACAAAGTATGTTAATAGCTGCAAAGAGTGGTTTTCTCCAGTGAGAAATATTAGGCATTCTGAAAGCTTCTGAAATGCCACTTGACTCTAAATCCTGTGGTGTTAATTATTTTTGTTACTCATCCACACATTACCTCCAAGACAAATAATAATAAAAAAAAGACAGAGGTGATAATGAAGGCAAAACAGTCTCAAGACAAGCTGCATAGTGTTAATTGTTTGTTTATGTATCTATTTATTTATTCACCTCTTTAGTGATGAAATCTGAATGCCCTGATTAATATTCATTGATGTTAGGAAGTCAGTTGTCAAGGAGTTAATGATTTAGCAGGAGGAGAGCTGCTTTGGAAAATTATCAAGGTTGAAACTAATAATTTAAGCTTAAGAAATTGTATTAGCTTTTCATTCTTCATTTTTATTTTCTCTCTTTTTTTTTTTTTTTGTAATTAACATTTTTATTGATTCATATGCACATGACAGAGAAAAACAACACATATACAAAGAATCAACATTTTACATTTAAACCCCACAAATACAATCCCACCCTGACCCCCAACAAACACCCCCGTGGTCCCACATAATAACACACACACACAACCCAAAACAAGAAAAAATATATACAAATAATAATAAACATACATGATTAAACTAAACTACAATCTCCACATCCCCTCTCCGAGAGTTCCCCAAAAAAACTAAATATTTGCCCCATTTTTTTATCAAATAAGTCCCTAAAGCCTTCTACTTACCACTTCCTCAAATGCAGCTACCCTCCCCATTTCCTCACACCACTCCGAAAAAGAGGGTGCTCCATTTGACTTCCAACCCCTTAAAATTATTTGCCTGCCGATCATGAGACGGGTCAGAACCCAATTTTTATTGTGATTATCCCTCAAATTCATGACTGCCCCATCACCCAAAATACAGAGTTTGGGACAGAGCAAAATTTGAACATTCAAAACATCACACAAATAATTTTGAACCTTTAACCAAAAATCTTGTATCTTAACACACCCCCAAAAGACATGGGTAGTGTCTCCAACTTCTGACTGGCATCGCCAGCAGGTGGGTGTGTCTTTAAGACCAAGCCTATTTAATCTAGAGGGGGTCCAATAAAATCTATGTAAAATCTTATGCATCTCTAGATACAGACTCAACATTTTTCAGAATCTTAGTCCACACTCCATCCTCCAATACCAAATTCAAATCTTTCTCCCATAATCTCTTGATAGAAGTTAAAGCTTCATCCCCCAGACTCTGAATTAGCAGGGAGTAATACACTGATGCCTTATGACCTTTTCCAAAAGCAGCAATCACCTCTCCCAAAGCACCTGCCACCCTAGGGGGTGTGTGTGCTACTCCCAAAAATAGTACAGAGCATGTGGCGCAGCTGTAAATACCTATAAAACTAAGATCTGTGAATCCCAAAATGATGACCCAAATTCTTAAAAGATCTCAGTACTCCACTCTCATATAGATCGCCGAGTGTAGTAACCCCCCTCACAATCCACTCTGACCAGCAGAAAGGGGACTTGTTGATACATAATTTGGGGTTCAGCCATATGCTTGAGGCAACATTTAAATAATTGTCCGTATTAAATACTCTGGCCACTCTTGTCCAAATCACGTGCAGATGTGAAATAACCGGGTGTGATTTAACTTCTCTGGTTAGTTTGATAGGCTTTGCAGCGGCAAAATAGGGGCAAGAACTTCCTGTCCAATGGAAAACCAAGGAGGGGCTCTTTCAGGTGGAAGTGACCAATGAGCCAAATGCCTGAGACCAAACGCATAATAATAAAACAAAATCTTGGGTAGGCCTAGCCCACCTTTGTCAATCGGCCTATGTAATTTGTTGAAATGTAGTCTGGTATGCTTACAATTCCAAATAAAGGACTTTGCTCAGCTATCAGATTGCTTGAAATAAGTGAGGGGGACATCTATAGGGGTTGACTGTAGTAGGTAGTTGAATTTTGGAATACAGTTCATTTTAATAACATTAACCTTCCCAATCATAGATACATTTAATGAAGCCCACCTGTCCACATTGCTCGAAAACCTTTTTATTAACGGGTCAAAATTAACTAACTAAATCAGACAAATTTGCTGGGAATAAAATACCCAAATACTTAATGCCCTGTTTGGGCCACTGGAAATCGCCCGGCTGAAAAGCCGTTACCAGGCAGTATGCTGTCAGAGCCAAAGCTTCAGATTTAGACCAAATGACTTCGTATCCTGAGAGCTTGAAAAAGGAATTAATAATTCTGTGGAGGCAAGGCATAGATCTAGTGGGGTCAGAGACAAATAATAAAATATCATCTGCGTAAAGCAGAAGCTTATACGCCATACCTCCCACCATCACCCCTGGAAAATCATCCTCTTTCCTTATCGCGGCTGCTAATGGTTCCAGGGCAAGTCAGAACAATAATGGGGAAAGAGGGCAACCCTGCCGGGTGCCCCTATTCAGAGTAAAATAATCTGAAATTAATCCATTTGTTTGTACCGCTGCTACAGGGTGTCTATAAAGTAACTTAATCCAACCAATAAATGTACTCCCGAACCCATATATTTCCAAAATCTTAACAAGATAATCTCATTCTACCATATCAAATGCCTTTTCGGCGTCAAGTGAGATGCCAGCGACCGGAGTCTGATCATTTGCTACTGACCACATGATATTGATGAAATGCCTAATGTTATCAGAAGAGCTACGGCCCCGAATAAACCCCACCTGATCTATATGTATAAGAGATGTCATAACTTTACTTAAACAGTTAGCCAAAAGTTTTGACAAAGTTTTACATCTAGCTGGATTAGGGAAATTGGACGGTAACTCTTACACTCGCTTGGATCTTTGTCCTTTTAAGAATCAGACTGATCCGGGCTTGTGTCATGGTTGGTGGAAGTTTTCCGTTCTTTAATGATTCCGGATTAACTTCTAGCAAAAGTGGAGCCAATTCTGTAGTATAGGATCTAAAACATTCAGCGCCAAAACCATCTGGCCCTGGAGCCTTGCCCATAGATAAGGCTTTAATTACCTCTTCAAGTTCCTCCAAGGTTATCTCAGAATCCAGATAATTTTTTTGCTCAGTTGTCAATTTAGGGAGTTCAAATGGTTCCACAAATTTTCTAATATCTTCATCTGTAGATGAAGACGTGGAACTATAGAGATCAAGATAGAACTCTTTAAAGGCATTATTAATATCAATGGCCGAGGTAAATATTTAACCACCAGCAGATTTTACTGAGGGAATGGTAGAAAAAGACTCTCTCTGCTTTATATATCTAGCCAAAAGCTTCCCTGCTTTGTCCCCCATCTCAAAGTATGACTGTCTTGCCCTGAATAACCAAAACTCCACTTTCCATGAAAAAATAGTATTATATCTGTATTTTAATCGAGTCAGTTCTCTGAGGCCATCAGACGGCATTCTGCACTTCAGCTCTGCTTCGGCACTGTTAATATTCTCTTCCAACTCCACAAGTTCTTGGGCTTTGGATTTTTTGGTAAATGAGGCATATTGTATGATCCGACCCCTAAGAACCGCCTTAAGTGCCTCCCAAGCCATGCCCGCAGAAGATACTGAGGACCAGTTGGTCTCCATATAAACACTGATTTCAGTCTTAAAGGGATACATTAAAGCGCCAACTATATGATTTATTTTTCTCCGTATGTGGCAACACCTCTAAACTCACCAGGGCGTGATCTGAGACTAAAATGTTTCCAATTGAGAAATCAACAACAGATGATATGAGGGACTTGGATATCAAAAATAAATCTATTCTAGAATAAATCTTATGGACTGATGAAAAAAATTTATAGTCCCTACAAGATGGGTTCAAAAGTCTCCAAATATCTGCAAGACCAAGACTTTTACACAACCTGTGAAGTGTCAATATTGCTCTAGGGGGCTTACACACTTTTGCTTCACTATGGTCAAGGACTGAGTCCATCAAAAGATTAAAGTCTCCTCCCAGTATTATATCATGAGGGGTGCCAGCGGCCTGCAACATCCCCTCAAGATCTATAAAAAAAGCCCTGATCATCAGTGTTAGGTGCATAAATATTAGCCAAAATCAACCTTTGCCCTTGAATTTCTGCTAAAACATTAATGACTCTTCCTGATTTATCTTTAATCTGTTAAAGATATTTGAATTGTAGATGTTTATTTATCAGTATAATGACCCCACTACTCTTACTTGAGCCAGCACTAAAAAAACATGTCCAGCCCATATCTTCCCAAATTTTTCAGCTTCCTGCGGGGAGAGATGTGTTTCTTGAAGAAACACTATATCATATTTCTTACGCTTAAGAAAAGAAATAATCTTCCTTCTTTTTATGGGGTGCCCCAACCCATTCACATTCCATGTGGAGAGAGATAACCCACTTATACTAACATTTGACATTTTGATATAATAAAAAAAAAAATTGTGTTTCAAAAACAAGATTATACAGATCACATTACCATTAGTGCAACAATCAAACCCCAAACTTACCCCCCGAACAAAACAAACGGAAAAAATGGAAAACACGCGCATTAACCCCGTGCACAACAGCGCCAACTGGCGTCAATGCCTCTAAACTCAAAAGGTCCATGTGCGCATGCGAGAGCCCCCGCGACAACTTTGCCATCGGATTGCTCAAGTCCGGTGCTTCTGCACAAATTTTGTGAGGCAAAATTACATAACAGAATATACTTTGTAAAACAGACCCCAGCCAACAGGCAGAATAAACAAAAGGAACATGTAGATTCAATCACAGAACTGTCTCGAAGGTGTGTTCCTCTACAAAACAAACTCCAGCTGATATAAAGCCGTTCAGTTTCCTCGGACAGACAAACAATTGTTACATTGGCTGTTTATGAGTACAGCAGATGACGTAATCCTTCTAATATGCCTTAAAAATACTCCACAAAAACAAACTCCAGCCAACAGGAGGCATAAGCACAAGGAATGAACAGATTCATCCACAACTGACCTGAAGGAGTGTTATTCCACAAACAAGCTCCAGCCGCTAGGTGGAACCAGCACAAAAAAAAAACCCGAAACGGGCATCCCAGTTCCTCGGAGGCAGCGCATAAAAAATTTAAAAATACACCATGTCCACTCAGCCTGTCAACTTTATAAAAGATGTCCTTTATGTGAGCATGTAGATATTTTGCAGTCATCCATAGTGTCCATTCTCAATCTGGCTGGGAATTTCAATGTAAAAACTGCAAAAATTTCTTGAAGGAAGTGTCCTTCCACAAAACAAACTCCAGCCGCTAGGCGGAGACAACGCAAAAAGAAAAAAAAATGGCGCCCAGCTTCCTCAGACAATCGAGTGTATATTCAGTGAGTCAAACCACTAATATAAGAAACTTCAAATGGCTTACTCACTCCAATGTATTTATGAATGAGAGTGCCTGGTTGGGACATGTAAATATTTTGCGGCCATCCTTCGTTTCTATTCTCAGTTTGGCCGGAAACATCAATGCAAAAGTAATCTTCCGTTGATGTAAAAGTTTCTACATTCCTTGAACCGATCGCGTTTCTCTCTTGTCGAATTCGCAAAGTCCGGGAACAAGAAAATATTCTGATTCTTCCAAGAAAGCTTTCCTTTGCTCCTCGCCTGGCGCAACATGAGATCTTTATCAGATGATCTCTGAAATTTGGCCAGAATTGATCGGGGCCTGTCTCCCTCAGCAGATCTGCAAGCCGGGACTCTGTGAGCTTGCTCGATTTCCAGTTTGTGGTCTGTTATGTCGAGCAGACTCGGGAAGAGCTCGTCCAGGAATTTCACCATATCTGCCTTCTTCATGCTCAGGAATTCCAACAATCCGTATGTTATTCCTTCGGCTCATATTTTCGAGAAATTCCAGTTTTTCCAGAATGCATTCCAAGTCTGTTTTGGACGCGGGTGGATTAGCGGATAATTCCCTTTCCGAAGACTCCAGATAATCGATTAGTTTCTCAACATACGACACTCTTGTGACCAACTCTGAGAATTTTGTTTCCATCGCCGTGATCAATCGATGTATTACAGTGAGATCCTCCAAGTCAACAACAACCTTCATCAGCATCACCGAGTTGTTGGACAGTTGACGCTGGATTTCATCTACCGACGTGCTTTCCAAATCGAGTCCCCGTCTCTCTGGCCCATCAGAGGCCTCAGCTTGAACACGTAAGTGTATTTTAATGTCTCCAGAGTCTGAGGATTTTGACTTCTTTGCCATGTTTACCTCAAAGAGCAAATATATAATTGGGTATATCGAATCTCACTGGATTATAACATGAAAATAATTAGAAAAACTAGCAAAGTATGCAGAGTTAGTCGCTCACAATCTGCTTCTCTCATGGCGTCACGTGTTCTATTTTCTCTCAGTTTGAGGCATTTAACATTATTAGGCTACACTTCTTAATGTCTCCTGTTCAATTCAATTTGTACAGTATGGGGCTATATAATGTCAAACCAATGTTAGTATAGTTCATTAGTTTTTGATGAAGAGGATTCTGATTGGATCAGCTAGGTTAGATGATGTAGTTAAATAAACAATATAAGCACCCAAGTGACTTTACATTAGTTAAATTCTATTGACCTGTTTCATGTGACATCACTGTATGACCGCACCACCATAATTGTGACCAAAGTTCCATAAACCCTCAGTGTGCTGCACTGTGGGATGCAAAAAAAAAAAGCCAGCAAAATTTTTGTTTCTGTTTATAGATCTTGAAAATGTTATACTGCTGGTTACTTACCAGAGCCAAAAGGTTATTTTTCTTTAAAATAAAGTTATATCTTTCAAGTGACAGCATCATTTTTCAGAAGTTAAGCAGCGATGAATGGGGAGAGCAGGGATAACGTCTCGGTTACGTACGTAAACTCGGTACCCTGAGACGAAGGGAAAGAGACAATGCATCACTAAGCTGACGCATATGGGGAGTGTCCTTCTACACAACCTAGTTGAAACCTCTCTATAATAATGCCAATTCTAATATTGGCTGTGGTGTTTGAGCCCCACCCTTTTCGGCACGAAGCTGTCCACTATAAAAGCGGCATGCAAGCAGCATTCCTCAGAGTTATTTGACTGAGAGACAAAGAGCGCATCACTCGCACCTCAATGAATTACGAGTCTTGTAGTTCGGCCAGCTTACACAATGTCTCATTCCCCCCGTCTCAGGGAACCAAGATTACATATGTAATCGAGACGTTCCCTTACAACTCAGTACACTTGACATTGCTTCACTAAGCTGACGCATATGGGGAACAGAGTCCCATCACGCCGTACTATACAACATAACCTTCCAGAGAGGAAACATGATGCCGAAGTCCCATGGGATGGCGACCGACATGAGTATGCCGCAAGTGAATGACCCTCAAGGTCAGCCAGTAGGGGAACACTCAGAATATATATATATATATATATGAATTATGGTCATATAGTATGGATTAACCCCTTCACGAACCCAGTTGGAAATGAAGTTTATTTATAATGAAGTGCCTGTAACTTTGAGAACACAACGGTCCGAATGCAGGCGGTTGTGCAAAGTGACAGGGAGCCCGTACTTAAAAAGAGGGGCATAAGTATATATTTGGCCAATAAAACAGCAAGCGCTCTAGACAGAGAGGACTTGTTTTGAGAGAGATGTTATGTCTAGGTTGTAAAACCTTGCGATTGTGTTTTGAGAAGACCATCCTGCTGCAAAACATATGTATTCTAAGGACACACTGTTCATCCATGCCCATGCCACGCCTGTAGTTGAATGTACTTTAACACCAATTGGGCAATTCGCACCCTGCGACTTGTAAGCTAGGGTGACCGTATCAATGATCCAGTGAGAAAGTGTTTGCTTGGAGATGGACATTCCTTTTGTGCATCCTCCATAGCACACAAAGAGTTGGTCAGACAACCTAGTCTAAACTAGCGTGTGTGCTCAACGTATGTGTGTAGCGCTCGCAAAGGGCATAACAAATGCAAGCACTGTTCCTCATCCGAATTAAATGGAGGTGGGAAAAAGTCTTGAAGGTGAACCACCTGCACTCTGAAGGGTGTGGTTATAACCTTAGGCACATAGCCTTTTCTGGGTTTGACAGTGGTTTTGAAAGACCCGGACCAAACTCCAGACATGAATTGTCAACCGACAGTGCTTGCAAATCACCAACCCGTATTACTGAGGCCAAAGCCAGAAGTGATGCGGTCTTAAGAGAAAGCACACGCAATTCATATTCCAGAGGCTTGAAGGGAGGCTCTGAGAGCACTTTTAGGACCAAGTTAGGTACCAAGTCAGGGCTGTAGCCGGGCGTGGGGGTTTTAGCTGCCTGTCCCCTAGGAATTATGATTAAATCATGATTTCCTATAGAGGTGCTGGTTTCAGGTGTGTGATACGCAGATATAATCGCCACATAAACTTTAAGCATAGACGGAGTGAGCCCTGCGTCCGATCGCTCTTAAGAAATTTCAGGTATGAGGCAGTTCACTGGGCCTTTGCTGTATGAAAAGCACCAATTAGTGAACACATTCCATTTTAGTGCATAAAGGCGTCTCATGGATGGCGCTCTAGCCTGTATTATGGTGTCCATAACCAACCTAGCCAATTTTGGCTCGTCCACTGTGCTCTGTTTAAAGGCCACACATGTAGGCTTCGCAGCTCTGGCTGGGGATGCCAAACTGTGCCTCGTGTTTGAGAGAGAAGATCTTTCTTCAGCGGTATTTCCCATGGAGGCCCGTCCAGTATTTCTACCATCTCCAGAAACCAGGACTGATTGGGCCATTTCGGTGCAATTAACAGAACTGTTTCAATGCCCACTTGGACTTTGCTGATGACAGAATGAAGGAGGCGCACCAGGAGAAACACATACTTGCGTTTCGCCGGCTATATGTGGGTCAACACGTCATGTCGACATATATATACGTTACTACTGTTGTGTTGTCCGAACGAATCAGAATGTGGTGATTCTCAATATCGGAATGAAAAGCTCTCAAAGCTAGGAAGACAGCCAGTAGCTCTAGGCGGTTGACATGTCACGGCCGTTTCGCACTGTCCAGTTGTCAAAAGTCGGGCGTCTATTACACACCGCGCCCCAACCTGTGTTTGATGCATTTGTGGTCAGCACTTTCCTTCTGAAAACTTGACCCAGTATAACACCTTGTTGGTAGAAGGCTGACACTGTTCATGGTGCTAGGGCAGCCAGACAGTGGCAAGTCACTGTGATGCGCGTGAAAATGAAATGACATCAGTGGTAATGTTTTTGCTGTTTGAACTGAAACGAACTGTACGCGCTCGTTCATGAGGTGCGCATGCATGAACTCCTAAAAAGGAGCTTTACTGGTTGGGGAAAAGTGTGCTTTTGCCCAGTTGACCTTAGACCAGATTTTCCATATGGCAAAGCAGCAAGACTCTGTGTTCGCTCATTAGTGCCTCTGATTGGCTAGTAATAACCATTGCTGAGGTAATTAAAAACACGCACAGTTTTCATTTTCGATGGCGCGAGCACCGCATTGATACATTTCGTGAACGTGCGGGGAGCCAGAGACACACTGAAATTAAGGACTTTAAATTGATATGCAGTTCCCTCTAACACGAATCTAAAAAGCCGCCTGTAACGTGGTGCAATTGGTGCATGAAGTACGTGTCCTTCAGATCTATTAATGCAAATCAGTCCTGAGGATGGATGTGCAATAAGATCTGTTTCTGAGTTAACGTTTTGAATGGGTGCATCGCAAGCACGCGATTCAAGCATCTCATAACTAGAATGGGCCAAAGCCCGCCATCCTTCTCCAGAATGAGGAAATAACGGCTGTAAATCCCACTGTGTGTGTCGCAGTCTGTGCGAGAAATGCGTGGCAAGTCCTCACGGGCGTGTCTGAGCTGGTGTTTACAACGATCAAGCACATCCTGTGGTCGGACCACAGATTATGCTTGATCGTTGTAAACACCAGCTCAGACATGCCCGTGAGGACTTGCCACGCATTTGCGCAGCAGGACAGCAGGCTTATTAATTCATATGAAACAACCTCTATTGCGTTCTTTGCGAGAAGATTGTGTATTTTGGCTCGTAACACCGGCGCGTCTTCGGACGGAACCATGGAAGACAGAACACCGTTGAAATGGGGCGGCTGATGTGCAAATTGGATCGTATAACCATGTTCGATAGTTTTTAGCACCCAGTCAGAATGCCAGTGAGAGCTCGCCACGTGTCCGTGTAACGGGACAGAGGGCAATTTGGTATGTTCATAACATAATATAATGTGCCACTCACTATTGGGAAGCAGTTGTGCATTATGTGTGGGATTTGAAGTGAGAAAGCTCTATTGAAAAATTGTGAGCATCTCATGTATGTGCAGTGAGCGCTGTACTCTTTTTGCAATCTTTGTATGTTCATTACAAGATATAATGCAGCGCTCACCATTGGGAAGTGGTTGTGTGGAATGTGTGAGCTTTGAAGTAGGAAAGCCCTTTATTGAAAAAGTGTGAGTGTCTCGAGCGAGCGCTGTACTCCTTTTGCAATCTTTGTATGTTTATACGTGATATTATGCGCCGCTCACTGTTGGGAAGTGGTTGTGCATAATGTGTGGGCTTTTAAGTGGGAAAGCCCTTTATTGAAAAAGTGTGAGCATCTTGTGCGAGCGCTGTACTCTTTTTGCAATCTTTGTATGTTCATACATGATATAATGCGCTGCTCACCATTGGGTAGTGGTTGTGCATAATGTGCAAACTTTTTATGTGATTAATGTGAGACACAGAAAACAACATTTTCAACAACAATATTCCTTTCCTGACAAACAGCAGTGGGGAAGAGGGGAACAGCCTTGTGTCAGGAGTGCTATTGCTGCTATTGCCGTCGGTGTGAGGTTTATGCTGAGGCAGCTGCCTTCATTTGGGCCATGGCTTGCGTGGCTTTACCAGTGGCTCGGTTGTGACATTTGGCGCCGCTTAGGCAGCTGGTGTGGGGTTTTTAGCCAGATGCTGGCACGAGACAAAGCGGGAGCGAGCTGGTTGTGATTGAGTACTGCTCCGTTTTGGCTTAAATTGTCTCATAGCCTGTGATTATTGCTGAGTTGTAATGTAGCGCTCAGCAAATCTATACACAGAGCCTCTGAAAAGGTTGGCTGGAGACACTGGAGCATCAAACAGAGTGGCTTTTCCCAAGTCACGCATTTCTGTGAGGTTCAGCCATATGTGACGATCCAAAAACACCAGATTGCTCGTTGACTTGCCAGTAGCCTGTGCAGTGACCTTCGTGGCTGGCAGCGCTAAGTCCGTACTGGTGTGGAGCTCTTTAAACATCTCTGGATCGTAGCCTTTTGTTTGAGGAGCTTAGCTTGGAAAACTTAGAGCACCAACATCGCGTGGAGTGCTGAACCAGTTTGGCCCGACGCTAAGTATGCTTTTCCAGCCAGTGTGGACGTTAGTCGACATGACTTAGAAAGATGAATGGGGGGTTCCACGACCTGCTACTCTCTGGGCAGAGATGTGCCGCTACCACCTCTTTCGGGTCTTTTGTCTTCCCCGTGGTCCACTTTATTGAGAAGACTGGAATCGCTGGGCAAGCGAGATGAATAGAGCACGTGCCAGGATTTTGACAGTTCATTATGAACTTCCGGGAAGAAGTTTCCACAGTGTTGCCAGTGTCATCGAGTCATGCTGCTGCTGTGATCACACACTCTCTCACACATAAACAAACACATATTTAAACTGCAACTCAATTAAAATTTTAACTGAGTAGTAGTGTTGTCATGGTACCAAAATGTCAGTAGTCGCACTCGGTACTGGTACCAGTAACATTTCACAATTCTCAATACCAATTTTGATACCACAGAAAAAATAGGTATATGCTATTGAACATATTCCTTTAGCCTAATAAAATTTTAAATTCCAATGTAAATAATAAATTAAAACAATGGCATATTTTTTTTCTGAAGGTGGTTCTCAATTAATCAGTGCTTCAAGTTTTTAAGTAGGACCCTATGAATTCAGTTTTATTTTGGTTCTCAATTCTATAAAAAGTTCCCATATTCCATGTTTTCCAGTTTGTTTTTTGTTGTTTTGAATTCCATGTTTTAAAGTTTAATTCAATTTCATCATCAAAATTGTGTGTAATCAAATGAATCCAAACTTTAATCAAATGAAAATTACTTTTCAGCAAACAATATATATATATATATATATATATATATATATATATATATATATATATATATATATATATATATATATGAAATTTTTTTTTTTTTTTTTTTTTTTTGCTTTTGTAAAGGTCCACCTATCCATCCGTCTTCTAAAGCCACTTGTCCGATGCAGGTTTGCGGGTAGTGCTGGAGCCTATCCAAGCTGTCTTGGGCCAAAGGCAGGGAAACACCCTGGACAGGTGGCCAGTCCATCACAGGGCTTAGTAAAGGTCCTCACAACATAATCTACAACATTGGTCTTATTTTTGTCAAATAAAGTGCTGCACAACAGAGCATCACATTATAAATCTATAAAAACTAATCAGTTCAACAGCTCTTGCTTGTGAGATATAAAAAATTATTGTTTTTGGCGTTAATTTCACACTTCTGGATGAGACGTTGGTTATATGACCCAGTGTGAGTATTGAAGCACAAAATGCTATGATTTAATTATATATAAATATATAGGCGCTGTACAGTGAATGATAGCTCTGTCTGTCATCTACTACAATATGCACAGTGTGTGATAAAATGTGTTGTTTTCAACATACGAGTGGCTTCACACATTCACTTTGCAGTGTTAATAATCACACTAGGACATATCAAATGAGCGTGTGAGCATTTAAAAGCAGTCGTGTGTCACTCGATCAGCACGCAGTGACCATTGGTAATAACAATGCTGAAACTCTGGTATCGTTACATCTTTTTTATTTAGTATCATCTTGGTACCAAAGTACTGGTACTTTTAACATCATTACTGAGTAGCAATGTCTGATTTGTATGTCAGTTCTTTTTTATATGTTATGATTTTTAAGATTTAGTAGTTTGTTGAATTTCTCAAGTTATAGACTTTCTTTGTCATTTTTGCTTAAGAATAAAAATAAGAAAGCCAAAGCATGATAATATAGCTGGTCTTTAACTAAGTGAAGATAAGGCAATTTGATTAAATTAGAGAATACTTCCTCATGCATCTGTGATCTCGTGTCTTTAAACTCATACTTTAAAGAAATCACATCTCCTTTTCATTGAGCCACACTGCTGAAGGCCATTAATCAGACACTTCAAAAAATTGTTTTTGCTTTGACATCCATTAGAATTAGGTGGTGCTTGGAGTCAGAGAAACAGTTTTCACAGTATTGGTGAATTGCATTGTCATGTTTTGGAGCTTTGGCTGTTTAGTCTTATTTTTTACTTCAAAGCTGCACACCATTTCTTTAAAAACAATTGGCATATTCTATTCCCTCTCGATGATGCATCACCCCTTCTAAACTGAAGGGTCATTAGTGGTGAACATAGTAGGGATGCACCGATCCGATACTGAAGCTTTTAGACGGATCGGGTATCGGTCCGACGAGCCCGATCCAAATCCGATACTGTGTGTTAGTCATGTTCGTTACTGTCAAGCTCAAAAAATGACATAAAAGAACCATAAAAACACAATTAAAGTAGTTCATATGACTCGTGCATTTTATTCAAAGCCACTTGAAGACATGCAATAGCTCTGTGAATCACAAAAGGCTGTGTTTTATAAGTAAATATATAAAAAACATGCGCAGTTTCAGCGCGTCAGTGAATGGCGCTGCTCTGTTTACACACACACTCGCGGCTATTTTTAGCCTTCACGCGGTGCGCAATAATTGAGCGCTACTCACGAACCACATCTCAGATGTAGATGCTCAATAGTTCGGTTCACTTAAAGTATGCATTAAGAATGGCACTGGAGGTGTTTTTTTTTTTTATTTTATTTTTTTTTACCAGAAGCGAATTAAACTACTGTGAACTTGCCTACAAACAGACACATACAGGACTTCCTAGAGAGTTCAGAATGTCAAAATAAAAGTGTGAGGGTTTAAAAGTTAAAGGTGCATGATTGAGATATATTACTATATATTACTGTTATAATATTATTAATATCATTTGTTTACAAATTATAATAAAATTTAAGTTGAATGGGTTCCAAAAAAATAACTATGTGAATGAAAAGTGGACTGATATCTTACAACTAAATTGAATAAAAAAGAGATCTAAATCCTTTAAAGTCCAGATACAAGTTGAAAAAAATCTGCAAAAAAAAAAAAAAAGGCTTCCTTTCTACTGATGACTTATACTGGAATTACTGTTAATTTTGCTGCTACATTATCCAGTATACAAGTTAACAATAAAGTTTTTCTTAATAAGCTATACATTTATATTGAAATAATGTGTAGTTAGAGGTTTGTGTTTCTTTACATATTAAAGAGCACACCCAATTAGTTCCACACAATAATGTAAAGATATTCTAAACTGATTATGCAAAAAAAACAACAACACTGGTATCGGATTGATATCGGTATCGGCCGATACTGAGATTTCCGATATCGGAATCGGATCGGAAGAGAAAAAGTGGTATCGGTGCATCCTTAATCCATAGCAACATTTTTTTTTATTGTTGTGGTACAGCATGTGGTTTCAAGTAATCTTCAGTGACTGATACTCTCCTTCACTCTATCCTCTGCATATCGGTTGTGACATCAATCACTAGACATCAATATATTGATAAGATGTTATAAGTCACATACAGAAAGAGGTGATGGAAGATTTAAACACTTCAATCTAATGTCCTCAGCTGTACTCCAACATCACACTTGTTAGTCTACTGAAGTCTCTGTGCTCCATGCAAAAGATGTAAAAATGTATTCTTTGTTCATAACTTCAGTCTTGGTCTGGCATTTGTTGTCATAAGGATTGCATCTGCTATTGACAGGGTGAGTGGGTAAATAATGAAAACACCTCATACAATAAGAGTTTAACACTGAAGCAGCTGTAACTGAAATTAAAAGTTGTGGAAATCAGATCAGGATGATTCAGAACTAGCAGCATGTGTCACCTTTAAAAAAAAGTTAATTAGCACTAAATGTGAGTTTTCAAACATCAGCCCCAAATAGCGCTAATAAAGTGGTGGCTGAATTTAGGGTGCCTAGTTACAATAACAACAAAATTATGCATTGTGTCAGAGAAACAGCCTTAGGAATGACTGTAAGTAGGGCAAGGGTGGACGAACTAGACTGATAAAGAAGAACAATGGTCATAAAGTCAAAACTTGAAACCACAGGCCCTGTTTACATTTGGAATTAAGATGTGTTTCGGGTAATACGATCACAAGTGTTCAGCACTAAAAACAGGTGCAAACCAGGTCCAAAATATTTTGTGATCTGATCATTCAAACCACATTGGGAGGCAGTCTGAAAAGCATGTGACCACATCACATTTGTAGTGTAACCACTAATCCTTCCTGATGCATACCATATAGCAGTGAAGCACCACCCCTCACCTGCAATCAGCCACTTAAAAGAAGGGTTTTACATTTTGCCTGTTACGTGCAGCTTTAACATAAAAAAACAGAAAAACAAAATACACAAAAATATAAATACATTTCACAAAATTTTTTCAGTATGCCTGATATGAACATGCAGTGGTACAGATCATGTAAACCACATCTGAAGCTCTGTTGATACAGATACTGCAAGAAAATAACTAAGAAATCTGCTTTAAATATCATGTTTGTGCTCCTTTTCACAGACTGTGATGACGTGTTTCTGCCATATTTAGCAATGCAAAGCTAGAAAATGTTTTTTTTTTTTTTTTTATTCATTAATGTATAACATTATACTTCATATCATATTACCCTGGCATTAATTACAAGAATTAGTTACCACTGCTGGGACGTGGTTTCAAATACAGTTGTTGAGGGAGTGATGGTAAATTTGGCCTGTTTCTCTCTTCTCACTGTTGTAATCCATCTCATTCAATTTTTTAAGAAAAAAAAAAGTATTCGATTTTTTTTAACTGTTGGAGCAAATGGGAATGCAAAAAAACTAAAAGTATATACAGTTGAAGTCAGAAGTTTACTTAGCCAAATACATTTAAACTCAGTTTTTCACAATTCCTGACATTTAATTGTAGAAAACATTCCCTGTCTTAGGTCAGTTAGGATCACTACTTTATTCTAAGAATGTGAAATGTCAGAATAATAGTAGAGAGAATGATTTATTTCAGCTTTTATTTCTTTCATCACATTCCCAGTGGGTCAGATGTTTACATACAATTTGTTAGTATTTGGTAGCATTGCCTTTAAATTGTTTAACTTGGGTCAAATGTTTGGGGTAGCCTTCCACAAGCTTCTCACAATAAGTTGCTGGAATTTTGGCCCATTCCTCCAGACAGAACTGGTGTTACTGAGTCAGGTTTGTAGGCCTCCTTGCTTGCACACGCTTTGTCAGTTCTGCCCACAAATTTTCTATCAGATTGAGGTCAGGGCTTTGTGATGGCCACTCCAATACCTTGACTTTGTTGTCCTTAAGCCATTTTGCCACAACTTTGGAGGTATGCTTGGGGTCATTGTCCATTTGGAAGACCCATTTGCGACCGAGCTTTAACTTCATGGCTGATGTCTTGAGATGTTGCTTCAATATATCCACATTATTTTCCTTCCTCATGATACCATCTATTTTGTGAAGTGCACCAGTTCCTCCTGCAGCAAAGCACCCCCCCAACATGATGCTGCCACCCCCATGCTTCACGGTTGGGATGGTGTTCTTCGGCTTGCAAGCCACACCTTTTTTCCTCCAAACATAACGATGGTCATTATGGCAAAAAAAAGTTAAATTTTTGTTTCATCAGATCAGAGGACATTTCTCCAAAAGTAAGATCTTCGTCCCCATGTGCACTTGCAAACTGTAGTCTAGCTTTTTTATGGCGGTTTTGGAGCATTGGCTTCCTTCTTGCTGAGCAGCCTTCCAGCTTATGTTGATATAGGACTCGTTGTACTGTGGATATAGATACTTGTCTACCTGTTTCCTCCAGCATCTTCATAAGGTCGTTTGCTGTTGTTCTGGGATTGATTTGCACTTTTTGCGCCAAACAACGTTCATCTCTAGGAGACAGAATGCATCTCCTTTCTGAGTGGTATGATGGCTGCGTGGTCCCATGGTGTTTATACTAGCGTACTATTGTTTGTAGAGATGAACGTGGTACCTTCAGGCATTTGGAAATTGCTCCCAAGGATGAACCTGACTTGTGGAGGTCCACAATTCTTTTTCTGAGATCTTGGCTGATTTATTTTTATTTTCCCACGATGTCCAGCAAAGAGGCACTGAGTTTGAAGGTAGGCCTTAAAATACATCCACAGGTACACCTCTAATTGACTCCAATTAGCCTATCAGAAGCTAATTGCCTAAAGGCTTGACATAATTTTATGGAATTTTCCAAGCTGCTTAAAGACACTGTTAACTTAGTGAATGTAAATTTCTGACCCACTGGAATTGTGATTTAGTCAGTTAAAAGTGAAACAATCTGTCTGTAAACAATTGTTGGAAAAATGACTTCACACACACTTTGTCACACACAAAGTAGATGTCCTAAATGGCTTGCCAAAACTATAGTTTGCTAATATGAAATCTGTGGAGTGGTTAAAAAAATGAGTTTTAATGACTTCAACCTAAGTTTATGTAAACTTCTGA
This sequence comes from Myxocyprinus asiaticus, assembly GCF_019703515.2. Lineage (NCBI taxonomy): Eukaryota > Metazoa > Chordata > Actinopteri > Cypriniformes > Catostomidae > Myxocyprinus > Myxocyprinus asiaticus. Next base: position 25,916,820 of record NC_059344.1, read on the forward strand.
CTTCAACTGTGTGTGTGTGTGTGTGTGTGTGTGTGTGTGTGTATATATATATATATATATATATATTCCTTGGTCTCCCATTCACCGCTATAGAACTTTACTCTGCAATAATTTACTTCGGCATTCCTAACCCAGAAATGTGAAAAGGGTCCATAGGGAGAAACTGTGCTTATTTTTTAAGGTTATTTTATTTATTTATTTATTTATTTTTTACTTTTTTAGCTCTTTATAATCAAACAATAACACATTACCAGCTTAAACAGCAATGTTTCTGATCTGACCACTTGTGATCAGATAAACAAGACCTAAATGACTAAAAATATTGCTTCAAAAATAACCACAGGATCAATACAACTCTTCTCAACATAAACTATACATTGTAAGTGTCACAAAGCTAGAATTTATGGGATGGCTATTATTCAGAAACTGCTTAGATCCAATGCCAGGGCTAATAGATACTGTGCATAACCTAATGTGAGGAGCTTAATCCCTTGGACCCCTGGGCAATGGAAAAAACTAATATAGTATGATGAGTCATCTCTCACCCTTCATTTCCTACATCCAGACAGGTTTATGTTAGGAAAACACAAGGGATACCATCAACCCACAATGTCAGCAGCTGTTGAACATGTTGATGGACTGGCAGCCATCTCATAGTAATTATTTTAGATTATGGCTGTGCAATGTTGTCTAACAGCCAAGAACTTTTAAGGACATTTTACTGGACCAGATGATCCCTATGATGTAAACACTCCTATGATATTTCTATATTCCAGTATGATAATGCCCCAAAAAGAGTGGTTTCATGAACACCAGGATGAAATTCAGTAGTTTTCATCAAATAAAAACGACTGTGTTTGAAATAAAAATATGAAATGTGCTAAAGTTTATCCTGTGGTCAGCTGAATGCCCCTTGCCTGTGAAGAAATGGAAAACACCCTTCAGAAATAGATCTATATAAACCAGAAATGAACATAAATCAAAATATGGACAGGTGACAGCACTATAACAATTCACCCTGCTCTTTTCTGCTATTGTTAAGAACATAAATGAGAAATGGTATTTGACTATTATGGTGCAGAATGACTAATGCTGTGTTAAATATCAACTCTTGTATCTCAGACAAAATAGCAAGAAAGAAACATGCATGTTTTAGTTAATACATAATGGGATCACTATATCTGTACAAAAATAATGATATAATATAAAAATAATATAAAAGATATAATATAAAAATGAACCTAACCAGAACCTAACTAGGTCTAACCAGATTATGAAATGTAAGCAGAAAATGGTGTTTATGTAAATGTTCGTAAGAAACCCAATCTGACTTGCAATAGGAAACAGGAAAACAGTCACATTTTCCCCTTTTTGCTAAATATAATTTATTTTTTAAATTATATATTTAAACAAGAAACAAAATCCCGCGCACTGCTCCTGCTTGTGAATAAACAGTTTAATTAATACAACATTTTGGTCATGCGACCTTCGTCAGGAATTTGAGAACAATGCAGCCTCAAATACCTGACAAAGGTCGCATGACCGAAACGTTGTATTAATTAAATTGTTTATTCGCAAGCAGGAGCAGTGCACGGGATTTTGTTTCTTGTTTATTTACTTGTTTTTTTTTTTTTTTTTTTTTATGCACCTGCTGATAATTTATTAGGCGCGCGGTGGTTTTTTCTTCTTTTTTGTAAATTAATTATTTAAAATATGCAAGTATTATTTAAAATTCATGCATTAAAATACTGTATGTAGGTATAATATAGTTTATTTTATTAATTAATATACTCTTTGGACTTGTACGACTGCATTTCAAGACAGATGCATGAGCCATATGTTGTTTCTGAAGAGGCACAAAGTTTAGTTATACAGTATTTGTTTCTGGACCATATGTAGACTTTCTGTAACATGCTACAGATGGACCAATTAGGAGTTTTAGATCTACATGAAATCTTGGTTGACAGAGTTTGATTAGTATGGCATTGTTTGATCAGGGCTGATGAATTACCAATACAAAGAGGTATATCACAGGTTTTATGTTTTCTCTCTGTTTTTCCAAGCTTTTTCCAAGGGTTGTAAGCAATATTTTGGAATACCACACATGAAATGTCTACTAAGGTCTGTTTTAGACTGCAAGCGTGAACAGCACGTAAGCAGCACCTACAACCCCAATTCCGAAAAAGTTGGAACAGTATGGAAAATGCTAATAAAAACAAAAAGGATGGATTTGTAAATTCAATTCACAGTGTGCTATATTGAAAATACTACAACACATTATTTGATCATTGTTTTTTTTTTTTAAAAATACACTCATTTCAAATCAGATGATTACCACTGTGTAACGTCACCATTTCTTCTAATAACACTCATTAAGCATTTGGCGCTGAAAAGTTTAGCCAGCAGAATCTTCCCTCTTTTATCCATTATGTGCAGGCCTTCAGCTGTGCAGTTGAACTTTGTTCTCCAATTGTGAGCTACATAATGTGCCACACTTTCTCAATTGGAGACAGGTCAGGACTGCAGGAAGGCCAATCTAGTAGTGGTGGTGATTTTGATTCATTTCAGTGACTCGGTTCTTTTGATTCTGTTCACCAAAAAGATTAATTGAGATTTGTTCATTGATTTGTCTATTGACCATTTCTTTAAAGGAAAAGTTCACCCAAAAATAACTATTCTCCAGCCTGGTCTCATGAAATTTATGTGAACATGACAACATTTTTACAATTCAAAATTGATGTGCTGTATATCACGTTTGGCTGCAGGTTTTCAGTGAAATGTCCAGCTGGGTGCGCCAAAAGCAAGTAAAATGGTGTTGTATTCAAATGCGGTTTTAAGGTGAGTTTTTATATATATATATATACACTATATTGCCAAAAGTATTCGCTCACCTGCCTTTAGACGCATATGAACTTAAGTGACATCCCATTCTTAATCCATAGGGTTTAATATGACGTCGGCCCACCCTTTGCAGCTATAACAGCTTCAACTATTCTGGGAAGGCTTTCCACAAGGTTTAGGAGTGTGTTTATGGGAATTTTTTACCATTCTTCCAGAAGCGCATTTGTGAGGTCAGACACTGATGTTGGACGAGAAGGCCTGGCTCGCAGTCTTCGCTCTAATTCATCCCAAAGGTGCTCTATCGGGTTGAGGTCAGGACTCTGTGCAGGCCAGTCAAGTTCTTCCACACCAAACTCGCTCATCCATGTCTTTATGGACCTTGATTTGTGCACTGGTGCGCAGTCATGTTGGAACAGGAAGGGGCCATCCCCAAACTGTTCCCACAAAGTTGGGAGCATGGAATTGTCCAAAATCTCTTGGTATGCTGAAGCATTCAGAGTTCCTTTCACTGGAACTAAGGGGCCAAGCCCAGCTCCTGAAAAACAACCCCACACCATAATCCCCCCTCCACCAAACTTCACAGTCGGCACAATGCAGTCAGACAAGTACCGTTCTCCTGGCAACCGCCAAACCCAGACTCGTCCATCAGATTGCCAGATGGAGAAGCGTGATTCGTCACTCCAGAGAACGCGTCTCCACTGCTCTAGAGTCCAGTGGCGGTGTGCTTTACACCACTGCATCCGACGCTTTGCATTGCACTTGGTGATGTATGGTTTGGATGCAGCTGCTCGGCCATGGAAACCCATTCCATGAAGCTCTCTACGCACTGTTCTTGAGCTAATCTGAAGGCCACATGAACTTTGGAGGTCTGTAGCGATTGACTCTGCAGAAAGTTGGCGACCTCTGCGCACTATGCGCCTCAGCATCCGCTGACCCCGCTCTGTCATTTTACGTGGCCTACCACTTCGTGGCTGAGTTGCTGTCATTCCCAATCGCTTCCACTTTGTTATAATACCACTGACAGTTGACTGTGGAATATTTAGTAGCGAGGAAATTTCACGACTGTACTTGTTGCACAGGTGGCATCCTATCACAGTACCACGCTGGAATTCACTGAGCTCCTGAGAGCGGCCCATTCTTTCACAAATGTTTGTAGAAGCAGTCTGCATGCCTAGGTGCTTCATTTTATACACCTATGGCCATGGAAGTGATTGAAACACCTGAATTCAATTATTTGGATGGGTGAGCGAATACTTTTGGCAATATAGTGTATATATATATATATATATATATATATCATATTTTTTTAAACATACCTCCCTAACCTAACACTTTTGCCTGAACCTAACCAATGGTGTTTTAAAATACAAATGAGATGTTTAAAAAGATATCCTTACCAAATCAATGCCTAAACTTAACCATTAGTGTTTTAAAATATATATGAGAAGTTAAAAAGACATCCTTACCTTATCGATGCCTAAATCTAACTTTTAATTTTAAAATGCAGAAGCGAAATGTAAAAGTACATTTTCTGAACCACCCCATATCATGCTGCTTATATGACTCTGTATTGTCACGTGTCAGCTTGAGATCATGGCTGGACCAACCACAGTCCTCTGACCCTTAAGTCCAACGCCCTATCAGGTGAGCTACTGTGCAAGCTAACCGTGTTGCAATAAGTGTATATATGTAGGTGGGTCTATAATAAAAGCATTAAAATGTGTTGTTTTTCAAAAGATGTTTTTAAGTAAAAGTGTGTCAATATCATAAAATAGCATGGTCTGAGTAATAGAGAGAAAAATAAGTATTTATTAAGACATTGTCAGCCAATTAAGTCATGATTTGAGTGAAAGTGAATAAAACACACAGTTTTCGTAGTGCCTCTAGTGTTCATTTCTCCTGGAAACTGCAGGGAATTGTACCTGGAGACACATTTAACTTAAGTTTAAGTTTTGCAAAAATGTACACTCCGGTCAAAAGTTTTTAAACACTTACTCATTCTTTATTATAATTTTGGACTATGTAAATTATGTTGTGACTAAACAAAATCCAAACTAAATCAAAACTATGTTATATTTTAGCATCTTCAAAGTAGTCACCCTTTGCCTAGAATTTGCAGACATGTACTCTTGACATTTTCTCAACCAACTTCTTGAGGTATCACCCTGGGATGCTTTTTAAACAGTATTGAAGGAGTTCACATCTATATGCTGGGCACTTATTTATTCGGTCCAAGTCATCCATTTCAAAAACTTTTTTTTATTTAAATACAATTTTAGTTTTATAATGAAATAAATGAATATGGTGGCACAATTATATTTTTGTCTACAAAACTAATTTCAAACATTTAAGCATCCATCTTCAGATCAAAAGATTTCTAAGATCATGAGAAACATTTCAGTCAAGTGTTTCAAAACTTTTGACCGGTATTGTATATATATTCATGTTTTCACTATGAGACCAGATTGAAATTCTTTCATTATTCACTTACCCTGATGCCATCCCAGATGTATATGACTGTCTTTCTTCAGCAGAACACAAATTAAGATTTTTTAGAATAATGTTGAAGTGCTGTCGGTCATTATCATGTAAGTAAATGGGTGTCATCAGGCTGCTGGCTATTTGACAGTCCAAAAGGCATAAATTTAGGCAGCATAAAAGTAATTCACACGACTCCAGTCAATCAGTTAATGTCTTCTGAAGCAAATTGATTGGTTGGCGTAAGAAACAAATTGATAATTAAAACGTTTTTAACGAAGTTTAATTTGCGCCTTTGTGCCTGTAGATGCCGTAAAATTTACATATTTTAAATCATTGCATTGAACCAAATGGTCAAGTCATTCACGAACAAGTCTATCCTTTATTAAAATTGGCATGCTTACAATTCTTCTAAGAGACTTCAGCATTGCAGGGTGTTTAAGCATCATAAGCCTTTCCCCACTAATGACAACAAAGCATCTATCATATTATGAACTGCTGAGAAATACTTTTCTATCAAGCTTTATAAAAAAATAATAATAAAAAAAAAAAAAAAACATATACTTGCCTAAAAAATAATTATGAGTTTCAATAATGTCCATATGTCATAGTAATGTGTGGTCATCACTCACTTTTATTCATAATTTATCTGGCCCCTTTTCTTATTGAACAATATTGACGAACTGAACAAATGACACGCCAACTCCTCCTCTTGTTCAGCTGAACAGCAGGTCCTCATTCACAAATGAGATGATTGATTCATTCAAATAGTTCATGAATGAGATGATCGACTAGTTCAGTGAAGGGGTGTATTTGTTCAGTGGGTCAAACCAATGATGTGCTCCTTCACAGCCTGCTTTTGATTGCTTTTGGCTCATGCTATATTCTATCTTTAAAAGCAGGACAAAGCAACACAAATGAAATTAGCATGTCTGCAAATGTACAAAGACACTTTAAAAGTAGAGCTTAAACAAAATAACCGTTTTTACCATAAATGGCAGGTCTTATTTTCCCTATATTTTCTCAAATGCTGGGCTTAATTTTTATCAAGACAGAAAAAAGATAAAGAAAAGCCTAAATATCTGTGCATCAAAGCACAACATTTCCATCCGTAATTCATGCCATTTTAACTTTATGGTCTTTCTGCTCATTCATAAATTGAGGATAATTTTTTTGTGTATACCTATAAACTTATCTTAAGTGCATTTCACACCTTTCGCTCCTTGTTAAACGTGACTGACTCACATGGTGAACTGAACGAATGACATGCCTCCTCTCGTTCAGTCGTTCAGCAGATCCTCATTTACGAATGAGATGACTAAGTTGTTCATTTCGTTTGCGTACGAGTTTACCAGTACATTAATTTTGTTCATGAACGAGACCTCTCATCTCTTCAGACTCAAATGACTGGCTAGTACTAGTTCACTGAAGGGGCGTATTCATTGAGCGGGTTGAACCAATGATATGCTCCTTCACATCCCACACTCGAATGCTATATGCTTGTGCTATGATCAGTCTTTAAAGGCATGAAAAGCCATCAAAGCAGTCTTGCGCTTCAAACTACAGCTCATTGGCTTTGAAAGGGAGAGACAACTGTGAACGAGAAATATGAATCAGTGTATGGAGGTGAATGAGAACAATTCGAGAACAGGTGGAAAAATACCAATACAAATTAGATCATAAATACAATTGTAAAGGTAATTGAATAATAATTGAATAATTGAATAATTGAATAATAATTGATAATAATTGAAAATAAACCATGACCTGTAAGTTCTGTAGTTTAACACAAGTCTCATACATTTCTGTTTCATAAGATAGCTACAACTCTGATTGTCAGGGTCAAAATGTGATACTCCACTATATATTCAGAGTTTGAAAATGAACGTTATTACCAAGTCAAGTCATATTTATTTGTACTGTATAGCGCTTTTCACAACATACATCCTTTCAAAGCATCTTTACAGAAAATTATGCTGTAACAAAAAATGACGCTATTAAAATCCTCATTGTGCGGTAATGAATAATGTCATTAAAAAGCTGCTAGAAAACACTGCTGGTGGAATCTCCAAACTGCAAATGCAGGATCTGAGTTTGGACTTTGCGCTGAAAACAGACCTGCTCTGAAACGTCTTTGCGCAATTACCTATTTCTCAGGAAAATTGCAAATTGTGCTTTGCGGCACTTTATTTACATACATACACCCACAGTTAGTGCAAACACTTCCACCCACGGCCACTTGCACTTAGCGCTGGCATGAAAATTGCACTTAGAATTAGCACTGTCACAAAAATTGGGTAAGACAGCGCACGGTCTGTGCACTCTGAAGTGCATTGTGGTATTGTGTCTCATACCCTCAATCACTCGCAACTATCCAGTTCTATTGTATATCTCTACCTCGATATGATCTGTGATTCTTGAAGTGCTTTGATTTATACTGTTATAGTTGCAACATGCAAAAGTTTATTTTGAAAAAATAGCATTGTTGCATACTTCCTTTTTTTCTGTGTTGCACTTGTTTCTTTCAGCCACTCAGTACAGATAAGGAATTCTTCAGCCCAACCTTGTGTGTCTAAAAGGATTCCAAATGTGGTTATACTTTTCTGACCCGATGACCAGTGATCAACTGTTATAGGTTTTTATTTTGACATTGCATAATACAAACCTTTACTGTAAATCACATTACATATGTTGTTAAAGTGTTATGCTAAATTAATGAACTAAATTAAAGTGGTGCTTGCTCAAGCAAAAGTTGAGTTTCGAGTGGTCAAAGTTGTTCATATGTGGTTGCTAAGGTGTTATGCTAGCATGTATTCTGTATGATTGCTGAGTGTTGCTTTGTTAGGTTGTTCGGTGTGATTTCTTACTGTTCCAAGTCAAAAAAGCCCACCCCAAGTCTCTATGATATTTTCATACCAGATATGGCTCAAGCCTCTTCTTCAATGCAAATCTATGGGATTTTCCTGCAGTTTTATCACCTGCCAGGTTGAAATCTTAAAGGGTCACGGCACCCCCTGTTTCAGCACAGTTGCAGCCTCACAACAATTTCAAAAAATGCTAGGGACAGTGGCCGTGGTCAGCGGCGGAGTGGAGGGGAGAAGGGGGAGAGAACACAACAACTGCCTATCTGATCCAGTCAGTTTTATTTCACTAATGCAGTTAACAGCATCAAAGATTCTCACAATTCCTTTTAAGAAAATGCATTACATACATTACACAGAAACACACTGGTCATTTTCTATCTGCAACTTAATTTGCAAATTAATACCAAGCCGTTGTAAAATATGTGTATGCTTTTTAAAAATATTTAAACTTTTGAGACTTATTCCAAGACACTGATTCATAGATGATAGATGGATTGATAGCGTTTGTGTTTTTGAGACTAGCATTTGTGTTCGAGACTATCGGTGTAAACCACGTCTCAAACGAGCCCCAGTCCACCTCACCGCATATCTCAAAACTCTCATGTAATAAATGCCTTTTGTGCGAACATTTAGAAAGTTTTGGCACTGACTGAAAGCCTGTCCTTCTCTCAGCATTGCGGATAATCTGTACAGTCTTAAACACTCGAGGCCCAGGATTACTCACTCACTGAATTGGTTGACGGTTTGAAGCGCTCGTCTTACGAGAATGTCACGTGGTGTCATGAATAATAATGACGTGATGATGTACTATAGTGTGTGAAAGTGTCAGATCCTGTGACGTTAACTCGATATTGATTTTAAACCCGGAAGACGGAAATAGCGCAAAAAAAATCCTAATGTTAAAATTAATGGATGTTAACTTTGTCTTATTCCTTTAAGCTCTGAAGGTTTTTTAAAGAATTCTGTTTTCAGTGGAATACCCAAAATCAAAGGCTTATAACTCTAAAAAAAAAATACCAAAGAGGGTCAATTGTTTGGTATTATTTTAAAGAAAACATTTCAAATTTTTAATGATATAGATTATGATAAATTCTGAGACTCTCCAACTTTCTCTTCAGGAGTTTAGACCCATAAGATGTCTTTATAGATTTTCAGACTCGAGGTATACAAATGCTGGTATCTCCTGAACTCTTTACACACATGCTCCTGACATGCACATCCACTGTTGTTGTTTTCCACCTTCACCTCCTGTTGTTCATCGCTGTTTACATTGTCTTTTTGCGCTTCTCCATGAAAGCAACATCACAATGGTGAGTGTTGCCACCTTGTGGACCCACTTATTAGTGCAAATATCTCCAGGCGCATGCGCAGACAATGATTCTATTCCAAAACTTAGTGAGCTGCCTCGCTGTCTCCTGCCTATAGGCAGCTGTCTTCTATGGCCGCATCCTTACTGAAATGATGCCTCATAAAAGAGCGATTTGGAATGCTCTACATAGACGGCAACTCCGCGCATCATTCAAATAGCGCTCCTCAGGCGTAGCGCATGCAAGACTCGACTCGCAAGAGACGCAAGAGAAACTACGCGATTCTCCAATGAACATAAATACGCATGGCATGCACACATTTTGGGTAAAATAGCCAGTTTTGTATCATTTTAAACTGCTATTCATCTATACTTTTCAGTATTAAATTGATTATACGTTTATAATCAAAATTCATCTCGCATCGTCTGCCATCTTGGATTTATTTTTCTGCCGAGCTCATCACGGTGGATTCTGGGATCGCCTACCCGGGGATAAAATACATACGATGCTACCTTAAAATTTGGCCAAAACAAGATACCTTAAGAGGCAGCATAATTAAGATACCTACCTTTTGAACCAGCCTTTGCATCGGGAGCATGCCTATGATGTCTTAAAGTGCCTCCGGAGGATGCTTACTAGGTTTTGGAACAGACCCTAATCGTACAGACTCCACGCGGTTCAGAAAAATGGTTAATTGGCCATAATTCACACAGTGCTCGATCAATCTGGTTATGCTGAAATTTGCGTCACTCGCCCTGAATGCATACGATAGCATACGTGTAAAACCAAAGTATAAATTGGGCTTTAGTGGTTTGCTCAAATCGCTAATCTAAAGTATGAGCAATAGTAGTGATAATTGCCTAAATATATTACCCTTTTATATAACCTAGTGATGAGTTTTAAAAAATGCATTTCATACAATAAATGGAATGGATTGACAAACAAGCATTTTTTCTTTTCTTTTTGGAATCGAAGGTGCCGGAACGACGTTCTGGACCGTACCTGCCCAATTTAACCTCTGATTAGATTGTAGTAATGATATGTTGGCGTCATCCTCAGGATAGCTCTGATTCAATAGTCTAAAGCTGTACCCACAGATGCTCATTAGGGTACAACGGCACACTCTAAGGAAAATTTACTTTTTTACGGCCACAAATGTATCAAGATTCAGGAAAATCCATTTCTTTTTATTGAAAAATGATGGAGGAACATCATTTATGTGAAAAAATAAAAAATAACAACAGAAGGTTGTTTTGAATAAAATTATTATTTCATGCTATCCTTTCATAATTTCCAGGATATTCATTAGCTACATAAATTTGCAACATTTTTAAAATGATTAAAATTAGATCAAATGACCTCAAAATCAAACTTTAAACGTCACACGCAATGATCTCATGGATCAGGAATATTTTGCAGTTTATAGTGACAAACAGGTGTTCAGGAAAATAACGTGGTAGTTTTTGATGATATTTAGTGTTTTGAGAGAAAATCAAATCAAATGAGCCTTTTACCCCACGGAGCCTTTAGACCCATTGTACCCTACTTATAAGGTGACCCATGCTATTGCGTTATTGATGCTTAGCTAAAAATGTCTCTATAGGGTGAAAAATGTTCTCCATTAAAAGAAATGTTACCTAGATAATGTGATTGTATATCAGAGATCTCCCACACTCTGTGTTTCCTTCATTCATATTTCTCAGTTATAATTATTAGCAGGTGATGTTTGGATGGAATTTAGAACTGATTTATGAATTAGGAAGTATGTGATTATTTGAAGTAGTGAGTGTTATTGAAGTGTTCAGTGTATATATATATATATATATATACGTAACATGTAAGGGTCTCCTTTCCTGTTTTTGCTACATATGTCAACCCGCAAATGTATCTTCACTGATACCATAGACACTGGGTATGCTGATGATATCGCTCTGTCTCGACCCATGAGAATCTCTGAGATATGAGTAGAAACAGAATGCAACTGGAAGAACAAGTTTTGCAGAAATGGGCTACTGAAAATAACATGATCCTTAATGGGAAGAAGTCAGTAGAACTTTGCATTTGCTACTTCAAAAACTCTCCCTCACCTCCTCCCCTAACTTTAGGAGGACAGAATATTGCTTTCAACAACTAAATACCTGGGGTATCATTTAACAGACACTTTTAGTAAAGACTATCAGATTGACCAGGCTGTTACAAAAGTTGTTTCAAACTTGTTTTGGTTCATTTCATCATATGCGTAAAATCATAAATTCAGTACTGAGTGACTATTTACACCAGGTGTAAGTACCACCTCCCACACTATTTACACTATAGTAGTCTGGTGGAAACAGAAATTTACGACAAACTGCTCTATTAGTGTCGCTGCAGTGGCGTGCAACCAGAGTTAGAATCTACCCTTTGCCCCACTCTTTTTCCCATCCTGTTTTCTGACTCCATTCTTAGTATTTCCTTTAATACTACTTATAATAATAAATACAAATGAATATAAAGGTTGAAAGGTTGCAGTGATTTGGTCACGGTGAAGGTCGGGGAGTTGAGAGAAGGGTTTGATCCAAGTAAGAGGTGGGGTTTGTCGATCGCACATCTTCCCTTTCTCATTCGTGGTGAGAGGGGCAAAGACTTTCTCCCATGGCTCAGCCTCGGTAGACTAACCCGTACGAAAATAAACCATGGTTTTTGTATTATTGTAACTGTGTTTTTGGCAGAAACCTAGTTTTGATTAACTATGGTGTTACTACATTAATATGGTGTTTATGTAGTAACCATGTTTAATTACTACAAAATACCATAGGGATAGTAGTAGTAAAACCATGTTTAATTTTTGCAAGGGAAGGTTAGGGTTAGGTTTAGGGGTTGGTGTAGGGTGTCTGTGTAGGGTGTCTGTGGGACTCTAAATAAACACAATAAACAAGCTGCAGTGAAGCCTCTATACTGTATGTTAGTATTTAAATAGGATCTGACACTATTTTACACTATTAAGTATAAGATAAGATTAACACAATATGAAAGTGGATGTTCATTTCTAAAAAATATTCTTAATGCCAATAAAGCAGATTGAATGAAGTAATTATAAGAAGGGAATTGATAAATGCTGTAAGATTTCATATCGCATCAAGGATTGATTGGACTCATGATACTATTACATCATTATCAGAATTTACCTCAATGTAATGTTTTTGTTTTTTGTTCTTTCTAGCAAGGTGCTTCCTGTGATATTATGCAAAATTACGTGGTGTCCTTTTGACAGACATGCAGAGTGGATCTTTACAGTAGAGGATAGTTATTTGCCAGATCTTCATAGAAAAAGTAAACTTCTGATTCTTTGTTTCTTATTGACGATCATGAACTTGTTTTCAAGTCAGGTTTAATCATGGGTTTGAAAATGCCAACCTTTTTGACAGATGCTGGAATCATTTTTCATTCTTTCTCAAGAGTGAATCTGAATAAATCTTGTCTATTAATTCTAAAGCAGGCAAAGGTGACAAAAACCCATAAGTCCAGCCTCGGAAGCAATTTGCATTTCTGTCTCATTTACTCATTTCACCAAGCATTGTTACCCTTTTGTTCCTTTGTCCTGAAATGATATGTTGCTTGACAAATCAATTGTGTTCACTCATATTTGAAAAAATGTTGATTTCAGCTTTCAGTCAGGTGTCAGCTGGCAGTCAGGAGCAATTGACCATCAGAAGTCTCAAGAGTATTGGAGGACTGAACAAATGGAAGCCTATGATTTCGTTTTTCAACTCACTGCTGGCTTCCTTTCACTCTCCCTCTCTCTCTTTTGATGTTTTCTTTATATACTCTATTCTTTGTTTTCTATATTCTGCTTTATTTTTAATGTTTATTTTTAACCTGAAATACCACAAAAAAAATCTGCCTTCATATTAGTTATTTATGATTTCTTAAGGCAAGTTCTCCTTGCATTAGAGTTCAAAACTTAAATCCAGGTGCACGCTGTACGATTTTTACGGTCCTTCCAATTGTGGCTTGTCAGACTGTACAATATGATCCCTGTGAGATCTTGAGTAAAAGGCATTGCACAGTGTGCGACATTATGTCAGACTGTACGATACATATTGTAGTCAAGACTTTGGTCCCAGTCATCCCGACTGACACCATTGTCTGGGTGTTGGATCTCATCTGGTTGTCGTAGGAGCAGTCACACTGCATGACTATTATGAATAATTTTGGACACTGCTAGAACAGAGGCTGAGATTAATCGCAAAGACAATTAATCGGCCCTCTGTGAACATGTCACACTTAGTGAATAAAGGCTGCAGATTTTGCCCTATGACAAGATAAATCTTTGACAAAACCTGAAATTTGTCTCAGATGGCAAAATAAAGGCCAAAGGTGTACTGTGTAAACTTGGCTTAAATCAGTAAAGTTGTTTGTGCTGGTATAAAGGCCAAGAGCATATAGTCATCTTATTAAACTGAACATCGAATGATTCTGCTTAATCATGTGCTTCAACCCCAGCAGTAGCAGTCAGTGAAGGGTGGGTTGTGAGCCTGCTGTTACAGTGTTAATTAGCTTTCTCTCTGATGTGTAAATGATGGAGCTTGGAAACCTGGAAAGAGACTTTTGGTTATTCTTGAGAAAGATATTGTTCAGCAATCTGTAATGTATTCGTTCATTCACATTCCTGATTAACATCAAAAAATAGTGTGGTATTTTAAATACTGTTTGTTTTTTTTTTGTTTTTGTTTTTTTTTTGAGGTGAGCATTTTAGCTGGAATTGTAGAAATGTGTTTTGCTGTCCACTTCTGCATATCACGGACCTGTTTTATGGGCGACCTACTGAGAAAAGTCCCGGTTCTCCCGATGGCCAAGGCAAGTCTGAATGAAACTTTCACCAAACATTACGTCTCCAGAGATTGCTCCATTGGGTGATTTTTATGAAGTATCCTTTCAAGGAAGCCTATGATAACTAGGGATGCACAGATTCATTACATGGATCGGTATCAGCTCTGATACTGAGGCTTTTAGTTGTATCTGGTATCGGTCTGATGAGCTTGATCCAAATGTGTGTGTTAGTCATGGGCATTACTGTCTAGCCCCAAAAATGACATCAAAGAACCATAAAAGCACCAGTTAAGTAGTCCAAATGACTCATCATTTTTTTTATTAAATGTATGATTCTATTTCAGTGAGAAATAAGCATCGTTGTCATAAAATATTTACTTGGTTATTTATAAGGTCATGTCCAGTTGTCCACACCGACTGACTGGACAGCAAGGTAGATGGAGAGAGAGAAAGCAGTAAGGGCGCTTGCACCTGAGCTAGATTATGTTTAACACCTGTCTCTAATTCCAGTGAGCATGGGGCGAATGGCATATAAGCAGCCACGCCACCAGCAGAGGAGTGAGAGAGTCTGGCACAAGGAAGGCCACGGTGCTTCTGAAGCTGTTGCGTTTAATCTATTGTGTTTGTGAAACTGATGTGTTTAAGTAACTACATGCCTGTGAAGCTGATGTGTTTACGTGACTACGTGCCTGTGAAGCTGATGAGTTTGTGAAGTTGTAAAGCACTGAAGTGGCTGATTAAAAGTCTTACCTTATGCTTCCCTGTGTTCTCTTTCCCGTCCATTGTGATGTTCTTTACAATTACATTACTCATAAACATTACTTTTTTTTCCTAATTTCATATTGATGTTAATCTGTTTCTACCCTGCACCATAGGCAGCTTCAGTTTTTTTCCAAATTTTTTTACAATTTTGTATGATGTGACAAGCTCTTTGAAGTGAGCTGTTGCTTAAAGTGCTCTTATTCACCGATAATCTCCCATGGAGCCATTCATGTTCTGCGTCATCCGGCATTCACCACCACTATTTAGTTTAAACTGCACTTCAGCAAACATAGTATCTCAGGTAATTTAAGACTGCAGATCATCAGTGCCTCTGGCAATCTGTTTCCCCCTCAAGTGTGCTGATGTGTGAGGACTTCCTGTGAATGGTAAGTGACATCTCATAACCTTCAACCCTGCTGTAATTATGACAATGTCTGGAAATGTTAGTGACTGTTTATAAACACTGAATGCTTTGGAGCAAAGGTTATCTGATTGTCATCTTTTCCTCGTTATCTCTTTACCTACTCCAATCTATCCCTGCAGAGACATGATAATGCATTCATATGTAAGAGAACAATGACACAGATTTTAGTGAGGAATATTAAATTGCACAGACTGTTTTGCCTCACCTTTAAAATTACTAAAAGAAAACATGTGCTCACCTCTGTTTGTTTGGCAAAGCACAAAGTAGTTCTGACATTTGGGATTCTAGCGTGCATGCAGCACCAGCACGTAGCTTGAAAGTACATGAAGGGTTGGTCTAATTAATCGCCCAAGCTCTTGTTTCAAAGGTCAATTTTCTTGGCCCGTATGTCTCCTTGGGCACTGATTATACATTTTTTGTCTGCAAAACCTCCACATTAACACCCCCTTTAGTGGACACTGTGCTTTCCATTTCTTGCCAGGCACCCTGAAATTAGCCGTGTGGGTGGCAATGCCATTTCTTCACTCTTCTCTGATGATGAATCAGAGAGGTCTGATAAGCGGTTGCTAATTGTAATGGTTAAAAAGAGAACTGCGTTCTTAGGTCTCACTAGCCCTGGCCCATGTGAGAAACCCATGTGGCTTGTTGCTATGGTGAACAATCATGGTGGAGATAGGAGTTGACAGGAGGATGCATGGCTGTGGGCATTAATGCTTCCTTCAATTGCACCTGGGAAGCTCGTAGCTCCGAGTTGAGCATTCGTTACAGCGAAATGTCACGCATTCAAGTGGGAAACAAAATTTGTAAGAAGCCAAACTTAATCCATTACGAAATGAACGACAGCAAAAGCAATTTATTCTGTTGTACTAGTGAATAAACCTGCACCACTTATAAACAACATATATTATTTATTAATGCATGGTATCTAACATATTGATAATTAATTTGCTTAAAACAAACCGCGAAGGGTGTCATTAGTTGACTGTCATATAAAACATATTAATATTGAAATAAATTACAGAAGTTGAAATAATTTAGCAAAATAATTACTTCTATCATCTTTAATGTTGACACACCCCTTCCAACGTCTCAACTCGGAAACTCGTGTATCATCTAGAATTCCGAGTTTCCCACTCATTAATACGACTTTGCGGGGTCATTCATGTGCTCGGAACTCATAATTACTATATTTCCGACTCCACTTGAAGGGCACATAAGGCTGCCTCAGTAATTACTAGAATCCACTCTCTCAGCATTGAGGTGTATAAAACAATGGATTGTGACAGCTTTATGATTGAGGTTGACATTGCAATATTGTGTTAATAATTCATTTATTGATTGGCTGCTGTATGCATGCTTATTTAACTAAGGAAACAGATATTGTCAAGAAAACATGAAGTCATGAAAATGAGATATTCAAAAGGCTGATATTATTCAAACTGATGTAAAGAGCAAATGTTAGAAGTCTTCATAACTGTATTTAGGTTATTTGGTTCCAACAAATGAATGGTGCAGGCTGATAGGTTCTGTAAACTTGTTATCTGTTAGCTAATCAGCTCGCTTATATATGATATGTCAAGCCAGTCGGCTCACATGGTGTAAGTTGACAGGTCCTTTGAGGTGTAATCAGGAAGCTGATCAAATTACATATTCTCTATTTTTCTAACTTTTAAATTGCTCAGTTTGCAAGGAAGCCAGTTTCGCTGTATAGCGCTGCTAGAGTTTTCCTTCTCCTCCCCAGCTTCACTTGTCTAAATGTGCTACATGGAGACTGTATGTCTAATTGTGCAACAGTATGTCATACATGCTTGATGCTGCATGTCTCGTGTTTTTCTAATTGTGCAGCAGAAGCATATCAACATGCTTAACTCAGCATGTCTGTGTAATCTGTATTTTAGCAGTTGCAAGTATCCGTACTTGCTCTGCAGCAGTAACTGCAGCAGCATGGCAGATCGAGTCCACCAAGACCAGTATCCTATAAATATGTCATAACCACATTAGCAAGTTATGGTAAATCTTTCCGAGAGTTGTCATGACTGAAATAAGTTTGCCTTCGAGGAAAAAGAGCTGATTTAAATCTGGCAATCTGTTACCCTGATAAAAAAAAAACAGCATAGCCAACGTAGTCTCATGACTACTGGTGATAATTCATATATATAAAGATACTGAACTACTTGGCTTGTATGGAAAGGTATGACTTATTTTCCCAAACACACCAACCAATCTACGAACAGATTTTCAAATCACATATTTTTCTAAATTCGTACTTTTTCACAAGTTTTCTAAATTGAAGCGAGGGCATGGAAAGAAAATGCAACTAAATGGAAAAATGCTCCATCAGCTCATACAGTACAATGTGTCTCCAACTTCATAACTTGTGAATATTAATTAAAAGAATAGTTCACCCGAAAATAAAATATTCTCTCATCATTTACTCACCCTCATGCCATCCAAGATGTGTATGACTTTCTTTCATCTGCAGAACTCAAAGGAAGATTTTTTAAAAAGAATGTTTCAGCAGTGTAGGTCCATACTATGAATGTGAATGGGTGCCAAAATTGTGAAGCTCCAAAATCCACATAAAGGCAGCATAAAAGTTCTCCAGACGACTCTGGTGGTGAAATCCATATCTTCTAAAGTGATATGATAGGTGTGGGTGAGAAACAGATCAAGTCCTTTTTTTACTATAAATTCTTATAAAAAGTCTTAAATATTGATCTGTTTCTCACCCACACCTATCATATAATGTCTGACCACATGGATTTAACCACTGGAGTCATATGGATTACTTTTATGCTCCCTTTATGTAGATTTTGGAGCTTCCAAATTTTGGCACCCATTCACTTGCATTGTATGTACCCTACAGTGCTGAGATATTCTTCTAAACATCTTAATTTATATTCTGCAGAAGAAAGAAAGTCATACACATCTGGGATGCCAGGAGGGTGAGTAAATGATGAGAGAATTTTCATTTTTTCACTTATTCCTCATTAAACCTCATCTGGTGAAGTATAAATGCATTAATACAAATATATACAGTATATACACTCTATAAATCGATTTTAAAAACTACCGGCCAGTTAATCGTTATCTGCCTTTTCCACCACCTTAGTTACTGGTAACAGCAGAATCCACAATCGGTCAACCTCTAGTCAGAATGCTTTTTCAAAACCCGAATATTTCTCTTTTTTCGTGATTCACAACAGTATTTTTCATATTATAATCATGGTTAGATTTAGGGTTTGGGACTTTTATGGTTAGATTTGGCTTAGGGGTTAAATTTAGGAATTTGAATAACATAGTTCATTGTTTAGTTTATTTTCTTTATGGTAGTAGTAATTGTAAATTTTTATATGAGCCAACTCGTACAATTTCTTGCCATTTTTCCATCTCATACTATGATTACAACTTGTCATGAGACTGGGTTGGGATAGCTGGTCACCAATTGTGTTTTGAATGGTGGTCCACAACACAGGATGCTGGTATGCTGGTGTTTCAGCAAGGCTTTTTGACTAACTTAACGAACAAGACGTCTTTTTTTAACCAGCATTACCAGAAAAACCATACTGATTGACCAACTTCACCAGTTTTGTAAGTTTTGCTGGTAAACAACTCGACTATTTTGGTCCACCAGCTAGACCAGCACAAACCAGAACTAACCAGCCTAGACCAGCACAGGTGTTTTCAGCAGGGTCAAACCTGGTGAACCCAGGATGTTTATATGTTGTTGTTTTAACATGTGCAATAATGCAAACATATTAAATCTGAAAACATATATCTTGTTTTTTCTTATTCAATTTTTTTTTCTGGTTTGTTTGTTTTATATGTAGATACCCATTGAAAGAGCTGTGCGATAATGTAGCCTAAGGTAAGGCAACACATTTTGCATGCCTTTTCTGTTGTGCATAAACAGCTATTAACAGATACAGCTCACCATTGTTGAATGCACTGTCCCTCACCGAGACCTTGGTTTTATTCAGTTATACATACTGAAATGAGATTATACTTTGACTATAACACTACAAACACCTTTAAAATAAAGAAACAGACCATGGAAATGAGAGGGTTTTTGGCAAGATTTTATGTAGCCTATTTGTACATTCTGTGCAGAGAGAGCAGCTTATAGACCGTCTTGCATCCCCAAGAATATAAATGAAGGAACTACACAGGTGCGGTATGGAGTAAGAAGGCTTCCTGCATGCATATGTGACTGTGAAGGCATGAAGGAGTGAGCAGTGGATGTCGATTAAAGCTGTAGGCAGTATAGTCAGTATGAAAGTGGGTCAGTATGCTTGCTGATTAAATAAAAATGACACAATTTCTACAAACTATCATGTTTTCTTTGTTTTGAGAAGTTCTGATATTAGGTATGTAAAATGGAGTTTAGTTTTCTTAGTGACACTGTGGATGGGATTCTGATTCCATTTTTCTTTGATCTTTCTTTTGTTTTTCGTGAATTTGAATGTAATATTCTATGTTGTTGTCATACAGTATACAGTCTATACATCTGTTTTTTCCACAGTGTGTTGAAACAGAAAAACTTCAGACTTTTATCTCACAAGGCAAGTCCGCCATCTTGTGGTTACATCTCATAAACACATTGGCATGAATATGTGATTTAAAGGGATAGTTCACCTTAAGTAAGTAAATAAATGAAAATCTCACCATTTACTCATCATCAGGTTGTTTCAAACCAGTATGACTTTCTTTCTATTGTCGAACACAAAAGGAGATATTATGACTGAATATAAGGGACTGACAGCCTCGCGTCCCTATTCACTTTTATTATATAGAAAAAAGAGCAGTGTTAACATTATTCAAAATGTCCTCACTTGTGTTCCATGGAAGAATGAAAGGTTTGAAACAATATGAGGGTTAGTAAATGATGACAGAATTGTAATTTTGGCTGAACTATCCCTTTAAAGGAATAGTTTACCCATAAATTCTCATCATTTACTCACCCTCATGCCATCCAAGATGTGTATGACTTACTTTCTTCTGCTGGACACAAACAAACATTTTTAGAGGAATATTAGGAGAAAGTCCTCACAATGCTAGTGAATAGGTACCAACATTTTTAAGCTCCAAAAGCACATCAAGACATCATAAAAGTAATCCTTACGACTCCAGTGGTTAAATCCATGTCTTCAGAAGAAATAAGATAAGTGTGGGTGAGAAACAGGTAATTTATTAAGTCCTTTTTTACTATCAATCTCCACTTTCACCTTCACATTCTTCTTCTTTTTGTTTTTGGTGATTCACATTCTTCGTGTATATCGCAACCTACTGGGCAGGGAGGAGAATTTATAGTAACTTAAATATTTGTCTGTTTCTCAACCACACCTATCATATTGCTTCTGATGACATGGATCAAACCACTGGAGTCGTATGGATTACATTTATGATGTCTTGATGTGCTTTTTGACGCTTCAAAATTTTGGTACACATTCACTTGCATTATGAGGACCTACAAAGCTGAGATATTCATCTAAAAATCTTTGTGTTCAGCTGACGAAAGAAAGTCATACACATGTGGGATGGCATGAGGGTGAGTAAATGATGAGAGAATTTTCATTTTTGGGTGAACTGTCACTTTAATGAAACCTGGTCATTTGATATGTTAAGGTTAAGGAAGGGGATTTAATTAGGCATTTTTAAATTTATTTTACATTTAATCACTTCAACGCAGAAATTGCATGTGTGGTACTGACTGTGTCATTTTTAAAATAAGTAAAATGTAAATTTTTCAGAAAGCAATTTTTTTTTTTTTTTTTACAGTATATAGTGAATAAGCTCATTTTAGAAATTGTACCACTAGATGTCAGCCTATAGCATCTTATGAAACTGCATAGGCCCTGGCTTGTTGAATTGAAGAATACCAACTGGATGCTGTCCTAAATTGATTTATACATGTATTATCCATGTTTAATCCATATGACTATAGTGCATATTTTTTAATACACATTCATATCAGGATGGCCAATTAGCAAACTAATTTTGCACTAAGTCTGCATTTCCCGTTCTATCTATGCTCTTGTGTTGCCTTTTTGCAGTGTAGTGATAATAAGGCATCTTGCACTGCTTTCATAGCTAGTAGTACCACTACAGTAGCAGAGCTGATAGCTGCACATGATGTGCTTGATTACGGCTGATACTGTGTGCCATTTTGTTCAGTCTTATATTTTATTTATTTATTTTTGGTTGTAATTAGTCGCTTGTTACCATGGTTGTGCGGGCTACAGTCTGGCGGTGTGAGTGTTAGATGAGGCAGCCAGATGTGGCAAAGACGTCATCTAGCAGCAGTCCGGAGAGAGTGAAACACACACACACACACACACACACACACACACTATAACACGTAATCATTGCTTAGAGATGTCATAAATCAGCAGCCTTTAATATTGCTGTTATAGTAATTGGGACTCTTTAGTTTAAAACCCAGATTTAGTGACATTTAAAGAGGATTAGATGTGGTATTTTGTCCATTAATTAAAGACAATGAGTATGAGGTGTCAACAGGGGCACATTTTGAAAGATGGGCTATAATATCTTATATAAAATAATATAAAATGTTGAAGGCATAAGTATTGGTTATCCCAAAACATCAGGGGAGCGATCAGATTTTTAAATTTGGGATGACGTGTTTGGTTGCTATGGCCATACGTGTCAGTATTTGCATTTTGAAAATACTTTTCAGACAAGCTGTAGACTAGTGCAGTGAAGCTGGGCTGTCACAGTCCAGTGGGGTGCTAGAAATATTTTCAAACTGAAGAAACAGGATCACAGTATGGAGATTGCATGTAATAATATCTATACGTACAACATTGTTAATCGTTAACACGACCACCACACTTATTTCAGTGAAAGTAATATTGCATGATCAACATTAAACATGTAAATTATCTTTTTATTTCTTAATTTTCCCAATATCAGGATAATTGAATGTATTCCCATTTGTTCTGTTTTTCAATCTTAAGTACTTTTTGTTCACCTACTTTGTTTGATGCAATGACATTACCTTGCCAATCATGCACCCTTATACACCGATCAGCCACAACATTAAAACCACCTGTCTAATATTGTGTAGATCCCCCTTGTGACGCCAAAACAGTGCCAACCCGCTTCTCAGAATAGCATTCTGAGATGCTATTCTTCTCACCACAATTGTACAGAGCGGTTATCTGAGTTACCGTAGACTTTCTCTGTTTGAACCAGTCTGGCCATTCTCTGTTGAACTCTCACATCAACAAGGCATTTCCATCCACAGAACTGCCGCTCACTGGATGTTTTTTTATTTTTTGGCACCATTCTGAATAAATTCTAGAGACTGTTGTGTGTGAAAATCCCAGGAGATCAGCAGTTACAGAAATACACAAACCAGCCCGTCTGGCACCAACAATCATCCATGCCATTATCTAATCAGCCAATCGTGTGGCAGCAGTGCAGTGCATAAAATCAAACAGATACGGGTAAGGAGATTCAGTTAATGTTCACATCAACCATCAAAATGTGGAAAAAATGTGATCTCAGTGATTTGGACTGTGGCATGATTGTTGGTGCCAGATGGGCTGGTTTGAGTATTTCTGTAACTGCTGATCTCCTGAGATTTTCACACACAACAGTCTCAAGAATTTACTCTGAATGGTGCCAGAAACCAAAAACATCCAGTGCGCAGCAGTTCCGTTGACAGAAATGCCTTGTTGATGAGAGAGGCAAACAGAGAATGGTCAGACTGGTTCGAAATGACAAAGTCTACGGTAACTCAGATAACCGCTCTGTACAATTGTGGTGAGAAGAACAGCATCTTAGAATGCTATTCTGAGATGTGGGTTGGCACTGTATTGGCGGCACGAGGGGGACCTACACAATATTAGGCAGGTGGTTTTAATGTTGTGGCTGATTGGTGTATGTTACCATGGTAACTAAACTTGGTAACTAAAATTAGATGCATCTTGGAGTGGCTCTTCTTTGTACTTGCCAAGTTGGAAAAGAATAGCTTAGGTTCAATAAGGTAGAGAAGGAATTGCAAAGTAATATACACTATTTACACTTTTTACATTTACACAATTCAATCTTTTTATCCAGATGTGATTATATATGGTAATTAAAAAGTATCTAAATGGATTATTGATAGGAATATTTCTCTGTAATAACATGATGTGCTCTTATATTGAATTCTTAATTTAATATGTTATTTTTTGTTCATTGCTTTGACCGTCAATTAGATTCACAGACTAAAAATACTTTACTAAAATCACTGTTCCTTGAAAACTTTAAGTTGTTTAGGTCAGTGGTTGCCATCTCACCATATAACTCATTCACGATACTCATGGTAAAAGCCATTTTTAAGAAATACATGTAAGCCCAGACTTGACATATTTTAAATCCCACCACAGTTAATAGTCTGCGTTCTTTGCTCTAAAAAAATGGGGGGGGGGAATTAAGCTGATTTTAGCTGTGCCATTTACGAGGACTTCTGAGGCTTTACTGAAATTGCGTTTGGGCTGTCAAATGAAATCACTAAAGTAGATTCAGGTTCAAAGGCTGTTTTAGGAGTTTGCCATCTAAAGATAGTGTCAAGAGTAATGCATGCTACAATGCTCATCAATCACTTCCGCAAACACAAAGATTGAATCATAAGCTATATTGTGATTCCAAACATCTTTTATGTTTGTCACAAATCTCTTTAAATACGACATTTAAACACACTGCAGATCTTTCAGAAAATTACTTGTAGAACACATTTGGATCCATATTTGTTTAGTGATTTGTAGCTACAATTATCAGAATGCCAGATGGGATCCCTCCAGGTCTGCTGCACCAGTAGGTTGACCGTGCTGACTTTTTCAACCTCACATCATTTTCAAATGCATGCACACATTTCAGTCTGGTGGTAGTGGGAATTTGTGGACTGCAGTAAGGGTGTAATGTTTAAAAGTGTGGAGAGGAGATTGAGAAACACCTTGTGCCCTCCGGTTCATGCACCTGTGCTCCACACGACTGCCACAGCTGGCATGTATGTTACGCTGTTCCTTTGATGAAATGGAAATTAACTTTAATTTAACATGCTGTGGGTTCTGGCCACTGTTAGGAGAGAAGAAAACCTAAAGCTGTTACAGTTTTTGTTGACTTTATAAAATGTTTTTCAGCTACTAGTAATTGTATGGTTGGTGTGACGGACTAAATGAAAAAAAAAAGATATACATATATATGAAGAAATAAAGAAAAAATACTACCCTGTATAAGAGCAAAATTGTATTGCTCAAAAGGTTGCTCTTTCATAACTAATTTTCTTAACTTGCCCTCCATCCAGGGGCAGACTGGGAACAAAAATCGGCCCTGGAGAACATTTGTTGAGCGGGGGTGGGGGGATTGTGGCAATGTGTTTCGCTGGCAAAATGATTCACAGGCAGATGACATTTCTGATTGGCTAGTGAAAGGGAAAGTGCAGATTTAGAGTAAAAAAGGACTAAAATTTGTATCTGTTTCTCACCCACACCTATTATATTGCTTCTGAAGATATGGATTTAAGCTCTGGAGTCTAATGGATTACTTCTATATGATTTTTGGAGCTACAAAGATCTGATCAACATTCACTTTCATTGTATGGACCTACAGAGCTGAGATATTCTTCTAAAAATCTTCATTTGTGTTCTGCTGAGGAAAGAAAGTCATACACATCTGGGATGGCATGAGGGTAACTATCCCTTTAATACCTGTCTTTAATTTTTATTTATTTACTGTCGCAGTTTTCGTTTCTGAAATGGCTTGATAAATCACTTTGCTGGTGCATTTTGATTAATTTGCATGGACACCTCCCTTTCTTATATGCATTTGGAGGCATGCCTCTAAATTATATATTAATTTCTGGAAACACACAAAAATTGCCAAGATGTGCTATTTTGCACTTCTGAAAGACGCAGTCCGTTGAAGACAACGTTAGTAGATCAGCTCGGACCTTTTTGTGCGTGCTATCAAGTTTGCACATGTTTTTATACACTCAAACCTTCAGTAAATCAGGGCCAAAATGTGTTTTGTTTTTTTTTGGGATGAAGGGAAGATTAACAGTCATACAGTTTCAGAATGAGATGCGGTTGTGTAAATGATGACAGAATTTTCATTTTTGGATTAATCATTCTTTAACCTTGTGCGCCCCGCGTCCACATGTGTGGACGTTGTATTTTGGCCCTGCTATACGCAATGCATAATTTAAATGAATTAAAACTGGCTGTATACTGTTCGCAGTTAAATAACACTGTTATTTAAGGGTTAAACTTCTGGTACACCGCGTCACGTGACACAACAGCATGACATTTATATACAGGAAGCTACTGGCGCTGTGCCAACAAAAGTGCTTCTGTTAAGAAACCTCTTAAGTTTTTTTGATTAACCCTGTTTGGTTGTAAAGAGCAGTTTCTCAAGTTTTGTTTGATATGTGGCTTTTAAAAAAACCCCACTCCTTTTTCGCGCGTCAGCGTGCTTATAAATACTGTATTATGTCCACATATGTTGAAATTAGGACCGCGTTCCCTCAAAAGTTGAAAAAACATGTTAATTATTTTGAATATTTTTCAACATTAACACATCTGTGGGTCAATTCCCTTCATTTTAATATAAATGTTGTTATTGTTTTTTGTTATCACTGTACAATACGGTTCTATTAATTAAAATTAATAAATGCATTCCTATCTATTTACTCTGCATTTTCACATTGATAATAAATGTATTCATGCAAAAGCTGAAAAATTTTGCTTTCAGAGGCTTTATATGGTGCTAGGATGAAAATAAGGTGCATTTCGAACTGTTCTGAGACCAGTGCAGACAGACAGCACACTGGAGGTTAAGTCATTAACCTCCAACATTAACTGTGCAGCCAAGTGCATTCACTCCTAAAATCCAAAAGTTCAGTTTCAGGCTGCAGATGATGTTTGGACCGCTCAACATGTTTGGCAGACATGGTACAATGATAATCTGTACATAGATTCAGAATTGTATAATGCAAAATGTTATTTTAACATGGTTAGCAGTGGTTGGATGATGCTGGCCATTACTTTTAATAAGAATTATTAATTTAGCTTTATAGAAAATCAGCTGTAATGTCTATAACGTCTCAAAACATGAATAATCAACACTTCTGCACACATAATAAACTATCTGATGAAAGAAATATGACTTTCTATAGCTTGGAAATACTTAAAATTTCACAACTTAATCCCGCTGTCCACATATGTATACATCAATTTTTATGAAAACTATTTGCTCTAGAAAAAAACAAAAGTCAAGTCATTTTTATTTGTCTAGCGCCTTTCACAACACACATCATTTTAAAGCAGCTTTACAGAAGATCATGCATTAACAGAAGATAAAACTGTAATATCAATAATGTCTTTGAGTCATCATTGTTTAGTTTGATAAAATACGATTGTGAATTGTGTTTAAAATAAGTAATTAAATAATAATTGTATTTATAACCCCAGTGAGCAAGCTGAAGGCGACTGTGGCAAGGAACACAAAACTCCATAAGATGTTGGTTAATGGAGAAAAATAACCTTGGGAGAAACCAGACTCACTGTGGGGGCCAGTTCCCCTCTGGCTAACAGCATGAGTATATTGCCAACTTTACTTATTTACATTTACATTTTACATTTAGTCATTTGGCAGACGCTTTTATCCAAAGTGACTTACAAAAGAGGAAAACATAAGCGAATCATCTTAAGGAGACAGTGGTATGAAAAGTGCCGTATTACAAAGTTTCACTAGCATCAGAATAGTATTCAAAACGGAATAAAGTGCAACAGGAATTATAATTATTTTTTTTTAATGACTGGTTAAGTGCTCATGGAAAAGATATGTTTTTAGTCGTTTTTTGAAGACAGAGAGTGAGTCAGCTTCACGGATGGAGTTGGGAAGGTTGTTCCACCAACGTGGTATGATGAAGCTGAAAGTCCGGGAAAGTGTTTTGGTGCCTCTTTGGGTTGGTACAACAAGGCGATGTTCCTTAGCCGACCGCAGGCTTCTAGTGGGTGCGTAGCTCTGTATAAATGATTTTAGGTATGCTGGATCAGACCCAGTGACTGTTTTGTACACCAGCATCAGAGCCTTGAATTTCATACGTGCATCAACCGGCAGCCAGTTGAGAGAGACAAGGAGTGGTGTAACATGCGCTCTCTGTGGTTCATTAAAGACCAGACGTGCTGCTGCATTCTGGATCATTTGCAGGGGTCAGATTTTACATGCAGGAAGGCCTGCAATGAGAGCGCTACAGTAGTCCAGTTTAATTATGACAAGTGACTGGACAAGCAGTTGTGTGGCATGTTCAAAGAGGAAGGGTCTTATCTTCCTGATATTGTAGAGTGTAAATCTACATGATCTTGCGGTCTTTGAGATGTGGTCTGTGAAATTTAGTCTGTTGTCGATGGTTACCCCTAGATTTCTGACCGATTTGGAAGGCGTTACTGTAGTTCCACCCAGCTGCACGGTGATGTTGTGTTCAACAGCATGGTTGGCTGGAAAGACAAGGAGTTCAGTCTTGGTTGGGTTGAGTTGCAGTTGGTGCTCCTTCATCCAGGCCGAGATGTCTGCCAGGCAGGCAGAAATTCGAGCAGTCACTGTGGTGCCGTTGGGCTGGAAAGACAAGTAGAGTTGCGTGTCATCAGCGTAGCAGTGGTAAGAGAAACCATGTGCCTGAATGATGGGTCCCAGTGATGTTGTGTATATAGAGAAGAGAAGTGGCCCAAGCACTGATCCCTGAGGTACCCCAGTAAGTAGCTGATGAGGCTTGGATACCTCACCTCTCCAGGCTACCTTGAAGGACCTACCTGAGAGATAGGAGTTAAACCAGTCAAGCACAGTTCCTGTGATGTCCAGCGAGGAGAGGGTAGAGAGTAAGATCTGATGGTTGACTGTGTCAAAGGCTGCAGAAAGGTCCAGCAGAATCAGGACGGATGATCTGGATTCAGCTTTCGCCCATCTCAGCGACTCAGTGACAGAGAGCAGGGCAGTCTCGGTGGAGTGTCGCACTTTTGAAACCTGACTGATTGCCATCCAGCAGCTTGTTCTGTGAGAGATAGGCAGAGATTTGATTGAAAACTGCCCTTTCAAGTGTTTTTGCCATGAATGGGATGAGAGAGACTGGTCTGTAGTGTTCTATTTGTGTGGGGTTAAGTGCGGGTTTCTTCAGCAGCGGGGTTACTCGAGCCTGCTTGAATGTAGTGGGAAAAGTGCCTGTAAGTAGAGATGTGTTAATAATGTGTGTGAGTGCAGGTAGGATGGATGGAGAAATGGCCTGGAGAAGGTGAGAAGGAATGGGGTCAAGGGAACAGATGGTGGGGTGGTTGGAGAGGAGGAGTTTAGAGACCTCCGTGTCAGTCAGAGGAGAGAACATAGAGACAGAAGAGTTGCATACAGGAGATGGGTGTTTAACAGGGTGTGGTGCTGAGAATGTATTGCTGATAGTTGTAACCTTATTAGTAAAAAATGTGGCGAAGACATCTGCTGTCAGTGATGTGTCAGGTGGTGGAGGGGGAGGGCAGAGAAGTGTGTTGAATGTTCTAAACAAGCTGCGAGTGTGTGGTGCTGTTGATCTTGTTCTGGTAATAGGAGGTTTTTGCAGATTTAACGTTATCTGAAAAAGTTGCAAGCAGAGATCTGCTGGACCTTTAGATTTCCGCCATCTCCTCTCAGCTGCCCTGAGGTCAGTCCGATGTTCACAAAGGACGTCAGACAGCCAGGGGCTGGGTGGTGTAGCACGTGCTGGCCTAGAGGAGATAGGACAGATGTTGTCTAGACAGGTTGTTAAAGTAGAGCTTAGTGTGTCTGTGGCAGTGTTTACATTAAGCGTGGTAAATACATTTAGTGTGGGAAGAGAGGTAGAGACAGCAGTGGAGAGGCGTGTGGGTGAAAGAGAACGGAGGTTATGGCGAAAGGAAACCAAAGGTGGAGACTGTTATCTGTAGATGGGAGAGTCATGTTGAATTGAACAAAGTAGTGATCAGAGACATGTAAAAGAGTAACAAGAATATTTGAGTTGGTACAGTTATGTGTAAAAATGAGGTCTAGCTGGTTGCCCGATCTGTGAGTTGTTGTGGTGTGTAGTCTTTACAAGTCAAATGAGGCCAGGAGAGTATTCAGTTCAGTGGCCTGGGGCTTGTCTTGGTGTATGTTGAAATCACCAAGAACCACAAGTGGCCTATCATCCTCCGGCAAGGAGGACAGCAGGACATCCAACTCCTCAAGAAAGTTTGTCAGCTGACCTGGAGGGCAATAGATGACAACAACATGTATTTTTGTGGGTTGCATTGTAGTAATAGCATGGAATTCAAAACTAGTATTGTTACAAAGTGAAGAGTGTGGTGAAAAAGTCCAGTTGTTATGAATGAAGGAGAACTTGTTGGAGAGAGCAGCAGGTGTTGCTGTATCCTCTGGACATATCCATGTTTCTGTCAGTGCCAGGATGCTGAGGGTGGACTGTGTGGCAAAGGCTAGAATGAAGTCAGCTTTCTTCAGCTTATTATGTGTAGTGCAAGTCATGGTTTAAAATTATTAAACTAAGTAAGTGTTAAGGGTCAGTGTTTAAAACAAAGATTTTGTATGAACTGTAAGATTAATGACTAATGTCTTTGATGTTCATCCTGGATTAGCTGCAGAAGTTCACATAGATGCAATTGTCCTTGTTAGTTGGCTGATGACGGGTTTTGTTGGCAATTAATTGATAGTCTATGTATTCCATTTCAAGAGTGTAGTCCATCATTAGACCGAGGTGATGCAGGCAGATCAGTTAGGTGCATCGCAGTTCAACCTGGCCAGTCATTTTGGTGTGGTCTATCCTAAATCCAAGGTTCAGGCAATGGCATATGAAGTATCCCATGTCTTATAGTTGGAGTTGGCATCAGTTCATCCTCTGAAGTCCATCGTAATAGACTGAAGTGATGTTTGGCTGGCACCGGCTGCTATTTGTCATCATCACACAGCGACATGTAGCAGTGGAGTCTAACATGAAGCAGGAATGGAGCTGGATCCAGCCAGTTCTGGTGACCTCAGGATAGGAGTCCCGAGGTTGAGATGGGGAAACAAATAAAATAATATTAGCATAGATGCCATTCAATTTATTGCGGCGTTATAGATCATGATCACTGTTTCTGGTTCCGGCAGACCTAACTAAAGCAGCATAATTGTGAGTTGAAGGATAAATTAGGTGTATGCCTGGCTAAATAGATAAGTCTTTAGTCTAGACTTAAACTGAGTGAGTGTGTCTGCATCTCGAACAGTGTTAGGGAGACTATTCCATAGTTTAGGAACTATACTAGTTTAAAAATATTTTATTGCTAGTCCTATTAGTTACAAATCAAAAAGGGAAGTTGAAAATGCACACAGCAGTCACACGAGGGTCTCAGGAGGTTAAAAGAATATTCCGGGTTCAATACAAGTTCGATAACATTTGTTAATGATAGCAAAAATGATTTTGGCTCATCCCTCCTTTTCTTTAAAAAAAGTATTAATCAAGGTTACATTGAGGCACTTAACAATAAAAGTAATTTGGACCAAATTTTTGGAGGGTTTGAAGGCAGAAATGTGAAACTTAAAATTGTATACAAGTGCTTACATTAATTCTTTGTGTATTATTATTATTATTATTATTACTGGGATTACAGGGGGTATGATGTTATGTTGTCATTGCAACAAAGTTGTAAAATTGGATATAACTTTACATAGAAAATGTTAGTAAGCGATTTTATCACACTAAAATCATGTTAACATGCATATTGTTTACTTGTGGCAATACTTCTGAAACAGTCAGTATTTTAACGTCACTTCCATTGAAAATACCTCACTGTAACCCAGATTTTAAAGAAAAGGAGGGACAAGTCAAAATAAATTTTTGTGGTAATCAACATTGTGCCACAAATTATGTCGATTAAGCTTAACTTGTATTGAGCCTGGAATTTAAATGCAGCAATGCATGTTGAGTGTTTCTACTCACTTCCCTTTAGGACCATCCCTGATATAATAGCCATGTAATATCATTCTCCAGAGTTGAGAAACACGTTTCTAATCTAGGCATATTAACCTCGAGCTCTGTTCCACTAAATGAGCTGAAGGAGGGGGCAGGTGATTTGGGATAAAGCCTTGGCCTCGTTAAGAGAGCTAATAGACACCGGCGGCTTGTGTCGTCATTGCATTGATTTGCATCTAACAAAGGAGAGAGCTTGGTTGCATTGAGAATAATTGACAGTGTGTTGTATTAAATTTAACATTTATAGATTATGGTGGTGAATTAGAATGAAGGACTGTGTGTATTGTGGAAGGTATTGTATAATATTGCTCATCCCTTACACCTACAGTGACTTAAGGAAAAAAATTGTTCTTCATGAGTAATCATTGAATGACATCTGAATGTCACCCTATAGGCGAATCTGTGACTGCAGGCTGGGGCTGTTATTTCAGTCACAGGTAATTGATGCAGATCATTGGCCAACATTTCTAACTCTCACACTTCCTTTTTTCCTTTCCCCCTTTCCCTCTCTCCCTTCTTTACCACATGAAGATTTACTCCTCAGTTTGAATTAAAGACTCCTCTGTTTGCATAGACTCTCCTCTACAAGCTGCCAGCTGCCCATCTGGGATTTCCAACCACTGCAAATGCAATCTCAATTAGATTTTAGTTAATATTTAGCCTCACAAATATGGCCATAATAAAAGGTCTGAATCTAATTGAGAACCTTTGCCTTCTGGCTGGTTTTTAATGAATAGGTCATCAGATTGTTTCAGAGATTGTAAATCGGTTGTGCTTCTGTGATCCAGTTTCTGCTTAAAGCTACACTATGTAACTTTTTTTGGTTAAAAAATAACAAAATGCTATTAAAAAATTAATCTTCTAAACCATGTCTTTACCCAAATACATTTTGATAAACCTATAATAATGATTTATATTTTAGAGCTGTCGTGATGGATTTTGTGGGAAATTGCACATATATGGTCATTCGCCCGTGCGTGTTGACGTCATATCCATACACAGAGAACATAAGC
Source organism: Myxocyprinus asiaticus (assembly GCF_019703515.2). NCBI lineage: Eukaryota > Metazoa > Chordata > Actinopteri > Cypriniformes > Catostomidae > Myxocyprinus > Myxocyprinus asiaticus. The sequence goes on from NC_059344.1 coordinate 25,949,330, forward strand.
TCCGGTTACTGTAGCGCATGTATGGTGTGGGATTATCTGAAGCTGAAAGTTTGTTGTCACAACGAATGAGAAAAATTGACCATGGATCATTCAAAATGGCAAACCTCCGGGGAATCACTGGTTGTAAAAACAAAGAAACCCCGAACAGAGTAGAATCTACAAGCAAAAAGTGAAAGCGACAGAGTCCGTAATAAAACCCGAATCAACATCGGCTTGGCTTTCAGAGGTGGCGACAACTCCGAGATCTGAAAGGATTTAAAAGTGACCCAGAGATGGCTTTTTTCTTACTCAACAGGTAAGATATTTTATTGATATGGTTTATGTATAATTGTGTAATCACACACACACTCATGTTTGTGTGTGTGTGTGTGTGTGTGTGTAGTAAAATACAATAATTATACTGTAATCGGTGCAGAACTTTTTGCTTGCTAGCACACGTGTGTATTCTTCTTTATAATGGAAATAATTTATATAAATAAATCCTTTAGTCCTAGGCTTGCCAACGACATGTGAGTCTTGAAATGATGTTGACCACTGGTTGTTAACAATGACAATCTATAAATTAGTTACTACCGTGGTCTGTTTGGCCAGAATATCCTGCGGTTATAAAAACTTTACAAAGTATGACCTTATCAGACTAGCAGTCGTTATGTAAAATGTTAACGAACATTGCCTAACTATTGTAATGTAATTTATTTCAAAACATCAATGTTTCCAATAAGTCAAAACAACAGCATAAGATATGGCACTTATCTGCTCAGATGACATGTTTTCAGATATCTGTCTTTTCCTTTCTTTCATTATTTATTTGTCCATTCGCTCTGATAAGATACTGAATCCATGTGTACACTGATGCCTCGAACCACATTCATCTGCGCAGAGGAGCAGAGCCGAAGACACATGCAGTTTTATTTTTTAACAGCTAGAGGGCCAAAAGTTACATAATGTAGCTTTAAAGCAGGGATAGGCAACTGGCGGCCCGCGGGCCATATACAGCCCTCTGTATTGTTGTATACGGCCCATCGGACAAGACTGAGGATTGAGTTTATTTCTTTGAAAAAGGGATTATGTAAAGATTGCATTCAGTTTATGATGTTATTACAAATATTGGCCAGAAGAGGTCGCTTGTTCTTAGCAGACCTGCTGATCACTCTAGGTGATCATATTATAGCATGCAACATCTTACACTTGCTCATCATTTATAAGGTCTATTGAGCTAAATTTTACCTCAGTTTGTCAGTGACATGTGCATGATATTGTTAATGTATGCAGGTGGAACCCATGTCTTTTGTTTAACTGGATATGAAATCTGTCATTAAAGATTTCAATTTGATTCGCAAATACACCAAGTGATCAAAGAGGCGTACAGTATGAGAGATATATACTCCAGAGCTGCTCTTCTCACAGATGTAAAGGGTAAATAAAATACAAGGGTAAAAGGCATCAAAAGTTTTACGAAATCCATGACAGTGTGGGAATCACCAAAGACATCTAATGCTGTTTCGCTCGTGCTTGTGAAAAACGAAAAAGTTGTTATAAGAGGGAGAAACTTTGAAGAAATGCGCGATTGAGATGCCTGACTGATTGTTGAAGTCTTGCGAATAGAAAGAATGTTCTCTGACGCACGGGACTGTTCGGTCTGTGCGTGTATGTTGTGGTGCTGAAATGTTTTGTATTAATGCACTGAAATGTTATGTTCTTGTTTCCAGTATTGTTATTGATGATAATATTTAGATTTTAACTAATACCTATAAGCTGTTTTATTAAAATGTTGTCTGTTCATTAGTGTGTTTGTCTGTTGCAAATGCAGACAATGCAAATGAGACACATTTTCTTGAAAATAAGTCTGAAGTATATTGCATGTCAATTGAACATGAATTTGTACATGTGAATGGCATGTTTTAGTAAAAATGCAAGTTACAAAATAATTATATTCATTTTTATAAATATTGTTAAATATAAATGTTAATATAGGTAAAAAAAATTTTTTTTAAATACATTGCATTAGTTGTGCAGAGATTATCCACAATAATGAGGAAATTGAGTAAAGGGGTGAACATTGTTAGAGTGCAGATTTGTAGAAAGGAGAAAAAATGTTGGCCCTCGCCCCCTTCAAAGTTGCCCATCCCTGCTTTAAAGAAATAGTTCAACCCCAAATTCTGTAATTATTTACTCATCTCTATGTTGTTCCAAACAAATATGATTTACTGTCTTGTGCATAACACAGAAGATATTTTAAAGAATGTCACAGTTGCTGTTTTCTGTACAATTGACAGTTGACTTGATAGTAACTAACTTTAAAGGTTAAAAAAGCACCCAAAATTGTCAAAAATAGTCCATGAGACTTGTAAGTGATATTTTATTTCTTTTGAAAGCATACAAAGCATACAGTCACTTAGTATGATGAACAGACCAATTCATTATTTACTCTCAAATCAAATTAAATCATTGATCAACTCATGACACAAGAACTATTCTTTTAAATCTCTGAGCTATTGGCATTAAATAAGGAGACAGAAAGCCTTGAAGAGCATCATGGAGTTTTCGTTTTTCTCTGTATTGGACTTAATGTAATTTTGGGAACCTACATCCCTTTTCTCATTAAAAGGCAGTCTTAGAGGGAAGGGAACATGTATTTATCCCCAATTAAAATGGAAAATCCTGGGATTGGTTTTAGAGAGCAGGCAAAGGAAGGAATATATAATGTAATCAAAGGGGCCGAGCAGGTTGTGTCTTCAGCTGTGCTTAGTGTGAAGAAGTCACTTCACTAGCACTCAAGATGATATAGACAAAGAAAAACAAAACTAGAAGGAGAGAGAAAGACCCTTCACCTCCCCATATACCTTCTGTCATTCTTCACAGTAACCATCTTCTCAAATCATTGGCTCGCAGGTTGAATAAGACCCTTGTGATAGCTCTTTTTCTTGTTAGTGGAACCACATTTGGAGAAAATCACAGATCTTTTCTTACTGTCACAATAATGGAACAAGCACAGGCACACTAGGATACGCAATGCAACAAATCATTTTCTCTAGTTTTTTGTCTTGTTACCAATACAAAATAGCTTTTTTTAAACCTTTAACAGCCTTAAAGGGATAGTTCACCCAAAATGAAAATTTTCTCATCATTATTCACCCTCATGCCATCCCAGATGTGTATGACTTTTTTTTTCTTCTGCTGAACACAAACAAAGATTTTTAGAAGAATATCTCGGCTATGTAGGTCCATACAATGCAAGTGAATGGATAGCAAAATATTGAAGGTCAAAAAGCACCTAAAGGCAGCCTAAAAGTAATCCGTAAGACTACAGTGGTTAAATCCATGTCTTCAGAAGCGATATGATACATGTGGGTGAGAAACAGATAAATATTTAAGTACTTTTTTACTATAAATAATTTTTCCTCAGCAGTAGGTGGTGATATGCATGAAGAATGTGAATCACCAAAAACATAAGAAGAATGTGGAAGTGAAAGTGGAGATTGACTGTAAAAAAGGACTTGAAATATTGATCTGTTTCTCACCCACACTTATCATATCACTTTAGAAGACATGGATTTAACTACTGGAGTCATATGGATTACTTTTATGCTATTCATACACTTGCATTGTGAGGACCTACAGAGGCATTCTTCTGAAAATCTTTATTTGTGTTCAGCAGAAGAAAGTAAGTCATGCACATCTTGGATGGTATTAGAGTGGGTAAATTATGAGAGAATTTTCATTTTTGGGTGAAATATTTCTTTAAAGGGATAATTCGACAAAAAATTTAAATTCTGTCACCATTTACTAACCCTCAAGTTGTTCCAACCCTGTATGACTTTCTGTATAACACAAAAGAAGATGCTAGGTAGACTGACAGCCTCAGTCACAATTCACTTTCATTGTATGGAAAAAAAGATTCAATGACAGTGAATGGTGAATGAGGCTATCATTCTGCCACACATCTCCTTTTGTGTTCCAAAGAGGACAGAATGGCATATGGGTTTGGAACAACATGAGGGTGAGTAAATGATGACATAATTTTCACTTGAATGAACTACCTCTTTAAAACAAGCTAAATTTACTTGAAGCACAATTGTGTTAGATAATAAACATCAACCAATTTGGTAGATTTATGCTTAAAAAAAGAAAAACTATTTGCCAATCGAGCAAGAACAAATCAACTTAATTCCAGGTATATTCTCTGAAACCAAGTCTAATTAGCTTACACAATTTTGCATCACAAGTACATTTATATTCATATTGTATTTACATATGTTTTAAGAATGTTTGAGTAATTTTATTAGAAAAAGACAAAAATAGAGTGCACATACTCACTTGTCTGACAATGACAGTGTCACTTGATCAGAATAATAAAGAAGAGCTTGTGCACACACACACTGATACACACATACTCCCGCTCACAGAGCGGTGTAGATTTTATGTTCATTCATCTGCAACCGTTGGCACCTCGTGCCCTGCATGGCTGATGGAGTCTCTGCATTATTAACAAAGATCTTCATACACTGGCTCTGCAGCTGCCCGCGCTGGCCTTGGCAACGCTAGCTAGCACCATGCTACACAGAGACCCCTGTCACAGCAATGAAGCCCCACAGTGAATCAACATCACTGAAAACAACCAAGATGTACTTAGCCTTTCTTCCACTGGTAACAATTTATGATCTTTTGGGGAATTGGCCAAAAGCTGCTTGTGCACTGTTAGCACAGCTTGATAGGGGATACATAATTTTAGGCGCAGCGGACGTGGGTTTAGCTAACAGATCTGTTCAGGCAATGAGCTCAGTATAGTGTGACTTCAAACGGCTTGCGACACCATCAAATATTTACCAGCCATGCTGCTTTTGCACCTGCTCTCCCTCTGCTGAAACGTAGCGGAGCATGTATGATCCAGCAATATCCCACCATGTTTGCTGTTTTTGACCGCTGCTAGGACGAATGTTGTCCTCTGTCCCCCTGCTGGGAAGGTGCGTTGACTTTGGCCATGGAACAGGACATGATGGTTTTAGTATCTTTTTTGCACACCAGTAGAATGCAGGTCTGTGCTAATCTTGGCTTTTGATTCATGTGATATTAGATTAAATATCTAAGTGCTGTTTCTTTTGTCTGAAGGCAAGACAAGCGAGGATTTAGTTTGAAAGTGATTTAATGTGTTTTTTTCATGGCCCAAGTCAAATTAATTGCTTTGAATTGGCAAAATGGAAAAAGGAACACCCAAAAATAAAAAAAATAAAAATTATCTCATCATTTACTTACCCTCATGCCATCCCAGATGTGTATGACTTTCTTTCTTCAGCAGAACACAAACAAAGACTTTTAGAGGAATATTTCAGCTCTGTAGACAATAAAATGCAAGTGAATGGGTGCTATATTTGTTAAGCTCCAAAAAGCACATATTGCCATCATAAAAGTAATCCATATGACTCCAGTGGATTAATTAATGTCTTCTTAAGCTAAACACTAGGTGTGTGTAAGAAATAGATTAATATTTAAAACTTTTTTTACTTAAAATGTTCTCTTGTGACCATTTTGTGGTTTGCATGTTGACGAGGGTAGATTTCAAACTGCCTCTAGCATGACATAAGCATGCAAGACTCCTCTGCATAGATATTCATATGTAGATCCTTTATTAGTAGCTGTTTCTATGGACACAAAAGCAGTTTATGCAGCGGTCTGAACAAGGAGCTTGGTCTGAGGATTCTACTCCATTCACTTGCATTCAAACCAATTCAAACAGCTTTCCTTTTTGACTGTTACAAGATGGCACTGCCAAGGACGTAGGTTTGTTTTGAAAGTTGTTAGGGACATGTTGCAAGAAAGATCAAATTCATATTTTTTGGTATCAAGAAAATGCGTCTGGAAATATTTGCAAAATAAAATAATTTTTCCTCATATAAGAAGTCCCATTTCCTATAGCCCTAACAGATTATATATTAGCCTTTTTTTCCCTAAAGAATAAACAGGATTAGAACTGACCACTAGGGCAGCACAATATGGAAAAAAAATGCAATATGCGCTAAACTTCAAATCAAATCAAATCAAATCACATTTATTGTCACACAGCCATATACACAAGTGCAATGGTGTGTGAAATTCTTGGGTGCAGTTCCGATCAATATAGCAGTCGTGACAGTGATGAGACATATACCAATTTACAATAACATCAAATTAACACAACACAATTTAAAGTCTAATATACACATCAACACACAACAATATATAAATAATAACATACACTGTACAGTATACGATACGCACATTATTCAATAAAAAAAAAAAGAGTATATATAGTAGTATATATAGAATGTACAGTAGGCTGTATTGTACTGTATTGACATTCAGGCTGTTGGTTGATAGATGTTAAGAGAGAATATATATAATAATAATATAATTTATGACAGTCCGGTGTGAGATATAGACAGAGTAATAAAGTGCATTGCTGATGTATTTTGATCGTGGGAGATCAAGAGTTCAAAAGTCTGATTGCTTGGGGGAAGAAGCTATCATGGAGTCGGCTGGTGCGGGTCCTGATGCTGCGATACCGCCTGCCTGATGGTAGCAGAGAGAACAGCCCATGGCTCGGGTGGCTGGAGTCTCTGATGATCCTCCAAGCTTTTTTCACACACCGTCTTGTATATATTTCCTGGAGGGAAGGAAGCTCACCTCTGATGATGTGTCTGGCAGTTCGCACCACCCTTTGCATTGCTTTGCGGTTGTAGGCTGTGCTATTGCTGTACCAGGCAGAGATGCAGCCAGTCAGGATGCTCTCTACAGTGCAGGTGTAGAACCGTGTGAGGATGTGGCGGTTCATTCCAAACTTCCTCAGCCGTCTCAGGAAGAAGAGGCGCTGATGAGCCTTCTTCACAACGACTTCAGTGTGGACGGACCATGTGAGTTCCTCAGTGATGTGGACACCCAGGAACTTGAAGCTGCTGACTCTCTCCACCGGTGCTCCATTGATGGTGATGGGACTGTGTTCTCTGTCTTTTCTTCTGAAGTCCACCACAAGCTCCTTTGTCTTACTGACGTTGAGGGAGAGGTTGTGCTCCTGACACCAGTGTGTCAGAGTGTGCACCTCCTCTCTGTAGGCTGTTTCATCATTGTCAGTGATCAGACCTACCACCGTCGTGTCATCAGCAAACTTAATGATGGCACTGGAGCTATGTGTTGCCACACAGTCATGTGTGTACAGGGAATACAGGAGTGGGCTGAGAACACAGCCCTGTGGGGCTCCAGTGTTGAGGGTCAGTGATGAGGAGATGTTGCTGCCTATTCTAACCACCTGGCGTCTGCTTAACAGGAAGTCCAGGATCCAGCTGCACAGCGAGCTGTTTAAGCCCAGAGCCCGGAGTTTCTCATCTAGTTTGGAGGGCACTATGGTGTTGAATGCTGAGCTGTAGTCTACAAACAGCATTCTCACATAAGTGTTCTTTTTTTCCAGGTGGGAGAGAGCAGTGTGTAGTGTAGATGCAATGGCATCATCAGTGGAGCGGTTGTTGTGGTAAGCAAACTGCAATGGGTCAAGAGAGAGAGGCAGCACAGAGCAGATGTAATCTCTGATTAGTCTCTCAAAGCATTTGCTGATGATGGGGGTCAGAGCAACAGGACGCCAGTCATTTAAGCAAGTTATTTTTGATTGCTTTGGAACAGGCACAATGGTGGATGTTTTAAAGCATGTGGGGACTACAGACAAAGAGAGGGAAAGGTTGAAAATGTCTGTAAAAACACCAGCCAGCTGGTTCGCGCACGCTCTGGTGACGTGGCCTGGAATGCCGTCTGGGCCCGTGGCTTTGCGGATATTCACCTGTCGGAAGGATCGGGTTACATCCGCTACAGAGACGGAGGGTGAACCAACCTCTGTAGCTTCGACCGCGAGAGCTCTCTCCGCGAGGGTGGTGTTATTTCCCTCAAAACGAACATAAAAAGTATTTAGCTCATCCGGGATAGAGGCAGCGGTGCTCATGTTGGAGTTTTTATTCCCTTTAAAGTCCGTGATGATGTTAATTCCCTGCCACATGCTTCTAGAGTTGGTGGTGTTAAACTGTCCTTCAATCTTTTTCCTGTACTAGCGTTTTGCTGTTCTGATTTTCGGAGGGCATAACTGGCTTGTTTATGCTCCTCCGCGTTCCCGGAATTGAAAGCGGAGGTCCGCGCATTAAGTGCCGCGCGAACATCGCTATTTATCCATGGCTTCTGGTTCGGATAGATCTGTGTTTTTCTGGTCGGAACGACGTCCTCCATGCACTTTTTGATGAAACACATTACGCTATCAGCGTAAACCTCGATGTCGTCATCAGAGGCGGACCGGAACATCTCCCAGTCCGTGTGATCAAAACAGTCTTGTAGCATAGAGTCTAACTTGTTGGACAATGTGACGGCAATATGGAGAGACATTCAATTTTCCTTAAATGTATTACACTCACAATTAAGATGATCTGAAATTGCATTTTCATTAATCGACCTCCTTACTTTGCACAGTCCGGTTACAAAAAGCAGAATCCTCCATTGAGTTGCATGCAAAACATAGGAATTTTTTTTTTAACTTAGACAGAAAACTTGTACATGGAAAGTATGCTTGTTAAAATCTATTAATTTCAAGAATTGGACCTAAGATACAAAAGAAATCTGCTGGTGGAATCTCCAGAAAATTATCTGCAGTCATCACAAATGATTGTCGAAAAGTAATTGGTACATCCTGAATAGAGCTGAGAAAAATAACAGATGCCACATGACAACGCTGTATATGCGCTGCTTTAGAAGAGGTTGGCCAATAATTTACACATGAATAACGATACTGAACAACTTAATAGTCATTAAAATTAAAATAAAACATTGTATAAAGTTAAAGTATTTTCTAAGTTGTAAAATTGGCCAAATATTAGTCGGGACATTTCCGATTTTCTGAAAGTTGGTAGGGACATGTTCCTACTAGGGTTGCCACCCGTACCGTAAAATACAGGATCGTCCCGTATTTAAAGATAAAATTTTGCGTCCAATATCGAATCAATATGGGATGCGATTTGTCCCGTATTTATGCTGGTCAGATGGCGTCACTGTGAAATCGTTCCAGATCACTAATTTAACACTGATATAAATTGGAAAATGTGCCTATGGTGGATAAAGGCCGTCCGAAAAGTCCACAAATGGTGCTAAAACTGTGATTTTTTTTTTTTTTTTTTTTATTTATTTTGTTTTATATATAAATGTTCAGTAAGATCAAACAATGTATGAATACAATCACTGAGTGAAGGAAGAAAAAAAAAAAACTTATAAACCAACCAAAATGTATACATAAATAAGATAAAGGACACAAATAATCGAAAAGATAAAAATACATATATTTTTAACATTTAAAGATGTATTTTTTTTTTTTTATAAGTCAGGGGTCAGGAAAGTTCTAATATCTAATTTTTATTAATAACGCATATTAACTCTTAACACATTTATTGCTAAAACTGTGGAGGATGTGGTAGGGGCCGTGATCCCCACACCCTCATTTAAGTGTCCCTTATTTTAAAACTTAAAAAGTGGCAACCCTAGTTCCTACAATCCCTACCTAAATCTACACCTATTGGGGCCACAGTTGACATATCCAAACCAGCTGAATGAGGCATCTATGTATGATTATCTATGCTCCTCTCTTATGAACAACACTGCGCTTCGGTATTGCTTTGTATTTCACGTGTCAGTTCTCACGTGAACATGCCAACGCGCTTATATCACACAAGATGCTGCGTGACCTCGACCCTCGTGAATTTTTAGTAAAAAAAAGTTGTAAAAATTGATCTATTTCTTACAAACACCTAGCGTTTTGCTTCAGAAGACATTAATTAATCCACTGGAGTCATATGGATTACTTTTATTTTGGCTATATGTGATTTTTTTAGCTTCAAAAATTTTGCACCCATTCACTTGCATTTTATGGAACTACAGAGCTGAAATATTCTTCCAAAAATCTTTGTTTGTATTCTGCTGAAAAAAGAAAGTCACACATCTGGGATGGCATGAGGGTGAGTAAATGATGAGAGAATTTGTATTTTTGGGTGAACTAATCCTTTAAATGTCAGAAATAAGAAACATTTTCAAATGGGCAATGGTCTCTTAATCTGCTAGCTGTCTGTTGCAGTGAATGGGTCAGAGCAAAACTGCCTTTTTATGCACCATTATTCAGATTTTGATGCCACTTCAAACTAGGGGTGCCAATTTAATGCATTAATTCAGTGTGATTAACTATTTAAAAAATAACGCATTGAAAAAATAATGCAGTTAATCATGTGGACTGTAATAAGCGACTGTAATCGCTTATTACTGTGGACTGTAATAACCCTGGACTGTAATAAGAATACTCCTACCATCGGAGCAATTCAAGCTTGAAATATCACCTGTTTTCTCCAGGGGGCAGTAAGCGAAACAGTAGCTGTTTAGGCAACACGCATCTTACACAGTGAACAAACCACACTCTTTATATATATATATATATATATATATATATATATATATATATATATATATATATTGAGAAAACAACCTCTGCGGCTCTACAATAGGAGAGAGCGAAATGGCAAAGTGTCTCTGGTAAGGGTCAACTAGCTTGTCACGACAATAAGACACTGTTTGCGAAAACCATATAAATGAGTGAGGGGAGCCGTAATGTGCATCTACCTGTCGCAAAATCCTCTGTGACTTCTCTTATAAAACAACAATTTATCGTAGTAAACTCCATGCACAGTTCATTCCAAAAGGATTGTTTAGTGTTAAACATGTTGAAGATTAGCTGAAAGGCAGTAAATTCATTAAGTGATAAATTGTTTCCTCACAAAAGCAGTTTATTCAGCACACTGAGGCATCTCCTCCATAGACATTCATAAAAAAAAAAAAAAACGGCCTCTTGTCTCCTCCTCAGTGTACCACCATAGAATGTCTATGGGAGTGCCACGTTATGCTATTTTAGGCCATTTTTAAAATAAATGATGACAAAAATTTCTTGCAAGTTCTTTGGCACCAAGTATGAAGTAAAAATATTTATGATGATTTTTTTTAAATGTTTGTTGTAATGTATCATGTACCATAAATTTATTGCGATTAATCACGATTAATTACAGAAAATTGTGCGATTAATTAGTTGCAATTTTTTCATCGATTCCCAGCCCTAATACATTTTTCATGTAATATAACCTACTATTGATGGACCACAGTTTTCCTTGGTTAACAACAATGACAAAAACATAGCACACACAGATACACATGCACACACAATGGCTGAAAACGCTGAGAGCATTTTTATGGTCAGGGAAGAGTGTATGCCTGAGCCATGCGCTAAATCAACATGACTGAGTGTGACACTAAGAAAGATGAGAGAGTCCAGAGGAGTGAAGAGGAAGCTGATATACAGTAAAACAGAATGTGCTCCAGGCTACTGAGGATATTACAAAGAAACGGCTCACAGGAGTGCGCTTGACACAAATACAGAGGGACAAATAATTTAAAACCAGAGACCTAAAGGAATTGTTTTTCACCTAGATTAGCGTTATGTTTGTTTAAAATTGTGGTTTTTCAGCAAAAATCATGCAGCCTTCTTTAATTATGAACATCATCTTGACATTTTATCATTAAAATACAATCCGTACAATGGTGATGACTTCATTTACCTACTGGCGGCTGATGCAGGCGATTTGTAATGATGTTGATATTAAAATATGTATATGAAGTCAGCTCCTCATTTACCTGAATGAAGTATCAAGGGGACCAAAAACAAGGGCAAGCCAACAAACAAAGGCAAAATGGTGCGCTGAGTTTGGATTCAGCATTTTAAATCAAAGACAATTACAACTGTGCTGCTCTGTCCCATGTTTATGAGCCCAACAGTGAATTAAGGGATGAATAAATCATGGCTCAGAAAATGTATTCGAGGCTTCCGCTTTTCACAGCGTTGTGTGTGTTGATAGACCAGCAGAGCATCGCAACAAACATCAAAGCAGCTAGATAAAAGGGATTTACTCTTATATGTCCTGCCCTTCTTGGAGCTGTAAGGTTATAATGATAGTGGTCTGAGAGAGAGAGAGAGAGAGAGAGAGTAAGAGTGAGCAGGAGGGATAAAGAGAGAGAGAGTATGAGGTGCAGTTGAGAGGCTGAGAGAGCCACAATACACAGAGCAGTGTATAAGATTGAACAACCACAGACTATGGCGAGAGACAGACAGTGAGGGTGAACAAAAATAAAACACACAGAAGGCAACTACAAGGACAACGCTTGGGGACAGAAAGACTGGGAACAAACAAATAAGGAGAAAAAAGGAAAACTGGGAGAGAGGGAGAGCAGCCGCAGCAAGGCAGCCTAACGCGGCTCACGATGCCCAAGTGAAGACGATCAGTCACAGACTGCAGGCAAAGGCTTTATAAATGGAAGAGGTGGAGGGTTTCTAGATAGCGGAGGGAGACGTGCGTGTAAGTGTGTGTGTGCAGGGCATGGTTGGACTGCAATGGCTCTGTCGCTGGCATCGCTGCTGCTGTCCTGCTCGGCTGCCTCTACCCTTCCCCCTGCACTCTGAACCCATTCAACACGCACAGAGATGAGCTCCAAACATTCGTCTGACTGGATCCCTTACAGGTACATCTACTGTATCCATTTCTCATCTGAGCATGTGGAGTTTATTAGCCAGCAAGTGAGGTCGTGAGGGCATGTGTACATGTTTGAAGATGTGTCTTTGACAGGGGTCAGAGCGTAATGAATGGTTTGCTGGCAGGGCGGCAAAGGTGGCAAAGGTGAAACTATTGTCCTTGTCTTCTGTCTGCTATGGTTTTGATTGTCACGTGATGCTAGTGATGGTAGTTCAAGGCTGTAGCCTATGTATTCCAGCCTCTTATATTGCAGATGCAACTGTAGTTTGAATATGAGCATGTGTGTTTGTATATAATATGCAGGGTTGGGAGGGTTACGTTTGAAATGTATTCCACTACAGATTACAGAATACATGCTGTAAAATGTAATTTGTAACGTATTCCATTAGATTACTCGAGGTCAGTAACGTATTCTAAATACTTTGGATTACTTCTTCAGCACTGGTAGATTTTTTCACTTGTTTTGACTATAAAAACTCTGTCAGTACAGTAAGACAAAATACACATATTAAAAATACATTCTCTGAAAAACCTAAATATCTTGTGCAGTGTTGTTTCTAAAACAAGATAAATAAAATTGATCCTGTTTTAAGGATTTTTAGATATTTTTACAGGAAAACAATACAAAAATTATCATCAAGAATACGATTTATGCTCTAATATCAAAGGTCTTACTAGAAAAAAAGAAATTATTATCCAACGTGAATTTTCTTGATAAAAAAATATGATCGTGCCTGGTAACATGTGCATGTAAAATGGCTAGAAATAGTATTTTAGCTTAGCGTAAAGCTGACAATTCACACAAGGTTTATTTCTATTTCTTCTGCTCCAAACTTACTTCAAACTTACTTCTCTGTCTGCTCGTATGAATGTAACACATCATAAGAAAGTGTTTCACCGCTGTTCAGATGCGCTTTGGATCACATCATTTATATGTATAAATGTTTCCCATCTGAAAGGACTAAATTGTAAATGAAACAAATGACAATAAAATGCAAAGTAATCTCTTCAGTAATCAAAATACTTTTTGAATGTAACTGTATTCTAATTACCAATGATTTAAATTGTAACTGTAGTGGAATACAGTTATTTATATTTTGTATTTTAAATACGTAATCCCGTTACATGTATTCCGTTACTCCCCAACCCTGATAATATGTTTGTGCAGTTTTGAGATCTTTAATTGAGTTTATTAGTTGCATTTCTTTCTGAAACTGGAAGTCTCATGAAATAGAGGTTTTCCTGATATAAGGTAGACTGTGGCTAGTCAAATGGGGAAGTTGTCACATTGGCTATATCTCAGTAATGAGAAGATTGGTAGTCAAAAGTCCTGTTGTGAAAATGTGTGTTTTCTTTAGCAGTAATTTTGTATGCTGATATAACCCTCTTAAATTAGAATAATTTTTGTGAACTCTACCCTCCAAAGTAAATTTTCACTATCATGATATGTTTGTTATAGCTCTTGGGCAAGTGAAAATAACCAAACCACACTGGCATACATTCAGGCATGGATGAACTATATTAAGTGTGTTCTCAGGCCAAAAGTATTTTTCAAGAAAATCAGGTCAGGGCTTGTCGTCATATTTTTATCAGGGCAGGTTGTCACCGGTGTTTTAAATGTAATAAATGTATACAATTTATCAATTACATTATTTGTTGGCCAAAATAATGTTTTGTATTTGTGTACGTTACCTTTTTCATTTTTTCTGTTTCATTAATTGTTTTGTGCCTCATAATTGTTTTCATTTTTAAATTTAGCAGAAAAGCCTGTAATAGGCTGTTTAATGCAAGCGTTTAAAGAGAGGCAGATTTTGTTTTGGTGGTGGTGGGGTGACATGGGAACGTGTTCTCCCCAACATTCACATGAAACTTGCGTCATTGGTTTAATAGCAGGTTCCGTTGTGACTTCTTACCCTAAACAGTGTGATAACATGTCGTGCTATTGGGGCAGGTTGTCACAAAAGGCCAACGTGTGTTCAATAAACTGTATCTTTTTTCCTGGGCATTTATGGTAAAATTGTTCAATAGTTTTTTTTTTTTTGTTTTTTTTTTTTTGTAGTGAAGACTTAAAGATATTGGGCTAAGCAGAAATTGATTTAAAAAAAGAAACCTACCCTGTGAAATAAATAATTGTGACAAATTGCCCTACCTCATCAGGTTCATTTTTCATCATCTTACTGCTTCTGAACCTTCTTCCTTCTTTAGTAACTTTGGATCATATATTTTTTTTTAAATCCTTGTAATTTTTATGTGCTTATAATCATTGATTCATGTTATGATATGTTTGCTGTGTGAGGCCATTCTGCTGCTGCCGCTGCCTCTCGGAGGAACCTCATTGCCATGGCTGCACTGCCTGCCCCACTCTCTCATTGGCTCTTGGTTGCTATAAGTTACATGCCCACTTTCACTCCACTCTTTCATTGAAGGATTGCTTCAGGGAGCACTTGCCTCCTGTTGCAGAGAGCTGAAGGTAATGTGGGACCTACCCAAAAGTGTGTATGGCTTTCTCTATGGAGCTTGTTCTGTTTGTAAATATCTGCCCTCTCCCACACTCCAGTTTCCTGTGTGTGAGGTCTGTGATTGAGACTGAATGGATTTAAGAAATATTACAAAACACTCTCTTAAGAGCACACTGGATGAGCTGAAGGAAATCAAAATGAAAGGTATCACTCTGAGAGACATATATGAGTCATATGAGTTTTTGTCTGTACCTGTAGCAAAAAAAGAAAATAAGAAAATCTCTTGAGCTCTTTAATATCTCACTTGTTCAACGGAGATGAAAATGAGATTATTAGGGAAGCAGTTTGAGACTTTCAGTTTATTAGATATTCAGACTAGTCAGTCTGCCCTGGTCGGTCACAGCCCATGCACACACACTCTCTGTCTCACACACACATTTTGAACACTTTAATTCTGGCATGCACATACATAAAGAACACATGCTGTTTATTACACAGGATGCTGTCACACTGAGTCAAATGTTCTCCAGACATCACCACCATTTGGTTCTATTGTATTGTAAGATTAATGTGAACTATCAACGAAGGAAGAACTGAGTTCCACTTTCAATCGAAAAAAAAATGCTATTACAAAAAGAAGTATTGATAATTCAATCTTGTTATGAAGATTTATTGATTTGCTTCTTTCAAAAGTGTCCTTTAAGAGATATAAATTTTCCTCATAGGTTTTCTTTCTTTTTTGTTTTCTTGTGAAGCACATCACATCACTCAGTAAATTGTAGCAGATCCATGTTTTTCATGAAAAGAGAGACCAAATACCTTCTCAATGCTGGCGCAAAGATGATGAGAAAGAAATATGAGGAAAAAAATAAGACTTTCATAACTCCATAGAACGCTTCAAAGCTACCATGAAATTGACATTGACTTTCTTCTTTCATAAATCGTAATAATGTGGTGTAAACAAAAAACACTTAAAGGGATAGATCACTCTGTACTCACCCTTATGATGTTCAAAACCTATATGATTTTTTCTTCTGCTGTGGAATTCAAAAGGAGAAATTTAGGAGATTGTTCACGCTGTTCTTTTGAAAGTTGTCAAACTCCAAAAAAATAGACGTGTACTATATTGCAATTCTTCAAAAGCCATACAAAAGCTTTGTCTGAAGAACAGAATGAAATTTGAGTTGGTAGTAGTTGAAAATCACACCTTCCATGTGTTCAAATCAATTGATAGAGAGAGAAACTTCTTTGTTGGCGTATTGCTGTAACTGTGCACAAATTTCATTGCTT
Source organism: Myxocyprinus asiaticus (assembly GCF_019703515.2). Classification (NCBI taxonomy): domain Eukaryota; kingdom Metazoa; phylum Chordata; class Actinopteri; order Cypriniformes; family Catostomidae; genus Myxocyprinus; species Myxocyprinus asiaticus. The sequence continues at coordinate 25,965,693 of NC_059344.1, forward strand.
CCCATATGTACTGTATCATGATTTGCCAGGTTTGAATGTGCGCAAGCTTTAGCTTGTCAATTCCCTTGACATGCCTATTTTGCATTGGTAATAGTCACTGTCGCTCATCTCACAGAAAATGACCAACTCTCTTTGAAAATTAACAACTTTGGGTCACTTTGTCACAGCAAGTTGTTTTCAGTATGTGTTTCAACGAGGCTTTACTTTTAGCGATTTGAAGCAGTTAAAAAGTACAATATAAACTTTTGATTCAAACACGCACACACACAAACACACACACACACAATAACACAGAGTGAATTGTCACTGTCATCAGTGAAGCTTGGTGGCGAGGGAGAAATTCTAACGCACATTTCAGCAGCTGTCAGAACATATCAATTTATCTCTCGTCCCTAATTTAATGAGATTGTTGACCCTCATTATAACAGCTCTGTTTATGTCATTATCATGTGATCTGATGGGAACTGACACCCTTGACTGCTAAAACTATGCAATGTGCATGTGTTCATTTATGTGTTTTAGCTTCAACAGAGATAAATGTGTGTGAATGAGTTTGACTATTTCTGGATTGAGTTAGAGTGAGTGCATTGAATAGGTGTCTGTATTTTGAATGAGTGTGTGTGAGGGGCATTTATTTTCATGCCCATGTGCATGTGTGATAAAAAAAGGAGTGCCAGTGTTGGCAGTCCATAGAGAGTAAGATTTCTCAGGTTTAAAAAGGAAAGGAAAGAGTTTGAGTTTTCTGCAGCTGGGTGATGGAGACTTTCTTTTGAGAGAGAGAGAGATTTTGTGCTCGTAAAACCTTGCTGAAAAGATGAGCTTAAACCAACTGGTTAGTATTAATGTTGTGCTGGCCTAGTTGGTGGATCAGCACAGCTATGCTGTTCACCAGCAAAACTTTGCTGTTAAAGCTGACAAACATGGACTTTTTGGAGAAACTAGTTAACCAAGAAGTCTTGGTGATTTAAGGTACTGTAAGCAATTTTTAATGGAATAGCATACAGAAAATCTCCCTATTGACAGATATTGCTGAAATAGGTGTCCTGAGATATTACACCTGTCTCTGTAGCTGCGTTTCCATCCACGTATTTTATTTTTTTTTGCACATTTTTGGGATATCGCAAAAAATACAAATAAATTGCTGGATCATGGACACCAAGATGCGAATAAAGTTTTCAAAATGTGCCTAAAAATCTTTTCGTTTGGTTGAGGAAAATATATATTTTATTCGGTAAGAGGACATGGGTATAAACTACGATAGAAACACATTTTGCCAAATATTCAGTATTCTTGTAGAATTTATATAGGAATATAGATGTGCATCAATAAAGTCATAGTCTTGCTGGTTAGTCTTGTAAAAAAAAGCCTTACTGGAACACCAGCACACCAGCATCTCATTTTGTGGACCAGCATTCAAAACATAACATATGCTGGTGACCAGCTATGCTGTTTTTTTTGTTTTGTTTTAGCTTAGTATACTAATATGATGTTGTGCATTATAGAACCTTCTTCCACACCACCCTTGATCTCTCACACTTTTGCTCTCCTACATGACCCACCATATCCACAGAGAAAGCCCTCCATTGCCATTTAATTATCACAGCTTTTGGCTCTGCAATAACAGGAGGCACAAATACATAAGGAGATCTGGAGTGAATGTGTCATAGCTGAATAAAGGGAAAGAGATGAGGGACAGGCAGAGTACAAATGCCTCACCAAAGACCTCCCTCTTCACAGGACCTGAAAGAGGACAATGAGTCAGAGGCATGATTAATACTGCAGCGGTGGCTTTCGCCTTTGAAAAATTTATATTTATACATTATTTTATGTATAGTGTTCTGCCCATATGCAAGGCTTTAATTGATAGAGATTTATGTATTTGTAGCTTGGGTGTTTTGACTGAGGAGGCAATGAATGGTGGAAATAGACAGACTAATTACAAAGTAAACAACTCAATTACCTTGGCATCAATTTTGTCAAAATGACCATTAATGATCTGTGAGTGAGATACTTTTTAGCAACCACTCCGCTCGGTTAAATTAAAGGTGGACATTCTTGCCCGTAATCGTTAAGATAATGTCAACAGCCAGTCATAAAAAATTAAAGCTACACAATATGCTTGTTACTGTATGGTATACCATAGTCCTATAAACCAGTGATTAACTGTGTGTAAATGTACTGTGTAAATCTAGATGGATGAATGAATGAATGGATGGATGGATGGATATTCAGAAGTCCACCACACACCACTGATTTTTAGTTATATTGAGATAAATTTATGTCAGATACCCAATGCATATACATGTTGTATTTTAAGCTTTTCCAATGAAATCTCTGATGCATGAAGAAAGGTCAGTTTGTTGATTATTGGTGTCAGGCCATGTGCAGTAAATTAGAGACTGTTTAATGAAAGACATGAACAGGAGGGAATTGTTTATGTGAAAACTGCCTGTTTTAAATCATTGATTAATCTCTCAGAGTGATGCATTATGCTTTTGTTTTATGGTTCCATTGACACTAGACTATCTGTTTGCACACAATATAACCTCTTGTAAGACAACCACAGTTTGCTGGTTTGACTTATCTCTGTTGGTGCTTCTCTCTCTGGCATTCTGAGGTGCAATCATTTTTTGTAAGGTTTCCCTATTAATTTTGTTTTTGTTTTTTTTGTTTTTTTTTTTCCATCTGCAGCACCTTGGATGATGAGGCAACTAACCAACGGCAACAGAAGCTGGACAGACAGGTGAGTTTTTTTTTTGTTTTTTTTTAAAGAGCCTTCTGTATGCACTGCTGAAAAGAAACCAGTGGAAACTAGAAATAGAAGAATTATCGAAAGATTAACGTCAGGCAGAAGGACAATGAGAAAGAAACCATTGACGCTCACTAACTAAGACAGAGAGACATATTCTCAAGACAGTTTGTAGAAAATTTGAGAACTTTCTGCACACATTCCCTTTGCCATCCCTATAAGTGCAGTCACTTTGAGAGAATTCCTCCAGACAGCACTGAAGACTAATGCCAGCTTTGTCATTCTTTCAGTTAGCAAGACTTGGTTCTCTGTGGTCATTATTTTCCTTGTTGTTTACATTGGGCATGTGGAGAATCCTTTGTTATTAAACACACAGGACTCTAAGGAGAACAGAGGGGGTCCTTGGAAACATTCACAGAGTTTTTAGACAGTCCATGTTGGTTAATCATAATTCTTCAAAACACTTTATTTAGCAAGACTTTGTGAGTTATTCTTATCCACATGCATATTATGTGAGTTTCCACAAATTACCTGTGGAAGTGTTACCTAAAGGATAACACTCCTAAGTCCTTATTTTTTCTTTTCCTTCAAAGGTAGGCCCAAAAGCCCAATCTTTAAAAAATTAGATTTATTTGTTTTGAGATTTATTGAATTATTTAATATCATTAGAAATACATTTTCAGTTTAACTAGCAATATCCAGACTGGTGTTATTCATACAGATTTAGCTGGTTGGCTCTCAAATTTCAGACAGATATAGAAAGATTCTTTGACACATTCATTTTCAAAGCATCAGAGCTAGGACAGATTTGGGGTAATGTTCGAGGAGACAGAAAGAGCATATATCTTAGCCTTGATGTTTGCAAGCTCAAAATTCTTAGTCTGTCATAGTCCTTTCTCTTTTCAGTTGTTAGAAATGACAAGAGATGGAAGATACAATTTTAATGAGCTGCAAACATCAGGAACACAAGCCTCCATTTTCCTGTGATTCTGCAGTGAGTGTGTTGTGAGGAGATCTCCTCGAGGGTGCTTTCTTTGCATCTGTTTGTCTGCTGTTGTGCTTTATACACCAGTGGTTATTGCAACTGGATAGAGAGACAAGCATTATTTGATCCATATCTCAACTCAAGCCAATAGTTTGAGCCCACAACACTCGGCTGCTCTTTAATGAACCTTCCCACTCTCTTCAGAAGACCACACGGCCAAATTACCATATTTATTGCCTGTCTGCTTTGCATAAAACCCTGAAGAAGCTTGGCTTGAAATTGTTGAGCATCACCTTAGCCAAACTCTTTGTACTCTCTATGGCCTCAAGAGTCTTTGGCCATTGCACTTCAACGAAATTTAAGGCACTGTGCAAGCACGTATTCGGAGCCATCAACTTAAATGATACTAAAAAATGTTAGGGCTTATTTAGCAGCGCTGTTTAGCATCAGCTCTGAGAATAGAGGAGATGTAGAGAGCACAGACGGTGAGCGTGTTTAGGCAATGTGTTCACAGATGAACAACTTTTTTTAAGGACATCAATATGGAGATCGGTGTGTGCTGCACAAAGGCATGTTTCCCTAAGCAACAAGGTACTAAGTAGTTGTTCTACACAGAATAGAACAAGCTGTGAACAGAAACCCATGGGAGATGTAATCATGTAGTAATCTGAAGCATTATTAAAAACACATTGTCATTGTATCTCTATAAGAGAGATCCAAATGATAGAACACTCCTGCTGATAGCGTTGTTTATTTGCACATGCAACATGCATAGTTTTAGTTTTCGATTCACTAAAGGAATTATGCAAATTGGGTAGAGCCGCAAACACATCACAAAATAAATTGTGCTGAACGCAGTTTGCATGGCGCAATTCCCCATCTTGCAGTCTGGATCTGAGTTCTAGGTGTTGGAAGATACAGCAGACTACCACATTCTGGCATAATGTACTTTACTGGGACTGTACAGCATTGCTCCACCAACTTGGCTCAGGCATATAGGTACAGTATAGAATAGCATTATTAAGAAAACGAACAGCGACACAGTCCCTATGCTGCAGATGATTCTTTCTTTGGCCCCTGGATGTTGCGGCTCAAAGTTTCCGGCTTCAAACATGTGATGTCAACTATTGTTACAAAAGAAGTTAGAATGATTTATCTTTTTCTTTTCATGGATGAATGCTGAAATCTCGTTCATTGGACGTAGCAGTACTGTATACTGTATATTGACCAATGTTAGTGACAATTTATAGACATCATTTATAAATAACTATGAATGTCACAACAAAAAGAAATATAGGACTATTAATTAAACAGTGCAAAACTTTTATTTATTTATTATGTTTATTCATGGTTTTTTTCAACATTGCTTTATAGTTTTCTTTTGTGTAGAGCTGAATGTCTTTGTTAGAGCAAATGCCAGAGAGTGACTTGTTATACAACTTTAGACTCGTTACACTACTTTAGGTCAGTTTGACCTCATCATGCATTTCTCAAGGGACAGTTATGGCAGGGAAATCTCTTCTGTGCTGTGCGTCACAGAGCATTAGTTATGCAGTTGTTCCTAGCAAACAATATTTGGACAACTCCCCTACTTAATTACCATGGCCCTTTTTTATTATGTTGTCTTACTAGATATTTAAGTGTGGCTTTGTATATTTGTATATGTATATTATACTTAGAATATGGTTCACAAGTCTACTTAACATTTTTATAAATATAAACAGTTTAATTTGAAATATATGGGATGAATATAATATCGAAATTATTCACAAATGCTTAAACACTTATCCATCAATTCGATAAATCTTAATATCCACACACAAATGCCTTTCAACTTGTAATTTATTATTAAATGAATGTGCACCTGTTTGTACAAATAGAGACATATTTGTGAATCTAAATGTTCCCTTTTGTGCAAATAAATCACAGTTTGTGTATGCAACTAAATGAAGATGTTCCAAATGAAACACATAATGGCCTTGTGAAGCATTGAATATGCATTTGTGGATCAAGTGACACGTGTGCATTCATTGACATCTTTTTTTGTGTTTTCTGTTTCATTCGTTTGAATTTTGAGACTTCCTTTACTCTGGTTTTGCCTTGCACGATCCACACGTAACTTTGTGTAATAAAAGCAGCTACCACTAGATGGGGGGCCTTATTCACAAGGTCACTCGGCATGCGCAGTTTACAAGCGCCACTTTAAACTAACAGCCTCTGAGATCAGCAGAAAGAATCAAAGGTTTGTCTCAATTTTTCTCATATATAACCAAGGATAATGTCCTGTCCAGTGGTGGAAATGGCTGAGATTCACTGGAGGGACTCTATTTTATGTTACAATAAAAAAAATTTTTTTTTTTAAATAAATAATGTATTCAAACTTTCTGTTTATCCAAGAATACTTGCAGCAATGCAACTGTTCTGCATATACTGTTAATTAAAGCTGCCAGTTTAAGACCTGTGAGGAGCTTTTTCTCAAATTAGAGACTCTGATGTACTTGTATTCTTGTTGTTGTGTATCTGGGTTGTCCACTTCTCTCTCTTTCCCGGGTAGATCATGTTTGTTTTATTATTTCAAAACAGAAGTGCATGGAATAGCCTTCATCTCTCAAAAGAACGATAGATTGATGAATTTGAGGAGAAATACGTTTATTTTTGGTTATTTTTAAAGAGCTATTTTTAAACAGGTTCATACTTTTATTTTGGGGGTCTACTAGAATAGTAGACATGCTTTAAAGTTAAAAAAACACATACTTTTTCTCATACTGTACATTGCTGCAGCACCTCTTTTCACTCTCTGTCTGAAACGCTCTGTTGTAGCATCTGTCTGTTTCTGTCACCTTTCAGAAAAGCCCAGTCTGCACTGATTGGTCAGCTGGCCCAGTCTGTTGTGATTGGTCAACTGCTTAGAGCATGTGTCGGAAATGTAACGCCCCTTACCATAGAGTTTCAGCTCCCAAGGCTAAGTAGCCCTTAGGCAGGCATTATGCAAATGTGTTACATAGTGACGTAGCTATGTCACGGAAGTAATGGCTGGACTGCAAACCAGGCATTTCAGGCAGTTCAGGAACAGTGTTTTCTGTGGGAGAGAGTAACTCCCTTTGGCATGGACTTTGTGCTTTGTAACTTTGCAGACCTTTTACATGCACAAACAGCTATATTACACACTAAAGGAAAGGAAAATCCCCAAAAGCATTATAGGGCCTCTTTAAAACTGAAATTTGACTTGCAAGTGTAAAGTAACTAAAAAAAACAATCCCTCAGCTGGAAAAAAACACTATATTGCGATTTCCACACTTCATTAAGTAGCACAACCATTTTAACCGTTATAACAAAAGGAAATGTTAATTTAGTACTAAATTAACATTAATTAAATGATTTCTTTAGGATTATTTGACACATTCTTTTCTTAGTAGACTGGAGTAATGGCAGCTGGAAATAGGGCTTTGCCATCATGGATAAACATTTTATTTTATTATAAATAAAAATATAAAACTTATTTCAGATTATAGAGATTATATCTCTGTAACCTATAACCACATTACACTTGAGAAATTAAAATTTTTGGGCGAAACTGAACATTCTGAACATATTTTTTTCTTTTTTGTTCTTTAAAAAAATAGCCAAATCTACTGGATATTTCCCTTCATTTTAATGAATGGGCATTTGCTGTCAGCCACGCATAAACACACCTCCGGCATTGCATGTGTGTATGTCAAGACTGTAGAACATTAATTCTCAAAGAAGAACACCAAAACAAACGGTTCAGCATTTGTTTGTGCATTAAATTACACATACACTTATGTACTTGTGGATGATATTCTGAGCAAAGAAAACAGAAGGATGCACCAGAAAATATTTGTGCATCTTTCTGGTGCATGGATTTGTAAATTGAGCGCGAGTGGATCTGTTGCATGCATGCATGGATCGGTTGCCCATGGATTCCCGTGTGCATCTGTCAATCTGCTGCATGAATATGTTCTGACCACTCACAATAGTCAACATTGTGCAACCACAAATGCAGAAGACCTCACGCATTTATGTGCGGAATCCGCAAAGATTTCGTAGGCTATTTAGTGGACAAAAGATAGAAATACACTTCATTCCCCTAACAAATGTAGCCAGTTTGAACGGGAACGCTGTTCCCCCACGAAATTCACTCCGAGAACTCCATTCCCCCGAGTCCCCCCCCCCCCCATTTCCAGTTCCTGTCACATTAGAAAGCCGAAAAAAGCCAATTTTAGAGTGTAAGTCCTGGTGACAATATGCTTGTGTTACATGCCAGAAGCTTTCTAGCTAATAGGATTCCAACACCTGGCCAAACGGGTCTTTGTTCCAGGTCAGCGTTACAGTCTGCTACTTCAATCTTAACTAAGTTTCTAGACTGAAATTCCTGTCTACACAATGGGAAATATCTGTTTGTGTAGTCTAAGCATGAGTACAATTCTTAATGTTGTAGTATCCAAAAGAGCTGTGCGAAATGGCGATATATATATCGTGGCGATGGAATAAAGTGTCAATCGGTAGAAATGTTTTTGTATCATGGTATGCAAATATCTGTGCATGCAATGCTCCACTTGGCTGAAGGTGAGACTGATAGTGAGAGAGACAAACAAACAAACACAGATGAACAAACAGAATGCAGGACGACTCCGAAACAAGTCAAACACTGGAGGAGGAATATATTTTTGCATTAAAAGTGCAGTCTCACGTTGTTGGAGATGAGTCGTTTATCAGCTGCTGTTAATTACCACTGACACCTTCAAGCTTTCCTACCGACTGTTCTCCCACAAGCATAGAGAGAGAAGCGATTGCAATTACATCAGGAATTAATAAATAACACCTTTGTCAACAGTGCATTTATATCAAGTAGACTATATAGCAGGGGTCGGCAACCTGTGGCATGCGTGCCAGCATTGGCATGTGGAGGGGTAATCACTGGCACGCCAGCAACAGGAAGAGAGGAATAGACTATTTTATTTATATAAATACCGCACCTGCATTCTAATCTACATCTTGATGTAATCCTTCCTCATGATCACGCAGCGTGTTTTTATGAGCTGAATGGAAGGCTAAACAAAAAGTAAAAATGTCACAAGACTGCAGTATACCCAACAGACACGTGCAGCATGTTCAAGCCATTTGCGCATCACGAGCAGGTAGCGCTTCACTTTCTGTTAATCGCATAAATAAACACGCCCGCTTCGGTCAGACAGTCTGCATTCTGTGTTTCATTTGTTTCTATTTGCTTTCAGAACAACACGTAATGCAATAAGAAAAACACCACTATTAATCCTTGAGATTTCCAACCCAGCGTACAGGTACACCATCCTTAAACCATGGACATTCAAAATTACATTAAAAGATTAAAAGAGAAAACATAAACCCACATGGTGGGGTTCAAAAATCTGAGTCTATTCAAAATATAAATTAAACCTGGAAATAAAGTTTTAGGATTTTGCAGGTGCGATTAACTGAAAAGGGCTAAATAGTTGATCGGCTTGTGATGCATGAATGGCTTGCATGCGCAGCACGAGTCTCGTCACACTTTAATACTGTTTAGCCTCCCATTCATCTGATGAAAACATGCTGTGTGATCATGAGGAAGGATTAGGCTACACCAAGATGTAAATTAGAATGCAGGTGCGAAAAACGTCATGTAAATAAAATAGCCTGCTCCTCTCTCACTGTTGCTTTCGTGCTAGTGATTAAATGATTACAGTGACATAATATAAGAATTATTTAAGATTCCACACAATTTCGTGATCAGTCATCAAATAAGCAAATTTGTGACATTAACTTTAACTCATAACACAAAAGGACAGGTTTTCTTTCATTAAAGCACTTTAGATGCTCTGAAAATTCACATGCAGGATCATGATTATATCATAATCATCGGGTTTTGCACAAAATTTTCACTCAAACTGTTTAATATCATTTGTAATGAAAAATAAACTATGAAATTAGAAAAATGCAAAATAGAAACATTTTCATAAGGGGAAAATCACATACATTTGCATGTTTTTAATGCATGTTTGCATGTTACAAATCAAATGACATGCAGCGACATTAATGAATTGTCATGTGTGTTATCATAATTCACTACAGCTTCAGAAGTGTTTTATATGCCTTTATGAATAACCAAAGGAGCTGATAAAAAAAAAAAAAAAAAAATCAAAGTGGTTGGTGAAATTGGGCATTCACAGCCGGCTGGTATGCGAAAAAATTTCATATCTTTTTACCCCAGTGTTAGCTATCAAAACAGCATCTTTCTATTTTCCAACTCCAGTTTTCCTTTGCTCCACCGCTGAACTACCAGCGTCACTAAATAAATTCTATTTTATGAGATTGCAGTCTGAATTGAATGTGGTGACATAAAAAAGCGTGCACCATTAAATAACACCAAAACAATGCGCCTTTCTGTTGCTGTACTCAACAACAAACACGGTTTAGTCAGATTCATGACTAAATGACTCTTATGAGCCGGTACTTTTAAAACAGTGATTCACCAGCTCACGAGTTCTCGTTTGATGAATTCTTCAGTGAATTAACTTTCTGAATTACTCGGAAGGGCTGAAAGAATATGTGATTTTCTGCAAGTTGTTCTCAGTCATGTCGAAATGTTTTGTGCACAAAGTTGATAAAATATGATAATATTGATGAGAAAATTTTGTTAAAGATAATTATTCATTTTAATACATAATTGTAGCAAGGTTCTATATAAATGTTGCCAAGGTGGAAGTGGAGGATGGAAACTTCAACTCAAACGATAGGTTTTATTTTAACACTCTTTTAACACGCTTTAACAATCACACAGCCTCAGCGGGTGCGTGTGCAGGGTTCTCTCTCCTTGCCTCTGGCGTGGTTCCTCCTTATATCGCTCTCCCTAGTGCTTACTGCAATTAGAAACAGGTGTTAGACATTATAGGTGTTATTACTGCTTTCTCTCCCTCTCCGGACGAACACTTGACCACGCCCCCGCTGTCACATACCCCCACCGCCTGACTCAGGCCGGGAAGTCATCCGGTCTGCCCACCACTCCACCCCCCACCCATTTCTGGAAAGGAAGTCCACGACAGCCATCTGCACCCCCGGCCTGTGGACCACCTCGAACCTAAATGGCTGAAGAGCCAGACACCACCGGATGATCCACACGTGGCATCTTTCAGCGGGGCGTGATCTGAACAGATGGTGAAGGCCTGCCCCAATAGGTAGTACCGGACGGCCCACTTGATGGCAAGACACTCTTATTCAATGGTTCTTTACTTAGCCTCGCTCAGAGAGAGATTGTGACTAATGTACAGCACTGGCTGTTCCTCCCCTTCCACCACCTGCGAGAGCACCGCCCCCAGCCCCCTGTCTGAAGCGTCCATCTGTAAAATGAAAGGGAGAGAGAAATCAGGTGAATGTAAAAGCGGTCTGCCACAAAGTGCAGCTTTTACCTGCGTAAATGCCTTTTGACACTGCTCCGTCCACTGGACCAGGTCTGGAGTTCCCTTTCTAGTGAGATCAGTCAGCGGGCTGTGATGTCCGAATAATTGGGCACAAACCTTCTGTAGTAACCAGCCAGCCCCAGGAACTGTCTCACCTCCTTTTTTGGTCTTGGGCAGGTTGCAATCACTGCAGTCTTATCAATTTGGGGAAACACCTGCCCATAACCCAAGTGGAACCCCAGATACTGTACCTCCACCAGTCCAATTGCACACTTCTTAGGGTTTTCTGTGAGACCTGCTCTTCACAGTGACCTCAGAACAGCCCTCAGATGTGACATGTGCCGCTGCCAATCATTACTGTATATGATGATGTCATCCAAATTTAGACACCACATTGACTTTTCTATAATCCACACAGAATCGTACTGACCCATTGCTCTTAGGGACTAGAACAACCAGGCTGGACCAGTCGCTGTGGGATTCTTCTAATACTCCCATATCGAGCATTGCATCTAATTCTTCTCTGACTATTTTCTTTTTGTGCTTGGGAAGTTGGTAGGGACGAGTACGTACCGCTATACGGGGCAGAGTCTTGATATGGTGTTCAATGAGGTTTGTACGACCAGGCAGAGGTGAAAACACATCCGCAAATTCTTTTCTCTGGAACCACCATCGCGAACGCTACAGGGACTGCCTCCCTCCATAATTTTAGGAGGTTGAGATGGTATATCTTATGTGCACCGTCTCTGTCTGAGCATTTAACTTCATAATCGAGATCTCCCAATCATCGTGTGACCTCAAAGGTCCCTTGCCACTTGGTGAGTAATTTGGAGCTCAATGTTGGGAGTAATACAAGTACTCTATCTCCCAGTGCAAATTCCCTTAGCCGAGTGCCCCTGTTAAACAGTTGGCTTTGACATTCTTGAGCTTGGAGAAATTCCTCTGTGTTAGTTGATCCAAAGTGTGGAGTTTTGCTGTAAGATCAAGAATGTACTGAATTACGTTTTTACTGTTTGAAGGTCCCTCCTCCCAAGCTTCCCGCATTACATCGAGGACGCCGCGTGGTCGATGCCCAAACAGTAGCTCGAATGGGGAAAATCCTGTGGAGGGGTTCGAGCCACTTATCCCAATTCCTATCATCCCTGTGCGCAAATTTACAAATTATATTTTTAGGGTCTTATTAAATTGTTCCACCAACCCATCTGTCTGTGGGTGGTAAACACTGGTGCGAATCGATGTAGCACCCAATAATTTGTATAGTTTGCGTAGTGTATGTGACATGAACATAGTGCCTTGATCAGTGAGGATTTCTTTCGGAATCCCCACTCGGGAGATTATTCTGAAGAGTGCCTCCGCAACACTACATGCTGAGATGTTGTGCAGGGGCATTGCTTCCAGATAACACGTTGCATAGTCCACCAGAACCAATACAAAGCGATGCCTGCTTGCCATCTGCTCTAATGGCCCAACAAGGTCCATGCCAATTCTCTCGAAGAGGACCTCGATTAACGGAAGGGGGTGCAATGGCGCTTTGGGGTGGCCGGTGGATTCACCAGCTGATATTCACGGCATGCCGCACACCACCTGCGAACATCCCCGCAAATGCCCGGCCAATAGAAACAGGCCATTAGTCGGGTTATTGTCTTATCCTGCCCTAAGTGACCTGCCATTGGATTACAATGAGCCATCTGGAATAACATTTCCCTACAGCTCAGCGGTATTAACAGTTGGATTGTATCCTCTTTTGTCTGAGCATCCTGCATCGCTCGATACAACCGATCCTTGATAATTGAAAAATATGGATATGAAAGTGCAACACCTGGCTGTAGCTGTAGCCCATTGATAACCTTCACTTGGTCAAAGGCATGCCTAAGGGTTTCATCTCTCGACTGCTCCAGAGGGAAATCCCCTTCGGGGAAATCCTCTAAGGATAGGAGGGGCCGAAGCCTCCCACTGCCTCACCAGCCAAGGCATCGCACATCTCACATCTAATAATTTTCTCACAAGACCCATCCACACATATTCCCTTCAATAGCGTTTTAAATTCTGGCCAATTAGTTCCCAAAATTAGTGGATGGGTGAAGCGGGAATTAACCTCGGCCTCCACTCTATGCTTTTGCCCCCACAGGATAATGGTGAATATCCCCATGCACACACCTCACCTTTACCCTTTTACCTGTGCCCAAAGCCTCGTCTTGAATCAAACATTGCGAATTTGGTGATGGCTTCGGCGGGACATTCCCATGTTTCCTGGGTACCGGGGTAGTCTGTGAAAAGTGGGCAGAGAGAGAGAGAGTGGGAGGGCTCTTCCGCCCTCGGTTATGCCGACATATGGTCTTCAGCCAATTGGACGGCCTCCTCCGGTGATGCAGGGCAGTGGCACTGGACCCACTCCACTGTTCCTTTCGGCAAACGACGAATACGTTTTTCCAGCACCACTAGGTCGATGATTCCCTCAGCGTCGCAGTCCTCAGCCAGCAGCCACTTCTGGCAGGCGTCTCGGAGCTGTTGATCGAAGGCAAATAGGTGACCACGCGTGTCCAGTTTCATCGATTGAAACTGTTGTCATTGCTGTTCGGGCTGCTGCCGACCCACTGCAAGATGGTCTTCTTCAGATCATCATATACCAGGATACTCGCCACCGATTGTTTTTGCGCCGCGAACTGGGCTTCCCCGGACAGGGGTGGGATGAGTCTGGCTGCCTGCTGGGATGGGGGCCACCTCCAAATCTCAGCTGTGCACTCGAATAAGTCCAAGAATGCCTCCGGGTCATCTTCAGTGACTGGAGGCATTGGGGAAGCGGTGTCCGGGGTTGCGGCCGGGCTTTCTCCTGGTGTAGTAAGTTCTGAATCGCCCGCCAGTCCTCTGGGGTTACCTGTATGCTGGGTTGGAAATCTCAAGGATTAATAGTGGTGTTTTCCTTATTACATCACGTGTTGTTCTGAAAGCAAAAAGAAACTGAATGTAGACTGCCATCCATGCAGCTTGACTGAAGCAAAGCCGGCGCGTTTTTTCATGTGGTCAACAGAATGCTGCCAGCTCGTGATGCACGAATGGTTTGCACGCGCTGCATGAGTCTGTTGGGTATACTGCAGTCTCGTCACATTTGAACTTTTTGTTTAGCCTTCCATTCAGCTCATGAAAACACTGCGTGATCATGAGGAAGGATTACATCAAGATGTAGATTGGAATGCAGGTGCAGAATTTATATAAATAAAATAATCTACTTCTCTCTCTCCGTTGCTGGCGTGCCATTGATTACCCCTCTGTGTGCCAATGCTGGCATGCGTGCCATAGGTTGTTGACCCCTGCTCTGGGCAATATATATATATTTAAAAATCACCGGAATTGAGCAATCTGGTAGCAACAGTGTCACGGAAAATCTTGCGAGTGTGCATGGACCGTCGGATTTCTTAGCGATGGACACCAGTTGGGACTGTTATGCACGAGGTTGAAGCGCATTCTGTTCTGTGGGTTGTTGGGTATTTTATTGTTGCATCAATGTTGGATAGTGGTCTATATAATTTAGCCATGGGTACAGACTTTTTCTTTGCATGTCAATATGTCACACTTTAATATACGTAAAATGTTTCTCTCCACATAGAATGTTAATGGGCTGGGGCACCCTATAAAAAGAAGGAAGGTGGTATCTGGACCTGGTTACTAAACTATACCATTAAGTTTAGTATAAAATAAGAACATTTTATGTCACATTCACTTCAGTGAACATTTCTCAATTTAATTCAGGGAGAAATATGAAAAAGGTGTCATAAATCATTTAAATTAAAATGACCTGAAATTATACAATTATAACCAGTAGATTGCTTTTTATAGATCTTATCAAAAGTTCTGCATTTGGATATATATTTAGACATTATCAAAGACATTAAAACAATCACTATTTTTGTCAAAGTTTAGCATTTTTGGGGGGTTTGAGGTTTTTTGAAGTGTTACATTTAGATTACAAACCATGGTGTTACAAAGAGAATAGAGTAAAATTTTTGTTACCTATCATTTATTTCAAACATCCCAATTCAATAAACCAGTAGAAAAAATTAATAAAAAGTGTCAATAAAACCAACAGCAATAAACAGAAATGAACAGGAATGAACAGTAGTAATTAATTTTGTGCACAAACATAAGACTTAGAATAAACATTTGCTCCCACCCCTAAGCGTAAACTTTCTCACAGTGGAAAAAAAATATCTAAATCTCAGCTTTTGGTCTGTGTGTGCGTGTTTGTCTGCGTGTGTATGTGGGCAGGTTTAAGTGGTTTACAAGGACACTTTTTTAGGTTACAAACTGGTAATTACAAGGGTATTATGCTATAAATGTGGTTTATGAGGACATTTCTAGTGTCCCCATAATTCAAATCGCTTAAAAAAACATACTAAACGATGTTTTATTGAAAATGTAAAAATGCAGAAAGTTTTTTATGAGGGTAGGGTTAGGGTTTGGGGATAGAATCTATCATTTGTACAGTATAAAAATCATTATGTCTATGGAGAGTCCTTATAATGATAGCTGCAGCTACACGTGTGTGTCTGTGTGTGTGTGTGTGTGACTGTGTGTGTTGGTGTTTGTGCATGTGTGTAAGTATGCTTGGTGTGTGCTAAGTATTATTGCCTCACCCTTTCATTTGTGTGTGTGTGTGTGTGTGTGTGTGTGTGTCTGTGTGTGCGTGTTGGTGTGCATGCATGTGTGTAAGCATGCTTGATGTGTGCTAAGTATTATTGCCTCACCTTTTCATTTATGTGTGTGTGTGTGTGTGTGTGTGTGTGTGTGTGTTCTCTGTTCTGGATGTGTTATGGTCTCACCCCTTCATTTCTGTGTGTGTTCTGCATAGTGGCTGATTTTATTTGACAAATTGTATAAGAAATGCTCTCTTTTATAGTCTCACCTTTTCATTCCTGTGTATGATGTGTATGTGTGGGTGTGTGTGTGTGTGTGAGCATGTGCGTTACGCATTGTGGATTTGTTATAGTATCACCCCTTAATTTCTGTGTGTGTGTGTGTGTGTGTGTGTGTGTGTGTGTGTGTGTTCTGCATTGTGGCTGATTTGTTCATTGTGGCTGGTCAAATTTGAGTTTTATTGTCACACCACTACACAACCTCAATCCAGCCCATTGTGTGTGTGTGTGTGTGTGTGTGTGTGTGTGTGTGTGTGTATGGATAGCATATGTAGAAAAAGTCACCAAATCTCATGCCACTGAGATGAAGGAAACCATGTTTTTTAAGGAAGCAAATTTCAAAGGGGATAATTTTTGACCCCAAAGCTACATAAGGGTTAATGGATCCAGTCCTTGATAGTGATGCAAAGGTGTGTAGACCCTTTAGAGCAATGTTGACCCTACAGAGGATGTGTAAAAATCTTGGTCTTACAGACATTTGGAGACTTCTGAATCCATCTGGGAGAGACCACACCTTTTTTCATCAGTTCATAAGATTTACTCTATAATAGATTCACTAAGTCACTTATTCCATCTGCCACTGACTGCTCAATTGGGAATATTTTTGTTTCAGATCATGCTTTGGTGTGTTTAGATACGTTGCCGCATATAGAGAAAAGATCATATATATTGATGGCACTTCAATACATCCCTTCTACAGGACCCAGCATTTCAACAAATGTTAAAGACAGAAGTCAATGTTTATGTAGAAACCAATTGGTCCTGAGTGTCCTCTGTAGGCATTGCATGGGAGGTGCTTAAGGCAGTTCTTAGGGGTGGATCATACAAGATGCCTCATTCATTAAAAGATCAAAGCACAGGAATTCATAGAATTGGAAAAATGCTAAAACAGAGCTGAAGCACCGAATGTCATCCAATGGTCTTAGAGAGTTGACTCAGCTAAAGTATAGGTACAGTACTATTTTGTAACAGAAGGTAGAGTTTTGGTTATTCAGGGCAAGACAGACATACTTTGAGTCGGGTGACAAGGCAAGGAAACCTCTTGCCAAATACATAAAACAGAGAGAGTTTTTTCCACCATTCCTTCAGTGAAGTCTTCTGGAGGCACTATATTAACTTCTGCCACATATATTAATAAAGCCTTTAAAAAAATATATAACTCCACGTCTGTGTCTACCGAAAAGTATATTAGCAACTTCGTAGAGCCACTAGAACTCCCTAAATTGAAGAGTGATCAAAAATACTTTCTTGACTCAGATATTACTTTGGAGGCATTTGTTGAGGTAATTAAAGCCTTGCCAACAGGTAAGGCACTGGGGCCAGATGGTTTTGCCACATACATTTTTAGATCTTATGTCACAGAACTGGCTCCACTTATGTTAGAAGTTTACACAGAGTCATTAAAGAAAGGTGAACTACCACCAACCATGAAGCAAGCCCTGATCAGTCTCATTCTTAAAAAAGATAAAGACCCAAATGAATGTAAATGTTATCATCCAATTTCCCTGATCCAGTTATATGTAAAAAAAAAAATTCTAAACTTCTGGCTAATCGATTAAGCAGAGTAATTACTAGACATCTATTAGACACATAGTTCATGTAGGGTTTATTCATGGTCGTAGTTCTTCTGATAATATTAGACGTTTTATAAATATTATGTGGTCAGTAGTGAATGATCAGACCCTGATCGCTGCCATCTCACTTGACGACAAGAAGGCGTTTGATAGGGTGGAACGGGACTAGCATTTTAAGATTTTGGAAATTTACAGGTTTGGGAACACTTTTATTGGGTGGATTAAGTTACTTTATAAACAACCGTTAGTGGCAGTGCAAACTAATGGATTAATTTCAGATTCTCTTTTTCTTGGTAGGGGAACCGGGCAAGGCTGTCCTCTCTCCCCTTTATTGTTCTGTTCTACCCTGGTACCATTAGCAGCTGCAATAGGAAAAGAGGATGATTTTCCTGGCATTGTAGCAGGAGGTGTGGTGCATAAACTTCTACTTTACGCAGATGATATATTATTATTTGTCTCCGACCCTGGTAGATCTATGCCTAGCCTCCACAAAATTATTAATAATTTCTCCAAATTTTCAGGATACAGGGTGAATTGGTCCTAATCGGAAAATCTTGCTCTGACAGCATATTTCCAACCTGGCGCCTTTCAGTGGTCCAAGCAAGGCATTAGGTATTTAGGTAATTTATTTCCAGCAAATTTGAGAGATGTAGTTAGAGTTAATTTTGACCCATTAATGAAATGGTTCTCGTGTGATGTGGATGGGTGGGCTTCACTACATTTGTCTATAAGAGGGAAGGTCATAATTGTTATAGAAACGAATTGTATCCACAAATTCAATTATCTACTACAGTCTCACCAACAGTATATGAATATGGTAAACAATTTGATAGAATATCTAAGTCTTTTATTTGGAATGGTAAATAACCTCGGCTGCATTTCAATAAGTTACATAGACCAACTGACAAAGGAGGTTTAGGCCTCCCCAACATTTTGTTTTATTACTATGCTTTTAGTCTCAGACATCTGGCCCATTGGTCTCTTCCACCTGAGAGCCCTTCCCTGGTACTACATTGAACAAGCGGTCCTTGCCCCAATTTCACCATTGCAAAGTGTTTCTATCAAATTGCCTAGAGAAGTGAAAATGCACCCCATTATTTCACACTTACATTCAGTGTGGACAACGTTTTCCCATATGCTCAATTTTGAAACTTACCTAAATGTTTCCTCAAGCATGTGGATGAACCCCAAACTGTGTATTAACAAGTCCCCCTTTTGCTGGAAAGAATGGATCGAGAGGGGTGTTGCTACACTTGGTGACCTTTATGAAAATGGAGCTTTGAGATCATTTGAAAATATAACACAGCAATTTGGAATTTCTAGGTCTCAATTTTCCAGGTACTTACAGTTGCGCCATCTATTTTGTACTATTTTTGGTGGTAGTACACAGCCCCCTAAAGCTGCAGACACCCTCTGTATGGTGCTCACGGCCTTTGGAAAGGGAAATCATGCCATGCTCCAAATCACTAAGATAACATTTTTTCCCCATTCTGATGGTTGATGTGAACATTAACTGAAGCTCCTGACCTGTATCTGCATGATATTATGCACTGCTGCCACACAATTGGCTGATTAGATAATCGCATGGATGGTTGTTGGTGCCAGATGGGCTGGTTTGAGTATTTCTGTAACTGCTGATCTCCTGGGATTTTCACACACAGTCTCTAGAATTTACTAAAACAAATGTTGTACAAAAACAAAAAACATCCAGTGAGGGGCAGTTCTCTGGATGGAAATGCCTTGTTGATGAGAGAAATCAATGGTGAATGGCCAGACTGCTTCAAACTGACAAAGTCTATGGTAACTCAGATAACCGCTCTGTACAATTGTGGTGAGAAGAATATCAACACAGAATGCTAATCTGAGATGCGGGTTGGCGCAATTTTGGGGGCATGAGGGGGACCTACACAATATTAGGCAGATGGTTTTAATGTTCTGTCCGATCGGTGTATGAACAGCCTTCCAATAATGTCTGTATTGAATTGCTTATTTTCTTAAAGATTTAAAAAGATTAATCACTCATCTAAACTCTAAAGTCCAGAGTGGGCTTTTATGGTGCATGTGTACCATTTAATATGCTCACAAGTGGTCCTGATAAGTATACTAATTTTAGAATACTTTTAAATGTATATTGTTCACATTTTATGAAATAAGCACAACTATTTTTTTATGAATTTTTAGATTCAGACCTCAAAGGGTAACCAATTAAAGAATTGTGGATTAAACTAAAACAATATGGAATACAGCTAAATAAATATACTAATTATTAACTAAAAATAAAATTATTTGACATTTTTCAGCATCCATTCAACAATACCAAATGTAACTCATCAGTCTAAACAAGTTGTTTTTCTTTCTTCACAAATCTGCACTCTCTCCCTCACTCTCTGAAATAGGGTCTTCTCATCAACTCCATATTTTATTGCCAATGTAGCAAGCTTGAGAGATTCCTTTTAATTTTCTTCCCCAGGATGCCCATATTGTCCCTACAATGAAAATGAAAATGTACGTGGTTTAAGTTCATGAATTAAAAGAGTGTCTTCTGAGCACAGTCAGTAAATGTTATTTTATATGAGGTTCAAGTTGTTCTTATCTTAGTGGGCTTAATAAGAACAATGGGGGTCAATGGCACATTCTTGTGACAGTATAAAACATCTACATTTCATGTGAAACAAATAATTTTTCACATCCTTCTGGTCCTTTCTATATTCCAAAACAAAACAACATGTGGGCTTCTATGGTGCATGGGCTTAATAGGATCACTTCCCCTATAGTCATTGATTGTAGTTTGTCTTCATACTGGGGCTTCTAAATTGGAAGCAATACATCAGTTATTTCATCGCAGTTACATTCAGGGCTCCAGACTAAAAACAATTACTTAGGAGCCATTGGCTCCTAAACTGAAACATTAAGGAGCCAAATGGCTGTTATTAGTTGCCAAATCATATTATTTCTCGATTTAGATTGTTGTTCAGAAACAAGATAAAAAGAAAAAGAAAAGAAAGACAGCTGATATCCCATTAATTGGAGGTTTAATAAACAGTATATATAGTTGAGAAGATAAGTTTGCATTCCCTTTTGTCTCATAAATGTTCACACCCCTTTCAGAATTTATACAAATATAACAGATAAAATATTTTTTTTATTTAGTATTGCTCTTCAGAATCTACATTACAGATAATTACATAAAGTATTGTATGCATATAGTAGTTTGTTGTCTTCTTGAGCATCAATGATTGTTTGCACCTTGTGTTTTAGTTGTGTACAAGTCCCTCAATTGTCCTAAGTGTCAAAAGCTTGATTGTATATACTGTATATACAGGTGTGTGTGTGTGTGTGTGTGCATAAAAATAAGAATTAAACTGTTTTAAAATATTGCCTTATTCTATATACCGGATGGCCCCACACACAGAGACTTCAAGGGTACAAATTGAATTAAATTCCAGATGCAGTTTATTGTGCTGCTCCAATCTCAATCAATAATTACCAGAAGAAAATAAAGTGGTACACTATATGGGACTTTTAATTATAAAGAACCACAAAATACACATGGGACTACTATTTTTAAATGTCTGCATTCCCAGATGTGAGCTCAGTGACAGCTGATTTGCTGAGAAATTGAATCTGATTCAAACTGCTTACCTGAGCTCCTGAGTTGAAACTCTCAGTTCTTTTCGGGTAATTCATGAAAAAGACCCTGTTCAAAAGAGTCATTTGTTCTCTCGTGCTGGGTTTGTTGTTGCGTGCAGCCAGCGAGCTCATCACAACAGAAAGGGTGAAAAGCGGCGCGAGACACACTGGTTGTGTGCGCTCTAAAGATGTATTCAATAACTCAAAAGATAATATCTGATGAAACCGCATATGAATGCACACAACCCGCCTGCCGACAATGGCAACTAGATTTTAAATTATTGTCGCATTCAATTAATTTTGGTCGCATTTGCGACCATTTTAGTCGCAGTCTGGAGCCCTGTACATTACTATACTATAAAATATATTTTGCATAGGATATCATATATAACAGTAAGCACAACCCAAATGTCTAATCTGCAATGAAATACTGCAATGTCTAGCCAATAAATAGTAATACGGTATATTCTGTGTGGCTGTTAATGTCTGTTTGCAGCGAGCTCTGCTGGAACAAAAGCAGAAAAAGAAGCGTCAGGAGCCATTGATGGTGCAGTCTAATCTGGACGGGCGATCTAGAGTCCGTAGGACCCGGCAGTCAGAGGAGCAGGCACCACTCGTGGAGAGCTACCTCAGTGGCAACAGCAGCACCATCTACCACGGTACAAAATGCAGTTCAAAGACAGATGGCATGATTTTCCTTTAACAATGTTCCTGCCTCAGGCTTCCCCATTTTACCCATGTCCTAAGCTCAACTCTACTAGCAGATGCAGTAAAGCTGGTTTTTGATTAATTCCAAATGGAACCCTCTAAAATCCCAGAAATGACCAGAGAGACGCAGGCTTCACATTCACTCTCAAGGGCACGAGGCATTATTTCAAGCTGTCACTGCACTGACATGCCAATATCGACCCAAGCTGCTCAAACAGAGAAGCTCACAAAGGCCAGTGATTGAAAATGGAAATGCTTGCTTGCTGATTGTTCGGCAAATAATGCTGCCATTCTTCCTGCTGCCAGCAGTACTGGCTTGAGTTACTCTATTGATCTCTGTCCCAGACTACACACTGTTAGATAAACCCTTCCTACAGTGTCACTGCAGACTTCAATCATCTATACTAAGACCTTGGACAGTGTCAGGGGTCCTTCCTCTGAGCCACGAGAAGCTTTATTTTAGCAGATTCGTGAGCAAGCATCCTATTTATGCAGCATTATCCTGCCATATTTCTGTTTAGAATTTGGTTAAGCTCTACACAATGAAATTGTGTGTTCTGCTGATGATGGCAGAATAACATAGGCAATAAGAAACCATTGTTTGTGTTATAGATGTACATCAGTGATGGGCAGTAGCTTCGCTACAGATAGCAAAGCTATTAGCTTAACTACATTTTGAATAGTGAGATGGTAGCTTCGCTAGTTTTTAATCAAGTAGCTTTTCAGTAGCGAAGCTATATTTTTGATTAGGTAGCGGCTAAGCTAAGCCGCTACATCATGCATGCACCTGGTGTTTACTATTGCCAGTTTTGAATCCGAACTAAAGATGTAAGACTCAAAAGAATCACTCATCTGAGTCGGTTCTTTACAAAAAATTGGTCAAACGTGATAGCAAAGCAGTCTGAATCGGTTCGCGATTCAATCCGAATGACTCAGAAAGCTCACGCACGCGCTGCTGAATCATTTGGTGCATGCTCTCACTTGGCAACACGCTCACGGAATATTTTAAAATATGGAAAATAAAGATAACGCTTGTTGCAGTGGATCTACAATCAAAGGATACCAAACCTGCAAATGCGTCCTGTCGTTTGCCAGTGATGAAGAAGGTCTTTATTAAGTTCAACACGTGTGCAGCTTGCAAGCGACTACTTTAGGTAAAGACATTTTACCACCAAAAGAGTATCAAAACATTCAGTAGCCTACACGAAAACACATCAAAAAGTACCATGTCATTACCAAGTTTTTTTGACATGTTGCATTACTTGGTGGCACCATGTTAAGGCAACAGTATATGAATATGGTAATCATATATCAAATTACAATGGTAGTACCATGGTATTCTTTGAAGTACTTTGAAGCACCATATAAATACAAATTGGTACATTAATATGGTAATTGTATCTCAAAGTACCATGGTATTACCATCTGATACCATCAGATATCACATTGTTATTGCCCAGATGTGCTCACACACACAAGAAATTTGGCCTCTGTCCATAAGCTTCTAGTACAGAAATACAACAGCAAGACACAGAATTACAGGATAAGATTAATAGTTTGTGTACGAAAGGAAAGGAAATTATGTTCAAATGGGTATGGGTTTGTAGAGGTAGTAGTATAAATATGATAAATAAAATGTAAAAATAGTGATTTTTCATTTTGAACACATGGGTTTGTATAGGTAGCATGTATTAATGTGAATTTACATGTTTTTTTTTTACATGCACATACATTTCATATTGCACCATACTGTATACATGTATACTGTATTGCACTATACTGTACTATACTGTACCATGGCTTAGATAAGCATCATGTGAAGTCTTTTAGATGCTTTGTCTGTGACAGTATGCTCTGTGCATCTGGTTGAAAAAAAAAGTAGCTTAAATGTAGCAAGCTACTTTTGGCCTGTAGCTTGTAGTGTAACTTGCTACTTTCTCTTAAGTGTAGCTTTTAGCTTAGCTTAACAAAATATTTTGTTGGGCAGATAGTAGCTTAGCTTGCTACATTTTTAGAGTAGCTTGCCCAACACTGATGTACATTAAGGTCTTTAACACAGCTTGATCCATATGCTCTGTACCATGAGGTCAGAGTATATATTTTACAATATAAACTTTATTTATTTATTTATTTATTTTTTTTTATCGTATTTTACGATTTTTTTTCTCCCTTTCTCTTCTCTTTTAATCCTGACACAGTTTTAGTGCCCATTACCATGCATGGTAAAGTGCTTTATTTGTGGATGCTTAAACATATACCTCTTTCTCAATCAGTCACATGCTGCCAGTTACCTCAGGAAGTAATTTTGACTCATCCCTCAGTTTGTAAAAATAAAAAACCTCATGTATACTGTAATGTACTTGGTAAAAATTTTAAAATAGATACTGGATCACTAAATACCCGAGGTATGCAATTAAGGGTTAAACCCTCTAGAATGGCTTGCCCCATTAACTACATATAAGTGTATCTCTGAAAATGTATTTTTCATTAATGGATGAGTCAAAATTTCCTTTTTTGTGGTAACTGACAGCATGCCACAGATGCAATTAACAGAGCTTAACTTCTATTAAACCTGGAATATTCATTTAATTACATCTGACCACACATAATTTTGATAAGATAAATCATCATTCAGTTGATACTGATTTTGTAATCTACACTGTTTGCATGTTATAATTGTGTTTATGAAAGAGAGGAATGTCTGTTGATGCTTGCAGTACACACTATTATGAATAATTTACAGTTTCCCTCAATGTTGTGCTCTCACATCAAAGAGAGAGTACCTTTGGCTGTAATCCACTCTGAGCTTCACTCAAATAGATGTAAAACTCTAGTAACTGGTCATTACATTTGTGCATGCTGTTTCATTCTTTGAACATTGCATTTGTCAGCCTTAATGGATATTTTCAATGTGTTAGTCTCTCAAAACATGACTTAAAAGAAATTATGATCTCTGAGGTTTCTTTCCATAATCAAACCATTGATAATTTTCCCCTTACTCTTCACGCTTTTCGTTTCATACCTTTCAATTTTAGTGATGGTGTAGCTATGGACAAGTTTCAAACAGACAGAGATATGTCAAAGTACAGACACTCTGTCTGCACATGTAAGAGTGTGTTGACTCTGAGGAATTCTCACAGATCTGTTTCTTACAGAAAGCACAGCAGTCTTGAAGGACAGTTAAAAAAAACAGTCTGTGAGAAGGAATGAATTTTGCTTCAAAGCTTTGATTTCACAGTTGCTCTGACAGCCCCTGAATCCACTTCAATTAATATTGCATTGAGGGGTGCATGGAAATAAAGGGTTGTTTTGTTTTGTGCTTGCAACCATCTCATGGGTGAGCACTGAATTTTTTCACCTGACAACTGGGATAGTTAGTTTACCCAAAAATGCAAATTCTGTCATCATTTACTTACCCTCATGTTGTCCCAAACCCATTTGACTTTCTCTTCTCCTAAAAACACAAAAGGAGATTAGCCTCTGTGCACCATTCACTTTCTTTGCATCTTTTTCAATACAATGAAGCGAATGGTGACCTGGCACAGAGCTGCTTGGACATTCTGAGATATATATATATATATATATATATATATATATATATATATATATATATATATGTGTGTATATATATATGTGTATATGTTGGGCCTCATGTATTCAGATAGAAGACAAAGGCAGGCCTAACACAGTCGTAAAACCTAACTGAGGCCCACATACAAAGTCATAAATCTTACTGATAAAAACCACGCAAAATCAAACAAAGGGAGTCCAAAACAGACTACAAATCCCATGAAGCCTTGCTCACTAAAGGATTGAACTCTCAACTCCTATTGGATGAGTTATACAACAGAACGCCCCTCAACCATGACGTCATCGGGAGTAGAAATATCTCTGAGATGCTTCCGGGATTTGCTTCCAGCAACTTTGCTCGCCGTGTGTAGACGCAGCTCATCGCTGCTCTCAGGTGTAGCCTCGTGGCACAAGGAAGTAACATCCGACTTGAAACTATGAACATAAAATCTCCATCTCGCTGGACGAGTTGAGATTACTCTGTGTTCCACCAAACACCCTAATGGATCCGAAGGAGACCGCTGAGCAATCCGCATCTTCATCCGTTTGCCTGCAGAAGTGAAGAGAAAAGATTTCTCTTCCCTCTTCAATCAAGTTGACGTCGCTGATTTCTCCACCAGCCCACCGAGAATCAGCAGCCCTACCGCCTGCCGACAGAGCGAGGAAACGGCCTTCCTTCATCACCCGAGCCTCGAGGAACCGAGTCAGAGTCAAACGACAGATGAACACACATTCTAGCTGCATCCTCATGCGATTCAAGTAAGAGGTTTACATCTGGGCAGAGATTGAATATTATAGTGTGTTATTTTTGTGTATCAAGGTTATTGCTTGTACAGTTTACGGACCGCCGAGTCCACTCATTGCTGCTAATAATACTCAAGGTATTAATGTAATGTACTATTATCATGAATGAGATCTGCTGTGTTGTAGTCCAACCACATTGGACTGTTGTGTATTTCCGCCATCGCGGGTGAGACCGGCAAACTGAACTTATCCATTAAAGAACCAAAGACTGCGGGACGGTTTACGAACGGGCAGATGGTAAACGGGCAGATGCCATTTACAGGCTTCTCTCCGCCCACATTCGTGGCCATATTCTCTGGCCGGAAATCTCGCGTGACGTACTCTCCACGAGAGTCACGTCCGCCATTTTGTGCGCGTTACACCTCACACACACACACACACACACACATTCACACACACCTACCTTCCTCTCATGTGTTATAGGCTTATTTTGGTTACCAGATCTAATCATGTCACTGTTTAGTTTGTAGTTGTAAGTCGGAAATTTATTGACTGCATTGTATTGATTATTAATTGATATTACTGCATAAATAAACTTTGTTATATTTCAAAGAGAAGTGTTTTGGTTTGTTTTGAATACACCTGAGTCAAATGCTGACAGGGGATGTCAGTGCTCGGATTCAAGCCTTCATTGTTTCTTTTCGAAAACTGATATTCTTTGGATGTCGATTTTCCTAAGAGAACAATCTAATATTGAGACTGTTATACTATCTGGTTATTAGTCCCTGATTCCAGGGTGGTGCCCCGGCGATATTAATCCTCATTAATATTCTATTGATTTTTAATAATTGATAATTCTCTTTGATGATTGTTGAATTTGAAGGATCAATAAGCTAGCATTAATTTTAATCAATGTTTCATTGATGTTAATAATGAATGATTATCTTTGATAATTGTTGATTTAAAGGATTAAAAAAAAGCTAACATTGATTCTCATCAATGTTCTATTGATTTTAATAATTTATTATTGTCTTATATAATTATTATAATATTCCTGGATAATTATTAATTATTGCTAATAACCAAACCCGCTCTTGAACGTGGCGCACTACCTCTCAGGTGACATTTCACCCCACGCACCTTGTAGCACTTGCCATAGATGTGGCTGTCTTGTCGGGCACTTCTCACGCACCTTACAGTCTTGCTGATCCCACAAAAGCTCAATGGGGTTAAGATCCATAACACTCCATATACTGTAAGCTGTGTATCTGCTTTGTGAGGACTATGTCTTTGCTAACTCTCTTTCTTCTCATAAATTTTAACCGTTTTCTTCATTTTCCTCTTGTTTTTTATTTTTATTTTATTCTATCACACTATCTGCTTTTTGTCCCTGGCCTCCTCATTTAGTACAAGAAGCGGAGCAGGAGGACGTTAAAGCTGTAGCAGAGGTTCAGGCCCCTCGCTCGGCTAAAAAAACCAAGCAGCCTACCTCCACTCCTCAGACTGGCAGCGCCAAGAAGGAGAAAAAGGGCAAGAACAAAGGTCAGCTGAGCAGCCTGTTAACAGTCAGGCCCAGCATGTGCACGAAAATCTGTGTGTTTGTGTGTGTTCGTGTGAAGGATGTTTGTGTCATCCAGTAATTCAGTTTGTGTTATGATCAGCATTACCTATTCTATATAGGAGAGAAGAGTACAAATGTTCACATGAGTCATTTGGCCATGACAGACTGGAAACAATTTAAAGCAATGCCGATAGGCAGTTTTGTCCTCGGCTCAGGTTATTCAGTATGCGTATATGAATATTTGCATGTATGTATATGTATGTGTTTATTCATTTTCCTTTTTCATTCTTTTCACATGGATTTCTTTACATTTGTCCATCTTTGTTGCCACCAATACTGCTCCTTTGCTTTGCACATTAAAGTTGTGCACCATGGCTTTTATCAGCTGACATGTAAGGGCACAGTGCCATCAGCATTTTTATTTCTTTTTTCCTGACAGTGCTGCTGAATTGTTATTGTTTGGCATTGCCTTAAATATGAAATTTCTCTTATCCCAGTTTTTTTTAAGTAAGCTATATGTAGGTTTGTTTCCCTGAAAAATTTAGGTCTGTGGCTCTGTGGTGCTGTCAAAACATTGCTCTGTTTGTTTCAGACCCAGCAACATTTGCCTAACCAAAGTTATGAGTTTGCAGTCAAACTACCAACTAATGGCAGATTGGAAAAGTATTCAGAAAACCTTTTTTTTTTTTTTTTTTTTTTTAATGATTAAAAAAAAAGTTTAGTGATACAAATGGTGTGAAATTCAAACTTCAGCTTTAAAGGAATATTCCGGGTTGTGGCATAATATTGATTACCACGAAAAATTTATTTTGACTTACAAAAAAATCTAGAGTTCTGGCAAATTAGCTGCAAACTTGCAACTAATTTGCCACTCGTTATTTTCACATGCAAATGAGCTTGTGAATCACCGCAAATGTTTGCCAGAAATTTGCAGCTCATCTCCAGTAGTGGTGAACCTGCAGCAAACCTCTGGCAACAATGGACAATTTGCCGCAAAGCTTAGGGTGACCATATTCTGGTTTTCTAAAAAGAATACACCTTTTTCCCCAAAAAATAATAGGGTTCAAAACAGTGTTACTATGAATGCAAACTTTAATACAGTGAAAAAGACACTCTATTAGCATAACAAATATATATAAATAAATAAAAATTTACAACATACTTTTGAATGTCCATGTACTAAAATAAAATATTTGATGCCATGAGTGTACCTTTATTTACTATTACTATTATTTTGAATGGCCATGGAAAATGAAATAATGTGATAACAATTTTACCTGGTCGCAAAAAGTAGTACGTTAATTTACCTGATGAACTTTCACCTTGCTGACCCTTTATGCTTCAC
Source organism: Myxocyprinus asiaticus (assembly GCF_019703515.2). Taxonomy (NCBI): domain Eukaryota; kingdom Metazoa; phylum Chordata; class Actinopteri; order Cypriniformes; family Catostomidae; genus Myxocyprinus; species Myxocyprinus asiaticus. Next base: position 25,994,902 of record NC_059344.1, read on the forward strand.
AGAGCTAATGTGTGCTTCTAAATCACTTGCACCTATATTAGCAACTGACACATAAGTGCCAGCTTTACATGTCATACATTCTGCTTCCCACGGATTTCGACCTAGACGAAAGCATGGGAATCTTTTGTAAATTTGCACTTTCGTTTGGGCATTGTTTCCACTCAGCTGTCATTTGCTGCTACTGTCTAGCAACTGTTTGATGCCGAACACAACAGCACTTCACGAGTTCGCAGAGAGATTGACAGGCAGAAATTTGGCCAATAGTTGCTGCAAGCCTCTTATAATCGACCAATTGGTGTGCGAGAAGGCGAGACTTACAAAGAGGGGTTAAAGCAATGCAAATGTGTGCGCTCACACAATGAAGTATTAGACCAGATGCACATTATAATGCAACTAAAGCCGAATCCCGGACATTTTCGCAAATTTTAAAATCCCGGCCGGACGCTTTTTTAAGGTCCGAAAAAGAGGACATGTCCGGGAAAAAGAGGAGGTATGGTCACCTTAGCTCATTTACATGTGAAAATTATCAGTGGCGAATTTGCTGCACGTTTGCAGTGAACGCTTGGTTTTTGTAAGTGAATAGTGGGCAATTTTTTTGGTTAAAATACTCACTTTTTCAAATGTATAGCCACAAGACGTAAACAATATGTGTGTAAATGATTTTAGTGTGATAAAATCGCTTACTAACCTATTCTGTGTAAAGTTATAGCCAATTTTACAACTTCGTTGTCAACAAACCCTAAAATGACTGTAAATATGACTATTTATACAACTTTATGGCTCAAATAACACATTAGTTTTAATAGAAGAATTAATGCAAGTGTTTTATAAAATTATAAGCTTCACATTTCTGCATTTAAACCTCCAAACATTGTCCCTATTCACTTCCATTGTAAGTGCCTCACTATAACCTCGATTTTTGCTTTTTTAAAGAAAACAAGCGGAGTCAAAATTAACTTTTGTGGTAATCAACATTATGTCACAAATGCTCTCGACTGAGCTTAACTTGGTTTTGCTCTTTTCCAGATGCATACCCTTTTATGTGAGACATTGCAAGTATAAGCAAAATGAGCTTTTTCCACGAAACAAAACAAATATGAAGTAGGGATGTGCACAATAACCATGTGTAATATCCCATTTGCACAAGGGTCTACGAATGGTTATTCGGTTAACTTGACACAGTGTCTAATAAATGCGGCAGTCCTGTGCTAGACGCTGAAAAAGAAAAAGTGAGATGCAGCGCAATGGTCAAAGAAGAGCGTCCAGCACGAGTTTAGATAGAAAAACTATTGGAAAAACAGTGCAGACTCATGTAAAAACATGTGTGAACAGCCCCTAACTCACCCTATTCTTTTTTTTATTTGCATTGAACAATATAATACACAATAATACACATAATATAAACACAGTAGAAGACAAACAAAGCTTCATAGCTTGAATAATCAGCTTGCCCTATTCTTAAAAAACAGACCCAAACCTGGCCCAAATTCCGACTGTTTGTTGGGTGCCGGTGGGTTTGGATTGGGTTGAAGACCTCTATTGCATGTGTAAAAAAAATAAAAAAAATAAAATAAAATTATAGTGATTTTGGTATTTGAAAAAAGGTGCGTCGAACGGTGAACCGAAAAACAGCTATTTGTGCACATCCCTAATATGAACACTATGAAATCAAAACTCTCACTGGAGTCAAACAGCAGCTACTGCAATTTGCCATCTCTCATGTGGTGTGTTTGCTTAAGCTACTGCACCACAGCTACATAACTCTTTACCATGTCTCTGTATTCTCCATACAGTGTTTTTGAATTTCATTTCCCTAGTGTGTTGAGGATTTTCAATGCTTTTCCCACCGCTGACAGCATGGCACATGGCGTTAATGAACAAGTCCCTTGAGAGAGATCAAACCGCTGCACCATTGCCAATCCTTTCTCAAAGATAAAACCCCCTCTAATACTGCTCAAACGAACAGCTGCTCTCCGCCTGTCAAGAGTAGTGCTGAAAAAACTTAATGAAGCCTTCATCAGTAAAAGGCATATACATTTATGAATTACAGAATGTCAGCTTCTCTGTGACTGTAATGCCCTGGCTGTTAGACACATAAAGCTCAATCAGTCAAGCTGTGGCAGTAGTAGTGATGCGTTTAGGTCAAGGTCAGCACCAGTATGATTCACACAAGGGAGCTTGTGGATTTCTTGATGGGCACACATTTTTATTTGCTTTTCATTAAACACTTTGTCTTTTACTGAAGGAATGAGTTTAGGTGGCATAGCTGACAAGGCTGCAAACTAACCTGCGATTCAACAGAGTAAAGCCAAGAAAATAGTTACTGTTCCAGATTGCTTGGTGTAAGAGGTCAACCCACAGAAGTGCCTTCTTGCTTATTTACTGAAGTTTTGAACTTCCTTCAGGCAAAGACTTGGGCAGTCTCAAGCGACAATTCGTGTGCGCATACACAGCGTGTCTGTGTGAGTGAGAGCCAAGCTTATGTTGTTCTGTGAGTATTATTTCAACATATCTGCACCTTGTTATGTTGTTTTGGGGCTGGTTTTACCCATCTGCTGTAACGGTGGCATTTTTCTGTTTGTTTCATAAGACAATAAACGAAACACAACAAAAATATGTATGTATGTTACATGGGGGCTATCGTTTTGCTTATTACTTCATGAAACATAAACGGAATATAGGAAATAGCACATCGTTACTTACATCGCAGCATTGTGATTAAAACAAGTCCAAGCATAACCTAAAGCAGCACATTTAATAAGTTACAGTTGAAGTCAGAATTTACATACCCTTAGGTTGAAGTCATTAAAACTCATTTTTTAACCACTCCACAGATTTCATATTAGAAAACTATAGTTTTGGTTGTTTAGGACATCTATTTTGTGTAATTTTTCCAACAATTGTTTACAGACAGATTGTTTCACTTTTAAATGACTATATCACAATTCCAGTGGGTCAGAAGTTTACATACACTAAGTTAACTGTGCCTTTAAACAGCTTGGAAAATTCCAGAAAATGATGTCAAGCCTTTAGACAATTAGCCAATTACGAAGAACCCGCGGGGTTCTCTGTGCACCGAGTGGACAGAGCGAAAGACCTCTCAAGTAAAAGCAGAGGTGGTGGTGTATGTTTTATGATCAACAAATCCTGGTGTGATCAGAGGAACGTACATTCTATCAAGTCTTTCTGCTCTCCTGATCTGGAATTTCTCATGCTTCTGTGTCGACCATTCTGGCTACCGAGGGAATTCACAGCGGTCATTATCACTGCTGTGTACATCCCGCCACAAGCCGACACAGACCGGTCACTCAAGGATCTGTATGGGATTATAAGTGAGCAGGAAACCGCGCACCCTGAGGCCACGTTCATTGTGACCGGGGACTTTAATAAAGCCAGTTTAAAATCAGTCTCGCCAAAATACCACTAGCACATTAGTTTCAACACACGAGGGCACCGGGTTTTGGACCATTGCTACTCTCCCTTCCGGGATGGCTACAAATCCCTCCCCCGCCCACCATTTGGCAAATCGGACCACTCTTCCATTCTGCTTCTGCCCGCTTACAGGCAGAAACTGAAACAGGAAGCACCCACCCTCAGAACGATCCAGTGCTGGTCGGACCAATCAGATTCTACGCTACAAGACTGTTTTGATCACATGGACTGGGAGATGTTCCGGTCTGCCTCTGATGACGACATCGAGCTTTACGCTGATAACGTAATGTGTTTCATCAAAAAGTGCGTGGAGGATGTGGTTCCGACCAGAACAATACGGATCTATCCGAATCAGATACCATGGATAAATAACGATGTTCGCGTGGCACTTAATGTGCGGACCTCCGCTTTTAATTCCTGGAACGCGGAGGAGCATAAACAAGCCAGTTATGCCCTCTGAAAAACTATCAGAACCGCAAAACGCCAGTACAGGAGCAAGACTGAAGGACAGTTTAACACCACCAACTCTAGAAGCATGTGGCAGGGAATTAACATCATCACGGACTTTAAAGGGAATAAAAACGCCGCCATGAACACCGCTGCCTCTCTCCCGGATGAGCTAAATATTTTTATGCTCGTTTCGAGGGAAATAACACCGCCCTCGCGGAGAGAGCTCTCGCGGCTGAAGCTACAGAGGTTAGTTCACTCTCCGTCTCTGTAGCGGATGTAACCCGATCCTTCCGACGGGTGAATATCCGCAAAGCCGTGGGCCCAGACGGCATTCCGGGCTGCGTCATCAGAGCATGCGCAAACCGGCTGGCTGGTGTTTTTACGGACATTTTCAACCTTTCCCTCTCTTTGTCTGTAGTCCCCACATGCTTTAAAACATCCACCATTGTGCCTGTTCCAAAGCAATCAAAAATATCTTGCTTAAATGACTGGCGTCCTGTTGCTCTGACTCCCATCATCAGCAAATGCTTTGAGAGACTAATCAGAGATTACATCTGCTCTGTGCTGCCTCTCTCTCTTTACCTGTTGCAGTTTGCTTACCGCAACAACCGCTCCACTGATGATGCCATTGCATCCACAATACACACTGCTCTCTCCCACCTGGAAAAAAAAGAACACTTATGTGAGAATGCTGTTTGTAGACTACAGCTCAGCATTCAACACCATACTGCCCTCCAAGCTAGATGAGAAACTCAGGGCTCTGGGCTTAAACAGCTCGCTGTGCAGCTGGATCCTGGACTTCCTGTCAAGCAGACGCCAGGTGGTTAGAATAGGCAGCAACATCTCCTCATCACTGACCCTCAACACTGGAGCCCCACAGGGCTGTGTTCTCATCCCACTACTGTATTCCTTGTACACACATGACTGTGTGGCAACACATAGCTCCAATGCCATCATTAAGTTTGCTGATGACACGACGGTGGTAGGTCTGATCACTGACAATGATGAAACAGCCTACAGAGAGGAGGTGCACACTCTGACACACTGGTGTCAGGAGCACAACCTCTCCCTCAACGTCAGTAAGACAAAGGAGCTTGTGGTGGACTTCAGAAGAAAAGACAGAGAACATAGTCCCATCACCATCAATGGAGCACCAGTGGAGAGAGTCAGCAGCTTCAAGTTCCTGGGTGTCCACATCACTGAGGAACTCACATGGGCCATCCACACTGAAGTCGTTGTGAAGAAGGCTCATCAGCACCTCTTCTTCCTGAGGCGGCTGAGGAAGTTTGGAATGAACCGCCACATCCTCACACGGTTCTACACCTGCACTGTAGAGAGCATCCTGACTGGCTGCATCTCCGCCTGGTACGGCAATAGCACCGCCCACAACCGCAAAGCAATGCAAAGGGTGGTGCGAACTGCCAGACACATCATTGGAGGTGAGCTTCCCTCCCTCCAGGAAATATATACAAGGCGGTGTGTGAAAAAAGCTCGGAGGATCATCAGAGACTCCAGCCACCCGAGCCATGGGCTGTTCTCACTGCTACCATCAGGCAGGCGATATCGCAGCATCAGGACCCGCACCAGCCGACTCCATGACAGCTTCTTCCCCCAAGCAATCAGATTTCTGAACTCTTGATCTCCCACGATCAAAATACATCAGCACTGCACTTTATTACCCTTACTCTTATATCTCACACCAGACTGTCATAAATTATAGTATTATTATATTATATTCTCTCTTAACAACTGACTATCAACCGACAGCCTGAATGTCAATACAGTACAATACTGTACATTCTATATATACTACTATATATACTTTTTTATATATTTTTATTTTTTATTTTTATTGAATAATGTGTATCTATATAGTGTGTATTGTATACTGTACAGTGTATGTTATTATTTGTATATTGTTGAGTGTAATTATGTGTATAACAGATGATTAAATTGTGTTGTGTTAATTTGATGTTATTGTAAATTGGTATATGTCTCATCACTGTCACGACTGCTATATTGATCGGAACTGCACCCAAGAATTTCACACACCAATGCATTTGTGTATATGGTTGTGTGACAATAAAGTGATTTGATTTGATTTGACCCACTGGGAATGTGATGAAAGAAATCAAATCTGAAAATTATTCTGACATTTCACATTCTTAAAATAAAGTAGTGATCCTAACTGACCTAAGACAGGGAATGTTTTCTACTGTTAAATGTTAGGAATTGTGAAAAACTGAGTTTAAATGTAGGCTACGGTGTATGTAAACTTCTGACTTCAACTGTATACAGTGGAACTGTCACAGATGAGCGCTGTAGCAAGCGTCTGTGAATGAGACGTGCATAAGCACAAGCACGCACATTCATAACACACACAAACCACTGCTGCACACGCAGTCTGGCTGCAGGGGTTGTGTCGAAGTCTGTTCCCCCTATGTTTCCCCTTTGTCGAAGTCTGTTCCCCCTGTGTTTCCCCTTTGTCGAAGTCTGTCCCCCCTGTGTTTAATGTTTAACGGCGCTACGGGGAACACTAACCGGGGAAACATAGGGGGAACAGACATAACACCGGCACTAATAAGGATGTCTTTTTAAAATGTCTAATTTATATTTTAAAACATTAATGGTTAGGTTCAGGCAAAAGTTTTATGTTAAGGAGGTATGTTTAAAACTTCCATCTAAAATTCACCTTAAAACCTTGTCTGAATACGACAATTTTACTTGCTTTTGGTGCCCCCAGCTGGACATTTCACTGGAAAACTTCAGCCAGATATGTTATACAGCACTTAAATTTTGAATTGCGAACATGTTGTCATATTCACGTAAATTTCATGAGATCAGGCTGTTTTTTTTTCCATTGACCATCCAACAGATGTGTGACTCATAAATGATGGTATCAAATGAAACTAATGCTTTGAAAGAATAAGCTGATACAAGCAGCTTGTTCATGCCATGAAAACCCTACAGGGTGAACCATGTGTCCTGACTGTTTCTTCTCTCCACACATTGATAGATTGATCAATATTCTCTGTACCATATTTGTTCTCCCTCTGGCTCTTCTGAAAATGACTCATCTTGTTAAGGCCACTCTTGGAAGCAGCCCCAGCAAAGCTCACTTTAACTACAATAACAGTCATAGTCTAAATGCAATACTGATTATTATGCAATCACGGCCACTAATGCCTCTCACCCTTCTATTCAGAGATATTTCTCTGACACTGTGCTTCAGAGGAGACTCGGGAGGGGGGAGAGTGATGTTACTATGGGTCTCTGCAGCTATAATGACTTGTTTGGGCCTGGATGGATGAATGGATAGGAGATGTAATCTAGGGAGTTGCATGTTCCAGTGCTTGGCTGGGACACAAAGGACAGCATGTTCTCCCCCAGTGATGGTGACTTATTGGATGAAATAATACCCAGGCTGACATTAGAGCATTTATAAATAGATGAGAAGCAAACTACTGAAATCCCAGGGGCACTTAAAAGCATCACATGCAAAGTTCACCAAGAGTGTTATATACTTTGTTAAGCTATGTGTTATCACAAGGTTCAGAGCACAATTCTGGATCCATTCTTCATGCATTCAATATTTAAATGTCTGTTTCCATACTTTCATGATGTCTTCTCATAACACCATTATTTTCTGACACCAAAGTGGACATAGAGGTTGATATACTGGAGTTAATGGTGTCACTGTGTTGTGGTGGTACCATAGGGATTGATGGGCCCGCTGCCTACCAGGATGAGGGTCAGGAGCTGGGCAACCAGATTCAGATCCTGACAGTGGGCCACTCACCTGCCCAGGAGAGCGAGGCAGAGGGCCAGGGTGAGGCAGTGGGCAGCACACAGTCACAGGGCAAACAGGACCTACGGGTCACCATGCTGAAGAAAGGTACAACAGTAATGATCCTCAGAGTAAATTGAGTGGAGAGAGAGACAGATGGAGAGGCTTCTACGATCAAGATTAATTCATGCAGATTTGCAGGTTGTCTCTGCAGATACCATGTTTACCCTAACTTGAGTATAACTGTTCACCTAACATGAAATAACATCATGTTCCTGTAATATCATCAGCTGGCAACTAACACTATGAAATTTACCTACTCGCTGTTGAAATAAGATTCAATGTCTGCCTCTCTCTCCTCCCTCTGTGACATATTTGGATCAGCTCATGTATTTACTGTCTGCATGATTTGTTAGAACACCTCCGGGATGTGTCGATCTAGACTGTGGACAATACCTTTGTCCTTTACATTGCTTTTCTGCTAATATGCTGAACAAATAAGGAGCTGTTCAGACCAAGCGTTGAGTCGCGTTCAAACAGTTGAAGTTCTTGTAACTTGACTCAGAGTCTAAAAAAACATGCCGCTCCTGCCTGAGACAAGGCACAATGGTCAAAGATGTCCATCTAGTGCATGCTTACATAGAAAAACTAATGAAATACAGTGCAGAAGGATGTAAAAATGCATTCGGTGTGAACTGCCCCTAAGAGTGAGGAGCTTTTTTTTTTTTTTTTTAAATGTTCTACATTTGTTGATTCGGCTGAATATAACACCATATGCTCTTTAGGCATCGTAGTGCAGTTATTTGCAGTGTTGTTTGCACTGCATAATGCCTCATGTTTGCTTTATGCCTTCTGCTGTTCTCTCCTTGTGTTCAGCTATTAACACGCTATTTAATTAGCACCTCAATATGTTTTCTTGTTCAAAGGCATCTCGAGTAGCATGAACTTCGATGAGGAGGAGGATGAAGATGATTTGGTCAGCTCAAGCTCATCTCAGCTTAATAGCAACACTAGACCTGGCTCTGCCACCAGCAAAAAGTCCAGCAAGGTAGACAGCAATCTACTGTGCTCAATTTCTCTTCTGATTTAGAGGCTGTGGTTCACTTTTCATTTTCTCACACTGTGACGAATAGATACAGTCGGCAAGGAGGCTCAAAAACCTTTAATAAAGCACAACAGTCTGATTTTGGATGTAAAAATCCCATAATTTTTTCCCATAGGGGAATTTACTTATTTTTAATGATGACTTATATTAAATAAAACCTTTATAGACAGACCTACCATGAGCTCTGATGTTGTATGAGAGTATGCGTATGTTGATGGTATATGCTTTTTTTATGCTATTAGTCGGCGTTATTTCAACTTAAAATAAAATCATGTTTAACAGCAGAATTTCTGGTGAAGACCAACACTACCCATGATCCTGAAGGGAAACAAACCACCAATCAAAGAATCCTGGCAAACAAACTGCAGCAGATAAGCTCTATAGTGACCACCCACTCCCATGATGCACAATGAATGACGCAATAGACTTTTCTAATGGAACAGGATGACACATTCCTGCCTTATTCGGCAGCATAAATATAGCAAACATTTTAATATTTTCAATTAAAAATTTTAATTGCTAGGTTCTACTTTTGTAAGGGTGCTAGGTGCAGCGCAACACACAATAACCATGCGCAACATTGAGGGAGCACTAATTATAAGCCCAATTGTCATGCAAGCGAAAAGTGCAAGTGGGCATGGGTGGGAGTGTTGCGCTATCTGTGGGTGTATGCTTGCTAACTGTGAGTGTACTGTACATTAACGAAGTGGCGCAAAGCACAGTTTGCTATTTTCCTGAGAAATAGGTCATTGTGGTAAGATGTTTCAGAAGCACCTCTATTCTAAACTCTAAACTCAGTTCCTGCATTTCGAGATTCTACCAGCAGGTGGTAATATAGTTCATCCAAACTCTGAAAATAGATTTGAACATCAAATTATGTCCCTGACTGTCACTGTTGTAGCTGCTTTATGAAATAAAAATGTATGAGATTTTAAGTTCATGGTATATATTTTAATTATTATAATTATAATTCTGTTTATATTTACAATTGTATTACAGTTGTATTTGTATTAATATTTTTTCACCAGTTGTCATAGAGTCATTTTTAAGTCACTGCAAAAGAGGCTGATGGAAGAAGTTGGAGAGGGTAAAATATTTGGATTTTACGGGAGGTGGTTATATAGGTGTGACAGATCACTTATATTCTTCTGAAGGAGGAAGCGAGAGCTGGTGAAACAATATAACATAAGTTTTATTCACACTTCTTTTTATAACTCAAAGTTCACACGTGGTTTGCATTTCAGCAGTAACACATGCACACAGGTCCGGTTTGCTTTTCAGCAGTGAGACACACACAGCTTCATGCATCTCTCTCTCTCTTCTCTGGCAGTTTGGATTGCCCTTTTATCCCTCTCCAGCTCTCACTGCAACACAAAATATCCTTACCGTTCTTCCTCTCCCGGCCTCGCTTTCCATAGATGTTGTTTGGCCACGCCCCCATCACCACATACCCCCATCGCCCGAGTCAGTCTGGGGAGCCATCCAGCCTGTCACTTAATCCGCAACAGCCATCTGCGCCCCGGCCTTTGGACCACCTCGAACTTAAAAGTCTGGAGAGCTAGATACCAACGGGTGATCTGCACGATGGAGCCACTGGAGCATGGCGTGGTCCGAACAGAGGGTGAAAGCGTGCCCTAACAGATAGTACTGGAGGGTGAGGACCGCCCACTTGATGGCCAAACATTTCTTCTCTGTTGTGCTGTACTTAGTCTTCCTCAGCGAGAGCTTACGACTAATGTATAGCATGGGGCACTCCTCCCCCACCACCATCTGGGACAGTACCACTCCCACCCCCCTGTCCATCTGCAAGATAAAAGGGAGAGAGAAATCAGCAGAGTGCAATAACGGCCACCCACAAAGTGCAGCTTTCACCCGCGTGAACGCCTGCTGACATGGCTCCGTCCACTGGACCGGATCTGGTGCCCCCTTTTTAGTCAGATCAGTCAGCAGGCTGGTGACGGTCGAATAATTAGGCACAATCCTATGATAATAGCCAGCCAGCCCCAGGAATTTTCACCTCCTTTTTGGTCTTAGGTCTCGGGCAGGCTTCAATCGCTGTGGTTTTATCAATTTGGGGCCACACCTGCCCATGACCCAAGTGGAAGCCCAAATACCGTACTTCCACCCGCCCAATTGCGCAATTCTTTGGGTTTACCGTGAGTTCCGCTCGTCTCAACGACCTCAGGACAGCCCTCAGATGCTGCAGGTGCTGCTGCCAATCATTACTGTAAATAATTATATCATCCAGATAGGCAGCAGTGTATGCAGTGTGCGGTCTAAGTATTTGGTCCATGAGCAGCTGAAATGTAGCCGGGGCCCCAAACAAACCGAACGGAAGCACCATGAATTGGTGTAATCCGAACGATGTGGAAAATGCCGTCTTTTCACCAGACATGGGAGTTCAGGATCTGCCAATATCCCTTTGTTAAATCCAGTGTAGAATAAAAGTGAGCCGTGCCTAACCGATCGAGCAACGACTTTTCTATAATCCACAAAGAACCGGACTGAACAGTCACTCTTCGGAACCAAAACCACTGGGCTGGTCCAGTCACTGTGTGGTTCTTCTATTACCCCCATATCTAGCATGGCCTTTAATTCTTCCCAAACAATCTCTTTTTTGTGCTCTGGTAATCGGTAGGGGCAACTGCGTACCACTACCCCTGGGGTCGTTTCGATATGGTACTCTATGAGATTCATGACTGGGAAGAGGCAAGAACATGTCAGAGAATTCTCCTTGCTACCTAGCAACCTCCATGACTTGTGACGGTGAGAGGTGGACTCGATCGGTGGCTTTTAAGTACACCTCCGGTCCGAGCTCCTCCCTCTCCGGAACCACCATCACCAAAGTTACGGGGACCGCCCCTCTCCATGGTTTTAGGAGATTGAGGTGGTAAATCTGACGTGCTCTGCCTCTGTCTGTTCGTTTAACCTCATAATCGATTTCCCCGACTCGCTGTGTGACCTCAAAGTGACCACTTGGTGAGTAATTTAGGGCTCGATGTGGGGAGAAATACAAGAACTTTATCTCCCAGTGTAAATTCCCATAGCAGAGTACCCCTATTATATAGCCAGCTTTGACGTTCTTGAGCCTGGAGCAAATTCTCCTGTGTTAATTGCCCCAGTGTGTGGAGTTTTGCTCTCAGGTCAAGAAAGTATAACATTTTGTTTTTGCTGTTTGAAGGTCCCTTCTCCCAATTTTCCCTTAGGACATCGAGCACGCCGTGCAGTCAACGCCCGTACATTAATTCAAATGGGGAGAAACCCATGGAGGCTTGAGGGATAATAAATTCGTACTGCAAATAATAGGGGCTCAAGCCACTTTTCCCAATTTAAAGCATCTTCGTGTACAAACTTACGTATTATATTCTTTAGTGTCTTATTAAATAGTTCGACCAAGCCATCTGTTTGGGGGTGGTACAATTGGGTTATATCCTCCTTTGTCTGAGCGTCCTGTATCACTCGATACAACCGATCCTTAATAATCTAAAAATATGACAGGGCCTGGGTAGCTTAGCAAGTAAAGACACTGACTACCACACCTGGAGTTACAAGTTCGAATCCAGGGCGTGCTGAGTGACTCCAGTCAGGCTTCCTAAGCAACCAATTGGCCTGGTTGCTAGGGTGGGTAGAGTCACGTTGGGTTAACCTCGTAGGGTCTCATCGTAGGTTGCCCTGGCTCCACCTCCCCAGCCAGCAAATCGCAAACCACACACCGAGGCACTTTGTTACAGGACCCATCCACACAAATTCCCCTCAATAAAGTAGTAAATGGCGGCCAATTCGTCCCCAAGATTAGTGGATGGGTGAGGCAGGGACTAACCGCAGCCTCAACACTATGCTTTTGTCCCTGAAATTGATTGATGACCATCACTACAGGGTAACTTTGAACATCCTTATGCACACACCTTACCTTCACCCACCAGCTTGTATCCAAAGCTTCAGATTGAACCAAGATTTGGTAAATGGAGGTTTGATTACAATCTGAATCCACCAAGGCTTTTTAAGTACCCCCCTTAATACTCACAGGTATCCAGTATGCTCCTGCTTGATTAGGGGCGGCTTGTGGCCTGTCGGGATCCAGACCAATGTCTCCACCTCCATTGCTGGGCATCGGTCCTGGAAATGCCCAGATTCTCCATAGCTCCAGCAGACTGGCCCAGACTTCACTGCCACACCCGCAGCAGCGGATTCACCAGCCTGTGGGGGAGAGCAGAGAGATTTAGGGAAAACCAGTGGGTTGAGTGGCCCACAAGACCAGGGAACCAGTTTTGGGGTCGGAATTCCCTGTTTCCGGGGAATAGGAACAAGACGGGGGAAAGGCGAGGGGGAGGGAAGAGAGAGAGAGAGAGAGAGAGAGAGAGAGAGAGAGAGAGAGGGCTTGCCAGCCCCTTAATATGCTGCCAAGTGGTTCTCAGCCAGCTGGATGGCCTCATCCAGTGACGCCGGGTGGTGGCACTGGACCCATTCTGTCGTCCCTTTCGGCAGTCGAGAGATTAATTGCTCCAGCACCACCAGATCGATCACTGCCACGACGTTGTTTCCTGTTGCCAGCAGCCACCGCCGGCAGGAGTCACGGAGCCGTTATACAAATGCAAACAGCCGGACGAGCTCGTCCAGCGTCAATGCTGGCGATGCTGTTCTGGGCTGCGGCCAACCCTCTGCAAGATGGCTCGTCGCAAGTTCTCATACTCCAGGAGGTCTGTCCAGAAGCTGTTGGGCCGCGAGTTGAGCCTCCGCGGTCAACAGCAGCAAAAGTCGGACAGCCCACTGGTGGTTGGGCCATCCCCAGGATTCGGCCGTTTGCTCAAACAACTCGATAAAGGCCTCCGGGTCATCTTGCGGGCCCACCTTGATGAGTGTGACATGGGAGATGGCCGAAGCTGTGGCCGGGGTCGCGGCTGAAGTTTCCTCCTGGGGTACTAAGCTCCATAACACTTGCCGGTACTCAGCAGGTGGGGCCTGAAGGAGCACCTGGAACCGCTGTTCTTGCTCTGCGCGCAGATCCAGGAGGGTCTGGTGCTGGGTTTGGTGGATATCAGCGAGTATCTTGATCACCTCAGCCAGCGGTGAGGATTCCATAATGGCATATCCTCCTCTAAATTCCCGGGTTTCAGCACCACTGTAACAGATCTCTAAACAATATAACACAAGTTTTATTCACAGTTTTTTTTTTATAACTCAAAGTTCACATGCGGTTTGCTTTTCAGCAGTAACACAAACACACAGGTCTGGTTTGCTTTTCAGCAGTGACACACACACACAGCTTCGTGCGACTCTCTCTCTCTGCCGGCGGTTTGGATTGTCCTTTTATCCCTCTCCAGCTCTCACTGCAACACAAAACAGCTGTTAGAGGTGATTTCCCACAGGTGTCAATCCTTACCGTTCTTCCTCTTCCGGCCTCGCTCTCCATAGACGTCACTCGTCCACACCCCATCACCACAATAGTATTTTTAACCACATTGTTATTATTATTATTATATTTTTCATTTCGCTTGGTGTAATTTGAATTTTGAATATTTAAAGCGGTAGAAATGAAGCGCATGCAAAAATCCACAGCCTAACCAGAAAAGCCGAAATAATCACTGTTTATACTAGCCATGATTTGTGTGTCACTTGATCAATATGATAAATAATCCTTACATTCTCTATAAACTAACGGAGCCTACATCCAAATCCTGACGAGAACCAAATTTTCCATGCGTTTAAAAGGAGCGAGTCACTGTCATTTAATGAATGTCTGGCAAATTTAAGGTTCTAATTCATTGCATACAGTCCATTTACACTACCAACTTCTTATGAATGTGCTGTCTTTGTTTATATCCTTGGTGCTTGAGAGAGAATGGACTAATAATAGAACAGATGGTGAAATAACTGGAGAAAAACCTTAAATTGCACATTAGCACTTTGCGCGCACAATTTTGCCAAACCCACTTGCGCCTAGACTTAGTGCGTGCCTGCACAAAAATATCAAAACTTAATGGCCATGCACATTGACTTTGCGCATATTAATTATCGCATAGCGCTGCAATTAGTGCAACGGTTCTGTAGGGGTCTGTATTTTCTTTATTTATTTTTTTGTGCTTCATTTGTAGGGCAAAAAAACCACACACAAACTAACAATCAAACTAAATTAAAATTGTAAATAATAATAATAATAATAATAATAATAATAAACCAGCTAAAAATCAAGATGTAGGCCAACAACTGACATAATATTTCTAACTTGGGTAAAAAAAAGCACCACTGAACTCGCACTGGGACAATAATGTATTTATTTATTTATTTTTAAATTAAATGCCAAAAGTCATCATTGTCATTGCTCTTTCAATATTGTATTATTCAAGGGGGGGCATTGGATTTAAAAAGGTTGAGGACCACTGCTGTAAATAGCTCAACTGGATATTTTGTTTCATTTCCCCCATAGAATTGAAAGGGTAACTATGTCAACTGTGATTTGTTTTCCTCCACGTTAAACCACACCCTCAGTATATGATGTGCTGCACACTGTGTCTATTATATGCTTGTCGTTTGCATAGTGCAGCTATAGGTCATCCTTGTCCATTCCTGACTATTTTGAGAGACTTAAATTGACAGTGGACTGCCATTTTAAGCTGTTAGCTCAAAATGTGAACAACTCAGTGGCCAGATGTGTTTCACATTCAGTGCTGTCACAAGCAGATAATATATTGTCCTGCTAGGATGTATTCTCTTGTGTCTGTCACAAAGTACAAAGCCCACAATGCTGGAAATGGAGGGTCACAGTCCTGTTGTTTCCTATGGCAACAGTGAAATGATTACTTTCTTAAAATAACTTGGTGATGGAAACTGTGCCTTTTTGAAGCCCCTGCTCTAGCCAAAAGCCCCTTTCACACATACAGCCTTTTCCAGAAAATTTACTGCATTTTTCAAGTTTGAGGTCATGTGTGAACATAACCTTTTTGAAAATACTGGTCAGTTTTGCTCTGGCAATTTCTCTTAATGAGAAGTTGTATCATTGCCTATAAATTTCCATACTGGTGGTATGTGTTAACAGCACATGTAGTACATTTACCAGTAAAGGCAACCCAACGATTTTCCTGTAATTTACCTGGTTGCATGTGTGAATGGGGCTAATGGCTCATTGGTGATCTTTCTGACTTGTATAGTCTTCTGTTGAAAATAAATATTGTTTATTTGTGTATGATGTGTATTATAGTTATAATTTTCATGGATCTTTTTGTGGAAAGTCCTGTGTACATACATTGTTAGCAGATAAGTCAGATGGGGAGAGGGTAACAGCAACAAGAGTTTGCTACAGTCAGTGTAACATGCTATAATTTATCTAAAATTATTTTACACAACATTTTTGTTCATTATGCCATCATATTAATTGAGAGACTCATGGAATACTTTTACTTTTAAAAATGTTTTTGTCACACTGCTGTAAAAAATAAATACAAATAAATAATAATATAATAATAATAATAATTATATATATATATATATATATATATATATATATATATATATATATATATATATATATATATATGGTTAAGAAGGTTTTACTCTTAAAGAAATGAATTTCATTTTGAAACATATGTATAAAATCATGACCACTTACATGAGACTAGTCATATCAGTAATCTTAAATAAAAGCCGTTTTATTCTACATGGGGCAGAGGCGCACACATGGGGGCTGCCATTTTAGAATCACATGACCAGCTGAATACTACTCGCTTAATCTCAGAAACCTTATTGTTTTTGGACACTTTCACTCTTGGATGAAAGTAATCATGGCTGATTGTGAATAGTGGATTTGTACAATGGCATCTGCAACTGAAAACTATTGATTTTGAATGATGCTGCATCCACACCATAAGGTGTCACAGTAAGTCCAAGATGGCATGAACAAAAGATTACTGAGTGCACCTTTAAACATTTTGGGAAAACTTGCACAAAACCTAAAATACTGAAAGCAGCTTTGAGATTTCAGTCAGGACCACTCTGTTTGATTAGAATTTGTTTTGTATAAGCTTTTGATAATAGTGTTTGGCAGGAAGGCTCCACTCTGAAGGGATCAGCTTCTATGCTGAACACATGTAGCCTATAACAATTAACCAGATAATTTACAAGCAAATTGACAACTGATTGATGACAGATCCAATATATGGTAATAATTCAGTACAAATAGTGATACAGTACAATGGTTGAGTTCAGAATAAGGAATCGGGAAGATGAAGATAACAGTATATTGTGCTGAAAGATGAGGTAATCTCATGAGGTAATGCATGCAGAAAGGCTCAGATTGGCTTGGGCATGATGGGGAGCTGGGGATGGGGATGGGGGTGGGGGTGGGTGAGTGAACGTCTGTGCGACAGACTACAGCAGGTGTGTGTTCTGAATGGTGAGTTTATATGTACTGCCTAATTGGTAGGAGGTGGAGTTCATAGATCAGCTAAGTGTCAGCTGATGAGCTGGTTGGCACTATGTGGTCTGCCTGAACTACACTTAAGCTCCATTTCAGTAAACTAGACTCAAGTCTTTTTTTGGCTCGTATCTTTGTGGTTGTGAACTGGCTTATCTGCGTCAATTGGGCTTGACCCTGCTGACGTCAGTGGGCTGCTTTGTTGCTCTTTAACATTTAACTTTTAATCCCAGCTGCTTACATTCCAGACAGTGAACTTTTCCCTCATTTATTTATTTTAATTCATTATCATTTGGCCTGGACTCTAGCTAAGACTGGGCCATGACTGTGTTTTCATAAAAATATATATAATAGAAAAATATACAGTATAATATATGTATAAAATATATAAATATATACAGATGTATGTTTCTTTCAGTATGTAAATTTGAAAATGACTTGATCCTAATCAATGTTACAGGAGGCGACATCAGCATCCACCCCATTGGCCAACGAGCCGTCCATCGATGTGGACGATCTGGAGGAGTTTACTCTCAGACCTGCCCCCCAAGGGGTGACTGTGAAGTGCAGGATCACTCGGGATAAGAAGGGTATGGACAGGGGCATGTACCCCACCTACTACCTCCATATGGAGAGGGAGGATGGCAAAAAGGTAAGGCACACCAAAAGTCTATTCCCAGTTTTTCGAAAGAGTTTTGGGTTATTTTGAATCCTCGTTGTCCTCCTGCAATCCAGTCAGTGACACTCCATTTCTCCAAATTGCTAAAGGATTTAATATGATTTATTTTTATGGAAGGGGCTAAATTTAGCCACATGCCAATGCTTATAATATTGTTCTACTGGGCAAATGTTGTTTTAAAAATGTCATGACTAAATCACAAACTATATGAGATGTAAGAACAGTGTGTTCCAGCTTTTATTTACCAGATGAAATAACATACAGTATACAGTAACATACAGCAGCCAATTTATCATTCCCAGCACTGCCTCAGAGGGTAAAGATAAAAGCCAAATATAAAATATATTCTTTTTTTTTTTTTTTTCTGAAATGAAATCAGATTCTCAGAAACGAAATATTGTTCTTTTGTTGTCAGGTTGTTTGTTTATGCAAGGTCTCCAATCTTTGATTTGGATCTCTTTTGATGTCAGTAACGCACATGCCCAAGTTAATTCAGTTGTATACTGTAGGTGTTCCTTTTAGCTGGGAGGAAGAGAAAGAAGAGCAAAACATCCAATTATCTCATCTCCATCGACCCCACTGACCTGTCTCGAGGTGGCGAGAGCTTCATTGGCAAACTAAGGTATATTTAAAGATGATTCATCATGTCATGATTCATAAGGTAGTGTAACCTAATTCTATACTAGTTGAGACAAGAGACGTGTATCTCTCTAAACGTTTTAGTGAGATCTTTAATGATTTTGTGCAGGCACGTGTGCGCTGCTCACGCAACTGCATTAGCCTATTTAAAACAGTAATTGGGTTCATTACTGGTGTCCGAGCACTGGAGTGTCTTTATTTGTATGAGGAGTGAGCACCTGTGTGTCTGTTGACATTAGAGTGTAGTTAAAGCACAGCACATGTGAAAACGTATATCTGCAGTGCAGATAAACACAGTATTCACCTTAGACATGGAGTAAGGGTATGTGTAAGTGTGTGTCTGAGTACATGCCTTCATTCTGTTACTACTGAGAAAAGATAACATCTTAACAATAGAGACAGCAAAAGTGGGGAGTTACAATCAATGTTCAAAATAATAATAATAATAATAATAATAATAATAATAATAAAAGAATACATGGAGTGATGTTGATATTTGAGATAATATACTTAATCCATTATTTGTCATAACTGATTTGAAGTAACTAAAATCATTTTAAAAATATCTAATTATTATTATAGTTATATTAGAAGTTGCACAGTAGTATTAATATTATCATTTTGAATCATATTGTAAAACTCAAATAGAATGTAGTCAGATGTGAATTGACACAATTAATGTTGTTTTCACCACCCCTCCCCCAATTACTGTAATGCATCCAGACATTTGACTTGAGTCTGTATGTAATTGTCATGATTCTCAATGATGATTTTCATAAAATTCTGATTACTGTAATACAATTTTTTTTTTTTTTTTATACTTTGTAACAGTAATGTTTTTAAATTAAATCAGCATATTTTCTATTATTAAAATCAGGCAGTACAGTGATGTATGGATACTTTACAATTTAAATAGTAAATTCACTGAGTGGCAATGACTGGGCTCATAGTTTTTTCCATTAAAGAGAATGAGATTTTACTGTATATTTTTAATGTGTATTTACTGTGCGCTATAGTAATGAGAATTATTGGGGGAAATATGCTTGATTGTCATGGAAATAATGTCACAATGCAAAAAAGTCTAAATGGTACAAGAACAAACTTTTACTTTATGCTAAATATATAATATAATAAATAATCTATTCATCTTTATTTATTTATTTATAAATATGACCCAGGCATGTTCTTGACATCCTTTGTGAAATGAACTCCTTCACTGTTTTGTGACTGGGATGTGCTCTAAAAATGTCTTTTAAGAATCACCATTTTAAGAATTGCTTCATTTTACCCCACAGATCAAACCTCATGGGCACCAAGTTTACAGTATACGACAGTGGTGTGAACCCAGTCAAAACCACCTCCAGCCTAGAAGCCGACAACTTACGGCAGGAGCTTGCAGCTATCTGCTATGTGAGTTTATGTGAATGGTCTTCATCAGTGGCCAGCACAGAGCCAGCACCCAGCCTTATGGGCACTAGATCTCTCTGTCAGTCAGTACAGGCACAAGAAGACCATGAACCAAGCCTGGCTTCTGGTGGTTACTTATGGTATAGCAATACCTCTAGTGGAGGGAAAACAGGAAGAGCTCTTATCTATAGACAAATGGTTTCTAAGAATTTCTCATCTGTCAAAAGATTTGTGAGTCACATGTATATGCAATCATAGAGGCAAAGGGCCAATTCAAATGTGAATGATTCTGTTTGTTCTTCTGTTCGGCAGGAAACTAATGTTCTAGGCTTCAAGGGACCTCGAAAGATGAGTGTTATTATTCCAGGAATGAACATGGACCACGAAAGGGTCTCCATCAGGCCTCGAAATGTAAGTGCATGGCTTTTTAGAAACCTACAAGTTGGCTGTTGTCATGTAGGCCTGTGTAAGTGGACTGTGTGTATATGAATCCTTTCATGGTCTTGAATCTTGAGGGACACAGATATTTTGAGAGACAGTGAGTGAGTGTGCCAAATGTGATAGCAACCTGACAGCATTCCTTGAAGGCTGCTGACCTTAAGGGCAAATGTTCCTACTGTATCTTTTAGATGTTATTTCCATGGGAGACACAAAATGTAGATTCAAAATAAAAGCAATATTTTGAAGGGAAACATGACATTTTATTATTTGAGTCCTAATGTGTTGGAAAATAGCAATAGATTAATTTGCGGGGTTATTTTCTATGTTCCTGACCTTTTTAAGGGTTAATATTTTAGATGAGCCAGAGTCTCAACAGTGTAATGCATCATGTATATCAGTTTGATACTGACACGTATAGATGTTTAGCCTGAGTAAACCAAAAACCCCTGGCCTATATTCTATATTCTATTAAGTTTGCTGATGACACGACGGTGGTAGGTCTGATCACTGACAATGATGAAACAGCGTACAGAGAGGAGGTGCACACTCTGACACACTGGTGTCAGGAGCACAACCTCTCCCTCAATGTCAGTAAGACAAAGGAGCTTGTGGTGGACTTCAGAAGAAAAGACAGAGAACACAGTCCCATCACCATCAATGGAGCACCAGTGAAGAGAGTCAGCAGCTTCAAGTTCCTGGGTGTCCACATCACTGAGGAACTCACATGGTCCGTCCACACTGAAGTCGTTGTGAAGAAGGCTCATCAGCGCCTCTTCTTCCTGAGACGGCTGAGGAAGTTTGGAATGAACTGCCACATCCTCACACGGTTCTACACCTGCACTGTGGAGAGCATCCTGACTGGCTGTATCTCCGCCTGGTACGGCAATAGCACCGCCCACAACCGCAAAGCACTGCAAAGGGTGGTGCGAACTGCCAGACACATCATCAGAGGTGAGCTTCCCTCCCTCCAGGAAATATATACAAGGCGGTGTGTGAAAAAAGCTCGGAGGATCATCAGAGACTCCAGCCACCCGAGCCATGGGCTGTTCTCACTGCTACCATCAGGCAGGCGATATCGCAGCATCAGGACCCGCACCAGCCGACTCCATGACAGCTTCTTCCCCCAAGCAATCAGATTTCTGAACTCTTGATCTCCCACGATCAAAATACATCAGCACTGCACTTTATTACCCTTACTCTTATATCTCACACCGGACTGTCATAAATTATATTATTATTATATTATATTCTCTCTGAACAACTTACTATCAACCGACAGCCTGAATGTCAATACAGTACAATACTGTACATTCTATATATATATATACTTTTTTTTATATATTTTTATTTTTAATTTTTATTGAATAATGTGTATCTATATAGTAAAAAAAACAAAAAAAACAACGTATTGTATACTGTACAGTGTATGTTATTATTTGTATATTGTTGAGTGTAATTATGTGTATAACAGATGTTTAAATTGTGTTGTGTTAATTTGATGTTATTGTAAATTGGTATATGTCTCATCACTGTCACGACTGCTATATTGATCGGAACTGCACCCAAGAATTTCACACACCAATGCACTTGTGTATATGGCTGTGTGACAATAAAGTGATTTGATTTGATTTGATTTGATAAAGGCTATTAATGTTAGCATTAGCAACAAGGCTATATGCTTTAATGGAAAGCTAATCCATCCCTCAACATCTGTCTTTTGCTTTGCAGGACCATGAGTCTCTGCTGGCTCGATGGCAGAACAAAAGCACTGAGAGTGTGATAGAGCTCCACAACAAGACGCCTGTGTGGAACGATGACACTCAATCATACGTGCTCAACTTCCATGGAAGGGTCACCCAAGCATCTGTCAAAAATTTTCAGATCATTCATGACAATGACCGTGAGTTAAAACATAATTTTAGCCCTTTGTACTACTTGCAATGGTTTGCATCTAGACCCTTTGGGTTAAAGTGGAAGTGTGTAATTTCTGTGCCATTAGCGTCACTAAACGGAATTGCATAAATAATCACGGTTTTCAAACAGATTGTAGAAAACTCCTGCGTCTTCCATTGGTTGTACATACAGATAGTCTCGCCTAAACTCACGCCATTAGTTGAGCCAATGTTGCAGTGTCGGGCTAGACAGTCTGCTCAAACAAACAGAAGAATGTTTTGATAGTCCCACAGAGCCACAGTGTCACACTCATAGGGAAAATCAACCTACAAATGGATTACTTTACTCTGCATTTTAAGATGGAATATGAGAACATCTAAAAATTACATACAGCTTTAAGTGCTTACATGTTTACAAGTTACAATATTCAGATTTGATATGGTGGTTGTGATGTCACGCTATTGAAAAATAATAATTTTTAGCCAAGTATATATCAATATTAAAGGGATAGTTCACATAAAAATGAAAATTCTCTCATCATTTACTCACCCTCTTGCAACTCCAGATGTGTGAGACTTTCTTCTGCAGAAACAATTTTGAAGCTGCAAAAAGCATATAAAAGCATAATAAAAGTCATCCAAATGACTCCAGTGTTTTAATTCATGTCTTTAGAAGTGATATGATAGGTGTGGATGAGAAACAGATCAATATTTAAGTCCTTTTTTGCTAGAAATTCGAGACTGTCCTCACTACGGACTGTAGCGTGATGACGTATTGGATTTAATCCATTACGTAGTCGATTTCCGTGACATACTGTATGTTTTTAATGTGCACACCACAGCTACATATTATATTACATTCTCTTCACAACAGTATGTTATTTAGTGTTGTCAGTACAGCATACACACAATTTTGTTTGACAGGTTATATTAGCCTAGTGGCTAACTAAAAGTTAGTCGTTTAACTACTGCCGGTAGATCTGTGCCTATATAAGCTTTAATGGATAATATTTAATAAATTCATCCATAGCGAATCTCCACGAAACTGCTCTATTTGTGCCGTATCGTAATCGACCATTGCAGGAAACACAAAGATAAACGTTTTCATTTTTTTATTCTTGTATCTCAAGTAAGTCATATTTTATAACAATATATGTGTTGTCCTTAATCCACATAACTTCGTTTTTTAAATAAAATCTACCGGCCTATACATTTTTATGTTTCCTTTTTTTTGTTGTAAGGTTTAAAGACTGAAAATTTCTATCTGTAACTGTTTAATTATTCTGTTGTCTTATAGAGACATTATTAGTGTAGCAGTCATCGGCCTGTAATTATCATTAATGTATTGATCAAATAAAGGTTATATATTTCTTTGTCCATATACGTGATAGAGTATAAATACAATTTTAATCCCAAATCAAATTAAAGAAATAGGACAGTATTTGTCCTTGAAACTGAACCAAACAAATTCACTCCAAATACTCAGCAACCTCTCATTCTTAGAAGACTAAAATCCCGATGCTCAAAAGTTATTAGTATGCTATACTATACTACTAAATATATATATACACACACATTACCGGTCAAAAGTTTTGAAAGACTTGACTGAAATGTTTCTCATGATCTTAAAAATCTTTTGATCTGAAGATGGATGCTTAAATGTTTGAAATTAGTTTTGTAGACAAAAATATAATTGTGCCACCATAT
The DNA here is from genome assembly GCF_019703515.2 of Myxocyprinus asiaticus. Taxonomy (NCBI): domain Eukaryota; kingdom Metazoa; phylum Chordata; class Actinopteri; order Cypriniformes; family Catostomidae; genus Myxocyprinus; species Myxocyprinus asiaticus. Next base: position 26,018,848 of record NC_059344.1, read on the forward strand.
TCATTTATTTCATTATAAATCTAAAATGTAATTAAAAAAAAGGTTTTTGAAATTGATGACTTGGACCGAATAATAAAGAAAAGCAGCCAATAAGTGCCCAACATTGATGGGAACTCCTTCAATACTGTTTAAAAAGCATCCCAGGGTGATACCTCAAGAAGTTGGTTGAGAAAATGTCAAGAGTACATGTCTGCAAATTCTAGGCAAAGGGTGACTACTTTGAAGATGCTAAAATATAACACAGTTTTGATTTATTTTGGATTTTTATAGTCACATAATTTCCATAGTTCCATTTATGTTATTCCATAGTTTTGATGACTTTTTGTCTACATCTACGTAATGGATGTCTGTGACATAGTAGATGAAATCCACAATGTCATCGTGCTACAGTCTGCAGCGAGGACCTCTTGAGAAATTCTTCTCCCTACCCAGCAGGGGGCGATATGCACAAAGAATGTGAATCACCAAAAACACAAGAAGAAGAATGTGAAAATGAAAGGTAAAGTGGAGATTGACTGAGCAGGGAGGAGAATTTATAGTAAAAAGGGACTTAAATATTGATCTGTTTCTCACCCACACCTATCATATCGCTTCTGAAGATATTGATTTAACCACTGGAATCTTATGGATTACTTTTATGCTGACTTATGTGATTTTTGGAGCTTAAAAATTTGTAAATGTCTTCAGTTCAGCAGATGAAAAAGTAATATACATCTGGGATGGCATGAGGGTGAGTAAATGATGAGATAATTTTCATTTTTGGGTGAACTATCCCTTTGAACTCTGCTAGAGCATATTAAAAGTTTAGATTTACAAAATTTGAAGTGCACTTTCAATTCTTTTGTACTGCTAAAGGAAAAGCACTTTTCATTAAATAGTCACTTTAACAGTCCTTCTGGTAAAACCACAGGTGTTAAGTTAACATATGCAGTCTGTACTAGATATACAGCAGCATATACTGTATGTGGAGCACATAGATTCCAGAGATGAATTTTAGATGAAAACTGCCAGTAGAAAAACATTACATTTTTCTGTATGTTTTCACCCATTCATGTACACAGCGGACTACATAGTGATGCAGTTTGGTCGTGTAGCAGAGGATGTCTTCACTATGGACTACAACTACCCCATGTGTGCCCTTCAGGCATTTGCTATTGCTCTATCCAGCTTTGACAGCAAGCTGGCCTGTGAGTAGCCGTCTCTCTGCCAGCCATGACCACATAAAGACCCAGCCAGACTGCTTTACAATCAGAATCACTGAGTAAAGGGCTGCGGTGAACTCCACGGCAGCAGAGTCCCTCTGTCAACAACCACATGTGGAGTCATGAATGAGTATGGCCTTTAAAAAAAAAAAAAAAAAAAAAAAAAAACTTTTGTCCCTCAAGACAGTGGGGGAAAAGCACAAAGACTAAACCACTGTTTTTCCTTTTAATCTGTTAAAATGTGTGTGTTGGGGGGGGGCACAACATTATAAGAAGATACAGTTGAAGTCAGAATTTGACATACACTTTAGCCAAATACATTTAAACTCAGTTTTTCACAATTCCTGACATTTCACTGTAGAAAAAATTCCCTGCCTTAAGTCAGTTAGGATCACTACTTTATTTTAAGAATGTGAAATGTCAGAATAATGTAGAGAGAATGTTTCTTTTATTTATTTCATCACATTCCCAGTGGGTCAGAAGTTTACATACACATTGTTAGTATTTGGCTGCATTGCCTTTAAATTGTTTAACTTCAAATGTTTTGGGTAGCCTTCCACAAGCTTCTCACAATAAGTTGCTGGAATTTTGGCCCATTCCTCCAGACAGAACTGGTGTAACTGTGTCAGGTTTGTTGACTTCTTGCTCGCACATGCTTTTTCAGTTCTGCCCACAAATTTTCTTTCAAATTTAGGTCAGGGCTTTGTGATGGCCACTCCAATACCTTGACTTTGATGTCCTTAAGACATTTTGGTGTTCTTCGGCTTGCAAGCCTCACCCTTTTTCCTCCAAAAATAACAATGGTCATTATGGTCAAACAGTTAAATTTTAGTTTCATTAGACCATAAGATATTTCTCCAAAAAGTAAGATCTTTGTCCCCATGTGCACTTCCAAACTGTAGTCTGGCTTTTTATGGTGGTTTTGGAGCAGTGGCTTCTTCCTTGCTTAGCCGCCTTTTAGGTTATGTCGATATAGGACTCGTTTTACTGTGGATATAGATACTTGTCTACCTGTTTCCTCCAGCATCTTCACAAGGTCCTTTGCTGTTGTTCTGGGATTGATTTGCACTTTTCGCACCAAACTACGTTCAACTCTAGGAGACAGAATGCGTCTCCTTTCTGAGTGGTATGATGGCCTTGTGGTCCCATGGTGTTTATACTTGCATACTATTGTTTGTACAGATGAATGTGATAACTTCAGGCATTTGGAAATTGCTCCCAAGGATGAACTAGACTTGTGGAGGTCCACATTTTTTTTTCTGAGGTCTTGGCTGATTTCTTTTGATTTTCCCATGATGTCAAGCAAAGAGGCACTGAGTTTGAAGGTAGGCCTTAAAATACCTCCACAGGTACACCTCCAATTCAGTAAACCTCCCATCAGAAGCAAATTGGCTAAAGGCTTAACAGTATCTTCTGGAATTTTTCAAGCTGCTTAAAGGCACAGTTAACTTTGTGTATGTAAACTTCTGACCAACTTGAATAGTGATATAGTCAATCAAATGTGAAACAATCTGTCTGTAAACAGTTGTTGGAAAAATTACTTGTGTCATGCACAAAGTAGATGTCCTAAACAACTTGCCAAAACTATAGTTTGGTAATATTAAATCTGTGGTGTGGTTAAAAAATGAGTTTTAATGGCTTCAACTTAAGTGTATGGAAATGTATGACTTCAACTGTACATTCATTTGCATCGCAGTCAAAATGGAATCTCCTTTTTCTTTCTTAACGGACATTATTGTGTTTTGCAATATAACACTAACATTTTGTTAATGTTAAATTAAGAATATTTTACAGTGATAAGTGTGTCCCTAAGTAAAAAAAAAAAGAAAATTTTCCAGGGTCATAATTCTACAAGAATAAAGCTTAATGTTCACTAACAATTTAAATATTATTTTTCACGAGAAATGTAATATGTAGCCGTGATTTATAACAGATTGGATATTTGGTTTACTTAATGAACAGACTTTTGTAAAGTGAATTTGAATGTCACTGTCATATGTGAAATGGCTCCAGTTATACATAAGTCACCTGTGTCATAAAACACTGAAATATGAATTGTATCAATAATACATCATGCTTCTTGAGGGCTCCATAGTTATTTTCCAGTGTATGAAGTCATATTTATTATGTATTTATATAGATTTCCATACCATATGCTGCTTTTGTCTTAGCCCATTGCCAATAATTCTCTGTGCTTCTAGCACAAATGTTGGGCACTTTCACACTCAGATTTTTTTTGCAGATGCATTAAATTCAAATGAGTAATGTGTAATAGTTCTACAAAATATATGTAATCAATAGGGGTTCATAACCAGACTGCATTAGTTTCACATCAGTTATCAACCCAGATCATGTAAAACCCATATCCCACTTTTTATGTGGACCTTAGTGACGTTACTTCGTTGCACCAAGTGTACACCAATAGAATGACCCAAAATCAATGGTTTACCAGTTCCGCATGCACACCAATAGCTCTAGTGTGAAAGTGCCCAAAGACCATAAAGGTGCACTCAGTAATTTTTTTCCTCATTTAAAAAGTTTTACTTCTAAAAAAATTAATAGTAATTTTGAAACATGTATAAAATCATGACCATTCATGTGAGATGAAGAGTTCAGTTATATCAGTAACCTTATAAATGCTCTTTTATTCTACATGGAGCAGGGGTGCCCTCATGGGGGCAGCCATGTTAGCATCACATGACCAGCCAGATACTAACCACTTAATCTCAGTAACTGCCCTGTGATTGTACACTTTCATTCATGGATTAAATTAATCCTGGCTTAATGTGCATAGTGAATTTCTACAGTGGCATTGATACTGAAATCTACTGTGGTTGAATGATGCAGCATCTAGGCCACTGGGTGTCAGTGTAAGCCATACTTCGACATAGTTCAAAAAGTTACTGAGTGCAGCTTTAATGGTAGCAAAACTGTGATGTATGTTATTTTATGTGAGGGTCATTATCAGGGTAAGTACAATATCATCTCAGTCATACTGACTCACTACATTGAAGGGGAATGTAGTGAATGGAGCACTTTATTCAGAGTTTAATGGTGGAAAGCTGTAAATATTGTGCCTTTGGACAAGACACTTGCGATGCTTGAAGATGCTACATTGTTTACTCCAGCCAGTGTTTATTTATCATGCAGCTACCTGAGCTTCTGTCTTAGTTCTTGAGAACAACTTGTATATTTACAGTAAACCTACAGTATACTGGGCAAGTCTGGTTTAGTTGCCTGCTTGTGTAAAAGCTGATTTTTATAAGAACAGAAAAACAACTATTTGGATTCTCATTGACAAAGTGAGACTGACATATGCAGTTTGTTCACAAGCCATCCATAAAATGTCCTGCTGCATGCATATAAGATTGCTGTAGTGCAAATTTTACAAGTGTGTGGAATGAACAAATTGTCAAAGAGGACAGTCAAATTAAAAAAACAAACAAAAAAAAAAACTAAATTCAGCATACTTTTTCTACTAGTTTGTTAATGTACGCATCTTTCCTAAACAATGCTGATGAGTGAATCAAGGAAGTAAGTGGTGTATCATCAGTGATAATTTAATTGAAATATCCAAAAGCCTGCTGTGTGATATTCTAGCTACCTATTTCCCTTAAAGCCAAATTGTTCTTAGAGCATTTTAGAAGTTTTATTTTCATTTATAATTCATTTAAATGGCCTCACTAATTCAGAGGAGCACTGCTTTTTTTTATCCAAAAGCATGCCTGGATGTTTTGGTTGATTATTATATTATTTATAATTTCAGTTAAAAGTCACCGTAAAACTTTGCAGAAAAAAGCTGCAGATATACGAATCTTTTGTTATTGTCTAATAACTAACAACATTAGTGTTGAATGAATGTGTTATGATAATTTAATCTATCATAGTTCTTTTCCCCACAGTCTCATTTGACTTGGTGGTGAAAACTGAATCTTCCATCACAAAATAGATTTACTATTGACTAGAGAAGTTATTACTGCTTTACTTTTTTTAAGAATACAAGATAAAGGCTAGACATGTGCTGCAAATGGCAGACCTTAATTTTCTTTCATATTTCAACACCCAGTAGAAAACTGTCAAAACATTATCCAGTGCTATTTCTTCCATTTTTAATATTCACTTTAATCATTTTAAAATTACAGATTCAGACACAACATTTTAAAATATATTTTCCCCCAGAAAAGTATTTTAATATTACATTTTTAGCAAAGAATATGTCTAAGATTACATTCTTAGACATATTAAAAAGAAACCTGTGATGTTTACTGTAAGTAATTAAAGTTTGCATTTTTTTAAAAGGCTCATGAAACCATTCCAGCACTTTCTATTCTTTATCAATGTTATGCTCTAATTTTGGGGTTGCTTTGGTAAAAATACTAAAAACGTATTTGTTTTTCTGCTATTTTTATCTGTTTGAAAAAAAAAAAAAGAAAAAAATCTTACCACTCTGTTAAAGTGATAATGTATAACTGTTACGTCACATTGTTTTGTAAAATGTGTACATTGGTCAATACAGTGTTTGTATACAGTACTCAAGATATATAAAATAAATAAATCTGAACTCCAGTGACATTTCACAACCACGATATTTAGGAATGAATAAGTCATTTTACTTACAATACTTCAAAACTAAATTGTCAGATGAAATAAAGTACATACACAAACATATCTGTTCACTAAACTTTAACTGGCAAAGAATTTTGTTATAAACCGTTTTTTTTTTTTTTTTTTACAGATCATCTATAATCTAACATGTGTAGGCCAATTATTACGCAAGCAAGAGTGTTGTACTGAATATCAGGAATGTGATTCAGCCGTATGCATAGGTGATAGGTAATCACAGCCATGCTGATATTTAGTAATATACATTTTTAATGTATTCTAAATTTGCAATAAAACCACATGTATGCAAAAATCACATGTATGCAAAAACAACTAAAAAAAAACAAACACCCGAGGCCCTAAAACCAAAGAATATGTTTAGTCAAAATGTACTAAGTAATGTCTCCGGCTATACATGTAACCTCAGTTTCCTGAGATAAAGGGAACAAGACATTGTGGTAAACATTTTTGGGGAATTCCTTTGATCACCTAGTTGAAGCCCTTGTATATTATATATATATATATATATATATATATAAATAAAATACTGTATATTAACCTTGACGTTAATAACAGCAAATGCGACTCTCGCAAGACTTTCCTAGTCTGGCAGACGCCAGTTTCCTTCTAGACATGACCTCTTTTATAAATCAAAGCTACACGTAATCAGCTACATTTGAATGCAGAAATGATCCCCGATCGAGCTATTGTATGGTTCCCTATCGATTCAGTTCACTCGACATTGCGGTAAATGCTTTTGGGGAATTCCTTCTCCGACGACCTAGTTGAAGCCCTTGTATGATTATGGCAATCTTATGATTGGCAATGGTATGAGCCCTGCCCCTTTCGGCACACAGTTGGCCTATATAAGTGGGTGCGCGAACACCATTTCTTCAGAATTTTCGGACAAGAACGCATTGCTCGTACCTCAAAACTCTGAAGTAGTAGTGCGCAATGGTTTCGCAATGTCTCGTTCCCTTCATCCAGAGACGTGTAACCGGAGACGTTCCCTATCGATTCAGTTCACTTAACATTGCGGTTAATGGAGAACAGAGTCCCATCACGGCACACTACATGACATCATACCCCAAGAGATACACCAGGGTATAAACACTTGTAAAATAATATGTATACGAGGTCACAGGCCCGCTGGGTGGTGACTTATTACAACATTTTAAGTGTATAGAATAATGAATAACCCCAAATGTTGACAACCAGACTGGAAGTTAATCTTATGCTGGGGATAGAGTCATATAATATACACAGTATAAATTTAACCCCTTCATAGCCAGAGGTAGGGAGGGAGGTTTATTCTTATTGGAAGTGCTTGTGACTTCTAGTGGGAGTAAACTGGATAAAAGCCTACACAGGTGGTTGTATTAAAATTTTAACAGGTAGCCTGCCCGTAATAAGGAGCTCGGCTCACCCACTGTTGTTGGAATAGCAAGCTTTCTAGACAGACAGGACTTGCGAAGCGATGGACGCCACGTCTATATCATAAAACTTTGCAAATGTGTTCTGCGAAGACCATCCTTCTGCAAGGCATATATTCTGTAGTGATAAACCGTTTGTCCATGTCAATGAAGACACCATGCCTCTGGATGAATGCGCTTTCTCACCAATAGGGCATCTCACACCCTGTGATTCATAAGTGAGGGCGATCGCATCAACGATCCAGTAAGAGAGCCTTTGCTTAGAGATGGACATGCCTTTTGTGCATCCTCCATAACAAACTAAGAGCTGATCTAACAGCCTAAACTGGTGGGTGTGCTCCACATACATGTGTAATGCCCACACAGGGCATAACAAACAAATGCATCGACTGCTCATCCGAATTAAATGGTAGGGGAAAGACGGCTTGTAGGTGGACCGCCTGAGCCCCGAAGGGCGTGCACAGAACCTTAGGCACATAGCCTTTCTGGGTTGATGGTGGCTTTTGAAAGACCCAGCCCAAATACCAGGCATAAGCGGTCAACCTACAGCGCCTGCATATCACCCACCCATTTAACTGAGGCCAGAGCCAATACGAGTGCAGTCTTAGAGAAAGCACACGCAACTCAACAAATTCCAATGGTTCGAATGGGAGGCTTGAGAGCACCTTCAGTACCAGGTTTAAATACCAAACTGGGACTGTAGCAGGGCGAGGGGGTTTAGGCGCCTCGCTCCCTTGAGGAACTGAAAAATAGAACATGTTTGCCCATGGAGGAGTCAGCCTCCGGGGCGTGGTATGCCGACATAGTTGCTACCTAAGCATCGATGTGGTGAGATCCACATCCAGCCGCTACTGGAGGAACGCAAGGATCTCAGCTATGGAGCAATTCACTGAGTCTTCACCACCTGAGGAGCACCAATTTGTAAAAACACGGCACTTACCGCATACAGGTGTCTTGCGGACAGTGCTGTAGCTTGCAGAATGGCATTCACCTCAGCGGGGCATGGCATTTATGTAAGCTACCAGTGTCATGTTGTCCGATCGAATCAGAAAGTGGTGATTCGCTACCTCGGAATGCAAAGCCTTCAAGGATAAGAGACAGTTAGTATTTCCAGACAACTGAAGTGCTAGGTGCCAAAAACCTGACCCAGCATGATGCTGTTAAAAAGTTGGAGCTGTCCAAGGTGCTAGAGCAGCCAGACAGCGGCGAGTAATGCCAATGCGCATGCGCCCATGCACTGGCGAGGTTTCATGTAAAAGTCATAACAGTGCGATGGCTGATGCTTTTCGCCTAGGCCTCAGAGTAGTAAATTCCCGTGCTTGCACAACAGAGCCTCTGATCAGACTAATAATAGCCCATAATAGAGGTAGTTTAAAATGCACACGTTGCTCAGCTTCAACGGAGCGAGTGCTGCATCGATACACTTGAGAGTTTAGAGAGCTAGGACTCTGAATTAATAAGCTGTTCTCTCGAATGCGAACCTCAAAACAGCCTGAGATGAGGTGCAACTCGTACGTACGCGTGCATCCTTCAGATCTATTGACGCAAATCAGCCCGAGGATGGATAAGCGGTAAGATCTGTTTTTGAATGGGCCCTTTGCGAGCACATGATTCAAGCATCTCAGATCTAAAATGGCAAGTATCTGTGATTCAAGCATCAGTTCTATCGCGTTCTCTGCGAGGAGATTGTGAGTTCCTGCATGCAACATAGGCCCATCCCGAGCTGGGACCATAGATGACGTAAGCGAGATAACGGGTACGTCGGTAAAAGAAACGTTAAGGGCTTCTTTGAGTGTGTGCGCCTCGTGCAGTGCAACAAGTGCTTTTCTCTTTATGAGAACATCCATTATTAAAACACAACACACAGAAGCAACATTCTGTGCAATATCCCAGTCCCAACAAACTCCAGCAGGGAGGGGGAAAGAAATTAGAATGTTTGTGTGTCTCATGAAGGCATCACAAGCGTTTTTCTCTTTTTCTGTAAGAATCATTCTTTATTTAACACAACACATAGAAACAAAATTTCTGTGTGTGTGTGTCACATACAGCGAATGATTTCTCTTTTATGCGAGAACATTTATATGTGAACACCACAAACAGAAACATATTTGTGTATCATCTCAGCGACCTACGGTGGGGAGTAAGCAGCATATGAATGTGTGCATCTCAATATTTGCGACAAGCACATTTCTACATTTTTATGAAAACTTGTTTCTGTGAACACAGTACACAGAAACAGTCTGCATGAAGCCTCTCAGTGAACCCCAGTGGGGAGGGGAAGCGAACAGCGTGTAAATGCGCGTGTGTCGAGCATGTGCAGCGCGAGTAGATGCAACAATCACTTTATTGTGTGAGAAGATTATTTCTGTGTGATGATTTTCACATAAACAACACACTTGCAATCTCCCAGCTAATTCCGGCGAGGAGGGGAAGTGAACAGCGTGCAAATGTGCGTGTTTCTCGGACTCAAGATGGCACCGAGTATGGCTGCTGCGTTGCGAGCTCCGACACAACATAGCAATGTTTTGTTTGTTTTGTTCACAATTCTTATATTTTTTGTCTTGGATGTTGTCTGCCTTATTGTCTACTACAGACAAACACTTTTTGACATTGGTTCAGCAATCTCACACCGAAAACCGGACTTCACATTCCTCAATGCCGACCCGCTGTTTACAAACACGCAAGCGGAGCCCTTTGTCTGGGCAGCACGGCCGCGGAAACGCAGGAGGAAAAGGGGAAACAGAGCCAGCGTTCTCATCACAGTAAGACACCGCGCAAATCGACCCCCACTACCCACTATTCTACTGGCAAATGTTCAGTCTCTGGATAACAAGCTCTGTGAGCTGAAAGCGCGGATCTCTTTCCAACAAGAGACGAGGGACTGCTGCATTATCTGCCTAACAGAAACTTGGATGTCTGCGGAGATTCCAGACTCAGCCATTGAACCCGTGGGGTTCTCCGTGCACCGAGCGGACAGAGCAAAAGACCTCTCAGGTAAAACTAGAGGAGGTGGTGTATGTTTTATGATCAACAAATCCTGGTGTGATCAGAGGAACGTACATTCTATCAAGTCTTTCTGTTCTCCTGATCTGGAATTTCTTATGCTTCTGTGTCGACCATTCTGGCTACCGATGGAATTCACAGCGGTCATTATCACTGCTGTGTACATTCCCCCACAAGCCGACACAGACCGGGCACTCAAGGAACTGTATGGGAGAATAAGCGAGCAGGAAACCGCGCACCCTGAAGCCGCGTTCATTGTGACCGGGGACTTTAATAAAGCCAGTTTAAAATCAGTCGCACCAAAATAACACCAGCACATTAGTTTTAACACACGAGGGGACCGGGTTTTGGACCATTGCTACTCTCCGTTCTGGGATGGCTACAAATCCCTGCCCCGCCCACCATTTGGCAAATCGGACCACTCTTCCATTCTGCTTCTGCCCGCTTACAGGCAGAAATTGAAACAGGAAGCACCCACCCTCAGAACGATCCAGTGCTGGTCGGACCAATCAGATTCTACGCTACAAGACTGTTTTGATCACATGGACTGGGAGATGTTCCGGTCCGCCTCTGATGACGACATCGAACTTTACGCTGATAGCGTAATGTGTTTCATCAGAACGTGCGTAGAGGACGTGATTCCGACCAGGACAATACGGATCTATCCAAATCAGAAACCTTGGATCAATAGCGATGTTCGCGCGGCACTTAATGTGCGGACCTCCGCTTTTAATTCCGGGAATGCGGAGGAGCATAAACAAGCCAGTTATGCCCTCCGAAAAACTATCAGAACCGCAAAACGCCAGTACAGGAGCAAGATTGAAGGACAGTTTAACACCACCAACTCTAGAAGCATGTGGCAGGGAATTAACATCATCACAGACTTTAAAGGGAATAAAAACTCCACCATGAACACTGCTGCCTCTCTACCGGATGAGCTAAATACTTTTTATGCTCGTTTCGAGGGAAATAACACCGCCCTCGTGGAGAGAGCTCTCGCGGCTGAAGCTACAGAGGTTAGTTCACGCTCAGTCTCTGTAGCGGATGTAACCCGATCCTTCCGACGGGTGAATATCCGCAAAGCCGCGGGCCCAGACGGCATTCCGGGCCGCGTCATCAGAGCGTGCGCGAACCAACTGGCTGGTGTTTTTACGGACATTTTCAACCTTTCCCTCACTTTGTCTGTAGTCCCCACATGCTTTAAAACATCCACCATTGTGCCTGTACCAAAGATACCAAGTTATCAAAAATAACTTGTTTAAATGACTGGCGTCCTGTTGCTCTGACCCCCATCATCAGCAAATGTTTTGAGAGACTAATCGGAGATTACATCTGCTCTGTACTGCCACTCAATCTTGACCCGCTGCAGTTTGCTTACCGCAACAACCGCTCCACTGATGATGCCATTGCATCTACAATACACACTGCTCTCTCCCACCTGGAAAAAAGAACACTTATGTGAGAATGCTGTTTGTAGACTACAGCTCAGCATTCAACACCATAGTGCCCTCCAAGCTAGATGAGAAACTCAGGGCTCTGGGCTTAAACAGCTCGCTGTGCAGCTGGATCCTGGACTTCCTGTCAAGCAGACGCCAGGTGGTTAGAATAGGCAGCAACATCTCCTCATCACTGACCCTCAACACTGGAGCCCCACAGGGCTGTGTTCTCAGCCCACTACTGTATTCCTTGTACACACATGACTGTGTGGCAACACATAGCTCCAATGCCATCATTAAGTTTGCTGATGACACGACGGTGGTAGGTCTGATCACTGACAATGATGAAACAGCCTACAGAGAGGAGGTGCACACCCTGACACACTGGTGTCAGGAGCACAACCTCTCCCTCAACGTCAGTAAGACAAATGAGCTGGTGGTGGACTTCAGAAGAAAAGACAGAGAACACAGTCCCATCACCATCAATGGAGCACCAGTGGAGAGAGTCAGCAGCTTCAAGTTCCTTGGTGTCCACATCACTGAGGAACTCACATGGTCCATCCACACTGAAGTCGTTGTGAAGAAGGCTCATCTGCGCCTCTTCTTCCTGAGATGGCTGAGGACGTTTGGAATGAACCGCCACATCCTCACACGGTTCTACACCTGCACTGTGGAGAGCATCCTGACTGGCTGCATCTCCGCCTGGTACGGCAATAGCACCGCCCACAACCGCAAAGCACTGCAAAGGGTGGTGCGAACTGCCAGACACATCATCGGAGTTGAGCTTCCCTCCCTCCAGGAAATATATACAAGGCGGTGTGTGAAAAAAGCTCGGAGGATCATCAGAGACTCCAGCCACCCGAGCCATGGGCTGTTCTCACTGCTACCATCAGGTAGGCGGTATTGCAGCATCAGGACCCGCACCAGCCGACTCCATGATAGCTTCTTCCCCCAAGCAATCAGACTTCTGAACTCTTGATCTCCCACGATCAAAATACATCAGCACTGCACTTTATTACCCTTACTCTTATATCCCACACCGGACTGTCATAAATTATATTATTATTATTATATTATGTTCTCTCTTAACAACTGACTATCAACCGACAGCCTGAATGTCAATACAGTACAATACTGTACATTCTATATATACATATACTTTTTTATATATTTTTATTTTTAATTTTTATTGAATAATGTGTATCTATATAGTGCGTATTGTACACTGTACAGTGTATGTTATTATTTGTATATTGTTGAGTGTAATTATGTGTATATCAGATGTTTAAATTGTGTTGTGTAAATTTGATGTTTATTGTAGATTGGTATATGTCTCATCACTGTCACGACTGCTATGTTGATCGGAACTGCACCCAAGAATTTCACACACCATTGCACTTGTGTATATGGCTGTGTGACAATAAAGTGATTTGATTTGATTTTGATTTGTTTGTCGAGCATGTGCAGTGCGAGCAGACACAACCAGCACTTTCTCTATCGTGTGAGAAAATCGCCACGCAGAAACAACAATCATGCAATCTCCCAGCGAACTCCGGCGAGGAGGGGAAGTGAACAGCATGTAAATGCGTGCGTGCGGAGCATGTGCAGTGCAAGCAGACACAACCAGTGCTTTTGTCTATTGTGTGAGAAAATCATCACACAGAAACAACAATCATGCAATCTCCCAGCGAACTCCGGTGAGGAGGGGAATTGAATGGCGTGTAAATGTACATGCGTATCGAGCACGTGCAGAGAACCAGCGCTTTCCCTATTGTGTAATAACATTGTTTATGTGAACCCAGTATACCCAGCAAGGATGAGCAGCATTTCTATTTCTTGTGAGAACATTCTCTATTTGAACACAACACAGAAACTATTTGATGGCTCGGCTGTCTTTGGCAAAGCCGGAGCAGCGGGGGCGGGGTTCTCTGCCAGGCGCTGACCTGAAATAGAGCAGTGAGTCATCAGGCGAGTCACAGGTGACTTTTTGTGACCTGCAACACCATCTTGAGGCAACCACGAAATTTCGTGTCACATCCATGACTCTGTCATAGCACGTATCAGCTTGAGGTGGCAGCTGGTTTTGAACACGGTCCTCTGACTCCAAGGCAAACACTTAATAAAGCCGGATCTCCGGGAAGAATGGCGCTGCCCTTTGAGACACAGTCTTTTGATGGCAGCTGGACTGCAGGACCACTCATCCAGGCGAGATATTTCCGATTATGTAAACAGAGCTCCTCAACCACCCACGAGGGGATGCGAATTAGCTCTTATCAGTGGCATGCACATGCTCCTAACCCTCACTGGGGGAAGGGATGGTGAAATCCTCTGTGGACCACTCGCACATATCTGATGCTCCGAGGGACACGACGTCGTCCCCACTGTCAGAACCGGCAATGTGATAAGGCTGTGCACTCCGATAGAGGGCCGGAGCTCATCATGCATATACTGTACTGGTGCGAACGCTACATCAGAAGATCGAGGTGCTCGTGGAGCTTGCACCAGCATGGGATCTTCCTCGACTTCATCCAACTCAACCTCAATCTGCCGTGCCTCCCTGTGTGAACCTTCGGGATCTAACACAGGAGGCGGCGGGTGGGTGGGCGCGTGAGACGGGATCGTCCCTCAGAATGAGGGCAATCCTTGAGAGGAGCTTCCGGAGACTCATGCGCTCACAGTGAGGTCAGTCTGTCTCTATGAGAGCCCAGGCAATGAACGCAGCCCTCAATGTTCATCTGACGGTGGGATGTGCTGCTCTCATCCGGAACACTTGTGGAATGACATCTTTAAAAAGACACACTGCATGCAAGCGGCTCTTTATCGAGTGTTTTACATCACATGGACGGAATATTATATATATATGTTATGTATTTATTTTATTATATTTTTTTTTCCAAAGGATACAGCTCCTGCCGGAATGCTGCGAGAAGCGGGTAAGTGTCTCGCTGAGGCGAAGAACCTGATGCCGGCGGCGAGCTGGAGAGACTCTTTGCCGGAACACCAGAGGGGGTGGTGAATCTTTCACTGCAGGCGCTGAGAGTCAGGCAATGAACGTCCTGATGCGTCTACAGGGAAGTCCCATCCGCTGGAGGGTGTCCTTTGACGCCGAAGAGAGGGCTTTTCAAGACGAGACGGCGTCGGTCTTGAAGGAAGAAAATTCTGAAGAAATGGTGTTTGTGCACCCACTTATAAAGGCCATCTGCGTGCCTAATGGGGCAGGGCTCAAACACCATTGCCAATCATAAGATTAGGTTATTATACAGTACAAGGGCTTCAACTAGGTCGTCACAGAGGGAATTCCTCAAAAGCGTTTACCGCAATGTTGAGTGAACTGAATTGATAAGGACCAATACAATAGCTTGATCGGGGATTGTTTCTGCATACAAATGTAGCTGATTATGTGTAGCCTTGGTCTACAAAAGAGGTCATGTCTAGAAGGGAACTGCCATCTGCCAGAAAGACTTGCGAGAGTCGCATTTGCTGTTATTAATGCCAAGGTTCGGGTTAGGTTCAGAGCTAGGTGTAGGATTACATTGGGACTCCAAATAAACAAAAATATTTTAAAAATGTGACTTTTGAGAGTCTTTCCCAGCCAGACAGTTTCCTTATAGGCAACATATAAAAAGCTGTTGATTCTGTTTCCAATGGTAATGGCACTCTTGACTTTATCTTGCTACATGTGCTCTCAGACAGCACTCAGAGAGTGACAAATGGCTGTACACAGATGAATGGGTTTTGAGATTGTTTGGTCATGTGTTATGCAAATTACTAACTGTGGGCATGTGCTCCCTTATTTAGAATAATCTAGATTCACCAACAATAGAATGAGGGTAAGAACTCCTGTTTTGAATTTGAATCCAGCGGACAATTTGTGTGAACTTTTTCTGTGCGCATTAGTACAGAACTTATACACATTTATTCGTAAATACGACCCAGTGTTGCACACCAAGGAATAGGAATTTTACAGTATGTAGCAAAACAGATAAGCAGAATGATACAAACAATTAAATGTTATAAGAAATATCAACAAACTTGGAACTGTTCTTAAAGACAGATCAGTGAAATCTAAAAAAGCATGAATGGTAACAGAGAACTTGTCTCCTTGATCAAAGCACAAAGATTCACAGTAAAGTATGTAACTTAATACAGAGGTAGTGTAGCATTCTACAGGAACAAGTAAAGGCTAATCGAACTGAATTTCATTGTTTTATTTTAAAGGTGCACTCGGTCATTTTTTGAATTTGTGATTTTGGACTCACGCTGACATCTAGTGGCTTGGATGCAGCATCGTTCAAACACAATAGTTTTCAGTTATCACAGTCAGGCATAATTGATTTAAAGAGCACCTATTATGGTTTTTCAAAAATTACCTTCATGTAGTGTGTTTTATAGCTGTTTGTGAATGTAAAAAGTCTGCAAAGTTTCAAAAATCAAAGTGCATGTCAAATGGAGTTATTGACTCCCAAAAGAAAGAACCGATTCTGAACACCTGAAATGAGTCGTTAATAATTCCAGACATACTTCCTGTACTAACCTACATAATTTGGTAACAAAAAACCCACCTCTGGTCTTCACAGGCTGCTCGCGAACAGCTTTGACCCGCCCTCAAACACTACACTAAGCGGTAGACCAATCAAAACAGACTGGGACATCTGACCAATCAGAGCAGAGTAGGCTCTCTGAAAGGAGGAGTTTAGAATGAATCCTTTAGAACGGATCATTGAACGAGTCGTTTTTGAACTGAGATTAAGCGAACAGTATTCTGCTGGTCATGTGATCCTTTCATGGTGGCCAACGTGAGGAAACCCTCTCCATGTAGAACAAAATAGCTTTTATATGGTTACTTATATGACTGGAGTCTTCATCGCATGTAAGTGCTTATGATTTTATACATATGTTTCAAAATTACAATTCAAATAATTTCTTTAGGAATAAAATTTTTAAATTAGGAAAAAATTGAGTGCACCTTTACGTTAGGTCACTTCTTCACCTTTTGTTTATTATGATGCATTCTAAGTGTCCCACAGTCTTGAGCTACAGTTACCTCAGGTTGGTATGTTTGAAGGAAGTCAAAGAGGTCCACTTCCTGCTCTTCAGGATCACATTCGACATCATCATTAAAGCCCAGACTCTCAGCCTCCATCAGTGGGTCCTCCTCTTTCTCCTCTTTATCACTCTGCCCTTCTTCATTCCACTGATCTCCCTCCTCCTCTTCCTCTTCACAGTCTTCATCATCACCAATTTCTTCCTCTTCATTCCCTTCATCCCCCTCCTCTTCTGCCTCTTCTGCCTCTTCTCCTTCCTCATGCTCTTCCTCCTCCTCTTCCTCATACTTGCAGCCAACAGCACCACCCTTTGGATAATGGTAGACATATCTGTGATCACTAAAGGTGATTTGTCGTCTTTTACTGCTTGCTTTCTGTTTCTCTTCCCTTTCACCTAGGCACTTCAGTCTCTCATCATTCTCATCAATACTTTTAGGAAGACAGGGCTGGTCCTCTCCAGTCTCTTCCTCATCATCTTCCTCTTCCTCATCATATTTTTCTTCCTCCTCCTCCTCTTCATCTTCTTGTTCATTGTCATCTTTTTCACCCTCTTCTTTTATTCCATTTATCACATCTTTCACCATATTCTCAATTGTACACAAGTCATTGTCACCTGACTCATTCTCATCTTCTCCCTCTTCTTTCTCCATTCTTTCAGCCAGCTCCTCAGCTGTGAGTATAACTTGGTCTGCCTCTTCCAGGATAACACTTGGATACCTGCGTCTGCGGCAGGGCATATCATATTCTGGGTAGGTCTCCTCTGGAGACCCTTTGGAGGTAATGAATATAATTAGACATGGACACTGGGCAACTGAAACAGCAATGGGCCTAATACAAACCCCTGAGGTATACCTTCCCAGTCTGCAGAGTGAGGGGCCTCCTCCGCCTCCTCTTCTGGGGAGACTCCTTCTTGAAGCTGTCTCTCCCACATCATGTGGGTGATCTCCCTCAACTGTTTCAGCTTTCTCTCCTCTCGCTTCTGTGTCCCCCTGCGTGACCTGAAGCCAGGGAACAGAAAGGATGGTGAGTCAGAAACTAGATCAGAAGTACTAACAAATCTAGTCAGCCAAAACCTCTAAAGCAGTCAAATGTTAAATTCTAATGTGAATCATAGAACTTCAAAATAAATCTTTTTCTAATTAAAATGCCATTTCACAAACCACGGGAAGCAGAGCCACAAGGGTGAAACTAGCAGAACTTAAATGAATAGTTCACTCAAAAATAATATTCTGTCATTATTTTCTCACCCTAATGTTGTTCCTAACCCATATGACTTTCCTTCTTCTGTGGAACACAAAAGGAGGTGTTAGGCACGTCAGGGACTGTGTAACCATTCACTTTTATTGTATGGAAAACAGATGCAATGAAAGTTAATGGTGCATGACTTAGGCTGACATTCTGTCTAACTTCTGCTGATGTTTGTGTTCCACATGAGGAAAGATAGTCATACAGGTTTGAAACAATATGAGGGTAAACTATGACAGAATTTTCATCTTTGGATGAACTATCCCTGTAACTTTAAGGGGTCATGACGTGAGGAATCAAAATGTTCTTGATTTTTTGACATATAAGAGGTTATTGTACTATTAAAAACATACTGTAAGTTTCAGACTTCAAACTTCCTCCTCACTGCAAAAAGAGCATTTGTTGAAACTAAGCTACCAAAACTAATCGTTCTCTATTTCCTCCACATTGTGACATCACACTGTGATAGACATTTGCATTTGACCGCCTCCACAACAACACATGAATGCCTAACTTTCCTTATAACTTGCGTAGCCCGCCCAGTAGTGGTGAGCAGTGAGATGGCAAGGAGAGTGCAGGTCAGTCAAGAGCAGAGAGCCAATCATATCAGAAGTCTTATAGGAGAAGCAGCAGCAAAAACAAACATTTCTGACAGAGGGTCAGAATGAGGGTGAAAAACGATAATGTTTTACATATATATGACAAAAAACATTACTAATATTAAAAGTGAACCTCAAGGAACATATTCAAATAATAAAAAGGCATGTCATGACTCCTTTAAAGAAAATGTAAGATTAAAGCAAACACCCCATGGAGTTGTGCAGGGACAAATAGCAACTAATTACATACTGCAAACTGAGAACAGAAAAGTTATTTGCAAAAAAAAAAAAAAGTTTCATCACCTCATATAATAAAGATTTGCATGATGTGTTTAAAATGTGCAGGAAATATGACATTTTGTGAACATTTCAGAGATGGAAAATTAACAAAATATTTTAGAAAAGTCTAAAAAATTTGCCCTTTTCCTTTTTATTATTAAATTTTTTTATTGATTCCATTCAACAAATTAAATATTTTAATATTTCAAATTATATAAAATTAAATCCTTCCCCCGAACAAACATGCACCCCAGTGGTCATAAATATTTAGATACATAAAAAAAAAAAAAAAAGTATACTTTAAAGAAAAAAAACTGCACACACACACACACATTTAAAACTACAGATCCCTCTCAATTGCCCCTCCCTGAGAGCCTTCAAAAAAGGACAATTATCTGCCCCATTTTTTATCAAATAAACCCAGATTGCCCAGCCTTCTATACGACGTCTCAAATGCCGCTACCCTGCCTATCTCCGTGCACCACTCTCGAAATGAGGGCACTCCATCCGACTTCCATCCCCTAAGAATAACCCGTCTGCTGATCATAACACTGGCCAGGACCCAATTCTTTATGTATTTATCCTCTATATTAATGAACACCCCATCGCCTAAAATACATAGTCTGGGGCATAATGAAATTTGAGTGCCCAATATGCCACACATAAAACTCTGAACCCTCAACCAAAATTCTTGGATCTTAACACACCACCAAAAAACATGGGTTGTTGCCCTTTTCCTTTTTTATTTTTAGGGAAAAACTGAATTTGTGTCAGAGAGGCTCCGTCAAAGATCGCGTTGGCCCTGTCAGTTCTTTGATCAGAGGTGAGGGATAGTGGAACGAAAGAAATATGTGTTGTTTACCTGGAAGATGGTTGGACAACTTTAGACATCCTCTTTTCTCTCACTTGTTCACTCATTCTGGCCTGCAGCTGGACCAGCTGACAAGTAGCTGCCAGGGAGACATTCGAAAGGGGTTTAGACAGTGATCCCTTTAGATAAAGTGATTCATGCAGACACATTGTCCCCACATGCTAAAGTCTCATTGTGGCAATACAGTCAGCCCGAGAATGACAAATAAAAGATTTTGCCCAAATTCTTAACAGCAAAATCTTTATGACTTGGTGGGCTGGAAAAATAAATTAGTCACCCCTGGTGTCTTAAACTTCCCAGGATCTTATTGGTCATGCTTTCTTCATGTAATCCTTGTTCCATATACAGTACAAAGCTCTTCTTTGTGTCACAAATGCAGTTGAATATTCCGATATATGATATAGCCCTCACCCCAAGATTTGTAAAAATTATTTGTGCATTAGAAACGCAGACTGTACAGGGAATAAGTGCAGTACTGATTGCTTTGTCACATTTGCCCTCCACCCTCTGGCATCCATTTAATGAACAGAGCTAAACCTCTAAGTACTGATCCAAAAGACATGCAATTAATTGCTATTAGGCACTGCTAGGCTTATACAACATCACTTCTGATTGCTAATCCTGGTCTAACAAAAGCAGAGAACAAAACTTCCCAGGTCTTGGACAGGATCTTAATCTATCTGGAAATGCATGTGGTTAGCGACTGATATGCTGAAAGCACACACCTCAAGGACGGAACAGAAACACAAATATATATATATTAAAAAAAATAATAATAATAATAAAAAAAAGTGTTTTAACTTGACAGTGTGGTGATATTAAGATTATCTAGCATCATGACAAGTTAGTTATGTTTTCCAACTACGATCATAAATGTAAATGTGAAACTTACGCATCTCTTGAAATGTGTATTCTGGCTGCATGATAGGGAATCTGCACCGTTTTCTGGGAGGCTTGTCCTTAGATGTCAGCTGTTGAAAGATCAAGGTAAACCTGTTTTTATTTTGTTTTTTTTCCCAATAAAATAAATTTAAATGACTCTTCCTAGCCCACTAAGTGCAGGATTATAAGTGTAGCCATATTCAAACAAAACAAGAAACTAATTTTCATTATAGATTTATTATAGCAGAAGAATGTTAAAGATGCAATCAGTATTTATTGATTTTTTCATGTTGCAATGGCTGATATGGCAAAATAAAACAGCTTTTATTAGGACACATTATGGATGTGTCAGGAGTCTTTATCTTATGTGAGTGTATGTTATTTTAAACATTATTCAAAAATACTGCTCAAGTCTATTTTTTTAATGAGGAAAATAATGCATAAATTTAAAGTTTTAATTTTAAGCTTTAATGCATCAATTCAATCTCTTCTTCAGTGTCAGTGTTGTTCCAGGAATACTGCTGAACAGAACAAATTTCACAGGCGCTTCTGGTATGGCTTACCTTAAAGAACAAGTAGATAATATAAAGGAAGATCCCAAAGCCATAGACAGGGATAAACTGACCCAGAAGATTTGGCTTGCTAGCACCCTTGGCTCTGGCGATGACCTCTGGGTTGTAATGCTTGATGTAATGAGACCCTGTATCCCAGTGATCTTGATCTCTAGAGAATGAATGGCTTTGTCGTAAGGGAGGAAAATGCCCTGGCCCAACTTAAAAATAATGTAAAAAATAAAATAAAATAATAATACCTTGCCTTAAGTCCCACACACACACACACACACACACACACACACACACACACACACACACACAAAAAAAAGGCAAGCAAAATGCTACTGGTTTATGAATCATATACTGTGTGTGTGTGTGTGTGTATATATATATTTATTTATTTATGTATACACACACACACACACACACACACACTTAAAAGCATGGTGTGTTTAAAATGTGCATGAAAATGACATTTTGTGAACATTTCAGAGATGGAAAATTAATAAAATATTAAAAGTTTGGAATAATGTACAGATTTTGCTGTTTCGGAAGGAAATTGGTACTTTCACCAAAGTGGCATTCAACTGATCACAAAGTATAGTCAGGACATTACTGATGTAAAAAACAGCACCATCACTATTTGAAAAAAGTGATTTTTGATCAAATCTAGACAAGCCCCATTTCCAGCAGCCATCACTCCAACACCTTATCCTTGAGTAATCATGCTAAATTGCTAATTTGGTACTAGAAAATCACTTTCATTTATATAACACACAGTTGAAAGCTATTTGGTTCGTTAAATGAAGCTTAACATTGTCTTTGTGTTTGTTTTTGAGTTGCCACAGTACACAATAGACTGGCATGTCTTAAGGTCAATATTAGGTCAAAAAAGGAAAAAAGAAACAGCTTTCTCTAGAAACTCGTCAGTCAATCATTGTTTTGAGGAATGAAGGCTATACAATGCTTGAAACAGAAAAGAACTGAAGATTTCATACAAAGGTGTACACTACAGTCTTCAAAGACAAAGGACAACTGACTCTAACAAGGACAGAAAGAGATGTGGAAGGCCAGATGTACAATTAAACAAGAGGATACGTACATCAGAGTCTCTAGTTTGAGAAATAGACACCTCACATGTCCTCAGCTGACAGCTTCATTGAATTCTACCCGCTCAACACCAGTTTCATGTACAACAGTAAAGAGAAGACTCAGGGGTGCAGGCCTTATGGGAAGAATTGCAAGAAAAAGCCACTTTTGAAACAGAAAAACAAAAAGAAAAGGTTAGAGTGGGCAAAGAAACATAGACATTGGACAACAGATAATTGGAAAAGAGTGTTATGGACCTTAACCCCATTGAGCTTTTGTGGGATCAGCTAGACTGTAAGGTGCATGAGAAGTGCCCGATGAGACAACCACATCTATGGCAAGTGCTACAGGAAGTGTGGGGTGAAATGTCACCTGAGTATCTGGACAAACTGACATGCCAAGGATCTGCAAAGCTGTCATTGCTGCATGTGGAGGATTATTTTTGAGGAGAACTCTTTGAAGTAGTTTAAGAAGTTCTGAAAAATACATTCAAATTGTAATTTTTCACATTATTAATGTCCTGACTATACATTGTGATCAGTTGAATGCCACTTTGGTGAATAAAAGAACCAATTTCTTTCCAAAAGAGCAAAATCTGTAAATTTTTCCAAACTTTTGGTCGCCAGTGCGTGAATACACACACACACTCACCGACCACTTTATTAGGTACACCTGTACATCTACTTATTCATGTGATTATCTAATCAGCCAATCATGTGGCAGCAGTGCAGTGCATAAAATCATGCAGATACAGGTCAGGACCTTCAGTTAATGCTATTCTTCTCACCAAAATTGTACGGAGTGGTTATCTGAGTTACCGTAGCCTTTCTGTCAGCTCAAACCAGTCTGGCCATTCTCCGTTGACCTCTCTCATCAAAGCATTTCCGTCCGCAGAACTGCCGCTCACTGGATGTTTTTAGTTTTTGGCACCATTCTCTTTACACTCTAGCGAATGTTGTGCATGAAAATCCCAGGAGATCAGCAGTTACAGAAATACTCAAACCAGCCCGTCTGGCACCAACAATCATGCCACGGTCCAAATCACTGAGATCACATTTTGTTCCACATTCTGATGGTTGATGTGAACATTAACAGAAGCTTCTGACCCGTATATGCATGATTTTATGCACTCCACTGCTGCCACACGATTGGCTGATTAGATAATCGAATGAATGTACAGGTATGAGGTGTACAGGTGTACCTAATAAAGTGATTGGAAAGTATATATATATATATATATATATATATATATATATATATATATATATATATATATGAGATACACAAATAAGTTGCTTGACATGTTTTAGTGGGACTTAAAACAAGCTGAAGTATATTCAAGTTTTGTAGTTGACTTAAAAATAATAAAATATTAAAGAATAAAAATAAAAAATACAGGGAAGGTGTTTAAAAATTGATCAATGTCTATAAACATACTCAGTAATCAATATCTTATTTTCCCATACAAAATTCTATCCATAGTAACTATGTCATCAAAAAAGAGAAATTAATCAAAATGACAAAGATTGTGGAAGCTTCTTATTTAAATGAAATCCCATGTTAATTTATTATGCTTTTGTTGTAGTAGTAACAATAACTGCATTATTAACTAAGGTAGGCCGATTTCGTCGGAAACTACTACTATGGCAAAGGGATAAAACGTCACCAGAAAAGAATGAAAGAAAAAGGGAAAGTGTATTGTGAAAAGGACAAAGAAAAGTGATGCTCACATTATGAAGGCACACACACTTTAGGGACATGAGGTTAATATGGGACCTGGGGAAAGAGATCACAGGGATGGTCAAATCCAGCGGTCACACTATGCGACCATTAAATCAGGGATGAGGGATTACACATTTCACTGAAGATCTTACCCTCCGAGTGCACGATTTCTTTCTTCCCTCTGGGTAAAAACATTTTGGGTAGGAATAAAGACATACACAGGACGGAGCAAGAGATGAAGGTGATCTTCTGACATGTTGAAATAGCCATAGCGGTGCAAGTGAAAAATGCCTAACTACTGGAAAGCATCGACACCACTTTTACGACATTTCTTGTTGATTCGCTGGAGCGGAAATGACTGAAAACATTAAACCATCATCCGGGAAAGGAGATTAACTAACCCTGACACTGAATCATGAATCACAACCGTTGCCGTTATCAACCTGTTTTATAAGGCATTTTAGTATTTTACTCGTTGTTGTAGTTTTCTCGTAGCCCTAACATTACGACACATAGCCTAACACAAATAAACAGACGCATTTAAGATCGTTAAACGAATAAAAACGGCCTAATTAGTAGTAGTACAAGAATTATTATTGTTCTTATTGCTGTTATTTACCTATTTGTCCAGTAGATGGAACTGCTGCCTTTATTAAACGCCATTAAACTCGCACTGACATTTCAGTACGAAGAGATTCATGCTATGCTATTTGTGTTTCAGTTGTCAATAAACCGTTTGTCCCTGCTGTGACAAAAACAATATTCTATGAAATACCAAGAGTAAAGCATAATGTGTCACCATATGTCATCTCTGTACACTTTTAGCACTGTGCTACAACCAGTTTTGATTTCACCAGTGTTCTTTAAAGCAGGATGTGGGATGTAATTTGGACTCTCACACAACATGTCGTTTAGTGATGCTATGTTTTTACTCCTACCACAGTCCCCTCCCAGTTAATATTTATATCAGCCCTGTTGGGAACTGGCTACACAGTCATTTTCATTTTTATGGCAATTGTGGTGTTGTTAAAATAATCCCTTAAGGCACTCACTAAAACCTATGAGCACATACCATGCTCTACATATGTTCATAAAATAGCTCAATTAATATTGTGCATTTTTTATCATTTCAAAAGGGAAATATTACATTTTGAGTTTCACTACATAAGGATATGAAAAAAGGTTTTCAGTTTTCAACAAACAAAAAAAAAAAAAAAACAAAAACAAAAAAAAACAACAACAACAACAAAATACTGGGGGGAAAGTTACGGTGAATTGGTCCTTTAAGAAATAGTTCACACAAAAATGAAAATTTTCTAATTTACTCACACTCATGCCACCCTCATATTTTTTTTTTTTTTCTTTTCTGCTGAACACAAACAAAGATTTTTAGCAGAATATTTCAGCTCTGTTGGTTCATACAATGCAACTGAATGGTGGGCAAAAAAATTTAAGCTCCAAAAATCATATAAAGGCAGCATAAAAGTAATCCATACGACTCCCATGGTTAAATCCATATCTTCAGAAGCGATATAGTGTTTTCAGAAGTGTGGCTGAGAAAAATATCAATATTTAATCCATTTTTTTTAAAAAATATTAAATTAATAAAATTAATTTTTACTATTAATCTTCACTTTCACTTCCACATTCTTCTTCTTTTGTTTTTCTATTCGCATTCTTCATGCATATCGACACCTACTGGGCAGGGAGGAGAATTTATAGTAAAAAAAGGATCATATATATGTGTTGGGAAAGGCACTATACATTTAACCACTGGAGTCATATGGGTTACTTTTATGCTGCTTTAAAATTTTAATACTCATTCTCTTGCATTGTGAGGACCTTCAGAGCCAAAATATTTTTCTTAAAGTCTTCATTTGTGTTTAACAGAAGAAATAAATTCATACACATCTGGGATGCCAGCAGGGTGAATAAATGATTTTTGGTGAACTATCCTATATTCAACATAGTGATGCATTGGAAAAACTTTGTGTTTTTGTGTGTGCGTGTGTGTGTGTGTGTGTGTGTGTGTGTGTGCGCAAGTAAGCTGATATAGCCTACAGTGCTCATATTTTATCCGTTTACTGAAAAGCTCTGTTATCAACAGTTTAACTACCTAATTATTCTTCATTAGGCTCAATTTAAGTACAACAGATGCATTGCCACAAAAGTCACACAGTGTCTGACACCTCATAAAAACATGAAAGGCCGAGGCAAAAGTTGCCTTTTTATGTTTTCAGAAGGGAAAAAATGCTTTGTCTCCTTTTGTATGAAAGTCTTCATATTGTTTATGCTAACAGCAAAATAAGCCTTTGACTCTTGCGAAATGCATGTGCCCCTTCCTGTTGTGTGAGCGATAGATTCACATACATGGCAATCAACACACCTTCACCAAACAAAATTGCTTTCAGAAATAGCAATCGTTGTCTTTCTCTATATTCATGCGAGTGATTTGTTGTGCAATGTCACCTTACTCAGTGGTGGCGGACCAGGTTTGCATCGAACCCCTTTATCGCTCTCTCTCTCTCTGGCTCCATCTAAATCAGTCAATTTATTTCCAAATTGCAAGTTGAGTCTGGGAGCAAGGGCTTCTTTCACTGTTGGGGTGAAATATTAAATCAATGCGCACACTACCATATATCGAGTGGGCTTTAATTTTTATTTAATATTGATGGGAATGAAGCTGGCTTTGAGTGTCGTGAAGGACATTCTGTTACAAATCCAGGGGCCTTTATATTCATGGAGGAGAGACAGTGATGGTGAGTGAATGTGCTGGATTAATGGGGACCTGAGGAAGCACGGCTGTGTGGGCCAGGCCTTGAGACACTGCCCAATTGTCATCCTCCATTTATAACCATGAGGAGAGCGAGACAGCACAGATGGTACTCAGATACTGTCAGTGAGAAACTCAAAGGTGGAAAAATAATCTCAGTTAAAATGCTTGCAAGACCTTCGAATATGTGTTCTAACTATGGTAGGAGGAAGTGATGTCAGATGTCTGACTGTATGTATGAGTGTAGTGTAGTAAGAGTAAAACATAACTGGACAGTGCTGTGAATGTGTTGATGATATATTATGCGGTGAAGGAAGGCAGCAGATGAGGATCCTGATTACGGCTGAAATGCAGTGTAAACAGTAATCTGATCTGTAGGTGTGCTGTGCAGGTTGGAGAGCAGCCTGGGCCACATCCAGAAAGCCCTGATCTCCTACCAGCTCAAGACATTGCATTACTCTCTACTGCTCTACTGACTCAGGCTAGACTGTATACAGTAAGGGGTAGTTGCCAAATGGGAAAGTTGTCACAAGGCATACATATCTCAGTACCTATAAGATTCTGTCAAAAATCCAGCTGCACAAAAACTTGTTTTCTGTAGCAGTGGTTTTGTATTTTGATTTCAATTACCTTCCAATACAAATTCCATTCCATTAAGAGTATCATGTTTTTGTAAAACAGCAGCTCTTGGGTCAGTGATATTACACTCATTTTTTATTTTTTTTTATTTTTTATGGATCTACGTTATTTAAAAATACATTAAAATGCAATTCATATAAAACATTAACTTGAATACACCTCTTCTTTGATGAACAGGTTTTCAATTACTGTGTTCAGTCATTTTGAAAAAAAAAAAAAAAATTCTGGAGCTTAAAGTAAAAAATATCATGTGGTGTAACTGTCCAGAGACAGTCAAAAAAAAATATCATAAAAATTGGTAAAGCTAAAATTCTGAAGAAAAAAATAAATAAAATAAATGTTGGCATGAGTAGTGCAGAATAAGCAGTGAAACAATTGTTTTTATTTTTAATATTAATATTATTCATTTTATTATTAATATTATAAAAATGTTTCTACTAAATCAAGTCAGGTGATGTAATATATATTAATTAATAATATAATATATATATTGTACCTTGAAAAATATGTTGGAACATTTTTAAAAAAAATTCTTTTATTTAAACTAGATTTAAAAAAAAAAGATTTCTCATTATCGCCCCAGACAAACTTATTTGAACCTCTTGGGCAAACAAGGAAGCTTATATTTAAAATATTAAAAATATACACTACCAGTCAAAAGTTTTGAAACACTCATTCTTTATTATTATTATTAATATTATTATTATTTTCACATTTTAGAATAATAGTAAAGTCATCAAAACTATGGAATAACATAAATGGAACTATGGGAATTATGTTGTGACTAAACAAAATCCAAAATAAATCAAAACTGTGTTATATTTTAGCATCTTCAAAGTAGTCACCCTTTGCCTAGAATTTGCAGACATGTACTCTTGACATTTTCTCAACCAACTTCTTGAGGTATCACCCTGGGATGCTTTTTAAACAGTATTGAAGGAGTTCCCATCTATATGCTGGGCACTTATTTATTCGGTCCAAGTCATCCATTTCAAAAACTTTTTTTATTTAAATACAATTTTAGTTTTATAATGAAATAAATTAATATGGTGGCACAATTATATTTTTGTCTACAAAACTAATTTCAAACATTTAAGCATCCACCTTAAGATCAAAAGATTTTTAAGATCATGAGAAACATTTCAGTCAAGCGTTTCAAAACTTTTGACCAGTAGGGTATATTAAAAGGAAAAAATATGAAGAAATATTTTAAAGGAAATATTTACCACTCTGAGAAACATGCAAAATTCAAATATTTAATAAAGGAAGGTATTAACCCTAAATGTCATTCTAACTGTGTATTCAGAAAACATTTTTTTTCCTGTCAGATCAGGGAAGGTTGTCACATGTTGTCATTTTGTACTATTCATTGATAATATTTGTTGGCCAAAACAGTAGTTTGTAATTTTGTTGTTACTTTTTACATTTAGGCTATTAGGATCATAATACTATTTAATGGCAGGTTCCCATTGTGACAATTTAGCACATATAGTGTGATAACATGCCCCAATTTTTATTTAACATAAATTAGCTGTATCTTTCCCCCCCCCCTGGGTTATAACAATGGCAATAATGTTCAATAGCTTTAAAAAATAAACATACCTTGATAAACATTTACTGGAGTAAAGAGTACAACTAGACCCAATCTCACCTATATTGCCCCATGGATTACAGACATCTGTGGTTCCATTTACATTTACATTTATTCATTTGGCAGACACTTTCATCCAAAGCAACTTACAGAAGAGGAATAATAAGCGATTCATCTAAAGGAGACAGTAGTACGAAATGTGCTGCATTACAAAGTTTCAGTTGCATCAGAAAACTGCTATCCAAGACAGATTAGAGTGCAACAAGATTAATATATATATATATATATATATATATATATATATATATTTTTTTTTATTATTATGAGTGTATGGTCAAGTGCTCATGGAAAAGATGTGTCTTCAGCTGTTTTTTGAAGACAGAGAGGGTATCTGCTTCACGGATTGAGTTGGGAAGGTTGTTCCACCACCAAGGTACAGTGAAAGTCCATCCACTACAAACATTATTTAAGGAGAAAAATTAGTATACCATTAACTAGTGTCGCATTTGCATTCAGATGACTGTTTTCGAAACTAAAGCTAGTCATGGGTGTCTCGCATCTGACCACATTTACATTTGATTAAACTTCTTTGTGACACACTACTTATGCAGCAGAAATGTCAGTGTATTTTAAAAGTGGTGTAAATTCCTTACAGCAAGGTAATTATATGTGCCCAACCTATCGTTTTAAAGGTAAGCCATAACCGATTGTGTTGTCACACAGGAAACAAGCAATTGATTGGCTTTGTTTGACATCTAGAGTTGTTTGGCAGTGAACTGCATCTTTGTTGTGGATGCCGTATGTGGTGGAGAGAGAGCAGGCAGGCAGGCGGAGAGGGCCACTGTGAGGGTGGAGAAGACGTAGAGGTTCAGCTGATAGAAGCCTTAATCTCAAACAGCAGGGGGGAAATTACACTATTTAAGGTGCCTCACCAGCACGACACTTCAGCACAGTGAGAGATGCACTGTGAAATTGTAGGCTCAGTTGCACATGGTTGAAATGACAGACTCACACACACACTTGTGCATAAACACATAGACATGCATATTAGCAGGAACCCCCACATAGGCGAGCCAGCATCACAAGTGCACACATGTCTCACAGGGAGGAATGCTTCAAATACATGTGGACTCTTCAAGTGTGACAGAGAGATGTTTGTTTTTACATGGGTTGACTCAGAGTGGATGCCCGACTAAAAATTCACATCAGGAAAGACGAATGAAGAGAATTAAGATTTGGCCAAAAAAAAAAAAAGTTGCAATTACTTTAAACAATATAACTTAATTTGCAATCACCTTAAACAAAATGACTTTTAAAGCTGAAGTGTGTCATTTCTGCGCCACTGAACAGTATTGCAAAAATAACTCTTTTTGAATATACAGTATGTCTTTCATTGGCTGACCATACAGATAGTCCCGCCTCAAACTCATGCCACTGGCTAAGCCAATGTTGTTGTGTCAGGCTGGACGGGGCGCTGAATTAAAAAAGAGCAATGGCTTTCTTACTGTTGTCTCTGAAAATTAAGCTGAGATATTAGAAAGTATTTTAACACTGAAAAAAATTACACACTCAGCTTTAATATAGACTGACACTGTATAATAATGACTGCCATAACATCTGTATAACATATAATAATTTATCCAACATATATCATATATTGAGTCCCGGTCCTCAAATCTCATTGGCCAAGGCGTTCCCTGAAAGCACCCAGCCAGACGTCTATTTGATGTGTGTGTTTACATTTGGAAGACATATTTTTTGGGTCGTTTGCTCTTCTGCTATAAGACATTTCCTCTCGGATGTCAATAAAACATTTAGGACATTTATGATTTAAAATATTTGTAAATCTGATCTTTTTAAGGTGTTTATCAGATGTTAATGAAAATGCAGTGCTTTCCAGAGGAAAAGATCTAAAACAGACATCTCAGATGTGCTGCCTGGGTTTGTATCACCCTGCTTGTCTGTGTTCCTGGCTTTCCAAATAGTGTTGATTTTGATTCAATGTTCATTTTGATTTTGCTTACTGATTTGTACAGTAAACATTTCTGCAGATTAAATCTTCATGCCAGTAGGTGGTGACAAATTAGTGTATTTTATGTTATGGCTGAGTAATTGAATCAATTGACTCAAGTTCACAACCAAACAATGGATGAGAATGAGGATGATTTGTTCACTTAAACGATTCATTCAACAATACTGATTCATTCACGAACGAAACACCACTAGTTTGAAACCAAAGCAGTGCAGAGAATAGTGTGCTTGGGTTCTCTTGGAACTATTTTCGCTAGCAGACAAGAAATGCTTAAACTCATAAATTTTGGTCTGAAACGTAAGTCATTTATTTTCATTTGCTTGTTTGTTCAACTGTATCAGCTGACAATAATCAGCCAAAGAAACGATCACACTCAATGGAATGGTACGCGTGCAAATTTCTTTATTGAATTCTAACAATACTGGACGAGGACAGGTTCAATTGGAGCCTACAGTATGACCAAATTCCAAATGACCCCACTCAAAAGTGAGCAACTGAATCCCATGACGAAGGGCCCTTCCACAAGGCCGTTAGCGAAGGATATCCTATATGCAATGGTCAAAGTGTGGAACTAACTTCGCCATTTAAAATCACGATTCTGTGTGACTTGTCCGTGCGATTAATTTTGAAAACAGAGGTAATTGTTGCAGGGATTTAAACCCCTTTTAAACCCAACTGGAAATATGCAAACGTTTTATACAATCCATCCACAATACAGCTTTCTGATGTAAAAGCTCTACTCCAGCATACATGCATGCTTGTTTGATATTTAATTAAACAGAGTACAAAATGATTGCTTTGGCATTAAAAGTTTACAACGTACATCAAAAGTAAATTGCAGCTTGAGTCAGATGAGTGCATGATTCATACAAACGACCAAATGCATTTTAGATATAAATGTGGAACATTTACTCTTTTATGGTTAAATGCTCTTGAAAACCTCCTTATTCATAAGACACACTGCATCTCTCTTAATATATATGTGTCTCCAATGACTGATGAGTGTTGTGAAATATTGACCTTTAATTTGTGTTAAATATCAGAACAAAATATGTAGAATATATCTGCTGGTTTTCAAAGTAATCTTTAATTATTTTTTCCTCCTTAAAATAAATCTAGTTGTTGCTTTCATATTACATAAATGTAGACTCATAGATCAGTGTATATGGTCTAAATAGGTGGTCACCCTCTGGAGGAGGAACATCAGGAGAACTTCATTAATAGTAGACCATTCATGTCAATTAAGCTGAAGGATGACAGAAAAGCAGTCAGAGAGGGACCAACTATCAGTCGTGTGTCCCTCTTGTGTTCAAGGCAGGCACCTTAAATGCCCTTAACCTGCTCTAATAGGTGATGATTAGTTTTCTAAAAGAGAGAGAGAGAGAGAGAGAGAGAGAGAGCGAGCTTCTTCACTAAATTATTAACAAGTTAACATTGTAGTGGAGACACTTTATCCCTGAGGACAAACAACCCAAATGTTTGCAAAATATAATTAAGCCGAGGCATCTTTAAATGTCATTGCAGCCTGTGCCATGCTTCAAATTGTTCTGCATCAACAGAATTTAACGAGATGGCGAAGGAATCCATTCCCTGCAAGCATGTGATAAGCCACACATACAGTGGAGCACTTTCATTGATTGCCAAAATAAAGCATTTTGTATGCAAATGGGGGAATGGAGTGGGTAAGCTGATTCAGCCTCATGGACACCAAATAATGGCCTTTACAATTAATACTCTCGCATGCTAGCCATTGAAACTTTCATCTCCTGTTTAATGGCTCTGAAACATTTATACATGCCCCCACCTCCCCCTTCTTTCCCCCAAAAAAGAAGGGGAAAAAAAAATGGATTAATATGAAAGCCAACAAATAAATAAAAGTCCAAACACCCTGTCTCCACACAAGCCCCCCTCCAGTTCTTGGCTCATTCTCGCTCTTTATTTTTATTTATTTATTTATTTATTTTTTTGCTGCTGTGTTTTGGGAACATTTTGGATTAACTGATATCTTTGAACATGAAGGAAGGTCTGGGATCCCCCAGGGGGATGTGCTGGGGAGTGTGAGGTTGACAGGGGGATTGGGGCTGATGTGGCATTGTTTGAATGTAATGTGCTTGTTTTGTACTTGTAAACATGCCTCTCTTTGTTTTAGTAATACCACCCCTTCCTGTGTAGATTTTTCTGCTGGAGCAGCACAGGTTTGTACACATGGAAGCTTGATGGGCTAACAGTGATATGTGAGCAAGACTTGATCAAATTTCCTGAGGGGAAAGCTTAAGGCTAGCGGGCAATGAAAGTCAGACAAGTATAGCGTCAGCCAATTTTCTTTCCTGTTTAAATGGGGAAAATAAACTTGCCACTAATATCATCACTAACCAGAATTCCCACTTTACTACCATTTTTTTAAACATGAACTGTGGTAGTACTATGATAATCTTTAAAGTACCTTAGAGTAACATGGTAAATTAATATGGAAATATTCAGTATAAACTGTGGGACCTTTTGAGAGTATGTTCCAACTGTACTTCTCTCAGGACCTCACTAATATCTGAACTGTTTATATCAAAGTGATACATAATATTAGATGTCAGTTTAAAACATTGGAAAACTACAGCAATCTTAATCTTGTATTTAGTCAAAAAGCCTTGAATATGTGAAAAACTCAATTCATTTTATGATACTTGTTTATATGCAATGTCAGGATGTTTGGCTGGTTACTAGGGCATTGATAGGGTGTTGCTAGGTGGTTGCTAGTGTAATGGGAGCAAACTGGTATGTGATAGCTTTGCGGTATGTGTAAAACTCACTCCCCTGGCCTCAAGAGTTGCACTAGCAACTGCCGGTAGAGGCTGTAGCCTTTAGCCTCCTCGGTAGCGCACCCGCCTTGCATGCTGGCTGATGCCAGTTCAAATCCCCCTCGGAGCGGGTCGAAAAAGACTGGTTACACTAGGGCATTTTTAAATTGTGGCTATATGGTTGCTTACTGGCCTAAGTCAAAAGAGACCATCACCAAGTCTCTGTGTGCGGGTACCTTTTAAATGGGATTTTTATGCTATTTTTTTTTTTTTTTCGATTTACAGGCAGACATTTATATTTTGAGATGAAAAATATTTTAAAATATAAGCCATAATTCTGTATTTGTTTCAAACACATGCAATATGAAAGTATTCCAGTTATCTGCTTTTTTCACTCAACATGACGGGTTTATGGTATATCTACTTAAAAGTATAGTACCACCACCACTGACATCATGATGATCATCATCATCATGATGGTGCCGCGGATGGCTGCCTCGGTGTGGAGCGCCTCAGTTCTTTTGTTGTTTTTGTTTGTTTGTCCTGTGTTTAGTCATCTTTTTCCAGTCAGTTTTAACATAGACGAACTGCTGAACATTCAACAGCATATACCAGACAATTTTTTCCCGGTTTTCGAATATTCAGACGTTTTGCTAGACATTTTAGTTGGAGGTGCAGCTCTGCTGTTCAAGAGACGCAGGCGAGGTAGACGAGCTGGTGCGCTGGTCAAACTCCGTCGATGCGGATTTCGAACAGCGCTGCCGAGTATTCACTTAGCGAATCTCTGCTTTCTTCCTAACAAAATGGACGAACTACATCTCCTCACCCGCACAAACAAGGACTTTTCAACCTCTGCTGCCTTGTGCTTCACAGAAACCTGGCTGAGTGAAGCCATTCCGGACAGCGTGTTACATCTGCCGGACTTCCAGCTGTACAGAACGGATCGCATCACGGAGTTAACGGGGAAAACGAGTGGCAGTGGAACATGCTTTTATATCAGTGAAAGTTGGTGTACAGATGTAACAGCGTTAAAGAGGATATGCTGTCCTAATTTGGAAGCGCTCTTTATTAACTGTAAGCCTTTCTACTCGCCGCAGAGTTTTCCTCGTTTAGTTTGGTGAGTGTGTACATCGTGCCAAATACATGTGTGAACACAGCACTGCAACAGCTGACTGATCAAATCACAGACACAGAACAACAATACCCAGACTCAGTTATTATTATTCTTGGGGATTTTAACAAAGCAAATCTCACATGTGAACTGCCCAAATACAAACAGCACATCACATGCCCCACCAGAGACAGGAACATACTGGATCATTGTTACACAACAATAAAGGATGCATATCGCTCTGTCCCTAGAGCAGCTTTGGGACTCTCTGATCACTGCCTGGTTCATCTTCTTCCAACCTACAGGCAGAAATTAAAATCAACCAAGCCAGTAGTATTGACTGTAAAGAGATGGACCAACGAAGCAGAGGGGGAACTACAAGCCTGCTTCGATTGCATGGATTGGAGTGTTTTTGAGGCTGCAGCCACAGAACTGGACGAGCTCACAGATACTGTGACATCATATATCAGTTTCTGTGAGGATATGTGCATTCCTACTAGGACTTATTTAAAGTTCAACAATGACAAACCGTGGTTTACAGCAGAGCTCAGGCAGCTTCGTCAGGCCATAGAGGATGCTTACGGGGTGGGGATAACGTCTTGTACAATCAGGCCAGGAACACACTGAACAGGGAAACCAGAGTGGCTAAAAGGATATACTCCGAGAAGCCGAAAAACAAGTTTTCAGCTAACGACCCTGCATCAGTGTGGAGTGGCATGAAACAACTCTCAAATTACAGGACTCCTACCCCCAACCCTGTAGGGAACCAACAACTGGCTGATGATCTGAATGTGTTCTACTGCAGATTTGAAAGGCCCAATCTCACACCCTACACCCACTCTGACCTTCACTTCACACAAACACCAACACCTCCTGTAACCCCCCTCCTCCCCCCTCCTGCTACTAAACCTGCACTTAATATCTGTGAAGATGTTCAGAAACAAAAGACGAGGAAGGCTTCAGGCCCAGATGGTGTCTCACCGGGTGTCTTCGATCCTGTGCTAACCAGCTGGCCCCCATCTTCACACAGATCTTCAATAGATCACTGGAACAGTGTGAAGTCCCATGCTGCTTCAAACGCTTAATCATTATTCCTGTCCCAAAGAAACCAAAAATCACAGGACTTAATGACTACAGACCTGTTGCCCTGGTGTCTGTGGTCATGAAATCATTTGAGAGACTGGTGTTGGCCCACCTGAAGAACATCACTGGACCCTTCTAGATCCCCTTCAATTTGCTTATCGAGCAAACAGGTCTGCAGATGATGCAGTCAACACAGGATTGCATCATATCCTGCAACATCTAGACAGATAAGGGACATATGCAAGGATCCTTTTTGTGGAATTCAGTTCAGCTTTCAACACCATCATCCCATCTATACTCCAGAATAAATTAAACCAACTCTCTGTTCCCATGTCTATCTGTCAGTGGATTACCAGCTTTCTGACGGACAGGCAGCAGCTTGTGAGACAGGGGAAATTCACTTCTAGCACCTGTACAATCAGCACTGGTGCCCTCCAGGGATGTGTGCTCTCCCCACTACTCTTCTCCCTCTACACCAATGACTGCATCACCAAGGACCACTCTGTCAAGCTCCTGAAGTTTGCAGACGACACCACTGTCATCGGCCTCATCCGAAATGATGATGAGTCTGCATACAGAAGGGAGGTTGAACAGCTGGCTGTCTAGTGCAGTCAAAACAACCTTGAGCTGAACACGCTCAAAACAGTGGAGATCATTGTGGACTTTAGGAGAAACACCCCAACACTGACCCCCCTCACCATTCTAAACAGCACTGTGGCGGCAGTGGAGTCATTCAGTTTCCTGGGCACTACCATCTCACAGGACCTGAAGTGGGAGACCCACATTGACTCCATTGTGAAAAAGGCCCAGCAGAGGTTGTACTTCCTTCGCCAGCTGAGGAAATTCAATCTGCCACAGGCGCTGCTGATGCAGTTTTACTCAGCACTCATTGAGTCCTCTGCACTTCAGTAACTTTAGTCTGGTTTGGTTCAGCTACGAAATCAGACATCAGAAGACTACAAAGGACTGCTGAGAGGATTATTGGTTGACCCCTGCCCCCCTTCAAGAGCTATACACTTCCAGAGTGAGGAAAAAGGCTGGAAAAATCACTCTGGACCCCACTCACCCTGCCCACTACCTTTCTGAACTGTTGCCTTCTGGCCGACGCTTCAGAGCTCTGAGCACCAGAACCAGGCACAGGAACAGTTTTTTTTCCCTCAGGCTATCCATCTCATGAACAGTTAAATTGCCCCATTGAGCAATAACTATGTTACTATGTTAATAACTACTCAGTTTAGTCTTTCTTATATTTATCCAACACATCCAACCTCTTCTGCCATTT
Organism: Myxocyprinus asiaticus; assembly: GCF_019703515.2. Lineage (NCBI taxonomy): Eukaryota > Metazoa > Chordata > Actinopteri > Cypriniformes > Catostomidae > Myxocyprinus > Myxocyprinus asiaticus. Next base: position 26,056,113 of record NC_059344.1, read on the forward strand.
CATTCCTCTGAAAAAAAAAAAAAAAACATTTGCACTGTACATAACAGATTGTATAAGATTTACACTTCCCATGTGTATGTGTGTATGTATGTGTGTGTCTGTATGTATGTGTATAATTATTTTTTATTTTTTATTATTATCTATGTCTTGCTGCTGTTTTTGTATTGTTTTTGTATTGTTGTATGCTGGAAGCTCCTGTCACCAAGACAAATTCCTTGTATGTGTAAGCATACTTGGCAATAAAGCTGATTCTGATTCTGACATAGGTGACACTCTTTCCAGATGAAATGCTACCATAAAAGCTTGTGTTCAGTATGAAAAACAAGCCTACTGTGTCGGTTGTTCTTGTTTATCAAAAGGGAGGTATGCTGTATATCTTTTGTACTCTACCAGGTCTTTTATGACCCGAGCAGAAAGATGGCTTGGAATGTTCTCCAAAACAGAAGGGTTAAGTAATGCAAACATTTCAAATGAATTGTGTGTAAGAAAAGAGATACGCAATAGTGACAACATGAATAACAATATTATAGAAAACCTCAAGAATCTGTGAACTTTTGGCTGTGCAATGCTGAATGGAGAATGGAACTGATCCTGTAACTCTAATAAACCCATGCCACTTCCACAAGGACTTGAAATGAAATGAAAATGTGCCATAGTCTCTTAGGTTTGGATATGGGGTAAAATCATGATGACATTAAACCCTGAAATGACAAAAAATACAAAAATAACAGTAGCTCTTAGCTGCTTTAGACCAAACACATTATTTTAATTACTGTTTTTGGAATTGTAACACTGTTTTGCTTAAAGGTGGAAAACATGCCACTATCTGTTTAACCTTTAGGAACAGATTTTAATTGACTTTTTTTTTTAAGCCACTTTTTCACTTGTACTTCAGAAAATGCTATACTCAAGTTCTTTCTATCACAATCACATTCTCTCTCAAACTGATGGTTATAATGTAGCAGTGACTACATAACATGCAAAGTGAATATTACATTTAACCTTTGTGCTAATTCTTTATGCAGGTAGGAATCGCCGTGCCTGACCCTCTGAGTATAGTTACCTCTGCTGGAATTATCCAATGTCCCCAGGTATCCCTCCTGCATTGATTCATTCATATGTTCTTCATGTCCTGATATCACATTATCATTTTGACATCTTTGTCCTTCAACTCATCTGAGCATCTGAGAAAACTGTGAAAGTCAAGGACAGCTGTAAAAGTGTTGACAGCAGTGTTTGAGGGCTCAGGACAACCACACCAGCAGGGAAGCAAGAAGGAGTATGTGTATACTGTATGTCAGAGAAAGTGTATGTGAGTGTGTGTGTGTGTGTGTGTGTTTGAGAGAAGTGCTGGTGATAGAGCCGACCTCTTGTGGGACAAAGAGGGCAATAGAATCTCCACACTGCTGCCTAGGCTGAAATTTATGCTTGGGATAAAAGAGCCTACAGCTCTGCTCTTTAGGTTGCCCTTTGTGTCTACTGTAAATGTGTTTGTGTATATGTATGTTGGGGGTGTGACTACTATAGGATTGATTGGATAATGGCTCTGCTGTCAGAGAGGTGAAAGTGAGCTAGAAGAAAGGCTGAAATTACAGCTTCATATCTAATGATGAGTTCCTCTCCTTAACCTTATGCAGAGACACCACACAACTGACTGGGTCTGTTTTATACAAGTGAGGCTGTGGGTATACAGCATGTCATATTACACTGTAAAAAGCGTTAATATGCAATTGTTATCTCTTAAATGAATAGTTCACCAAAAAATGATAAATCGCTCATGGTTTACTCACTCTTACCCTTCCAGACTTTCTTTCTTCTGCAGAAGACACACACACACAAAATATTTTGAAGAATGTATGAGGTGTTTTTTTTTTCCATACAATCCAAGTCAATGAAGACCAGAACTTTCAAGCTCCAAATAGCTCATAAAGGCAGCGTAAAAGTAAACCATATTGCTTTTACGTGGCCATACTATGCACCTGCTACCCTCTGTTATTGTCTTTTATGATGAATTTTGTGAATAGAATCCACGTCAATTCGATTGGTAGAGGCCTATACCACATCTTCTTAAGCAATACTTGGGTGACAAACATACCAAAAATTCAGTCCTTATTCTCTTGAAATCTTCACAATTTCTAGTGAATAATGGCAACGCCGCAATGATGCCACTTCTTGCATGTGAACCCTCATGCTCATGCAGATGTGTCAACCAGGGGTGCGTTCCACGCAGAAGTGATCATCAACCAAAAATGAAAATTCTCATCATTTACTAACCCTAATTAAAAGTGAACCGGTTTCAAATGATTCACCAATCCACTTATACGTAGCTTTTGAAAGTCCAATTCATTTGAATGAATTGGTTTGTTTGGAAGGTTGTAATGAAGCTGTTCAAATAAATGATTCACCAAATATTAAAACATTTTTTTCCTTTTATTAATCGCTTCATTGCAGTTAGCTACTTCTTTGAGTGGGGTGGGGGGCGGCTAATATCTGATCTTGCCTATATGTGTGTCAGGACCGCCATTGGGCAAAATGTTGTCCTTAGTCACCATTCACTGTCATTGTATGGAAAAAAAGATGCATAGAAAGTGAATGGTGACTTAGACTTATGTATTCCATAATATCTCCTTTTGTGTTCCATGGAAGAAAGAAAGTTATAAGGGACTGGAACATCATGAGGGTGAGTAAATGATGACAGAATTTTAATTTTGGATGAACTATTCCTTGAAATATTCTACAAACATACAAACTTGAAGATTTTCTAGTGTTCTAGATATCACATGGCTTGTGCGACACCACTCAGTGAAACATATTTCCAATTTTAAATCCACTGGACTGAGTAAATACATGTTTTTCTTTTCAATACTGACACTAAATTGAACACATTGTGTGTGAGAGATATCTATCCATCATATCTCAGTTACAAAGCAAAGGCAGGCCTCTTCAATCTTTCTCGAGAAGCACCAGGATTGCTGGTCACTGCTATGCCCAGTGACTCCCTGTTGTTGTTTTTGTATTTAATTTCGCTAAGCTGCCTGGGCGAAAGGGTGAGCGAAAATCTCCACTAAGTCTTTCACCCTCTGCGCAACCCTAACAGATATTCTCCACTGAGATAAAGCAAAGTAAAATTGAAATTTTACAAGCGACTAAAGAGATAATACATTTTGAAATAATCTTACTGTGGATGCTGAACGGTGTCAATAAACAAGCATGCTTAGAACAAAACGCTCCTGCTTTTATCTTGGTGCAAAATCCATAAAGTCTTTACTTCAGTCTGAGAAAGAGGTAAAGTGGTTGTTGCTTTTATGTTTCACCTTGTTTTTCACAAAAGTGAGACCCCATTTGGGATTTGAGAGGCATGTTTTCTCATGGTTGACATTTATCTTGCACATGTAAGGGATGAAGGAAAGAGGAAGTTAATAGAGAATGAGCATTACGCTAATCTTATAGAGCAAACAGTTTATTCACTCGGCAGGACAACTATAATCTCATGGCAGGAACAGGCATGCAGTTAAGTATTTATAATATTTTTCCACTTTTGATTTGTTTTGGTAATTAAGATTACCAAATCCCTTTCCTGAACTTAGTAAAGGTGGAAGGTGCACTCCAGCTTCAATATTTCGCCACAGTTTTTGAATGTAAATAGTACTGTTACAGGGACGCCCGCATACCATGCCGTATTATCTTTGTAGCTTCCGTAAAAAGCTCTACAATATCGTATTGACTGATGAAACGTGTAGTAAATAAATAAAAGATTATGGCAAGATATTTTTTGTCTATATGTTTATTATAAAGAAAAAACACAATGTCACTGCAGCGGTCATTTAGTCCACGCTGCATATAAAGAATATGCTTTCAGCCATTGAAATGTATTCCACTACAGATTACAGAATACATGCAGTCAAATGTAATTTGTAACGTATTCCGTTAGATTACTCAAGGTCAGTAACATATTCTAAATACTTTGGATTACTTCTTCAGTACTGGTAGATTTTTTTCACTTGTTTTGACTATAAAAACTCTGCCAGTACAGTAAGACAAAATACACATGTTAAAAATACATTCTCTGAAAAACCTAAATATATTATGCAGTGTTGTTTCTAAAACAAGATAAATCAAATTGATCTTGTTTTAAGGATTTTTAGATATTTTTACAAGAAAACAATACAAAAATTATCAAGAATATGATTTTTGCCCTAATATCAAAGGTCTTACTAGAAAAAAAGAAATTATGATCCAACATGAATTTTCTTGATAAAAAAATATGATCGTGTCTGGTAACATGTGCATGTAAAATGGCTAGAAATAGAATTTTAGCTTAGCGTAAAGCTGACAATTTACACAAGGTTTATTTCTATTTCTTCTGCTCCAAACTTACTTCAAACTTACTTCTCTGTCTGCTCGTATGAATGTAACACTTCATAAGAAAGTGTTTCACCGCTGTTCAAATGCACTTTGGATCGCATCATTTATATGTATAAATGTTTTCCATCTGAAAGGACTAAATATTAAATGAAACAAATGACAATAAAATGCAAAGTAATCTCTTCAGTAATCAAAATACTTTTTGAATGTAACTGTATTCTAATTACCAATGATTTAAATTGTAACTGTTGTGGAATACAGTTATTTATATTTTGTATTTTAAATACGTATTCCGTTACATGTATTCCATTACTCCCCAACCCTGTCTATGAATAGAATCCACATTAGATAAGTTCAATTACTTTTGTAACCACTCGATGATGATTGAAAGTTATATACTGTATGCAGTAGATTACGTGTAATTCATAATGTTTTCTGCATTAGTGGCAAAGTTTTATGGCGCTATTGCTTTTATGTGGCCATACTATGCACCTGCTACCCTCTGTTATTGTCTTTTATGATGAATTTTGTGAATAGAATCCACGTCAAAATCCTGAAAATTGATTTCTCGATCGCTATACTAAAACACACACACACACACACACACACACACACACACACACACACACACACACACACACACACACACACACACATATGTTGGTGCAGCTATCATTATGAGGACTCTTCATAGACATAATGATTTTTATACTGTACGAACTATAGGTTCTATCCCCTAAACCTAACTCTCACAAAAAACTTTCTGCATTTTTACATAAATAAAAAAAAAACATTGTTTAGTATGTTTTTTAAGTGATTTGAATTATGGGGACACTAGAAAGGTCCTCATAAACCACATTTATAACATAATACCCTTGTAATTACCAGTTTGTAACCTAAAAAAATGTCCTCGTAAACCACACACACACGCAATTGCACACCGTAAACCGGACTTCAAATTCCTCAATGCCGACTCGCTGTTTACAAACACGGCAGCGGAGCCCTTTGTCTGGGCAGCCCGGCCGTGGAAACACAGAAGGAAAAGGGAAATTGAGCCGGCGTTCTCATTAGAGTAAGACATTGCGCAAATCGACCCCCGCTACCCAGTATTCTACTGGCAAATGTTCAGTCTCTGGACAACAAGCTCTGCGAGCTGAGAGCGTGGATCTCTTTCCAACGAGAGACGAGGGACTGCTGCATTATCTGCCTTAAAGAAACTTGGTTGTCTGCTGAGATTCCAGATTCAGCCATCGAACCCGCAGGGTTCTCCGTGCACCGAGCGGACAGAGCGAAAGACCTCTCAGGTAAAAGCAGAGGTGGTGGTGTATGTTTTATGATCAACAAATCCTGGTGTGATCAGAGGAACATACATTCTATCAAGTCTTTCTGCTCTCCTGATCTGGAATTTCTCATGCTTCTGTGTTGACCGTTCTGGCTACTGAGGGAATTCACAGCGGTCATTATCACAGCTGTGTACATCCCGCCACAAGCCGACACAGATCGGGCACTCAAGGAACTGTATGGGATTATAAGCAAGCAGGAAACTGCGCACCCTGAGGCCATGTTCATTGTGACCGGGGACTTTAACAAAAACAACTTCAAGTCAATAGCACCGAAATACTACCAACACATCAGTTTCAACACACGAGGGGACCGGGTTTTGGACCATAGCTACTCTCCCTTCCGGGTTGGCTACAAATCCCTCCCCCGCCCACCATTTGGCAAATCGGACCACTCTTCCATTCTGCTTCTGCCTGCTTACAGGCAGAAACTGAAACAGGAAGCACCCACCCTCAGAAAAATCCAGTGCTGGTCGGACCAATCAGACTCTACGCTACAAGACTGTTTTGATCATGTGGACTGGGAGATGTTCCGGTGCGCCTCTGATGACGACATCGAGCTTTACGCTGATAGCGTAATGTGTTACATCAGAAAGTGCGTAAAGGATGTTGTTCCAACCAAAACAATATGGATCTACCCCAACAAGAATCCTTGGATTAATAGCGATGTTCGCGCGGCACTTGATACGTGGACCTGATAGAGCAACAAAACGCCAGTACAGGAACAAGATTGAAGGACAGTTTAACACCACCAACTCTAGAAGCATGTGGCAGGGAATTAATATCATCACGGACTTTAAAGGGAATAAAAACTCTGCTGTGAACACCGCTGCCTCTCTCCTGGATGAACTAAATACTTTTTATGCTCGTTTTGAGGGAAATAACACCGCCCTCGCAGAGAGAGCTCTTGCGGCCGAAGCAACAGAGGTTAGTTCACTCTTCGTCTCTGTAGCGGATGTAACCAAATCCTTCCGACGGGTGAATATCCGTAAAGCCGCAGGTTCAGATGGCATTCCGGGCCGCGTCATCAGAGCGTGCGCGAACCAACTGGCTAGTGTTTTTACGGACATTTTCAACCTTTCCCTCTCCTTGTCTGTGGTCCCCACATGCTTCAAAATGTCCACCATTGTGCCTGTACCAAAGCAAAACAAAATCACTTGCTTAAATGACTGGCGTCCTATTGCTCTGACCCCCATCATGAGCAAATGCTTTGAGAGACTAATCAGAGATTGCATCTGCTCTGTGCTGCCTCCCTCACTGGACCCATTACAGTTTGCTTACCGCAACAACCACTCCACTGATGATGCCATTGCTTCTACAATACACACTGCTCTCTCCCACCTGGAAAAAGGAACACTTATGTGAGAATGCTGTTTGTAGACTACAGCTCAGCATTCAACACCATAGTGCCCTCCAAGCTTGATGTGAAACTCCGGGCTCTGGGCTTAAACAGCTTACTGTGCAGCTGGATCCTGGACTTCCTATCAAGCAGACGCCAGGCGGTTAGAATGGGCAGTAACATCTCCTCATCACTGACCCTCAACACTGGAGCCCACAGGGCTGTGTTCTCAGCCCACTCCTGTATTCCCTGTACACACATGACTGTGTGGCAACACATAGCTCCAATGCCATCATCAGGTTTGCTGATGATACGACGGTGGTTGGTCTGATCACTGACAATGATATTCTCTCTTAACAACACACTAGCAACTGACTATCAACCGACAGCCTGAATGTCAATACAGTACAATACAACCTACTGTATATTTTATATTTACTATATATACTATTTTTTATTGTATAATGTGTATTCTATATTTTGTGTATTGTATACTGTACATTGTATGTTATTATTTGTACATTGTGTTGTGTGTAACTATATGTATATTAGATTTTAAATTGTGTTGTGTAAATCTGATGTTTATTGTAGATTGGTATATGTCTCATCACTGTCATGACTGCTATATTGCTCGGAACTGCACCCAAGAATTTCACACACTATTGCACTTGTGTATATGGTTGTGTGACAATAAAAGTGATTTGACACGTCTTTTCTACTCCAATAACCTAACTAGTAACGGAAGTTTGTGCTGTTTCAATGAAGAATACTTAAACAGTCGTGTAAGAAAGTAGTTCTACACACAAATGCATTTATGGGTGAAAACTTGAAAATTGTTTTGGATAAAAATTTTTTGCAATTATGCACTACAGTTGTCATAGCAATGTCTAAGTTCTCGTCTTTTTAAAGTCAAAGATTTCCTTGAACTGTTCACTTGGCCCTTTTTGTGCATGAAACTGTTGAAAACTTGCATTACCTACAGTGGCTTGGGTCTTTACACGGTCATTTCATGCGTTTTTTCTGATCAGATTGCTATCCGATTGAAAAAGCACATTCCATTTACGCTTGGCCACACTAAAAGGGATTGTTCACCCAAAAATGAAAATTCTCTCATGATTTACTCACCCTGGCATCCCAGATGTGTATGGGTGCATCTCAATCAGTTCCCTAATTCAGTAGTGAGGGCGCTGATCAGGGAGTTTTAATCTCAATCGCAAAATTGTTCCAGTGCACTGAAACGTTCGCTCCCTAAAAAAATCCCACAATGCACCATAAAAACCAGGGAGCATCGTTGCTCACTATGTTCTCTTACCGGAACGTCGTCATGTCTTCTGAAGTCTCTCAAGTCGTTAGATGATGAGCACATGTGTAAATATATGATGTCAAAGCCATATTTAAAAGAGATGTTGTTTGTCTGTCATCCACAATGAAAGGGAAACAATCTTTTAAATATTTTAGTTGTAAACAGAAGGTTTAAAATGCACTCAAATATATTTTTATTTATTTAATTATGCCCTTTTATCTGTTATAATAACACTGTATGTTTGAATATCTTCAACGAAAATTAACGATAGTTTCCATTTATTCAGCGATGGTGCTGATTAATAATAGCATGTGATTCACGTGCGTTCAGTGCGTGAGCTCGTTAACGTGTTGCAGGTGATTGAGTCATAAGTGTCCCATTGTTCATTGGTTCAGTACCCTTACCATTGCCCGAATTCGTGTTCAAGATTTAATGATTCATGACAGAGGGAGCTAGGGAGCTGAATGAGACACAGGGTATGACTTTCTTTCTTCTGCTGAACACAAATTAAGATTTTTAGAAGTATATTTTAGCTCTGTAATCCATACAGTGCAAGTGAATGGGTAATTCATGTGACTCCAGTGGTTAAATCCATGTGTTCAGACACAATCTTAATTTAAGAGGAAATCTTAATTTAAGAGTAAGGCGGAGTTGACCTGTTGCTATGGATGATGTCACATTTTATGAGCGCACTCTTTTAAATCGCCCAAAGTGATTGGTAGACAGGGAAGTGCTATTTCTCAGCAAGTTCCTTATAGACAGATAATGGAATATATCTAACAAATATAATATAAGATTGACAGATAGTGGAAAATATATATCAAATAGGCTATAATATATAGATAGATAGACAAACAGACAGACAGATTGATAGATTGATTGATTCATCCATCCACACTACAAAGTTTAGCTTTGACTGTGGCCAGAGAGTGCAAAGTTGTCAAAATTTATCTCTGGTGTAATTGTGTTGTTGCGGTTCATTGGAGAGTTAACTGCATCTCTAACTAACTTTGCAATAATGAAAACACAGCAATTTAGACGATACCTTTTTTAAAGGTTAAGGTCAATGTCAATATTATAATTTTTATAATATTATGATGTTATATTATTAAAATACATCCACTCAATTGTGATCCAGGCGATATCTTTTAAAAAGATTGATGCCATAATATTCTAATACATTGTTTTTAATGTGGATTGATGACGGAAGGCATGCTTTGGATCACTTGTGAGTCACTCTTAGGGATTTAGAAGTCCTCAGGAGGACTTCTAAGTTGTCGTGGGTTTAGGAGCTACTTTTAGCGTTAAAATGCTTCATGAATTACTCTTAGATGAAAATTTTACAAGTCCTACAATTAGGAGTGACACGCCCCTAATTTTTAAGAGTTGCTCCTAAATTTCCGCATTAGGGGCTACTTTTAGCCGTAAGATTATTTTTGTGAATACGGGCCCAGATCAATATTTAAGTAATGTTTGGTCATAAATTCTCCTCCCTGCCCAGTAGGGGGTGATAAGAATGTAAATCTCCAAAAACAGAAAAAGGATTTAAATATTGATCTGTTTCTCACCCACACCTATCATCGCTTCAGAAGATAGTGATTTAACCACCAGAGTCGTCCTGAATACTTTTATGTTTCCCTTATGTGGCTTTTGAAGCTACAAAGGTCTGATCACCATTCACTTGCATTGTATGGACCAAAAGATTTTTATTCTTCTAAAAATCTTCATTTGAGTTCAGCAGATGAAAGACAGTCATACACATTTGGGTTTGCACGAGGGTGAGTAAATTATGAGAGAATTTTCATTTTTGGGTGAACTAAACCTTTAATGTGTCTCCGCCAAACAGATATACTGTAAATCTGATCTTCAATTCCCGCACTGTGTATTTTTTTCCCTCGGGGCTTCCCTAAACAATCTGGCTCCACAATATCTTTCTGAGTTGTTGCACCCTCACAGACCATCTAGATCTCTTAGATCTAGTGGTCTTGACCTGCTTACTATCCCTAGATCCAGACTTAAAAACAGAGGAGACCGTGCATTTTCAATCGTCGGTCCCAAGCTCTGGAACAGTCTCCCGACTCATATTAGAACTGCCCCTTCTGTTTCGGTTTTTAAAACTCGACTTAAAATTCATCTATTTTCTTTGGCTTTTAACCTTCCTTGAATTTTCTCTGTTCCCTGTGAGTGCATTTTAATGTTTGCTTGTTTGCTTTGTATACTTTTGACTGTACAGCACTTTGGTCAACCTTGGTTGTTTTTAAATGTGCTATATAAATAAATATTGATTGATTGGTTGATTCTTGTAGGTGAGATGTGTCATGCACATTAGCTGCACTCATTGTCATTGTTTAGTTTCAGTTTTGTCAGCAATCTGCATTAAATAATTTAGGAAAAATTTTCTGTCCCCGACAACAGGCATCCGTGTCTTAATTTGTCATTATGTATTGCATGACGTGAGCCCTATGCAAATACTTGGTAGCAGCTGTGTTTCACTTTTTTCATATCCTGACGTAGTCTTGTTTGGGCGAAGTAAAGTTTACATACTGTATGTTGCTTGAACAGCCAGGGCATTGACACTTGACCAGAGGTGGTTTGAGTGATTGGATTTATATCCGTCTCAAATCCATCTTGGAGGGCATTTACAATTGTGCTGCATCCGAAACTCTGTACTGTCACAGTATGTACTGAATTTGATGAAGGACGTACTTACCTGCCAGCAAAACAGTACGTTTTTTAGGTATGCATGCGAGTAGTATGAACAGATTTCGGACATACTTTATCCGGGGATGTGGGCATTGTCTCGTGACCCGAATATATGATGTAAGAACAACAACTGCGAAAACTATCTGCTCTGGTTTTGTTAAACAAGCACCATTTCAGCACAAGGAAAAATTATCTTGGAATATATAGCACTTACAGTTGAAAAGAGTCATCTGACTCATGATTCACCGCTATTCTTTTAAATGCAGTGTTTTGAACGTGATGTCGCCTCAGCTCCCGAGGGATTATGGGATCGTTATGTGTCCAGTCGATCCACACATCAGAATAATAGCCGGAAATAGTAGGTTATCTGGGTATTTCTCACTTACTGCTTCGTGAATACTGAGGATTCTGACATACTTCTCCATTTGCATTCTGTTTTCGGCATGCTATGTTGTAGGGAAGAATGGATATGCGGACGCAGCTTTGGTCTTTTCATGATCAAATAGCAATCCAATCAGCAAAAACGCATGAAGTGACAAAGTGTAAACACCTCCAAGTTTAAGTTTCATGTGAACACTGGGAAGGACATCTCAACCAATCGCTAATCTCCATCACACCTGTTTGTCTGTGTTGTCAGAACATCAGCGGCTGTTAGCAGTGGAGAGAGAGCTAGATATATATGGTTGCCAGATTGCGCAACTAAAGCATGACACTAGCAGAATATTTCCAAATGGTGCAAGTGAAAATATTTGATTGGGAGATTCCCTTTCTTGATAACTGGCAACCCCAAATATGTCAAAATCTAATTCTCTTTGGCTAATCGCTGTGATTTGAAGTCTGTTATTTATCAAATATTGGGAATTAAAATCCTACTTTCATGATTAGTTTTAAGTAATACATGACACAATTGATTTAAAGGGGATGGTAAGTAGGGGTGGTTGGTTTTACAAGGGGGATGGTTTTTGCCATTTCTTTCAACGATGGGGATGGTATCCTCTTCCATGCCCCCTCAACTTGAGCCCCACATATGATTTTCTTTCATCCATGAAACACAGGAGATAGCTAGAGGGGTGAAAGGTGGTAATGATTCTATGAGCCCACAGGTCCAGGGGGGCCCCACAACAAATTCTAAACTGTATTTTTTAATAGGAAAGGGGCCCAAATCAATATACAGTCAGGAGCCCCAGAATACCCAGCTACGGCCCTGTCAGTTACCATTCACTTTCATTGCAACTTTTCTTCCGTACAAAAAAGAAAGTAGATGCGGGTTTTTGAACAGCATGCAGACAAGTAAATGATCAATGAATTTTCCTTTTTTAGCTGCACAGAAGAGGAGTGACAATTATATTCAGCTGTAGTTTGCTCATGGCCATAGAGTTTAACATGACAAGGTGATTATGTCTGATCAAGCAAATAAATAAATAAATAAAAGATAGACCCTTACAATCTCCAGCTCAATATAAAGTGGAATCAGACGGTAACTGGGCCTGTATGTCTGCAAACACACCCCAAGTAAAGTGAGTCTGTCAGCTCCTAATAAGTGAAGTGAATGTCCTCATGAGTTCAGTGCACCTGACACAGAAAGTGACCTCATCAAAGACTTCTGTCTCTTCTATCTGGTGGCAAGACAGAAGTTTTCATGATTGTGCCTTCTCTCTTTAGTGTCAAATTGAAGAGCTGATGATAGAAATGACTCTCTCTGTCCTGACTGAGTTAATTCAAAATCTCACAACCGGACCTGCACAGTTTATAAGAAATAATGAAGAAATAATGTATTGTAATGTATTTTGGGGGAAGAAGGTAACAAAGTCCCTTTAGAAAAGAATGTATGAGGTACATTTTAGGAGAGTTATAATGATGTAAATTGAAAAGAAAATAGATTTTACAGGTGTAATTTTAGTCTAATACTTTATTTTAATTATATATTAATATAATTATACATATTATATACTCCTTAGAAAAGCCCTCATAATAAATATATCTCGGACTGATTGATGAATTCAATTGCAAAATAGATTGCTGTGATCTGTAGGCCAATGCTAGGCAGATGACATAAGTTCAATAATATGGAAACAAACAAAATATTGCACACTAAAGCCAAAAGTGGGATTTTGTGTTTTTGGTAACACTTTACAATAATGTTACATTCGTTAATATTAGTTAATGCATTAGGAATCATGAACAAACAATTAACAATATATTGTTTACAGCATTTATTAATCTTTGTTCATATTAATTAATAAAAATACAATTGTTGATTGTTAGTTCTTAGTGAAATAACTTATGTTAACAAACATAAAGATTTATTAGTTTATGTTGAAATTAACATTAACTAAGATGAATAAAAGCTGTAAAAGTATTGTTCATTGTCAGTTCATGTTAACTAATGTTAACAAATGGAAACTTATTGTAAAGCATTAGTCTTGTTTAATGCTTTACTCATGTGCCACAATGATGTAATGCATTTTAATTATCTATATATATTTTCTAAATAATATATATAGTTTATTTATAATGATTTAAATAACTATTTATAAGTATTTTATCATATATTAAATTATTGTTATTTGAGGGGCTTTCTTAGCAAATATTTATATATGTGATTAATTTGCATGGTATGCGATTAATTAATCGGCATACCATGTCATTGATTTGATTAAAAATTTTAATCGATTGACAGCCCTAGTTTTTTTCATTTTTTATTATTCACACAGTACAAGACTAAGTCTCAAAGAAAAGACCTGTATAATTGTAATTTCTTTTCATCATTGATGTATCTGTAAAATGACATGACGGTGTCAGCTGGCTTGCAATTTTTTTTTTCTTGGTGTCAAGGTCCAAAGAGAACAAAAAACGTTTAGAAACTAATGATTCACGTCACTTGGGCACTATTATCATGTTTTCTTTGACGTCTTGGTGTGTGAAATTTGATTGGTTAAGAGGAATGCAGACAATATGCTAATAATAGCCTTTAAAACAGTTCAGCAAAGCTGAGGAGCTCAATCTGTACCAAAGACAACTTTCCACATCACACTTGTTGAATAAAACATCAGCCTGGACACATGCTAATGGTTGACAGTAGATTCTTCACACAAACAAAACCTTTCTCTCCCTCTATTTATTTTTCTCTCTGTCTGTGCCCAGGAGTTTTAGCTTTGATGTGTTTTACATCAGCCTCAGTGTTGACAAGCTATCTGTGACCTGTAAAGAGGGACCCCGAAACGGCAGCGCTGAAAATCCATCTTCGCCTTCCCTTTTTGCCTTGAATACTGGCGGAGCAAACAAATAGGGCCTAAACAATACAATATATACCACATATCAATTACACTAAATGCCTCAGTATCTATACTTCACTGTCTCAACCACACACTGGTTACAAGGCAGACACGCTGCGGTGGGATGATAATGGGCCGGCATTGTTCTCCGCCATCTGGAGTGCTGATAAGACTCGCCTGTGCATAGTTGATAATAGGAGCCAGCAGAGGAAGAACCGAGTGTTAAACATTTCCTTGGCCCATGAAAAAGGTTCCATTAAGTCCACTGACCCCAATTGAATATTAATGAGCTAATTAACAGATTTATTGTTCTTCGCAGTTTCTGGAGGGGCCTGTTTTTTTAAAAAGTACTATTATTTTTTTCCTAATTATTTTTTGCACTTTGTATAATTGAATCTTTGTAGCTGCCAGCATCCCAAGCGTGCCTTGGCAACACAGAAAAGAATTTGGACATGCATTTTTTTTCTTCTCCTCAATTCCTTTAGTTTCTGCCCCCAACAACAAAACCAATATGTTTTCTTTGCTGGCAATGTGTTTGTAATTAGGCTTTCCCCCCCTCCACACTCCTCCTATCCCCCCATCTTGAACGTTAGAGTTTAGTCCTATGAATTTTATATTTAAAGGGGCTACAATGTTTCTTCCAGGAAGGACCAGGGTGAGGTGTTGGATTACAAAACAGCAATCAGTGGGGTTACACTCGACTGCATCACTCGGAGGATCTGGCAGGGCTCTTAAATGAGCATTGACAGCTGTGGCTGATAGATAGCATAATCAGCTGATGAAGAGGATACACTGCAGAGCTGCCCTCAATGGGATCTTTGAATAGTGTTGCTGCAGTCACACACCGGGTTGCTGTAAAGGTTACCTTGAAAGAAAGAAATACAATTAGGAAAGTGAATGATCAACACGGACGATAAAGGGGAACTGTTAGCTTTCTGTGGAATCCACCAAATCTTGCTTGTCTTGGCGTCTCTGTGATGGATGGCATGCTTGCACAAATGTTTTGTGTTTCAAAGAAAATGCTTTAAATTCTGCTTGATGCAAGGACACACTCCAACACTTGCTTTTTTGTGAAATAGACATGCGACAGAATTTCAATAACTGTACAGGCATGGCGGTTGGTATAATCACGAATGTTCTGACAAGTGCACCTCCTTTTGAGATATGCAAGGAGAGATTGGAAGGAGGGGGTGGGAAGGGATCTGCCGGTGATGACCTTTTGATAACTACAATATAACTATTATTGCATTTTTGCTATCTGCAACTTTACTTAATTCTGTTTATGCCCAGAATCCAATTCCGGCCAAATAAAAGCATCAATTTCTTTTGGTTATTCCACCAATTTAATTTAGAATAATGAACTCATTTTGCTGTTATATGGAAATAGGGTCTCATTACAATAATTTTGTCTGATGCACAAGCCAGCTGATATTAGGAGCAGGCCCCTGGAGTCAGAGAGGTTATTATACTATACATCACAAACTGCATTAGGCTCATAAAACCTGTCACCAAAAAGGTTGAGAAGTTTCAGTAGCCAGCCCTGTGGGTTTACATATCTCCTCTAAAAAAGGAGACTCAAATGGATCAACCATATAGAAGATTATAAAAATATATATATATATACACTATATTGCCAAAAGTATTCACTCATCTGCCTTTAGACGCATATGAACTTAAGTGACATCCCATTCTTAATCCATAGGGTGTAATATGACGTCGGCCCACCCTTTGCAGCTATAACAGCTTCAACTCTTCTGGGAAGGCTTTCCACAAGGTTTAGGAGTGTGTTTATGGGAATTTCTGACCATTCTTCCAGAAGCGCATTTGTGAGGTCAGACACTGATGTTGGACGAGAAGGCCTGGCTCGCAGTCTTCGCTCTAATTCATCCCAAAGGTGCTCTATCGGGTTGAGGTGCAGGCCAGTCAAGTTCTTCCACACCAAACTCGCTCATCCATGTCTTTATGGACCTTGCTTTGTGCACTGGTGCGCAGTCATGTTGGAACAGGAAAGGGCCATCCCCAAACTGTTCCCACAAAGTTGGGAGCATGGAATTGTCCAAAATCTCTTGGTATGCTGAAGCATTCAGAGTTCCTTTCACTGGAACTAAGGGGCCAAGCCCAGCTCCTGAAAAACAACCCCACACCATAATCCCCCCTCCACCAAACTTCACAGTTGGCACAATGCAGTCAGACAAGTACCGTTCTCCTGGCAACCGCCAAACCCAGACTTGTCCATCAGATTGCCAGATGGAGAAGCGTGATTCGTCACTCCAGAGAACGCGTCTCCACTGCTCTAGAGTCCAGTGGCGGTGTGCTTTACACCACTGCATCCGACGCTTTGCTTTGCACTTGGTGATGTATGGCTTGGATGCAGCTGCTCGGCCATGGAAACCCATTCCATGAAGCTCTCTACGCACTGTTCTTGAGCTAATCTGAAGGCCACATGAACTTTGGAGGTCTGTAGCTATTGACTCTGCAGAAAGTTGGCGACCTCTGCGCATTATGCGCCTCAGCATCCGCTGACCCCGCTCTGTCATTTTAGGTGGCCTACCACTTCGTGGCTGAGTTGCTGTCATTCCCAATCGCTTCCACTTTGTTATAATACCACTGACAGTTGACTGTGGAATATTTAGTAGCGAGGAAATTTCACGACTGGACTTGTTGCACAGGTGGCATCCTATCACAGTACCACGCTGGAATTCACTGAGCTCCTGAGAGCGGCCCATTCTTTCACAAATGTTTGTAGAAGCAGTCTGCATGCCTAGGTGCTTCATTTTATACACCTGTGGCCATGGAAGTGATTGGAACACCCGAATTAAATTATTTGGATGGGTGAGCGAATACTTTTGGCAATATAGTGTATATTCTGATGGTTCTGTATTTCCATTGGCGTTAGAGTTTCCATTTTTTTCTGTAGTTTCTGTTGTTCTTATGAGATATTTAGTTCACTTTTTCCTTCTCAGTACAGCTGTGTTCCTCTAAAATGTTGGTGATCTTAAATTGAGACTTGATTAATTAAAAATACATTGCAACTGTAATATGGTTGCAGTGTCTATACACAAACAAATGCAAATATATCAAATCAGACTGATCACATGGGAAAATTGGAGATGGGACTCGGGAAATTAACTGTTTTGTCAGCTGAAGTCCGTCTTTGCGTTCCAAATTTCTGAAATATATGAGAAGTAACTAAATTAATATACTCCTAACCCAAACCCTAACCTTGACCGTACAGAGACCAAAATAGCATTCTTTCACTTTCTTCTTTGCAAATGTAGTATCTCACTAGTCAGAGATCAAAAGGAATGTGATGTAAAAGACACAGCACATGCTTTTTTCGTTGCATGAACATTTGCAACATGGTGGCGCTCATCTGGAATTCAGCATACTGGGTCCGAGTTTAGGTGGAAAAACATTTGTAACTAACATGCCAATTTCCAGTGTGATCATGTTGAACAAATTACTCCAGAATTAGCCAATGAGTGTGTTTATATGCACAATATGCTGATAACTACAAACATTAGCTTGTTCAAAAAAACCTTCAATGCAAGAAAACCATGTTTACTTGAAACTTTACATCAATGGATTATTCTCTGTTTTTTATGTCAAAATGTAAACAGGCATGTGCACAACACTCATGTACATTGGATAAGCCAGTGTGAACATCAGAAAAGGGTTTACATGCAACATGAAATCAGGGTAATGGGCAAAATCTACCTCAGTCGATTGGTTTATGCTTTAACTGTTTAAGACCTTATCCCGAGGAAGGAAAGATGTTTAAGGAGTTTATGGACACACAAGTTGTCAGCATATTAAACATAATCGGTGCATGCTCAAAGTCTTTTATCATATCGATGGAAAGCTTCTATAGAGATCAACATGCTAGTTGTTTTTATTATTATTATTATTATTATTATTATTATTATTATTGTAATGAATGATACTGTATGATGATGAATAATGTTTTTCGGAATTTAATTCAAAAAGAGAAAAAATTATGTTGGCTCATGCGAGCTAATCTTCAAGCTTGTTTTAAATGGCTACATTTGGGGATTTAGGCTCAAAAAACAGATGCTGGTCCTTATTGGAAATTGTAATGTGGCATTATTTTAATTGCTTCATTTCCGTGTAGCAAGCTGCTTGGTTCTTGACAGTTTGTCATAGTTCTTTGTGTTGGGCGCTGAGGAGCGGATGGTGAGAGTGATGACATGCATCTGCTGTTGACGTGAAATCATTTGAAGGAGGTGTCGAAAGATTTGGCTATACTTGCCAAAGCAAGTAGAGAGTTTTTAGCATGCATCTATAGAGAAGAGTAACCAGAGCTGTACCTTGGCTAGTCAAGAGTTTGAGACAAAAACAGCAAAGTGCAATAATTGTTTTTGGAGCTATGTGCCAGCGGAAGCTTGTGATGCTGAAAGCAATGCTTTCTTCCATTCCAAACTCCCAACAGTCAAATACGGTTCCGCAATCACTACACGTTTTCTCACGGAAAGTAATCTTTGGTACCAGTCATTTACAATACATTTCACTCTTTTGTCAGCTCTTCATATTCTGTACTGGGATCTGGTAAACATTCCTTCTTTTACTTTTAAATATCACACAGTGTTCATAGGGAACACTGAGACATGGAGGAGTTAGGCTTCAGAGTGATTAAAATTCAGATGAGACTTTCTCTCAGTAGGGGAAATTAGGATAAAACAATGATTTATTTTTTTAAACAGATTGAATTACTGTTACTGTAAATTTTTTTGTTGTCTTTTTTGTAGTTTTCCTCTTTGTTGCTCATTTTCCACTTTCAAAGTAAAGTGCATACTCTGACTTTGGTAATGACTGTATTATGGTAAAAGGAAAATAGAGCTATATAAGGCAGTTGTATTTGTCATCTTGCATTGGAGCTTTCATCCACTAATTTGCAATGCAAATTCAGGAATGTCTTGCCAAATGCATTGCTGGGACCAGTTTATTCCAGACTTCACCATGCCACAGAGTTCTGGCACAACATTTAGGTTAATATTAGACCCTGGAAAAGATGCCTATTAAGGATGCATCAAGTAGGAATTATGAACCCACATTATGTAATAAATAAAATTTGAGGGTGTTTTGGAATGACACACCTCTTCCGTGGATCATTGTCACCCTGCCTCTTCAGAGGGCTGTTATTCAGCCATGCACACTTGAGTGGGCAGAGGAGAGAGAGGAGGGGTGCAGTGACTTTACCCCGTTTCATGGTGCATGATGGGGTTCACCTGAACTCAATGAAGATCCTCATCACTGCTGCCTTTATAACCCGGGCAAATTAGACGCATCGCCGGACCCGTACTTCGGACCACCGGCACGAATTAGATTACTAGCACCTAGACCTTACCCTCTCCTCACTACCTTTCCTGCACATAGCCCCATGCATCATGAAGACACCAGATTCCCCTTTGTTTTGGACCCTTTCCCCTTTAGAGACTTTATTCCTTTTTTTCTGTTGTTATTGCTTTAAATAAATGCCTCTCTGAGGCATGATGCCACAACCACTGTGTATGTCTCTTTCTCACCCTGCCACAGTGGTGGAGAATGCGGGCACCTAATGTGAGCAGGAAATGGCATGCGCTCTCCCACTCGCCGGTCTACTGAGAAATCCAGATGGGGATTTCAATTGCATCTATATTTGCAAATTTACCCTGCGGTTGGTTGAGGCTGTCATCCTGGTGTGAGTGAGAGAGCTGACTTGGAGAAGCATCCTGACTCGACCGCTTCGAGAGTAGGGCCTGGCTGAGGAAGTAGAATTCCCAGGTGGCAGAAGAAGAAGCATCTCCGGCCCTATAATTTATTACAGCTGACAGTTACGTGAGCAAACAAGGTTTGAACA
The DNA here is from genome assembly GCF_019703515.2 of Myxocyprinus asiaticus. NCBI lineage: Eukaryota > Metazoa > Chordata > Actinopteri > Cypriniformes > Catostomidae > Myxocyprinus > Myxocyprinus asiaticus. The sequence continues at coordinate 26,076,295 of NC_059344.1, forward strand.
TCAACCATAACAAGATCAGATTGAAGTTCACAGCTTTTTAACAGTTCTGTGTACAAATATGAAGGCTGCTTATTGGATAAATACAGGTAAACGTCATAATATGCAACTACGTATTACTTTACGGAGCGCTTACGACCTACTAGTTAAGTCTTGCCTTAAGAACAGGTGGTGCAACCAAATTAAGCACTCACTTAGTTACAAACTAACTAGTAGTTACTAAGCCCTTAGTGTAAACTTTACGTCCTAAATTACGTGAGAACTTACGCACAGCTGGTGCAACCCTACCCCGGTCTCTACCTGCTGGCATCTTCGTAGGTCCAGGATTAGAGCAGGGGGTGGTCCGGCGCGAATTAGATTTGTTGCCAGACCTGCACTTCGGACCCCCGGCGCAAATTAGATGCGACACCAGAGATTGGAGCACGCGTTGCGGCCGACAGGCAGAATGTCAGGCCGCTATCCCCCTTGAGCACTGAGCCCAGGTAAGCCGGGCCACTCAAGAAGACCTGCTGCCCCACATGGCACAGAATCTATGAGGGGATTGCGTGTGGCCGCCGGATCCTGCCTAATAGCATCTGGACCTTACCCTCTCTGCACTACCTTTCATGCACATAGCCCCATGCACTGCGAGGACGTCAGATTCCCCTTTGTTTTGGACACTTTCCCCTTTGGACAATTTATTCCCCTTTTTCTGTTTTTTATTATTTTAAATAAATGCCTCTCCGAGGTCTGACGCCACACCCACTGTGTCTGTCTCTTGCTCACCCCGCCACAAGGGATATTTGCTTGTCTGTGACCAGCTGGTATCTGTTAAATGTAATAAGTGGACAAAGGTGTTGAGATATGTGTTGATTCAATTCTAATGCCTTGTTTTAAAAAAATGTATGCATAATTTGACTCAACTAGGACTACGTGATCCAAATGTTACTTGGAATAGTGATACAAACATTGCTCTGTCATTGCCTTGTAAGTGTCAGTGAGAAAAAAAAAAAAGCAATATACATAGATTTTAGGCTAACATTTCAATTATGGACTTCATCATGAATGGTAGCATATTCCTCATAATTAACATAAAATGGAATATATCATCACACAGCACTTCTATTTTAAAGCAATCAGGGCACAATTTCCATTCGATTATGAATGAGGTTTTCGACTATACTGGGCACCTATTGAAAGCTAATTAATTTGCAGTGAGGACAATTATCAGGGAACTCATCAGTTAGCACTGTATGTTTTTTTTTTTTTTTTTGTTTTTTTGCCTAATTTCATTCTTTCAGTCAGAGTGCTGAGGAATGAGGCTCTTGTAAGGCCTCTAAATATCAGTGAACCATAGCTATGCAGAGGGACTTGAGGTTTTGGGTTGGAGCTCCAATTCTTAATGTTACTATTTCTCAAGCACAAGCCAACTGACTCGCCTTCTTGTATGCCTGGCTGCCTTACAGCTCTAGCACTACTGTACTGAATGGTCCACAGATTGCTACATTATTTCAGTACAGCAGCAATGCAAGATAGACTAAATAGCCATTATCTGAGTGAGTGAGACCATTGGAACTTATTACACGTGTGACCTATAAAAGCCTTTCCCCATTACGGATCTCAGGTGAGAATTTACTGGAATCCATATTTTATACTTAGGCAGATGGAGGCCCTTCGCAAAAAGGAAATGGATGAACAAATGAATGAGTGAGTGAGTGAGTGAATGAGTGAAAGAATAGCCTAGTCCTTTGTGAAAAATGCTGTCATAAAAGGAATCCACCAGAGCTGCTGGAGATGGGCAGGATTTTAAAGCACCTCTAATATCTCTGTGTCCCTTCTTCTCAAATTAAAGAGACTTTGAACTGGAGAGGCAGAGGAAGATGCTGGAGTATTGTGCTTAATCAAGGTAGAAATACAAAGCCGGCACAGGTTCCCCAAAGGATCACATCAAAAGGTGCATCCCACTTTGTGCGCTATTTAATCAGTTAAAACACAGATGGCAGACTGCCTCAATTAATTAATCATATATGAAGCATCCAGTACCTATGAGCGGAATGTGTGTCAATGCTACCGAGATCTAATTTGGATCGCAATGTACCTCAGTATTCATCTACAACAAAAAAGACCTGCAGTTAAAAAACTTCTTTCATTTTGCAGAAAGTGCCAAGCGTAGTTAGTGCTTCATAAACTGTATTGCAAAAGTTGCTGCACTGCACAGCCTTTGAACCTCCTTATCCCCCTCTGACTGACAGTTTCTCATTTGACTTGCCTCTCATTGAATAACATTGCTGATGTTTACCCTAGATGCATGGCTTGAAATTTGTTTTAGGCCCATTAGTTGTGTACCTGAGGGATATAAAAACAGAAGATATGCATATTATGTGTGTCTTTCTAAAAAAAAAAAAAAAAAAAAAAAATGAAAGGCATATCTGCTTCAAAGCAAAAATTATTTTAGAATTAGCCTGTAAAATTCTCTGACGGCGAGAATATCAATGCAAAGGCAGCTGTCAACAGACTTCTCCATCTCCAGTTTGTTAAGCTTTTTTCATGAACCACATTTTTGAGGGAAAATAGGAAAATGTCAATTCCATTAAAGACCTCACTAACCGTCTAGATTAACCCTTGTGGTTATATCTGTTGAGTTCTTGATAATGAGAACTCCACAGATGGAGAAGTGAATCTGCAAGTTTACTCAGAAAATGCCTCTCATATTAAAGGAATTGTTCACCCAAAATTGAAATTCTGTCATGATTTACTCGAACCACATTTCTTTCCAAACCCGTATGTTCTTTCTTCTCTGAAACACAAAAGAAGGGTCTTGTTTGCCGATGTCAATACAATTGCAGCTGATAGTGACTCACTTTAAATTTAAAAAAAGGACCCAAAAGTGTCATAAAACTAATCAATGTGAGTCATACATCTTATTTCAAGTGTTCTGAAGGCATACAATAGGTTTTGGTGAGAAATAAGACAAAATATAAGTAATTTTACTGTAAAAAGCCTTTGCAGGTGCATGTGATAAAAGCAAAAGGGAAAACAGCACTTTTCAAAGATTTTCACAGTAAAATAACTTACATTTTTGCTTGTATCGTATGTCTTCAGAAGACTTGGATCATAACGTATGAGTCACATGGACTACTTTTATGATATCTTTGGGTGCTTTTAGGTTTGAAGTAAGTCACTGTCAACTGCAATTGAATGGAAATCAGGGATAGCAACATTCTTAAAAATATCTCCTTTTTGTTCAGCAGAAGAAAGTCATATATGGTTTGCAACAACAAAGTAAACAATGACAGAATTTTCTTTTTTGGGGAACCAACCACTTAAAGGGATAGTTGACCCCAAAAAGAAAATTCTCTCATCATTTACTCACCCTCATGACTTTCTTCTGCAAAACACAAAGATTTTTGAAAGAATATTTCAGCTCTGTTGGTCCTCACAATGCAAGTGAATGGTTTGGACCAGAACTTTGAAGGTCCAAAAAGACATAAAGGGAGCATAAAAGTAATCCATAAGACCCCAGTGGTTAAATTCATATCTTCTTAAGCAATATGATAGGTGTGGGAAAACTTATCATATTGCTTCTAAAAATCTTCATTTGTGTTCTTCAGAAGAATGAAAGTCATATGCATCTGGGATGGCATGAATTTTCATTTTTGGGTGAACTATCCCTTTAAGAAGCATCTGAGTCTTCTTTTTGGACTGCTAAGTTTTGCATGCTTGGTTTTGGGATTCTGTTGACTCCCTGCCAAGACTGACCAGGTTGCTGTTGGTCATCATATGACAACCATGTTTCCTACCATTTCAGTCACCTGGGCATGATTACCAGCTCAAGTCTTTTGCCACCCCAGATATGCAGTGTGTTGCTGTCCAGGTAATCAGACTACTTTGGAAAGTCTTGTCACCTTGTAAAAGTAATTACATTTCCACGAAAGCACCATGAAGCATGTTTAAAGGATTATAAAAGTAAGGGTAATGAATGTAGACATGGGGCCTGGAGCAGCTAGAGAGAGAGACATGGATATGTTGTAAAACAGCAGCCGTGTGGGCCGAGAGGCCCTTGAGTCTGGACCTGTTGCCCCACACAAGCACTTCTGAAGCTGTGTCAGGGTGGCCCTGTCATTCTGAGCTAGGACTCTTATACAAGCACACACTCCATACTGACATACATACATTAATATCTTCATGCTGATATGCATACAAACCAATGTAGAGAAATATTTCTCTCTCTCATATCATCTCTCTTGATTTCTCTCTTTTACACACAGACACACATTTGTTTCACTATAACTGTAGATGCAATGTTTTTTACCCCCCCCCCCCCCAAATAAACAAAAGAAATTACCATTTATAATTTAATACAAACAAAACAAAAAACATTATTCATTATAAAAGATAACATTACATTATTTATGTATTACAATTATATTATGCTAATAATATAATTTGTAATTAACATTTTTGTTAAATTATAAACTAGTGCAAAATAGAAGCACTTTAACTTGTGGACCCCATTGTATATTTCCTATAAAACAAACATAATAAAATAAAATAAATAAATAAATGCTATGTCATACTCAAAGATACATGTACAGATAACAGTGAGACCTTTTTAGCACGTTAGTTTCCACGTACTGCTCTAGAGAATGGTGCCACTCTTGAATATGCCATGGTCCGCAATTGACTGAAGCGGAGCATTCAAGGAATGGAATGGATTAAAAAAATTGATTTTATTTTTTAACTAACGCCGTTCTGGACCATTCTGGCCCAATTTAACCCTTTCTGGACCAATAACCCAACCTCCAAACCTAACCCTCATGCAAACCTGTTAAAATCAGTAGATTTAAAACAAAACATAATTTGTCCGATTTATGAGCCTTTTTAACTGGTGAGGTCTATTTCAAATGTCCAAAATCTTCCAAAATCTTCAAATGTTCAAAAGTTTGGCCCTCAGAATGAAACCTGTATAAACACACACACATGCACGCACACACACACACTCACAAACAAACACAGATGCCTATCAAGATTGTAGTCTAACCACCATCACTCTTTATTCAGAGTGATGATGAACATTCTTTATGTCTCATACCTCCAACTCCACCAAAGCTCAATAAAGTAGATTTATATTTCAAGGGTGTCTGAGCTCCACTATGGAAATGACACATATACAACTGCAATTTAGCTGATCCCTCATAGTCATCTCCTGTGATCTGTAGAGCACTCTAACTCTCCGTTTCCTGTCTCCCCTCCTGATGCCAGCTAAGCCCGGAGGCAGCATGTACCCTGCAGATGGTGCTGTTTTAAAAAGGATGGCTGCATGAAACTCGTCTTCTGTGTTCAGTTCTCTTCTCTGTCTTACTGGTAGCACTTCTTAATAAGCTGGCTGAAACAGATAGTGAGACAACTACGCCATTAGTTGGTGCAGCACCAACAGCAGTGCTTTACAGCTTTGCAGTCTTTTTCTACTTTATATCTTGAATGTGTCCTCTTAAAGGCACAGCTATAGCATGTGTATGCAAACTCTGAACATCAAAGGGAGCTTTTAGAACACGTTGGAGATGTGTTTCTTTTTCATAGAAACAGATATTGATGAAAACATCAACAAGCTAAGGACCCTGGAGGGTGGAGCAGAAGTGTTATTGTGTTATTAAGGAGCTGGAGGACTGCAGTGATTGAGTACACTGTTTGTGCATTAGCAATGTACGGCTGTGGTTAAATGAATGTTGCATCAAAGCTGAGTCAGTCAGCAGCAACACATGCAGTTATACCCAGCTCACCTTCTCCCAGCACAGAAGCGAGGCACCCTGTGACCCCAGTACTGAGAAATAATTTGGAAACAATTTAGAAAACAGAGTTCCAAAAATACCAACCAAATTATGGTTCATTGATAAACTCTGATGACAAGGCCGATTTGAGCTGAGGCAACTGTGTGATGTTTGTGCCATGGTGGTGCACTGTTCGCTGGGTTCGAGAATGAAATATCTAACCGCATACTCCCTTTTAGAGCCTGAGCTCACATTGCTCTCTGGCTTGTATCAGTACTTAGAGCAATAGAAGACCACGTCAGCCCGGAGAGAAACTTAATCAACAGTAATATATACACTGTGCTCTGAATCCATTTGCTATATCCTACAAGGTGATTTTCTCTCTCTCTTCCTTTCTTTACAAGAAAGAGAAAATTGCACATCTAATGAAATCCAATTTTATATTTCATTCTGAGGAGCACAATAAACAGAGAACAAGCAGTAAATAAGCTTTTCAAAAAGCTGATTACCAAAGCAATTTATTGCCAAGTCCAAAACCATAGCAAAGCAGAGATGTGTTGGAGGTGGATGGGGTGGGAGGCATTCTTTTCTCTTTTAAATTTTTTTGCCTGCTGTGTTATTATTGGTAGAGGTAGGGGGATGGCCAGGGGCTCAAGTTTTTCTATATGATTCCATTGTCTTGTGATGAAAAATAAACTAGGGCAAAAAAGGGGTTTCTGATTGGGGTCAGCCCCGCATCCATTACAGCAGTAAATGAAGTGGAATTCAAGGCTCCTCTATTATCACGGCCTTCTCTCATTGTTCAGATCTGCTTTCCATACAGCAGAGAGTCCCTCTCTAACCCAGGGCTGATTGCAATAATGACATTTTCCAGCCACAATAGTGCCGATGTTTCCCTGATTGGAATACATAGCCAGTGTCCTTAAATAAATGGGCCTCACCTGTCCCTTGCCCCCTCTGAACAAAGGTTTCTAGCCCATGCTATGAGACAAATTGTCTCCCAGTTACAGCTGTATCATATTATTCTGTTGAGCTCATTTACTGGAATAGAAAGATGATAATTTCATTGTATTGTTTGTGTAGTGGGTCCACTGATACTGCCCTGCTATTCATGAGCTTTTCATTATTGGATTTGGATTCAAGACGTCTGGTTGGGCAGATCTTTGTCCTCTAGGAGTGAAAATGTATAGACTCATCAAACTGAATATACATCTATCCATTTGTCTTAACTTTAGATACATGTTTGTGCTTGGGATAGATTTTCAGTTTTTATGTGTCATCAGCATTCAAAATAGTGCGATCTTGCTTGACGAGGAGATGGACTGACGGGGGTGGGCGGGCTAATATTCAAAGAAATAAACTGAGCCAGCATACAGCGCGGGAAAAGTGCACAGCACAGATTATTCACAGTTATATAATGTATTGGGAGAGAAACAGGCCCTTCTCATTTTGGTCACTTATCCCTTATTGTAGAGGGGATGTATATTTCATTGCTGCTGCAGCAGCTTAGAGGATACATTTCAAAGCAGCAAATAAAAATTGGCTAAACTTCCAAAATTAGCACTTCAAAGTCAAAACAAGATTTTCAGTGAGGAAGAGAGAGGGGAGGGAGAGAATGTGACTGAAATTTCTTGTCTGTATGTGTGTGTGTGTGCGCGTGTGTGTGTGTATGTGTGTGTGTGACAGGGGCTAGTGTATAAAACACTCTGTGTGACCCTAAAACCAATTTCTAGGCAAACTGGTTTAATTTAAGAATGAGATCATAGAATAAGAAAAATGCTGCAAGGGCATGTTTATGCATTTCTGCATTTATGTCAGTTTTCCTACAGTCTGTCCAATTGGAAGTGTGTAACGGGAATAATTTTACCCAGGGGTGCACAAGCAGGTCAGCTTGCTATACAGCGCATGTTATCAAACTAACATACACATTTTACAGTGAAGTACATAGTCTCAGTCCGACTGAATTTTAATAAGTTATGTCTTTGATGTTTGATGCTTTCCGCTTTTTTGATCACTTTGCTTATTACTTGACCTAAATGGGCATAACAGGAACAGAAAAATGTTGTCTCTTGATCATATACTGTAATATATATATATATATATATATATATATATATATATATATATATATATATATATACACACACACATACTACCGATCAAAAGTTTTGAAACACTTACTCATTCTTTATTATAATTTTTTTTTTTTTTTTTTTTTTTCACATTTTAGAATACTAGTGAAGTCATTAAAACTATGGAATAACATAAATGGAACTATGGGAATTATGTTGTGACTAAACAAAATCCAAAATAAGTCAAAACTGTGTTATATTTTAGCATCTTCAAAGTACTCACCCTTTGCCAAGAATTTGCAGACATGTACTCTTGACATTTTCTCAACCAGCTTCTTGAGGTATCACCCTGGGATGCTTTTTAAACAGTATTGAAGGAGTTCCCATCTATATGCTGGGCACTTACAGGCTGCTTTTCTTTATTATTTGGTCCAAGTCATCAGTTTCAAAAACGTTTTTTTTTTTTAATTACATTTTAGTTTTATAATGAAATAAATGAATATGGTGGCACAATTATATTTTTGTCTATGAAACTAATTTCAAACATTTAAGCATACACCTTCAGATCAAAAGATTTTTAAGATCATAAGAAACATTTCAGTCAAGTGTTTCAAAACTTTTGACTGGTAGTGTGTATATATATATATATATATATATATATATGTATATATTACAGTATATGATCAAGAGACAACATAGTATGAATAGCCAACCAAGTCCTCTGTTATGACCTTTGTCCAAACAGGGCCTTAATCATAACAGAGACATAGAGAGAGATATGGTTTAATCCATGTCTTCTGAAGCAATTCGATGGTTTTGGGTGAGAAACAGACCAAAATTTAAGACCTAAATCACTATAAATGTTGACATTCGAAGTCAGGTTTGGGCTTTTCACGCCCAGTTGGGCTATTTTGAAAATGCATACGTGAGTTAAAATTATAGAGTTGCGAGATTGAATACTGGAGTACCTGAAGCGTCAAAGCATTTCCTTCTTATAGCCTGCACCAATTTTCCAATTAGGATGGATTTTAAGATTTTTAGTAAACAAGGACTTAAATTTGTATCTGTTTCTCACCCAAAGCGATCGTATCGCTTCAGAAGACATGAATTAAACCACTCGAGTTGTGTGGATTACTTTTATGCCGCCATTATGTCCTTTTTGGAGCTTGAACCTCAATTGACTGGAGTTTTGGACTCTGTTGACTTAAATTGTATGGACAAAAACACGTCCTATATTCTTCCTAAAAAACCTTTCTTTGTGTTCTGCAGAAGAAAGCAAGTCAAAATGTTTGGGACAACATAAGTATGAGTAAATGAGGAGAGAGATTTAATTTTTGGTTGTTATTTCTACCTGATGTAACCCTTAAAATTAGTTTTGTTGGTATAACCTATTGTATTTAGGTTGATTCAGTGATAAAATAATTCAGTTGTAAAATTATGTTTTTGATTTACCAGTCAATTTAGATGTTACCACATGAAGCACATTTTTGGGTCAAGTCAAGTCAAATCAATTCATTTTTATTTGTATAGCGCTTTCCACACCACACATCATTTCAAAGCTGCTTTACAGGAAATCATGCATTAACAGAAAATGAAAACTGTAATATCTAGTCTTAAGTCTAGTAAGTCTAAAGAGTCATCATTGTGTAGATTAAATATGATTATAAATTGTGTATAAAAATTAAATAATTAAATAATAATTGTATTTATAACCCCTGTGAGCAAGCTGAAGGCGACTGTGACAAGGAACACAAAACTCCATACAATGTTGGTTAATAGAGAAAAATAACCTTGGGAGAAACCAGACTCACTGTGATGGCCAGTTCCCCTCTGGCTAAACAACATAAATATAATGCCAATATTAGTTATTTGTGTGCAGTGCAAGTCATGGTTTAAAATTTGTAAATTAAGTAATCGTTAAGGTCCATTGCTTAAATAAAGATTTTTTTATTAATTTTAAGATTAACATTTGTTCTTTCAACATTTTATTAAATGCTGCGTGGAGCTGTATTTTTAGGTCAAGATTTAACACACATCTAGTGGTGATTGCACAGAGAAATGCACTATGGCACTGACCTGTAGTTTTAATTACACACATTTCATCTTTAAATCACCATTAAGTACATGTACGATGGGTGTTTGTGGGTGCAGATGTGTGTGTGAGGTAATGCTGCAGCTGGGGATGATCTGAGTGTGTAGTTGTTTATGTAGTCTTTTCCTCATTATTTTTCTCGAAAATGAGCAATCAGGCGTCTTGTACAGAGGCTGATTGTCTCCCTCTGTAAATCAATCCAGGAGCTGCAATTAAAAGGTACACTTATGCGGTGTAATTGCTGTCTTGCTAATCCTTTATTTGCACACCTGCCAGTGAGTCTGAATTTTTAATGAATTTCTAATTAATGCACATTGTACACTTGATTTATTTGTTAGCAAATGATGTCGCTGGTCTGCTTCTCTGTTGGAGTTGCTGTTTCCAGAAAGTCTTCCTTCATACACAATATAAGCCCATTCTCAACAATTTGAGTGGAAACTGTATGCCGGTGTCTGGCCTAAAGGTCAAAATCCACATGTTGTCCATGTGTGGTTATAATCGTCTCGCCGATGCAGGTAGAGAACGCTGTTAAAAGTTTATGATTTGGCAATTGTTTGGGTGCTTTAATTCTTCCACTTGATGGCCTGTTATGTTCACATGTGCCCAGTATGTGTGTGCACCTGTGAAAATGAGCAGTTTTATCCTTATTGTGCTGATGACAGAAATTAGATGTCAATCCATTCTTTGAGAGTGGAATGTTACAGCTTAGTTTTGTGTTTGTGCGCGTGTATTTGTCTTGGTGTTTTCCTTTATTTGTTGCCTACCTTTGTGTGCTAACAAACTAAAAGTTTGTTTATGAAGAAAAAATTATGAAACAACATTTCAAACCATTTTTGGCAATCTTATATTGTAATAGATAAAATGCATATATATATATATATATTTTTATGAAATTAATTATTATTGCATAATATTTATGCAACAACAACAAAAAGTGACCTACCTGTCCTGATTTGCCTGAATGGATGCCAGTGTGGTTTTAATGTGCTTTGATTTTAACCCAACTGATTTTATTAAAATAATAATAAAAGTTAAAAAAAATTACTTGATACTTGCCCAGTTGCTATATAGCCCAACAGCAAAATACACTTCACTGACCCCTGCCTGCATCAGTGCTTTACTTTTTGGATGTACTACAAAGACTCTTCGTCTATTGCCTTGTAATGTAATAATAATTATTACAGCTTTAAACACTAACTTACTGTGTGTGCAAAAATGTGTGTGCAAATGTAGTGTGTGGAAAAAAATTATTGTTGATTACAGTGTAATATTACTTCCTAATGTCTTGTAACATTACTTTGATGGCTACAACAGTCAGAATCTAATAGAGTAGAAGTTGAAGGTGATGTGTGAATTTTTTTTCTATGTTAAAGGAATAGTTCACCCCAAAATGAAAATTCTCTCATCATTTACTCACCCTCTTGCCATCCCAGATGTGTATGACTTTCTTTCTTCTGCAAACAAAGATTTTAGAATAATATTTCAGCTCTGTAGGTCCATACAAAGCAAGTGAATTGTGGCCAGAATTCAGAAGGTCCAAAAATCGCATAAAGGCAGCAGAAAAGAAATCCATATGACTCCAGTGCTTAAATCCATGTCTTCAGAAGTGATATAATAGGTGAAGGTAAGAAACCTATTTCTAGAAAAAAAGCAAACATGTCATGAGGGTAAGTTATGAGAGAATTTGTATTTTTGGGTGAACTACTCCTTTAATGCTCTATTGATATAACCTACCTCTTTATCCTAAATCTTAAACCTAAACCTAACCGATATTCTAATAAACAGCAAATGTGAAACGAAAAACAGATGAGGTTTTTAAGGTGGGGTTGAGGTTTTAAACTGCTGTGATATGTACAACGAGTCACATGAAAATTATTTAGCAAAAATGTAGGTAGTAACATGATTCAAAGAGACCAGGTTGAAATGAGCCACTGATAGGTTGGAAAAGTGTGTACACGCTGTAGCTCTGTGGCACTAGGGGTGAAATTATATATCGTGCCACGATATATCATGATACAGAAATGCAATGGTCCGCATCGTGTGTTTAAAAAAAATTATTGCGATATAAAACAACAGACGGTGGAATCAGCATAGGCCTATGCATCATGTGTTGGTATGATATATGATGCATCATTTCTCTAAATAACCATAGTTATGTGTTATGAATGTTACATTTTAAATCATGATGTTATTTGAAGAAGCACAAACCTCCATTGCTCATTTACCATAAGGATTCAGATGGATCACTGGCTGTTGATTAGCTCTATAATTAATTTAAGTGTACTGCAACTGTAGTTTACACCTGGGAAGGGATCATATTGAAACACTGCAATCAGAACTGCGTTATGATAAAACTGATCATCTCATATTGCTGCGTTGCTAATACTGAGATGCACACTCACTTCACTCTGACAGAAGCGCACAAGAGTCAGCGATCTATCTGAATCTTTAAGGTAAACATTTTACAATATATGATTTAATATGTAACATCCATGAAAGCACACTATAATAATCACAGCTTTTCGTTTTTTTGATGGTTTCCTTTCACCAGTGGTGCAACTTGTATCTAATGGGCCCCAGTGCAGAGCACCTGTCGGGGCCCCTGTTTGTTTTCGCTTTCTGAAGGGGGAGGGTGTTCCTCCCTCGGCCATTTTCACCTTCAATCGTTTCCTTTTGGGGGGCCGTCGCAGGCCCCGTCTCACACTGGGCCCACCCTGCACAGCCTATAGTTATGCCACTGCCCCTTACCATGTAAGCAAATAATACATTGAGCACCAGGAGCTAGAGAGAGCGTCTGGTGAGGCTCGAGAGTGAATCTGCTCTGTACAAGAGAAAATTAAAGTCTACAGAGGTATAATGATAGTGCTATTATATTAATCTACTGTATATAATGCTGAATATTATGTATAATAATTCTATGGGGGAATATAATCCTAATGTCAAATGTAATGTCTAATTCGATTTCTTCAGTAAATTTAGGTAGAACCTTCATTATTCAACTGGATAAGCATTCATTTCCGTTAAAATTTATTTTTTGAAAATAATATTTTAATGTAATCAGTGTCAGTACTAATTTAGAAAAATAAAATATTAATTTAGATTTTTCTAAACGTATGTAATAAGTGACAGTGTGTAAGCATATGAATGTAACATAATTCTGTATTTTCAGCTAAGCAGAATAATGAATATTTCTGTTTTTTTTTCTCTATCTTTTAATCAGTCCATATCTGATGGATCAAAATGCACTTTAATGAACAGTATATTTAGTCAAGTTTTAAAGGAAAGGAACTGTTTTGTATATGTCTTAAAATTTATAATAATAATAATAATAATAAAACTTTAAATCTTGATTCAGGCTTTGTTTAAAATATGGTGAGCCGAACCGAATCGTGAATTCAATATCATGAACTGAACCGAATCGTGAGATGATTGAATCTTTACACCCCTATGTGGCACTATCAAAACTTTGTTCTGTTTGTTTGAGCATCCAGACCAGCCCAACACAGCAACTTTGACTCAGCCAATGGTGTGAGTATGAGGCAGGAATGGAATATCTGTTTTCCAATCAATGGCTGGCTGAGGTGTGTCCGTGAAGCCTGTTTGAAAATAATCATTATTTTTAATTTACCATTAATTTGGTTTGGTGTCGCTTGAGGCACAGAAAATACACACTTAACCTTTAAAAGTCTTGGAAATGGTCATAAATGCACCTTAAAAATGGACAATTTGTCTCAGCTTCATAGACAGCCTTTAACGACAAAAAACATTTCAGTTTGGATTTCATGTTTGTTCTTTTTTATTACTTTGTGCCCTTTTAAATTGGAAGTTTTCAAAGCATTCTGGGAAATGGGAAGAGTTTTCGTATGAACAGCATGAAAGACTCCATTTAGTGAAACTATAGCAAAGAGTCTGCTTTAAGTATTGGACATCTGTAAATGAAATTTCAATATGCTGTACAACCCCAACTGATTCCCTTCCCATTTCTTCCCCACAATGAATGAAACTAATTGCTTTAAATGGCAGATCCTCTGTGAAGCAGCTCTCCTGCGGTTCAGAGCTCACAGAAAGAAGAATTACCACCAACAGATGAAAATCAAAAGTAATGGGACAGAAGATTGTGTCACCTCAGTTGCAATCCTTTAATTGCACTTCTTTTGTTCATGAAAGCCATTTGGATATACACTGCTTTTGAGAGAGCAGTTTAACTCTCACAGTGCCTTTGTGACATAAAAAAAAAAAAGAAACACAAGGTGGCATGACAAATTGCTCGGTTTTTTTTTTTTTTTTTTTTTTTTGTATAAATAGCAGGCTGTTATTTTTTCTCCAGACAACATTTCATTATGAGTCCTTGTACAGAAAACCTTGTTATATTTTTTAAAATTTGTTCTAAAGTGTCAGACATGTGTGAAAATTAATTTGATCAACACTGATAATTGCTATAGTCACCAGTGGTGATGAGAACTAATAGTGACTATTTGAATGCATATGAATATTAAAGACCTCATGCTAGCTGAGTATTTATGATGAATTCATTCAGAATCAGATGACTTTACAACAGACCTGTGCATTTATATACAGGTAGTGTACAACAACAACACCGTTTTTGAATTCATTTGCTTTATTCGAAATAAAACCTTATTTCATTTCTCTCAAAACAACTTGTTTATTAGTCCATCAGCAATTAAAATATGCTGTTTCATTAAGCCATTTCTGTATATAAAATTGTTAATTTTTTCATTGTTGTTTCATAAATGTTTTTGAAGCTTCAGCCTCTTTGAGTTCAATAATTAAATGGTTGATACATGGGCCAGCCTCTTCAAACTTTGGTTTTGGGATCAGAAGACAAACTCAACTATGAACATTTAAGAATCTTTTTAATTCACACTGGTAATAAAATTGCATTACAGTTTCATAAAATAAATGTTCCAGTTTATATATACAGAAAAACAGGCTGTACATACCCTCAGAGAGGCATTAGAGAGAACGAGAGAGTTGGAAAGAGAAAGGGAGAGAGAGAACGAGAGAACGAGAGAGAGAGAGACCAAAACAATCACAAAAACCATACAGGCAATACAGTGCTCAACTAAGCAGGCACAACTGTACATCCAAACGTGTAACTGCTCAGTGTTGGGGACAGAAAGGGCCAAAAATAGTACATTTACAACTGAGTCCTCAGGGACCAATAGGACTTTTACTGTAAAAAGTATTGCAGGCAAGCAGACAGATGCTCTTCTCTCTGAGTGCAGCAGAACATCCATCGCACAAAAGCTTGTGTATTCATGTGTGGAACTAGAGCTGCCGCTGCAGTTGTTTGATTGGCTATTGAACTTGTGTCTCAAAGCTCCCGTTTAGCTGGCCCTCCTCATAGTCCATCTGACACAGAATCATGTTGTTCTTTAGGAAAAACTTATCGCCCACGCAAAACCTGCAAGAGAACCAAACAAACGTGTGGGTTAACAAATAAGGGTTTTCTCTTGAAGCAGACAAGTCCTATTCACACCAAGTCAAACAATTTAGCATGAAAAAAAAAAAAAGGGCAGTAGCAGATTAAAAAAATTAAACTGAACATCTCTATGAACTCGCACATACAGAGAAATATTATACAACCAAGTTCTGTCTGTTTTTAATTATTAGGGTGATTTTTTTATTTTTTTATTTATTTGGATGGCAAACAATTTAGGTATGAGATTTTTGCAGGGAATTATGAAAATTTGATATTGGACTCAAGTGTGAATAGTTCTGCTGTGAAATTGGTTGTTGTTTACTCAGCCTGTTTGCATAAATATTCTGTGACTGTGCTGACATTTCTTCAAAATGATACTACGTGGTGAAATGTCCACTGAGTGGTGCTAAATGAGTTACATTTTCAAATGTGAGATCAAAAGAACAAAACCTACAACACCCTAAGCCTAAACCTACCCATAGTGTAATACAAAGTAAATGTGAAATGCAGAAGCAACCACATAATTTTAAGCATTTCTGAATTATCATCTGCCCATTTACTCTTGATTTGTGTAAAGGTAGGGCTATCAAAATTCTGTCAAAATGTTTTTTTTTTTTTTATCAAATTAATGACATGCCGATTAAATCACATTAAATCGCATACATCATTATTTGCTGAGAAAAGCCCCCAAAAAAAGATAATAGAAAAAATGAATAATTCAAATATTCATAAATATAATATGTAGGGCCTAAAATAAATACAGATTGAAAGTCAGCTTGATATAAATTGCATTATTGTGGCAGATGAATAAAGCATTAATTTGACAATACTAAAAGTGTATTAAGAACTCAATATATTGCGTTTTATTCTCATATAATTGAACAAGCCTACAGTTGACAGCAATCTGTTTTGCATTGAGTTAGTCAATATGTCCAGTTCTCACAGCATGCGTTCTTGCGTGCAAGACGGACACATTTGGAGTGTCTCACTGGTATTCAGCATCATAAACGCTGCATTTTTAGGATGTTCTGTAAAATTAAAAAGTATTATAAACTTTGAAAATCTTGTCTCAAGATTCTGTTTTGCTTCCTCCTACATGATCGGTTCTCATTCTGGGGCTGCGATGCTTGAGGTTTAAGGCATGCTGCCACCTATTGATGCGGCTTGTAAAAAAAAATGTACTTCATGCTTTTTTTAAATGGTCTAAAATCAAATGGCGTTGAACTTGTCTAAGTATCACTGTGTAAATATGCACACCAGAGCAAAAGGGAAAAAACAGTCTTACCGCTTAAGTGCTGAAACTGCTCCATGAAAAACAATTTGGAATCGTTTTTAATGGTGTAACAGTCAGTCACATGAACCCCCGTTTTGCAACCTGAACTTCTTCAGAATGCAGCACAACAAATGAAACAACGCAGGTGTTTCGAGATGAGTTTTTAGATATTGAAAAGTAATTTTTAACTTTACTTGGTGTTTAAAAATGCAGGAATCCTGTACAAGATGCTGAAAACTCGCCCTATATTTGAAAAACTGCCCCAAACTCAGCCGGAAAACCAGACGGTTTTTCGGCTTGGAACTTGCAGACTATCCGTGCACATCCCTAATGATGAAGTGATTCTATAAGACTAGGTTGGTAAATGAACAATCAATGCCGTGAACGGTCTCCGACACTGCATTTACTTGCTACTGTAGCTTCCTGGCATCACATATCCTGTTGTTTCAATGGTGGCCTCAAAGTCTCTTGTGATGCGGCAATAAGGCACAGCTTTAAATTAAATTAGTTTCAAAACCAAATGGCATTTTTCAAAGCAGGACAGTCAATGAAAGCATGCCACCATTCCACTTCCCAGGGAAAGGCACCACACCAGTGAGCTTGTTTTCCCTATGTTGGGGCTTGGTGCCAAAGTATAAATTGTTAGCCTCCAAAAAAACTTCCCATGAAATTTCATGCCAATTAAAGAGAAAAACGTTCCATATGTGCACCGCATTTTTACATTTGATAAGTTTGCATTTGAAAGCCATGAATGCTGTATGGACAATAGAGCAGCAATGATAGAAGCTTTAGCCATGATGTCTTTTCTTATCAATCAGTGCCACACCAATGTGGCATGTTGGCAGAGGAACAGAGCGTAGCAGAGAGGAGCATGGGAAATCTGGGCTCCTCATGCACCATTTGTTAGTGACGAGTCTTCACTCACCAAACTTTTACACACCTGGTGCTCACCAAATGTGCCACTGACTATTTATTCCTTCTTCCTACCAGATGCTTTATTTTGTTTGACTGCAGCATTTCTACATGAAACATTCTACATTAAAGGTATAGTTCAACAAAAAATTCACTCCATGTCATCATTTACTAACCCTCATGACATTCCAAACCTGTATGACTTATTTTTTTTTTTTTTTTTTTTAATGGAACACAAAAGGAGATGTTGGGCAGAATGTTAGCCTTAGTCATTATTCACTTTCATTGTATAAGCATTGTACATTGTTTAACATCTCCTTTTGTGTTCCACAACAGCAAGTCATATAGGTTTAGAACACCATGAGGGTAAGTAAATGACTAAATTGTAATTTTTGGGGAACTATCACTTTAAGTAATACCTATATATCACTTTAACATAGGGGAAGCTGTACTCTATTTATTCTAAATAGACCTCCTAACATTGCTGAAAATTCTTGTATTTGAGGCATCTGTCTTAAAATGGAGTTTGAGCATGTTTACCGCAAGGTGTTTGGTATTCTACAGGTCTAGAGTTTATGCATAAAGGCTTTAGGGAATGACAAGTGTTTTTTGGTAGTAGGTCACACACTAAAGCATTTAAAAGACACTGTCACACTCCTTTGCTTCCCAGAAATGTTTGGAGGGATGATCCTTGAAAAGCTAATTCGGCTGGCCTCTTAATTCCCTCGGTGAGACACATAGCTGTGACGTGCTCAGCTTGGCTGTGTATTGAGTAAGAGCTTTCGGGCTGACTATGTTCAATAAGGCATTCACAGTTTGATCAGGCTTGGTATTGGTCTGGCAACAGTATCACCACTGAAGCGCTGGCTAATATCACAACTCAAACCTATAATCCTGCTTCTCGTCACAAACAAACCAGGACAAAACACATACCATATTGGTTCTAGACGGAAAGCACAGTGGAAAGGTGCTAATTTATTGCAAATGCAAAAAGAATGGGTCAAAGACTATGTAAAGCCACCGGAAATTCATTAAGTGATTTTTGCTCCTGATCATCTCAGAAAGTAATAGCTTTATGTGTAAGGTATTAACTTTGCAGAATTGTCTTTCCTTCAAATCTAGAAATGCAGACAGAGTATGATCTTGTTGTGATCGCTTTCTTTTCTTACCTCTGGTTACAAAGCTGACATGCAAAACAGTCCAAATGGTAAACATTATCTCTGGCCCTCATCACCATTTCAAAGGCTGGGATCAGTTTACTGCAGGCTGCGCAGTTCCCCGTCGTACCAAAGAGCCTGTGAGAGAGAACACAGAAAGCATATTTACTCACTATTACCTTTCTTAGTCTTTATGCGATCTAGCAACTGACCAAAAAAGGCAAGAAAACCAAAGATGATTTAAAAAAAAAAAAAAAAAAAAAAAAAAAAAGACCACGAACAAAAAAAAAAACATTGGACTTCGAATGCAATACGTAAATCCAGCTTGGCACAAATTAAGTATTTTTTGTTAATGACAGTACAAACCTAGATGTTAATTCTTAGCTAATGATCTAATTAAAATGATCACATGGTTCTAATCCCATTCTTCAAAGAGTGTTTGCCAAGCACATTGCAAAAGCATGAAAACAGGTCTGATGCAAGCAATTGAACTGCTCAAAGGTTTTTTCCCCTCTTGCTTTTAAATCCAGTTACTAATGAGACTTTGCTCAGACCAAAGCCAGCTGGATTTTACACAAGTAAAATACTATAATATAGTACTATATAGACAAATACTATAATGTAGTCAAAAAAAAAGTTCAAAAGATTCCCCTTGCAAGGATACTGCCTCTATCCTCCTTTCCTCTTCTCTCATTACCCCTCTTTTTCTTCTTTTTACCCGTGACCTGCTAAAAGCTGAGGGAGACATAGAAGAGGGTGGTGGTTGGGTGGGGGGAGTGGTTGAGGTACATAACCTTGAGAGGTAAGTAGATGCTCACTGAAGCACAGAAAGGGACACAACTCAAATTTCTCAGCTGTTTGTTTAAGCTTATTAGATGGGAGGCAAACCATCAAGGTCACAATCAGAACATGAGGCACTGAGGCAGATCGCTTTCCTCCACAGCAACAGACGTCGGATTTACATTTTCATTGCTCCGATGTTTAATTTGGAGATTTGAAGTCAGAGATATAGATATACACTGGTGGCCAAAAGTTTGGAATAATGTATAGATTTTGCTGTTTCAGAGGGAAATTGGTACTTTAATTCACCAAAGTGGCATTCAACTGATCACAAAGTATAGTCAGCACATTACTGATGTAAAAAACAGCACCATCACTATTTGAAAAAAGTGATTTTTGATCAAATCTAGACAGGCCCCATTTCCAGCAGCCATCACTCCAACACCTTATCCTTGAGTAATCATGCTAAACTGCTAATTTGCTACTAGAACATCACTTGCCATTATATCAAACACAGCTGAAAGCTATTTGGTTTATAAATGAAGCTTAACATTGTCTTTGTGTTTGTTTTTGAGTTGCCACAGTATGCAATAGACTGGCATGTCTTAAGGTCAATCAGGTCAAAAATGGCAAAAACGAAATGGCTTTCTCTAGAAACTTGTCAGTCAATCATTGTTTTGAGGAATGAAGGCAATACAATGCTTGAAATTGCCAAAAAACTGAAGATTTCATTAAAAAGGTATACACTACAGTCTTCAAGACAAAGGACAACTGGCTCTAACAATGACAGAAAGAGATGTGGAAGGCCAGATATACAACTAAACAAGAGGATAAGTACATCAGAGTCTCTAGTTTGAGAAATAGACGCCTCACATGTCCTCAGCTGACAGCTTCATTGAATTCTACACGCTCAACACCAGTTTCATATACAACAGTATAGAGAAAACTCAGGGGTGCAGGCCTTATGGGAAGAATTGCAAAGAAAAAGCCACTTTTGAAAGAAAAAAAAAAAACGGTTAGAGTGGGCAAAGAAACACAGACATTGGACAACAGATAATTGGAAAAGAGTGTTATGGATCTTAACCCCATTGAACTTTTGTGGGATCAGCTAGACTGTAAGGTGCATGTGAAGTGACCGACAAGACAGCCACATCTATGGCAAGTGCTACAGGAAGTGTGGGGTGAAATGTCACCTGAGTATCTGGACAAACTGACAGCTAGAATGCCAAGGATCTGCAAAGCTGTCATTGCTGCACGTGGAGGATTTTGATGAGAACACTTGTAGTTTGAATTTTTTTTTTTAAATAGTCATTTTTCACATTATTAATGTCCTGACTATACATTGTGATCAGTTGAATGCCACTTTGGTGAATAAAAAGTACCAAATTTATTTCCATAAGAGCAAAATCTGTACATCATTCCAAACTTTTGGCCACCAGTGTATATCATGCAGAACAGAGATGCAGTGCACACAGGAAGACATGAAGGGGAATCAGGCTGAGGCAGGGTGCCGCTCTCACAGTTTGAAACGCTCTTGTAAAGTTAAGGACTTAACTTTAGAAATAAGGAGAAAATGAAGAAAGTTGCTGCGAGTTGATATTTGTCTCTCCCGACTGCTCGCCCCGTGTCACCGCCAGCATCTATCCAGCAGACCCTGCTGTTAATTAGAGCAACAGACTCGAGCCGAGAGCAGTCTTATGGTGGGAGAGGGCATGTTGTTATATCAGATAGGCGAGGTGTTAAAAATAGCCATTGTTAGATTGGGTTACTGCTCCAGTAAATAGTGTTTATGTAGAACTGACACTGAGTAGGCCGTGCAAACCCGGCGAGGTGTTGCCTCACAAAGGCTTCAGCTTATTAAAATAATGGTTATCAGACTGCAGCTTTATTCCAAGGTCAGTGCAGAATTTGTAAGAAAGTGACTATAAAAATTATTCATACACAAGTTTATCCTTTACATTATAGTGTCTGTGTACATTACATATACTGTAATTACAACAGTAATACTAAAGTGTATTTACAAGTAGCTCCAAAAAATTATTGCGTATGATGTACATTGTCCATTTGAATAATAATTAGGGATGCACGGATACAAAATTTGTGTGCCGATAGCAGTTTCAAATTATTTACAAAAACATCTGCCAATGCCGATAATGGTTCTGCTTTTTATGCTACCTTGGTTTCAAATCACTGATAATCATTTACAAAACTTCTAAATAAATGTAATTAACTCTATTCTCTATGTCTCTACATATTTTTCATGCTTCAGAGTGACTGGTCTCAATTACAAACAAAATACTGAAAAAGCATATTCTTAAACCTCCATTAACTGTAATCTGAATAGCCTCCTGTTAGACTCATACTAAATTGGAAAGATTTCTTAATTTTTTGAATGTTCTTAATTCACATTAATTGAATTCTGAATGATGAAGATATTCCCTTTTTAGCTGAAGCAGCCTCTTAAATAATTTAATTATATTTGCTGTGCCGAGCTTTAAGGAGAGTAATTAAACAAGCAGTGTTAAAAGTTTACAGTAGTTTGTGAAATTATAGCAGTGCAAAGCTTACAAATTGCAACCCGTCTGTTACCTTCACCCAGTTCCAAGTATTTCCACACAAGAAACATTCTCACACACAGTACGAGTTGTAGGCTAGTTGTCCGACATGTTTTTCCCACCACATAACTGTCCCTGTTTATCAGCTGTTGTTTTCAAGCAATCGGCAGTGCAGATAATTGCTTTTATCGGGTGATAGCAATTTTTGGACGATATCAATCTTTGGCCAACACATTCATGCAATTTTAATAGTAATAATACTAACAAAGTGTGTTTACGAGCAGCTCCATAAAAAAATGACATATTACCAATGTTGCCGTTTGTATTACTCAGTACTAAGTGTAGTTACACTGTAATAACAAAAGGTAATGTACAACCACCTTTTTTTTTTTATTTATTTATTTATTTATTTTTTTTTAAAGAGAGATACACCCTCATCAATAATAATTAAAAAAAAGACTAAATCTTCACAGCACAAATGCAAAATTAAATTAATTTATTTGTCTCTTGGTGAGCTCTGCTGTTCCACAAAGTCTCAAAAGTGCTTTTGGCAGCATATAACCAGAGGTGGGTAGTAACATGCTACATTTACTCTGTTACATATAACTTTTTTGAAAAAAAATTACTTTGTTTTATGGTGGGTAATTTTCACTCTTAAGTAAATTTCTGATAAAAATTTTTTTACTTTTACTTCATTACAATGGGTAGCGTTCCTGTCATTACATTGCTGGTTTTAATTTAATAAGTGTTAATAAATGAGTAACTTGAGATTTTTGAACAGGACTCTTATGCAGGGGTGTAAAGTAAATGAATTACAAATACTCACGTTACTGTAATTAAGTAGTTTTTCCCAGGAATTGTACTTTAAGTAGTTTAAAAATGTTATACTTTAACTTGAGTACATTTTATGTGCTGTAACTGTACTTTTAATGTGCTATTTTCTGTGTTCTCTACTTCCCTGTCCTGATTTTATTTTTAACTATCAACATGATTGGCTAGAGAGAGTCTCGACTCCCATCAAATCAAATCAGGAACAGCAGGTGTAGATCTGGCGCCATCTGTTATGGATGTGCAGGATGCCTTAAGCACAGTTCAACACTTGAACATCACGACCGCGCCTGAAAGGGATTTTCGCAGTGAAAAAGGCCAATTGCATGATTGTGTCATGTGAGTTTAACTTGCTCAAGCCAGATATCAGCATTAATCCTGCCTCTAATTTGAAGAAAAAGAGGTAAATTTCATATTTCTGCTTACTAGATTCTGTGCATCTATAACGTAGCCTGTAAATTAGCTATCACTGAGATTATTGGGTTGATGTGAGAGATTAAGGCGATGTTATCAATAGGGCTGGGCGATAAAACAATCTTGATGTTTATATTAAAAGTTTATCATCGATAATGATTTTTTATTTTTATTTTTTTTCTACACTTATGTTCTACATCTAGACCAGGGGTGTTAATTACATCGATCGCAATAAGACAACCACTGGTCAAAGATTGACTTTTTATTTCCTGACATCTGTAGTTGCATGTTGTTTGATTGACAGGTGGCTAATGTTTGAACGCTATTGCGGGTTCACGCCTAAACGATCAAAAACACTTTATAATTCTGCCAATGCCGAATTATGTGTTGATGATGCATTATTGTAAACTCAGTCAGTTTGGTCTAAAGTGAGCGTAAACAGTGGGACAAAAAGCATATTTGCGTCAAAATGTCGGACTTAAAGTGTACATGTAACTGAATAGAGCACTGTCTAGTAGGCTATGTCATATAAAGGCTATTAATTAAACAATAACAATGAAATGAGAAAACCACTCTCTACTTTTGGCTGAATAACTTGAGTAGCTTTAAAAATATTAATGTAATAGAATAAAACAGTGATATTTTTTAATAATATTGTTATTTATTTATTTTTTTTTTTAATATAATACCAACCTCTGATGTAGTGTTAATTTGTATAATAAATTACCAGGAAAGTAGAGATGATAAAATAATTTATAATTATGCTTCGCCTTTATCATGTTTTTTCTAATGCCTGATAGAAAAGTATCAACCTTTGTAGAGCAATACTTCAGGCAGAACATTCCACCTGTCACAAACTTCAGAAAATTGTGCATCATGCATGAGAATGAGAACACAACTATTTCTGGGCTTAAAAGATACAAGAACTAAATCAATGTGGAACACTGTATCTCAAGAGGAGGACAATGTGGCCCCCCATGTGCTACTTAAAGAAATAGTTCACTCAAAAATGAAAATTCTGTTATCATTTACTCACCTTCATGCCATCTGTCTATGACTTTCTTTCTTCAGAACACAAATTAAGCTCTGTAGGTCCATACAATACAAGTGAATGGATGCCAAAATTTTGACGCTCCAAAAAGCACATAATTGCAGCATAAAAGTAATCCATATGACTCCAGTGGTTTAATCCATGTCTTCAGAAGTGATATGATAGATTTGGGTGAGAAAAAGACCAATATTTAAGTCCATTTTTGCTAGAAATTCTTCTCCCTGCCCAGTAGATGGCAATATGCATTAAGAATGTGAATCACCAAAAACAAAAAGTGAAAGTTAATGTGGAGACTGACTGAGCAGGGTGGAGAATTTATAGTAAAAATTTACTTAAATATTGATCTGTTTTTCACCCACACCTATCATATAACTTCTGAAGTCATGGATTAAACCACTGGAGTCATATGGATTAGGCTACTTTTATGCTGACTTGTGATTTTTGGAGCTTTAAAATGTTGGCACCCATTCACTTGCATTGTATAAACCAAAAGCGCTGATACGCTCTTCTAAAAATCTTAATTTGTGTTCTGCTGAAGAAAGTCATACACATCTGGGATGCCATAAGGATGAGTAAATGATAACAGAATTGTAATTTTTGCGTGACTTATTCCTTTGAAGCCCGATGTGGCCCCTGTACCAAACAACTGCTCTACCCTTTCTATTGTGTGGGACATAATGCACCAAGTGACCCTGCTGTTTTTGTGGGTTTTCATAATTTTTTGCATTCCTTGCATTGATTTGGACATGTTTTATGTGCAACAGTAACTCTCTCTGTCGGCATTAAGGGAAATTTAGACCCTACACAAACTGATTTTAATGTAATTGTTTCATACATTATGATATTGAAAATAACTTTTCATTTCTGCAATCATGTCGCTCTTTTATTTAAAATCAGATTCATGTAGTGTTTACATTATCATAGATAAGTAATGTATTTTAAAAGTTGTCAATCACAAACACCTATAAAATACCTTTTTTTTTTTTTTTATTCTTTCTGGCAAACAGCCATAAAAGGGAATGTAAATTACGGTATGTGTGCTACATTTTTAAATTTAAGCATAGGAGTTTTTATTATAAAGGGGCATAGTTTTCGCTACTCAGTACTCAATACTCGCTACTCATGAGTACTTTTAAATGAGCTACTCTTTTACTCAAGTAGTTTTTAGGACAGGTACTTTTACTCTACTCATACTGCATTTTTTAAGTAGTAACAGTACTTTTACTTGAGTATTATTTTTCGGTACTCTTTCCACCCCTGCTCTTATGACAGCGGAACATCACAGCTTCACGCTGTCACTCAAATCGCATTCAACACTACGGCAGCAAGCACGCAAAAAAAAAAAAAAAAAAAAACAACAACTCCACAATGCCTTCATTTTACACCAAGGCAAGGACATTTCAAGATTAAAATAGCAGCTCCAACTTAAGAAAACACTATGAGGTAAGTTTTAGAGATTGTGACAATGTGGGCTTGTCTGTGTCGTGGTGATGCTCATTTTCAGCGTGAATCTGTAACTATGGGCTCTTATGAACTCAGTTTCTAAGTTTGCATTTTTATTAGGGCTGTTCGATTCCAGAAATGTGGGAATCGACTCCGATTCCTGGTTTTGGAATCGTTAGAAGAATCGATTCCAAGAGTCGATTCCAAACCCATTTAATAGATTCTTTTTCAAATCCCGAAAAAAAACGGGAGGCAAAGTCAAATCTCATAATAGACAGCTCATTAAAGCATTCTTTGCACGGTTTATAATAGCAAGGGAAGTTTGAGTAGATGCGCCTGTATTTCCAAGAACTACCGAAAATAATCTTAAAAGCACCATTTAAATTGTGTTACCACTCAGGAGTTCTTGTTTAGAAAGAGGTTTATATTAGAATGTACAGTAATTGTCCACTACCTTTTGTACACTGAATAAAATACAACAAATACAAACAATACATTTTAGTTTTATTAAAAACATCCAGTTTTGGAGTCGATTCCAACGTTTCAAATCGATTCTCGATTCCCAACGCCTCAGAATCGAGGAATCAGTTCTTTTAGCCTTAATTTTTTATATCAGCGCTGCAACATATCAGTGCCTAATGTATAAATCCTTGTAAACATCCGCATTTTGCTGATCACGATTGTGAGCATTTCTGCATGTGCAAAGTTGCCGCGTGAACAGCGTTTGACAGATGCGGGCTGCTTTGTCTTGTAGAAAACAAGCTTCCAAATACAGAGAAAAGGTGCAATTTACCCCCTTAGTGTACAGAACTAATTATCTAAATTCTTTTGCTGAACTGTCTCAACTAAATTCACGCAGGTCGTAAAAAGCTGTAAAATAACAACAGAAGGCATGAATAAAGAATGATCTTGCTTCAGTGTATAATTAAACATTATATATAACTTGGGACTATGTGACATTGTTCACGCTATTCACCGTAATAATTACTAGAAAAAGGTTTCCAAACAATTGACAGATTCGTCCAAATCTGAGAAGCATCCTTAGTGATAGTTCAGCCTTTAATATTATATCATCATTTCCCCACTCTCATGTTCTTCCAACCCCGTGAAACTTTCTGTATTCTGTGGAACCAAAAGATGTTAGACAGAATGTTAGAGACTAACAGTCTCTAACACCATGTAGTGAAAGTAAATGATGATTAAGGTTAGCATTCTGTCTAACATCTCCTTATAGGAATAATTTTTCCAAAATTGAAAATTCTCACTTCATTTACTCACCCGCATCCCATCCCAGATGTGTTTTTTTTTTTCTTCTGCTGAACACAGATTTTTAGAAGAATATCTCAGCTCTGTTAGTTTATACTAGAATGCAAGTAAATGGGTACCAAAACTTTGAAGCTTAGAAAGCACATAAAGGCAACATTAAATGGATTCAAATGACACTGGTTCAATTTGTCTTCAGAAGGGCTATTAGTGTGGGTGAGAAACAGATCAATATTTAAATCCATTTTTACTAATAAATCTCCACTTTCACATTCTTCTTGAGTTTTTGGTGATTCAGTTCTTTGTGCATATCACCACCTACTGGGCAGGGAGGAGAATTAATAGTAAAAAAAAAGACTTTATAAAGTTATATATATATTTATCTGTTTCTCACCCACACCTACCATATTGCTTCCAAAAATCACTGGAGTCGTATGAATTACTTTTATGCTGCCTCTGTGCTTTTTGGAGCGTCAAAGTTCTAGTCACCATTCACTTGCATTGTATGGACCAGAGCTGAAATATTCTTAAAAAAAAAAAAAATTCATTTGTGTTCTGCAGAAGAAAGAAAGTCATACACATCTGGGATGGCATGAGGGTGAGAAAATGAGAGCATTTAAATTTTTATGGTGAACTAACCCTTTAATTTGATGCATGGAAGAAATAAGTCAAATGGGTTTGGAACAACATGGTGGTGAATGATGACAATTTCCACTATTAACAATAACATTAATAGTATTATTATTATTATTATTAATTATCCTGTACTGCATGTTAAATGTGTATCATTTACTGGAATATAAGAGTAAACATCCATTACGTTATATGTGAAAGTAACTAGTTACTCACTACTTGAGTATTCTTTTTATTTGGATAATGTCTTACGAGTAATATATAAAAGTATTACTTTTACTACTACTTGAGTATTTTTTAAGTAATTGTACTTTTACTTGAGTAAAGTTTTTGGCTACTCTACCCACCTCTGCATATAACAGAGACTATGCCAAATCATTTGCATTCACAGTATTTGACAGGACAACACTTAACTGTGGTTTGGCATCTTGAGAATGCTGGGTGAGATGTATCTGACAGTCATTCTTCGATTTTGAAAAGTTCTCAGATAGCAGGCCACATAATCCTAACGATAGCAGACATATACTTGGTCAGAGGCTGCAGGAAGGATTAAAGTGTCTGTCTGAAGGGCCGTGTTCTCTAAAAGGGAACAGCATGCGGACTGTGGTCGAGCACATTTCAAATGTCATGCCTTATTGCTGGAGCAAGCAACTGGAGTTGGGAGTTCAATGTCGTGTTATCCTGCCCCACTACTGAAAAGGTGGTCGGGAGTCCCTAGGGATCTCGAACAATTTCTTATGTCTCACATCCATCATGTTGCACAGCATGTTGTTACAGATCACAAGACCCATTTTCCCTTCTTTTCTAAATCAGGTCACAGAAAGTACAGAAATGGCAGTTTGAGCGGGTTGTTACAGGCTTGCGAAAATTCAGCAAGCTTTTGATTGGTTTAAGAGCAGAGGACTCTTAAAAGAGAAGGAACTCCACACACACACACACACACACACACACACACACACACACACACACACACACACACACACACACACACACACACACACACACACACACACACACACACACACACACACACACACACACACACACACACACACACACACACACACACACACACACACACACACACACACACACACACACACACACACGCTGTGACCAATAACCAGGTTTCTGTAAAGAAATCTTGGGTTTAATAGTAGGTTTTTGCTGTAACATGATGGCCCGGCTCAAACTGGAGACTTTAGTGGTGGTTAATTTAAGTGGATTAGGAGGTTACAGAAACTCATTTGGAAGGTCACCAGCAAACTTTGAAATAAAATGGCTTGGATTTTCAGGCAATATAATTCAAGATAAAGTGAAACCAACCATTTTATCAGCAAGGCCATTTAATGTATTATTCCTTGGAAAATGTGCTAAAGGATTTCCAGGGCTCTAATGCCATTTGTGAATAACTGTAGCTATATTAATTCACTTTGTCATTACAAACAAACTTTTTAATTGTTTTCTTGAAAACAAAGCAGTCCATTTAATAACCGATACTAACAATAATATTAAAGAAATGCTACAGTGAGTTGAGAGCTCATTAATGTTATCAAAGCCCCACCAAACTAAAGTGAAGATCTCAATCCCCAGTGCACTGAATAAAAAAAGAAAAAAAAAAAGAGAGAGACAATAAAGGAAAGCAGAACAGAGCTTTTCCCTTCATAACCTTTTTTTTTTTTTTGTTTAACTAAACTTTTGTATTCAAGCTGAAAGCCTTTGCTCATTGTTCAGTATAATTCCCTGTGGCTCTGTGTAGACAGGTGTTTCTCTTCTGGTGTTTCTTCATAACTCCTCTGAAGACAGCATCAGCTTCCTTCCCTTTAATGTCTCTCAATGATTGGACTTCAGCTGTTCAAAACCTTTATTTGCATTCAAAGAGACTGATATTCACAAAATGTATGTGTGAATTGGTCATCTACACACAAGAGTGTTTAGGTATAGTGGTGTTTCTTCAAAGTGAGATACAGCAAATAAATAGGGATAGTGTTTTCACTTAAACAAAATGACTGGTTTCTTTTTTTCTCATGGCGATAGTCAAGCTTGCTCAGGAGACCACCAAAAATACACTGAATGATTGCGGAGTTTTCGCTCCTCTTTAATAATACTCGCATGTTGGCTAGTAATGGATGTGTCATCATTAGGCGGAGGAGTAATCTACTTTATATTTCAATTAAAAGCACTGCTCTTTGATTAGTAAAATGACTCATGTAAGTAATGTAATGGTTCAGAAAAATAAAATAATTTCAGGACTGAGGTCAATGCAATTAAACACAGAAGCACTTTGGCAGTTTGATGATGAGGTCAAAGGAATCTTGACCCTAGCAAAACACACTAATCTATTGCTGTGCACACTAATGAAGAGAAAGGCCTAAAAGCTTATAAATCCACCATTTACTGATCTAGTAAGGAAATGGTCAGAGTTAGTTTGTGCGATGGCTGGTGTGTGTGTGTTTGGTTGGAAGGGTTTGGAGGGGGGGGTGGTCATTATGGCTGTACAGTACTCCTGAAGGACAAACTCAGAAGGAGCACAGCTCATAATTAATGTGTGCAAGGCAGGGCTCCAAAAACCCAGCTGAAAAAAAAAACCAAAAAAAAAAAAAACGTTTGATCCACCCGCCCGTCTTTAATGAAGTGCCTCCCTGCATGGGAGGTGATTCTGGGTGAGATTTCAGCTTCATTACTGAAGGCGAGTGGACTGATTCTACATAGGTGCACTGGAGGTGTAGTTTACGCCCTACATGGCATCTCAATCACCTACGTTTAAACTGCAAACTCTGAAGCTGCCTTGCTCTGTCTGCACAGAGAGAGGGATACTTCTTAATTTGTTCCTTAATATAATTAATATCCAGCATCTCCAGGAATTAAGTAGCACACGTTTTCACGGGCTAAACAGCAGATGAGTGGGCTAAATTTAATTAGGACCTCAGTGCCAGTACAGCGGCAACAAGAAGCTCGTTTTGTGCCATAATTCTCCATAATTCTCTACTTTTATTTTCTATGATGGCCAATCAAACGAGGGGACTCAAATGGTCTGATGACATTATTTACTGCAAAAAATATCTTACTCCGTACTCTGGCTACTTGAAGCAAAATGACATTAGTCTTGTGCTCAGATAAATTAAATAAATTTGAGGTTTACGCTTTTATTTTATTATATTTCTCTGAAAACAATATCTTATGTAATTTTGCTTCAAGTAAATGTATCTTGTTTTTAAGGTTGTTTAGATATTTTATATGGAAAATGAGACAAATACTGATTAAGGGTCTGTTTCAAAATCTAGTGAGCGTCCTCCGGAGGCAGTTTAAGACATCATAGGCATGCTCCGGATGCGAATGCTGTTCCAAAAGGTAGGCATCTTAATTATGCTGCCTCTTAAGAGATCTAGTTTTGGCCAAATTCTAAGGTAGCATCGTATGCATCCTTCTCCAGGTAGGCGATACCAGAATGCACCGAATGCAATTTTTTTTTTACTAAAAATGTTCACTTCCGCCCAGCTGTGGTATGCACGTTAATGAGGGTGAAGTTCAAGCTGCCTCTCATGTGACGCAAGCACATTTTATGGAAATATGGAAATATTCTTCCAAAAATCTTAATTTGTGTTCTGCTGAAGAAAGAAAGTTATACATATCTAGGATGGCATGAAGGTGAGTAAACAATGAGAGAATTTTCATTTTATGGTGAACTATTCCTTTTCAAGCACTGACTCGAAGGGGGAGGTGCTAATTGTCAACAACCCAAACTGCATCTCTGACAGGGTAGGGCTCAGCAGTGCTGAGTAGGGCCCCAGCAGTGGGGGCTCTTGTGGAGAGCAGCTTGGGGATAAATGGCTAGATCTGGTTGGGAGACCCCAGGGACTGGGATTTAACGCCCAGGAAATAATCATGTTTAATTTAGCAAGCAGATGGCTCAGAGATAGGAGGCAAAACAGATCCTTAGACCTGTGGTTCTGCCACTCCGCTGCCTGGAGTGAGCTGAAAGTCCAAACACAAACTCAAACAGCAGTTTATCATTTAACACGGCAAATGGGCAAGACGTCACATCTGTGTAAACATTTAAAAACCTTAACCTGCTAAACAAACAATCACAAGATGCCTCTCCAAGCTATTTGTTCACCTTCACAAATGAGATTTAATTGTAGCAATCAGAGTCTAGTCGGCACAACACAATGAGGAAAGCACAAGCATTTAAACTTCTGTATAGCAGCCTCATTAAAACATAATTTACAAGCTAAAAAACGTATCTGCTAACCCCACAGATAAACGCAACAGGAGCAAGAGAAGATAGGGTCCAGGAGATTGGACAGGTGGCAATCGTCACCTGTTAGACGAGGGTGTACTTTTCTGAATGTCATGAAGCCTGAGGTGCAACAAGCCCTTTTCTGTTGTGGTAGTATTTTGACTCAAGCATGTTCTTACCTCAGATAGTCCCTGCGACAGAGGATGAGATTGGCTTTGGTGTAGAGGGTGGAGCCCACCTCCCCCAGGCGGCAGTCGCAACAGGCACATTTGAGGCAGTCTTCATGCCAGTATTTGTCCAGGGCCTTGAGCAGGTAGCGGTCTTTAATCTTACGGTTGCAGCCGGCGCATCCCTTCTGTTTCCCTTTGGGCTGGACGGAGAGCATCGGCACACCTGTTGCGATAGGGAGACAAACAGAGAGGGTTGTGATTTACTGCCTGGCTAAACCGGTGACTTTTCATGTTCCACGCACTTTGATAAGGGTGGCGGCACCCCCGAAGCTCAGGCCAAAGAACGAGCCGTGTCAGGCTGTTTCATATGCATTAGCCGTGGATGCTCTTCCATGCAGATAGGCATGCAGGTCACTTTGGACTACATACATCCATCGCTGCCCCAGCTAAAAAAAGAACAGATGTTATTTTTGGAGTGCAACATACACAGTTTAATGGGAGTTTGAATGCATCTCTGTGTTGGGATGCCCCAGGACCAGCTCTATTTAGATAGCTGACAGAGGTATTTATGTTGTTTGGAAGATTAACCATGGCCCTATTTCATCAGTATGAGAACTGTTGGCCATGCTAAAAGCCTCTCGTGGGCATTGTTTGGTATAGATCAACATTAACCTTTTAGAGCACTGTTGACCGCAAGACTGCTCTCAGCTTCGAGTGAGATATGGTGTGGCCTAAGTGCCTTCCACACACACAAACATACACACTAAAGCACTATCTCCTTTAACACTTGCGCTCATGTTCCTGCATTGCAACTATTGAAGAGTAACCAAACAAGCTAAACTGCCATGCTGTCATGTAGCCCTCCCCCCTTTAAGCATGCCTTTTAGCCTCCTAAAAGGACAAATAAAGTCCATTTAATAACTGCACTAAACACTAATAGTCTATCTGTGGTCTGACATTTGTGTGTGGACTAAAAGCCGCCCCCAGGCCAGAGCTGGTAACACTGGCACTCGGCACCCCTCTGCCAGCACTAACAGGTCTGCCACAGCTGAAAGCGCAGGACAACAGCTCTTAAGACACTCTCCCATACTGAGCTATTGATCCGTCTAATAGAACACACAGCTAAACCAGCACTCTCCCTCTCTCTCTATACACCTCTCTTTTGCTCTTTGCTTTCAAAACACATTTCTCTCAGAAAGCCCCGTGTGATGCCCCCTTCAACACCCTCTCCCTCCTCCCCCAATTGCCAGTGTATCAGCCGTGGATAGTCAAACCATTAAAACCCCGGTCCTATTTAGAGACAGACCCATCTCGTCTCTGTCTGGACAGGGCTTCGATTCAAGCATTAGTCATTTTACAGTTACAATATTCAAATGAAAAAAAAGAAAAAAAAAAAAAAAATCAATAAATATCAAACACCAAAGAATATTTCCAAATAATGTGTTGTATTTTAGGCAGAGGCAGCTGATAAACCACTATTCACACTTTTCTACTTCTAGGAATGTTCCAGGTTCAGTAAAAGATAAGCTCAATCGACAGCATTTGTGGCATAATGTTGATAACTACAAAAAGTAACTTGGACTCGTCCCTTGTTTATTAAAAATAAAGCAAAAATTAAGGTTTCAGACTTACAATGGAAGTGGGGCAAGTTCATAAACATTCAAATAAACAGTTTTAAAAGAAGATCCACAATATGTAAACATAGGAGTTAACATGATTTAGTGTGATAAAATCACTTAACCTTATCGGTGTGAAGTTATATCCAATAGTTGACAGGGTCTGTGCTACACTGTCATGTCACCAAAGAGGTTATATTTGATATAAAAGTAATTTTACACAGATAAAAGGTTAGGAGATTTTTACACTAAAATTGTTAACATGTACCTGTATAATGTTTTCATCTTGTGGCTATTCTTTTGAAACAGTGTGTTTAACATTTATTGGCTGATGCCTCACTGTAACAGATACATATATATATATATATATATATTTTAAATAAACATTGGATAAGTCTAAATAATTTTTTTGTGATAATTAACACTGTCACAAAGGCGGTCAATTGAGCTCATATTGAATCTGGAACGTTCCTTTAAACGGTTATCGTTTCCTTAAAGGAATAGTTCACCCAAAAATGAAAATGTGCTGATAATTTACTCACCCTCAGGCCATCAAAGATGTATCGGAGTTTCTTTCTTCATCAAAACAGAATTTAAGACTTTTAGGATTTCATTTCAGGCCTCCTCCCCTAAACTATTCCTTTAACATCAGGTCTACTGATAAAACGGCAAAGTCTCCATTTGGAAGCATTCTTTGTCATAATTGACTTTTGTCTGCAATAATATTATAGAATTGTCATAACTTAAAATATTATTCATAATGCACTTTTTTTGTATTTTAAGTATTTTGTATTATCATGATCATTCTGTTACAAGTAAAAAGCAGAAATAAAATTATTAAAAATATGTTTTTTTTGCATATTAGTTATCAAACACAACTAAAATAGTATCAGACTGTATCGGCTGATCACTAATTTATAATATTTGAGATTAATTAAATTAATGCCTTTGACATCACGATCTCATTTCATTATACATTTTCCTGGTATTGTGAGGTATATACAATGCTTGTTCTTGGCTGATTGTGAGTGCATTGGTGTATGAGAGGAAATGTCCGTTAAGAGTATGCTGATGGTTGGGTGCAGAGGTCACATGCAGCAGCTCTTGTTCTGCCCCAGCTTTAATGTCCGTTAATGGTTCTACTGTACATGATCAACAAATGTACGCCAGTGGGCATGAACTCCATTATCCAGTCCCCTGCATGCAACTATCAGCATATTCATGTTTTTTGTATCCTCCCCTTGGACTAACCTCAAACTCCTCACATTGTACTTTCAATATCCAATAACTAAAATGTACTTTAGTTTAGTACACACTCTGACACACATGCTCATTTATTGGATCCAGATTTGTTCAGTGATTCTGAACGGTCCACACATCAGCAGTGTTATGAATATAATTAGCATTTCCTCTGTTTAAAAAAAAAATTAAATATAGAGGAAAAATATGAGGGCACTCAAGAAAGTAGTTGTGAAAGACTGAAAGTGAAAGAGAGGGCAAGAGAGCAAGGGCTTGTTAGTTAAATTTATGACTTGGATGTGAAGAGCTCTGGTAGTATTCAGACATCTTATTTCTTTATCAGAACTGGAAAAAGAGGGAAGCTAATTGGTCTAGCGCCGCTGATGGGAGCCATCAATTAGCAGTATGCTTCCCTTCCTGCCTCCTCCCCCGCCCCCTCCTGCCCCAATACGGGCCCCTTGAAGCCACCACATTAGGATCACAAAACTCACTATAAATACCAATGTTCAGTATAAATGAAGGTAAAAAGCATTTAAATTGAAGCCACACTAGCTGAGGGCGGTCGTTTTCTACCTGCATTTCATGGCTTGTTAGAGGTGCACTCTGCAGGTATGCCAACAGTGCTCTCCTGTCAGCCTTCTAAAGAACTAGAAACAGTCTTAATGAGAGAGAGAGAGAGAGAGAGAGAGAGAGAGAGAGAGAGAGAGAGAGAGAGAGAGAGAGAGCATGTCTGTGAGACAAAGTGTGTCTGTGAGAGAGAGAGCGAGCATGTCTGTGAGACAAAGTGTGTCTGTGAGAGAGAGAGAGAAAGAGAGAGAAAGAAAAAGAACAAGCTTGGGAATCAGGCTCTTTCAGCTCCCCA
The DNA here is from genome assembly GCF_019703515.2 of Myxocyprinus asiaticus. Lineage (NCBI taxonomy): Eukaryota > Metazoa > Chordata > Actinopteri > Cypriniformes > Catostomidae > Myxocyprinus > Myxocyprinus asiaticus. The sequence continues at coordinate 26,112,082 of NC_059344.1, forward strand.
AGGAATGGCACAAAAATCTTTAATTTGCCTTTTATGACAGCTAATTAGTTATTCTATTCAAAACCTTTGCTTTTAAATAAGAGAACTAATTATACACAAAGGTCGTTTCCCCCACCTCAGGAGAACCACATGTAATTGGTTTAAGCCACATCCACAACACATCCAAGCCTGCTAACTCTCTCTCAGTGCCTCACCAGTTGGAGCAACCTTCAATATTGAGTTGTGCCTAGTGCTATATACTGTCTGGGCTAATCAGAGAAACCTCTTATTGTCTCTTTCAAAGACAGCTAGCTGGATTTTCTTTTAGAACCCCCCCATTTAGCATCACCGTGTTCTAAATCTAAAATGACAGAGCCAATGACTGAATAAAAGTGTATAATGTTGACTCTGACATCAGTATGTCAGTATTTTTTGGGTTTATACAGAAGACTGCACCTGTCATCACTTTTTGCACAGCCTGGAATCTTGCTGGTAGACCCTTCCCCCATTTTTGTCCTGCAGAACAAAAAAGGCAACATTATAAAACGGAGACGCAAACTGTGGAGGCAGCTCCCACTTAATCCAATCCATTTAACTGATACAAGTGCTGCTGACCTTCCTGTGTCATTCCATGTCACAAAAAAGCATATCCTGCTATCCGCCACTTGATTCATATTTTAACAGTAGACCCATTTTTTCCTTCAAGAGGAAGCATTTGGCTTGTCAAACATTTTTCACAGGGAGGGAAGAAAATAATTTGCTATTAATAATTGGAATGCTCCCTGTCATCCTCCTCTTTTCTGCCCATCCACCCTTTAAAGACCTTATCTCAGTTGAATATGTACAGATAGGTTTTTGCATTTGAAACTGTCAGACCATGTACTTTCCATTATAAAGATAGGATCCGATTTCTATGTGGGCCTTCATTTCAAGTTCCATTTTTGCAGATATCAAAAAATCAAATCAATGGAGTTCCCTTTTGATGTATTTAAGGTTTAGGGCGATGAAAAATTCAAGGAATCATTTTAAAGCATTACAGCACAATTATCACATTTTCACAGCAGATGCAACTTTGGGAAAAACTATGAGGAAAAGTAGATCCATTTCTTTTTCTTTGTGGTCTGATTCTTTCTCTTCTATTGTATTTTGTGTTTAGTCTTAATGAGCACATGGGTGATTCTCACGAAACCTGTCAAGAAAATGTCCTGGTCCTATTTTACTCCAAAACAATTTTCTTAATCTGTTTATGATTTTGAATATAGAAAATTAAGCCTATTTTAGGGCCATTAAGACTTTACATCATGATATTATTTTTATGACAATTATGCATACCCCCCCATTACCACAGTGCAATAAATATGGTTATTACAGGGTCAAAAATTGCCTTTGGTGGAGACTGACATATACAGTCATCCACATGCTAATTGAATTTAATTAATATACAAAGGAGCCTGATGAAATAAAATCTGCTATTGAGTGGGAAACAAACATATTCACAAGCAAAGTCCCAACTAAGTAAAGTGTTCTACTCAGTGGCGTAACTTGGATCTTGTGGGCCCCAGTGCAAAGAAACTGTCGGGCCCCATCCTTGGGGGGCTTTGGTCATTTTTCATCACCCCTAGGGCCCGCAGTAATTTTTTTGGTTTCGTTTGGTCGACCGTTGCGGGCCCCCTCTCACCCCAGCTGCCCACCTTGCCCTCCCTCTATTTATGGCCCTGGTTCTGTTTTTTTTTTTTTAAATACCACATTTACTCTCACTGCTGGAAAATGATGATCCATTTTAGTAAGGGTGATTAAGTGCATTTGAAAAAAAACTTTATTTTGGTGAATGTCAAAATAGTACAACAGAGAGGATCCCTTGCACAAGTGGTTCTGTGATGGTTCATGCGAGTCACGCCACACTGACCACACTCGCATGAAAACTAGGCTTTAAGGGGCGGTCACGATGCACAAACATCTCAAATGAGAAGCATATTTAGCACGTATAATGCAGCAAACACGAGATGAATGTCATTTTGTTTTCCATGCAAGAAAACCCCTTTATTATGATACTCATTACCACATTGTGAAATGTATATATTATTTAAATTCATAAGTTTTTATAAATCATAGTAGTATTCCATTGGTACTGCCTTTCACTTTTGCAGAGTTAATAAATTATAATTGTATTAATATGTATAAATAATAACAGCATATTTTTACTGTAATAAAGTAAAAAATTACAGCGTTATGGTAATGACAATCATCGTTGAAAACATTAGGAATAGTAAAAGCTATTGTAAACCATCTAGATGCATTGCTGTAAAGAGAATTTGGGGATAAAACGTGCTTAAAGGGGTAGTGCACCCAAAAAAGAAAATTCTCTCATCATTTACTCACCCTCATGGCATCCCTGATGTGTATGACTTTCTTCTACAGAGCAAAAATTATGATTTGAGGAATATTTCAGCTGTAAGTGAAACTGTGGCTCCATAAAATGCAAGTGAATGGGTGCCAAATTGACGTTCCAAAAAGCAAAAAGACAGCATAAATAATCCATACTGACTCCAGTGTTTTAATCCATGATTTCAGAAGTCATATGATAGGTTTGGATGAGAAACAAATAAATATTTAAATCCTTCTTTGCTTGAAATTCTTCTCTCTGCCCAGTAGGTGTAAGAATGTGAATCACCAAAAACACAAGAAGTAAAAGTGATCTGTTTCTCACCCACACCAATCATATCGCCTCTGAAGATATGGATTTAACCACTGGAGTCTTATGAATTACTTTTATGCTGATTTATACGATTTTGAGCGTAAAAAGTTTGGCAACCATTCAATGCATTGTATGGACCAAAAGAGCTGTGAAATTCTTGAAAAAATATGTTTTTTTTTTTTGTTTTTGTGTTTTTTGTTTAGCGGATGAAAGAAAGTCATACACATCTGGGATGGCATAAGGGTGAGTAAATGATGAGAGAATATTCAAATTCAATTTCAACATTTCAGTGAACTATTCTATTAAGTGTCCTGAAAATAATACCACAAAGCAAAACATCTTAATGTTTTCTTTCATCTGCTAAACTAAAAATGAAACTTCAGCATAAAAGTAATCCATAAGTCTTTAAGGCATTATATATAAAATATTATATATTTATGCAAAACAATTTCATACTTTTTTGTATCGGCTTTCTTGACGGGTTCCATGAGATTTGCCCACAACTGGCAATCATGACGATGCAGAGCTCACTGTTTGTTTGTTTGTTTGTAACGCCATGCCAGCTTCTATGGCTATTTCCATGGCGAGAAATGTGTAAGGAATTCTATAAAAGGTTTTTAAAATCTATTTTTCCTAAATACTCTAAAATTGCGTTCGGTTTGACTTTGTTAAAAATTTCTTCCAGAGTGCTGACTGAATAAAAAAAAGGTTTCTCACGGGGGTTAAGACCAGTACAGTCTAATAAAACATGTTTCAGGGATAATGGATTCTGGCAGAAGGTACATGCTGGTGAATCTTCTCCCAATATTAAAAACTTGTCATCCTGGAGTGACCTATTCGACAGCGGGTGTAGACGATCTGGTCCCAGCGATTTGAAAACAGAGAGGAACTTCTTTTGCCAACAACAGGGCTGATTTCATAGAGTTTGTTCATGGTGCATGGATCCCACTCAGTTTGTCGTTTGTTTTTAATATATGAATTTATTATGGGTTTTAGGTCAGTGGGAGGTATTGGACACTTTTTGAAATCCAGAGCTCACTGTAGAGCAGGGTCACTGTAATAGATTTGATCAATTAGCTGGACACTTCTGTGTGAGGCCTCTCCGTGGGAGCAGGTGATTAGGGTTGGATGTGAGAAGGAAGAGAGACTGATTGGGCGATGCTTTTTGCACTCATATTGCTATTCCAACAGACCGGCTCCATGGTCTTAAGTTAATAGATTCATTGTCAAATTCCGGAACATTTACGATATCTATAGGTTGCAGATAAAAGCCAATTAGACGTTCAACTAAAGTATCAACACGGCTTTGTGCTTTATGAAAGTCTGCATATGGATCACGCAATTCCCTTAAATGAAACTCAAATGGCATAAATCGTGAGCATGACCTCAAAACATCTGAGAAAGGGACCAATTTAGAAGGACAATATGCTGGAGACTTGGACTACAGCATGAGGGATTACAGGCAGTCATCTGTCACAAAGCTGTTGGTATGACTTTCATGTATGACAGGCTCTGGTTATGACAGCAGCAATGTATGCATGGATCAGGGAAGGGTTGTCCAAAATATTAAACACTAGTGAAGTTAAAATCAAGGTTAACACTTACTATGAATTACTATGAAATTGACAGGTCACAAAGATAATTACAATATCCAGTCTCTTTATGAACAGTGTACACTAAGGGAAGCAAGACAAATTTTGTGTGATCCTTTCCATGTACTTCATTCTTGTTATAACCTTTTACCTTCTGGTAGATGTTATAAAGTTTCACAAAGCAAATTGCATAGGTTTAAGAACTCATTTGTGGCTGCAGTCAAAATGCTTAATGATCATTCTTGAACATGTTATTGCATTGGGTGCTTGTAAGTTTACATTGTGTGTAGGTACTGTATGGTTTGTATAGATGATTGTAAATTTTAACAGGTGTCTTGGAAATACAAACACCGAGTCCAAACCAAATTTTCCCATGGGGACAATAAAATATATTCCATTCCAGAGTAGTACACAAAAATCAGTGCCAAAATTTTTTTTTTTAATGACAGGTGAGTTCACCAAAAATATGTTCCAAACCTGTATTTCTTTCTTCCATTGACAGAAAAGGAGATATTAGGCAGCATGTTCAGTCTCAGTTACCATTCACTTCCATTGATTGCATTTTTTTTTTTTTTTATTACAATGAAAGTGAATGGTGACTGATGCTAACATGTTGCCTAAAATCTTTGTTTTTGTTTTCTTGGAGGACAGAAAGTCATCTGTGTTTGGAAAAACAAATGAGACTTAATGACAAAATCATAATTTCTGGGTGAATTGTTTGTTGAAGCAATAACATTTGGAACTAACACAAGGGGGAACAACCACTTTTAATCAAGCAAGCAGACACTGTTATTGGCCTATACTGATGTCAAAATGGCCAAATAGTGGTATATTAATATAGATTGTTGAGCCTGGCAATATAAGCCTGATAATAAAAACCGTATTAGCTTAGATACGCTCATTGGTTTAAGGTAGTACTGTAAAAAGAGGCAGGAGATTGTGTGCTGGAGAGGAGTGTGGTTGAGACAGATTGGACCAGAAGGCCACAGTGTGACAAATAAAAGCTAATCAAGCCATGGGAGGTTGTGGTCTTTGAGCTCAACCATTTCCCAGAAGGAAGTCTTGGTGGTGACAGCGAAGGGAGAGGTCTGTGATGATATTAACGACATGTCTCCAAGGCATGTGATGAAGATGATCTCTGTGGACTTGATAAGGACTTCCAATTTGCCCCGAGAGTGGGCAGATCTAGTCCTGAATTACAGATTTCCTTGCTGAACGGATGAGATGCTGATATTTTACTTAAGGTCTTTAAAATGAAATGGTACCCATTTGAAATAGTGCTGCCAGCCACAGTATTCATGATAACAGCATGGTGGATGGTAAGGAACTTTTTCCTGAAGATCGCTAATCCTGCTTTTGGGTGTGTGAAGGTATAAAAGTTTCAAAAGCGCCATGACTAGACTTTTAAAGATAAGCCTGGGTTGTGTTATCAGCAGATTTGAAGTTTAATTTTGCTTACATTATGACTATACTGTACAAGATGTAATTGAAATGCATGATTTGTTTTTCTCTTTCAAATGAATTCCAGACTTAAACGTCTATGCGCATCTTTAAATGTTGATACATGATTAGAATTAATCTGGTTCCAAACAGTGCTGCCAAATTTGCATGAAAACTACATAATTAACACTAGAAAGGCATCCTGAATTACAAATAACTACGATCTTTATAATAAACCAAATGTTGCCTGCATGTCTGTACAGGCAAGAGCCAGTTCAGTGTGTGTGCACCCTGTAAATGCTGCGACCATGGCAGTCTGCACTAGAATTTATCAGCCTTCCACCATTGAGGTTAATGGGGAGTTAAAGCTGGTGTTCTGCCATTGTCTGCGTGAATCAGTTCCTTTCAATCAGTCACATCATTACTGCAATTGAGCCAGTAGACACACTTATTCTCCTTTACTGCCCAGACAAAACACATCTGGTAAAAATGTCAGGTAGAATATGCCAGCTGAAACAAACAAAATGAATAAGACAGTTGATCCTTCTTGATAAGCTCAGACCAGAACAGTCTGCAGGGTTTCCACGGATCCTTAATGTCTTAAATTTTGGAAAACTGAATTTAAGGTCATAAAGTCTTAAATATATTAAATGATACAAAAAAGTCTTAATTATCATTTAAAGAGGTCTTAAATTTGGGTGCAGGAATCATGATATGACCTAATGCGATTATCAAAATTTCAAAATAATACAATTTAAATAAATGCATGCGCTGCGTCTTTCTGTATTTTCTCCTCGCATGCGGGGGCTTGTGAGTGCATCCAGCTGTTGCTAAGCAGTTTGCAATCATTAGGCCATATCGGAAATAACAAGCGATCACCTGTTGATAATGATGATAGTGTTGATGAAATATAACAATGTTTACTTTTAATTGTTTATATTTTAATACGCTGTAGCTTATTGTAGGAGAGCACATTTTATTTCCATTATTCGTTTGAGTGAGCAGCTGGATGCAGTGAAGCGCAAACATTTCAAAATAAGAGTCCCCGGTGTATTTCAGCTTTTAAAATTAAGTTCTGCACTATGAATCAAATTTGGCTATTGGCATTTTGGTTGCACCATAAACTGCATCTGGAATTTAATTCAATTTGGGCTCTTGTAGCCTCTGTCTGGCCCTCCCCATCACAGGAAGGCTAAGAAAATGTTATATAGGCTTCCAACTTTACAGTTGGCAGATTAATTGCCTTTCAACTCATTATCATATCAGCAAAATCCTATATTGGTCTACCTCTAATTTGTATTTATTTATATAATGGTACTGTACATAAACCTATTTTAATGTGATGCGGAAAACATGTCTTAAGTATTTTAAACTTGCATCTATATCCTACCCTGTTTTACTAATAAGCAATGTTTAGGCTTTATTGAATGTGTGACCCTGCCAGTTTAAGTAAGAGTCTGTGATTACATGATTTATTTTGAGATTGTGTGGGTTTGTTTTGGTATGGGGATACCAAAGTCTTAAATTTGATTTTAAAAACTCTACAGCAACCCAGAGTCTGGTATATACTGATTCATGTGTTCGGTGGATGTCATGTACTTAAGCACACAGTGGGATAATATGTACCGCTATATAGCTTATGGGCAGATAAAGTAATTGTGAAATCAGATATGGCCCATTTCTACCTGCAATGATTACGATGTAATTAACACTCAAGAAAAGTTGGGTTAAGGAGTACATTTGACCAAAGGAAAGAGGAAGAGAGAGAGAAAGTTAAAAACTGAGAAACCAGGCCAACATGACCAGTGTAGTTGGAACGAGGGTGCGGTTCAGTAATGTGATACACTTTTGCAAACTTAAGCAGCCTACTGCCACTAATAAGCCCTGGTGAAACGCAGCAGCACTGCTCCCTCGCAATGATCCTGGCACTGCCCGGGATAAGGAAAGGGTTTCGTCTCCGCAAATAATTGCGCTTTTCACATGTTACAAGTGTCCTGACCCCTGCGGTCAGCAGCCACTTTCCCCGAGCATAATTACAAATGAGGCAGCCGCATTAGGCCTGCAAAAATACTGGCCCGGCTTCAAGAGCAGCAGTGTCGGGAGTCTGGGAAAAGTGGGGCCTGGAAAAGGGGTTTCTTTTCTCCAAACCCTGCCGGTCATTTCCATCACGTCAGAGGTGCACTTATTACACTTGCAGTCAACACTTTGACCCAAAAGGCGCGCGCGCACACACACACACACACACACACACACACACACACGCGCACACACACGCTCTCTCGTGCGGCTATCCTTATGAGGACTCTCCATAGACAATGATTTTTATACTGTACGAACTATAAATTCTATCCCCTGACCCTAAAACTAATCCTCACAAACATTCTGCATATATATATATATATATATATATATATATATATATATATATATGTTTTTTTTTTTAAAGATTTGAATTATGGGGACACTAGAATATCCTCAAACCACATTTATAGCATAATACCCTTGTAATTACCAGTTTGTAACCAAATATGTGGCATGTGCACTCAAGGAGATTGAGAGGTTTACTACACACATTGTTAGCTCCTGGTGCCCTGCTAAAGCTTTGGCTAACAGATGCGATTTCAATTAATGGATAACAACTTTAGCTTGTGTGCATGCTATTTATTTATTTATTCCCCTTTACACTTCTTTCCCCTATAATTTTAATTTATTCACATGGGGTTAATTAAAAGAAAATGTATCAGAGATATGCGACAGCTAGTTAAATTCATTACTGCTTATTTCGGAGAGGTGGCAGTTATTGCAGGAGGTAACTTGTTCCAACACTGGCTCTCGTTTGCTAGTATGGTAAGAAAACAGCTTTGGAAGGTGAGCCGTTGACAGGCCAGCATCAGAAAAGCTTGTGATAAAGATGATGGGGGGGGGGGGGGCATTCAAATTGTGGCATTTCCAAAGACCAAAAACGAACAATCCAAGTCTAGAGTATGCCAACTTCCGTACTACAGTATATAATATGCCAAAAGCAACATATCGAAAGAGTAGGATGTCCGAATCCTTATTCGTAAAACAGTCGGTGAAAATTCTTCAGATGATTCTAGAGATTCTAAAGTGCACATCCTATGGACACTTTGCTATACCATAATGTCATGGGAGCTGAAAAGATGTAATATTCAGAACACTGAATTTTAAAAACCACGAGTCAGGTGACTCTTCAACTACAAGTGCTATAAATTCCAAGAAAGTGGTTACTCGTTAAATTGTACTTTAACATAACCAGAGTACCTGTAAATTATTTTTACAGTTGTTGTTACTACTTAAAATATTTGGGTCACAGGACAATGCCCACGTTCCTGTATGTAACATGTCTGGGAATGTATTCATACTACTCGCCTGCATATCTAAAAAAAAAAAAAAAAAAAAAAAAAAAAAAAAAAAATATATATATCTCAGCGGCCAAGTTATGTAGCACATTCTTCATCAAATGCAGTACATACTCAAAAGCATGCAAATTCAGATGCAGCTAATCAGTGTGTGATCTCACCTGTTTGGTTGCTTTCTACGGTAGACTCCAAGTGCACGTTTGTTTTAGGTCTTCGTGCAAACAAATTTCTGAGACTGCATCACATTTACTGCTCCAGAAGGCACAAACTGTCAATATCCCCGCTGATGAATGACTCTTCATATATATGAACTCAATTCATTTTTCCCTCTATTCCCACAGATTGCATTTGCATCTGAATAAAAGGAATAAATCCATCTATTCTCCCTCTAGATCTTTTCAGACTTTGAGGAAAAAAAAAGGGCAACAATCTTATCTGCTACTTCATGACTCCTTGCAAGAATTTAACCATTAGCACTGTCAGAGCCGCTTTCCGCCATCAGTCACAAAGTGATGCCCCAACACATTTAGCCGACATTAAAAATGCATTTGGCTAGGCATAAATGTGGGCCTTCTAAAGTTTGTCACTCCCAAGGTTAGGGAGTGATGTATGAAATTCCCTTCTCCCCAGCAATTACTGCACATTTAGTGTTTCAAAAGATCTGCCAGACAGGTGTGCCATTCAGAACCAGGCTGCAGACTTTGGAAATGGAGGAAACGGCATGCAGCAAAAACTCCATTTGGGCCCTGTGTAATGTTGAATAATGCAAATCCACCATGGGGGCATTTGTTTGGTGTGCGAGTCCTCTGTCATTTGAGCACTCTCTCGGATGCCCATCTCCTTATGGGGTAAATAATGAAGCAGGGTTTGGATTGCAACAGTTACACTTTTTCCCCCCAGGATTTTTGGTCAGGCAAAGTAGACTGGGGACTAGTACTTGACTTAATCAGGTAGATATTCTGTGGCGTTAATGGTTAAGGGAGATATATTGTCATTTTACTGCAAGTGTAAGTGATAAGCCGTTCTGATGTTACAGTTCCCCGCAAATCATAGGAGAAATGTGAACTTGAGGGCTTGTTTCAAGTGTCAATCTGAATAGATGTTCAGACACTCATTTTTCATTCTTGTGACTACACAATGACCAGATTACTGTCTACAGTATCTGGAGCCCATGAGTTTGTTGTTGTGCGTGTATACACCGATCAGCCACAACATTAAACCCATCTGCCTATTATTGTGTAGGTCCCCCTCGTGTCGCCAAAACGGTGCCAACCCACATCTCAGAATAGCACTCGGAGATGCAATACTTCTCACCACAAATGTACAGAGCAGTTATCCGAGTTACCGTAGGCTTTGTCAGTTCTAACCAGTCTGGCCATTCTCCATTGACCTCTCTCATCAACAAGGCATTTCCATCCACAGAACTGCAGCTCGCTGGATGTTTGTTTTTGGCACCATTTGGAATAAATTCTAGAGATTGTTGTGTGTGAAAATCCCAGGAGATCAGCAGTTACAGAAATACTCAAACCAGCCTTTCTGGCATCAACAATCATGCCATAGTCAAAATCACTGAGATCACATTTTTTCCCACATTCTCATGGTTGTGAACATTAACTGAAGCTCCTGACCCATATCAGCATGATTGTATGCACTGCAGCCACACAATTGGCTGATTAGATAAATCGCATGGATGATTGTTGGTACCAGATGTGCTGGTTTGAGTATTTCAGACCTACACAATATTAGGCAGGTGGTTTTAAAATTGTGGCTGATTGGTGTGTGCATGTATATTTGTGAAAAATTCTCCATAGCAGAACTGAGAGTGGTATGATTGAGTAGATAGACTATCCAAGGTTACTGACATAGCTGGAGAACTCAAGAGTTAAATAGAATGGCCACTCCATTATAAGCTCCAACCGTGCATGGGAGATGGTCACGTTTTATGCGAGTCAAAAAAGGAAAGAAAAAAAAATAAATAAAATAAATAATCGGCAGCCTACAGAAAGAGGGCTGGACACAGCATTATGTGGCCTGTCCGGTTTCCAATTTCAATTAAAGCCCAGCAGAAGGGCCAAGCATCTGGACCACAACTGCCACTCTAATGGATCAGAGCCCTCATGCAGAGCATTGATTAAACCAACTTTTCAGATACTGTGTCCTTCCCCTTTAAGGAACAATACAAACTAACTGGCAATCACTGCCTTTAATTAGGCATTCAAGATTTGATTTACTGAAGGTCAGCCAATGAGTTGTGAAAGTATCTCATTAAGTGGACAGAGTTTCCATCTGCCAGCATACCTCCGGTCCTTTTTTAAAACAGCATCTTTTTATATATCCGGTGGCCTTTTTTTTTTTTTTTTAATTTAAAAAAAAAAAAAAAAAAAAAAAATTAATATCCATGTAATATTTGGAAGGAATGAGTTTACACAAGCCATATTGGATTTCTCTCTCCCAACTATTAAGTGCTTTACATGAAAATTGTTATCAGTTTATAATAATAATAAATATATATATATATATATATATATATATATTATAAACTGATAATATATAAATTGTTTGAGCTGGGACGAGTTATGTTGCCCAAATAGAAAGGAAAACCCCTAAGGCCTAAATGTTGCCTTTATCTGTAACATAATATGCCCTAGTCAACATTAAATATATTGCTGAATAAAATCCCTAAATTTTAAAGAAACAAGAACACAAGTTATAACAATAAGGAAAAACACAACCATCTGTTAAAAGGACTATTCTGGGTTCAATACAAGTAAAGCTAAATCGACAGCATTTGTGGCATAATATTGATCACCACAAATTATTTCGACTAGTACCTCTTGCTTTATAATTTATTTTTTATCTGGATTACAGTGAGGCACTTACAATGGAAGTGAATGTGGCCCATTTTTGGAGGGTTTAAATGCAGAAATGTGAAGCCTGTAAAAGCACTTTCATTAATTATTCTGTTATAACTAATGTATTATGAGCTGTAAAGTTGTTTAAAGTCATTTTACAGTCGTTTTAGTGTTTGACATCACATCATCATGACAACGATGTAAATTTGGGTAGAACTTCACACAGAAGGTTAGTAAGCGATTTTATTACAATTAAATCATGTTAACACACACACACACACTATTTTGTGGCTATCCTTTTGAAATGGTGAGTATTTTAAATGTTCAAAAATTGGCCTCCCATTCACTTCCATTGTAAGTGCCCCACTGTAACAGATTTTTGCTTTTTTTTTTTAAAAAAAGGAGGGACAAGTAAAAAAACTTATACAATTTTAATAAAACCCAGAATATTCCTTTAAAAACAGCATACATACCATCTTACTTTGGTGCAATAAAGTCAAAGAGGGGAGCATGAAGGCTTAAATATTTTCATTGGTCAGAAGACAAAGACAGACTCCAGAGATCCTGGTTATTCATTTTTGAAATTACAGCACCATAATATCCTGTCTACATCACAATATGTGTGGGTTTGAGGGGCGGTAAGGTGGGTCACTGTGTCTAAGAGATTACAATCTCCAAAAACATTAGTTTGACTACCTTTTTCACCCCAGGAGTGACTAATCGAAATCACCTCTTGAGCAAAGTAGCACTTCCCATTTCATAATTCATCCCCCTGCACTCCACCATTCACTAGTCATAAGCTCCATAATCAGAGAGCTAGAACTTCAACTGCACACTTACAAATGCTGCACACAACCAAACATTCAACAAACATATGGCAAATACATTCAGCAAATTAGCAAACCTACTGGACACAGATATACACTTGTGCTCATGCACACAGTAAACATGTAGCCACAGTGGTGTGTGTATGTATACATAACGCACCAAAAAAAAAAAAAAAAAAAAAAAAAGCACAACCATCATCAATGTGAGCCTGCAGTCCTCCAGTAAACACACTCTTGCAAATATGTATCTAGGGAGCATTTCAGGAGGGATTAAAAAAGGCCTTCCAACTAATAGGCATAATGGAAGATCAATGTATAACAAGATGGAAACGCACATACATAAACAGACCGGGTAACAATTATGCCACAAGATTCTATTTCCACATTAATCATTCATAACCACATAACACTCGCTCAAACATTCAAAAAGCACCAAGTCTTCTCCTTTGTGTGTGTCTAAATACCTTTCAGAACCCATTTCTGGCATCTTTTCATTGTCCTGTGTTGGAATCAGATGATATTTACAGTATAAAGACAGCGTGATGAGGTGTAGAACATTTATTTTATTTAAGGCAACACTAATAGGGGTTCTGGGTAGCTCAGCGAGTATTGATGCCGACAACCACCCCTGGAGTCGTGAGTTTGAATCCAGGGTGTGCTGATTGAATCCAGCCAGGTATATATATTATCAGTTTATAATATATAAATTGTTTGAGCTGGGACGAGTTATGTTGCCCGAATAGAAAGGAAAACCCCTAAGGCCTAAATGTTGCCTTTATTTGTAACATAATATGCCCTAGTCAGCATTAAATATATTGCTGAATAAAATCCCTAAATTTTAAAGAAACAAGAACACAAGTTATAACAATAAGGAAAAACACAACCATCTGTTAAAAGGACTATTCTGGGTTCAATACAAGTAAAGCTAAATCGACAGCATTTGTGGCATAATATTGATCACCACAAATTATTTCGACTAGTACCTCTTTTATAATTTATTTTTTATCTTTTTTTTTTATTTTTTACCTAAGCAAATCAAATTGGCCCGGTTGCTAGGAAGGGTAGAGTAACATGGGGTAACCTCCTCGTGGTCGCGGTTCTCGCCCTCAATGGGGCACGTGGCAAGTTGACAGTTTAAGGACAGTTTAACACCACCAACTCTAGAAGCATGTGGCAGGGAATTAACATCATCACAGACTTTAAAGGGAATAAAAACTCCGCCATGAACACCGCTGCCTCTCTACCGGATGAGCTAAATACTTTTTATGCTCGTTTCGAGGGAAATAACACCGCCCTCGCGGAGAGAGCTCTCACGGCCGAAGCTACAGAGGTTAGTTCACTCTCTGTCTCTGTAGCGGATGTAACCCGATCCTTCCGACGGGTGAATATCTGCAAAGCTGCGGGTCCAGATGGCATTCCGGGCCGCATCAGAGCGTGCGCGAACCAGCTGGCTGGTGTTTTTACGGACATTTTCAACCTTTCCCTCTCTTTGTCTGTAGTCCCCACATGCTTTAAAACATCCACCATTGTGCCTGTTCCAAAACAATCAAAAATAACTTGTTTAAATGACTGGCGTCCTGTTGCTCTGACCCCCATCATCAGCAAATGTTTGAGACTAATCAGAGATTACATCTGCTCTGTATTACCACTCAATCTTGACCCGCTGCAGTTTGCTTACCACAACAACCGCTCCACTGATGATGCCATTGCATCTACAATACACACTGCTCTCTCCCACCTGGAAAAAAAGAACACTTATGTGAGAATGCTGTTTGTAGACTACAGCTCAGCATTCAACACCATAGTGCCCTCCAAGCTAGATGAGAAACTCCGGGCTCTGGGCTTAAACAGCTCGCTGTGCAGCTGGATCCTGGACTTCCTGTCAAGCAGACGCCAGGTGGTTAGAACAGGCAGCAACATCTCATCACTGACCCTCAACACTGGAGCCCCGCAGGGCTGTGTTCTCATCCCACTACTGTATTCCTTGTACACACATGACTGTGTGGCAACACATAGCTCCAATGCCATCATTAAGTTTGCTGATGACACGACGGTGGTAGGTCTGATCACTGACAATGATGAAACAGCCTACAGAGAGGAGGTGCACACTCTGACACACTGGTGTCAGGAGCACAACCTCTCCCTCAACGTCAGTAAGACAAAGGAGCTTGTGGTGGACTTCAGAAGAAAAGACAGAGAACACAGTCCCATCACCATCAATGGAGCACCGGTGGAGAGAGTCAGCAGCTTCAAGTTCCTGGGTGTCCACATCACTGAGGAACTCACATGGTCCGTCCACACTGAAGTCGTTGTGAAGAAGGCTCATCAGCGCCTCTTCTTCCTGAGACGGCTGAGGAAGTTTGGAATGAACCGCCACATCCTCACACGGTTCTACACCTGCACTGTGGAGAGCATCCTGACTGGCTGTATCTCCGCCTGGTACGGCAATAGCACCGCCCACAACCACAAAGCACTGCAAAGTGTGGTGCGAACTGCCAGACACATCATCGGAGGTGAGCTTCCCTCCCTCCAGGAAATATATACAAGGCGGTGTGTGAAAAAATCTTGGAGGATCAGAGACTCCAGCCACCCAAGCCATGGGCTGTTCTCACTGCTACCATCAGGTAGGCGGTATCGCAGCATCAGGACCCGCACCAGCCGACTCCATGATAGCTTCTTCCCCCAAGCAATCAGACTTCTGAACTCTTGATCTCCCACGATCAAAATACATCAGCACTGCACTTTATTACCCTTACTCTTATATCTCACACCGGACTGTCATAAATTATATTATTATTATTATTATATTATGTCTCTCTTAACAACTGACTATCAACCGACAGCCTGAATGTCAATACAGTACATTCTCATATATATATTATACACACATATATACACACACACACACACACACACACACACTTTTTTATATATATTTTAATTTTTAATTTTTATTGAATAATGTGTATCTATATAGTAAAAAACAAAAACAGCATATTGTATACTGTACAGTGTATGTTATTATTTGTATATTGTTGAGTGTAATTGTGTATAACAGATGTTTAAATTGTGTTGTGTTAATTTGATGTTATTGTAAATTGGTATGTCTCATCACTGTCACGACTGCTATGTTGATCGGAACTGCACCCAAGAATTTCACACACCATTGCACTTGTGTATATGGCTGTGTGACAAAGTGATTTGATTTGAAGTTGTGCGTTGATCATGGAGAATAGCATGAGCCTCCACACACGGAGAGTCTCCGCGGTGTCATGCACAATGAGCCAAGTGATAAGATGTGCGGATTGACGTCTTGGAAGCGGAGGCAACTGAGACTTGTCCTCCGCCGCCTGGATTGAGGTGAGTAACCGTGCCACCGAGGACCTACTAAGTAGTGGGAGCTGGGCATTCCAAACTGGGAGAAAAGGGGATAAAACAAAAAGGCAAAACTAATGAATGGCTATGATACCCCAAGCTGCACTTTCGAAGTTCATTAGAGCCAAATGCGCATATCAGTGTAGGTATCATTAGGAATGCTTTTATCAAGTTACAGAATGTGATAAGGTTAATGAGGATTTTATAAAGTCTCTCTGGCAGACGGAATGAGCTGGCAGGGTGGACGAGACCATAAGCTAAATGTGCTAGACATTTATTTCATTAGCATGACCGCCTGTACTTTATTTAAAAAAATAAAAATAAAAAAGCTGAACCATTTAAAACGAGGTCATGCCAAGTATCATTCAAAACTTGCTTGTGAAATAACGCAAATGTGTGGAACTGTAGGTCATTGGACTATTCTTTAGTTAGCGCTATAGGTCGGCAGTAAAGCCACATTCCTAGAGCTGCACAGGACAACTGCAAAGAAGAGAGATAAAAGGAGAAAAATAAGCAGATAAATAAAAACAGAAGTGGAAGAGGGACTGATGAAATGGAGCCAAGTGTGACGACCTGCTGCAAGAGAAGCAGAGCGTGTGAGGGAGAAAGTGGGCACACACACACACACACACACACACACTAGATGAAGCAACTCACCCTTGCAGTGAGACACGCAAGAGGTGCTACGACAAGGTGACATGAGGGAATAACATGTGGTCTAAAGACCAAAGGAAAGTAAATTAAAAACCACCTAGTGTAAAATCATCAGTATGTAGCTGTATATCCCTCTTTCAGCAGAGCATATGTACTATTACTTGGAGCATGTCCATTGGGAGAATCGACCATTGTAAATGCTTCCATTTCAAAAGAAAAGGACAGACATTTGTACAGATAAAGTAACACTGAAAAGGTCCCCCCCCCCAATTTAAAGTATAGGTTTGATGATTTTATTTTATTCCTCCGAGTAAATGGCATATGTATAACGCTTGGATATTGTTTTCTGCACCTCTCCCTTTCACACTGCACCTGTCTGCATTTGTCTCAGGACTCAAGGTGAAAGATAATGTTGTTCACAAGACATTTTAAAAGGCAGCCTAAAATGACTATTCGTTTCACTGGCAGCATGTCTGAGGATATTATAAGAGGTTTTTTGTGTGTTTCCAATGCCTCTGTGATGGACTGTACAACCTTGAAGCTCCTCAAAAATCCCATGTTTATCGGAATTATTTAAGGAGGAACCAATATCTTCAGCTTTTCACAAGTAAATAGAAGACGGGGAGGAATTCTCATGGATACATGCCATTTTGACAGACCATATGGATGCAACGTGAGCCTTACCCAGCTTCCTTGATGTTTGATAGAGTGTTTGGACATGCAAAAGTGTGGTCTGTTGTTCGTCTCGTGCAGGCTGTGGATTTCATACAAGTGCTCTCACATAACACAAGGGAAAGTGAGCTGGTGAGCAGTTCTGATGAGTGCAGCCATTTGCATCAAAGACAGGTGCATCGTCTCCCCCCTTCTAACTTTTCTCTCTCACTCTCTTTAGAGCCTTCGTCTCTTTATTCAGCCCCCTTTGAGTTGGAGAAATTATGGAAAATACTATTAATCTGCAGTCACTGATGAGAGAAAGCACAAGTTTGATAATGATCTAGTGCCTTGGGGTACAGACAGAAATGGGTTTGGTGAACTGTACATTTGGTTGATCACCAAAGATCTGGTGGAATCTTGGTCAGTTTTATTCTCGCCCTCACATGCGCACACTTTACATGGCTAACTAAATGAGTACATAGATTTCTGTTTTTCTATAGAGCTAATTATAAATAACACACACCCTTTTGTATTTTTAGAATAAAAATTACAAAAAATAAAAAACAAACTATTTAATTTTCCCAAATAAAAACATCCCAAAATGTCTCCAAAAGAGAGTGTGTCAGATTTGGCTAATTTCTGGAGGACTAATTTGTTCCAAAACTATAGCCAATTATGTACACATACACGCATGCACAAGTGTGGTAAAAGTGTAATGCAAAGTCTCTTTTTATACTCTTGAAAAGGGAGAATGACCTTATATGTTGAACATTTCAACCTCTGTGCAACGTTTCAATCCATCATACAAGGGGGCACTGTATTCAAACCATCAAAATAGAGCATGCCAATTCAAGCACACAGCAATGACAGATCTCCACATTAAGGACACATCACTTGCAGAGATATTGGACCGTAATTGCATCAGGAGGAAATGTTTATAAAGTAGGAATTTCTTCAGGCTGAAGCAATATAAGTGGCAGGAACACAAGCATTAGGCCCTGAATCCAGGCGCAATATTGCAAGAGACCCAGGGCGAGAGAAACATTGATGTAATTTCAATATTTGAAATTGGCAAGTTTAATTTAGAGTAAGAACAAGCCAATAAGATGAGAAAATAGCAAATACAAGGGAGAAAATTACCTTGCAGCAGGAGAAAAAAAAAAAAGAGAAAAAAAAAAAAAAGACTTAAAAGTAATCTCCAAGTGGAAATTAGAAATCAACCCACAGAAAGGAGAACAGCAGAAAAGAAATATTACTGTCCACTCTCTAAATCAATATAACATTGTTACAAGACAGAATTACCATGGTAACTCAAGTAAAGAATGAAGCAATTCTTATTATTTCAAAATAAAAACTGGTGCCTGAAGCCCAGAGTTTTATTACAGCAGCAGAGAGATCAGGGGTCTAGTATTCATTTGAAACATTGCTTTTTCAAATACACGCATTTGGACGGTGGGCAGGCAGGGCTCGTAAATTAAACGGGAAAAAGTAACCAAGAATTTATCATCAGGTTGAAGAATAGAAGGCTGTTCTTCTATTCCCCAGGTTCTTAGGGAGCCCAGCGGTGCGAATGATCAATCCTGAACAAGTCCACAATGAGGAGACAATTATTCCTAGTAATGCAAATAGTTTTAAATACCTTGAAGGAAAAGAAAATAGCTGAATAGGCCATTTCTCCAGAGAGAATTAAGTCAACTGAGAGCTTCTTTTATTTAAAGGTACAACTGAAAAGGAGTTGTGCTTGTGCTATACCTTGACACATTTTCCCCCACCCAAGTTGTGATAAAAACTTAGTCAAGTACTGTATGGTATTGGACAATAGCCTTATAACGGTGTTCAGCGACAACACACACACACACTATATATTTATATATAAAACATTTTTTAGAGACCAAAGCTGATGGCAAGCCTGTGATCCCGAAATGTGGGAGGGAAAAGGGTTGATAATTTAGAAAAGCAGCAATCTTGTCCAGTGTAACAGTAGTATAATAGCAAGAGCATGCAAAAGGACACGCACGCCTCACAACAAAATCACTCTACTTTCAACTGCCTGTGCTAAATACATAATTTGCTTGTACATAGAATGACCCAATATTTCACAGAGAAACTGATTTCAAAAAGAAAAACCCAGTAAAGGTTCAGGGTGAATGTTAGGTCAGAAAACTAATGCAAGCATACTACAAAACTGTGAAAACTGGTTTGTATCCTACTGTACTTCAGAGCCTTGGGGGAGAAGGTAACAAGAAAATGTCACTATTGCAAGAGATAACTGTTTGTCAGAGATGCATCGAGAAAGTATAGTCAAGGAAAACAAACCAGCCCAATCTTCAGAATTGTGATATATATATAAAAAATAAATAAAAACTTTGTTTAAAGGAGCTTATCTAAATTAAACAATCAACACACCAGCAAGATGTTCACAAGTGTCAAGGGCCTATTCGTGTTAACTTTATATAGAGACATAGGTATGGGTGATATGAGCAAATATGAGGGCTTTTATGAAGATGGTGAGATCATATTAGGCAGACATTTTTTCCCTCTCTCTCACACAAAGATGTACAGAACTTTTGAGGATAGTATACATTGACTGATAAGTCAGACTGCAGCCTTTTGTGAGAGAGAGAGAGAGAGAGAGAGAGAGAGAGAGAGAGAGAGAGAGAGAGAGAGAGAGAGAGAGAGAGAGAGATCCCCATGCCTGCCAAAATGCCAGCGCAGTTGGTCGGCACCAGCAAGCAAAGGGTGAAGCTTTTAGGCAATGAGCAGCAGGTGATCTAAGCTTTTCTGTAAGTCCTAATGCTCCTAAAAGCCACTCTCCCTGCTTCTGTAATTGGGCATCAGTTGTTAATGTAGTATTGACTGCATTACATGCTCCTGTGCATTCTCTCCTACTAATGCCATTTGCATCACCTTGTACATTTACCATATTGCTTAGCCAATAGCTGTTAAAAGCAATCTGAATCATATGGGGAACATTTAGCAAGACAGACATCCAAAGGAGACAATTTACAATTGAGTTAATCTGGGTACATTAGCGCAGCATGGATTGAGCGAGACAGACCAATTTATGTTTCTACGGCAATCCCCTTATTGGTTTTTAGATGGGTTAGTGAAAGGATGGTTGGTTTAAATAGATATGAAATATCCATTTTCAGACACAAATATGGGGCTGAATTGCAAGCCATTACTTTAGAAGGGAAAGGGCCCCTGGCTAAAATTAGTAAATGTGTGTAATGACAATATATTCCATGGAAGATTAAAAGAAAAGGCATTTTTAGGTCAAAGCAGCTTTAATCCTAAACGCTGTGAAGGAAACATGCCAAAAATACAAAATTGGGATTCAGTACAGATTATTTACGCCTTGCAGTTGTTTTCATGAAGCCTGAACCAAAAAGTTCCGAAAGGGAAAAAGAAAGTTTCGATGTCTACAAAAGGAACCATCGTGTAACAAATTAAGAGACTAACAAAGCACGCACACACACCCACACACACACACAAATTCTCCCGAAACTACTCATTTAGACTCATCAGTAAGGGTTAAGGGCAAATGCACTCATCTGTAAACGGAGGTCAGCCGCTGCTGATAAAACATCTCCGTAACTTCAGATTTATTCACGCGCCGATACTGCGGTGAACAACGACGTTAGATTCGGTTCTCTGTTTTAAACAGGTAACAGTATGTTAAAACAGAAGTACCGTATTCTGCATGCCTCTCGCGTCTCCAATTCTCTCGTAGTAGCACGCGCTTTCGCGATCGTGCCCGTTTGACATGACAAACGAACTCGAGCAGGAAAGTGGCATTCCGAAATAAAATTGACGCCAATCGCTGCACTTTATCGTCCCCCCTTTTTAGTCATAACGAGCAAAAACAACTAACAATCGCCAGGCTACTCACCCTCTTCCTTGTCTAACACCATCGTCCTGAGGAGCGAGGAGTCCGGCTCCAGGCGATCCGCTCTCGGCTCCAGCACACTTCAGCGCTCGCCACGCGCGTCTCTTAAGAAAATGCTTCGCAACAACTATGTAATAATCGTCCGCGTTGCTGCTGCTGCAAGCTTTAAAATTACACGGGCTTGTCTGTCTAGTTGTGGGCTGTTCAGAGATCGATGCACATATAGAAAAACATATGTGTCCGTTATTGCATTGTTGAATTTATTTTCGATGCGATGTCCCCCAGTTATGTTCGGTTACGCAGACGCGTCAGTATTATCCACGGGCTAAACCGCGAGCGCAATAAACGATGTCTAAACTACACTGAGACGCCACAGTGCATTCCATGCGAAAATGAAAGAAGCCACGAAAACGATTGGACTAACTAAAATCTAATCGCGCACGGTCTTCTAAACACCCGTTCTGAGCTGCTGCGAAGAAGCTATTGTCGGGGTATAAACGTGTTCCTCCCAGTTCTTATTTGCTCCGAAACTGTAACTATATTCATGAAATCCAATTCTGAGGATGACAACTACTAACAGCATGCTCGCGCCGCCTTTCTCACCCAATTTATGCGCTCTGCTCGCTCCTGCTCCTGAATAAATGCGCGCACTTCCCAGAGAGTCACGGATTCCCCTGTTAATTAAATCAATTCATTATGCTCAAATCTGATTAGCAGCCCTTCCCCCTTCTTTGAATCAATTATTCAATACACAAACATAATTGCTTGTGCCAGAGGTGTCTAAGTATTAGCTTATTTAACTCCAAGGACACTAATTACCCCTAGGGCAAGGGAACTTTTCTCATTAATTCTGACAAAACACAAAAGCACAGCTAAGGGAAAGTGTACGTGCGTGTGTGTCCTAGTCTGTGTGTGATTGAGTGTGAGGAGTGTTTATGTTTAATGCTCACTGGAGGATGTGTGTGTGTACGCATACACATATGTGTTCTTGTGTGATTGTGGTTCATGTTATAAATTGTGAAAAGAGATTTCTTCACCACAAAATGGTGTGCTTTTGAGCCTTTAAAGACATACTTAAACCATTTTCATGATCTAATTTGCTCACACTGTTTGCTCTTATGGTGTTCAGTTTGACAAGGTTCCTATTTAATTGTCATTATTAGTATTTCCACTGGATATGATCATGAGCAGCCAGACCCACTTCCCATAGATAAACAGTCAATTTGAGAGCGACAACAGAACAGATGGGCTGTGTTTTGATTAGTGCTGAGATAGGACGCCATGTTTGGCTCTGGTAATATAATTGTTAGCTGTTACTTTGCTGATAAAAATGTTTCTCTTACATGGTGGGCAAATGAATGACAGTGCTTTCACCTGCCCTGCAGAGACTCTTAACCAATCAAGGCACAGATCCACCCAAGATTAACCATTATGGAAGATGCAGAGTTTATAAGAGTGATCTGTTTGTTAGCAATCTGCTATACTATTGTTTTCCTTTACTATGAAGTCCTAATTGCCACCTGAATTAGTGTTAAGGACAACCTATCGCAGCGTTTTTATTTATTTATTTTTTTTGTCTTTAAGCAGGGCTGTGCATGTGAGACATCCCTGTCAAGGTAGAGATGAATATGTGCCTCATTTTATGTCTCTCTACTTTCAGAACTGGGTCTCCTTGAAGGTGATGAATAGACATAAATTATGAAATTGTAATTTACATCTACTGACAAGACATTAGTGTACAAATCTACCATGCCCCCAGACATTTTTTCATTGTTTAATTCACACTACAGACTTTAGCAACCTTAGCAGAGTGGACATTGCCCTGTCCCTAAAATTCATTGTATGAGCCTCTGCTTTCTGCCTCTCTTGCCTGACTTGTCTGACTTTTTATTACTGCTGTCTGATATATGGATGACTTTTGACCACAAATGTATGTCTGCTGACCTCTTGCAGAAGTGAATGACACCCAATTAATCCAATCACAACAAAGAAATCGTGGACCCTTGTTGTTATCTGCTGTGCTACAGATGGCCTTCTGGCATTTAAAGGAATATTCCAGGTTCAGTACAAGTTAAGCTCAATTGCCAGCATTTGTAGCATAATGCTGATTACCACAAAAATAATTTCCACACATCTCTTTTCTTAAAAAAAAAAAAAAAAAAAAAGCACAAACGGAGGTCAAAGTGGGGCACTTACAATTAAAGTGAACGGGCCGTTTAGGGGCAGAAATGTGAAGCTTATAATTTTATAAAAACTATTTAATAAATTCTTCTGTTAAAACTTGTGTAATGTATTATTTGAGCAGTAAAGTTGACTAAATAATTGTTTATATACACTTCTTTTAGGGCTTACTGTGTAATGTTGTCATGGCAACTTAGTCTGATAGCTGATTTTCAATGAAGTTGTTAAATTGGATATAACATTACACAGAAAAGGTTAGTAAGCGATTTTATCACACTAAGATCATGTTAACGTGCATATTGTTTACATCTTTTGCCTATATTTATTAAACAGTAAGTAACTTTTTTTTTTAAAGAAATTATAACATTCTGCTTCCCTGAAGTAATTACAATAAAATTATGCACTTCTTTTGTAATTTAAAGCTATTTACTTCTTATTTAGCTGTACATTTTTCAATTACACCATTAATTTGCACATGCAAATAAGCAAATTTATGTTAGCTTTTCTTCAGTAAAAACCTACACTTCTAAGATCATTTTATGATTTAATTTAAGTTCATAAGAAAGATTTTCTTCTTATGAGCATGTGTTATGTATTGGGGGTAAATTGATGATGTCTGATTGAAAAAAGAACAATTACATGACTTGGGAATCATGTCATAACAATAATAACCTGTAGATTTAAGATTTAGATTAGATTACAGGGCTCCAGACTAAAAATATGATTTAGGAGCCATTAGCTCTTAAACTGAAACATTAAGGAGCCAAATGGCTGTTTTTAGTCACCAAATCACAGAATTGCTCGATTTAGATTGTTGTTCAGAAACAAGTTAGAAAGCAGAAGAAAAGAAAGACAGCTGATATCCCATTAATCGGAGGTTTAATAAACAGTATATATAGCTGAGAAGATAAGTTTGCATTCCCTTTTGTCTAAAATGTTCACACCTCTTTCAGAATTTATACAAATATAGCAGATAAAATATTTTTTTATTTATTATTGTTCTTCAGAATCTACATTACAGATATTTACATGAAGTATAGTATGCATACAGTAGTGTGTTGTCTTCTTGAGCATCAGTGAATGTTTGCACCTTGTGTAATAGTTGTGTACAAGTCCATCAATTGTCCTAAGTATCAAAATCTTGATCTCATTTTACATATATATATATATATATATATATATATATATATATATATATATATATATACACACACACACAGTACTGTGCAAAAGTTTTAGGCACTTGTGAAAAATGTTGCATAGTGAGGATGTCTTCAAAAATAATGACACAAATAGTTTTCATTTATCAATTAACATCATACAAAGTCCAGTAAACATAAAAAAGCTAAATCAATATTTGGCGTGACCACCTTTGCCTTTCAAACAGCACCAATTCTCCTAGGTACACCTGGACACAGTTTTTCTTGGTTGTTGGCAGAGAGGATGTTCCAAGCTTCTTAGAGAATTCACCACAGTTCTTCTGTCTATTTAGGCTGTCTCAGTTGCTTCTGTCTCTATATGTAATCTCTGACTGACACGATGTTCAGTGGGGGGCTCTGTGGGGGACATGCCATCTGTTGCAGTGCTCCCTGTTCTTCTAATCTTTTCTATTTGCAAAATAAATGTTTGTGAGTCTAACATTTATATTTCTTATTGACACACTAAAGCTGAAGATATAAATAACCATCTTAAGACAAATGCTTTTGTGAAACATCTTATGTGCCTAAGACTTTTGCACAGTACTCATATATATATATTTAGGGCTATCAAACGATTAAAATATTTATATGTTTTTATAGAAAATATTTTTGTAGTTAATCGTGATTAATTGCAATATCTTTATAAACATGAGTGGACAATATATGCTTCATCTAGATGTATTTTTCAGTCATCAACACAAAACCTACCCCACCAACAGAGTTGAACAACAGAAAATGAACACAACACAACTCAATTCAAATTATGTACAAAATATGGTAGTTGTAAGTGTATTATGACAGGATATATATGCTTCTTTTTTTGGAGTTTTGACAGACATATTCTTTCCAGGAGCAGAGTGGAATTAAATACAGTAGATCTAGTCATGTGACTATTTGCACCACTCATACAAATAAGTCTGCACTGTAATTTACAACTGACAACTCTGTGTAAAATACATCAACAACTCCTTTTAGACCCCGGTCACAATTGTAACCGGTGGGATTAAATGGGTTAATGACAGTGTAGATTACCTGCGGGCAGTGGCAACATGGGCAGTTGCCCAGGGTGGCATCTTGTGGGGGGTGGCATCACTCCCCCCCCCCCCCCCCCCCCGCTACTGCCTGCGGGGTTCCAGCAATGTCTCCAACTTCTTCATTGGCTAGTACACTATAAAACAGAGATGCTGTGACAGAACCTTGGAGACAGCAGCAGAGTTTCCGTTAGCCAGTAATCAGTACCGCACCTGTGCTCCCTATATGCATATTACGCAGTCTGCGTAGGGCACCAGCTCCCTAGGGGGGCACCAGAAACTCCACTGGCTGCCTTTACTGGCACGTTATACGCTATTCAAGGACCTGGTAGCAGTTGCAGAACAGACGATCGCCTCGCGCTCACAATTTCATTTAACGATGAGTTTTTTTAAGTTTCTATGTTTATATAACAGAAAGATGCAGTGTTATGTCTAGAAGGTGCCATGAATTCACCTTCTAAAATCGGTCAAAAATGACCGAACAGCCCAGGAAGGTTAAAGAAAATGAGGGACAAGTTGAAGTAAATGTTTGTCGTAATCAACATTATGCCACAAATGCTGTTGATTGAGCTTAACCTGTATTGAACCCGGAATATTCCTTTAAATGGGGAAATGGTAAAATGACAGAAAAGTATGTGCCACTGAGTGTTTTAAAAAAGAGATAATATATGCGATTAAGGCTAATTGCAATATTAATAAAAACAGCAAGAAAAAAGAGAAAGCTACCAACAAATAAATAAATAAATAAAAAGAATGAGCTCTTGGTTATATTGTGTGAATAAATTCTGGTCAACACATTATTACAAAAGTTGACCAGCAGTGACTCAAGTCACTAATTTTAAGGGTCATTTATGACTGACAGGTGAGCTGTAAGCCTATAGTGGTTCATCATTAGAAAACTGTCTGAAGGACACATCAGTGTGTGCTTCATATGACTGTGCTGGCTTCTTATTAAACCCCCTAGGAATTACTTACTCCAGTGCAGTCACACGGATCATGCTTTCCTTCTGTATTGATGGTCAGTGAGAGAGGTATCTATTGTTTCTCTATTATTAAGAGGCCTAGAGTGCAGTTCTATGCCACATTGATACAGGGTCAGTTGTGAAGGGAACCATCCTGGAGTGTGGGACTGGTGTTTTGGGAATTAAACAGACCCATCTATTTACTGCTGGGGCCAGGGTTGGGGAGTAACAAAATACATGTAACAGGAATACGTATTTAAAATACAAAATATAAGTAACTGATTTCCACTACAGTTACAATTTAAATCATTGGTAATTAGAATATAGTTACATTCAAAAAGTATTTTGATTACTGAAGAGATTACTTTGCATTTTATTGTCATTTGTTTCATTTAATATTTAGTCCTTTCAGATGGAAAACATTTATACATATAAATGATGCGATCCAAAGCGCATTTGAACAGCAGTGAAACACTTTCTTATGATGTGTTACATTCATACGAGCAGACAGAGAAGTAAGTTTGAAGTAAGTTTGGAGCAGAAGAAATAGAAATAAACCTTGTGTAAACTGTCAGCTTTACGCTAAGCTAAAATGCTATTTTTAGCAATTTTACATGCACTTTACTAGGCACGATTATATTTTTTTACCACGTTGGATCATAATTTCTCTTTTTCTAGTAAGACCTTTGATATTAGGGCAAAATAATGATAATAAGTTTTGTATTGTTTTCCTGTAAAAATATCTAAAAATCCTTAAAACAAGATCAATTTGATTTATCTTGTTTTAGAAACAACACTGCTTAAGATATTTAGGTTTTTCAGAGAATGTATTTTTAACATGTGTATTT
Organism: Myxocyprinus asiaticus; assembly: GCF_019703515.2. Lineage (NCBI taxonomy): Eukaryota > Metazoa > Chordata > Actinopteri > Cypriniformes > Catostomidae > Myxocyprinus > Myxocyprinus asiaticus. The sequence continues at coordinate 26,139,640 of NC_059344.1, forward strand.
TGTCTTACTGTACTGGCAGAGTTTTTATAGTCAAAACAAGTGAAAAAATCTACCGGTGCTGAAGAAGTAATCCAAAGTATTTAGAATATGTTACTGACCTCGAGTAATCTAATGGAATACATTACAAATTACATTTTACAGCATGTATTCTATAAACTGTAGTGGAATACATTTCAAAAGTAACCCTCCCAACCCTGGCTGGGGCTCACATACAGCCAGTTCAGAAACATATCACAATAATTAACCCTACCTAATCAGATAGCACATAGTCAAGTTGGGTTCTCATTTATCCTGGGGCAAACAATCAGTGGATGGTGGAGTCAGGGAGAGGTTGAACACTAGCCTCTCCTATATTTCATAAGCTGATTATAAACCAGTATCAGACATGGTGCTTTTTGTGAACTGTACAATGGAAAGCCCTCCTTAATGCTAGGAGGAAAGACTTGAAGAGGCCTGTTGTGATGATATCTGGATAAATGAGATAAATGATGCACATGATAGATGTGCTGCTTACACTTATATGAAATCAAATACTAACTGAAAGTTGTCCTCATTTTCTTTCATTTGATGGGCAATACTCAAGATGTTTTCTTTCGTGTGTGAGAATGAGAGATTGATGCTTCACTGCAGATAATAATCTTTTAATTTTAACTGGTTTTCCAGGATGTTTTATGATTTCTGAGCACATCCTCTGCCATGAGTTCAGATCTCTAGAAATAATCTCACTTAATTTTGTGACTCACTTATGTTGTGAAATCATGATTTTTTTGTGTTATTAGTCAATATTTCTAATGTTTCACAGGACTTCATCAATTTTTAGGCAGCAGACAGTAGTTGATATAGTTTATGTAGCCCCTCCTAGTGGCTAGATAATGCAACTGTACCAACTAGAGCCTTTTTTAGCTCTCTTTCCTGTTACAAGAATATATCCCATAATCCAAGAAACTGCATGTGACCTCAGAGAGTCTTACTACTTGAATATGCTCCACTATGTTTTATTGCACGAAACAGCAATTTACAGCACACCTAATCATTCCAAATGGGACAAGTCAAAAATAGCTTAGGTGTCATTTGGGGGCAAAGAATCCTCTTTCCAAACATTTAATCCAACTTCAATCCCAGTCATTAGGAATTAGACATGCAGAGCTGTCCGGCCATGCCTCTAAATTACAATCAAATGGTTACCAATTACACAAATTATTGATGGTAGATTCTCTTTTCAACTGCAAATTAAGGCTATTAAGTAAGGCTCCTTTTTAATGCAAAAGTGACTAATTAACCAACGGATGGGAAATCTGCAGCCCAGATATATAAAAAAAGTGCTCACTGCACATTGCAGAAACACAAGGGAACCAATTAGTTTAATTATCAAAACAGCTAATTAAAATTGCACAGTTCCTAATTAGTTCTTTGCTTTTGCAACTAATTGACAGTATGGAGATAAATGGGCTGCCGATGGAAAAAAAGGGGGGGGGGGGGAGACAGGAGAAACTTCTGTGGAATATTTATGCTGACTTTATCTCCGTCTGTGTGGCAGCCCTTGAAAGTGGAAAATTAATGACCTTAATTCCCAAACTGTTTTCCCTCTAATGGCGCTCCCCTCCATGCTCCTGGTACACTCGCCTTTGTATGGGGTTTGCCACCCTGCCAACTACTGGAATGAGAGAAAAGGAGGACTTGAGGGTGGGAAGGAGACACTGATTCTCCTCCTAATGTGACAGCTCCCACCTAACAATAGAGAGAGATGAAAGAGTGGAGCAGATGTAACCACTGAGAGTGTTGCATCATGGGACTGCAACTTTGTTGCACTTTTTTAAAGGGCTTCTGTCATCTTTCTGAGGACTAATTTGTCCCATAAAAATAAAAACAGAACTCTGCTGGGACACAGATAAAAGACATTTGATGGAGGAAAATTTGCTTTTACAAATTCTATTTCAATGCCAGATTGAATGTTCAAATGCCAGATGAATAGTTTCTTTCCAAACTTAATTTCTTCTCTGGTTAATTTTTCAATGGAATTACCCATATGAGCAGTGTGCCTGTATTCCAAATCAGAAAGCCAAACGGAGACAAGAGCAAGTTTGCTGTGTTTTGTGCCACAGCAATTCCTGTCGTCAGTGCCATCTCTTTAAAGGAAGGATGGAAAGATGCAAACTTGAATGACAGCCATGTGATTCTGAAGACAATGATTAGATTGAGCCAGGGACTCTTTCTGATAGATAGGCTTCATATTTGGTCCTGTGTTATTGCAAGGCCCAGACCTGGCTGGTTGTAATCCAGTCTCTCTATCCCCTCACATGTCACTGTCACAACAACAACCCCCTTCACATTAGGAGATAAGCATCTACTAATCAGTTTACTCAGGGGCCTGTGTTAAAATGTAAATTACATTAATGCTCAAATTATGCATTATGGTAGGCAGTGATGCCTGCCCCCTAGCCTGCATAATGTTCCCATCATTTGGATACAATCTTTTAGGTTTGTTGTTAATGCACACTGATTTGCCCTGGTCTGGTCAACATCAAGTGTGATACATCAGTCAGTTGGTGTGTGGGACATCATAAGAGAATCACCGTTTCTGAATTAGTAAGAGAGCTGATTTTTAGTGAAGCTACTCTAAAAGGTTGCAATAATAACATGTATGTTTCTTTTGCCCAGCACTCGTTCATGGAGAAAGACATTTCTGCTCTTCACATTGATATTTCGGTGCTAGCGGTTGGAAATTGCATAGGTATTAATTTACTTGTAATCTCAGTGAGTCGAAGTGGATTGCCTCAAGAGCTTTTAGGAACAACATTTGAAATGTGATTTATCTGTCGCCCTCCTGCCCATTTCGAAATTGCACCCTGAAGAGACCCTCATGTTGCAGAGCTCTCTCTGCCCAGAGGAACCTGCTGCCCATGACTAACAAACACACATTCTTGGCTAATTGATTGTCTTCTGTTTTATTTATGGAAAGGCAGTAATTAACGGCCAGCATAATGTATGCCCTTCATTAGCACATGGGTACCACTATGGATTTCGCTGCTTTGTTTTAGATGCGTACACCATTAGGAGCAAACAAAAGATGAGAATTTATTAGCATGGGGTCTTGTAAATATCCCTGAAAAGTCGGTGTGCCTTTAAGGGAGAGTGCAAGGCCTGTAAAACTTCTGTCAGCATTTGCTCAGTGATTCCATTCACGAGACGGAATATGTTAAGGAAAAAACGGTATAAATTTAATTTTAATTGTTTTGTACACACGCCAGTGAAAAGGAACTGATTGGACACAGTTCACAGACAGTATATTAATATGTTATTTTCATATGTTAATTGGTTTGCATAATCTTTCCCTGTGCCTGGTTTCAGAGTACCTGGCACTGAGAAGGGGCCTAGAGAGAGAAAAAGGACGACTCCAATTTACATAAAATCAGGCTCTCCGAACATTAAATAATAATGCCTCTGCAAGCTGAAGGTGTGTTCAGTTAGCAGAAAGCACATTTTTATAATTCATATGCCAGCTGTTTCGATGCTTTCGAGTCCATTTGCCTCCCTGCTTGCATTTAATGAAATCTTGTTTTTGGAGAATTGACTGGGTCTGAATTGAGATTTTAATCCCACTCACATTGCAGCATGGAAATGCACACTGGTGGGAACTTTTAATGGAGAATCTTGTAATCAGAAGACACTTGTATTCAGCTCCCTTACAATAATGAATCTCATCAAATGCTCCAGGCTGGGCTGTGTGTGAACAGTTCAAATTTCAAGGTTTTCGACCATCCACATTTGAGACATTCCTCAGGGAGAGTGTTTAGCAGTTTATTGCCTAATCTTTCAATAGCCACTGAAGCACAAAATTCTCATCTTGGTTACTCCTTTTTTTCTTTCTTTATTTGAAGAGCAGGCCAGTATAGACTGCAGAACAGCTGGTGACATCCAAGAGTTGTGGATTGCTATAGTAATGAATGCTTTCCTTATCCAAATTTGGATCACAAAAGTGTTCGCCACAACAACAATCCACATAGTCGTTATTCACATATATATTATATAAAAATATAATTAATTTTTTCATTATCACAATCACTATTATTCTCTATATACATGTAGCCAAGTGGAGAAATTTCATGTAGTTTAAGTCTGGTCATGGGTTGGATGTGGCCGCTTTAAGAACCAGAGTTTTGTGACACCTGCTTTCTGGCACTCTCTCATGTTAGAAATGTGAGAACATACATTGAGCAAGAGGGTTCCTGGTTTTGTTCATCAGTTGATAATTCTTTGGATAAATATCCAATTTTTCACAAAATGCTTATAAATTACATTAAATATGTGTTCAGAAGAGTTTGTTAAAACTGAGTGTTTGTTTTAGATAATTTTTGAAGGATGTATATGGATTGCATGTGTGGAGTTTGACCACGTTTTGGCACATGTGAGGACTGGGTATGTAAATTTAGAATTAATCATATCTTATTTAATCATTTATAGCCCAGAGTGTTTTCCAGTTTAGTAAATAAGTGTAATACATGTTATATGTGAAAATATGTTTAAAGATAATTAAATTTTTTTAAAACTGTTATGCATGTCCTTAAAGCCTGTTTAAAAATACATAATTTTTTTTGAGTGATTGAAGCATGGGTTAAATGCATAAAATGTTTTGAGTGATTTAAGCATGTGTTAAATTCATAAAATACTGTGAGTGTTTAAGCAAGTATTAAGTATGTGCTAAAACATATGGGTAGGCTAATACCCTGTTTGTATTTTTATTTGATATTAGCCTCTACCCCATTGCATTTCCGTATTTCATTGATCCATATGTGTGTGTGTGTATGTATATGTGTATATATATATATATATATATATATATATATATATATATATATATATACACACACACACACACACACACACACACACACACACGGTCCCATCGATCGCTGTTTTTTCAACAGCTGTCAGAATAAAACCCCAAATCGTAATTTTTTATCCTGTGTTGTTACTTTAAAACCCACCGGCTACATACAGTACATATTCTACATTTATAGAGGTTTGTCTCAAAGGGTCACAGCTTGTGCTCTGCTGGATCGTTTATCTCACTTCCTTTATTGTATCCCTGTTCTCCTTGAGACAATCACCACATATCCTGTTCGTTTCATGGTTGACCATTGCTCTTCATTCCAGCATAGTTCCATGGATGTCACTAGAAGTTGTAGTTTTCCCTCGGAAGACATTTTGAGGGCATCCCGTCCTCTTGCGTCACTTTCTGGAGATCATGCTGTGATACTGGGGCTGTAGCAGAGGCCAGATTTGACCATGTTCCCCCAGCCATCCTCCTGGAGGTCTGCTGGAGATCAATCACTGTAGAGTTGCTCCCACTGGGACTTTCAGTAACATCCACTGATTGCTTTCTGTGGTGGAGGCTATTAAGTGGGAGCAGCATGATGGGCTCATGGACAACACTTAACGATCAATCAGCAAGGTCCAGACCTATTTCCGACTGCATACAGAGGCCGTCCTACACACCACACACATTTAGTTGGAGAACGATTCAGGTGGACAGAAGTGTTTAAGAATCACCAGGGAGAGAGCCGCCATCAGTGTTGAAGTGGAGAGTGAAGGAGAGTTTCAGTGGACAAGGACTTGAGAGAGAATCTGCGCAATTTCGTATTCAGATTGGTCATTATTTATAATAGGGGAGATTTATAAGTTGATATTTTGTTTTGAATGGTGTTTGAGAGCATGACCTTCAAAGAGTCTGTGTATGTTTGAGCTGGCACTTGATGAGAAGAGCTTGCCTTTGGGATTGGCAGGCATTCTGTTGTCTCCCTACCAATTTAAATACAGCACATAAACAAAGCACAAAAAATAAAAAAATACAAAAATAAAAATTGCTGCTCGTTTAATAGACCTCACCACTAAAATGGAATGGCCCTTACCATCTCATTAAAGTATAAAAATAACTTGTGGAATCTTTTAACCCACAACTACGAATTCACTAATTCTGCAGTTGCTGAAAATGGTCATCAACGTAATACAGTACAATCTGTACCATATGCCTTGCTTTAAATGTATCGTTAGTGCCTCCAAAGAGCAGATGAACCTCTAATAGCATTCCTGCTATTTGAGAGAGCTACTTGAAGTTTTCCCATTGATTAAGGATTCCATTGACTTAATGAACCTTGTGCGTTCTATCAGACAAGCAGCCAATAAATTCTAATCTCCCAAACAATGTCAGGGCCAGACTACCTATAAATGAATTGATCTGCTCATCTTTCACAAATGAGAAAATGGCTAAGTATTGATGTGACTCCTAGCATAGTTATGGATCGAGAATAGTGTTAAAACATGATCCATTGCCCAGGACATGATCACAGGAAACTGGCAGCCCCATCTCCATTTTCTAGAAGCATCTGATGGGACGCAAGTCAGAGATTTGCGAAGATTTGTTAAATGATATAGGGATTTTTTTGAACAATTACAGTTTTATACAGGAGAGCTGAATGTGGACTGTTGAAGTATCATTTGAATTCACCTGCTTGTAATCAATTTCAGTTAGAGAGTTGAATGATTAATTAAAGGTGATTTAATATGCAATATCAGCAAGAAAGACATCAAACAGCTCTTAGAGGAGCTAATAGAGTATCTCTAAAGCCCTTAAACTACTTTTGTGTTGTTGAAGGACAATCTATGAGCCTTTGCTATTGATTATGTATATGCTTTGAAAATCAGCCACATTTTCATCTTATTAAGACTAATTATTGGCATGGCTCAATTCACTCATGCTTATAAAAAGCTTTTGAATGTCTACGAAATCCTAACCACATATAAGAACAACTGCTTACGGGGGCCAGGGTAGCTCAGTGAGTAAAGACGCTGACTACCACCTCTGGAGTCGCAAGTTCGAATCCAGGGCGTGCTGAGTGACTCCAGCCAGGTGTCCCAAGCAACCAAATTGGCCTGGTTGCTAGGGTGGGTAGAGTCACATTTGGTTAACCTCCTCGTGGTCGCTATAATGTGATTCACTCTCGGTGGGGCGCGTGGTGAGTTGTGTGTGGAAGCCTCCACACGCACTATGTCTCCATGGTAACATGCTCAACAAGCCATGCGATAAGATGCATGGATTGACGTTCTCAGATGCAGAGGCAACTGAGATTCATCCTCCGCCACCCAGATTGAGGAGAGTCACTACACCACCATGAGGACTTAGAGTGCATTGGGAATTGGGCATTCCAAATTGGGGAGAAAGAGGGATAATAATAATAATAAAAAATAAAAAAATCTGCTTATTTAATAGACATTGAAACAATCTCTTCCCCGCTAATCTCCCTCGATTTGGTTGTCAGAAATGTTAATCTCTCCTGTGGCCTGCAATAATGAGCCTGCTTTATTGGTCAAAGGCCATAATAATTTGAGCTCTTGCATTATAAACTCATTTCTGCAGACTGACATTGTGATAGAGGCACGAATAATAAATCATAAACGCATCCTCCTAGAAGATTGCATTCTAAATGTCAAACCACACAGGAAATTGTAATTAAAGAAAGGAAATTGCCTCAAAGAACCACCTGATTTTAAAATGAGCTAAGCATTAAATTCTGTAAGCATTTAATTATGGTTCAATTTGCCAAGACTTTTAGTTTTTTCCCCCTTTTGTTCATCTCTCTCTCTTGGACTTATTATTCTTCCCTCTTCTTCACAGTCACTCAGCATGAGTTGCTGAAAAGCAGATCAGGGAAAGAGCTTAATTCTCTATGCTTTCCTTCACAACCAGAGTGATTATTTCATAAAGTATTTTGCTCTGTCATTAGCCACTGTTTGAGAACCAAAGAGAACCAGTTTTAACTGTACACCTCTAATGTTTAGATTGCTTCTTTTGTTTTCACATTTTTCTTATGTTCTTATCACATCAAGGTGTCCAAAATGTACAAAAATACTCTATTTTTGAATTAAATCCCTTGGCAAATAGAGAGTAAGATACAGCAATAACGGAGTGCAACATTGCTGCCCACTCTTTATGCAATCTTGTTTTTGGAAGTGTTTTTCCCATTATTATTATTTTTTTTTTCATTAGGGATTTCAGAAAATCCTTCACAAATGATTTCTAAGCCATGAACCAAACCAACCAGCTCCAAGGTGAATCACAACAAATTTTAATTTGAAGCAAAAATCAAAGGTACGAGACTTAACGTTTTTAATGAGGGAATGAACTACACAATGTCAATGATGTAAATTTAGTAAAAAAACGATGGAGATATATGAAATTATTAATTTAAAGTTATTGTATGTATATATATATATATATATATATATATATATATATATATATATATAACATTTTAAGTTAATTGCAAAATATTCAGATATATGCAAATATAGAATTAGTTTGAGAGTGTAGACTCAATACATGTATCGCACAGTAATCCGAGAAGCAGGAAAGATGACTCGCAATACCCAGATGACCGGTCTGATATGTCTTAATCCCAGAAAACTGAGAATTATACCAGTATAAACCTCAGTCACTTTTACAGAAGGCCACCCTCTGTCTCCCTCACAAACGTCTGTTTATCTGACAAATCAGAGGACCACATTCGCACATGTACCCACAGGTTGTGGTGGAGGGGTGCAGTGACAGATTGCAGTAAGAGTGTTTGAGAGAGAAAGATCTGGTCTTGAAGTGGGTATCTGCAAACACTCTTCTTAGCCCTGTACAGCCATGTCAACCAGCCCCTCTGCGAGCCAGGCTGTGCTCGTAAGAGTGAGAGGAACAACAGAAATTTCAAATGAGAAGATCAATTATAGATAGAAGGAAATGAATGGGAAAATAATTTAATAAATTATAGAGTTGATGTCTTATATCATCTACAAGAGCAACTGAAAAATTAGATTGTGTATTTGGATGAAACTGGATTTTTAAAAGGGCTCAGAAAGCATATTTAATTAGAAGAGAAAAAAGTGGTGATTGGTATAGGCAGTTACAACAGGAGGAAAATGAATAGTTGGAAGAGAGATCGTAAGACATGTGCCTGAGTGAGAGAGAGAGAGAGAGAGAGAGAGAGAGAGAGAGAGAGAGAGAGAGAGAGAGAGAGAGTGTGAGAGAGAGACATCTCATGGACAGGAAAATCAGAGTATGAGATGCAATTTCGAAAACTTTCTCACTCAATTTTATCAACCTGTATCCCATTCAAACAACATGATCACACGGGATATCAGTGTATTAGTTCAAAATGTTATTCCACCCAAATTCAAAGTGCTAAATTCCACATGAACACCACTATGCAGCACATTTTCACGGCCCGAAAATTGCCCGCGCTGTGCCTTTGACATCACATCACTTTTGAGCTTCGGCTAGAGATACATTTTTAAATGAAAGATCGCTGTTTTGGTGTCTGTACTGTTGAACGAATATTCTGAGTTCAATACAAGATAAGCTCATCAACAGCATTTGTGGCATTATGTTGATCACCACAAAAATGATTTAGGCTCGTCCCTCCTTTTCTAAAAAAAAAAAAAAAAGCAAAAATCGAGGTTACAGTGAGACACTTGTGAAGGGGGGCATTTTTTTTTTTTTTTTTTTGAGGGTTTAAAGGCAGAAATGTGAAGCTTATAATTTTATAAAAGCCCTTTTATGAATTATGTTAAAACTTGAGTATCATTTGAGCTGTAAAGTTGTTAAAGATTTGTTTAATTATTTTTACAGTCATTTTAAGGTTACTGCATGTCGTCATGGCAATGAAACTTTACACAGAAAAGGTTGGTAAGCAATTTTATAACACTAAAATCATGTTTACACGCAAATTGTTTACTTCTTGTAGCTATACTTTTGAAACAGTGACTATTTTAATGTTTACGAATTTCCTCCTTTCACTTCCATTGTACAGTAAGTGCCTCACTACAACCGAGATTTTTTTGCTTTTTTAAAGACAAGGAGGGGCAAGTTGAAATTGATTTGTATAGTAATCAACATAATGCCACATATGCTGTCGGTTGAGTGTATTGAACCCGGAATATTCCTTTAAAGTCAGGTTTAGGGAGGCTAAGCTCCACCCCCCTTGGTTACGGTTGCTTGCTCTGACAAGCTCTGTAGCAAAAATGGGAGATTGCCATGAACGATGCATTTTGTTGGGCAAAATATTCTCATAAACGGAATGGATAATATTTTTACGTGTGCTGGTATGAAGAGTGACATTGTAATGTGTATTTATCTGAAGTTTTTTGTAAAAGAAATTGTTAAATTACACAGTAATTTGCTTACAAACTTTGGAGACTGTGAAACAGAATCAAGGCAAATGATTATTACAGTCACTTGAAAAGAGACAACTTCATTTAATAGTGATTACACATCTAAAAACATTATCATAAGTGAACAGAGCTGTTTATAACATCTCATAACACACTCATTTTGATGCTATGAACTGTTTATTTACTATCAGTTTTACTATGATTTGAATCAATATATAAATGAATTAACGTTAAGTTATTAGCTTTAATTTACCTTTGAGCAAATGTAGGTGTCGTTGCATATGTTAAATGTTCATTTGGGAATGAGGGCTGACACAGTTTAATCCATAACATGCTCTTCTCCAGATTTATTTAAAGATTTATTTTTGTATTTCTTTGCCGCAGGGCAACAGATGCTAAGACAGGATTGGTCAGAAGCACTTTTAAGGTGGGGCTTAGCGAAGGATCAATTAAATTCAGTTAGTAAATTCAACATGATTGGTTGCCCAGGCACACCTCTCTCTACGTCTATGCACCCAATCAGAAACTTTGTCCCTCTAGTCAAAATATATAAAACTGGTACTCACCTCACACAATACACCGGCAGCTGGCAACAGCAGCAGTGTTACGTTTAGCATGCCGTTCTCCTTCCACCTCCCCAGCACCACCTGCCTAGATCTACATTATGGGGGCTTTATCTTGATGTTTGTAGTAGCAGCAGCATGTCTCTTCTGTCTCAGCAGCAGATCTAGTCCGCCAAGACCAAACCTACTCTACTGTCATTACCATCAATAAAAACCTTTAATCTGTTTCAGAGAGCTGCCTTTCCCATCACATCCATTCACAGAAGAAAGTTCCCCAGAATTCAGCTGTAAACCTATAAACACCTGCCATGATAGTGTCATATGTATTTTGTTGGTTCATGTTTTTCATGTCTTTTATTTTGAAATTCTAGTTCCTGTTTCATGTCATGTGATTCCCTTGTCATGTGATTTCATGTTTCCCTCCATGTTCATGTGTCTTGTTTTCATTGGTTGATTGTCTTGTTATCTTCTTTAGAGTTCTTTGTGTTTATTGGTTATCCTTGTCCATGTGTTCTCCCATGTCATGTATTTAACCCTCATGTTTCCATAGTCCATTGTCAGGTATTGTTTGTTGAATGTAACTTTGGTTGTGAGTGTCAAGTCTATGTCAAGTCTATGTCAAGTCTATGTCAAGTCTATGTCAAGTCTATGTCAAGTCTATGTCAAGTCTATGTCAAGTCTATGTCAAGTCTATGTCAAGTCTATGTCAAGTCTATGTCAAGTCTATGTCAAGTCTATGTCAAGTCTAGTCTGCAGTTAGGGTTTTTGGATACATGTTGGAATAAATTTGCACTTGGGTTCTTTGTCTTTGTCATTGCCAGCGCCATCGTTACAGATGTTACAGAACATTACACAGAGGTGGGTAGTAATGCACTACATTTACTCAGTTACATTTACTTGAGTAACTTTTTGGGAAAAAAAAAATACTTTGAGTAGGTTTAAAAGTGGGTACTTCTTACACTCACTCAAGTAAATTTCTAATTAATTTTTTTTTTTTTTACATCTTTACAATGGGCGGCGTTCCTGTCGTTACATTACTGGGTTTAATTTTAATTAATGTGTAATTTATTGAGAGATTATTGAATGGGACTTTTACGAGAGCGGAAGTTCACACAGCTGCGCGCTGCTGACACAGACTGTCACTCAATCACTGCTGCGGCATCAGACTCTTCAAAGTGAAACTTTCTTTGCTCCGCACAGTGAAAAAGAATAGTTTTGTCATGCAATGCCTTCATTTAACACCAAGACAAGGGGATATTTCAAGATTTAAATCACAGCTTCAACTTAAGGCAGCACTCTGAGGTATGTTTTGGCTCTAATCCTAATGTGGGCTTTTCTGTGTGAATGTGATGGTCATTTTCAGGGTGGTTCTGTAACTGGGCTCTTATGACATTAAGTGTACATTTTTAAATCAGTGCAGCTGTATATCATTGCGCTGTGTCCCGCATGTCATGAGCAGTATTTACGCATTTACCCCATGCCCTCGTGGGGGTACTGGAAACTATCTCAGCTACTTCAGGCAGATTAACTATAAATCCATGTATACATCCAAGTTGTGTAAATAAATGCCTTAGCTTTGCTGTTCGCGTGATTGACAACTGGAGCGAAAACACAGCATTTCTACACATGCACAGCACAGGGCGTGCGCGTGAGAGATGTGTGGGCATGAGGCAATCGTATGGCGAAGAGAGTGGCTGTGTCCGAAATCGTTCACTCATTCACTATTTCCAATATAAATACATTTTAAAATGTATCTGTATGTTTTGCCTCTCTATATGTTATGTTATTTTAATCAAGTAATGATTTGTCAAAAAGTAATTTTAATATGTTCAGCATGAAAGAAAGCATTGCAGGAGTGAAGGAAGCAGTAAACTCCCAGCTTGTATGTCTTCCCCATGGTGGATTGTGGGCAATTAACCGTCGTCGAGTGTACATCAAATGTACACTCGAAATTAGAGTGCATTGTGGGTAATAATGATAGTAAGGAACGAGTGGCTCACTCAGAATTCAGACAATCCTACAAAATGGCAGACACTCGAAATAGTGCATTATATAGTGGATGGGGGTGATTTTAGACACCGCGCGTGTTCCACAACTGGGGTTGTTGCCCTACACACTAGGCTGCATACTCTGCATTTAGAGAGCGGAGGTACTACTGTACAGAACTAATGATCTAAATACTTACGACACTGAAAACTGTAACTATACTGAAATAAGAATCCGTGCAGGACTTTAAAAGCTATGAAATCGTGAAAGACGTTATTAATAAAGCATGATATTGCTTTGGTTTATATTTCAGCATTATATATAATGTCCCTGTGGGACATTTTCACATTTTCACTGTAATAATTACTAGAAATGTTTCCAAACCTCTCTTAATGACTAATTCATCCAGATCTGACGAGCTCTTAAAGGGATAGTTCACCCAAAAATGAAAATTCTCATTATTTACTCACCCTCGTGCCACCTCAGATGTGTAGACTTTCTTTCATCTGTTGAACTCAAATGAAGTTTTTAGAAGAATTTCTCAGCTCTGTAGGCCCATACAATGCAAGTGAATGGCTGGCAACATTTTAAAGCTAAACAAAATCACATAAGTCAGCATAAAAGTAACCCATAAGACTCCAGTGGTTAAATCAATATCTTCAGAGGCGATGTGAGAGGTGTGGATGAGAAACAGAGAAACAGATCACCTTCACATTCGTCTTGTGTTTTTGGTGATTCACATTCTCTGCATATCACCCCTGCTGTCTAGCAAAAAAGGACAAATATTGATCTGTTTCTCACCCACACCTATCATATCACTTCTAAAGATATGGATTTAACTACTGGAGTCTTATGGATTACTTTTATGCTGCCTTTATGTGCTTTTTGGAGCATCTCAATTTTGGCCTATAAAGCTAAAATATTCTTTTAAAAATCTTAATTTGTGTTCTGCAGAAGAAAAGTCATGCACATCTGGGATGGCATGAGGGTGAGTAAATTATGAGAGAATTTTTATTTTTGGTTAAACTACACCTTTAAAGTGATAGAATATTAAATTATGGCTGAGCTGTCATCATTTCCATACCCTCATGTTGTTCCAAACCAGTGTGACACTTTGCATTATGTGGAACACAAAAGATGTTAGACAGAATGTTAGGGACTGACAGTCTCGCTCACCATTCACTTTCAAAATATGGAGAAAAAAAATTCACTGAAAGTAAATAGTGACTCAGGCAAACATTCTGTCTAATATCTACTTCGTGTTACATGGAAGAAAGATATTCATACGGGTTTGGAACAACATGATGGTGAATGATGACAGAATTTCCATTAATAATAATCACAATTCTGTAGTACATGTTAAATGTGTATTATGTAATGGAATATAGGGGAGTTAACGTCTATTATGTCATTTGTGAAAGTAACGAGTTACTCACTACTTGAGTACTCTTTTAATTGAATAGTTTCTTACTCTTACTCAAGTAATTATTTATGTTAGTACTTCTACTTGAGTAATTATTTTTTTGAAGTAATTGTACTTGAGTACAGTTTTTGGCTACTCTACGCACCTCTGCCTGCCATAGCACATTTAGCAAAGACCCCATTTCCACCTGGTATTAAGAAGCGTCTCGAGACATCCGATCACATGTGGTCAGGTGAGACACATCACTGTTTTCACCTGGTTGTTTAAATGCGTCTTCTGTGACCACTTGTGATCGGATTTGGAGGGGAGGGAATCTGTTTCATGACGACATCAATCACTATGTCAGTGTGTTCCATGATAATAAAAAGACAAAGAAAGTGTGGCAAAAATGGCATGCTGTTTCTCCCAGATGCAGCTGAAGTTTAATCTATGCACACAATTTCAGGCAGAATTGTCTGTTATTTTAGTGGATCACCAGTATTAACCTGAGCTGCAGATATTCGTGCTTCTCATAAGTGTCCCTTCATGTTGATTTCAGATACACTGAAGAAGATCTGTGAAGTTCTCATGCTTGTGTGTGTGTGTGTGTGTGTGTATATATATATATATATATGCGCTATTTTAATTTTCCAATCGGACGGTAATTTCCTTTTAAAACCGCATGTAACCGGCAAAGTTTAAACTCTTGTTTTAGAGGAGCGGTTGATTGACAGGTGAGGGGTGGTACTACGCTGCTGCCGGGATACGTACAGGACGTTTTAACATTTACACATCAAATGTGATGCGTTCATATGTGTTTTTGACCACATACATATGTGGTTTTTGTGATCCGATCACAAAATGTTTTAGACCCCGTTTAGACCTGTATTTAGCGCTGACCATATGTGATCCGATTACCAAAAACACATCTTAATACTAGGTGGAAACGGGGTCAAAAAGAGCAACAGCAGCAGCAAAATAGCCTCAGTTAATATCAACTTTGTTTACTTCAATTTTTGTTTTAACATGCTGTTCCCAACACACAGTTATGTATCTACACATAAAAGAAGGCACTCTAATTTACCCATCAGCCTTAGGAAAAAGTAAACACCTATAGTAATTAGAAGGGAGTAACTTGAAAGTTGAACATGGATTCTCCTCTGGGTGAACCATAAAATGACAGAGTAATATGAGGGGAAAGTAAGGAAGACTAAAGGGGGAAGACTAATTATGCGTTCTTCTGAGTGGCTTCTTTGGGACAAGGCAGCATTTCAGAGTGTGGTGCTGGGCACTGAGGAACCAGTCACAGATCATGTTGGGACGCACAATGTGTTCAGGCGCTAAACAAGAACTTTGTGTTGCCATTCCCGAGAGACAAATGGTATTATTGGCATTGCCATGCTGTTTAAGCAGAGAAAAATGTCACTATTTATAAGATGAAAGGCTATCTTGAGGGAATGAAAAAATTACTTTATTTTTTCCAGTTAATTGGTGTTGTGAGATACTTTCCTTGTCGCCAGCTCCCTTGTGGCTCAGTATTTGTGTATTTACTCGATTGCATTTTTCTACACCATTGCAACTCAAGTTAAAACATTTTTCAGTGGTTTTGACCTCACACTATGAATGCACCTTTCAAAGTTCAAGTCTCCTGAAGCTATCCTGTGTTATTCAGACAATGGACTGTTTCAACAATGGACTTAAGGTAGCATATACGGTTGGTTTCACACTGAATGCATGAATTCATCAGTAACTGTAGGCTTCCAATGTCACACTGTTATAGAGAAAATTCACTGATGCTGTAGGACAATTTTCTAAAATTCTTGCAACCCATTCTTGCCACATCCAGGCAACACTTCCTCTAGAATTCAACTACGCATTTAAATTCCTAGAATGCAGTAGTTGGAGGCTTCATAGAAATGCATTGGGAGAGCAGACAGGTTCCTGGACATGAAAACAATCTTGTATTACCACTCAGCTTCAATCAATAAAAAAAAATAAAATTAAAAAAATTAAAAAAAAACACACAACTCCTTAATCAAACTAAAAAGTTGAACTGAATTCCAAACAGCACTTATACAGTAGATATATATTTGCACAAGAACAATCTATGGAAACGCTTTCCGTTGTTATCCTTTTGCCAGACTCGAAAGGGGAAGAAAATCTTTAACTACTGATTAAAATGTACTCAATGTACTCAAAATACTTGTGTTTCAAGTGTGAATAGATTGTCACTGCAATTAGAAATTAGATTATGCAGGTGTTTGCCACAGCCAGTGGTTGTGTGGGTGTCTAAGGCAGGCATGGAGCTGAAATGGTGATAGTATAAAAATGTGCAAATCTGCTAATTAGACCCTCTTAATATTCTTCAAATCTAAGCATCATATTATCATAAATGTGCTCACAATTTAGTGATCTCAAACGAGCAAATGTGCTAGGAAATAAATTGTTCCATTCTTTATTGCTTAGGGCACATGGATTCCAGCTCACTGATTGGCATATGAATAGAAAGTGCCTCTTTCGAGTGAATATACAAGTTCCTGCCAGTGCGGTGAATGGAGCTCTATATTTTACCATATACCAACAAGATTTCTAATTGCGTTCCCGATCAGGCTAATTTAGTTGGATTCCAGCGCAAAGTCACAGTCATAAAAGCTTTCTAAAAAACACAGATGCCTGTACGGATGTACTTCAGATGGAGGAGTGAGCGGATTGATGCCAGTGGCCTTTGTTCTGACATCTGTCAGTGACATCTGATGATTGGCTGGTATGCGGTGTTACTGGATATTATTTTCTGCAGCCAGAAATAAAATTGAGCCATGTTTCAGGGTCACCACTATTGTGCCCATCTATTAAAGGTCTCATCTTTTGTCATGTGATTGTGTGTGCAAGTGAATTAGAATCATTACATTAGATCATACGTTGCTGAAATACAGCTGCCCAAAGCCCAGGGAAGCTCTCGCTCCTTGCACTGCTGTAATTGAATAACTAACCACAGAAACTCTGCAGCAACACAGAACGAAAAAAAAAGTCTGCTTTGTAACTACCTGTGAAAGCAACCCATCAACAGCTGTTAGAGCTGACTTGAAGGTTAAATATTAGGAAGGAATCCAATTTCTCTTGTCTATTCAGCTCAGCGGTATGTTAGATTGCAGCTGCAGTGTGCTTAGTGAGTATGGGGATATGAAGTGGGCTAATCAATCCCCTCTGCCTCATTCTCAAATTCCTCTCATATCAGGTCCCTGCCCCCCAGGCAGGCCTTCTGCTTTCCGAAAGCCAATTCCACACGAAATAAGAACTGTGACCTGCAGCTAGAGGGTGAAGTTGAGTTTTCCCTTCATGATTAATCTCTTCTTGGGTGGCTTTCAGAAAAAAAGAGGGAGTGAGAGAGAACTGCTGAAAGTTGGGGGGATAGAGTGTAAAAATAAGAAAACATGCTAGTTGCTGCTTTGCAACAGGTAGTGTTTCTTCTTTTTTTTTCTTTTCTTTTTTTTAATTTGTGGCTGAGCAGGCTTACCTAGTCTTTGATAAGGCTTCATATTGACATTGAGAAATTAACTGCGCTCTTTACAGGATTTATTAATGTAATGTAAATGGATGCTGACTCCTGCTTCCTGTTCCTTGTTGTCTTGAAGGACGCAGACAGATACACTTGAAAAAAACCTCAGTAAATGTAATCTATACAACTTGTGCACTATATTCAAGTCTTCTCATACAGTACAATCAATCTGACGAACAGAACAAAATTTAAGTCATTATTTACTCTCAAATCAATTCATATTATTAAAGTGCTTAAGTGCTTAAATACCCTCTGATGGGCACTTTGAAGGGAGAACAATCATGATAGTTATGCTTTAAGATCACTTCAAACAGAATTTCTAATAAAAATAACTTTAAAAATGAGTTCTGAGTGACCCTTATTTTTGAGCCCCACACCTTTTAGCCTTTCAAAGCTCTCACAGTGGGTGGTAAAGTCTTTGAAGGGAATAGGGCATAAGTATGATCCCTTCTGAATGGAACACACCCCTTATTGGTTCTTAATGTGTCTCGTGACCAAACGTGATGATGTCAAGTCACAAAGGTTTAAAGTGACATTTGGATGAGTAAATAAAGTTTTTTTTTAGCTTTTACTAACAGATCTGTGGCAATCATGTACAGATGTACAAGCCGTACAAGCCTAACTCTCAGAAAAAGAAAAATCCCTTTTCTTCTGACTGATTTGAACATGCTGGCAAATTAATTCACTTTCAAACCACATAATATTTTCCTTTTATTTTATTTTATTATTTATTTATTTTTGTCTGGAATGCAGATACTCTGGTATGAGTGTATGCATTATGATAACAAAAAATGTGTTAAAAGCAGTTTAAAAAACACAAAAGGACATCAAAGACACCAAGACTATAAGAGACATCAGCGTAAGGCAATATAGCCTTGAAATGCCGATGTAGCATTTTATAGCTTATAATGACATCTTTCACTGAAATTGGACCTGTCAAGCACTCATCCATCCTGTTGGATTCTACCTAATGGCCACTGGTTAGAGTTCAGATATACTGTTAAAGTGCCTCATATCAGGCCCCAAGTGTCTAGAAAGGCTTCTGAAATGATGGCTTTTGTATAGTGACAGAGCTCAGAAGGATGTGATGCATTAAATAGTTTAATGATTTAATGGCGCAAGCCAAGAAATAGTTACAAACTGACAAACACAACTTTCTGCAACCACTCTGCATGAATCATGGGTTTAAATTATGGAAACCTCTTGTTATTGCGCATAAACATCTTCATAAGCATCTAAAGACTCAAGGTCTGCACATTTTCTGTTACAGCTTTGTACTTATCTTTCTGCCCTTGATCTAATCCTTGGTCTAGAGGAGGACATGACTGATCTCACATCCTCAGGGGTCCTCAAATAGACCCAAAAATATGCTCACTGGGACGCAAAATGGCCTCTGGAACCATGTGCATTTTTAATGTCTTAATGATGATCCCATGCACAGTGAACAAGTGTTACACATAAATCTAGTAAATTTTTCAGCGTCTAAAACGCTCACTTTGAAAAACAGCCCATTTGCCCACTACCCCCCACCAAACAAATTGGTGAAGAACAACAAAGTTCAATCTATGTTTGAATATTTCTGTGTTCCTCATCTGCGGCAGGCACTTACAGGAGTGCTTTTTTGCATCCTGGAGAAGATAGCAGTTCACGAGGGATGGGAGGAAAGTGGATTTCAACCAGATGGGGGAATCAGCTTCATCCCTCTCTGAGCACCTCTGAGTCAGGCTAAACAGTGGGCACAGTCATCCACACACTGGGCCAAATGGAAGAGTGAAGTAACAAACACCATGGAGCTACTTAGATGAGCAGGACTGCACTGCTGTAAACATGTTCCTCTCATCGGTGTGAGGTCTTAGACAGTCATTAAAGATGGAGTGGATGGACTTGTTGGGCAACCATTAGTACATCTGCTCTCTCATGTAAGAGATTTGTTTATAATATGCTGAATTATGGAGATAGGTGGTCTCATGTTGTCTGACTTTTGACTAAATGGCAAAGAATTTGGCCACATGGCAGCTTATTTTATTTTTATGTGCCATTTAGTGGCTTGGACACTGGTGTGAAGAAAATAAATAAATAATAAATGATGTTGCTGCATGTCTTCATGGACATTTTCAAAGACAAAAAAAAAAAAAAAAAAAAAGGAAAATAGCATAATATGTGTATAGAATCTGTGATATGATGTTTGCCTGTCCATAAGTTATAAATCTGGAATATTTCTTGAATATAGCTAAAAAAAAATTAAAAAACAATCTGATAGTCTGACAAATAAATGCATTTCATTCATCTTTCAGTAAGATATTAAGAGTAAGAGTTATTTTGATTTGAATATAAATTGAATAAAAATCATGTCAAAAGACCTCAGATTTCTAGAAACCTTTAGAACCTGCTTCACAGAAGTCCATGTACAGTATATGCAAGCGTACAGGATGTGTCTCTCACACTGGCCTGTGCTCTACCTCAACACACTGCAGCACTCACACAGACCTTATCTCTGACAGTTAGGCCCCTGGAGCTCCACCATATTGATGAATAAAATAGTACCTTTTCCCAATTAGATTTCCAGTGTTGGCACTAAAATGTACTGGCTGGAGAGGGGGAGTTAAAAGTGGCCTGGATGTTTGACGGTCTGCAAAGACAGCATAAAAGTTCTTCTGGCTCTTAATGATGGGGATGGGGATGATGATGATGTTGAAGACTGACACTTTGTCAGAGGCTTTTTTGGACACGGGGTGAAAGTGCACAGAGATGGTTCCTTCTTACTTCATTGTCCTCTGTGAGTAATGTACGGAGGAAGACGAGGACGAGAAGGATGAAGAGAAAGGGCGGAGGAGGGGTGCACAGATGCTCCCACACACAGTGACTGTCGTCTTAACAGTGCGAGAGCTGAACTGCACTTAGGGCCCATTTGCTTTTAAGCATGTCTGACAGGACGTCAGCCACGTATAATCAAACTACGCCCCCCCCCGCCAACATTCAGTAGTGACAGTTTGCTCAGAGAAGGCCTTAATGCACTGTCACTAGTGCTCTCCACTCAGCTGCCTTGATTTACCTTCTCCATCTGTCCCAGTAAGGCAAGCCAGGACAGAGTGCAGGACTAACATGCTGGACTCGCTCAGTATGGGGCTTTGCATCTATCTTTAAAGGCATAGTTAACCCTAAAATGAAAATTCTGTCATCTTTTACACACCCACACGTTGTTCAAAACCCGCTTTCTTTCCTCCATAGAATACAAATAGAGATGTTTGGCAGAATTTTAGCCTCAGTCATCATTCACTTTCATTGTATGGAAAAAAGATGCAATGAAAGTGAATGATGACTGAGACTAACCTTTTGCCTAACATCTCCTTTTGTGTTCCACAGAAGAAAGGCTTAATATCAGATACTCGCCCAAAATTTTAACATCAAATTGATATTATTCAGACTCCTACATTTCCAACTCCTGTAGGGTTAACATGGCTTTTTATGGATTTATTAGCTATTGAGATTTAAAGCCCCTTCACTGCCAATTATGGTGTAACTCCGCTGTTGTGCATGTGTCACCGGTCCTGCTCGACCCGCCCCAAGCGGGATTTGAACCAGCGATCCCTGTCATGGGAGCCGGATGCGCTAGCAAGGTGGCTAAAAAAGCCATGGCCTCTAGCCTCGGTCGCTAGTTTGTCTCTTAAGGCCAGGAGAGTGAGGTTTACACACTACACAGCTATCATGTACCAGCTGGCTACTGTTACACTCATCCCCCTAAACTTCAGTCCCATCAGGGTCACGGCACCAGTGGCACCGGTCCTACCCAACCCGCCCCAAACGGGAATTGAACCGGCTATCCCTGGCATGGGAGCCAGACGCATTAGCAAGGAGGCTAGAAAAGCCATGGCCCCAGCCTCGGTTGCAAGTGCATATCTTTAGGTCAGGAGAATGAGGTTTACACACTGCACAGCTAACTTGTACCAGCTGGCTA
The DNA here is from genome assembly GCF_019703515.2 of Myxocyprinus asiaticus. Lineage (NCBI taxonomy): Eukaryota > Metazoa > Chordata > Actinopteri > Cypriniformes > Catostomidae > Myxocyprinus > Myxocyprinus asiaticus. The sequence goes on from NC_059344.1 coordinate 26,161,314, forward strand.
CCATTAAACATGTCTCTGTTCTAGTTTACATGCTCTCAATTTTGATTCACAATGAAAGGATTCTTTGGCTTATCACAAAAACGAATCCTTTAAAGGCAGCAGACTCATAGGGCAACATAGGGATTTAATGATTTTATGAATCAGTAGCTACTCTCAGATTAGATGGACAGGAATAGGAAAGGAGAGCAGTTGAGAGGTTGGGCAGAGGGGGCATCATGAGTAATCTGAAAGCTTGAAGTCTCTCTGTCATTATTTTAGGAAAGCGTGCACAGCCGCTTTACCACGTTATTCCAAGATCTCAATTATGCTGTGTTCTCTGATTTAAACAGCACTGTTTTCAGACGAGCTCCACTGGTGTACAACAAGCCTCTTAAAGTCCCTAATAAATGTGAAATTGCATGTGATGTTTTTCCCCCTCTCTCTTCACTCTGTGTGCTTTGATCATGCAGTCTCATGACAGATCCATCAGCCCTCTCTTCATCTCCAGTAGGAATTGGATAAGCTTAATTGGTCCTACCAGGAATATATCAAAGCAGGAAACGGATGCTCTCCAAGCAGCATCCACAAAGCGAGCTCAAAATCTGTATCACCAAATGGCCACTTAGCAGCATTCTGCTTTTCAGCGCGTACAAACATTTTTACAAAATTAAAATGACAGGTGCACAAGGAGACTATGACTTTACTACATTGTGACAGAAATCCCCTTCTCTCCAGTACTGAGGTTGCTCTGACAGCCCGTTGTTCTAATCTTATTTAACAGTCTATGCCTAACACTCAATGCTGGGCCTCTCAGATTGGAGAGTTTCCAAACAATGTTGGACTCACCCAAGCTTGGAATTGGTTTTCCATGGAACGTCTCCCTCCTCCCTTTGGGCACTTTACCAATTTGACCAAATTTGTTCCATCACTGGCTCTAAGTAGAAGGAGTGTTTTTGGGGACTCCACTCTACAGACTGCTCTTGCAATTTGCACATTCTTTGCAGAACATTAACAGCTTTGTTAAGGGCTCAAACTGCTCTAGTGCAGAAAAGCTTGTTTAAAACTAGTACTTTAGTTGGACAGGTTTATTTCAATACAATTTTAAGGTTTATTTTCAATTCAAGCTCAACAGCATTTGTGGCATAATGATGATTACCACAAAAAATTGATTTGTCCCTCATTTATATACTGTATATACTGTATGGTATATGACTAGAATATCCCAAATTTTGTTAACACATACTTTATAATGTTTATCTCGTGGCTACACTTTTGAAACAGTATCCATTGTAACATTTATGCTATGGACCCATTCACTTCCATTGTAAGTGCCTAACTGTAATGAGTCAAAATTATTTTTTGTGGCCAACATTATGATACAAATGTTGTCAATTGAGCTTAACATGTATTGAAAGTAAAAACTTCTTTAATTTAAATCTAATAATTTTTTCACTCAATCAGTGGATCCAGATTGTAAAGAAGCTGTATCAAGGTTGTGCATGTGATGTTTTCTATATATATTCATACATTCATACATACTCATACCCAACCTAATCATGTTTAAACTTGAAAAACCTTGACTATTATTATAACAATAACTTAAACCATTTCCATCTAATGGAATGTCTTTGTCCTGCCTTACTGTAACTTACTGCATTACAATGGACATGCTCTATTGCTCCTTATGCCACTCTATTAAAATCACAATGTGCCTTCCTCATTATCACGCATGGGTAGGACATTATATCTCGGTGAACTTTTGTTTTTTTGCCATCTAATGCAAGACAAATACTCTATAGCCAAGGCACCTGTCTACATGATGTATTACAGGAGTACAATGGGCTACTAAAAGTTGATATACTGTAATTGTGGATGATAATTAGAGTTATAAACCCACCTGTAAATGCCCCATTGGGATCTGGGATATTAGCTTGTTCACTGAAACGCACGCCCACCGCTTTTTTAATTTTAGGGATGAGTGTTAGTGGAAATATCATTTAAGGGCCGTGATTGCATTGGAGGTGTACATATAGATAAAGACCAGAATGCTTCATAAACCATTATTTTAGAATTGGAAGATAAGTGCATGAATTAGGCTAACACAAATGTAAGAGTGTGTAAACTCAGCAGTAACAGCACAGAGGCTCGAGCGGCAGCTGAGAACAGCTTCAGGCAGCAAAAGCAATTAAGAAAACTTAAAATAATTTGAACTAATTCTTTTCTCGTTATCTGTGGAAAATAATGCATTATATGTTGATTATGAGCAGGGAGGTAGTCCTTTATCTGCAGTGGGAATACCTTATGCTGAGACGGCTTCTTTCAAGAGGCTGCTTAAGGGGACTGCAGAGCTGGATTTCAGTTTTGTCAATTTCTTTCACTCTCCTGCTACCATTTGCAGGCTTTGCTCTTTCTTCTCTCTTTCTCCCCCCCGCCTCCCGCTTCACATTCAGAGTTCAAATTCATTAAACACGGTGTCATCACGCGTTAGTCTTCACCTATCTTCCACAGTCATTTCCTCTCTCACATCGCTTTTTAGAAACAATTTGCTTGTGCAAAGCAAGGGCATAACAAAGTGGAATGAATCAGACTGAAAGCATAGTGTTTCCTGGAGATGCATGTTGGCACTTGGAGTTCCAGCCTCTATGTGACATATAAACTCTCTCCATCTCTTGCACGGGTGGCGTGTTTGCGTGTGAGGGTGTCTGGTTGCAGGGATTGGCGTAATCTTGGGTGGCTTGCTTATACACACACACACCAACCCATGTGCTTGTGAAGTTGTGAAGGCTGGTGTCAATCCATAAAATCCAGTTGCCTTTGGATGCTCAAACCACATCAAGACCTTTTGATGAAGTGGGGTGGAAGGGCAGAAATCTTTTTCAAATGTCATACTTCGCTAATGTTTACCTTTAATAACCCAGATCTATATACTTTTTTTACATTTTGAGAGAATCATTTGCTTGTGCTTTGAGACATTTTGTCGATATTTGATTTAGGCGAGCATACACAATAAAACAGGCCCCTTTGGTAGCAGTTTATTTCTCAGATTTTTTGCCGAAGCTGCTGCCATCAGCTAGGACTCATCTGAACCTGGTGCAGTAATCTAGCCTCAGTCATGTCATTGCGAGGGCTCTGCTCAATTTCAGAGACACTAGTGAGCAGTCATGAGAGGATCCAAACCCCATTTAATGTCCTCTGATGGCTTTTGCCTGTTCGCTATCTCTCAGTGTATCAGAGTGAACTTAATAGGATAATGGAGTAATCCGGTTAGTTTACCTTCACTCTTCAACCATTTATTCAGCCTCTTTGATGCATTTGTTTCAGAGAACACCATTGGAGATGTTTAACCCGCAGATGCTAGACTGTGCAATGGTTGTGTAACGCATTCAATTTTGGCAGAGCAGCAGGCATGAGCGCAGTGTGTCATGAGTAGCAGAGTTCGTGTAACCTAATGGACTGCAAATAGAGTCATTATGCACTGTAATAGGAACCACTCTCTGCAATATAAGCTGAGCATGTTTTCACCTTTTTTCTCCATTTTTGCTTGGCCTTCCCTTCAGTTCCCCCATTATGCAAAATGGAGTTGTAAAAAACAGGCCAACTAATCTTTTTGGCTCCATATCTTTTGTTCTCTTCTAGCAAATTCCATGCATTTTTGTGTTGTTTTTGTCTTAGAGTGTGAATCCTGAATTCACAGCGAATGCGTGCCACATTGCTTCACATGTTTGGGTGTAATTACTTGGAAATAATCAATGGACTAATGATGGCATAATTTAGAGCTCACATTAATCTACTGTCTGGAGGTGTTAATCAGAGCAGAGCCCAGTCTGGTGAATGTAAAGAGAGAAAGTTATTCATGGGAGACCAGGTCACAGACCATGATGGAAGAGCATGGCCAGTGAGTCATTCTGAATGTTATGGGCCAGCTCATTTACATATTTTTTTCACACAGGTTTTATGGTGGCGAGGGAGTCATTAAATGAAAGGTAAATTTGTTACATATTGCACAGTTGTTTCTGCATTACTTCACTGCAGTGTATTACAATGTCTAAACCAAGTCCAGTCACTTTCAGTTCATGGGATTCACAAAATAGTCATCGCGCATCAGGTTTCCCCCCGCATTATTCTCTTATCACGATTCAACTGCGTGCATTTTTCCATGTGAATCCGCTTTCTATTTTTATCACGATTAAACTGTGTGTATTTTACAGCATGCGTGCATTTTACAGTGCACACCCGTTTTCTCCTCTGTGTTACACGGATTATTGCATCGATCTCAAAGGACTGCTTATCAAGAACAACCATAACAACAAAAAATTATGTGAGGGATTCACATCGATCTCAAACCCTCGCTGCTCTGGAACAACCAACCAACAACAAACAATTGTGGTAAGTCATGGTATCTGCTCATATTATTCTTCCTTCATTAAATGCCACATGTTTACTATAGCTTCTTCCATCAGCAGTGAGGGATTCACATGTGATAAATGTAAGGAATTAGTCAGGCTGAAGGAGAAGGTTAATGAGTTAGAGACCCGCATCCGAATGCTAGTGGAGATCAGTGAGAAAGAGAAGCTGGTAGATACCGTTTTGGATGCGGGTAGAACAGCGAGCAACACACACACCTTGGTTCCAGCTGAAGAGCCCCCGCAGCAGGGCGTTTGGGTGATGTCTCGGCAGCATACTCGCTCACCAAAGTGACACCACTCTCCCGTTCCTGTTAGGCTTTCCAATCGATTCTCCCCACTGAGAATCATGTTGAAAGAGCCTTGGTCATAGGTATTTCTATTGTAAGGAATGTGGAAATAGAGACTCCGGCCACCATAATTAAATGCATTTCAGGTACCAGAGCTTCTGACATCAGACCAAATTTACAAGTGCTGGCTAATGCTAAACGTAGATTTTCTAAAATTGTTTTTCATGTCGGTACTAATGATGTCTGGCTTCGCCAGTCTGAGATCACTAGAGATAATGTTAAAGAGGTGTGTGAACTTGCAAAAACTATGTCAGACACTGTAATATGCTCTGGCCCCCTCCAGTAGATTAGTGTCACTGAATGGCTGGATGTCTGAGTGGTATCCGGAGAATAGCATAGGATTTATAGACAATTGGAAGAGTTCTTGGGGTAGACCTGACCTGCTAAAGAGAGACTGACTCCATCCCTCCAGGGAAGGTGCCGCTCTCCTCTCTAGTAATTGGCTCATAGTCTTAATAATGATAGTATTTGACTAACTTGGGCCCAGGTCAGGAAGCAGACAAACTGGCTAATCCGAACGTATGCTAGCTGCCTTGAGACATCACACAGGTCACATAAACTACAACACAGAGACTGTATATCGCCTAGATATCATACAGAGACTGTGTCTGTTCCCTGAACTACCAAACACAAACCCCTCACTAAATCATTTAGAAAAAATGTGATTAAGGTCAAACTTGAAAAAAAAAAAACACACACAAAAAAAAAAACAAAACAAAATGAGGATAAACATCATATAAAGATAAGGCTACTAAACATTAGATCACTTTCAACCAAAGCACTAATTGTAAATGAAATGATTACAGATCATAGTTTGGATGTGCTCTGTTTGACTGAAACCTGGCTTAAACCAGATGAATAAATCTACTCCCCCAGGTTATTGTTATAAAAATGAGCCTCGTCTGAAAGGTCAAGCAGGAGGTGTTGCTACAATTTAGTTACATTTTTGGTGTTACTCAGAGGACAGGATATAAGTTTAAGTCTTTTGAACTAATAATGCTTAATGTAACACCGTCAGATACAAATAAAAAATCTCTGTTATCTTTTGCCCTTGCTACGGTATATAGATCACCCGGGCCTTATTCTAATTTCCTTCTTGAATTTGCACATTTTCTATCAGATCTAGTAGTTACTGTAGATAGAGCTTTAATTGTTGGTGACTTCAACATTCACATAGATAATGAAAATGACACATTGGGATTAGCATTTATCAATATTCTCAACTCGCTTGGAGTCATAAAAAATGTGACAGGACCAAATCAGCGCCATAATCATACGCTAGATTTAGTTCTGTCATATGGAGTTGATGTTGATACTATAGAAATTCTACCGCAGAGCGATGACATCTCAGATCATTACCTCGTCTCTTGTAAGCTGTGATCAGCTAATGTTACTCAATCTACACCACGCTATCGTTCAGGTAGAACAATTCTTTCAACCACTAAAGATAGCTTCACTAATAATCTTCCAGATCTATCTCATACTTTGTAAGCCTCAAAGTCTAGAAGAACTTGATGAAATAACAGAAAATATAAATACAGTCTTCTCTAGCACTCTTGATAGTGTCACCCCCCTTCGATTAAAGAAAATTAAAGACAAAAAAGCCCTGCACCATGGTACAATGATCACACTCATGCTCTCAAGAGAGCAGCTCGGAAAATGCAGCGCAAGTGGAAGAATACAAAATTATAGGTATTTTGCAGTGCATGGAAGGATAGTGTCTGTAGCTACAGACAGGCACTAAAAGCTGCCAGGTCAGCATATTTTAGAAAATTCATAGAAAATAACAACAACAATTCTAGGTGTTTATTCAGTACTGTGGCTAAATTGGTTAGGAATAAAGCCTAAACTGAACCAGATATTCCGTCACATCACAATAGTAATGACTTCATGAATTTCTTTACTGATAACATTGAAATAATCGGAAATAAAATAAGTAATAAGTAATATTGTCATTATATTCATGCTGTTAGCCAGAGGGGAACTGGCCCAAACAGTTAACCCGGTTTCTCCCAAGGTTATTTTTCTCCATTAACCAACATCTTATGGAGTTTTGTATTCCTTGACACAGTCACCTTCGGCTTGCAAACTGGGTTTCTAAATACAATTATTATTTAATTACTTATTTTTATACACACTTCATAATCATATTTAATCTACACAATGATTACTCTAAGACTTTATAGATATTATGGTTTCATTTTCTGTTAATGCATGAAAAATGCTAATAAAAACAAAAAGGAGTAAATTATATTTTAAATTATATTCACCCTTTGCTATATTGAAAGTACTACAACTACACATTATATGATGTTTTTCCTTGTGAATTTCATTGTTGTTATGTTTTATTGTACAGTAATTTCAAATCAGTTGATTGCAACACACTCCAAAAAAGTTGGGACAGTCGAGTGTTTACCACTGTGAAACATCACCATTTATTTACTAATAACGCTTATTAAGCATTTGGGCACTGAAGACACAAGTTTGTTAAGTTTAGAAAGTGGAATTTCCCCCCAATCATCCATTATGTAGGTCTTTAGCTGCACAATTGTACAGGGTCTTTGTTGCTGTATGGTGTGCTTCATAATGCGCCACATATTCTCAACTGGAGACAGTTCAGGACTGCAGGCAGGTCAATCTAGCACCCACACTCTCTGCGTACACAACCATGCACTTGAAATCCGGGCAGTGTGTGGTTTGAAGTTATGAAGAAAATGCAGAGAGATCCCTGGAAAAGACGGTGCTAGATGGCAGTATATGTTGCTCCAAAATTTGCACATATATGTCTGCATTTATGGTGTTCTCACAGAAGTGCGAGTTGCCCATGCCATGGGCACTGACACACCCCTGGCCCATACAAACACCGGCTTTTGGACCTGACGCTGATAACAGCTTGGATGGTCCTTTTCCTCTTTGGCCCGGAGAACACGACGGCTGTGTTTTTCAAAGACTCTTCAGACCAAAAAACACGGTTCCACTGTTCTACTTTCAATCTAAGATGAGACCGAGCCCAGAGAAGTCATCAGCGCTTCTGGACAGTGTAGATGAAGGGCTTCTGCTTTGCATAGTTAAGTCTTAACTTGCATCTGTGGATGCAGCGGCGAGTAGTGTTGACTAACAAAGGTTTACTAAAGTTATCCCAAGCCCATGTTCATGATATCCATTATATGAATGCCATTTTTTAAGACAGTGATGTCTGAGGGATCAGAGATCACGTGCATTCAGAAGTGTTTTTCGTCTTGCCCTTTACGCACCGTGATTTGACTAGATTCCTTGAATCTTTTAATAATATTGTGCAATGTAGAGGGTGAAATGTCCCAAATCCTTCCAATTTGTCTTTGGGGAACATTGTTCTCAAAGTGCTGGATTATTTGCTGAAGCATCTGTTGGCAAATTGACAAGTATCGAATGATCCTTGCTCTTGAAGGACTAGTCTGTTTTTGGAGGCTCCATATACATGATTGTCTCACCTGTTTAACATCTCCTGTTTCAGGACATCGCCTTGTTATTTCAACTCGTCAAATTGCTATTAGTCTTACATTTGGAGTGTGTTGCAATCGTATGATTTGAAATTACTGTATATTTTCAAAAAACAATGAAATTCACAAGGAAAAACATCATATAATGTGTTGCTGTAGTGCTTTCAATATAGCAAAGGGTGAATATAATTTACAAATCACTCCTTTTTATTTTTATTAGCATTTTTCATACTGCCCCAACTTTTTCGGTATTGGGGTTGTACATGGCCGATGACATAGAGTATTTCGTAAGTGTATAGTGTGTAATTTGGTACACAGCTACAGTAAGCACTGATTTGTAATTCAATAAATTTTTTGTTAAATTACATTTTAATTAATTAAAAGTGCACTCAGTATGTTTTACTGAACCATAAGCAACTGAACAGTAGTTAAAAAAATGTCATACTCCAGTCATATCAATAGCCTAATAAAAGCTTTATTTCTTTTTAAAGTTTTATTTTACATGGAGCTGGGCTGCCTTGTGGAGATCACATGACCAGCCAAATACTACTCATTTTATCTTGGTAACCCCCTGTTATTGGACACTTTTGTTCACTGAATAAATACATTATGGCTTACAATAGCACATTTCTACAATGGCAATTGTAGAAAGCTATTGCTTTTGTATGATGTTGCATCCACCATAATGATGTTACATCCACCCTTATGATGCTGCATCCACCTTGTATAAGTCAAAAATGACTGCCATATCGGCCAATGCAACGTAAACCAAAAACTACTCTGAGTATACAGAGGCTGGATGTTTTATTTTTGAACTTTTTTTTATTTTTTATTACTGTATTTGTAAGAGTTTGAGTGAGATAAACAAACCAAAAATCTAGACAGCTTTAGTTCTTTTAAATAATAGACAGGATCCCTGTAGGTTGGAATTTAATATCTGAAGGCCTCGTCCATTCAGGATTATTGTTTAAGCCAAGCCTATGAGCTTTGCACTTTCAGTGAAACAAATGGGGACATTGAGGTACACAGATTTTCAATAACCCATGCCACGTCCTGCAGTGGCTCACGGGAAGGACCATGTTCTTTTCCTTCCTTTTCAGCAGGCAGCCCATTGGGGTCCCAACATCCACTATGCACATGTTTACAGGTACAAGTACCAAGCACGGAAACAAGCTCCCTCCCTCCTCCCTAAACCCACAAACACACATACAGCAAATGATTTCTGCCCCAGCAGCCCTTTACTGGAAATGTCTAGAGGGAAGAGACGCTTAACACAGCAAAACAATACTTAAAAAAACGTCACATATTCAGGACAGCGGAAGATAACTGCATTGCACATGAGACCTGCACTAATGTCAGTTAAAGGGCATTGGGATAAACAGCCGCTTGTCTTTTTCGTGGTAAGGGAACTAGGGATTGGATGGGGTAACTGGGGATCGAGATAGCCAGCCTTTTCTAGGCATATGACCTCCTCTGTCTCAGAGCTTCCGAGAACTTTATCCTTACATCTCTCTCTTTCTCTCTCTCTCTCTCTCTCTCTCTCTCTCTGTCTGTCTCACTAACTCACTTTTTCTCTCAGATTTTCTTTCTTTTTTTGGACATTGTGTACCACAGTTTGGCCCTACACACCCTTGTTCTCTGTCTGTATGAGGGCCAACTTATTTTTATTTATTAATTTTCCATTTCAGCTCTGTAAGGAGACTTAGTTGTAAGGTTGCCATGACTTTCATTAAGGCAGAAGTAGGATGAAATATGGATGAGTAGGGAGTGGATTAAAGTGATGGAATGGGTTGAATATGGCCTTGCTGGCGCCTGGGCAATATTGTCTTGGGGGTGTGAGACACTTAGGCCCATAGAAACCTGAGCCATTTTTAAAGCACCATCATACTCATCAGCAGAGTAGAAAATAAGTTTGCCTCATCCTTAACTGATACATATCATCTTGAGCACAGACTTCAAAGTGTAAGAGAGGCTCAATAATCATAAAGCCATGATGCATAAAGTCCTGAAGAGGGGGATGTTCTTAACAAACGGTTTGGGAACTTTCTTAACATTTCTTAAAAGGAAAAGTTAATGCTAGTTTAAATACATTCAGAATGGAGAATGATGTTTTAAATGTATTTAAAAATTTTGTTCTGTGGCTAACACAAAGCTATAGTATGGCTTCAGTAGACTCGGATTATAGAGCATGAGTCATACGTAATGTATACTTTTATAGGAGTTTTATGTTGTTTCCTTAAGTCACTAGAAACTGTTGTTCGGAAAAGAGCTGTGTGAAGACTCTTCTTTTTCACTTTTCTGTGAACTATAACAAATCCATTCTGTCCATGTCACTTGACCAGTTGATGGTGATGTACTTTTAATGACATTTTTGCCAGTAAACAATGCAGCTAAGAGAGCAGTGTCATCAAATCATTTGAAATTTCTGTTATGTATCATTATACCATACACTGAAATTGAAACTAAGCACAGTCCTTGTGTCAAATATCAAGGGCTTGATATATTACCAAATTACTTTCCTTTCTGTGTTTGCCAATATACAGACATTATGTTTGATAAATTAGATTAAAAGAAAAATGATTACCCCAAAAAAAAAAGAAAAGAAAGAAAGAAAATAAATCCTAAATAAAATAAGCACTTTTGTTGACTCATATGGTGACATTGAGTATTATCTAATCCTATGAATATTTAAACAAGCCTCTCTGATTGAGCATATGCATAATTTACCCTCCAAAATTCAAAGGGTTTAGGTTGTGTATAACGTTTATTTTGGTAACATTGTTTAAATTGCAGCAATAAATGGAAAATAAACATTAGAGGATTTGAATTGACAACCTGAAGCATTGCCATTGAAGCAAAGGTTTTTTCAAATCTTCTGACATGGGGTAAAATCAACAGCTGGGTCTTGACATGCAAGTGCTGTTAACTAAATTAGTTCAGCAGCAACGAGTGTAAACAAAGAGCAACAGAGCAGCTCAGTCTCAAAATGGAAATGTAGAAGTGCTGTTTTCCAGGACACCTGCAAAACATCTCTTGCTGGTCTTTTTTTTAACCTTGTTTCAGAGGTTTCACTAAAGTCTTAGTTATCTTTCGTGTGTTTGAAGGACATAGAATACAAAAGTAGGAAAAGCAATCTGTTCAGATGTTTTATGGATACTACAGTATGAATTACTGTACATTAGTTTGTCTGATTTCTCTATACATAACATGTTTACATTTAATGCACTAACTTATGCATTATGCAACACACATGTTGGAAGTAAGCAGACTAAGTAATACAATGCAATAAAAGTCATAAATAAAAGGTAACCAAAATAAATTTAAAGTAATGTTAATCTGACTTTAGCCCACATTAAAAGTCAATGTTTTGTCATCAAAAATCCAACCAAATCACACAAAAGTTAAGGCACATTTGTCCCACGTTTATGTAAAGGGCAGATGGATTTGTGATAGAACACCATAATGAAAATATTTTGCAGTTAATGACAGTAACTGGCACTTTCCATGAATAGGTTACCCTTTGGTGTCCCATTACTCTTTTTTTCTTTTAACACATTTGAGGAACAAATCCCATGTTTTTGTAATGAGAACTATTAGATATATTGGATAAACCATTACCGGTATGTAACTTAAAATTAACATAGCATGAAAAGTAGGTGATTTTAAAAGAAAACTCCACTCAAGAATGTATGTCTTGTACAACTAAGTTTGTATAAATGTCTTTCTTATGTGAAACACAAAATGAGAAATTTCATTTAATAGCCTGGTCTGTCTTTTCAATATAATGACCATTGATAGTGACTCACTTTAAACCTTAAGAAATGACCCAAAAATATCATAAAAGAAATCCATGCGACTTGTGCATCATATTTCAAGTCTTATGAAGGCATATGCAGGGCTCGAGTTGAGGGGGGATGCGAGGGGATGCCATCTCCCTTGTTGCAAGAAATACCAAAAAGCATTCCCCTTGTAAAACCACCATCACCTCTTACCACCCCTTTAGATAAATTGTGTCATGTATTACTTAGAACTAATCATGCTAGTAAAATATTTAATATTTAATTTTAATACATTTGATAAATAACAGACTTTAAATAAGGGCGATTAGCCAGTCAGAATTAGATTTTGACATGTGTGATGTTGCCAGATTTCTACAGGTGAAATCCCCCATTCAGATCTTGACACTTGTACAGTTTGGATATATTCTGCCATGGTGACACTTTATTCCCGCAATCTGGCAACCTTGAGCGCCTTGATACATGTTTTACTGTAAAACAAGTATGTCGGAGTTTGCGATGGGTTGACTTGTCCTTCCTAGTGTTCACATGAAACTTACACCACAAGTTTTCAAATGTTTCACGCACTTTCAAACATGGTCAAGTAGTAGATTGGAGTAGAAAAAATGTGTGTCTGCAGTGGGCGAGCAATCTAGAAAAAAACATTTTTCATGATCATAAACTGGATTCTTTTCACAAAATTAATCATAAAATACAATTACAGAGGGTAACAGGTGCATATTATGGCCATGTGTCCTAAGGGTCAATGAAGTAATGCTTATTTTTGTCCAGATCTTTTAAATTAAAAGTACATAAAAAATGCAATTCACAAAAACCATTTACTTGAATACACCTCTTTTATGATGAACATTTTTCAGTTGCTGAGTTTAGTCATATTAATTTTTTTTTTTCTTTTCTGAAGCTTAAAGTAAAAAATGTGATATAGTGTCCAGAGACATTCCTGAAAAAAAGAAATGTTGGCATGACTAGTGCAGAATAATCTTTTATTGTTATTTCTTTAAAAAATAAGCGGTGAAACAATTGTTTCAAAATATGATTAAAAACGCTTTTTGTCCACCAAATCAAAGTCATTGGGTGTAACCAAAATGTACGTAATTGTTTTTTTTTATTTTTTTTTTTATGTTGACCATAAAAACGATAAAACAGAGCGTAAACCTTTAGACCCTCAAGATTGAGTGTGAAGTTTTAAAAAACATCTGATATTTATTTTGACATTTTTATGAAAAGGCACATTTTGTTAATTTGGCGTAACCCTGAGAAAACTTCTTGATATTAAAAAAAAAATAAAAAATTAAAACAAAAATAAAAAAATAAAAATTATAATATATATAAAAATAAAAAACAATTATTGTGTTTGAAAACTTTTTGGAAATTACTGTTTAAGTTGTTTATACTCTCATGTATTCAAGGTGCAAAGGAAGTATTATAATACTTTTTACTTAATGGTTACACCACATGACAATTTTAAAGTTAGATTTTTATTTTTTGAATTTCTTTGTAGAAAATGCTATAAAAGTTTTTCAAAAATGTATGTGTGGTGAAAGGGGCGTGGTTGTGTGTCTGTCTGCAGGAGAGGGGGAGTGGTCAAGCTGATTGACATGATTTCTATCAGCTGTTTCTCATTACAGTGATAGCGGAGAGACGCCTTAAAACAGCCGAAGACGCCAGAGAAGGAGAGAGAGAACCACACAATAATATTATTATTATTGTTGTTGTTGTTGTTGTTGTTGTTGTTGTTGTTGTTGTTGTTGTTGTTGTTGCTGCTGCTGCTGCTGCTGCTGCTGCTGCTGCTGCTGCTGTTGTGAAGCTGAAGTGTTCGAAAGGTTACTGAGAGTTGTTTGTTGCTTTGAACTGACAAATAAGAAGCCCTGAAGACAGAGAATTATTTTTTTATTTTTTTACAAATCGACCACTGGGCATATGATAAGGTTTGGTGAGAAACAATTTGAAATGTAGGTCATTTTTCAGTAACGTTCACTGCGTGTTCATGAGCACTGAGAGAAGCTTGTTCACAGTGGCTCACATGTTCATAATATTTCATTTTTGAGTGAAATATTTCATTAAACACATTATATGGAAAATTTGGTTTACAAAACAAAATGGCAAATCGCAAACCTCATAAAATATGAATAGAAAATAATATAAAACAGCTCACATAATATTTAATTTGATGTCCTGAGCTTAAAAAATCAGTATTTTCTAAAGCTTAAGCACTTCAGGCCCTAGAGAGTACATTTCAGAAAAGGTATGTTTGAGACCAACTTCCCACTTCATTAAGTCCAGGGGCTGGTTGCATAAAACTGTTTTAGACTTGACTTACTAGTTAGTCGTCTTAAATATTGGTCTTAAATTTTTCAGTCAGTTGCATAAAAACTTATATTGGTCTAATTTAAGACCAAAATGTAAGACAGCAGACCCCTAGGCTATCTTTTGTTTACATTCCATGTTGCCATGGGAAATAACTGTCAGCTGAGCCAGTGGGGGCTTCAGTTGACGGCTGAAAGGGGCTTGAGTTGAGAAATTGTAGAAGACTTCGGTATGATGATGATAACAAAATGTCATGTTTTTTTATTATTTGGGTTAAAATCACTAAATTTGTTCATTAGAATCAATTTTGAAGCACTGTAGTCCTCTAATAAGCAAATATTTTCAGGGAATGAAAACTGTATTGAGTGTCCACTGTCGGCCATTTTTTTAAAGCTGTTCAGTGTCTTACTTTTCCCACAATGCAATGCAAATTAGACTGTCTTACTAAAGACAACTGTGAGCTTGTTTTATGCAACAGGCTTTCTATGGCATCTTTAGCTAGTCAAACTAATTGTTAGATGCAGTCTTAAGTAATGGCTATGTTTATGCAACTGGCCCCAGGTCATTTTAGCCTGACAGCATTAAAGGGGACCTATTATGCAAAATTCACTTTTACATGGTGTTTGAACATAAATGTGAGTCGGCAGTGTGTGTACACAACCACCCTACAATGTTAAAAGTCCACCCACTCCTCTTTCTTATATTTCTATTAATCAAAAACAGTGTCTCAAAAGTGACGTCACTTTAGAGCAGGCCACACCCACGACTGGTGACGGACTTCACCCTATTATCAAAGATCCTCCCAAGTGATCGACACACAGTCCGCCATTTTTTTCCACGCTGGAGCAGCTACAGTGAGAAGAATAATGTCTCAACTTCGTAAGCGTCATAATCATGTACTCCTGGCATCAGAGCCACTGAAGACGCTGTGGACAAGTTTTGTTTTTGAAGAAAATGTGCCCCAAAACATACCAAAATTCGTGTATGTTTGTGCAAATCATTTTACACTGGACTGCTTTGTGAATGAGGATCAATATAAAGCAGGATTTTCCAAAAATTTGACTCTCAAGCATGGATCAGTATCAACTGTTTGTGTTCCAGCTTTATATCCTGAAGATATAAGTATCGCACTTTATGTTTTGTGAATGTTTGCAAATCGCCTTTCCGAATGTGCTTGTTAGCTGATTCCACAGCTAATGCAGCTAAAGTTACCATTGTCTCTGATTGTATTCATGGAGACCAGAGCTATGTCGTTATAGCTTGTTTGCACATGACATCACGTCAATGCGTTGCTATGGCGTGAAATGCAGATGGAGGGCAGGAAGTGATTTTCTACATAAGAAGCACTATCACAAACTCAAAATGCCTATGTTTTGCGTCGTTTACGGTTGCTCATACATATATGGCTGAACTCCGGTATTTACAGTGTCAGTCATATTGGCTCTGATTTGTTGTTGCTACAGTATCCAAAGCACAAGCTGTAAAGGCACAGCCCTCTTCCGGAAAGGGGACGGGGAGCAGCAGCTCATTTGCATTTAAAGAGACACACACGAAAACAGCGTGTTTTTGATTCCACCCAAAAAGAGGCATTTACAACATGGTATAATAAATGATCCGTGGGGTATTTTGAGCTGAAACTTCACAGACACATTCTGGGGACACCTGAGACTTATATTACATCTTGTAAAAAGGGGCATAATAGGTCTCCTTTAAACAAGTTGGGCCGATCATTGCCCTATTTCTCACCCAACAAAACTTCTTCTCTTTCCCTGGCAGTGTCTCGTCCACCCCACCCAATACTAGATGGCCGAGAGAAGACAAACAGCCTACGTGGAGTCCCTCTCTTCATGCCATATGTCACTAACTCTCCCCAGTAGCCCATCCTCAGTGATGCATGGGCAAATACCTGTCACTAACTGCCTGCTGTGGTAATAGGCTGTTCAACAACCTAGCAGTAATTCATTATAACATGTAAAGTAGACATTTGGACGAGAGAGCCGGCTTGCCCATCACAGCTCGGCATGCTCACAATGTAATACTGGAAGATGTATTGCGCAGGCTGTCATGATAAGGGGATATCAGGCAGTGGGACAGTGCGGGAGAGTCAGAGGTTGGCTCTATCTTGGTCCTGGAGAGGCAGAGGCCTTGCCGACTACGTCTACCTTCCTCCTGATGGTTCCACGATCTATAAATGAAGTCATCACTCAAGTTTGTCGCCCATGACTGTGCTGAGCCAGTGGAAGCCTACGCAAGCCTGAGCACCCTGTTCCTGACATTAATTACACAGAAAATTAAACAAAATCTATTGCAGTGATTGAGGTGTTTACCAAAAGCAAGCAACTACGAGGACGACTCTCTATTTATCATTCTACAGATAAGAGGACATAAAGCAAGAGGTGCAGTGTTGACATGTTGAATTATTTCAGAAAATCTGTAGTTTCTGTGCAACATAAAATAGGCAATGTGTTTCTTTTTTTTATGTGTTAATGTAATATGCATGCAGAATGCTTATGAGCCAATATTACGTGAGGGTCAAAGGAATAATGGATGTAATCAGAATCTATATTTGGCATGTAGAATCTACAATGGCAGCTGTTTCCTAAAAGGATTTAAAAAATGGAATATAAAGCACAGTGTTTTTGTATCTGTGAATAAGGAGGAATCCTATAATTGCCATGTAATGATGACAGTTTTGACATCTGTCACTTTATAAACTTCTTGAAAAAAATGAAGAGAAACGAATAGGGAATGCTCCCTCTTGTACAAAGTAGTGTAATCCTCTTTAAGGGAAGACTTTGCTTTGCAAACCCTTTATTCTTTAATTGTAACGAGGATAATTGCAGTTTTGTGTTGGACGACTTTCAAGGACTTATCTCTTATATTTCATATTATTAACTTTCTACTTCCACTAAATCCGAAAGTTTTATGCTTTGTTACTTCTATTGTCATTGTTCTTTTTCAATTGCCCATATTTCCTTTATAAAGGGATATAAAGTCATTATGTTCTTCTTTTTTGTTCCTTGAAGCTCCCCTTGCTCTTTTGTATTATGGCTGAGCTGAAAAGTTTTTTCCGCAGTTTTCTTTTCATTGCAACTCAGAAATCACCATGCGGCTCTATTTACAGAGAACTCATTTGTGTCTGTGATTGTGAAACAAGCCTTTTTTCCTACCACAAGCATCGTTCTATTAAAACGTCTGCCCAACAAAACTTCAGCTGTGAGCTTCCATGTCTCAAACTCAAAAGGTCAAATGTGTATTTTCCCCCATGGCCTTCTTATCAAAGCCAAAAGGCTAGTTTACCAAATTCCTATGGGCCTGTTTTTTGCATCCATGTTTCCTTGTCCAGCTACAGAGACAATGAGTGATTAGCAAACAGCAGTAAGTGCTTTTTCCCTGCTTCTAAGGGCTAGCTGTGTGGCTGGCTTCAGAGGCAAGCGTGGCTTTTAATCTGGGCACGCCACCTGTGAGAAGCGTCAGAAGTTGCGTTTGGCGTGGCAGCAGTAGGACATCATTATGTTTGAGCCAGGCTTGGCCTGAGTTCTCCTGCCTGGCTGTACCCCTCAGGCAATGCACACACACACACACACACACACACTCTCTGCTCGGGCCTTTCCCTTTCACGCGGTGCCTGCAATTTGTCACTTTTCACATGAGATGAAGCCTTTTATGAAGCTAAATGAGTTTCCAGAGAAAGAAGTGCCACAAAAGCCCCATGATTAATTTGCTTGTTAGGCTATTGCAGCTGTCACCTGTGTAAGACATCTGGACAGCAGATTGACTAATGCCATAAGTGGGACCAAAACATGGCTCACTCTCACTCTCTTGCAGTTAGTTTTCCCTGCAGTCAGTCTTTTAGTGGGCTTTTAAGGGGGACTACTTGCTGTCTAAAATGGGCCTTTTTCTAAGGGGTCATTAATAAGCATTACTTGTGATTGACATGGTAATTAGTTGTATTAATTTTCCGCTAAGAGGGTCTGTACAGGAAGGAGGTCTATGGGTGTGAGGTGGGATGGTCTGACTCAGAGTGACCTCACATTTAACTGCATTCACTGATAATAATTGTACTGTTACAGGCATGACATCCAGAGACTAAACAATAAAGCAGAGCACACAATCTGACCGTGATTAAGATGAAGTGAAGCCTTTTAGAGGGGTTGTTGTCAGTTCTGTGATATTGGACTCTTCTTTAATCTATGGCATTATCGCACCGCTAGCAGGTGTGTTTAAACGTCTCTAACCGTATTTCTGTTCCATCTTTACCCTGTTGTAATTATTTATTCACCCTCATGTCATTCCACACCCATAGGCTGACTTTAATTCTTCAACGAAAATAAAAGTAAATAATTAATGAATGTCCTGTTGCCTGAATTCAGTCCAAAGGCAATACATTGTAACTCACTTTAATGCCTAACAAAGCACCCAGTGTCATAAAAAGGGCTATGCATTTATGGTTTTTTAGCCCTAAGAGTCTCTGTTTACCCAACTATGCATTTTAAGCTCATTTAGCTCAATTGTAAGTGCTATTAGCAGCTTCAAATTCTATGTTCTTTTCATTTACTTTCAATTAACATTAAAATAAAATGACCTGAAGAAATAACAGACAACTGGTGAATGTCAAAGGTTTTTATTATTGTTTACAAATTTACAATCTAACATAGAAATTCATGCTCTCCTAGAACCAAAATAGGTTCTCAAATACAAAAATAGTAACAAAATCATGACGATAAACAAAAAACATAAAAGCAAGTGGGCTATGCAATGACTTAAAGAATTTCAGTAAATCTAATTAAATGCAATTCAAAATGCATTTTAACAGACTGCACACTGCAGAAATATATGCAGGTAGGAGAAAACTCTCTGAACTAATACTGCAACAAAAACACCAGAAACAGTTTGTATTTATAAATGAAACTATTCATTCAAAAGATCTTTTCAACTTGGCCAGACATTGCCATCATCAAGATGCAACACCATTTACTGTATGACCTCAAAAAAAAAAGAAAGAAAAAGTGTCAGATTCTTTGGGTAGCTGATGTGAAGGGCATAAAGTAGCCCAAAAAGTCAGTGCACTGACCCAAGTTTTG
The DNA here is from genome assembly GCF_019703515.2 of Myxocyprinus asiaticus. NCBI lineage: Eukaryota > Metazoa > Chordata > Actinopteri > Cypriniformes > Catostomidae > Myxocyprinus > Myxocyprinus asiaticus. The sequence goes on from NC_059344.1 coordinate 26,180,713, forward strand.
ACAAATGTTCCCAGCTCATTTTCAAGGACAATCAATACATCCAGTGGGTTGAAAGGCAACTTTCGCTCTTCCTGCTCCAAAGCATTGATGGAATCTGCTCCTTCTGCTTCTCTTCCTAAATGCATAGACATAATCTTTGTCAAAATGTATATTAACAGTTTCCATTGTATTTATTTGCACAGTTAAATATCCTCAAATCAAGGGTAAAAAGAAAAGTGATGCTTAAAGGGATAGTTCACCCAAAAATATAAATTCTCTCATTTACTCACCACCATGCCATCACAGATGTGTAGGACTTTCTTCAGTTGAATACAAACAAAGATTTTTAAAAGAATGTCTCAGCTCTGTTGGTACATTCAGTGCAAGTGAATGGTGGTCAAAAAGCACATTAAGGTGGCATAAAGTAATCCACATGACTCCAGTGTTTAAATCCATGTCTTCAGAAGTGATATGATAAGTGTGGTTGAGAAACAAATCAATATTTAAGTAATTTAACTATCAATCTCGACTTTCACTTTCATATGTGTCTTCTCTTGTTTTTGGGGATTCACATTCTTTGTGTATCTCACCACCTACTGGGCAGGGAGGAAAATTCATATTAAAAATGACTTAAATACTGATCTGTTTCTCACATGTGCTTTTTGTACTTTCAAAGTCACCATTCACTTGCATTGTATGGACCTACAGAGCTGAAATATTCTTCTAAAGATCTTAATTTGTGTTCTGCAGAAGAAATAAAGTCATACACATCTGGGATGGCATGAGGGTGAGTAAATAATGAGAGAATTTTCATTTGAAGCACACAGCTATTTAACCATTGTACCAAATGCATACATTTATATGAATGTCAGCTGATATGTTAAAATGGTGCTATATAAATATGAAAAATGTCATCCAAATATGTTTCCTACCTTTTTTTTTTTTTTTTTTTTTTTTTTGCCTTGAAAATCTCTGATGACTCTTCTTTCAGTTATAGCTGTAGACCTGCCAGGACTATAATTTAAATGACCCTATCCTGTTAGACAAATAAATAAATAGTATAATTGTAACTGACAAGATAAGCAACATGTATGACGAGACAATTTTCAACCGCAGCAAACCCTGCTACATATTGCAACAGTATTATACTTATAAAGTGACTCTTTTTTACAAACCAACATACACATGTTGATATCAGGGTGTCTCCTTGAGGCAAACCAAAAATTATCATTCTCATAATTTATGCAGTCTTATACCATTTCAAACTCATTTGACTTTCTTCAGGGGAACACAAACAAAGATTTTTGATGGATATATGATGTGTGTTTGTCCATATAATGGAAGTCAGTGAAGTTAAAAATGTACAAGGTCCATAAAGGCAGCATCAATGTAATCCAGAAGACTTGAGTGGAAATTTTGGTTTGTGTTCCACCAGAAGACAGAAAGTCATACGAGTTTGAGAAGGCATAAGGGGTGAGAAGGCCAAATGACAAGAGAAATAGCATTTTTGGGTGAACTACTAAAATTATTTGATTAAGCTGAAAAGTGAACCTAACCAACATTCAGCTAATGTAAGCTGGTTTAACTTTAAGACGAAGGGGTTCAAAGAGACATTTGCATTGAAACATGTAGAAAAGTGATTTACTTGTTGGAGTTACCTGTTGCCTGCAGAGTTTCTGCCATGTGAGTGATGCCTGAGCAACGGTTGAAGATTAACCATCTCTCCAGTGAAAAATACACGGGAAATTCTTCGCCACTGCCCTACAATGAGAAAGCAGTATTTTCCCATTAGACAATTATGGTGTAAGCACCACATACAAAATATTAATTATTGTCACTGACCACCTCAATGTCGTTTAAGGCAAGTGGCAACCACAACAGTGAAACTCATTACAGAGACCGAAATTTATGCTTCACATGATATTGATGTATTTTTTAATGTCATCTCAAACACTAACTGAACGCTAAAACTGTAGATGCAATTGATGAAGCTGAATATAAACCAACACTCAGAAAATGTTAGCTGGTTTCAAGATGTACAATTTGAAGTTTGCATTAAATTGGTGTAGAAAAGCGATTAACTTACTGGAATTACCTGTTGTTTGCAGAGTTTGAGGAGTTGTAGGTGAAGGCCCTGAGCAGCGGTTGAAGATGAAGAGTATCTGCCTGGTGAAAAAATGTGCAGGCTCCTTTGTGTTTGTTCGACTGTGAAGATGTACACATCTAATTAGCCTCATGCAGACAAACGTTTAATATACTGTAGATTTGCAAATGAAACGTAACGTAATTAACAACTTCTTTAAGCGAATAGAAATTTGAATACACAGAAAATTTATAGCAAAAAAAAAAAAAAAAAAAAAAGAAATCTACTGATTTCACATTGTTTAAAGTAATTTACCTTTGAACTATTTGGCAAAAACTTTATGTTGTCCATCACGAGCTCTCCTCATCCAAAATGGCAGCCAGCCCCAAATATGCTTGCTTAAAATTCAATCACATTCTGCATCACATGGTTTCCCATGGAATCTTAAAAAAAATAGGCTGGGTTTACTAAACTTCAGATTATTGTCGCTTCACTCAAAATAATTAGCAAAGTTTCTTTATTATTATGAGTACAGCATAATCTCAATATCTTGTGTCACACATATAGCATTTAATTAAGGAAAGTTGACAGCATTACGTTTTCATTAAAATCTGTTTATTTTAATGAGCAATATTTGCTGAAGCAAGGAAACATTTTTGTCAGTGTAACATCAAACCTCTTGAACTTTGTTAATGATTTGACTTAATTTAAGAATGAACAACGACGGGGAGTCACGTGACATCGTGCGAGTAGCGGACGTGTAAACGACGAGCTCTGCACACTTTGCTAATTTTTAGTTATTTTTGTGTTATAATCCGGTGAGATTTGATACACCCTGCTACATATTTGCTCTTTGAAGTCAATATGTCAAAAAAATTAAAATCCTCAGGCTCTGGAGATATTAAAAGACACTTATGTGCTCAAAATTGAGTTGGTTACAAGAGTGGCAGATGTTGAGAAACGGATTGATTATCTGGAGTCATCAGAGAGGGAATTATCTGATAATCCGCTGGCGACCAAAGTTGATTTGGAACACGTTCTTGAAAAACTTGAAGATCTTGAGAATAGGAGCCGCAGGAATAACATCCGAAATCTTTGAAATTCCTGAGCATAAGGAGGGCAGAAATATGGTGAAATTCCTGGACGAGCTCTTCCTGAGTCTGCTCGATATAACAGGCCATAAGCTGGAAATCGAGCGAGCTCACAGGGTTCCAGCTCGTAGATCGGCTGAGGGAGACAGGCCCCGATCAATCCTGGCCAAATTCCTGAGATCATCCGATAAATATCTTGTGTTGCGCGAGGTGAGGAGCAAAGGAAAGCTTTCTCGGAAGAATCACAACATTTTCTTGTTCCCAGACTTTGCAAATTCGACAAGAAAGAAACGTGATCGATTCAAGGAATGCAAGAAACTTTTACATCGACGGAAGATCGCTTTTACACTGAAGTTCCCAGCCAGTGATAAGGATGACCGCAAAATATCTACATGCCTGCAACAAGCGATGTCTTTTATAGAGTTGATGGACTGAGGAAATCATGGTGTGTTTCTTATGTGGCCTCTGAGTCAACTCGACTCTTTAAATATACACTTGACTGTCCAAGGAACCGGGATGCCTGTTTTGTTTTCTTTTGTGCTGGTTCCGCCTAGCTTTTTTTAGTTTGTTTTGTGGAGGAACATACCTTCAGGACAGCTGTGGATGAATCTGCTTGTTCTTTATGCTTATGCCTTCTATTGGCAGGAGTTTGTTTACAAAGTATTTTCTGCTATGTAATTTTGCCTCACAAAATTTGTATAGAAGCACCAGGCTTGAGCAATCCATTGGCAAAGTTGTCGCGGGGACTCTCGTAGGCGTACATGGACTCTTTGAGTTTAGAGGGATGGACGCCGGTTGGCGCTGTCGTGTGTGGGGTTAATGCGCATGTTTTTCTTTTTTCTGTTTGTTTTGTTCGGGGGGAAGTTCGGGGTTTTATTGTTGCACTAATGCTGAAATGTGGTCTTTATAAAAAAGATTTTGACACACAGTTTATTTTTTCTATTATATCAAAATGTCAAATGTTAATATGAGTGGGTTATCTCTCTCCACATGGAATGTGAATGGGTTGGGGCACCCTATAAAAAGAAGGAAGGTTATTTTTTTTCTTAAATGAAGGAAATATGATATTGTGTTTCTTCAAGAAACTTGTCTTTCCCTGCAGGAAGCTGGAAAATTTGGGAAGATATGGGGTGGACTGTTTTCTTTAGTGCTGGCTCAAGTAAAATCAAAAAAATGTATACTGATAAATAAACATCTACAATTCAAATTTCTAAAACAGATTAATGATAAATTAGGAAGAGTCATTATTGTTTTAGCTGAAATTCAGGGGCAAAGGTTGATTTTTTGCTAATATTTACGCATCTAATGCTGATGATCAGGGCTTTTTTATAGATCTTGAAGGGATGTTGCAAGCTGCTGGCACCCCTCATGATATAATACTGGGAGGAGAATTTAATCTATTGATTGATTCAGTCTTGATCATAGTGAAGCAAAAGTGTGTAAGCCCCCTAGAGCAACACTGACGCTTCATAGGATGTGTAAAAATCTTGGACTTGCAGATATTTGGAGACTTTTGAACCCATCTGGTAGGGACTATACATTTTTTTCATCGGTCCATAAGATTTATTCTTGAATAGATTTTTTTTTTTTTATATATCTAAGTCCCTCATTTCATCTGTTGTTGATTGCTCAATTGGAAACATTTTAGTCTCAGATCATGCCCTGGTGAGTTTAGAGGTGTTGCCACATATGTCGAAAAATAAATCATATAGTTGTCGCTTTTATGTATCCCTTTTGCAGAATCCTGATTTCCAACAATTGTTAAAGACTGAAATCAATGTTTATATGGAGACCAACTGGTCCTCAGTATCCTCTGTGGGCGTGGCTTGGGAGGCACTTAAGGCAGTTCTTAGGGGTCGGATCATAAAGTATGCCTCATTTACCAAAAACTCCAAAGCACGAGAACTCGTGGAGTTGGAAGGGAATATTAAAAGTGCAGAGGCAGAGCTGAAGCGCAGAATGTCACCTGATGGCCTCAGAGAATTGACCCGATTGAAGTACAGATATAATACTATTTTGTTGCAGAAAGTGGAGTTTTGGTTATTCAGGGCAAGACAGTCATACTTTGAGTCAGGGGACAAAGCAGGGAAGCTTTTGGCTAGATATATAAAGCAGAGAAAGTCTTTTTCTACCATTCCCTCAGTGAAATCTGCTGGTGGTGAAATTTTTACCTTGGCCATTGATATTAATAATGCCTTTAAATAGTTCTATCTTGATCTTTATAGTTCCACGTCTTCGTCTACCGATGAAGATATTAGGAACTTTGTGGAACCATTAGATCTCCCTAAACTGATGACTGAGCAAAAAAATTATCTTGATTCTGAGATAACCTTGGAAGAGCTTGACGAGGTAATTAAGGCCTTACGTACAGGCAAGGCTCTGGGGCCAGATGGTTTTGCTGCTGAATTTTTTAGATCTTATGCTACAGAATTGACTCCAATTTTGTTAGAAGTTTATACGGAATCATTAAAGAATGGAAAGCTTCCGCCAACCATGACACAAGCCAGGATCAGTCTGATTCTTAAAAAGGACAAAGATCCAAACGAGTGTAAATGCTATCGTCCAATTTCCCTGATCCAGCTAGATGTAAAAATGTTGTCAAAAATTCTGGCTAACTGATTAAGTAAAGTTATGACATCTCTTATATATACAGATCAGGTGGGGTTTATTCGGGGCCGTAGCTCTTCTGATAACATCAGGCGTTTCATCAATATCATGTGGTCAGTGGCGAATGATCAGACTCTGGTCGCTGCCATCTCACTTGACGCCGAAAAGGCATTTGATATGGTAGAATGAGATTATCTTTTTAAGATTTTGGAAATATATGGGTTCGGAAATATTTTTATTGGATGGATTAAGTTACTTTATAGACACCCTGTAGCGGCGGTACAAACAAATGGATTAATTTCAGATTATTTTACTCTGGATAGGGGCACCCGGCAGGGTTGCCCTCTTTCCCCATTATTGTTCTGTCTTGCCCTGGAACCATTAGCAGCCACGATAAGAAGGGAAGATGATTTTCCAGGGGTGATGGCGGGAGGTATGGCGCATAAGCTTTTGCTTTACGCAGATGATATTTTATTATTCGTCTCCGACCCCACTAGATCTATGCCTTGCCTCCACAGAATTATCAATTCCTTTTCAAAATTTTCGGGTTGTAGAGTTAATTGGTCTAAATCTGAAGCTTTGGCTCTGACTACGTACTGCCCAGTAATGGCTTTTCAGCTGGGCACCTTTCAATGGCCCAAACAGGGCATTAAGTATTTGGGTATTTTATTCCCAGCAAATTTATTTTATTTGGCTTTTTTGGAGGGTTCTCGGGGAGAGGCTGTGGAGAGGGATTTGTAGTTTACAGTGGCATGCAAAAGTTTGGGCACCACTGATCAAAATTTCTGTTGCTGTGAATAGCTAAGCGAGCAAAAGATGGCCTGATTTCCAAAAGGCTTAAAGTTAAAGATGACACATTTCTTTAATATTTTAAGCAATTTTACTTTTTTATATTCATCTTTTACAGTTTCAATATAACAAAAAAACAAAAAAGAGCCTGAGGCAAAAGTTTGGGCACCCTGCATGGTCAGTACTGAGTAACACCCCCTGGCAAGTATCACAGCATGTAAAAGCTTTTGTAGCCAGCTAAGTGTCTTTCAATTTTTGTTTGGGGGATTTTTGCCCATTCTTCCTTGCAAAAGGCTTCTAGTTCTGTGAGATTCTTGGGCCATCTTGCATGCACTTCTCTTTTGAGGTCTATCCACAGATTTTTGATGATGTTTAGGTCAGGGTACTGTGAGGGCCATGGCAAAACCTTCAGCTTGCGCCTCTTGAGGTAGTCCATTGTGGATTTTATGGTATGTTTAGGATCATTATCCTGTTGTAGAATCAATCCTCTTTTCATCTTCAGCTTTTTTACAGATGGTGTGATGTTTGCTTCCAGATTTTGCTGGTATATAATTTAATCCATTCTTTCCTCTACCAGTGAAATGTTCCCCTGTGCCACTGGCATCAACACAAGCCCAAAGCATGATCGATCCACCCCTGTGCTTAACAGTTGGAGAGATGTTCTTTTCATGAAATTCTGCACCCTTTTTTCTCCAAACATACCTTTGCTCATTGCGGCCAAAAAGTTATATTTTAACTTCATCAGTCTACAGGACTTGTTTCCAAAATGCATCAGGCTTGTTTAGATGTTCATTTGCAACTTCTAATGCTGAAATTTGTGGTGAGGATGCAGGAAAGGTTTTCTTCTCATGACTCTTCCATGATGGTCATATTTGTGCAGGTATCGCTGCACAGTAGAACAGTGCACCACTACTCCAGAGTCTGCTAAATCTTCCTTAAGGTCTTTTGCAGTCAAACAGGGGTTTTGTTTTGCCTTTCTAGCAATCCTACGAGGAGTTCTCTCTGAAAGTTTTCTTGGTCTTCCAGACCTTAACTTGAACTCCACCTTTCCTGTTAACTGCCATTTCTTAATTACATTATGAACTGAGGAAACAGCTACCTGAAAACACTTTGCTATCTTCTGATAGCCTTCTCCTGCATTGTGGGCATCAATTATTTTAATTTTCAGAGTGCTAGGCAGCTGCTTAGAGGAGCCCATGGCTGCTGATTGTTGGGACAAGATTTGAGGAGTCAGAGTAATGTATAAAGCATTGAAATTTGCATCACCTGGCCTTTCCAAACGATGATTGTGAACAAGCCATAGCCCTGACAAGCTAATTAAGGTCTGAGACCTTGGTAAAAGTTATCTGAGAGCTCAAATCTTTTGGGGTGCCCAAACTTTTGCATGGTGCTCCTTTCCTTTTTTTTTTCACTCTTAAATTGTACAAAATAAAAATAATACACTAATATTGCTTAAAATGTTGAAAAGAATGTTTCATCTTTAACTTTATGCCTTTTGGTGATCAGTTCATCTTCTACTCACTTTCACAGCAACAGAAATTTTGACCAGGGGTGCCCAAACTTTTGCATGCCACTGAAGTTGGGTATGCATTTTATTGATTTTGTGTGAATGTATATTGAATGTATTTTTTTAATGTATTTTTTGTATTTATTTTATTTGGATGATCTAACTGTCAATAAAATTGTTAATAACAAAAGAATGAATAATTACTTTAATTGTGGCCTGTTCATCATACAAAGTGAATGTATGCTTTCAGATGACTACTTTTATGACACTTGGATGCTTCATTAAGTGCTGAAGTGTAGTTGTGCACCGATCAGGAAATTTGAGGCCTATACCGATCACTGATTTTTTTTTAACACCGAGATAGGCCAATACCGATCCGATCACAGATTTTGCCACACTTTTACAAGTTATACGTTTATGCCCCACACTGTAAAATTATATTAAATTTATATAAATTGTGAAATGCTAACTGTAACGTTAGGAAGGAAGTCACGAGAGCTGGATCTAGGTGTGGCAAAACAGTATTTAATAAAATAAACAAAGTACAGCATAATGGGGTAAACACAGGAACAAAAGAATCATACACAATGGGAAAACACAGGAACAAATGAAACATCCACGATGGGAACTGGTCAATAAACAAGTGGTCATAACAACTGACAAAGACTAAGCAAACAACAGGGCATTAAATACACAATGGATAATGAGTAATGAAAGACAGGTGAAAACAATCAAGAACAGCTGGCAGTGATGAGGGCAGGGAATTATGGGAAGTGTAGTCCATGGGAAACAGATGACAGGGGCAAAACACAAGGCAAACAACAGAGAATCATAACCCTAACATATATTTGAATAGAAAACAGTTATTAATTGTTCTGTTGTCACTATCAAATATCAACTGGCAACCAGTAAACACCATGAGAGTATCACACAAAGCAGAGATACATTCAATAATAAGAACATTTTTGAAAATCTCATGATTTTCACATGCAAACAAGTTTTGCAGCAAACTCTTCATTGTCGCCAAAGGTTTGCTACTGGTTCACCACTACCAGTGAAAAGCTGCAAACTTATGTCAAACATTTGTGGCAAATAGCAAGCTCATTTGCAGCAAGTTTGTGACAAGTATTGACAAGTAGATATTTTGTAAGGGTGATGAGAGATTGAGAGCACCTGGAGTGGAGAGCACCCATGTTTGAAGGGAAACTGAAAGCGTGCATGATCGCTCAAACTGTCTCCATCGTCAGACTGTCTTGACTCACATTACATACTCAGATTTTTATTTGCATCTTTATTTGTTGTTTAATTTGTTTTACATCTGTTTGCAGCATCTTTGTCCCCTCTGTGTCTAACTGTACAGTGAGCCAGAATTACTACCTCAATGACTCTTGAAAATGGGCACCTTGCAATTCATTTGTGTAATTCATACACATTTTTAAAACAAACTGGCATATTCATATAAATTGCAGCATGTCTGAAAGTGTAAATTTGCAATTGCTTAGTTATTTGCCAATAACTCACCCTCCATTGGCCACAGTGCTTCGAGGGCTGAGCAAGAGCTCATTCATTAGAGTGGCATATGTGTGATTTCGTGCATGTGACAATTTAAAATAAAAAAGATTGGATCTGAATCTAGGCATGATCGGCCGATCGCCGATCAGAGATTTAAGACGAAGATAGGCCGATTTAGATCGGTGGCTGATTGATCGTGTATCCCTACTAAAGTAAGTTACGTACCGTCATTGTATTGAATTCAGCTAATGGGGCATTTATTACATTATTGCCTTTTGTGTTCCGCAGAAAAAAAGTTATACAGGTTTGAAGCGACATGAAGGTGAGTAAAGAGGACTATCTCTTTAAAGGCTCTTAGAGGGAGCAGATTAATGAATAGCAAAACTGTATTAGAAACGAGACAGTGTTAACAGTTCATAAATACTGCTGCAGTTGTGTTATTATTGCATGGCACCTTTCATGTAAATTTTCTCACCATAAACTGCAGATAAACTAAAGCATTGGCTTTCCTACAGTGATGACCGATGAGTTTGTGGAATAAGCATTTTCCACATAGTCCAGAAAGAGAGTTACAGCAATGAGATGTAATTTTGGATGAATCCATTCCCTTTATTTTTAATTATGCCGGAATTAGCTGGTAGCATCTGTTTATTTTTGTTTGCTGTGTAATCAGGAAATTCATCTGAGAAAGCAGAGGCCCAAGGGCCAGTGACATAAAAAATGCAACACAATACTCTCCCATTCACATACCTCCCATTTGATTAAAACAGTTTTGAAATATAGATAAACAAAACTGGCTGGTCCCATTGTGTTCCTATGGCCTACAGTGACCAATTCCTGTCTTCACTAAATATAAACAAAAACAGCAAATTCCAGAGAGAGAAAGAGATTTACAAAATGGAGGTCCTCAATCCAGCCTGCAAACAATTTGTTCAGCGAAAGATACAATAACAACCTCAGTGGATGTGGTTTAAGTAAATGTTTAAAAACATACACCGTAGTTCCTGCATTTCTTTCCTGGAATCAATTTACTGTTGAAAGACACATTTTGCACTGATGGGACAATTTGATAAATGGAAATAACACCAGAGAATTTGTATATCACCCTGTATATTGATCAGAAGGGCCAGGGCTTTTTGTGGATGTGATGATGGGCGTAAGCATGTCACTAAATCAGCTGCATTGGTAGATTGAGACTGTTGGCATGTTGATAACCTAATATATTGCCCATGGAAAATAATCCTACAAAAATATCATGTACAACGACTCACTTTGCATGCACCCAATAAGATTATTATGAAAGATTTATCACACACATGGAAATGATACAATATAATATTACTTTATTAATCCCTAAGGGGTAAATTATCTGTTCTTATGATCTGCGTGGTGCATTATTTTTCTGTCATTTCGTGTTGTTGAGATATTGCTCACAAGTTGGCAGACAAATACAGGGAAAGATCGACATACACAGTACAACACGCAGTCTGTTTGGGCTTCATGTGATCAGTTCCCCAAAGCTGCATCAGTCACATATTCGTAGATACTAGATGAAACTAATCAGATATGTCTGAGACTGTTGTGACATGGGAAGTCGATCCCATTGCAGTCAGACCATTTGTTAGCATAACATTTCATTTGGTCATCTGATCTTTCTTTTTGTTCAGCATGTGCCACAACTAATATCTGCTCTGCTGACCCACCAGTATAAAGACACATACCAGGGTGATCTCATGAGTATTTGTAGATATTTGTACATAATGTTTACACATACATTTTTGTACGTTTGGTTAGACACTGAACAATACAACAATGCATTCATTTAAAACACAAGCATTCATTTTTACGTATGTACAGCTTAAGAGACATATAAATACATTGTAACATTAACGTGTTTCACTCATTTCCTGATTTGATTGTGTGTTCTGTTGTAATTTTTCAGAGCATTACTTTTTTTTTTTTACTCCAAAGGAATTGTAAACATTTGTTTTTTTCTAAAGTTGTTCAAAATTTAACAGTTTACGTTTCAGATGTTGTCCATATGTTGATATTGTATGTTACGGTGTCAATGCAAACATACAAATTTGTAAGTGCCCTAGAGCCACACTTTTACCTTCGAATGCCTATAATTAATCATGAGATCACATTGTGCATACAGTACAAACCATTGCCTCCTTTGAACTTCAAGATGACCATAGAAAACCAAGCCTTTCCCCCCCTCTGTTCTCTCTGTGATGCCTTTTTCGGGCCTATTTCAATAATCCTCAACATGTATGTTTAATGGCAAGGGCCACGACAGGAAATGATCAGCAAATGAAACGAAGCGGCGGGTTATTACGCAGCACTGCGATGTCAGCCCAGGCTTTGCCGCCATTCATTTTATTGTAACTCATTTCTATGGCCGAAGTACACCGGGATTTAATGTTTCCATTCCCCCAGTCCTGTTCTGCATGAAAAATTGTTTTAATAAACATATACGAGGTAATAATATAGTAATAATAAGCCTACCAGTCACCTTATATCAATGCAGTTAAATTCTCCCTCCCATAAGCCAACATTGGTTACAATGACAATTACACGGGGAGCCAATCCTTAGCACAGGCAAGCACAATGGACTGATTTAATATAGTTTGTAAATATGATTAGTGTGCTGTCATGTTATTGGACTCTGGTATTTACATTTCTCTCAGGGTTATTCACTATACGGGATTAACATTGAACAGAGAGGCCTTTTTCCCTCTTTCTTTTCCCTTGTACCCTCTTTTTTTTTTCAAAGGGCTTCCTCCGCTGAAAAATACTGTTGACCGTTAATATTCCACGGATCAATCATGTTTTTAATTTTGAGGATAAATGTGCAATTGTGCAATTCTCCAAACCTTTCTCCCACCTACATTGTGTGTGCGTGCAGTCATGTTCATACTTGTTTGCAGGCAGATGCAGGATGGTGTTAATGGAAAAGAGAAAGAATGTGTTGTTGTAATGGCTGGTGGTTATTTACAGGGGTAATTTCATGCTACATTTCAATTATTGCCTAGGTTTGTTTTTAGCTTCTCAAGCTGTTGCTCCTACCTGCAATCAAGATGAGAGAGGAAATTAATAATCAGTGCAGAGTTTGTTCTGCATGCAGCAAAGTCTTTAGATTTTTTGTTACTGGTTTCATCCGTTTTCAACATTTGGATAATGAAGTAGTCAAGTGGGGATTGCTGAGGTCTATTAATGCTGAAGCAATGCATTTAACCCATTCTCTTATTACTGAGTCAGCAAAGGGACCAATTTAGCTACACACAAGACGGCACATTTGTAGATCTACACTACTAACCTTGTGCAACTGGGCAGTAAGGCAGCACATATTCTTTGAGTTCAATATGTTAGAGAGAACAAGCTGACTCTAATTATTTCCAGCTTTTCAAACACTGAGAATTTCAACGTATCCCAGAGTCATACAAGATAAGAATCTGTTTAACAAAGTTCTTAGTTTTCGTGGCAAGGAGGAAGCGGGAGACAGCGAGCTCCAACTCAAAAGGACTTTATTTCCCACACTTTTCACAGTCTATAAATCACACTTTTCAGTGGACACACACAAATAAGGCTTTTCAGTACAACACATATATTGCATTCTGGAACACTCTCTGTGCTCTGTGCAGCTCTCTCCCTCACTGGCATCTGCCTCGCTCCTAAAAGCCCATCTCCACTCTCACTGCAATGACAAACAGCTGTTAGAGGCAATCATTGCCAGGTGATGTTCCTTACCGTTCTCATCTCCTGATCTCGCTCTCCATTCACAAACCGCCGCTTAACCACGCCCCCACCACTACAATCTATTTGCAGAATATATTAACCCATCCCCACTCTTTCAATTATGTGAAGTAATAAACTAGGCCATATTGTGAAGTCTAGTCCACAATGCAACCAAATAACTAACACAAATATTGATATGATAATCCGTAGATGTCAACAGAGGACAAAACACACTGCTGTAGTCCAGGGTGCAAGCCTATATTTTGATCTATTAGTTCTTCATGTAGAATATGAGATAATTAGATCCTGTTCATTTGCCGTCTGTTGCCAGTGTCCAGCTACGACTCTGGAGTCTGCTCAAAATTCTGCAGCACCATGTAGCACAACTCACATAGTTTTCTATTACATTTGACCCAAATAATTATCAAAGGACATAGATTATTTACTTTAGCCAGTACTGGATGATATATTGTGTATGTGTATCTTTGATATGGCCTACACAATGCATTGTTAGTTTTAAGTCTTTTTGTGGTTTGACTGCTTGAATGAAACCTATTCAAGGCTACATACAGAGAAATTGCATTATAAACATTGCCATTTCTAATCGTTCAGTTTGCACAGTTACACCAGTTTCAAACACTAACCTAACAAACTCATCATCTTCATGTTGTTCATTCTTATAGAAGTACAAAAACCTACATAACTTTTGTGTGTATGGTGACTGCCACCTGTACCACATAGATGCGTCCTTTAGCATTAAGTACAATAAATGTTATGTCACCCCCATGTGGTCTCCCAAAGCTATTACGCCAGACTACATTAAACAGAAGGCGAACTGACAGTGAATTTGAAAGCACACAAATTAGGCTTCAAATTTAAATGTCAGCTAATTTTAATATGTTGATGCCCAAAAAACATATCAAGAAAGTAACGTGCTGATCAATAATCAACGTTTCAACATTAAATGATGTTAGTACATTAAAACTTTGGTAACTTGGTAAAGAGCGCAACGGTCTGGTTCCGGAAGTAAAAATCCCACTAATTTTCCCTTTAACGACAGACCAACTGTGAGCTCTGAGGTTGTTAATCGATGGTAAATGCTCCTGTTGAAACCATTAGTACACATTATTTCCACTTCATTAAAAAAAACAAATGTGTTTAAAAATGGAATTCCTGGTATAAAACTACACTACCCAAGAATCCTGAAGAGAAAGATCCACAAACCTCAGCAAACGATCTCAGCAGTGACTGCCCACTTCCATGATGCAATTAAGTTGGTCTCCCTACACTCTCAAGCTACTTATAAAATTTGAATATATCTGAATATTTTGCAATAAACGTAAAATATATTGTATAATCCAACTTATAATGTTCCTATACTTAGGGCGTTTTCACACCTAGTTTGTTTGAGCACTCCAAGCGCTCTCAGAGTGGTATATCGTGTAAATGTGAACAACCCATGTGGTCTCAGACCCCACTAAAAGGACCCAAAAGCAAACCGGTTTGTTTTTGGGTTTTTTTGTGGTCTGAATTATTTGTGCAATGTGAAAGCAAAGAGGTACCAGTCCGCTTTGCATTTTATGACATAAGTACCTGGTGGCCTGCCATACATAGCGGCATTATATACTTCATATACCAGTCACAATTTACTGTCTGCATATGGGAATTTTAAGCAAATATAGATATACCATGATTACCATGATGTGTTTTTGTGGCTCATATTCCGTTCTTGTTGTATTATTCAAGCAAAGCCTTATCCTGCCTGGCCCAATGCGCCCGGCCACTCTGATTAAAGGAGCTCTGGCTTCCCCCTTGCTTTGGAAATGGAATGATGCCTTCAGCTCACTAGCAGTGGCCCTTCGCACATCGACAGGCCCCCCTCTAAACTGCCATCACATGAAAGATCCAAGCGCTCGCCCCACAGAACTGACAGTTAAATTAAATATTTATTTTCAATATCTAAAAACATGCATTCTTTCCTCAGCAGTGGTTGTGGAGAACATAGACTTCTGAAACACCTTGCTGCCACTGGAGTTTTGGCCCTCCATTGAGTCAATTATTTCCTTTTAGCTTCAGCCTTGGTCTAATTTTTCATCTTCCAATTCATTTCATCTAGTGTGCACTTACGATTCATTTCTTGTGGCTAATCAATCGTAGGTGAAAATGCATACATGTACTGTAGAACAGACAGGTTCAAAGCTCACCATGGCAGACATGTAGAACAGACAGGTTCAAAGCTCGCCATGGCAGACAGATAACTGGGGTGGAAAGGTCGAGACTGACATTTTGTGATTTTCAGCCTTCATAGCTCTCTGGTGCTTACTTATTTTTAACATTACGTGTTTGTGTCACATGTCCAGGATTGAGGATAAATGCATGCTAAAGTTGGCAGAGTTAAACATAACTTCTGAGACCTCAAAAGAGCAATAAGTTACCCAAATAACCCCCTCTCTCATAAACCCACTTCCTCACTCTGTTCAACAGGCCTGATCCAATTCTTCCCTGACTGAAATAATATTCAGGTTGGCATTACAATTATTACGCTTCCAGTGACTGTTGGCTCGCATCAGAAGTTGTGTGACCTTTTCAAATGAATTCATATTTCTGTAATTGTGTTTCATGCTTGTTGGCCAGAACTGAGGTGGTTGTTATTGCATTGAGTTTTCACCCTAAATTCTGAGCAGTGGTATTATTTATGCACATGATCTCTTCATTAAGTTTTCTCAAAGACTTCTTGAGGTTGTTTTTCCTCTTGAAAGCTAAGCTAAGTTTTTTTTTTTTTTTCTGATTAACATTTTTATTGATTCATACACATAACAGAGAAAAGCAAATCATATATACACAGAATCAACATTTAACCCCCACTATTATCCCTCCCCCCCCCCCCAACCCTCAACCCTCAACCCTCAACAACATCCCTGTGGTCACATATGATTATAGACACACACACAAATAATAATAATAATAATAATAATAATAATAATAGTAATAATAATAATAATAATAATAATTATCATACATTTAAAACTAAACTTCCCCTCCCCAAGAGCCCTCCAAAAACGCCAAATTGCTGCCCCATTTCCCATCAAATGACTCCCAATTCCACAGCCTTCTACATGACACTTCCTCGAAAGCTGCCACCCTCCCCATCTCCATGCACCATTCTTGAAATTAGGGCACTCCAGCCGACTTCCATCCCCTTAAACAATTTGTTTGCCAATCATAACACTGGTTAGGACACAATGTTTTGTGTGTTTATCCCTGTCACGGATTCACCAGGCTCCCTCTCTCGCTCCACATTCCGCTCTCTCTCCCAAGTACTATTCACCTGCACCTGTCTCTCATGACCATGCCAATCAGCTCCCTGCAAAAGCCACACTCACTCCTTAGTCGATGTCTAGTCTCCCCTTGGAATACAGACTCACTGACCAACCACTTACCTGTTCTCCAGTTAGCCTCCAAAGTTCCACTCCAGTAATATTCAGCGATTTCTCCAAAGTTCCTCTCCAGCATCTCCACTGATCTGTCTCCCCTGTTTCTCTTCTCTTTGTGCCCCCGTCTGATGTTTGTGAGTGTGGCCCATCAAGGACTCTCACTTTCTATATGTATACAGACTGTTATCAGTGCACTGCTCATCATTTACTGTTCTACTCCTTCTGATTGATACTCACCTGTATATATTCCCTGCGTGTTAAATAAATACCTGCCTTTGGGTTCTAACATCATCTTTGAGTCTGGGTTTCCATTACAGAAGACTAGACCACAACCTTGAACCCAGTGGGTGAATATATTGGGAGAATGGAGCTGACGGGCGAGTTCATGGAGTTGTTCAAACAAGATCTTCCTCTTCTGGAATATTCAGCAAAGTTTTACCAACTCGCTACTACAATCACAATAGCGGACTCCTACCTCAAATCCATTTATGGTATGGGACTGAACTTCCACCAACGTACAGCTCTTTCGGAGGTGGAGAACCTGTCTTTTCTGGAATATATCAGAGCCACGCTAGCGATCCATTACCCCTCACCATTATCGACAAGCTGGACAGAGGAGGTCACTCCCATTACCATGACCCCCAAGGTAACTCCTCTCCCAACATTCCCCCTAAATAAATTTTTTTGGGGGGGTTAACCCTCTCCAAGCTCCAGTGGTTGATTCACCGCCGCGGTCAGCAGCAACGAACACGGAGGTCACATTCTCCCCTTACACTGTGGGTTATGGTGGGAACCCCATGCTGCTACTGATGCCCATGCCTACCACTGTAAATGAGCCAGCGCCCATGCCTGCCACGGTAAGTGAGCCAGCGCCCATGCCTGCCACTGTAAATGACCCAGCGCCTATGACTGCCATGGTAAACGAGCCAGCACCCATGCCTGCCACGGTTAACGAGCCAGCACCCATGCCTGGCACGGTAAAAGAGCCAGCACCCATGCCTGCCACAGTTAACGAGCCAGCGCCCATGCCTGCCTCGGTACACGAGCCAGTGCCCATGCCTGCCACGGTACACGAGCCAGTGCCCATGCCTGCCACAGTTAATGAGCCAGAGCTAATGCCTGTAGCCTCGACCGTCCCAGAGCCAACGCCTGTAGCCTCGACTATTCCCGCAACAGCGCTCCCAACTCTCCAGAAGAGGAGAAGAAAAGGGACTCCTGCTCCCCAGTCGATGCTAGCACTAACATCCATGGAGGTCAGTTCCCAGTCACTACCAGCTCTCTCCAAGCCTTCTACGGCTCCTTCGTCCAAGACTCCCATGGCTCCTTCGACCAAGCCTCCCACGGCTCCTTGCTCCAAGCCTCCCACGGCTCCTTGCTCCAAGCCTCCCATGGCTCATTGCTCCAAGCCTCCCATGGCTCCGCCCCTTGAGCCTTATATGGATCCACCTTCTATGGCTCCACCCCTCGATCCTCCCTTGGCTCTGCCTTCCATGGCTCTGCCACTCGAGCCTCTCCTGGCTCCACCTGCCTTCATCAAGCCTCTCCTGGCTCCACCTGCCTTCGTCGAGCATTCCACAGCTCCACCCTTAACCCCAGAAACTCCACCTCCTGCGGTTCAGTCTGCCCACCATGGTCTCCACCTCCTAAACCTCCAACCTCTACTCCTCTTGCTCCGCTTCCAGAGCCGCCTATGGCTCCGCCCCCTAAGTCTCCACCTCCTACGAGCAAATCACCTCCCAAGCCTCCTGACCTTGTCCCTGCTCCATGGCTGCCTCCTAGGCCTCCTGTCCCTGCTCCATGGCCACCTCCCTGGCCTCCTGATCAGCCGCAGACTCCTCCCTGGCCACCTGATCGTCCGCCAATTCCTCCTTGGCCTCAAAATTGCCTCCTAGACCCTTCCCTGTTATCTGTTTCTCCTTGCCCTCCTCTTCCATCTTTGGGCACCAGGAGTCGCCCTTGTGGGGGGGGGGGGGTAATGTCACGGATTCACCAGGCTCCCTCTCTTACTCCACACTCCACTCTCTCTCCGAGTACTAATCACCTGCACCTGTATCTCATCACCATGCCAATCAGCTTCCTACAAAAGCCACACTCCTCAGTTGATTTCTCACTTCTTACATCACCTTTGCGTCCGTGTTTCTGTTATAGTCCTCTATATTGATGACCGCCCCATCACCTAAAATACAGAGTCTGGGGCAAAATGAAATTTGAGTGCCCAACACATTACACATAAAACTCTGAACCTTCAACCAAAATTCTTGGATCTTAACACACCACCAAAAAACATGGGTTGTGTCTCCATCTTCTGATTGGCATCGCCAGCAGATGGGTGTGTCTTTAAGACAAAGCCTATACAATCTAGGGGGGTCCAATAGACTCGATGTAAAATCTTGATTTGCATAAGGTGCACCCTTGCATCTCTATATGCAGACTTGATGTTTTTTTAGAATCCTAGCACACACTCCCTCCTCCAATACCAAGTTTAAATCTTTCTCCCATAATCTCTTGATAGAAGTTAAGCTCCATCCGCCAGACACTGAATTAGCAGGGAGTAATACACTGATGCCTCATGACCTTTGCCAAAAGCAGTAATCGCCACTCCCAGAGTATCTGCCGCTTTAGGGGGGTGCATGCTACTCCCAAAAATAATACAGAGCAGGTGGCATAGCTGTAAAACCTAAAGAACTGAGATCTGGGGATCCTAAAATGTTGAACCAAATTTTCAAAGGATCTCAGCACTCCACTCTCATATAGGTCACTGAGTGTATTAACCTCCCTCACAATCCACTCTAACCAGCAGAAAAGGGACTTATTAATACATAATTTTGGGTTCAGCCATATGCTCAAGGCAACATTTAAATAAATGTCCAAATTAAACACTCTGGACACTTTTGTCCATACCAAGTGCAAATGCGAGATAACGGGGTGTAACTTAACTTCTCCGATTAGTCTGATAGAAAGACTTTGCAATGGTGAAATAGGGGCAAGAACTTCCTGTTCAATACAAAACCAGGGAGGGGCTCTCTCAGGTGGAAGCAACCAATGAGCCAAATGTCTGAGACCGAATGCATAATAATAAAACAAAATCTTGGGTAGGCCAAGCCCACCTTTGTCAATCGGCCTATGCAACTTACTGAAATGTAATCTGGGATGTTTACCATTCCAAATGAAGGACTTCTCTATGCTATCAAATTGCTTGAAATAAGAGAGGGAGACATCTATAGGGAGAGACTGTAGCAGGTAGTTGAATTTTGGAATACAATTAATTTTAATAACATTAACCTTCCCAATCATAGATAAATGTAATGAAGCCCACCTGCCCACATCGCTCAAAAACCTTTTTAATAAAGGGTCAAAATTAACTCTAACTAAAAAAAAAATTGCAAATTTGCTGGGAATAAAATACCCAAATACTTAATGCCCTGTTTGGGCTTTTTTTGCCCGGCTGAAAAGCAGTTACACTACGCTGTCAGAGCATAAGTTTCAGATTTAGACTAATTAACTCTGTATCCCGAGAATTTAGAAAAGGAATTAATAATTCTGTGGAGGCAAGACATAGATCTAGTAAGGTCTAGTAAGACTAATAATAAAATATCATCTGTGTAAAGCAAAATCTTATGTGCCACGCATCCAACCACCACCCCTGGAAAATCATCCTCCTTTCTTATCGCGGCTGCTAATGGTTCCATGGCAAGACAGAACAATAACGGGGAAAGAGGACAACCCTGCTGGGTGCCCCTATCCAGAGTAAAATAATCTGAAATTAATCCATTTGTTTGTACTGCTGCTACCGGGTGTCTATAAAGTAATTTAATCAACCAATAAAAGTTTTCCTGAACCCATACATTTCCAAAATCTTAAAAAGATAATCCCATTTTACCATATCAAATGCCTTTTCAGTGTCAAGTGAGATGGCAGCAACCGGAGTCTGATCATTCACCACTGACCACATAATATTGATGAAACGCCTAATGTTATCAGAAGAGCTATGGCCCGAATAAACCCCACCTGATCTATATGTATAAGAGATGTCATAACTTTACTTAATTGGTTAGCCAAAAGTTTTGACAATATTTTAATGTCTAGCTGGATCAGGGAAATTGGAAGTCGCTTGGATCTTTGTCCTTTTTAAAAATCAGGCTGATCCAGGCTTTCGTCATGGTTGGCAGAAGCTTTCCATTCTTTAATGATTCTGTATAAACTTCGAGCAAAAGTGGAGCCAATTCTGTAGCATAAGATCTAAAGAACTCAGCTGCAAAGCCATCTGGCCCGGAGCCTTGCCTGTAAGCAAGGCCTTAATTACCTCGCCAAGCTCCTCCATGGTTATCTCAGAATCAAAAGAATATTTTTGATCAGCCATCAGTTTAGGAAGTTCTAATGGTTCCACAAAGTTTATAATATCCTCATCAGTAGACAAAGACCTGGAACTACAGAGATCAAGATAGAATTCTTTAAAAGCATTATTAATATCAATGGCTGAGGTAAATATTTCACCACCAGCAGATTTCACTGAGGGAATGGTAGAAAAAGACTCTCTCTCTGTTTTATATATCTAGCCAGAAGTTTTCCTGCCTTGTCCCCCGACTCAAAGTATGACTATCTTGCCCTGAATAGCCAAAACTCCACCTTCCGTGACAAAATAGTATTATATCTGTATTTCAATCAGGTTAATTCTCTGAGGCCATCAGACAACATTCTGCACTTTAGCCCTGCCTCGGCACTTTTATTATTCCCTTCCAAATCCACGAGTTCTCGTGATTTGAATTTGGATCCACAAAACAAACTCCAGACGCTAGGTGGAACCAGCACAAAAAAGGCGCTCATTTTCCTCGGACAGTCAAATGAATGTTCAGTGAGCTGGCCCATTCAGCTTCTACATGAGTGCAACAAATGACATAATCACTCCAATGTCTTGCAAGAAATACTCCATAAAACAAACTCCAACAAATAGGAGGCATAAGCACAAAGCACAAAGAACATGTAGTTCATCCACAACACTGTCCTGAAGGAGTGTTACTCCACAAAACAAACTCCAGCCGCTAGGCAGAACCAGCACAAAAAGAAACAAAAAATGCGCTCAGTTTCTTCGAACAGTCAAGTGAATGTTCATTGAGTGGGTCCACTCGGCTGCAATGTGAGTACCACAAAATAACTTACTCCATTGACTTTATGAAGGACATCGCTTGCTGGGGACATGTGAATGTTTTACAGCCATCCTTAGCATCTGTTCTCAATTTGGTCAGGATCATCAGTGCAAAAACGACCTTCCATTGATGTAAGAGTTTCTTGCATTCCTTGAATCGATCACGTTTCTCTCTTGTGGAATTCGCAAAGTCTGGGAACAAGAAAATACTGTGGTTCTTCCAAGAAAGCCTTCCTTTACTCTTCACCTCGCATAACACAAGATCTTTATCAGATGATCTCAGAAATTTGTCCAGAATTGATCGAGGCCTGTCTCCCTCAGCAGATTGCTGAGCCAGAACCCTGTGAACTTGCTCAATTTCCAGCTTATGGCCTGTTATGTCAAGCAGACTCGGAAAGAGTCCGTCCAGGAATTTCACCATACCCTATCCCTCTTCAGCCTCAGGAATTCCAACAATACGGACATTATTCTGCCGGCTACGGTTCTCCATGTCCTCCACCTTCTCCAAATCCACCTTGGTCGCTAGCAGATTAGCAGATAATTCCCTCTCCGATGACTCCAGATAACCGATCCGTTTCTCGACATCCCCCACTCTTGTAACCACCTCAGTGAATTTTGTCTCCATGACAGTGATCAATCTATGTATTACAGCAAGATCCTCCAAGTCAGCAATGACCTTCATCAGCATTGCCGACATGTTCAACATTTCTCGCCGAACTTCCCTCATTTCTCCGTCCAAATCGGCTCCCTGGCTCGGGGCGTCGGGGGCGTCAGCTTGAGCACGTAAGTGTCTTTTAATGTCTCCAGAGCCCGAGGATTTTGAATTCTTTGACATATTTTCCTCCTAGAACAGTTATGGAACAGAGTGTATCCAATCTCACCGGTTTATGACATTAATAGTGTTAAAACTAGCAAAGTGCGCAGAGCTCGCCATTCATACATCCGAACCTCGCATGGTGTCCAATGTAGGAAATGTTTGAATAATTTGATGTATTCTTTTTTTTTTTTTTCAATTTGGAATGGCCAATTCCCAATGTGCTTTTAAGTCCTCATGGTCATGTAGTGATTCGCCTCAGTCCGAGTGGCGGAGGACGAATCCCAGTTACCTCCGCGTCTGAGATCGTCAACCCACACATCTTATCACATGATTTGTTGAACGCGTTGCCACGGCTTCACGCCACCCACCACGGCATCCACGCTGAACTCCACGCTGAACTCACCATGCACCCCACCGAGAACGAACCACATTATAGAGATCACGAGGAGATTACCCTATGTGACTCTACCCTCCCTAGCAACCGGGCCGATTTGGTTGCTTAGGAGACCTGGCTGGAGTCACTCAGCATGAATTTGATGTATTCTTAATTTGGGGTGTTGACTGAAAGTATAAAGAGCTATTGGCTCTCACATCGGTCATATTTAAAATTGTAGTGCTTAAACTGCCTGATGACTTCTAATGCTGTTATTTACTCACCCTCATGTTGTTCTAAACTCATTTGACTAGAGGAACATGCTTTTTTTCATACAATGAAAGTGGATGATGAATTAGGCTGTCCATCCCTAACATTCTGCCTAATGTCTCCTTTTGTGTTCCACAGAAAAAAGTCATACAGGTTTGTGTCAAGAGCGCACTGGGCTCTCCCTCACCATCAGTCACCTGCTCTCACTCGCCTGAGTGTTAATCATGCACACCTGCAGCTCATTATCATCTCGTTTGGACATGCACTTAAACCCCACACTCACGCTCAGTCAGTGCCTGGCCTTGTCGTAGGTACCTTTCACTGTGCCGCAGTGGAATGCTGCTTTTCTGTTTATTACTTACCTGATTGTCAATGATCTGTTCTGGATATACAAGAAAAGTGACTCTGAGAATTGTGAGAATTCAGCATACCTACTCAGCTGTGTTAACCTCACTTGTTTGTCAACGATCTGCTCCATACGTGCAAGAATAAGTGACTTTGTGAAACCTGAGTTTACTGCATATCCACTCACCTGTTTGAAACTTGCCTGTTATACAACAAACTATTCTGAATGTGCTGGAAACATGACTTTGAGAACTCTGAATGTACTTTATGTCTTGTTATACAAACCTGCTCCTCAGTTTATGAAAGTGACTCACATTTTGACCCTGTCTGAAGTTTAAGTTACCTGTTTGGGCACATGTTGGTTTGGAATTAACCATTGGTGGATCTGTGCCTACTGCCTTAGTTCACTGTATGACCAAATACTGTGTTCAGAGACTTTGTACCTTATTCACCTCACATTGCTTATCTGCTTTTCCTGTGTTCAGTGCAATAAACTCCCGCATCTTGGTTCATCTCAGCTCCCGAGTTGGTGTGTCATTACAGAAAGGCCAGGCCAAAAAGGACAAGAACCCAGAGAGAGTTATCACCATTACGGATGATGATCTGTTCCCGGAGGTTGTGCATCATCTAAGAGCAGCTGTCCTCCACACTCCCGACCTTGCACAGCAAGCCACACCTCCTGCACCAGTTGCACTTTGATCCCGCTCTCTCACCTCATCCATTCAACACGTTCCAGAAGAACTGACCGACAAGAATGGATCTAGCAGCTGTCAGGATTCTATTCCTGGAGCAAGGGATTCGTCAAGTTAAGGATCATGTCCATGAGTTTCTCCATCTGGTGAATTTAGTGCACTATGATGACCATGCTCTGGTGAGTTTCTTCAGAGCCGGTCTGAATAGTGCACTAAAGGAACTAATGCCTCTGGCTGGTCCTCATTGGATGCTCTGTGAATACGTGGAGAAGGCTCTAGAACTTTGCGGTTCCCCTTTCACTATGGGTTATGACGAGAACCCCGGACCAAAACCTGCACCCAAGCCTTCCACGGCCCCTGTCTCCAAGCCTTCCATGGCCCCTGTCTCCAAGCCTTTCACGGCACCTGTCTCCAAGCCTTTCACGGCCCCTGTATCCAAGCCTTTCATGGACCCTGTCTCCAAGGTAACTCCACTTCATACATTTCCCCCGTACACTGTGGGTCATGTCTGGAACCCCTTACCACCACTGCCGCCTGCTTCGGGGACCAAGGAGTTTGTCCCATTCATTACTACTCTCACTTCTAAGTTGAATGATCCCCCACTGATATCGGTACGTAGGGCCATGAAGACCCTTCCTCACCAATTCTCAGTGCCCATGCCTGCTGTGGTTAATGAGCCTTGCCCATGCCTGCCACGGTTAATGGGCCAGTGCCCATGCCTGCCATGGTTAACGAGCCAATGCCAGTAGCCTTGACTGTCCCAGAGCCAGTGCCAGTAGCCTCGACCATCCCAGAGCCAGTGCCAGAAGCCTCAACCATCCCAGAGCCAGTGCCAGTAGCCTCGTCTGTCCCAGAGCTAGTGCCAGTAGCCTCGACCATCCCAGAGCCAGTGCCAGTAGCCTCAACCATCCCAGAGCCAATGCCAGTAGCCTCAACCATTCCTGTAACAACGCTCCCAGTTATCCGGAAGAAAAGGAGGAAAAGAAGGGCTCCTACTCCCGAGTCTCTGTCCATGTTTACGACCACGGAGGTCGTTCCAGAGTCCCTGTCCATGTTTATGCCCACGGAGGTCGTTCCCGAGTATCTGTCCATGTTTACGACCACAGAGGTCGTTCCCGAGTCTCTGTCCATGTTTACGACCACAGAGGATGTTCAAGAGTCCCTGCCAGTGTTCACGACCATGGAGGTCGTTTCCCAGTCTTTGCCCATGCTCACGACCATGGAGGTCGTTCCCCAGTCATTGCCCATGCTCACGACCACAGAGGTCATTCCCCAGTTACTGCCCATGCTCACAACCAGGGAGGTCGTTCCCCAGTCACAGCCAGTGCTCACGAACATGGAGGTCATTCCCCAGTCGCAGCCAGTGCTCACAACCACGGAGGTCATTCCCCAGTTGCCGCCAGAGCTCACGACCAAGTAGGTCATTCCCCAGTCACCACCAGTGCTCACGACCAGGGAGGTCGTTCCCCAGTTGCCACCAGTGCTCACGACCACTGAGATCGTTCCCCAGTTGCCGCCAGTGCAGTGACCATGGAGGTCAGTTCCCAGTCACTAACAGCTCCTAGCCCCGGGCCTCCCACAGCCTCGTCCCTCAGGCCACCCACGGCCTCGTCCCTCGAGCTTTCCCCGACTCTGCCTTCCCTGGCTCTGCCTCCCACGACTCCTCCTTCCATGGCCTCACCCCTTGAGCCTCTCACGGCTCTGTCTTCCATGGCTTCACTCCTTGAGCCTCTCATGACTGCCTTCCACAGCTCTGCCCTCACCCCCTGAAGTTCCACTTCCTGAGGCCAAACAGCCTGACCCTGTCCCTGCTCTGTGACCGCCTCCCAGGCCTCCTGACCCTGTCACTGCTCTGTGGCCGCCTCCCATGCCTCCCGACCCCATCCCTGCTCTGTGGCCGTCTCCCCAGCCCCCTGACCCAGTCCCTGCCCAATGGTCACCTCCCTGGTCTCCCGATCATCCACAGACTCCTCCCTGGCCACCAGATTGTCTGCCAATCCCTCCTGATCGTCCTCCTGGATCCTCCCCCGTCATCTGTGTCCTCCTGCCCTCCCCCATATTTGGGCACCAGGAGTCGCACTTTAAGGGTGGGGGGTTCTGTCTCGAGCGCACTGGGCTCTCCCTCACCGTCAGTCACCTGCTTTCACTAGACTGAGTGTTAATCACACACACCTGTAGCTCATTATCATCTCGTTTGGACGTGCACTTAAATCCCACACTCACACTCAGTCAGTGCCTGGCCTTGTTGTAGGTACCTTGGACTTCCCTTTCGCTCTGCTGCAGTGGAATTCTGCTTTTCTGTTTATTACTTACCTGATTGTCAACAGTCTATTCTGGATATACAAGATAAGTGACTGAGAATTCTGAGAATACGGCATACCTACTCACCTGTGTTAACCTCACCTTCTCTGAATGTGCTGGAAATGTGACTTTGAGAACTCTGAATGTACTTTATGTCTTGTTGTACAAACCTGCTCCTCAGTTTATGAAAGTGACATTTTGACCCGTCTGAAGTTTAAGTTACCTGTTTGGGCACATGTTGGTTTGGAATTAACCATTGGTGAATCTGTGCCTACTGCCTTAGTTCACTGTATGACCAAAGACTTTGTTCAAAGACTTTGTACCTTACCTGAATACTCACCTTACATTGCTTATCTGCTTTTCCTGTGTTCAGTGCAATAAACTCCCACATCTGGGTTCATCTCAGCTCCCGAGTTGGTGTGTCATTACAGTTTGAAATGACATGAGGGTGAGTAATGATAACATAATTTTAATTTGAGTGAACTAACCCTTTAACTTCTAAATAAAAGTTAAAAGCAGTGGGCAGAGCAAATGACAGGTGGTGTAGCTGTGATAGAGTTATTCCACTGATGATGTACATAGTTATAATGTGGAATCAGTTGGCTGCACTGAGTGATAATTGGCTGGATTAAATATGCTCTGCTCTCGTCTCTGTATCTAATCTCTAAATAATTTCACAAAGCATCTCGACATTCCTGCAAAGAGTAGGCAGATGCATGTATGGAGACTCAGAGTCACTGGCTGAACAGAGAGAAAATAAATATTATGTGTCAAGTGAGAAAAGTCTCACAAACCACCTTCTGTGTTGATCATTCTCTGTAGGCCCACCACTCTCCATTTCTACTTGTTTCTCTATTCTTCCTCTGAGCCTCCCACGATCTGTCCTGCTCCCCTGTCTTCAAATCTTCATGAATCCTTCTTATTCTTGTCTCCTCTCCCAACCTGCTTTATCAGTTCACCTCTTTCTCCTCTCCTAGCCTGAGTATCTTAGTATCATTAATAGATACTCACTCTTTCCCACTGTGCTCATCGTGGCATCCTAGATTCTGTGGAGTTGCACCCCCCCCCCCCCCCCCCCCCCAATAGTCAGCCTTGGCAGAGTGCTTTTCCTGTTAGTTTAATTCTCAATTCAAGTAATTAATGTTTATGCATATAGCATCAGCAGCACCCCTGGGACTTCTCATAATTAATCATTTATAAATCTACACTGCCTGCTAGTTTATTTGCTTCTGCATTTGGCACAGACCAGTTGCATTGAGAAACTACAAATGATTAAAGGAATGAAAGGTTTTCACCCCACCTTCCCCCACAACCATCCAACGATTAGGTCCTCACATAAAGAGGCATTTCCAAAGCCCTGTATTGTACTTTCATGTGTTTTAAGTGCCTGACATGATAGTTACTCCTTTTCGACTACCAAGTCTTTTGCCTTACATGCTGTAGATGTGCAGTGGCACCAAAAAGTATTTGGGCTCTTTTGGACACTTAAATCACACACACACACACACACACACACACACACACACACACACACACACACAAAGTGCTCCATGTGGAAACATCTAAATTAACCAGTTTCCTTAAAGAATGGTTCATCCAAAAATGAAAATTCTGTTATCATTTACTCACCCTCATACTGTCTCAAACGTATATGACTTTCTTTCTTCTGTGGAACACAAAGAAGATATTTTGAAGAATGTACAGTAAGATGTGGTTTTGTCCATCTAATGCAAGTGAATGGGGTCCAAAACTTTTAAGCTCCAAAAAGGACATAAAAGCAGCAAAAAGATAATCCATATGACTCGAGTGGTTTAATCAATGTCTTTTGAAATGATTGAAGAAACAGGCCAAAATATAAGTCCTTGTTCACTATAAATCTCTCCTTTTACTCCTTGGTGCATTTAAGAGTGAAGCTCGTTCACACACATCCTTGCACTTGATGCATGTAAAGAATGATGTACACAAACCAGACACCGTGTTGCCATGTTCCCAGTAAGGCTATTTTGAAAATGCAGACCTGAGTTAAAATGACCGAGTCTTGGTGTCACGAACCTGTCAGGACTACCCTTCCTTTTCTGTTTGTTTTTCTGTGTAGTGGTGCGTGCGTTTAATGTTTGCGTGCCTTGTGTTTCCCTTTTCCTCGTGTGTTTTTCAGATGCCACGTGGAGGATGCTAGCAGCGTTTCCTTGACAAAGCTCAATTACACTACTCATTAGATGATCAACTGCACCTGTTCCCTATAACACTCACCCTACTTAAGCTCCCTAGTGTGTACTGTTAGTTTCTGGATTGTTTCGTGAAGTCCCTGTTTGTTATCATGCTTTTGTTTTGTTCTCTTGTCAGTTTGTTATATGTTTTAGTTTCTCTAGTCTATGTCCTGCCGGTCAGAAACACTGTGCCAGGGTTGACTGGATAATTATCTCTCTCAATTTCATATATACTCTCCTTGTGGATTTATGTGGTCTGGAAGCATCTGGGTTAACTGCAGTTCTTTCCACCACCCTCAAGAGGAGGAGGAGGAGGAGGAGGAAGAAGAGACGGGTTCCTGAGCCTGTGTCCACTGTAGCTCCCCAAGAGGGGTCAGAGACTGCTGCAGCTCCCCAGGAGGGGTCCGACCCACCGGGTCAGTTCTTTTCCCTTTGGCATTCGCCATTCATGTCACTCACTCTGCGACAGTGGCCATCAAGCTTGCTCTTTCCCCAGCGGTTGCATTGTCAGTCCCTTCTCCAGTGACCGCTGAGCTAGCTCCTTTTCCAGGGGCTGTCGCCTACTCTGTCCTATGCCTAGCCACTGTTTATGTCCATCCCTCCATGACCGCTGTCCATTCTGTCCATAGACGGTTTCTGACTCCATCCTACCTCATCACTGACCCATTTCTTACATCTGCTGTCATCCCTCCAATTCCTTCCCCAGTCCTGAACCTCTGTCTGCAAAGTTTGTTCCCCTAAGTCCTTTTTCCCTGTCTGGACCTGTTTCTTTACCTGCCCGGTCTACCTCCAAGTCCCTGTCAGTTCCATCCAGGTCTCTTGATCAGCTCTAGTCTCCTGGCCTTCTGCCAACTCTGCCCTGGATTTCTGACCTGCACTGGTCTCTGGGCCTTCTCTGGGATACTTTTAAAAATGTACCACAGTTGCCAAAAGGTTAATGTTAAACACTTGAAAATATAATGTCTTATTGATTTATAATGATACTGGAATAGAGTACTGGGCAACCACGTACAACGTCAAAGAATAACTTTGTTCCTTCCAATCAGACCAGATGGCAAGATTTATAGTGAGTTAGAACTTATATTTTGATCTGTTTCTCATCCAAAGTGATCATATTATTTAAGGCCTCGATATACTTCCTACGAAATTGAAGAACGAACTGGTGTGATGTCATTTAGAACAAAATCTGTCCAAAAAGAAGGTGTTTTTGCATTCATTTCGGTGATTTGTAACAGCTCGCTGGGTCGAACTTTAGGAAAAAATCTTATCGGCTGCTAAACAACTTCTTACTGCCATTGGTCGATGTCATCGGTAGGTGTGGCCTGGAGCGCCACCTACCTTGAGGTCGATGGCTAATTTTGTTTTACATTGTTTAGTGAGTCAAAATCAGTAAACCCGAACACATCGATGTGCAGAGTTCTTAGCAAGCTGGTGCAAATGTACCTACATCTGTACGATCGTTCGCTTAGAGACATTTTCCAAGACCAAGTCATGTGATTTTGTTTTTTAGTCAACTAAAGGAATCACATCTTCTCAGATACTCTCAAGTGCCCATTCACTCATGTGCCATCTGCAGCAAAAGCCATTCACTCATCTGTCTAATGTAAGATATGCCTCTATCATCATTGTTTTATCTTTGTTCTGCATATTATACACTCATCTTTGCAATGGTATCAGTGTCATAATAAATTACAATAGTGTAACTGACTCATATTATGGCCGCGTTTAGCATGTTAGCGCATTAGCATCATGAATTCATAATGTAAACAAGACAAATTAAACATTTTCTACTGCATATACAGTATATTACTTTAAATCATCATCGAGTGGTAAAAACAGCTTATTTCACTGACCTCATGTGAATTCTACTCAGAATAAGGCATAAAGTCACTGATAACACATTTTTAAGGTTTTACATGTAGCGTTCTCATATTTAAATGTACTTCTAAATGCCTCCCACATCGGTGTGGCGGGTGTTTGAATGTTCGGAAACAGTATACCGTTGCTCGGCTGTTTAGAACTTCTTTTTTTTTTTACCCCTGAATGAAGAAAGAATAAGAACTTCTACAGAAGACATGAAGACATGGATTAAACCACTGGAGTACTTTTATGCTGCCTTTACCATTGGAGGTTGAAAGATTTGGACTCCACTGACTTTCATTGTATGGACAAACACACATTATACATCTTTAAAAATATCCTCTTTTGTGCTCTGCACAAGACAGAAAGTCATATGATTCTGAAACGGCATAAGGGTGAGTAAATGATGAGAGAATGTTCATTCTGGGTGAACTATCTCTTTCATATAACAATTTTAGGTTACCACTTTTTACAGTTTATCAAAGCAAGTGGTATACGTGCTATAGCTTTTCACAGAACTAACTTCACTTTTCTATCTATTTTTGCAATGACGTTCAACCGACTGAGGCCAAGGTGATTTTAAGTGGTCAGTTCCCCTCAAGTTCACAAGTATGCGAACAGAGTTACCACAGGTGTAGTTAATCATATTATAAACATGTTCCACAAAGTTTTACAACCCAAAAGTGTCAAATAACTTTTCGTGCAATATACCTAATGTTTTAAAATGATAATGCACAGATATTCATACATTTTGGGGCCACTTTGTACGTGGTGCTACCAGTGACAAACTACACTAATAACTAGCAAACCTCAATAAAGCTGCACAGTGAGGAAAAGTCATAACTGTTAAACAAGAGTACTTGACCCCTGCTTACACCTCTTGCCAGTAGCCCTGTGGTGAGAAGTGATTTCTTGCCATTTGACAGAGCCACATGTGCACACAGAGCTGGAGATGGCAAGCGGTGAAGGTGCTGAAACTGACTGAGCTTTTATTGGAAAAGAGGCAGTATTTCCATCACTTAGAAGTGAAATAAATTAATTGAATCGACTGGAGGCGTTGTGGGAGCATTTCATAATGTCTCTCAACTCTGACGGAAAAGTGGGCCTTCTTCAACAGGGTTCCACCAAGCAATTAAACCTCCACCGGCTTCAGCAGGCTGGACTCATACAGACTCACTGTTGCCTGTTATCAACGCTTTCTCTCCCCCTCTTATCATCAAAGAGACTGCACTTTAGTACAGAGAGGAGGTATATCTAGTAATAAGGTAACAGCGTAAAAGCCATCCACACTATATAATGCACTTATCGAGCTCTTGACCACACTAAACCAACCTGAATCCGACTCCATAAAACTACACGCTATAAATCATGCCCAATGGTCTCTTTTCCACTAACAACCCAATACTACATTAACCAGAATTCCTCTCACTTTAAGCTACATTGTGGCCTAGATTTGTGTGCACCCATCGCAGGCACACAGGCCTCTGTTAAGCTCATTAGCGCCTCAGTTGTCAGCCAGATTTTGTGCTGCTGCACACACATCCTCCCAGATAACACTGACAGAAAAAATAATCATAACAGAGGAGGGGGAGAAACAGAGTGGGTCTCACAGCCACAGTAATTACACTGCATTCATCTGAGGGGCTGAAAGAGAAAGTGTGTGTGTGTGTGTGTGTGTGTGTGTGAGTGAGCGAGCGAAAGAGAAAGAGGGAGAGAGCGAGAGAGAGAGAGAGAGAAAGTGAAAGAGAGAGAGAGAGAGAGAGAGAGAGAGAGAAACCATATGCCGGCCTGCACATCTACACAACAAGAACCAATCACTTTTATTGAAATGCATCTCAATTTCCCTTTTTTAATACTGAGGGCTCCATTAAGATTTCACAGGAAGACACAATAAATGGGAGGGAGGGATGGCACACAGCTGTCTCCACTCTGTCTTCATTACCCAGCATTCCCCAGTGCTGCTCACCCTTTTCAGCCAACCAAACATCACCATAATGTTGCTGTTATGATGGAGTCTGCATAGATTCTGTGCATCTGAAACATTGTTTTGTACATTCACTCATACACATACAGTTACACATATAGCACAGGACAGAAATCATTAAGCTATATAAGCACTTTAACAGAAACACCAGGAGACCTGGCCCCACTGTGCCATCCTCTGCTTTTTTGCACATAAGTGTTAACACCATGCTGTGATATTTTTGTGAGTGCAGATAGCACTGAGACTGCATATCTTATGCATTGGATATATTGCATTGGATATAGGACTGCCTTCATGCTGGCTGGTGAGATGAACAAGCAGTAAACTGATTCTTGCACAAAACTTTTCAAACATCAGGTTTTCTGTCTCTGTTTTCTCTGGCAACCCACTCATAATATAATACCCACATCTACATAATAAATCTCCCCCAGCCTTTTAGGCCTTAAACACCACTGAGTGGTAGGATTAGATACGAACTTGGTATGCTGCTGACGGAGTTGTTAGAGAGTTTTGGGAGATCTGGAGGTATCTCCATTTTCTAAAAGGGATGACGATGACATGCGGGATTTAAAGATGTCCAGCTTACTCTGATTACTTCAACATGTAATCACTGTTCCAATAATGCAAGAAAAATCTAAAAACTCAGCAGTGTCTAACTAGAATTCCAGAAACATACTTTACACGAGTATGCCTACACAGTGCGGGCACTTGGCCAATGCATTTTCAACGCACAGTCCAGTTGAACATGCTAACATGTGTTCATGCATTATTATGGTGGTAATAGCCATCAGGACTCAAGGGGGCAATAGTTACCTTCAAAATTCTGGATGTGTTATTATTCAGGTAAAGTATATTGACTTTAACGTACTTGCTCAGAAATATTCTCTTCAAACTGCTGCTCTGCCACGACAGCAATTGGCCTAAAAGGGAAAACTCACTGTAGAAGCAGACAGTTCATGCTACAACAGTTGCAGCAACATTGAGAATGCAATGTGTACTTGCATTGTGTTATGAACTGTAGTCTGACACATTTTGGAACACAACAATGCACAAAATTGAGCTTGCGTAGCTAGAAACATCTGCATTAAGGGTATTGAGATTAATGCAAACAAAAACATATACTCCACAAAATCAATTGGTGGGACACCCTTTACTGAAATTATGTAAGACATGATCTTAACCTTTTTATCTGAAAGTTTGTGCACAAACAAATTGTGCCTTTATGTGAATTTCGTTACAAAGTTTTTTTTATTATTATTATTTTTTTTTTTTATGTATATGTTGGACCGAATAGTGAAGGAAAAGCAGCCAACAAGTGCCCAGCATACATGGGAGCTCCTTTTCATCAATTCTTCCAAACAGTATATTGTTTAAAAGGAGTTCCCATGTATGCTTGGCAGTGGTAGGCTGCTGTACTTTCACTAGTCAAATGTAAATTGGTTGAGAGAATGTCAGAGTGTGCAGAGCTGTAATCTAGGCAAAGGATGGTTTACTTTGAAAAAGTTAAAATATGAGATAGTTGTTTAACATTTGAGATCAATATATTATTACCATACTTCCATTTGTGTTATTTCATTGTTTTGATTACTTTTTTTTTTTTTTTTTATGTGGGAAATAGCAATAATAAAGAGTAGGTGTGCCTAAACTTTTTACTTGTAGTGTATATAAAGTATTACCTTTTACTTATTCAACCTGACCACAGTATAATTATCAGCCATCTCCCAAAAGCTATAAAACATACTGTATTTCAGAAGCTAGAACAGTTTCCCTTGTATTCTCTAACAGTCTCAATCTTCAGTATTTATTCATTATATCAGTTCATAACATTCTGTCCCATATTCCCCTATGCCTGCATACAAATTCATCTCTCCCAGTGAATGCACTGGAAACAAAAGATTGTGTTTATGAATGTGGAACTGATGGATTCATCATCTTGAAGTGAACTGATTTCACTCATAGTGCCTTTTCAGAATCCATTACAGTCATGTGTGATGACTTGTGGAAAGCGGGGTCTGAAAGACAGGTGATTATTCAATGACTAGAGAAAACAAACAGCAGTAATCTCAGAACTTGGTTGATGGCTGTCAGGTATGGTACTCTTACATGTACAAAGGCATACATCAATGTCTTGAGAGTGTAGAGGATTATAAGGTATTGTGATTTGCCTCTGGGAACACTGGCACTGATACTGTGTTGCCAGGGTTAGGAGGGTTACTTTTGAAATGTATTCCACTACAGATTACAGAATACATGCTGTAAAATGTAATTTGTAGGTCAAGTAATGTATTCTAAATACTTTGGATTACCTCTTCAGCACTGGTAGATTTTTTCACTTGTTTTGAATATAAAAACTGCCAGTACAGTTAGACAAAATACACATTAAAAATACATTCTCTGAAAAACCTAAATATCTTATACAATGTTTTTTCTAAAACAAGATCAATCTAATTGATCTTGTTTGAAGGATTTTTAGATATTTTTACAAGAAAACAATACAAAAATTATTATCAAGAATACGATTTTTGCCCTAATATCAAAGGTCTTACTAGAAAAAAAGAAATTATAATCCAACGTGAATTTTCTTGATAAAAAAATATGATCGTGCCTGGTAATGTGCATGTAAAATGGCTAGAAATCTTATTTTAGCTTAGTGTAAAGCTGACAATTTACACACGGTTTATTTCTATTTCTTCTGCTCCAAACTTACTTCAAACTTACTTCTCTGTCTGCTCGTATGAATGTAACACATCATAAGAAAGTTTCACCACTGTTCAAATGCACATTGGATCACATCATTTATATGTATAAATGTTTTCCATCTGAAAGGACTAAATATTAAATGAAACAAATGACAATAAAATGCAAAGTAATCTCTTCAGTAATCAAAATACTTTTTGAATGTAACTGTATTCTAAATACCAATGATTTAAATTGTAACTGTAGTGGAAAACAGTTACTTATATTTTGTATTTTAAATACATAATCCCGTTACATGTATTTCGTTACTCCCCAACCCTGTGTGTTTCTTGTATAGAATTTGGTATTGTCGTAATGGCACCTATTGGTGTATTAGTTCTCTGCTTGTATTCTACCATTCTACCAGCTAATGTAATCATCAGAGCATATGCCAAGAACATGGGGCAAAAATGGGACATGCAGGATCACAGATCCAAAGGCATCACCCTTTTACACATGACTTTTTAGATGAGGATCTGTACAGTAAATCTCTCAATTACAGGTCAAAATATTAGGTTATGATGTGCTGAAGGAGTGACAGAAGATATGATTCTTTTCAGAAGTCCAGCATTTTTTTGAGCACATGAGTTGGGGGAACCATGTCATCTTTTAAAAAAAACTATTTTCTACAAAAACAATCTCTTCAGAAATAAGTAAATTGTGAGCTAAAGAGAGACTCCAGATTGACATAGACATTAACATGTTGAGTGATTTGCAATGAATATGAGGGAAAAAGGAAAGCTGCTGTGTGGATTAGGGATGGGAATCAGAAGGTCTGTAACAATTCTAATCACTTTTAAAGGGATAGTTCACTCAAAAATGAAAATTATCTGATCATTCACTCATGCTCGTGCCATCCCAGATGTGTATGACTTCCTTTTTTTCTGCAGAGCTCAAATTAAGATTTTTAGAAGAATATTTCAGCTCTGTAGGTCCTCACATTGCAAGTGAATGAGTACCAACAGTTTGAAGCTCCAAAAAAGCACACAAAGGCAGCATAAAAGTTATCCATATGACTCCAGTGGTTAAATCTATATCTTCAGAAGTATTATGATAGATGTGGGTGAGAAACAGATCAATATATAAGTCTTTTTTTTCAACTATAAATACTCCTCCTGCCCAGTAGGTGGTGATATGCATGAAGAATGTGAATAGCCAATAACAAAAGAATAAGAATGTGAAAGTGGAGATTAATAGTAAAAAGGACTTTAATATTTATCTGTTTCTCACCCACACCTATCATATCACTTCTGAAGACATTCATTTGGATTGTTTTAATGCTGCCTTTATGTGATTTTGGAACTTCAACCAATTTTGGAACCCATTCACTTGCATTGTGAGGACCTACAGAACTGAGATATTCTTCTGTTCAGAAGAAGAAAGAAAGTCATACAGGTCTTGGATGGCACAAGGGTGAGTAAATTATTTTTAGAAAATTATAACTAAAGAATTTTAATTATTGGGTGAACTATTCTTTTCACTATTTTAAGGGTCCCATTAAAGAGTCTTTTAGTATTTTTGAGGAAGAAATATCTTGAAATAAGAAATTATTACTGGATTTCATGCCTTCAACAGTCTGTTACCAAGTGATTTCAGATTTTAATAGAACAGATTCTTGCAAGAGGTGTTTCCACAGCCTTTTTAATTAATATATTTTATTCACTCATTTTTATAAAATACCACTAATTACCTCAAAACTCATAATATGTATATTTAACATATTGTGATATGACCACAAGTCAGTAATTACTCTGGTTTAAGTCTAACGAGTCGGACATGATGATATGAATGACTTGCGGTTCAGTCTCTTTTTGATTCACTGTAAAAAAATGGCTCATAAAAATCATTCATTTGGGAATCAGACTACGCTGGTCACACTGTGTATGTTTTGCTGTGTAGATTCAAAAGAACCATCTCATAAAAGTAATTCATTCAGAAATCAAGCTCCACTGATCACACTGTATGTTTTGTCTTTTTAAAAGAACCGGCTCAAAGGAGTCACTCTTTCTGGAATCAGAAAACACTAGTTTCACTGTATATTCAGTAGTTGTGTTGAGGCACTGCTGCATAGCAGTGAAGGAAACATTGCCAGAGTATTTTAGTATGATGTCCCCAATGGAACCAAAAGTCATGAAAATCATTTGGTTGGCTGTCCATTCAAAAAAACGGAACGGTTCTGAATAAGACCCGGTTCTTGGTTCCCAACCCTTGTGTTGATTCACATTCTGTACATTTGCAATTGACCCAAATCTGTTCCTCATAGTGAATCAATATATGTACAGTGTTCGTAAATGCTGTTTTATATTTTTTGCCCCAAATGGATCCCATTAAAAGTAAACTCCCTTGTGAAACCAGTGGACACATTAAAGGAAATTGAAAAACCAGGTCAATTCCAAATGGATGTTGTCCACCACCATTAGTACCATTCACAGTAGACAGTATAATCCACTCTCTAATGTTCTCTAAAACACAAACACAGATCAGCTCAGGCTTTAAAAAAGCCACTACTTTACCACACACTGTGATGATGTCACCTACATCAGAGCATGAGCAGCAAATAATTTTCAGATGCCGTCGAGAGAGTGTGTTAGTCTTGTTAAAGACAATCATGCCTCACTTCCTCCTCACACATGAAACAAAATGGCTAATAAAATTACTTGGCAGATCGTGCACCTAATAAAAAGTATGCAGGCCCAACTTTTAAGACTGTTTACCCACCTTACTCCATTTGGCCTCTTTGTCCAGACTGCACAGGAAAATGACTTGCTAATCTGTTTACTTATTTGGAGTAATTGGGTTGGGTGCCAGTGGAGGGGATTTCCTTGACTGTTAAAAGTCTCGGTGAGCAGTCCATTCCCAGCTCCTTGGGATAATTACTCTGACTGAGCCATGGCCACGGGGCCCACGCGCAGGGCTGCTTTTTAAACTGTAAATTATGAAGGATTAGCATTTATGAATTTTAAATCAGGACTGTGGTAGGAGACACTAAAGCTGCTTAGTGATTGCAAATGGCAGCATTTGAGCAGGCAGGCAGGCAGGCGGGTTACTCGTTCCATGCCGGCCTGTGCATACACACTTTGAGAGTAGTCACAGTTATCAGCTTAAAGTGAATGAGGGGCTGACATCTTAACATCCAGTACATCACAAAGGAGTCTGCTTAGGGAGATGTTTGAGCCAGCCACTGGGCGCATCTCCCCCCTCTCTACCTCCCACATTCCCCCCACCAGATTCAAGACATTGTCACTTGCTGAAGTGTCACATTGAGCGGCATATTCACTGGGTGATTATGATAATGTGGGACTTGATCCAAAATAAATTATGCATAATGGATTGATGTGACACCAAGTCATCAATTAGATGGATATCAACATTAAGAAATGTGACACAGCACAATATTCTCTTTTCAATACTGGAGCAGCCTCAAATGAATTCCCAAATTATTCGTTATTCGCTCTGTTTAACTGGGGCTTTACCTGATGCGCTCAAGGACAAGCAGCACTCTCCCCATCACCCATTAACTTTCAAAGAAAGGTGTGAGTCCAAAAAGTGGCACAGCATATTTTTAGGTAGTGTGTGGGCTGCATCTTTCCACCTGCATCCCCTGCTCATATCACACATCTGGGACTGTGTGTCCCTCAGTCGCAGGCCATGACCTGAATGTGTGGTGTTAACAGGCTGGGCCAAGCAGCTGGGGGATTCACTAAGGTTTTGTTGGTCTCTCTGTGCCACACATCGTCTCCATGCTACATGACACATGAGCTGATTAACCTCCATCTCAACACCCCAGCCACCTTCAGTACAGGGCTCAATGACACATTATACCAGCCAATGTGCTGACACTCAACACACAGGCAGCGATAGCATGTCAAGCAGGTAACTTTACACCGAGAATGTATCATTGTCATTGTTGCAGAAAAACAGTGCATGCTATCAACTTGGGTAGGTGGTGTAAAAAAAAATCTTTTGAAAGTTTTTTTGCAGCGACATGCATCTCTTGGCAAGCACATGGTGATATATACAAAAGGGCTTTGTCAAAAAAAAGCATCTCTCATGCATATCACTGTGAAACTGTAAAAAAGATCTAAAATCATTAGAATTAAGAAATCTGAAAAAAAAAAATTTTTTACTTTGACTACTTGTACTGTAAATGTCCATGAAGAGATACATTTTTTAATTTTTTTATCAAGAGGTATTCTAGTATGTTTGCAACAGAAACATAGTGTAAACAAACTGTGTCCTAATGTCTTAAAGGAATATATCGGGTTCGATACAAGTTAAGCTCAATCGACAGCATTTGTGGCATAATGTTGATAACCACAAAAATTAATTTTGACTTGTCCCTCCTTGTCATTAAAAAAAAGCAAAAAACAAATCAAGGTTACAGTGAGGAACTTACAAAGTGAATGTGACCAATTTTTGTGGGGGAGGGGGCTATCTAACTTTTTAGCTATCTACCTTTTTCCTACGTCCCGTGATGATTAGCGAGAAATATGGGCGTTACTTCCGTTGTCAAATAAACACAACTGTTGTTGCAGCGTATGTCCATTCATTCTTTTGCTGTGGTGCTGGAATTTTGAAGAGAGCGTGTATGATTTTGTATGGACATACATCAATCACTATATCAGTGTTACTGAACAATAATATACTGCAAAAATGTTATAAAGACAAAGAAAGCGCAAACAAAACCGGCGTGCTGTTTCTCCCAGACGCAGTTGAGATTTAATCTAAGCACAAATGCAACATTTCAAGCAAAATTTTTGGTTGTTTTAGTTGAGTACCTGTGTTTGTTCAGCTTCAGATGTGTGTACTTGTCATCTGGTCACCCTGCATGTTCAAATCAGACAGACACACTAAGGAAGAGCTGTGAAGTTCTCATACTTGGGTATGTAATCCTTTTTAAAGATTTTCGATAAGATGTTTATATCCTTCTAAATCTCCACATAAGTTTAAACATTTGTTCGGCGAGTGATTGAAAGGTGAGAGATGGTGCTTTGTTGCTGTCCGGGACGCATCAGGACGTCGTTTTAAACCTCAAATGCGATGTGGTTTTTGACTACCTCTCTATGTGTTTTTTGTGATCCAGTCACAAAACATTTTGCATTTTAACTATATTTAGTGCTGACCTATGCGATCGGATCATCCGAAACGCGTCTTATTACTAGCTGTAAACAGGGTCTTAAAATGACTGTAGCCAGAGCTAATGAATGCTGTAGAATGACTTCCGGCGGAAGTCCCACCCACATTCGTTTCCCCAGTTAGACCCCCAGGAAAAAGGTGGATAACTTTAAACAGAAAATGTTAGTAAGTGATTTTATCACACTAAAGTCATGTACACTAAAGTCATGTCATGTTTATGTCTTGTGGGTATACTTTTGAAACAGTATTTTAATGTAAAAAAAAAAAAAAGGCCCCCATTCACTTCCATTGTAAGTGCCTCATGGAAATTTTTTTTTTTTTTTTTTTTAAGAAATGGAAGGACAAGTCAAAATAAATTTTTGTGGTAATCAATATTATGCCACGAAATGCTTTCGATTGAGCTCAACTTGTGTTGAAGCCAGAATATTCCTTTAAAAGGGATAGTTCACCCTAACCCTTTATTTACTCACCCTCATGTCACTCCAAACCTGTATGACTTTCAACTGTAAAACACAAAAGGAAAAATGTAATACATGCACAGTAATGAAAGTGAATAGTGACTCCGGGCAAAAGAAAACAAAAGAAAACAAAACACTGACAAAAGAAAGTCATGTGGGTGAAACACTGACAGAATTTTCATTTTTGGGTTGACTATTCTTTAAAAATTCTTTATTGCAAATAAAAGAATAAAAAAGACAAAAGTTATACATTGAAAGAATCAATGATCTAGCGTGAGAGAAAAGATGGATTCCTTGGATGGAAAACTATAGAAAATCTTTCAATTTGTTGTAAAGACAACAAAGTAGTAAGGGAAACATCGTCCTATTAAATATTGTGTTTGTTCAGCATGCAGGGCCTCCCCTGGCCCTGTTCCTTCACTTGGAAGCATAAATGGACATATCTTATTGATTTTCTTTCAAGCTGGATTGGACTGATTTCTGTGAATATGGTAGACTAATTCAGCGAGTGATGTCCACCGGGAGAGTGTGTGGTGGGCGTTGGAAAGTCAGACATTACTGGGTACCATGAGCACTCCAGCAGCAGGACTGTGGGCCTCATTACACCAAACAGGGGCCTAATTGCTTTTCCCTCCTGTCCCATCTCTCACTCCTTTCCTTCATGGCCAAATTAAATGGAACATTTTTTAATTATTTATCAATACAATGTCTGCCAGTGGATCAATCAGTGTGAATGGTTATCAAATATAATGGGATCAAGTGTGCTGATGGAAGGCTGTGAAACATCGATTGCCATTTTAAAGCATTTCTACATGTTCCTTAAGAAACCCAATTA
This sequence comes from Myxocyprinus asiaticus, assembly GCF_019703515.2. Lineage (NCBI taxonomy): Eukaryota > Metazoa > Chordata > Actinopteri > Cypriniformes > Catostomidae > Myxocyprinus > Myxocyprinus asiaticus. Next base: position 26,222,610 of record NC_059344.1, read on the forward strand.
TTTTTCTTTAGAAGGGGGAGAGTGACAGTGGCTTTGTTAATTTGTGCATGGAAGACACAGGATGGGGACAGTGCCCCGGGGGGACAGTTGACCTACTGAAGTCTGACTGACTACAAGTCTTGTCATTCATTGCCATGAATCAACCTCCTAGTCAGCACAATATACATCCAGTCGAAATAGGAACTCTGCTCAAGGTTTATATCTCTCCCAGATCTGAACATGGAAATACATGTGAATATGGAAATAAATCTGATCAAATCCTACTGTGCAATTCTATGTTAAGCAAATTGCTGTTGTCGCAGAGAAAAGCTCTTCAGATGATGTAACAATGTAATCTACCTTTGTTTTGTACTATTGCTCAGTCAATGAAGTGAACACACTCAAGGTCTTTTTAAAAAGTTCTTATTCTGATTGTGATTCGTGAAGATTTGCAAAGTGTTAAATTACAGCACAGAGCGTCAGTGGTGGAAAAATGTCCTTTCCTTGTTTGTGCTAGTGTCTTGCACAAAGAAAACACTTTGTCAAGCTATGCGTGTCTGTGAAGGTGAGGGCGTGGTTGAGTGCCCGTCTGGGGAGAGTGAAAGCAGTAAGGACATCCACCTGAGATGAATTGTTACTAATGACTGTTTCTATGTGCACAGTGAGAGTCGGGGGAGATAAAAGATGGCCCAGTCCACCGAAAGAGAGAGAGTGGCACACACCAGAGACTGCTGTCTGTTTCATAGAGAGTGTTTACGCTGAAAAGTAAGATCCTGTGTGTTTATGCTGAAAAGCAGTATTTTGGTTTTGTTTATACTGAAAAGTGATTTCTGTTTTGTTTGTAATAAACGTGACTGAAGTGGACTGTGTAAACCGGCTCCCGATTCCTCCTTCATCTACTCCAAACACGAAACTTTGCCACACTGGTGCCGAAACCCGGGAGAAGGAGGAAGAGTATGCTGCTATGGAGTCATCTTCGCAGCTGGAGGAAGTGTTCCAATCCCTTGCCAGCATCCACCAGGCTCAACACCAGGCCCTCATGGATCTGCGGGTGGAGCAGCAACAGCGCTTCAAGGCACTCCTTCGAGTCCAAGAGGAGGACCGACGAGCATTGCGGAGCTTGGTGCCTCAGGAGGGGGTGCATGCCGCAACCCTGGCAGCAGCGAACCCCCATGTGTTGCTCACTTAGATGGGGGCACAAGACGATCCGGAGGACTTTCTGGAGCTCTTCGAGCGCATAGCACAAGCTCTGGAATGGCCGTGGGCGCAATGGGCAGTTCACCTCTTACCGCTGCTGACCAGGGAGGCCCAACTTGCGGCCCAAAATCTCCCGATCGACATCCTCCTGAGGTACCCCAAGCTGAAGAAAGCCATCCTGCAGTGGGTCGGCCGCAGTCCAGAGGAGCACTGCCAGCGATTCCAATCCCTAATGCTGAGCGAAGTCAGCCACCCATTTGCCTTCACTCAACAGCTCCGTGACACCTGCCAGTGGTGGGTGCTGGCTAAGAAGCCCAGCAACACCTGGCATGTCATCTATCTCATGGTGCTGGAGCAATTCATCTCCCGACTACCGAAAGGATCAGTGGAGTGGGTCCAGTGCCACTGCCTGCACAGGGAGCTTGAAATTACTCGTGAAATGGCAAGGGCTCTTTGAGGTCACACAGCGAGTTGGGGAAGTTGACTATAGTGAGGTAGTGCGTACGGATAGGGGTGGGGCTTGTCAAATTTACCACCTTAACCTACTAAAACCATGGAAAGAGGCGGTCCCCATATCCTTGGCGATGGTAGTTCCAGAGAGGGAGGAGCTCAGTCTGGAGGTGAGTCTAAATCCAAAAAATGCAGGACTCTGTCCAAAAAATCCATTTTCTGGCTGCTTCTGCATTCCCCTGATTTCTCTCTCATTTTTTTGGCAGACAGATGCATCAGACAGGGGGCTGGGTGCTGTTCTGTCCCAAGTGGTGGTGGCCATCAAGTGGGCGGTCCTCACTCTCCGCTACTATTTGTTGGGATGAGCATTCACCCTCTGTTCGGACCATGCCCCACTCCAATGGCTCCACCGCGTGAAGGATGCCAATGCCCGGATCACCTGTTGGTATCTGGCACTCCAGCCACTTAAGTTCGAGGTGGTCCACAGACAGGGGGCCCTCCAGAATGGGGGGGGAGGGGCAGTCCGGACTGAGTTGGGTGGTGGGGGTATGTGGAGGTGAAGGTGTGGTTGAGCACTTGTCTGGGGAGAGTGAAAGCAGTAAGGACATCCACCTGAGATTAATTGTTACTAATGACTGTTTCTATGTGCACAGTGAGAGTCAGGGGACATAAAAGATGGCCCAGTCCACCGAAAGAGAGAGAGTGGCACACACCAGAGACTGCGTGTCTGTTTCATAGAGAGTGTTTATGCTGAAAAGCAAGATCCTGTGTGTTTATGCTGAAAAGCAGTATTTTGGTTTTGTTTATGCTGAAAAGCGATTTCTGTTTTGTTTGTAATAAACGTGACACACGTGGATTGTGGAAACCGGCTCCCGCTTCCTCCTTTATCTGCTTCAAACACAAACCTTTTCCACAGTGTCTATGCTGTCAGGGATTATTAGCTGGCAACACACAATGCAATCTTATTTCATACAACACATACTGTATTCAACCACAGAAGAATGCAATGTTTCAGGTGTTGCAAACAAGACAACAGATGGTTAGGGTATTTCCAGTGAATTAAGTCCATGAGATGAATTTCTTTTCCCTAATATTTAGATATTATGAAATTCACATACCGTAGGTGCCCATATTCATTCAGCCAGGACTAGTAAGTAAACAATAAAATATTGAATTCAAAAGACACGCTAACATAAAAGGAAAGATATGAGATTTCACTTTATCTTTTTTTTTTCTTATTTGGGTTCTAGTGGAATTGGATTATGGGGCTGGGAGGTGAGGAATGATTTGTGAGGGGAATTGAGCCCCACAAAATTAATTCTCACCTATTCATATTTAAATCACACCTAGGTGCTGCAGATAATCCATTTTAAGACAGTATGAACTCAAAATGAAGGGCCAGCATCCGTACATCTGTAATAAACACATTATTTTATCCTTCGCAAAGAGAGAGAGAGAGCATCCCCCATCCCAGAGGCATTCCAGGTTGTATCTATGTAAAACCCCCCAAAAATGTTGAACTGCTGAACATGCTTGATTATTTTCCAAAAGGCATAAACACTGCCATCCATATTCATTAGGAGTTTGAAGCTGTTTCTCCAATAAACATGTCATAAGGATTTTCAGCCAAAGTGCTTTCCAGCAGCAGTGCTATTTAACTGGATCAAGTAAACCTGATTTTGTTTTGAGTTCTCCTCTCCATTCAAATGTCATTCCCTATCAGTTACTCCTGATGGCTGCGCTTATACGTCGGTTACAGCTCCATTAATCCCTTGGAATGGCTTTTTTGGGTGAACACAGAGATTAAACCTTGAAGAGGGACAAGGTTTAGTGTGAAGATGAGCTGTGGGCGACAGTGGCGATGGTTGCACCAGCCTCTAATGTGAGAAGAGAAAGTGTGTGCTTGTGGGGGTGGGGGGGTGGGGGGGGGGGCATTGGTGCAGCATGTGGTGGGTGTGGATTCAACCCTCTTTTGAACTTGTGTGGTGAGTGTAAACTCAAATGAACTGCTTGTGGGACTGCATCAGTGTGCAGGCTTCTGTGTGTATTTATCTGTGGGTAAGTGTGTTCTTATCAAATCATTTTATAAAGTTAAATGTATTAAACACTTTGGTCATGCACACCCTTGTGTTTGTGCAGATCCATGAAGCATAAATCAGGATTAATATTGAGACAGAACTCTCGTTGAATCACAGTGCTCAACAGGGTGGCTGTTGAAGAAGAAGCCCCATCTTTCATTTTAAACAGCCAATCGCCTTATTGGTAAAGGCAGTGCCTGCCTTTTTCTAGAACACACATGGGCAGTAGCATGCACAACCCGAAAAATATGGTTTTCAGCTCAATTTGAGCTGTACAAGGTGGCAACAGTTACAGATGCGGATGCACCCTCTACTTCGCATTGATCTGTGCCTAGGTAAGGATACGTCAATTTCATTTTTGCTGGGAGGGGGCTGTCCCGTTTTCTACAAGCAGGAATCTGGTCACCCTATATATACAGCTTTAAACAGTGCATGTCACTGAAGAGACAGTTAGTGTATCCCTCACAGCCTCATTGTAAGTCATGTCAAAAATCAGATATGGTGTGTAAATAAGGTCAATAGCACATGACTTGAGAGGCAATACATTTTAATATTTGCATTACATAACCAACTACATTTTCATTTGGGTGCTAATTCAGGCTCAATTTCAGTGTAATTGAAGCGTCAAAATGACATGGTTGCTTCAGCAATTGCGTTTTTCATCTCACATTTGCTTTTATGACACCATCGGTTAGGTTTAAGGTTTAGGATAGGGAGGTAGATTTAGCTCATTTAAAACTCGCTAGAGCATTAACCTTAAAAAACTCATCTGTTTGGGAAAACGTCCTGGTTACTTGTGTAACCTCCGTTCCTTGATGGAGGGAACGAGACGTTGTGTCGATGTAGTGACACTAGGGGTCACTCTTGGGATCCCGAGACACCTCTGGTCTTTGATAAAAGGCCAATGAAAATTGGTGAGTGATATTTGCATACCACTCTCCCGGACATACGGGTATAAAAGGAGCTGGTATGCAACCACTCATTCAGGTTTTATGCTGAGGAGCCGAGACAAGGTCTCGGCCATTTCAGCAGGTAGTTCAGCATTGTGGCAGAAGGGACACAACATCTCGTTCCCTCCATCAGGGAACGGAGGTTACACAAGTAACCAGGATGTTCCCTATCTGTCACTCACTTGACGTTATGTCAATATAGTGACACTAGGGGTCCCCATACAAAAATGCCACAACTGGCTGAACTGTGTTACGTGAACTGGCGGTGTGTGACGGGCAGACCACTGTGTGCCTCGTAGCCAGTGCACCAGGCTGACACGTAACCTCCCCCATCACTGTTGAGTGTCGAACGGCCCTTTGGGACAAGTCGACTACCCAAAAGATAGAGATGTGCTAGCCCGGTCATGGCCTCTTATCCCCTTTTTTTCCACTCCCTAAAAAAAGGGGGATTATCCGACTGGGCCGACCAGGTATGTCCCTCCCAAGGGGAGGACACCGTGGAGACCACACCTCACCCAGAGAGGGGGGGGGATATTTAAGTGGAAATACGTCACATGAGCTATGTCGGGAGTATGCCATGTGGAGAAGTCCCTTGGTATGTCCTACCCTATGGGGGAGGAGTTACTACAAGCATGGAGACTGGGGCAGAGGGGCCTCTGCCCAAGGAAGACGCTGTTTGCCAACAGGAAAACGAATTAGAGGAAGATATACGTCGCATGGGGTTACCTACGGGGAACTGCCACATGTGGAGCACTTACCCTAGTGCAGGGCTTTAGTTAGCACGTGTACTGGACTGGCAGCGAGTCTCTCTGAAAACTCATCTGCCACAGGGCTCGGAGGAAATCAACCAGGGAACACAGTTTGTGAACACTACTGGGAGTTAACGGTGCATGTCTACAGCTCAGGGGAGGTGAAAGGCGCTATGCGCAAGCGATACACCCGGCTGGCTGTCCCGGACTTACCTGCTTCTGCGTGCCACTACACGGGACGAAACCGGTTCCTCCCGGAGGTTGTAGAACCTCACAAAGGTGTTGGGTGTTGCCCAGCCCGCTGCTCTGCAAATGTCTGTTAGAGAGGTGCCCCTGGTCAAGGCCCAGGAGGCCGCTACACCCCTGGTAGAATGGGCTCGGCACATGGGGCGGCACGTCCTGGGCGTGATATGCCATATTTATGGCGTCAATGAGCCAGTGGGTGATCCTCTGCTTGGAGACAATGCTTCCTTTCCACTGTCCACCAAAGCAGACAAAGAGCTGCTCAGAGACTCTAAAGCTCTGCATGTGATCCAAATAGATGCGTAAAGCGCGCACCGGACACAGCGACATCAGGTCTGGGTCTGCCTCCTCCTGGGGCAGCGCTTGCAGGTTCACCAATTTACCCCTAAAGGGGTCATGGGAACCTTGGGCACATAGCCCGGTCGGGGTCTCAGTATCACGTGAGAGTAGCCATTACCGAACTCCAGGCATGTTTCGCTGACAGAGAACACTTCAGCTCTCCTACCCTCTTGATGGAAGTGAGCGCAGTCAGGAGGGCAGTCTTCAAAGAGAGTGCCTTAAGCTCAGCTGACTGCAAAGGCTCAAAGGGGGCACTCTGTAGACCCTGAAGGACTACAGAGAGGTCCCATGAGGGAACGAGGTGCAGTCTGGAGGGATTCAGACTCCTGGCACCTCTCAGGAACCTGATGATCAGGACGTGCTTCCCTAAGGATTTACCGTCCACTGTGTCGTGGTGTGCAGCTATAGTGGCTACATACAACTTCAAGGTGGAAGGGGACAGCCGCCCTACCAACCTCTCCTGCAGGAAGGAAAGCAACGATCCGACTGCGCATCTCTGGGGGTCTTCCCATCGGGAAGAACACCACTTAGCGAACAGACGCCACTTAAAGGCATACAGGTGCCTCATAGAGGGGGCCCTAGCCTGAGTGATCATGTCTACCACCGCGGGTGGTAAACCGCTTAGGTCTTCCGCGTCCTGTCCAGGGGCCAGACATGGAGATTCCAGAGGTCTGGTTGCGGGTGCCAGATGGTGCCCTGTCCCTGAGAAAGAAGGAATTCTTCCTTAGGGGAATTCGCTGGGGGGGGGGGGGGGCTGTCATGAGGAGCATGAGGTCCAAGAACCACATCTGGGTGGGCAAGTAGGGTGCTACCAGGACAACCTGCTCCTCGTCCTCCCTGACCTTGCACAGGGACTGTGCAAGTAGGCTCACTGGGGGAAACGCATACTTTGCGAAGTCCAGGAGGCCAGCTGTGTGCCAGTGCATCTATACCAAGAGGTGCTTCGGTCAGGGCGTACCAGAGCGGGCAGTGGGAGGATTCTTGGGAGGTGAACAGGTTTACCTGTGCCTGTCCGAATTGACTCCAAATCAGCTGGACCACCTGAGGTGGAGTCTCCACTCTCCCTTGAGGGTAACCTGCTGTGACAGCACATCCAGCATGTAGTGTTGAGGTTGCCCGGGATATGAATGGCTCGCAGCAATTTGAGGTGCTGCTGACTCCAAAGGAGGAGACGGCGGGCGAGTTGTGACATGCAACGGGAACGCAGACCGCCTTGACGGTTGACATATGCTACCGCTACCGTGTTGTCTGTCCGAACTAACACGTGCTTGCCCTGGATCAGTGGCCGGAACCTCCGCAGGGTGAGCAGAATTGCCAGCAACTTGAGGCAGTTGATGTGCCAATGCAGCCGCGGGCCCATCCGTAAGCCGGTGGCTGCGTGTCCATTGCATACAGTGCCCCAGCCAGTTTTGGAAGCGTCTGTCGTAACCACGACATGCCTGGAGACCTGCTCTAGGGGAACGCCTGCCCATAGAAACGTGAGGTCGGTCCAAGGGCTGAAGAGGCGGTGACAGACCAGCATGATGGCCACGCGATGTGTCCGGCGGTGTCTCAGGACTCGAGTCTGAAGCCAGTGCTGAAGTGGTCTCATGTGCATCAACCCGAGGGGAGTGGCCACCGCTGAGGATGCCATATGCCCCAGGAGCCTCTGAAAGAGTTTCAGTGCAACCGCTGTTTTCTGTTTGAACGCCTTCAAACAGGTCAGCACCGACTGTGCGCGCTCATTCGTGAGTCCAACTCCAAACCGAGAAAAGAGATGCTCTGAACTGGGAGGAGCTTGCTCTTTTCCCAGTTGACCTGAAGCCCTAGTCGGCTGAGGTGCGAGAGCACCAGGTCCCTGTGTGCACACAGCATATCCCGAGAGTGGGCTAGGATTAGCCAATCGTCGAGATAGTTGAGAATGCAAATGCCCACTTCCCTGAACAGGGGCAAGAGCTGCCTCTGCGTCCTTCATGAAGACGCGAGGGGACAAGGACAGACCGAAAGGGAGGACCTTGTGCTGATACACCCGACCCTCGAATGCAAACCGCAGGAAGGGTTTGTGTCAAGGTAGAATCGAGACGTGGAATTACGCATCCTTCAGGTCTACTACTGCGAACCAATCTTGATGCTGGACGCTCACCAGAATGCGTTTTTGCATCAGCATCTTGAGCGGGAGTCTGTATAAAGCCCGGTTCAGTACTCGCAGGTCCATGATTGGCCGCAACCCACCAACTTTTTCTGGTACAATGAAGTAGGGGCTGTAAAACCCCCTCTTCATTTTGGCCGGAGGGACAGGCTCTATCGCATCCTTCCGTAGGAGGGTAGAGATCTCCTCACACAAGGTAGCAGCGTTCTCGCCCTTCACCAAGGTGAAGTGGATGCCACTGAACCTGGGTGGACGCCTGGCTAACTGAATCGCATAGCCGAGTTGGACGGTCCAGATCAGCCATCGCGACGGATTGGAAAGCGCAAGCCACGCATCCAAGCTCCAGGCGTGGGGGACCAAGGGGCCAATCTCGACAGATGTACCGGCAGGTGGGGCCTCACGTGGGGCGGAGCTCGAGGTGCCACACCATGTTGTGGCCGTGCTGAGTTCAGGGACATCGATGCACTTACCTGGCTCCTTGTGACCACACCCGGAACAGCCTGGGATGGGGGAGGAAGAGGCCTGTCCTCGTGACCCTTGGAGACTGTCACATCAGGGGCAGATTTGTGCCACAGCTGAGCACGCAGGGGCGGGGAGACTGCCGCTGGAGCGCCAAACCTGCAAGGATGGAAAGGTGGACGGTGGTCGTGATGATGGCCATGCACACCGGTATGTGACCCAGGGAATGAGGAAACTGCTCTTTTGCTGAACTGTTGGGTACCACGGCCACTTGGGCATGCGGCGAAATTAAATGAAAAAGCAACAAAAGATTCTCCTCCCGGCCATCCACTGGGGGATGGAGTGGTCTGCTTACCAGCTCCAAGGTGGGTTTCATCGTCCCTGGGTCGCCTGTCTCAGGGGCGCTTTGAAGCCTTGCGATGGTTCTTGGCAGCCGGCCGTGAGACGAGTGGCATCTGCTTCCTGCGGTGGGCTCCATGCCGGGGCCGGGCCGAAGGGGCGGGCTGCAGTGGAGCCGGTGCAGTCACCGCAGGGGGACGCCCTTGGCAACGAGCAGACGGGGTGTGGGATCTTGAGCCGTGCTGGGGCAGGATGTGCCGGATAGCCTCCGTCTACTGCTTCACCGTCGAGAACTGCTGGGCAAAGTCCTCGACGGTGTCGCCGAATAGGCCAACCTGGGAAATGGGGGCAGCAAGGAACCGTGCCTTGTCGGCCTCACCCATCTTGACCAGGATGAGCCAAAGGTGGCGCTCCTGGACCACTAAGGTGGACATCGCCCGCTCGAGAGATCTCGCCGTGACCTTCGTCGCCCGGAAAGTGAGGTCGGTCGCCGAGCGCAGCTCCTGCATCAAATCTGGGGTGGAACTACCCTTGTGCAGTTCTTCCAGCGCCTTGGCTTGGTGGACTTGCAGGAGAGCTATGGCGTGAAGGGCGGATGCAGCTTGTCCAGTGGCACTGTAGGCTTTGGCCGTCAGGGACGACATGAACCTACAGGCCTTGGACAGGAGCTTTGGGTGTCCACGCCAGGTGGCAGCGCTCTGCGGGCATAGGTGCACCGCTAGCGTCTTATCCACTGGGGGAATGGCCGAATAGCCCCAGGCCGCCCCGCCATCGAGGGTAGTGAGGTCGGGGGAGCTGAAAGATCGGGACCGGGCAGTGAAAGGTGCCTCCCACGATCTTGTCAGCTCCTAATGCACTTCCGGGAAGAAAGGAACTGGAGTGGGGCGTGGCTGCTTTGAGTGGCGCCACGAGCCCAGGAACCAATCATCGAGCTGCGAGGGTTCAGGGGAGAGCGGAGGGTTCCACTCTAGCCCAATGCTCAAGGCTGCCCGGGAAAGCATGTCTGTCATTTCCACATCAGCCTGTGACTGGCAACCGCACCCAAGTGGGGGAGCCCAGCTGAGGCTTCTGCATCTGACTGGACGAGCCCGCTCTCCGATGCTGCACTCGAGAGCTCATCAGCTTTGCGTGCTCTGAACAAGAGGTCGAACTCGCCGTGAGACGAGCCGACGGATTCATCTGGAAGCCCGATCGGGGCAGACGAGCGTCCTGGGGAATGGGAGGTCCGTGGGGGGACACCTGGCGGAGGTGGTCCCATTGGGGTCCCCAAATCGCCCCCAGTGCTAGCCGTGATGGCCTCATACCCGTAGGTAGAAGGACCAAGGCAGGGAGCCGCTAGGGTGGCTTGCTTTCTTACGAAAGCAAGCCACGACCGCAACGGTGCCATGGTCATGTTCTCACAGTGAGAACATGATCCATCCACAAACACTGTCTCCGTATGTGTCGCACCCAGACACGAAAGACAGTGACCGTGACCGTCAGAAGTTGAGAGGTAACGACCGCAACCAGGGATAACACACAATTGAAAAAGGCATCTTTAAAAAGATGCATCTTTAAAAAGACGTTCCGTGTGTGCCGCTCTTTTAGAGAAATATACTCTTTTAGAAAAATATACTCTCTTTTTTCTGCCGAAGCACCCAGGGGCATTCTCTGCAGTGCACCAGTGCAGAGGAGGGAGAAGCCACTGAAATGCAGTCAGATCCAGCAGAGGTGAATGAACAGTCAGCTCAGTAAACATCGACCGTTCGGCTCCGAAGAGAAAATCTGAATGAGTGGTTGCATACCAGCTCCTTTTATACCCGTATGTCCGGGGGAGTGGTATGAAAATTTTTTTTTCATTTGCCTTTTATCAAAGACCAGAGGTGTCTCGGGCTCCCAAGAGTGACCCCTAGTGTCACTACATCGACACAACGTCGAGTGAGTGACAGATAGGGAACTCGCTTTTATTGCCACACAGTGGACATTTTACCTTGGAACTGTCGCAGTATGTGTTATGAACCATGTAACTCCACTGTCCACATAGTGTCCACATCACATAATTTTTATGAGATCAGGCTGAGAACATAGCTGCCCAGGGGTGTTACCAAGATGGCCGTTGAGTGGTCTAACGTGCTTTAGAAAGGACTTAAATAATAAGCACCAGACTTTATGTAATCAGAAGTCTATCTCTGCTAGACTAGGCCTAATTCCTCAGAGGATCCACCCTGTAACCTCATCCTATCTCAAAGTAGAGCCCAGGACACCCTCCTGAAAAAAAATGCCCATGCTCATCAAGAGTATAAAGAAGGATATGGGAAAATCAGTTACTTTCGTTGTAATGGGTGACCTTTCTCCAAAGCAGCACCCATGCATTTTTATGCATGGGCATAAATAGCTGAGCTACATAACAATTAAGGTAACCTTTCTGTTTGAATAAGAGGCAATTTCTCAGCATACTGAAATTACATGAATGATGAATTATTTTTGTGTTGGAGAGCAGAGATGAAGAGAATGGGATGAGATAAGATGGAGGGGTGCAGAACAAAAAAAGTTTTCCCTACAAATCCCAGTTATAATGTCGTACAAAATTTTGGGGAAGCAAAACAGAGGTACACATACATGATCTCATTGCTGTTTTCTTTTTTTAAGGTCTCAGTAGAATTCATTAATGTTTGTCCCAGGAGTAGTCTCACTTGCACTGTACATTCAGCTGGGTTAGCGTTCATCCCCAAATTACATTTAATTGGACAATTATTCAAACTCAGAAAACCTCCCCACAAGAAGCCAACAAGGCTGCTAATAAACACCTTGTCTTCTCAATAAAACAAGGAAGTCATTTACCTGACTCAAGAGCTAAAATTTTTATCTGTACTAAATTTATTTTCAAAATAATTGAGGCACGCGGCGAGGAAGAATATTAAAAAGGTGCCTAAGCGAAGGAAGAGTAATGCAGGCCGACCCCAGGCCTGCTGTGCAGCCCTCTCCCTTGGGAGAGAGGCTTATTTGTTCCCAAGATAAGAGCATTTCACACTCCCATACACACACACACATGCACAACTATAATACTATTGCTGTCATGGAATAATGAAATAATTACTGGTTTGCCTGTGCTCGCTAAGACGCAAACACACACACGTACTCTCGCTCATCTCCAATCCCCTCTGCCCCTACCCCCCACACAAAACAAAACTACTTTGTGTTTGTGTATGAGACTGTTAATTAAAGACTGCTGGTGGAGGATGTCCATATTGGCCACATTAGCTAGTTGTTAGGAACCCTAATTTTATAGGAGATCTACACTTTCTAGGAGGCATGCAAAATTTAATATTAGATGTTTGGATGAAAGGGTGACCACTGAAAGTGTTTGCCCTTTCTTGGCACTCAATAGTGGCTCTTGATATCATTGGGAATTGATTAGCTCTGTTACTGCTTAACCTCCCAGATACAGACAGAAAGAATGGATATTGGATATCCTTTTGACTTTATCCTGCAAGAAATGCTTTGCCTTCAGCAAGCAATGATTTGTGCCCAACCAGACATTTTTACAAGTCTCTAACGCTAGGTCCAATGTCAAGTCTGAAGTCTTAAGTCGAGTCCCAAGTACAGTCTCAAAAGCCACTGGCAATGTCTTTAAAACTGTTCGCTGTTCATAAAAGGAATAGTTCACCCAAAACTGAAATAATGGGAGAGTCACGTGACGCCATGCATGGAGTGGATGTGTAAAAGGCGAGCTCTGTGCACTTTGCTAGTTTTGAATTATTTTTATGTCATAAACCGGTGAGATCTGATACACCCTGCCACATATTTGTTCTTTGAAGTCAACATGGCAAAGAATTCAAAATCCTTGGGCTCTGGAGATATCAAAAGACACTTACGTGCTCAAGTTTAAACCTCTGATCAGGGATTTGGTTTGGACGGTGTGGCGGGAGAAATTTAACGCCAACTGGCAAGCATGTCTGTGATGCTGACGAAAGTTGTTGCTGACTTAGAGGATCTTGCTGTAATATGTTGATTGATAACTGCGATGGAAACAAAATTCTCTGAGTTGGTTAAAAGAATCGGGGACGTCGAGAGATGGATCGATTATCTGGAGTCATCGGAGAGGGAATTAGCTGCTAATCCGCTAGCGACCAAAGTAGATTTGGAGCGCATTTGGGAAAAACTGGAGGATTTGGAGAATCATAATCAGCAAAACAACGTCCGAATTGTTGGAATTCCTGAGCTTGAAGAAGCCAGAGATATGGTGAAATTCCTAGGCAAGCTCTTCCTGTGTCTGCTCGACATAACAGGCCATAAGCTGGAAATCAAGCGAGCTCACAGAGTCCCTGCTCACAGATCAGCTGAGGGAGACAGGCCCCAATCAATTCTGGCCAAATTTCTGAGATCATCCAATAAAGATCTCGTGTTGTGTGATGCAAGGAGTAAAGGAAAGCTTTCTTGGAAAAACCACAGCATTTTCTTGTTCCCAGACTCTGCGAATTCGACAAGAGAGAAACGTGATTGATTCAAGAAATGCAAGAAACTCTTACATCAATGGAAGATCACTTTTGCACTGATGTTTCCGGCCAAACTGAGAATAGATACTAAGCTGCAAAATTTTTACATGCCCACAGCAAGCATTGACTTTCATAGAGACAGTAGGGTGAGTAAACCGTTTTGTGTTTCTCATGTGGCCCCCAAGTGAACTTGACTCGCTGTACATACATTCTACAGTTGTGAATGAATCTGCTCGTTCTTTGTGCTTATGCCTCCTATTGGCTGGAGTTTGTTTTGTTGAGTATTTTTTGCAGGACATTGGAAGGATTAGGGCATCTGCTTCACTTATGAAACAGCCGGTTCACTGAACATTCTTTGAAACTGAACGGCTTTATTTTATTTTTTTTATTTATTTTTATGTGCTGGTTCCACTAGTTTTGTGAATTAATCTACACATTCTTTGTGTTTATTTTGCCTATTGGCTGGAGTTTGTTTTATAGATTATTTTCTGTTATGTAATTCTGTCTCACAAAATTTGTACAGAAGCACCGGACCTGAGCATTCCGAAGGCAAAGTTGTTGCGGGGGCATACATGGACTGTTTGAGTTTAGAGGGATGGATGCCGGTTGGCGCTGTCATGCGTGGGGTTAATGCACACGTTTTTCTTTTTTCTGTTTGTTTGGTTCTGAGGGAAGCTCAGGGTCTGACTGTGGCACTAATGTTGGAATGTGGTCTTTATAATTTTAATTCTGACACACAATCTATTTTTTCTAATATGTTAAAATGTCAGATGTTAATATGAGTGGATTTTCTCTCTCCACGTGGAGTGTGAATGGGCTGGGGCACCCCATAAAAAGAAGGAAGGTTATTTATTTTCTTAAATATAAGAAATATGATATAGTGTTTCTTAAAAAAAACATATCTTTCCCCACAGGAAGCTGAACATTTTGGGAAGATATGGGGTGGACATGTTTTCTTTAGTGCTGGCTCAAGTAAGAGCAGGGGAGTCATTGCACTGATAAATAAGCATCTACAATCCAAATGTCTCAAACAGATTAAAGATAAATTAGGAAGAGTCATTATTGTTTTAGCAGAAATTCAGGGGCAAAGGTTGATTTTGGCTAATATTTATGCATCTAACGCTGATGATCAGGGATTTTTTATAGATCTTGAAGGGATGTTGCAATAAGGTGACCAGATTTCTGAAATGAAAAACGGGGACATTTCAAGTTCAGTGGTCAATAGGTCATTGCAATTTCATATTACTTACTAAAAAAGGGGACAATTTGGATTTTATGTATTTTGACCATGGTGAATGTGGTAATGTGCTGAACTATGCACTGTAAGAAATGATTTGGTTTAACTTAAAAAAGTAAGTAACGTGGTTGCCTTAAAAATGTTAGTTCATTTAAAACAAAATTTGATAATAAAATAAAATAAATAAATAATAATTTGAATAAAAAGTTATAGTAAATAACAATTAGTAGAATTACAGGTGCATCTCAATAAATTAGAATGTCGTGGAAAAGTTCATTTATTTCAGTAATTCAACTCAAATTGTGAAACTCGTGTATTAAATAAATTCAGTGCACACAGACTGAAGTAGTTTAAGTCTTTGGTTCTTTTAATTGTGATGATTTTGGCTCACATTTAACAAAAACCCACCAATTCACTATCTCAAAAAATTAGAATACATCATAAGACCAATAAAAAAAACATTTTTAGTGAATTGTTGGCCTTCTGGAAAGTATGTTCATTTACTGTATATGTACTCAATACTTGGTAGGGGCTCCTTTTGCTTTAATTACTGCCTCAATTCGGCGTGGCATGGAGGTGATCAGTTTGTGGCACTGCTGAGGTGGTATGGAAGCCCAGGTTTCTTTGACAGTGGCCTTCAGCTCATCTGCATTTTTTGGTCTCTTGTTTCTCATTTTCCTCTTGACAATACCCCATAGATTCTCTATGGGGTTCAGGTCTGGTGAGTTTGCTGGCCAGTCAAGCACACCAACACCATGGTCATTTAACCAACTTTTGGTGCTTTTGGCAGTGTGGGCAGGTGCCAAATCCTGCTGGAAAATGAAATCAGCATCTTTAAAAAGCTGGTCAGCAGAAGGAAGCATGAAGTGCTCCAAAATTTCTTGGTAAACGGGTGCAGTGACTTTGGTTTTCAAAAAACACAATGGATCAACACCAGCAGATGACATTGCACCCCAAATCATCACAGACTGTGGAAACTTAACACTGGACTTCAAGCAGCTTGGGCTATGAGCTTCTCCACCCTTCCTCCAGACTCTAGGACCTTGGTTTCCAAATGAAATACAAAACCTGCTCTCATCTGAAAAGAGGACTTTGGAACACTGGGCAACAGTCCAGTTCTTCTTCTCCTTAGCCCAGGTAAGACGCCTCTGACGTTGTCTGTGGTTCAGGAGTGGCTTATCAAGAGGAATACGACAACTGTAGCCAAATTCCTTGACATGTCTGTGTGTGGTGGCTCTTGATGCCTTGACCCCAGCCTCAGTCCATTCCTTGTGAAGTTCACCCAAATTCTTGAATCGATTTTGCTTGACAATCATAAGGCTGCGGTTCTCTCGGTTGGTTGTGCATCTTTTTCTTCCACACTTTTTCCTTCCACTCAACATTCTGTTAACATGCTTGGATACAGCACTCTGTGAACAGCCAGCTTCTTTGGCAATGAAAGTTTGTGGCTTACCCTCCTTGTGAAGTGTGTCAATGATTGTCTTCTGGACAACTGTCAGATCAGCAGTCTTCCCCATGATTGTGTAGCCTAGTGAACCAAACTGAGAGACCATTTTGAAGGCTCAGGAAACCTTTGCAGGTTTTTTGAGCTGATTAGTTGATTGGCATGTCACCATATTCTAATTTTTTGAGATAGTGAATTGGTGGGTTTTTGTTAAATGTAAGCCAAAATCATCACAATTAAAAGAACCAAAGACTTAAACTACTTCAGTCTGTGTGCATTGAATTTATTTAATACACGAGTTTCACAATTTGAGTTGAATTACTGAAATAAATGAACTTTTCCACGACATTCTAATTTATTGAGATGCACCTGTATTTTTATTATTATTATTATTATTATTATTAAGTTATATCAGTGCATTCCCATTGTGCCATTAGTTTACTCGATAAAAACACAAATTCTTATGTTATCTGAACACATTAGTGAATCTAAGTTTATTTGGCAAAAAATATAAAGTTAACAAATCATTGAAATAATATTTATGGTGTTGTGTATCATGCTCTGTTGAATACTGAAGCCTTTGTCTCAATGAAATTCAAACACGGAGGTAAAGTTGATAATTTTCAGTGGTCTAATAATAATTATTATTATCATAATACTATTATTGCGTATCTCATATGGACCTGTTTTTTCTTAAATACTATATTTTATTTTGATCAAGTCTTATGCATTATGGTGCTCCGTTTCAGTCATTTGCTTCCCTGCAAGGCGCAATGTAATCTATGCTGTAATGTATTGACTAACTGTACATTTCTTTGCAGATATTTTATTATATTATTTATTTTTCCATGTTGTTAATGTCATATTCTTCTTTGAAATTTATTTCGGGTATATGTTTAAAGAACAAATGAGCAAATATGTGAGAAGGTGCTTCCTTTAATGTGTAAATATTACACTGATCACACTGAGAGATTATCACACCGATTGGTTTTACAGTCCGATACAAAGATAAAATTGTTGATTTTATTTGTTGATTAATTTGTTGATTAATTTGACTACTTTTCACCAGCATGTTATAGTTTGTGCGGTCTGTGTGTGAATTTCCACATTACGAATTCAGAACCTGTTATAAAATACATAACAATAGAACTTTATAACATAAATAGCTAGTATGTGCCTTACCTTGATGTTTATAACAATGATGATAATTCTCTTCAATTGCCTGGTCCAGTCCTTAATGGCAAAACTGGCCCTGACCAAATAATCAGTGAAGGAAGACAAATGAATTGAAGTTGCTATAGCGAGCAGCCCCCTCTGTTGGTCAAAATAAACAGCACATGGTAGGCTTTGCTGCTTGGGCTAAGTTTCTTGCCATGTAATATTTCACTATGTGGGCTGTTTTGAACATTCGGGAAAAATGGGGACGTTTCCGGGGACGGCTCCAGTCGGGGACAGACCACCAAAAACCGGGAAAATGGGGATGTCAGGTCACCCTCGGATCATACAGTATGCTTCATTCATCAAAAAATCCAAAGCACGAGAACTCGTGGAGTTGAAAGTGAATATTAAAAGTATAGAGACAGAACTGCAGTGCCGAATGTTGTCTGATGGCCTCAGAAAATTGACCCGACTGAAATGCAGATATAATACTATTTTGTTGCAAAAGGTGGAGTTTTGGTTATTTAGAGAAAGAAAGTCATATTTTGAGTTGCTATAGTGAGCAGCCCCCTCTGTTGGTCAAAATAAACAGCACATGGTAGGCTTTGCTGCTTGGGCTAAGTTTCTTGCCATGTAATATTTCACTGTGTGGGCTGTTTTGAACATTCGGGAAAAATGGGGACGTTTCCGGGGACGGCTCCAGTCGGGGACAGACCACCAAAAACCGGGAAAATGGGGATGTCAGGTCACCCTCAGATCATACAGTATGCTTCATTCATCAAAAAATCCAAAGCACGAGAACTCGTGGAGTTGAAAGTGAATATTAAAAGTATAGAGACAGAACTGCAGTGCCGAATGTCGTCTGATGGCCTCAGAAATTTGACCTGACTGAAATGCAGATATAATACTATTTTGTCGCAAAAGGTGGAGTTTTGGTTATTTAGGGAAAGAAAGTCATATTTTGAGTCGGGGGACAAAGCAGGGAAGCTTTTGGCTAGATACATAAAGCAGAGAGAGTCTTTTTCTATGGAATACGGAATCATTAAAGAATGGAAAGCTTCCGCCAACCATGATACAAGCCCGGATCAGTCTGATTCTTAAAAAGGACAAAGATCCAAGCAAGTGTAAGAGTTACCATCCAATTTCCCTGATCCAGCTAGATGTTAAACTTTTGTCAAAAATTCTGGCTAACTGATTAAGGTATGACATCTCTTATACATATAGATCAGGTGGGGTTTATTCGGGGCCGCAGCTCTTCTGATAACATTAGGTGTTTCATCAATATCATGTGGTCAGTGGCGAATGATCAATCTCCGGTCGCTGCGATCTCACTTGACGCCGAAAAGGCATTTGATATGGTAGAATGGGGTTATCCATTTAAGACTTTGGAAGTGTATGGGTTCAGGAATACTTTTTTTGAATGGATTAAGTTACTTTATAGACACCCGGTAGCGGCAGTACAAACAAATGGATTATTTTCCCCCATTATTGTTCTGTCTTGTCCTGGAACCACTAGCAGCCACGATAAGAAGGAGGATGATTTTCCAGGGGTGATGGCGGGAGGTGTGGCACATAAGCTTTTGCTTTATGCAGATGATATTTTATTATTCGTCTCTGACCCCATTAGATCTATGCCTTGTCTCCACAGGATTATTAGTTCCTTCTCTAAATTCTCAGGTTACAGAGTCAGTTGGTCTAAATCCGAAGCTTTGGCTCTGACAGCGTACTGCCCAGTAATGGATTTTCAGCCGGGCACCTTCCAGTGGCCCAAACAGGGCATTAAGTATTTGGGCATTTTATTCCCAGCTAATTTCTGTGATTTAGTTAGAGTTAATTTCATCCCTTTAATAAAAAGGTTTTCGAGCGATGTGTGTAGGTGGGCTTCATTACATTTATCTATGATTGGGAAGGTTAATGTTATTAAAATGAATTGTATTCCAAAATTCAACAACCTGCTACAATCTCTTCCTGTAGATGTCCCCCTCTCTTATTTAAAGCAATTTGATAGCATAGCGAAGTCCTTTATTTGGAATGGTAAACGTCCCAGATTACATTTCAGTATGTCACATAGGCCGATTGACAAAGGTGGGCTAGGCCTACCCAAGATTTAGTTTTATTATTATGCATTCGGTCTCAGACACTTGGCTCATTGGTTACTTCCACCTGAGAGAGCCCCTCCCTGGTTTCGTATTGAACAGGAAGTCCTTGCCCCTATTTTGCCATTGCAAAGCCTTTCTATCGAACTAACCGGAGAAGTTAAATCAAGTTAAATCACACCCCGTTAATCCACATTTGCATGTGGTTTGGACAAAAGTGTCCAGAGTGTATAATTCGGACATTTATTTTAATGTTGCCTCAAGCATATGGCTGAACCCTAAATCACGTATTAATGAGTCCCCTTTCTGTTGGTCAGAGTGGATTGTGAGGGGGGTTACTACTATAACTACTATATATTATATATTTGATTTATTTTTAAATTTTATATATATATATATATATATATATATATATATAATACACACACATATATGCATATATATTGGTTTGTATGTTTGTGTGTGTATTATTTTATGAGACCACGGGGGTGTTTGTTGGGGGTTAGGATGGGGTTGGTGTTTGAGGAGGAATATTAGTGGGGGTTAAAAGTTAAATGTTGATTGTGTGTGTGTGTTGAGTTTTTCTCTGTTGGGTTTTTTCTTTCAATCAATAAAAAAAGATAATTTACTCTACAATATTCATGTCATTCCAGACCCATATGACTTTCTTTTGGAACACAGAAGGGGGATTTTAAATGAATATCCCTGTCCGTCTTCTCAACACAATGGCAGTGGACAGTGCCTCACTTTACAGATTAACAAAAGTATCCAAAAGTATCATAAAAGTAGTCCATATTGCTCTTGCATCATGTTGTATTGAAAAGACTGACCTTGATATTCATTAAAACATCTCCTTTTGTGTTCCCGTAAGACAGAAAGTCATACAGGTTTGTAACGACATGAGACTGAGTTAATTATGATAGAATTTTCATTTTTGTGTGAATTTTTCCTTTAATCTTTTTGCCCTTTTGAAGTGCTGATGTACAAAATACAGAACCAGATGACCGCACATTCTCTCGGGGAAAAAAAGAGAAAATGTTTGTTGAACTCAAGATGTGTGTTGTTCACAAGTCTATAATTTAGAGTCCAATTCGAGTCCCAAGTCAACTTTTTATGACCTGCACCACAACTCTTGGCACAAATGAATTAAAGAGGAAGACTAACTAACCATGAGAGACATGACAAGTTCTCCACCTATTGATGCAAGGCCACACACAGCTCTTTCTGTTTCTCCTTTTCAGTCTATTTGCCCCCCACCCTTCCCAGAGCTCATAGGCCACAGGCCAGGCCTTTTCACATCTTTAAGTAGTAGTGAGTAGGGGAATGAATAAATAATCTTATGACCTCACACATCCAGGGACAGCAGTCTAACACCTTAACTGACAAAAGTTCATCCAAATGCCACTCCCTACTGCCACATAAAGAGAGAAAGAGAGAACCCAGCCCAGCCCAGGAGAGTTAGATTGTGACAAATGGTGTGGAAAAAACAACAGCAGCAGCAGTCTGAGGGGAAGACCAGAGCAAAATTCACAAATAATTAACTGGGTAAATATTGGAGAGCGGACTGACTAATTACCTCACACGTCTGCCTGCGCTCTCATTACTGTTCTTGTCTGAGTTAACCCCATCCTGTCAGCTGCCCTGCCTGGTATTACCATACACACTCAAACAAACATTGGACAGATTAATCAGGTTGCGATTGAAGATCTCTGACCATAAGTAGTGCTGAAAATATCCCCAGCAGGTAATGTCTTCTAAAAACTGACACATTTTTAATTAGACAAGAGACACAGTTGAACAGGGTTTTATCCACCTTTCATCCACCCCAAATAACTTTCGTCAGCGGAGTTTATACAGTATATCCATCGAGATTAATTTTTGATGTCCCCAGTCACCATTTTATTGGTAAATAAATACTTATAAAATAAATAAATACATTAATTAGTAACATTACATATGTTACAGTAAATCATAAATGTCATACTTGTACAATTCTTGCATATACACATTAAATAAATAGCCTACAGAGGTGTGGCTGTACTTTGGAAAACAACAATAGCTAATGCAACTAATAGGTATGATATAATAAACTAGATGCTGATGAAACAAATCAAGTCAAGTCATTTTTATTTGTGTAGCGCTTTTTACAACACACATCGTTTCAAAGCAGCTTTACAGAAAATCATGCATTAACAGAAAATTTAACTGTAATATCTATAAAGTCTTAGAGTCATCATTGTGTAGTTTGATTAAATATGATTGTAAATTGTGTATAAAAATAAATAATTAAATAATAATTGTATTTAGAACCCCAGTGAGCAAGCCGAAGGCGACTGTGGCAAGGAACACAAAACTCCATAAGATGTTGGTTAATGGAGAAAAATAACCTTGGGAGGAACCAGACTCACTGTGGGGGTCAGTTCCCCTCTGGCTAAACAGCATGAATATAATGCCAATATTTGTTATTTGTGTGCAGTGCAAGTCATGGTTTAAAATGAGTAAACTAAGTAAGTGTTAAGGGCCAGTGTTTAAAAAAAGAATTTGTATGAACTGTAAGATTAATGACTAATGTCTTTGAAGTTCATCCTGAATTAACTGCAGAATTCCACAGATGCATTGTCCTTTGTTAGTTGGTTGATGAAGGCTTTTTTTTTTTTTTTTTTTTTTTTGGTAATTAATTGAGAGTTTATGTATTTATTTTTAAGAGTGCAGTCCATCATTAGGCCAAGGTGATGCAGGCAGAGATCAGTGAGGTGCATCGCAGTTCAACCGGCAGGTCATTTCAGCAGAGGTGGACAAAGTACACAACTCCATTACTTGAGTGAAAGTACAGATACTACTGGTCAAATATTACTCCATTACAAGTGAAAGTTGTAAAGACAGATTTTTACTTAAGTAAAAGTACAGAAGTACTTGGTTTTAAAAAGTACTTAAGTATCAAAAGTAAATTTCCTTTTTTATGTCAACGCATTGTTTTATTATTGTTGCATTGTTGTATGTAATACTTACAATACCTTATGCCTCTGAAGCAACCTACTGAATACACTGACTAGATTCTGGATAAACTGAGAATCACAATGTTTTTGTTTCAAAAAAAGATCATGATTCTCCCACGATTCTGAATGGCAACTAAAGAAAATAACATGTAATTTACTAAAGGTTCTGACAAAATATTATTTGCTGCAGTCTATTTAAAAATGTTGATTTAAATGAATTATTTAAAAAAAAAAAATCTTTTTGAATGATTCAATGACTCACTCAAATACTTCACTTGTTTCATTACTGGATGAATCAGCATTTTTGAACGAATCTCTTGAATGAATGATTCAATGACAATGTAATCGGTACAATCATTATTTCAAGCGTCAAGTTACTTTCAAAAGGTGTTTGCCCTATTTTGATCATAGACATCAGAGTTTATATGCAATCTGTAAACTTTTATCCCAGTACTTCTGTGATAATTTAAATATTTGTAACACAGAAAGAAATACTGATACTGTGTGGTAGAAAAGACTGTTTATGAAGCTGTTTCATACCTATACGTGATAACTGCTCTCTCTGGCTTAGCGGCAGCACCAACACAGATTTGAATGTTCTGGTACGATTTTTGTCAAAGGTTTAATAGACAGGCGAATAATTATCATTTAGGAAAGAGATCGTGTGGGTGTTTGAACCGAGATCGCGATCTTTTTATGATTTAATCGTGCAGCTCTACACATAACTATAGTAATTATGCAAGGTAACAACAACAACAACAACAACAAAATACTATAAAAGTTACAAGATATTAACTTATTTAACTCTTAAGCTCATTTACATTTCACAATTCACACTTTTGCATGCTAACTAACGTCATTGTTGAATCTTACCTATGCATTAGCGGTGTATCCACAAGGCTATGGCAACTTGGCGGGCAAATCCATAAAAAATTATTTGACCGACCATACCTCATACTGAAACTTTAGCTCTAAAGCACAGATAATTTCAAGCTTTCACAAGAAATTAAAAGTTTACATACCTCAATATGTTTCCGCAGGTTGGACGGCGAGTTTTTGAAGGCTGTGATATGGTTCGTTTTAGGCAAACAAAGCAAACATTTGAAAACTGGAACATATTTTTGAAGTATGGCCATGGGTGCGCGCACTGTGCCGAGGAACCGCCGTCTTCCATTTTCCCAACTGATCAGTGTTCAAAAAATGCTGTGAAATCACTGAACTTCATGACACGTGACCCTACAAGAGTGATTATTGATAAGCTGTCTGTCACCTGCAAAAAAAAAAAACAATCATGTTTTAGAGAAGAAAAAAAAGATCTAAGCACTAAGATCAAAAAGTACTTGAAGAAAAATGCAGCCGCGATCATATAAGAGCAAGTCATTTGTAACTCTGATAAGTGCAGTCTCTGTACTGTGATGGGGACTAAATCCTGACTGAAATTGTTCATATATACTATTTCTCTGTAGAAATGACATAGTTGGGAGGACACTACCTTTTCTAGTATTTTTGACATAAATTGGACATTTGAAATCGGTCTATAATTAGCCAGTTCTCCAGGATCAAGCTGTGGCTTCTTTATAAGCGGTTTGATAACTGCCATTTTAAAGTTTCTTGGGACATCTCCTAAGGATAGCGAGGAGTTAATAATATTAAGAGGTTCTGAGATTACAGGGAATACCTCTTTTAAGGGCTTAGTTGGTATTGGATCTAACGTACATGTTGTGGCTTTTGATGTTTCGATAAGTTTTGTTAGCTCTTTATTACCTATGACAGCGAAGGATTGAAGTTGCTTGTGAGGAAAATCATGAGACACTGTTTTCTGAGGTACTGTGACAGACTATTGCATAGTTCCAAATTTATTTCTGATGTTTTCAATTTTATCCGTTAAGAAATTCATGAAGTCATTAATATTGAACAATCTCAAGGCAGCTAGCAGATGTTCAGATTAGCTAGTTTGTCTGCATCCTGTCCTGGGCCCCAGTTAGTCAAATACTACCACTATTAAGACTATGAGCCAAATTACTAGAGAGGAGAGCGGCACCTTCCCTGGAGGGATGGTCTCTCTTTAGCAGGTCAGGTCTACCCCAAAAACTCTTCCAATTGTCTATAAATCCAATGCTATTCTCCAGACACCACTCAGACATCCAGCCATTCAGTGACACTAATCTACTATACACCTCAATGAGCAGGGAGGGGGCCAGAGCATATTACAGTGTCTGACATCATTTTTCAAGATCACACACCTCGTTAATATTATCTCTAGTGATCTCCAACTGGCATCCAGACATCATTAGTGCCGACATGAACAGCAATTTTAGAAAATCTATGTTTAGCATTAGCCAGCACTTGTAAATTTGATCTGATGTCCATTGCCCGAGCCCCTGAAATGCATTTAACAATAGTGGCTGGAGTCTCTATTTCCACGTTCCTTACAATAGAATCTCCTATAACAAGGGCTTTCAACATGATTCTCAGTGGGTGCATCACTGAGTTGGGAGAATCTACTGGAAACCCTAACAGGAACAGGAGAGTGGTGTTGCTTTTCTGAGTGAGAATGCCGCCGAGATGTCACCCAAACGCCCTGCTGCAGGGGTTCTACAGCCGGAACCAAAGTGTGTGTGTTGCTCGCTGTTCTACCTACATCTGAAACAGTATCTACAGTCTTCTCTTTCTCACTGACCTGCACTAACATTTGGATGCGTGTCTCTAACTCATTATCCTTCTTCATCAGCCTGACTAATTCCTTACATTTATCACATGTAAATCCCTCAATTCTGATGGAAGAAGCTATAGTAAACATGGCATGAAATGCAGGAAGCAATAACATAAGCGGATGCCATGACTCACCGCAACTGTTTGTTGTTGGTGTTTTGGTTGTTCTTGAGTGGTAAGGGTTTAAGATTGATGTGAATCCCTCACGCAATTGTTTGCTGTTGTTGTGGTGGTTCCTGATCAGCAGAGGTTTGAGACATGCAATAATTCATGTAAAACACAAAGGAGAAAACAAATGTACACAGTTGAAATGCGAGATGTAGACAAGCAGAAAAAAAGTGCATGCAGTAATATACACGCAGTTGAAACAGTAGAAAAGCAGATCAAAAACCAAAGCACGCGTTAAAATGGCAAAGGATAAAACGATGAACGTAGAGGAATAAGCAGTGCTAAGCAGGCTAGCAAGCTACAAACAAACACAGGCTCGTGCAGCGTGCCGGCAGCAACCGGAACAGGAAGCCAGAGGGTAATGCCCCATGCTCTCTCTCTCTCTCACACACACACACACACACACACACACACACACAGAGCGACATTTCTACAATAATCTCCAGCTAATGACAGCAGCTGTGAGGCAGGCATGCACCACTCCAAAGCTGATTTAAGTTTAACTAGCCACTCAAGAATAGTATTGATTCAAATCTGTGTTTGGCAGGATACTCTCAGAATATGTATTTAATGTGTAAGGACTTCTGATACTTAGTAAAGCATCTTAAAGCAGAAGGCATTTAAGGGGAGGCTGTGTCTCATTTGTGTTGGAGGTGGCCTGTTGTCTCCAAAGAGGTATTTTTTTCTCTATTTTTCCTCTGTTTTCTCTCTCTTTCTCACTTTATCTCCATCTCTCATTGCATTCCAGTTCTGACCAAGCAAACATACAGCCTATAGCCTGTAGCTTATGTCACAGTAAATTCTACTCTACTAACCTGCATTATTCCTTTTCTAAAATAAATAAATAAATAAAATTAAGAAGGGATAATGTACAGTCATTATCATGAAATAAACCATAAAATAAGACTTTTGGTCTGGGTTTATTTTGTGATAATGATCATTTGTCTGTACATTATTCCACTTATTACATGTTACCAAACGAATAAATAAATGGACATAAAATATTAATTTGAGTTTATCTCAATCCATTATGTATAAAGAAAGAGACCTCTGAGTGATACAAGAGACAGCTATTTGGGAAATTGGTTTTCTATCAATTTTACAGTTTAGCCATCAATATTAAAAAAATATTTGACCACGATTTTCCAATCAATCAAATAAGAATCAAGGATTCCATAGAGCTGTATAATAAATGCAGATAAATCAATTACATAAATCAACACATTCATTACAGAATTGAATCACAGCTCTCTACACAACATTACCATGTGAACTAACTGTCACACGAGAAGTGCCACGCTGCGTTGTGGCTAGGACACAGCACAGGTATCAAACGTGGGGCACACTGATGCGGTTCAGGTTGCAGACAGTACACACAAAACTTACCAAGGTTTTTCCCTTGTTCAAGAATTAAGAACGCTAGAGCAAATAATTGTGGTGACGAAGGAGTGGTCGTGTGTCTGTCTGCGGGAGAGAGGGAGTGGCTCTACTGCAGACAGACACACGACCACGCCCCCATCACCACAATAATCCATTTCCTTTGATAATGATTTGGGTCGAATTTAATGGAAAAAATGCGAGTTGCGCTCCGTGGCATGGGAGAAATTCAAGTAGCCTCCGGAGTCGTAGCTGGGTGTTGCCAACAGACACCGAGTGGCTGTGGCGGTGTGCGTACCTTCACTGAAAACAGTTGTTTCAAATTTTAGAACGCGGCATGTTGTCCGCCAGACGCCTCCAGTGTGTGACCCACTTTAGTGTTATATAATGTGTAATAAAAAACTGTGTGATTGTGCACTTCTAATCTCTTTCAAAAAAGCATCCTGTTAACCATATTTGCAACGCTATTACAGCAACATGCGACTGCAAAATATTTAGCGAAACCACAAAATTAGAACCATTAAACAAAACCCCAGCATTATAAACACAACTAATTGCATTCATGCATAGACTTAGAGAAATTTACACATGCTTAAACACATACACGTCTCATAAGAGAGTGCATATTCGAGTCCAATTATCCAAAAATGTATACTTCAAATGTAGTGTATGGCCAAAAAAAAAAATAATAATAAAAATAAAAATAAAAATAAAAAATAATAATCAGCCACTCTGCTGAAGTTATTCATGTGAACAGGACACCCCATTCCCACATAGTATGATGTGGCGATCCCCATTTGAGTAAAAGAGTGTAGATATGAATATGTACAGTATCTCACTCTCATTATAACTCTGTTTTTCTCCGTCACCGACCACATGAAACAAAAATCTTAAAACTTTTGATTAGCACGAATGCCACTCGTATGTGACTATAACAAATGCTTTGCCGATCCACAATGAATTCAAGACTGTTTTCCTCCACTCCATGCTAGCTGACAGCTTCTTAATGCTGCCACATTAAAGTGCTTTTGCAGCATGTGTGATGCAGCTTTAACTAGGTCCTGGGGGCATTGTTAGTTATCATTGCCTGCCGTAGGAGCGGACGGCCCAGGCCCCGTTAAAAGCAATTTCAGCTTTTCCTCCCAATCAGCCCACACTACAAGAGAGAAGGGAACGGAGAACAAATGGGCCATGTTCACTTGCCATTCCCCGTCGCCCGATCTTATCTGGACCCTGCTGCCGACCCACATTGTCCACACGGTATGCACACTTTCATTCCCCCATAAGACATGGGAAAGGTCGCCTCGAGCCTCCCGCCTCACGCAGATATCCGTAAATTAGACCCTTAACAACCGATGAAATGCCTCTGTGATCACAGCACTGGTGCATCAGAGCACAGCATGTAAGTTAGAGGATGTCTAAGTTTTAGTCGTCAGAAGGAATTGTGAGTTTGCAACTGCAGATTCTGAGAAGAAGAATTCCCTATTCTTCCTGCTTCTGTGCCACCTATCAGCTACATAATGAGTCCAAATACACTTCGAATGCTCACTCTTCACAGAATATTCAGGGACAGATTCAAAGTCAGTATGGAACGAAAGAGACTTAACAAATGACATAGCCACTGTAGCATATTGTGCAATTGTAAATGCATTTACACACACGTTCTTACACCAAAAAATGCCAGCAATGTGTAAGGTCATGTAAAAGTGTTATGATCATGCCTGTTTATGTTTTGACATCAAAAACAGTTAATAATCCAATTATTAAAAAATTTCTTGCATTGTCTGATTTTTTTAATAAGCTGATTTTTGGTAGTTATCAGTGTACTGGTATGCATGTAAACACATTCTGTGACTTTTCCAGTTTGATACATATAAAATAGTAGGGGAGGCTGGGGCTAGTCACACGACAAAGTTAAAGGCTATATACATGCTTTATATGGTTTTGAGTCAAAAGTCCAATTACAAAAAAGTGTTTTCTCTCTGGCAATGGTTCTGTCCTTCAAACTAATATTTCAATGTCATAATATTTTTGGTATAGCTGTTGGTTAAACAAGTGATAATAAAATCATGGCATACACACAATGTATATCATAATTCAGGCAAGGGATAACATATATATACACAAGGCAGTTTGGCATGTTAATGTAGGTGTGACATATTGATAGTATATTGGTTGTGGTGGGCTGGATCTGCTACGCTGCTGCAGAGCAAGTAACTGACACTTGCTACTGCTAGAAAATATACACACATACCGAGTTAAGCATGTGGACATGCTGCTGCTGCGTAATAAGACAAAACACAAGACATGTTACATCGAGCATGTAGGACATGCTGCTGCACAAACAGACATTACAAACAATCGTCATGTAACACATCTAGGCGGCGGTGCTGGGGTGGAGGTGGGTTTCAGAGAAAAACTTTCACAGCATGCTGTAGTGAAAATGGCTATCTGCAAAACTGAGCAATTTAAATGTTAGACAAAGAAAGACGCTAGTTGATTGGTTTCCTGATTGCATGTAAAAAAAAAAAAAAAAACAATCAGCATGTGAGCGAGCCAATTGGCTAACAGCTAACAAGTTCAAAGATCGTATCAGAATAAGGCACACAGAGTGTCATGGCTGAACTTTGGTCATAATTAACATTGATTTTAACCATTTTTTTTTTCAGGACTAGGGCATTTTAATAAATATCAGGTTTGAGGCAAGTCACATTTTTATTAAGGCAAGTTGTCACAGGAATTTTAAATGTTAAAATGTGTTAATGATTGTATTACATATTTTAATTAATTAATTACATTTTTTGTTGGCCAACACATTGGTTTCATGTTTTTATATAACTTACATTTGACTCTTTTGCTGTTTTTTCTTTTTTCTTTATTTCTTTATTTATTTTTATTTATTTTTTTTTTATTTTTTATTAATTGTTTTGTTTCATAATTGTTATACTGTTTAAAAGTTGTTGAAAAGCCTATAATATGTTGTTTAGTGGCAGGTTTTATTGTGACATGTCTTTAATGCACTTTATCTCTTTTCCTGGGCAATAATGGTGGAAATGTTTGATAGATTTTTTTGTAGGCAAGATTTAGTGGCTATACAATACAAAAATAAACCTACCCTACAAAAATATTAACTTGAGTAAAAAGTGTGACAACTAGCCCTGGTCTTCCCTATATGAATGACTCCACATTTATAACAGTGGGGGGTTTGGTTTTACATTAATAGAAATGGATGTTGAATAAGGCTTCTGAGAGTTTAGGACACCCCGCTCTCTCTCTCTCTCTCTCTCTCTCTCTCTCTCTCTCTCTCTCTCTCTCTCTCTCTCTCTCTCTCTCTCTCTCTCTATTCTGGCTTTATCATTCCTGGTGTTGTTCCAAAAGGTCTGTGATTAATCTTATGTCAGATGTCAGATAATGTAGGTGGTAGGTACACACAGATACAGCATGCTGTCAGATGGACTGAGTTATGAGGCTGTGGAGATATTACTCTAAGAGAGAAGCTGTTGGTCTGTAATTAATTAATGAGTAAATTTGCCGTAGATTATTCAAGAATGCATCACAGCAGCACACAACGGGGTGTATTCAGTTTTCAAATGGGGTCAAAGTCAGACCTTTTTTAATAGCTTAAGATCAGTTTTGTGGTCTTTATTACAAAACAGGAGCATGAAAGTGTCATATAGTCTGTCTGATTTACTCCAGGAATCTTTTTATAAGAGCATGTGACAAAGACTACTTGCGAAGGGTGTTGGCATTCTGCTGCTAAGTGGCATTTTAAAATGTCTTTTCCCATTTCACACGTCACAATAATATTTTCCCTGATTTCCTTTCACCGAGTTTATCAGCCTTGACTGTGTCAGGCAAGCAAACAGTAGGAATCATCTTCTTGTCTGCTTGTGCACAAATTTTACATGATCACTTCACTGTTAAGGTTAACCTTGGGGAACCAATTTAATGCAGAGTAAAAACCATGCTGTTTGTGTTGCTGATTTTGATGCGAAATAATCTTTG
Source organism: Myxocyprinus asiaticus (assembly GCF_019703515.2). Lineage (NCBI taxonomy): Eukaryota > Metazoa > Chordata > Actinopteri > Cypriniformes > Catostomidae > Myxocyprinus > Myxocyprinus asiaticus. The sequence continues at coordinate 26,253,189 of NC_059344.1, forward strand.
CGGGTTCGTAGGGCCACAGTTAAAGGTAGCAGAGGGTGGTGATTACGATAAACCATATTGTGGTGTGTTGAGGTAAGTGACCTGTCACTCGGAGCAGATAAGGCTCCAATTAATCTGCAGCGAAATGTGCAAGAGTAAAATAAAGATACCGTAATTACTAAATCACCAGGCTACATAGCCTTGATAGATTTTTTTCTTTCCCTCTGTATCATTGCTGTGAGGGAGAAGAAATTAAATGGATTATATCACAGCCTCTTTCAGATGGATTACAACTGCTTTTATATAACATCAAAACAGCAAGTGCTATTTCATCAGGGTCCAGCAATCGAAGAAGCCACTGACATGGACATGATCCTTGGATATGCACATGTACACACAGACAAAATTCATGGCTGCAAGGATGGGAGAAAAGGCTTTTATTTCATCTCAGGAAATGGTCAAACAATTAGATACATGATGATGATATAGTGTGGAAATGTTAAAGGGATAGTTCACACAAAAAATTAAAATTCTCTCATCATTTACTCACCCTCATGCCATCCCAGATGTGTATAACTTTCTTCTGCTGAACACCAAGATTTTTAGAAGAATATCTCGGCTCTGTAGGTCCATACATTGCAAGTGAATGGGTGCCAAAATTTGGAAGATCAGAAATCAGCATATGGGCAACATAAAAGTACTCCAGACGACTTTTGTAGTTAAATCTATATCTTCTGAAGCGATATGATATGTGTGGGTGAGAAACAGATCAATATTTAAGTCTTTTTTTTTTTTACTATAAATTCTCCTCCCTGCTCAGTCAATCTCCACTTCACTTTCACATTCTTTTGGTTTTTTTTTCAAGTAGGTATACCTGCAGGTCGGGGACCTCCAATGGGTGCGGAATCTCCAAAAGAGAACGGGGTTACTCCAAAAGGGGGCGTGGTTACTCCAAAAGGGTGACGACAGAGGGCGAGGGGCCCAGAGACCAGCGTGGCTTAGGAGACCAGGGCAGAGCCGGTGGTGGACCCAGAGACCGATGTGGACCAGGAGACCAGAACGGAGCTGGTGGTGGGCTTAGTGAGGCATGGCAAGACAGGGAGTGGAGCATGGCCTGGCGAGACAGGGTGTGGAGCATGGCCTGGCGTGGCATCTTGGCTTGGCATGGCAGGTGTGGCAGCTTGACATGGCAAAGGCTGAGGGGGCGGAGCCACAGGAGGCGAAGGCCCAGGGTTTGGAGCCACTGGAGGCGAAGGCCCAGGGGTTGGAGCCGCTGGAGGCGAAGGCCTAGGGGGTGAGGCAGTAGGAGGTGGGGCTGCTGGAGTCGGAGGCTCAGGAGGCGAAAGCCCAGGGGTCGTGGTGACTTGGCATTACGGGGCCGACTTGGCTGCATGGCATGGCGGGCCAACTTGGCTGCATGGCAGAGGTAAAGGTCTGGACAGAGTTTAAGGTCACACATGGCCGCAAGACAGAGGGTGAGGTCAGATATGGCCACAGGACAGGGATCAGACTGGGCGGCAGCCATAGGTGAATGGTCAGGCTGGGCGGCAGCCACTGGCGAAGGATCAGCCTGACTGTGGACGGCCGCTAGACAGGGGTCTGTCTGACCATGGATGACTGCTGGACTAGAGTAAGTCTGGATGTGGGCAGCTGCTGGGCAGAGGTCAGACTGGAAGTGGGTGGCTGCTGGGCACTGAACCGACAGACTGGTAGCTAACTTGGGATGGTCGTTGGCTGCCTACAGTTGTGCTCAAAAGTTTGCATACCCTTGGAGAATTGGTAATATATGTACCATTTTTAAAGAAAACATGAGTGAGCAGGCAAAACACATTTCTTTTATTTCTTATAGGATTCATATTCAACTGTAGGTTATAACAGAATGGCACAATCATAAAACAATGAAATGACCCCTGTTCAAAAGTCTGCATACCCTTAGTTCTTGATACTGTGTATTGCCCCCTTTAGCATCAATGACAGCGTGCAGTCTTTTGTAATAGTTGTCTATGAGGCCCCAAATTCTTGCAGGTGGTATAGCTGCCCATTCATCTTGGCAAAATGCCTCCAGGTCATGCAGGTCATGCAAAGACTTTGGTTGTTTTGCATGAACCGCACATTTGAGATCTCCCCAGAGTGGCTCAATGATATTAAGGTCAGGAGACTGTGATGGCCATTGTCGATGTTGTGCTGGAACGTCCAAGAGCATCCCATGCACAGCTTTCGTGCAGAAGAATACAAATTGTCTGCCAGTATTTTCTGATAACATGCTGCATTCATCTTGCCATCAATTTTCACAAGATTTCCCGTGCCTTTAGAGCTCACATATCCCCAAAACATCAGTGAGCCACCACCATGCTTCACAGTGGGGATGGTATTCTTTTCACAATAGGCCTTGTTGACCCCTCTCCATACATAGCGCTTATGGTTGTGACCATAACGCTCTATTTTGGTCTCGTCACTCCAAATTACAGTGTGCCAGAAGCTGTGAGGCGTGTCAAGGTGTTGTCGGGCATATTGTAACCAGGCTTTTTTGTGGCATTGGCGCAGTAAAGGCTTCTTTCTGGCAACTCGACCATGCAGCTCATTTTTGTTCAAGTATCGTCGTATTGTGCTCCTTGAAACAACCACACCGTCTTTTTCCAGAGCAGCCTGTATTTCTTTTGAGGTTACCTGTGGGTTTTTCTTTGTATCCTGAACAATTCTTCTGGCAGTTGTGGCTGAAATCTTTCTTGGTCTACCTGACCTTGTCTTGGTATCAAGAGATCCCTGAATTTTCCACTTCTTAATAAGTGGTTGAACAGTACTCTTTGGCATTTTCAAGGCTTTGGATATCTTTTTATATCCTTTTCCATCTTTATAAAGTTCAATTACCTTGTTACACAGGTCTTTTGATAGTTCTTTTCTGCTCCCCATGGCTCAGTATCTAGCCTGCTCAGTGCATCCACATGAGAGCTAACAAACTCATTGACTATTTATACACAGACACTAATTGCAATTTAAAAAGCCACAGGTATGGGAAATTAACCTTTAATTGCCATTTAAATCTGTGTGTGTCACCTTGTGTGTCTGTAACAAGGCCAAACATTCAAGGGTATGTAAACTTTTGATCAGGGCCATTTGGGTGATTTTTTGTTATCATTATGATTTAAAAAGGAGCCAAACAACTATATGATAACAAATTGCTTCATATGAACACTATCCTTAAATAAAAGACCATTTTTTTTTTTTTTTTTTTTGCATGATCAGTCATATTTTCAAAATCAATGCCAAAATTTCACAATTTCTGCCAGGGTATGCAAACTTTTGAGCACAACTGTAGTTGCTGGCTAAGGACATGGGAAACAGACTAGTAGCTGGTGTCTGATGGGTGCTGGCCACTGGACTGAGCAAAGAGCTGGTCGACAGCTGTTAGGGACTGGACAGGATAGTTGACAGTCACAGGGGACTGGACAGACTTGTCAACAGCCAAAGGGAACTGGACAGACTCAATGACCACGGTGAACTGGACAGGCTGTTTTGTAACCACTACAGTTGGGAGCACTGGCAGTGACTGGGAAACGGCCTCCGTGGCCGAGGACGCTGGCAGCGGTGGGGAAACAGCCTCCTTGGCCGTGGACCCTGGCACTGGATGGCTGAGGCTTCAGGCGCTGGCAGGAACTAGAGGTAGACTGAAGACAATCACAAAACAGTGATGTGCAGAACCCAGGTGCAGTCTTTATTTACAAAGTGGCCTCCAAACATGAAAATCTTCCAAGACGTGAAACATTAACTTGGGCCTGGGCCTTGATTTAACTTGACTATATGGCAACAACAGCATGAAGTTACACTTGCAATACTCAACCAAAGACTAGAGAACATGAGGGTTATGAATACCTGGACAAGGGTAACACATGACAAAGACAACCAATGACAAGACTTAACTAATAACAAGATAACAAGACTACTAAAACATGAACCAATGAAAAGACAAGACAGATAACAAATTAACAAGACAATAAACCAATGAGAACAAGACACGTGAACATGAGGGAAACAGGACATCACATGACTAGACAAGGAAATTAACTAATTACACAATAAAAGACATGAAAACATGAATCAAAACATCAAACAAGAACACATAAACACGTTACAGGAAGCTTTTCGATTCTTAAATGCTTTTAATTTTTGTGAGTTATGATGTTTCCAGCCGCACTGAATACATGTCCAGAACCCGGTGTTAATCTCGTCAATGAAATTACACACAAAAATGTTTGAGTTGTTACTTGATTCCATTTAAAAAAACAGGACTATGAGGATAATTTTTACAATTTTACTTCAAACATTGTTGACGAAAATATGATGAAAAATAAACAACACTGCAAGACATTACCAGTGCACTGACAATGTTTTAGAAGAAGAAAAATCTTGTTGAATAAAACCTTGTTTTCAAATGATTCAGTCATTGGTGTGAGAATTTTTTGTCAAAAGATGAAAGCGCTGATCCCAGTTGAAGCGCTTTTATCATCACCTGTTTTCAAACACATTGTATATATACACTACCGGTCAAACATTTTGAATCACTTGACCGAAATGTTTCTCCTGATCTTAAAAATCTTTTGATCTGAAGGTGTATGCTTAAATGTTTGAAATTAGTTTTGTAGACAAAAATATAATTGTGCCACCATATTAATTTATTTCATTATAAAAAAAAGTTTTTGAAATTGATGACTTGGACCAAATAATAAAGAAAAGCAGCCAATAAGTGCCCAACATAAATGGGAACTCCTTAAATACTGTTTAAAAAGCATACCAGTGTAACGTCTGTGTAAGATCAGTGATGGCTAATTACACTTTGTTTGAAAAAAACTTTGTTTGAAAAAAAACCTTTTAGCCTTTTGACATTTGCATATAAATTACTGACCTGGCCTCCACGTTTACATTTATATGGGTGCTAAATTGCAGATGGTCTTTATCACTATCAAAAGGATGCTAAAACAGGTCTCCTCTGAAGTGTCTCCATCAAGCTTCAAACACATTCCACAGAAAGGGGGGTGACCCCCCCCGTGCCAGGCACCAGAGCAGTTGTCTGTCTCCAGTAATTCCAATACACGTCACACACACACCTAAAGACATTTTCTCTATTTAGGCCATAGTAAGCAGTTATAAATGTATCTGCTATATGCATGTGTTGTATGTATATTCCCCTATCATATTAACTTAGTTAAAACCCTTTACTTGTATTAGTTAGACGTTAAATGCCTATATTCAAGTGTATGAGTGTATCTCTGCTTTAATATCGTCTGGAGGTTACCTTCTTGGTATCAAAATGATCTTCCCTTTATTTCTCACACAATAATGTACACCATGTGATCGTGAAATGCATCTAACAATTCTTACTATGTTTTGAATTAAAAGCTGCACTAGCGGTCCAGATCAGCAATAAAATGCGAATGGGCCATAAACGGAGACAAAGGATGTTTCTCCCGCTCAAAATGCATGCCTCTGATTGGCCACTCCACCCACAAAATGGGTGCGGCAATGAACTATCAAAACTCCAGAGCGCAAAGAAATCATCGCTCAAAACTTCTTCTTCTTGAGACCAACATACTCCAAAACTCTCTCTTGAGTTTAACCTTCTGGCAGTGTTTATCTTCAAGTAACTTTGTGGATTTCCTGTGGACTTCTTCAACTCACTCCTAAAGAAATCGTCGAGAACCTCGTCTACCGCATCAAGACTCTTATTCAGCAACAAACCAATGCAAGTAACCATTTACAACTGATTAGATGCGTGTTTAAGTTTGAACCCCTTTTAAGGTGAATTGTGCCTCTGATGATTCTCATTTAGGTTGTGGTTAACTGACGTGAAATATTGCCATTCTGTGCTCTTCTCTCTCTCTCTTTTCCTTACTTTCCTTCATTCTATATATGTATGTTTGCTTTGTTTGTTTGTATGTTAGTTATAGTTTCATTTATTAAATCCCCTATATTCACAATTGATTGTCTCTGTGTTCCGCTCACAATTCAAAGTCACTGAATGTTGCTCCTTGCTACATGCTAAACTACTGCTAGCACTGTATAAGTAGGAAGACTATTGTTCCTTGGCCAGGAAAGTAATCTTCCAAGAGTTGATAAATAATTATATTGTCTGCTCGCTGGACGGACAGATCAGGTAATTGTAATATCGATTCTGCTACAGTTAATTCTAAGATCTAATCTAAATATTTATTATTAATTATAACCAGTTATAATTAATTATAAATAATTCCCTTTTAAGCTAATTTGCTACACCAGGGTGATACCTCAAGAAGTTGGTTGAGAAAATATCAAGAGTACATGTCTGCAAATTCTAGGCAATGGGTGACTACTTTGAAGATGCTAAAATATAACACAGTTTTGACTTATTTTGGATTTTGTTTAGTCACAACATAATTCCCATAGTTCCATTTATGTTATTCCATAGTTTTGATGACTTTACTATTATTCTAAAATGTAAAAAAACAAAAACAAAAAAAAACAAAAACAGTATATAGAGGTTGGGTAGTAACGGAATAGTTGTAATGGGATTATGCATTTATAATACAAAATATAAGTAACTGTATTCCACTACAGTTACAATTTAAATCATTGGTAATTAGAATTGAGTTACATTCAAAAAGTATTTTGATTACTGAAGAGATTACTTTGCATTTTATTGTAATTTGTTTCATTTAATATTTAGTCCTTTCAGGAAAACATATATACATATAAATGATGCAATCCAAAGCGCATCTGAACAGCGGTGAAACACTTTCTTATGATGTGTTACATTCATACGAGCAGACAGAGAAGTAAGTTTGAAGTAAGTTTGGAGCAGAAGAAATAGAAATAAACCTTGTGCAAATTGTCAGCTTTACGCTAAGCTAAAATGCTATTTCTAGCCATTTTAAATGCACTTTACCAGGCACGATCATATTTTCTTATCAAGAAAATTCACGTTGGATCATAATTTCTTTTTTTTTAGTAAGACCTTTGATATTAGGGGACATTTTTTTTGTATTGTTTTCCTGTAAAAATATCTAAAAATCCTTAAAACAAGATCAGTTTGATTAATCTTGTTTTAGAAACAACATTGCATAAGATATTTTTTTAACATGTGTATTTTGTCTTACTGTACTGGCAGAGTTTTTATAGTCAAAACAAGTGATAAATCTACCAGTGCTGAAGAAGTAATCCAAAGTATTTAGAATACATTACTGACCTTGAGTAATCTAACGGAATACGTTACAAATTACATTTTACAGCATGTATTCTGTAATCTATAGTGGAATACATTTCAAAAGTAACCCTCCCAACCCTGAGTATATATATACAGTATATGTACTGTATATATATGAGATAAACAAGACATCAACAGAATAACAGTATTATTACAACTTACAGTACATCTGCAATGAAGCGAACGCACAAATCAAATCAAATCAAATCACATTTATTGTCACACAGCCATATACACAAGTGCAATGGTGTGTGAAATTCTTGGGTGCAGTTCCGATCAATAGAGCAGTCGTGACAGTGATGAGACATAGACCAATTTACAATAACATCAAATTAACACAACACAATTTAAAGTCTAATATACACATAATTACACACAACAATATACAAATAATAACATACACTGTACAGTATACAATACGCACAATATAGATACACATTATTCAATAAAAAAAAAGTATATATAGTAGTACATATAGAATGTACAGTAGGTTGTATTGTACTGTATTGACATTCAGGCTGTTGGTTGATAGTAAGTTGTTAAGAGAGAATATAATATAATAATAATATAATTTATGACAGTCCAGTGTGAGATACAAGAGTAATAAAGTGCAGTGCTGATATATTTTGATCGTGGGAGATCAAGAGTTCAAAAGTCTGATTGCTTGGGGGAAGAAGCTATCATGGAGTCGGCTGGTGCGGGCCCTGATGCTGCGATATCGCCTGCCTGATGGTAGCAGTGAGAACAGCCCATGGCTCAGGTGGCTGGAGTCTCTGATGATCCTCCGAGCTTTTTTCACACACCGCCTTGTATATATTTCCTGGAGGGAGGGAAGCTCACCTCCGATGATGTGTTTGGCAGTTCGCACCACCCTTTGTAGTGCTTTGCAGTTGTGGGCTGTGCTATTGCCGTACCAGGCGGAGATGCAGCCAGTCAGGATGCTCTCTACAGTGCAGGTGTAGAACCGTGTGAGGATGTGGCGGTTCATTCCAAACTTCCTCAGCCGTCTCAGGAAGAAGAGGTGCTGATGAGCCTTCTTCACAACAACTTCATTGTGCATGGACCATGTGAGTTCCTCAGTGATGTGGACACCCAGGAACTTGAAGCTGCTGACTCTGTCCACTGGTGCTCCATTGATGGTGATGGGACTGTGTTCTCTGTCTTTTCTTCTGAAGTCCACCACAAGCTCCTTTGTCTTACTGACGTTGAGGGAGAGGTTGTGCTCCTGACACCAGTGTGTCAGAGTGTGCACCTCCTCTCTGTAGGCTGTTTCATCATTGTCAGTGATCAGACCTACCACCGTTGTGTCATCAGCAAACTTAATGATGGCATTGGAGCTATGTGTTGCCACACAGTCATGTGTGTACAGGGAATACAGGAGTGGGCTGAGAACACAGCCCTGTGGGGCTCCAGTGTTCAGGGTCAGTGATGAGGAGATGTTGCTGCCTATTCTAACCACCTGGCGTCTGCTTGACAGGAAGTCCAGGATCCAGTTGCACAGCGAACTGTTTAAGCCCAGAGCCCGGAGTTTCTCATCTAGCTTGGAGGGCACTATAGTGTTGAATGCTGAGCTGTGGTCTACAAACAGCATTCTCACATAAGTGTTCTTTTTTTCCAGGTGGGAGAGAGCAGTGTGTATTGTAGATGCAATGGCATCATCAGTGGAGCGGTTGTTGCGGTAAGCAAACTGCAATGGGTCAAGAGAGAGAGGCAGCACAGAGCAGATGTAATCTCTGATTAGTCTCTCAAAGCATTTGCTGATGATGGGGGTCAGAGCAACAGGATGCCAGTCATTTAAGCAAGTTATTTTTGATTGCTTTGGAACAGGCACAATGGTGGATGATTTAAAGCATGTGGGGTCTACAGACAAAGAGAGGGAAAGGTTGAAAATGTCTGTAAAAACCCAGCCAGCTGGTTCGCGCACGCTCTGATGATGTGGCCCGGAATGCCGTCTGGGCCCACAGCTTTGCGGATATTCACCCGTCGGAAGGATTGGGTTACATCCGCTACAGAGACGGAGAGTGAACTAACCTCTGTAGCTTCGGCCACGAGAGCTCTCTGCGAGGGCGGTGTTATTTCCCTCAAAATGGGCATAAAAAGTATTTAGCTCATCCGGGAGAAAGGCAGCAGTGTTCATGCCACATGCTTCTAGAGTTGGTGGTGTTAAACTGTCCTTCAATCTTGTTCCTGTGCTGGCGTTTTGCTGTTCTGATTTGCTGTTTTTCGGAGGGCATAACTGGCTGTTTATGCACCTCCGCGTTCCCGGAATTGAAAGCAGAGTGCCGCGCGAACATCGCTATTTATCCATGGCTTCTGGCATGGATAGATCCATATTGTTCTGGTCGGAAATACGTCCTCCATGCACTTTTTGATGAAACACATTACGCTATCAGCGTAAACCTCAATGTCGTCATCAGAGGTGGACCGGAACATCTCCCAGTCCGTGTGATCAAAACAGTCTTATAGCATAGAGTCTGATTGGTCCGACCAGCACTGGATCGTTCTGAGGGTGGGTGCTTCCTGTTTCAGTTTCTGCCTGTAAGTGGGCAGAAGGAGAACGGAAGAGTGGTCCGATTTGCCAAATGGTGGGCGGGGGAGGGATTTGTAACCATCCCGGAAGTGAGAGTAGCAATGGTCCAAAACCGGGTCCCCTCATGTGTTGAAACTAATGTGCTGGTGGTATTTTGGTGCGACTGATTTGAAACTGGCTTTATTAAAGTCCCCGGTCACAATGAACGCGGCCTCAGGGTGCGCGGTTTCCTGCTCACTTATACTCCCATACAGTTCCTTGAGTGCCCAGTCTGTGTCGGCTTGTGGCGGGAGGTACACAGCTGTGATAATGGCCGCTGTGATTTCCCTTGGTAGCCAGAATGGTCGACACAGAAGCATGAGAAATTCTAGATCAGGAGAGCAGAAAGACTAGAATGTACGTTCCTCTGATCACACCAGGATTTGTTGATCATAAAACATACATGACCACCTCTGCTTTTACCTGAGAGGTCTTTCGCTCTGTCCGCTTGGTGCACGGAGAACCCCGTGGTTTCAATGGCTGAGTCTAGAATCTCCGCAGACATCCAAGTTTCTGTATGGCAGATAATGCGCTTTCAGCTCGCAGAGCTTGTTATCCAGAGACTGAACATTTGCCAGTAGAATACTGGGTAGCGGGGGTCGATTTGAGCGGCGTCTTACTCTGATGAACGCTGGCTCTGTTTCCCCTTTTCCTCCTGCGTTTCCGCGGCCGTGCAGCCCAGACAAAGGGATCTGCTTGCGTGTTTGTAAACAGCGGGTCGGCATTGAGGAATTTGAAGTCCGGTTTACGGTGTGAAATTGCTGAACCAATGTCCAAAAGTGTTTGTCTGTCATAGACAATAAGGCAGACAACATCCAAGACAAAAAACATAAGAATTGTGAACAAAACAAACAAAACACTGCCATGTTGTGTCGGAGCTCGCAACACAGCAGCCATACTCGGCGCCATCTTGAGCAGCCATACTTGGCGCCAACGGAGCTTGAACAGCTGAATTTCTAGAGACAGTATTTTGAGGATTGCCCTGTGCATGAGCCCCGGTAAACAGAAAAGCTTTTTAATAGCCTAACCTATTTTCAAACGCATTTTATATACAGTATATGGCCTATATATGAGCTTAATCAGCCATATCAACAACATTATATATAATATTATAACTTAAATCTGTGAATCAATGAAGGCAGCAAATGCACAATGGAGCTTGAGTTTTAGATAGAGTGTATAAACGGACCCTTTCTTTCATGTTGTTTGTTGACATGTTATCATGAATAAACTCTCCTGTGCATTAGTTTGTGAAAGAATTTAGGAATTGTAACTTCAGTCAGGAACAAATGGACAAGTAATTGATTCACCTAGTCATGGTGTGCATTTGGCTTTAGTTGCACGCTATCTGTGAATCTTGTGAACATGCCATTACCGTAATGCACAAAATAAAGAAGTCTCTAAAAAAACGGAAAATTAATATGTCCCTCTAAATAATCCACAACATAGTTACTAAAGTCAAGTCATCTTTATTTGTATAGCACTTTTCACAACACACATCATTTCAAAGCAGCTTTACAGGAAATCAAAAACAAAATGAAACTGTAATATCTATAAAGTCTTACAGTGATCATTGTGTAGTTTGATTAAATATGATTGTAAATTGTGTATAAAAATAAATAATTAAATAATAATTGTATTTAGAACCCCAGTGAGCAAGCCAAAGCTGACTGTGGCAAAGAACACAAAACTCCATAAGTTGTTGGTTAATGGAGAAAATTAACCTTGGGAGAAACCAGGCTCACTGTGGGGGCCAGTTCCCCTCTGGATAAACAACATGAATATAATGCCATTATTAGTTATTTTTGTGCAGTGCAAGTCATGGTTTAAAATGTTTTATATAAGTAAGCAGTGGTGGTCCAGTGTTTTTTAAAAAAAAAAAAAAAAAAAAGATTTTTTATGAACTTTACGATTAATGACTACTGTCTTTGAAGTCCATCCTGGATTAACTGCAGAAGTTCACATAGATGCACTGTCCTTTTTTAGTTGGCTGATGAAGATTTTTGTTGGCAATTAAATTATAGTTTGTGTATTCCATTTCAAGAGTGTAGTCCATCAATAGACAAAGGTGATGCAGGCAGAGATCATTGAGGTGCATCGCAGTTCAACCGGCAGGTCATTTCGGTGCGGTTCGGTGGGGTCCATCCTAAATCCAAAGTTCAGGCAGTGGCAGTATCTGATGTCTTACAGTTGGAGTTGACATCAGTTCATCCTCTGAATTCAAAAGACTGAAGTGATGTTTGGCTAGCACTGGCTGTACTTTGTCATCATCACTCATGACACCAAGCAGGAATGGAGCTGGATCTGACTGGCTCTGGTAATCTCGCGATATGAATCCCGAGGTTGAGACATGGAAACAAATAGAATAATATTAGCATAGATGACATTCCATTTTATGCAGAGTTAAAGATCATGATAGATGTTTATTAATAAGCCAGAATTTTGTGCTCTTAATGAACGTGATGGACTATAATGTGTCAGAAGGTCACTTAAGTACGGTGGAGCTTGACCATTCAAAGCTTTATGTGTAGTTAACAGAATTTTAAAATTAATATGAAATTTAACCAGTAGCCAATGTTACGACAATAAAATTTGCTAATATGATCATATTTCTTGGTTGTAGTCAGCAATCTGGCAGCTGCATTTTGAACCAATTGAAGTTTATTTACTGAACTTGCTGGACATCCTCCCAGTAATGCATTACAATAATCTAGTCTTGAGGTCATGAACGCATTAATTAGTTTTTCGGCATCAGCAACAGAGAGCTGTAACTTAGCAATATTTCTGAGGTGGAAGAATGCTGTTCTACAAACATTGGAAATTAGATTTTCAAAGGACAGATATAATATATAACACCTAAGCTCTTTGCTGTAGAAGGTGATGTAACAGTGCATCCATTGAGAGTCTGTACCTTTGTACCTCTGTTTTGTCGGAATTGAGTAGAAGGAAATTTCTAGCCATTCAATCTTTGATTTCATTGATATACTCTGCTAATTTGGAGAATTGTGAATTTTCATTGGGTTTAGAAGAAATATAAAGTTGGGTATCGTCAGCATAAAAGTGGAAACTTATTCCACGATTCCTGATAATATCGCCCAGGGGAAGCATGTATAAGTAGAAAAGCAGAGGCCCTAAAACTGATCCCAGTGGCACATCATACTTAACTTTTGTTTGATTTGACAATTCCTCATTTAGTTTTAGGCACTTAAGATGTTTCACAAAAACATTTGTCTTCAGATGGTTATTTATATCTTCAGCTTTAGTGTGTCAATAGGAAAATACATTTTAGACTCCTAAACATTACTTTTGCAAATAGAAAAGATTAGAATAGAAGAACAGGGCACTCTGAAAGAGATGGCATTGCCCCCACAGAGCCCCCCACTGAACATCGAGTCATTCTGGGATTACATGAAGAGACAGAAGCGATTGAGACAGCCTAAATAGATAGAAGAACTGTGGTGATTTCTCCAAGAAGCTTGGTACATCCTATGTGCCAACAACCAAGAAAAATTGTGTCCAGGTTGTTACGTCCCAGGGTGTAATTATTATTTTTATTTGTATAATACATGGGCAGTGATAATTGTACTAATTACTGTGTATGTGTTGTCTGTATTGTGGCAGTGTTTTCTGGTGTCTTGCTCTCTCTTTCTCTTTCCTTCCCACTCACTCTCCTCAATGGTTACCTTTGATTGCTGCCTTGCTTTGATTGGTTGCTGGACAGAGAGCTTGAGAATAAAGCTGGAGAGTTAACTTACTTCGGGGAGGCCTTTTGTCTCCAGGCTGCTGAGACGGTTTTCTCCTGCCCCAGACAACTAGCGGTGGCATCGTCGTCGTCGTCGTCGTCGTCGTTTTATACTAAGTGTTTCCTCAACTTATTTTAGTTGTTACCTGTTGTTATTGTACAACCTGTTGCTTATTGAAGTGTTGATTCTTTGTTTCATATTTTTAGATATTGATACTCCCAGAGAATCCTTAGTTCACTGTTTATCTTTTTGTTCCTTTTGGAAGCCGTAGGGAGGAGGACGCCATTTTTGTTATTGACCATGTTTTCTCCTGTTTTTGGTTTAGAGAGGGAGTAAGGAAAGAGTTTTGTTGTTCATTTTAATTTTGTTTGTAAAGGTTAGAAAGTACTCCTTAAAATTAGAAGAAATTTGTTTGTTTTGGCCTGGTCCCCTCCTGAAGCCTTTTGAAGCTTCCATTTTTTTGTGTGTGTGAACTTGTAAGTAAATATGATTTTGAGATTTGGGTAATCTTTGTGACAGCGCTGGGACAGGAGAGGATACCTCTTCAGCTGCCTGTTAAGTTATTTTTATACATTTTTCCATTCTTATTATTTCCTTGTTACCCCCTTCCCAACCCTAGACAGGGAGGGATGTAACGAGGTGTACCTAGGAGAATTGGGGCTGTTTTAAAGGCAAAGGTGGCCACACCAAATATTTATTTAGTTTTTTTGTTTACTGGACTTTGTATGATGGTAACTGATAAACTAATTATGACATTTATTTTTGAAGACTTCCTCACTATTGTCACATATTCCTTGTAGTTTGTATTGACTTATGTTGAAATTCTGGTTTAGTTCCTGTCAGTTTTGTGGTTTCTTTTCATGATTGGTTTTCCCCTGACTGTTTCCCCAGGTGTTCCTCATTCCCTTGTTTTCCCTTGTGTATTTTAAGCCCTTGTTTTCCCCTGTTTTTTTTTTTTGTTGTTTTTTTTGTTTTTTGTCAGTCTTCATCTGTGTTATGCTGTACTTTTGTTCCCTGTGTTTTTGTTATGTTCTGTTACCTGGTTTACTTGCCTTTTATTAAAGGCTGCATTTAGATCCTCATTCCTCTCCAATCTCGTCACAGAAAGACTGACCAAGAAATGGATCTAGCGGCCTTGCTCAAGGGGACCATCCAGTTGAGGATCACGCCCGTGAGGTTTTTAGAGCTGGCAAATGAAGTGCACTATCCAGACCGCTCTCTGGTGGTTTTCTTCCGGGCTGGTCTGAATAGTGCACTGAGGGAACTCATGCCTACGGCTGTTCCTCACTGGACGCTCTGCAATTATGTGGAGAAGGCTTTGGAATTTAGCAGTTCCCCTTATACAGTGGATTATGGCGGGAACCCTGGGCCAAAACCTGCTTACACGGCCCCTGTCTCGAAGCCTTCCACGGCCCCATTCTCGAAGTTGTATGATCTGCCACTGATGTCGGTGTGTAGGTCCATGTAGACCCTACCTCAAAAATTGTCTGTGCCCACACCTGCCATGGCCAACAAGTTACCAGCCTCGTCCGTCCCAGAGCCAGCTTTGCCAACTTTGGCCATCCAGAGGAGGAGGAGGAGGAGGAGGAAGAGATGAAAAGTTTCCGTTCCCGAGTCTCCTCCCATGACCACGGAGGTCATTCCCGAGTCTCCTCCCATGACCACGGAGTTCGTTCCCAAGTCTCATTCCATGTTCGCGACCATGGAGGTCATTTCCCATTCATCCAGGACTCTTTGTCTCAAGCCTCCCACGGCTCCGCCTGCTCCCCCAGAGACTCGTCCTACAGCGGTCCCTGTCCTGCGACCGCCTCCCAGGACTCCTGACCCAGTCCCCACCTTGAGGCCATCTCCTTGGTCTCCTGGCCGTCCGCCTGATCTGCTCTGGTCTACTTGGTCCTCCCGAGCCTGCAGCATCACCCTGGCTCTCCATCCCCCCCCAGCTCCGCCTTGGTTTCAAGCCTCCCTGACTTTGCCTTGTTCCTCTGCTCCCCTTGTGCCCCCCCAGAACTACCTGTTTTTTCCCCCACACCCCATGGACAATAATATATATATATATATATATAATACATTTATTTATTATTAGTTTTTTTTTTTGGAGCGTCTAGAATCAGCTCCTTAAAAGGGCTCTGTCACACATTCCTTGTTTGTATTGACTTATGTTGAAATTCTGGTTTAGTTCCTGTTAGTTTTGTAGTTTCTTTTCATGATTGGTTTTCCCCTGATTGTTTCCCCAGGTGTTCCTCGTTCCCTTGTTTTCCCTTGTGTATTTAAGCCCTTATTTTCCCCTGGTTATTTTTTTTGTCAGTCTTCATCTGTATTATGCTGTGCTTTATGTTCTGAGTTACCTGGTTTACTTTTGTTTCATTAAAGGCTGCATTTTTATCTTCATTCCTCTCCTGTCTTGTCACAACTATGCAACATTTTTCACAAGTGCCTAAAACTTTTGCACAGTACTGTACAAAGAGATGGCGACTTTAGGTCTGATAAATATGACCTAAACCATGCTAATGCAAGTCCACTAATGCCAACGTAATTCTCCAGCCTCTTCAAGAGAACGTAAATTATCTATCATGTTGAAAGCAGCACTAAGATCTTAAGGCACTAGAAGAGAAATGCAGCCGTGATCAGATGATAAGAGCAAGTCATTTGTAACTCTGATAAGTGCAGTCTCTGTACAGTGATGGGGCTAAAATCCTGACTGAAATTTGTTCATATATTCCATTTTTTTTCTGTAGAAATTAACATGGGTTTGAGGACACTACCTTTTCTAGTAATTTCGACATAAATGGTAGATTTAAAATCAGTCTGTAATTAGCCAATTCTCCAGGATCAAGCTGTGACTTAAGTGGTTTGATACCTGCCATTTTAAAGTTTCTTGGGATATGTCTTAAGGACAGCGAGGAGTTAATAATATTTCTGATTATTTTCAATTTTCTCAGTAAAGAAATTCATGAAGTCATTACTATTGTGCTGCGACAAAATATCTGGTTCAGTGGATGCTTTATTCCTAACCAATTTAGCCACAGTACTGGATAAACACCTAGGATTATTGTGGTTATTTTCTATGAGTTTGCTAAATATGCTGACCTGGCAGCTTTTAGTGCCTGTCTGTAGCTACAGACACTATCCATCCATGCACAGTGAAATACCTCTACTTTTGTATTCTTCCACTCTGGAGAGCATGAGTGTGATCATTGTACCGCGGTGTGGGTTTTTTTTTTTTTCTTTAATTTTCAAGAGTGCTAGAGAAGACTTTATTTATATTTTCTGTTATTACATCAAGTTCTTTTAGACTTTTTGGCTTACTGAGTATGTAAGACAATTCTGGAAGATTATTAGTAAAGCTATCTTTAGTTGTCGAAAGAATACTTCTACCTGAACAATAGCGTGGAGTAGATTGAGTGGCATTAGCTGATTGCAGCAAACAAGAGACGAGGTAATGATCTAAGATGTCCTCGTTTTGCGGTAGAATTTATATAGTATCAACATCAACTCCATATGACAAAATTAAATCTAGCATATGATTATGGCAATGAGTTGATCCTGTCACATTTTGTCTGACTCCAAGAGAGTTGAGAATATCGATAAATGCTTATCCCAATGTATCATTTTCATTACCTATGTGAATGTTGAAGTCACCAACAATTAAACTCTATCTACATTAACTGCTAGATCTTATAGAAAATTAGCAAATTCACCAAAGAAACCAGAGTACAGCCCGGGTGATCTATATACTGTAGCATGGGCAAAAGGCGACAGATATTTTTTTATTTATATCTGACAGTGTCACATCAAACATTATAAGTTCAAAAGACTTAAATTTATATCCTGTCCTCTGAGTAACACCAAAAACTTAACTGTAAATTGTAGCAACACCTCCTCAACCCTTCAGACGAGGATCATATTTATAACAACAACCTTGGGGAGTAGATTCATTTAAACTTATATATTCGTCCGGTTTAAGCCAGGTTTCAGTCAAACAAAGCACATCCAAACTATGATCTGTAATCATTTCATTTACAATTAGTGCTTTGGTAGAAAGAGATCTAATGTTTAGTAGCCCTACCTTTATATGATGCTTATGCAAAATTATTATTATATTTTGTTTTTTTTTTCAAGTTTGACCTTAATCAAAATTTTTCGTTTTGTGTTTGGTAGTTTGGGGAACAGACACAGTCTCTGAATGATATATAGGTGATACTGTCTCTGTGTTGTAGTTTATGTGACCTGTGTGACATCACAAGGCAGCTAGCAGACGTTCGGATTAACCAGTTTGTCTGCTTTCTGACTTGGGCCCCAGTTAGTCTAATACTATCACTATTAAGACTATGAGCCAAATTACTAGAGAGGAGAGCAGCACCTTCCCTGGAGGGATGGAGTCCATCTCTCTTTAGCAGGTCAGGTCTACCCCAAAAACTCTTCCAATTGTCTATAAATCCTATGCTATTCTCTGGACACCACTCAGACATCCAGCCATTCAATGACACTAATCTACTATAAACCTCATCACCACGATGAGCAGGGAGGGGGCCAAAGCATATTACAGTGTCTGACATCGTTTTTGCAAGTTCACACACCTCTATAACATTTTCTTTAGCGATCTCTGACTGGCGAAGCCGGACATCGTTAGTGCCAACATGAATAACAATTTTAGAAAATCTACGTTTAGCATTAGCCAGCACTTGTAAATTTGATCTGATGTCAGATGCCTGAGCCCCCGAAATACATTTAACAATAGTGGCTAGAGTCTCTATTTCCACGTTCCTTACAATAGAATCACCAATTAGTAAAGCGCTTTCAACATGATTCTCAGTGGGTGCATCACTGAGTGGGGAGAATCGATTGAAAACTCTATCAGGAATGGGAGAGTGGTGTCGTTTTGCTGAGTGAGTCTGCCACCGAGACATCACCCAAACACCCTGCTGCAGGGGTTCTACAGTCGGAACCAAAGTGTGTGTGTTGCTCGCTGTACTACCTGCATCCGAAACAGTCTCTACTGGCTTCTCTTTCTCACTGACCTCCACTAGCGTTCGGATGCGTGTTTCTAACTCATTAAACTTCTTCGTCAGCCTGACTAATTCCTTACATTTATCACATGTAAATCCTTCACTGCTGATGGAAGAAGCTATAGTAAACGTCTTGGTTACTGATGTAACCTCTGTTCCCTGATGGAGGGAACGAGATGCTGTGTCGATGTAGTGACACTAGGAGTTTGATCTTGAGAGCCCCAATCACCTTTGCTTAAAATAGAAAAGGCCAATGAGAATTGGAGAGTGGAATTTGCATGCCACTCTCCGCCCCCGGACATACAGGTGTAAAAGGAGATGGCATGCACCACTCATTCAGATTTATGCTGAGGAGCCGATAGAGAGTCCCGGCCATGTAAGCGGCCGGTTCAGCGCAGTGACAGGAGTGACGCAACGTCTCGTTCCCTCCATCAGGGAACAGAGGTTACATCAGTAACCAAGACGTTCCCTGTCTGTCACTCACTCGAAGTTGTGTCGATGAAGTGACACTAGGGGTTTCTATAGGAAATGCCGCAGCCGCTGAACCATGTCACATTGTACGGAAGAGTGAACATAACCCTTCCATGAAAGCTGTCTCTGCGTGCTGGCATCCCAAGCACTCGAGACAGATTTCATGGCTGTCCGGAGGGGAGAGATAACGGCCTCATCCAGTAGCGCAAACGCGGAAGGACATCTTTAAAAAGATGCCAAGCATTTGCACGAGCTGTTTTAGAAGGAAATATACTCTTCTGAATATACTCTTTTAGCACCCGCGGACTCAGCCGTCGAAGCACCCAGGGTGACCACTGATATGCGGCGTAAAATCCAGCAGCGTAAGCGAAAGGTGCCAGGGCCAACTGTGTACCAGCGCAACTCTGCCGAGGGGAGCCTCGGTCAGGGCATACCAGAGCGGGCAGTGGGAGGATTCCCAGGAAGTGAAAAGGTCTACCTGCACTTGACCGAATTGACTCCAAATCAGCTGGACCACCTGGGGGTGGAGTCTCCACTCTCCCCTGAGCGTGACCTGCCGTGACAGCGCATCTGTTTTTAGGCAGTTCAGCACCGACTGCACGCGCACGCTCGCTCGTGCGGCACACCATCATAGAGACTGAGTCTAACTCCAAGCCGAGAAAAGAGATGCTCTGAACCGGGGAGAGCTTGCTCTTTTCCCAGTTGGCCCGAAGCCCCAACCGGCTGAGGTGCCTGAGCACCAGGTCGCTGTGTGCACACAACAAGTCTCGAGAGTGAGCTAGGATCAGCCAGTTGTCGGGATAGTTGAGGATGCAGATGCCCACTTCCCTTAACAGGGCAAGGGCTGCCTCTGCGACTTTCGTGAAGATGCGAGGCGACAGGGACTGACTGAAGGGGAGGACCTTTACTGGTACGCCTGACTCTCGAAGGTGAACCGCAGAAAGGGCCTGTGCTGAGGTAAAATCGAGACGAGGAATTACGCATCCTTCAGGTATACCACCGCGAACCAATCTTGATGCCGGACGCTCGCTAAAATGCGTTTCTGTGTCAACATCTTGAACGGGAGTGTGTGCAAAGCCTAGTTCAGTACTCGCAGGTCCAAGATCGGCTGCAGCCCACCACCTTTCTTGGGTACGATGAAGTAGGGGCTATAGAACCCCTTCTTCATCTCGGCTGGATGGACAGGCTCTATCATGTCCTCGCCGCAGGGGGACGCCCCTGGCGACAAGCAGATGGGGTGTGGGATCTTGATCCGCGCCGGGGCAGGATATGCTGAATAGCCTTCATCTGCTTCTTAACCGCCAAGAACTGCTGGGCAAAGTCCTCGACGGTGTCTCCACATCGACCTGCGACTGGGCGACCGCACCTGAAGGTGGGAGCCCAGTCGCATCCTCGGCGTCAGACTGGACCAGCCCGCTCTCTGATGCTGCGATTGAGAGCTCATCCACTTCGCGAGCGCCGAATGAGATCGCGAACTCATCCTGAGACGAGCCGGCGGTCTCATCCCAGAACTCGACCAGGGCAAATAAGCGTACTAGGGAATGGGAGATCCGTGGGGGGTTACCCGGCGGAGCAGCTCCCATTGGGGTCCCCAAATTGCCCCCAGTGCTAACCAATGCAGCCTAATACCATAGGTAGAAGGACCGAGGCGGGGAGATGCTGGGGTGGCTTTCCCTCTGATGAAGGAAAGCCACGACCACAACGTTGCCATGGTCATGTTCTCGCAGTGAGGACATGACCTGTCCACGAATGCTGTCTCTGCGTGGGCAGTGCCCAAGCATGTGAGACAGCGATCGTGGCTGTCGGAAGCAGAGAGGTAACGACCGCAACCAGGAATTAAACACAGACGGAAAGATATCTTTAAAAAGATGCTCTCCATCAGTGCCACTCTTTTAGAGAAAATATACTCTTTTATTTGCAAGAATATATAATCTTTTAGGTTGTTGAGGCACCCAGGGGCGTTCTCTGCACTCAAAAGTGCACAAGGGGGAGAAACCGCTGTAATGCGCTGTAAATCCAACAGCTTTTTCAGAGATGAATGGAACGGCAGAGGGATTCAGCTCACTGAACACAACCGCTCGGCTCCAAAGAAAAAATCTGAATGAGTGGTTGCGAGCCAGCTCCTTTTATACCCGTATGTCCAGGGGAGTGGCATGCAAATTCCACTCGCCAATTCCCATTGGCCTTTTCTCAAAGATCAGAGGTGTCTGGGGCTCCCAAGTGCGACCCCTAGTGTCACTACATCGACACAACATCGAGTGAGTGACAGATAGGGAACTGTAACTACACTGAAATAAGAATCCACACAGGACTTTAAAAGCTATAAAACTGCAAAAGAAGGCATTAATAAAGCATGATCTTGCTTTGGTTTGTATTTCAGCATTATATATAATGTCCCTGTGGGAACATAGTAACATCTAGTAACATAATTACTAGAAATGTTTCCAAACCTCTCTTAATGACAAATTCATCCAGATCTGACAAGAGCCCTTAAAGGGATAGTTCACCCAAAAATTTTAATTCTCATTATTTACTCACCCTCATGCCACCCCAGATGTGTGTGATTTTTAGAAGAATTTCTCAGCTCTGTAGGTCCATGCAATGCAAGTGAATGGGTGGCAACATTTTAAAGCTAAACAAAATCACATAAGTCAGCATAAAAGTAATCTATAAGACTCCAGTGGTTAAATCAGTATCTTCAGAAGCAATGTGATAGGTGTGGATGAGAAACAGAGAAACAGATCACCTTCACATTCTTCTTCTTGTGTTTTTGGTGATTCATATTATCTGCATATCATCCCCTGCTGTCTAGAAAAAAATGACAAATATTGATCTGTTTCTCACCCACACCTATCATATCACTTCAGAAGATATGGATTTAACAACTGGAGTCTTATGGATTACTTTTATGCTGCCTTTATATGCTTTTTGGAGCAGCAACATTTTGTCCTACAGAGCTAAAATATTGTTCTAAAAATCTTAATTTGTGTTCTGCAGAAGAAAGGAAGTCATGCACATCTGGGATGGCATGAGGGTGAGTAAATGATGAGAGAATTTTCATTTTTGGATGAACTACCCCTTTTAAAGTGATAGCTCAGCCATAATTTAATATTCTGTCATCATTTCCCTACCCTCATGTTGTTCCAAACCAGTGTGATGCTTTGCATTATGTGGAACACAAAATATGTTAGACAGAATGTAAGGGACTGACAGTCTCGCTCACCATTCACTTTCAACATATAGAGGGAAAAAAAATGAACTGAAGGTAAATAGTGACATTCTGTCTAATATTTACTTCGTTGCATGGAAGAAAGAAAGTCATATGGGTTTGGAACAACATGATGGTGAATGATGACAGAATTTCCATTAATAATAATAATCATTCTGTAATACATGTTAAATGTGTATTATGTAATGGAATATAGGGGAGTTAACGTCTATTATGTCATTTGTGAAAGTAACGAGTTACTCACTACTTGAGTACTCTTTTAATTGGATACTTTCTTACTCTTACTCAAATAATTATTTATGTTAGTACTTTTACTTCTACTTGAGTAATTATTTTTTTTAAAGTAATTGTACTTTTACTTGAGTACAGTTTTTGGCTACTCTACCCACTTCTGTAAGTGTGTCATGCAGTGTGGGACTCGCACTGGTTTGGTCTTGGTCTAGACTCGGTCTCGCCCTGCCTTGGTCTTGGTCTCGACTTGGCCTCAAACCCTCAAAGTCTTGGTCTTCTCTCAGTCTCGATACACTCTGATCTTGGTCTTGACTCAGTCTCGGTTTAGGTGGTCTTGACTACAACACTGGTTATCTGCATATGAAAGAATGTCATACAGGTTTGGAATGACATGAGGATGAGTAAATTATAAATGAATTTTCTTTTTTTTTTAGATTTAACAGACATGCTGAGGGGTTAAAACAGTACACTGTGGATGAGTAATCAAAGGCATGTGATGGCAGATTTCATGGCTGTTTTATCTGCAGGTCCTCACTGCTCTTTTGCTCTGTGTGCTAGGAGATTGCAGGAAGAGCCAGTATGCCAAGCGCCCAAGGCTTTGGTCCCTTACTTTAAAGCCCTGCTGGCACGCAGCCCTATATTGGAGCCAGAGCACTGTGCTGTATGCACTCATTATGGCCTCCATTAGAGTAAACATTTCAACAGAACCCTCAAACACATAAAAACTGTGATACAAACACAACACCGCTACACCCCCACCCCCCTGACACCCGCTTTTCTACTCTTACTGCCAGTCTGCATATAAGCTGCCATGAAAAGATGAGAAATGGGCCCACTCTTCATTTTATTTATTTATTCATTTATGTATTTAGAGGAGTATTTTTCAACCAGAGCATTTCTGATGCTTTACGTAAAAAGCTTTTACATGTTGCTGCTCTGGCTTGAGTGCTGTTATCTAGGCTGCCACCATAAAGTGCTAACAAAGAGGATAGCAGAGAGGCCTGCTGGTTCATTTAGCTGCTCCTGCTAATTCCTACCGGGTTAGAGGTCACGTGAAATGCATTTATAGCCCTGGGTTCAGGCTTACTTAGAATGTTTATAATTTTATTGTCCTAAAAGAAAGAGATGTCTATAACTCAATTCATTTTCCTTTTATATCTGAATTAGGAAGAGAGATGTAGCACAAAGAATGTTTGTTTTGTTTTGAGGTCTAGTGAAGTCTAGTGAAGGGTTCTTCAGATTAAATACAGCACTGTATCCTCATTGAGCTTCAAGCATTGTTGTCATTACACTCAGAAGGAACTGAGGGAATGAGTAATATCTTAAAAATGCACACAGTAATTTGTTTCCTCATTATAAAGTTTTTAGCCCTTACAAGAAATTAATTGTATTTTTGACAAAAAAGAATACGAAAATAATTTACCAACGGCAAATATGTTAAATCGGACAGCCTTAAAAAATGTGTGAAAGTGAAGAATTTAGAACAGAAATATCTTACTATTGCATAATTTAAATGGGTCATGAACTGAGAAATCAAAATTCCCTTGATCTTTTGACATATAAGAGGTCATTGTACTATAAAAACATCCTGTAAGTTTCAGAACTCGTTAATCTAAAAACAGCTTATATTGAAGCCAATTTGCCAAAAGGACAGGATGTGGAATGTGCCACTTTATTACATAATAGTGTGGTTAAACATTGCCTCCGCAGAAGAAGATCAACGCCTGCTTCTACATCACTACCTGTGTAGCCCCGCCCACCGATTCACGCATGTAGTAGGTAAATAATGAGAGAGGCAAACGCAGGTCTACGCAGAAACCAAATGATAAAGATGGCTCCGAAGACAACAAGATGCTGTGCATTGCCAAGCTGTGGAAAAACACAGTCTTTGCATTGCCTTCCTTCTGATCCCAACATTAGGAAAGAGTGGATGAATTGTATTTTTAATGAAGTTCCAGACTACATCAGTAACAACTTGGTCCTTTGTTCACTTCATTTTACCATGGATTCGTTTACAAACAAGGCACAATTCGATGAAGGATTTTCAGAAAGATTGAAACTAAAAGACGATGCTGTGCCAACTATATTGGATCCGACAGTAATGTTGCACCACACAAGTGTGAATAACTGTTTTTATTACGTGGTCACTATTGCTTTGTCTGTTATTACAGATCATTTGATATGTACTGAGTATTTATGCGTTTTTAATCTAAATCACAGCAGTGTCCATCTATGAAGGATGTAGGATTTTTAAATATGCAAAACTGTTAGCCAATCATACCAGTGGATGTTTACTTCTGAGTCAACTATCCGCCGCGCCTATTCAAACGGTTTGTTATGATGAGGGGGGTCAAAACAGGACAGAAAATAGCCTATTACATCTAAATTATGATGTTTTTTATGTAAAAATCTTGATAACATTATAAGTGGACCTCAGAGAACAGTACAAAATAAAAAAAGGCAGTTCATGACCCCTTTAATACAATACAACACCATACAATTAAATACAATACAATAGCTATTCGGTTTGGCTGGGTTCCATTATTTTTTATTCATATACAGTATATACATCTCTGGAAAAAATTAAGAGACCACTGCAAAAGTATCAGTTTCTCTGGATTTACTATTTATAGGTTTGTGTTTGAGTAAAATGAACTTTTTTGTTTTATTCTATAAAAGTATTGTCATTTAGAGCATTTATTTGCAGAAAATGACAACTGGTCAAAATAACAAAAAAGATGGTGTTTTCAGACCTCGAATAATGAAAAGAAAACAAGTTCATGTTAATTTTTAAACAACACAATACTAAAGTTTTAACTTAGGTAGAGTTCAGAAATCAATATTTGGTGGAATAACATCTTGGTTACTGATGTAACCTCTGTTCCCTGATGGAGGGAACGAGACGTTGTGTCAATGTAGTGACACTAGGGGTTCGATCTTGAGAGCCCCAATCACTTTTGTTTAAAATAGAAAAGGCCAATGAAAATTGGCGAGTGGAATTTGCATGCCACACTCCGCCCCGGACATACCAGTATAAAAGGAGATGGTGTGCATCACTCATTCAGATTTATGCTGAGGAGCTGATAGAGGGTCCCGGCCATGTCAGCGTCCGGTTCAGCGCCGCGGCAGGAGGGACACAACGTCTCGTTCCCTCCATCAGGGAACAGAGGTTACATCAGTAACCAAGACATTCCCTGTCTGTCACTCACTCAACGTTGTGTCGATGTAGTGACACTAGGGGTTCCTATAGGAAACGCCGCAGACGCTGACACAGGCAAGCTGCTGCATGCCTCGCAGCGAGCGCTCAACCATGTCGTGACCTTCCAGTGAGTTAGGTAAGGCGTCTCCCTAGTCCCGTTAAGGGGGGAGAAGGCACTTACTCAAGTAGGCTACCAGCGGTGCCTTTCTTAATTTAATGTTAAGCAATCTCCTACCAAGCACTTTCTAGAATAGCGCTGGGAAGTGCTTGCAGGAAGGAGAGCACTATGGAGACCACATCCTGCCGGAGGGAGGTTAACATGTGGAGCATACCTCACATGGATTTACCAACGGGGAAGTACACATATAGAATGATACCACAGGAGGACCCTATCTACAGAGAGGGTACGCAGCACAGTGGCCAAGACAGAGAAAGCTATGACGAGGGGAAACACAGGTTTCACCTAAGGGGGAAACCAAACAGTGGAAACTCATTATACGGGATTACCAAAGGGGAATCACCATGCATGGAGCACTGAGCCCAAGCACACAGGCTCACCTGAAAAGGGGAATACCACGAGTACTGGGCCTGGTGGCATTACTCCTCCACCGAGTTCGTCACCAGACAGTGTTAAAGAATTAAAGAGGCATCCGGAGTTCACCAATATGGGGAACTGTTGTGGACAAAAAGCACACATTATCAGGGAAAAGGGGAAAGGTGCAATGCAAGCGGTACACCCAACTGGCCTCCCTGTCACTGCTGTTACCGCATAACACTCGGGTTGAAACCGGGTCTATGCGTAGGTTATAAAACCTCGCAAAGGTATTGGGCATAGCCCAACCCGCAACTCTGCATATGTCTGCTAGAGAGGCCCCCCTTGCCAGTGCCCAGGAGAATGCAACACATCTAGTGGAGTGCGCCCGGACCCCCAAGGGGCACGGCAAGTTCTGAGACTGGTATGCGAGAGAAATGGCATCCACAATCCAATGGGCCAACCTCTGCTTGGAGACAGCTTTCCCCTCAAACGGAGCTCTCTGTAGGGCAGGTAGGACCACAGAGAGATCCCAAGAGGGGATCAGGCACGGGTCTAGGAGGATTCAATCTCCTCGCGCCTTTGAGGAACCTGTTGAACAGGTCACGCTGTCGTGAGGGACTGTCGTCCAGTGTATCATGGTGAGCTGCTATGGCAGCTACATATACTTTCAGGGTAGAGGGAGACAGCCATCTCTCCAGCCCTTCTTTAAGAAAAGACAGCACAGACCCGACGGCGCATCTCTGTGGGTCTTCCCCACGGGAAAAACACCAGTTCACGAAAAGATGCCACTTCAAGGCATACAGCCACCTCATAGAGGGGACCCTGGCCTGAGTGATCATGTCTACCACCGCTGGCAGAAGACCTGCTAGGTCTTCCGCGTCCCATCCAGGAGCCAGACGTGGAGATTCCAGAGGTCCGGCCGTGGGTGCTGGAGTGTGCCTTGCCCATAAGTGAGAAGATCCTGCCTCAGGGGAATACGCCAGGGAGTTGCTACTGTCAGGAGCATCAGATCTGAGAACCAAGTCCGGTTGGGCCAGTACAGCGCAACGCACAGGACTTGCTGCTCATCCTCCCTGACTTTGCACAGAGTCTGTGCAATGAGGCTCACAGGAGGAAACGCATACTTGCGCAGCCCCCAAGGCCAGCTGTGCGCCAAGGCATCCATGCCGAGCGGGGCCTTGGACAGGGAGTACCACAGGGGGCAGTGAGAGGAGTCTTTGGAGGCAAACAGGTCTACCTGTGCCTCCCCGAATCTCTCCCAAATCAGCTGGACTACATGGGGGTGGAGTCTCCACTCCCCACGGAGTGTTACCTGCCATGAAAGCATCCGCTACATGGTTGAGGGCGCCCGGAAGGTGAGTGGCTCGCAGAGACTTCTTTGACTCCAAAGGAGGAGGCAGCGGGTGAGTTGCGACATGCGATGCAAGCGTACGCCACCTTGGTGGTTTATGTACGCTACGGTCGCTGTGTTGTCGGTTCGGACCAACACATGCTTGCCCTGAATCAATGGCCGGAGCCTCCTCGGGGCTAGCGATACTGCCAGTAACTCTAAGCAGTTGATGTGCCATTGGAGTCGGGGCCCCGTTCAGAGCCCCGACATTGCCTGCCCATTGCACATGGTGCCCCAGCCCGAGTTCGAGGCGTCCGTTGTGACCACGACATGCCTTGAGACCTGCTCTAGGGGAACACCTGCCCGTAGAAACAACAGGTCCGACCAAGGGCTGAAAGTCTGACAGCACTGTGGCGTGATGGTCACACACCGGGTGCCATGGTGCCATGCCCACCTCGGGACTCGAGTCTGTGGCCAGTGCTGAAGCGGTCTCATATGCATCAACCCGAGGGGGAGAACCACCGCCGAGGATGCCATATGCCCCAGGAGCCTCTGAAATTGTTTCACTGGCACCGCTACCTTCTGCCTGAAGGTCTTCAGGCAGGTCAGCACTGACTGAGCACATTCGGTCATAAGACGTGACCTGAGGACGACCGAGTCCAACTCCATACCAAGAAGAGAGATGCTCTGCACAGGGGAGAGCTTGCTCTTCTCCCAGTTGACCTGAAGTCCGAGTTGGTAGAGGTGCTGAAGCACAAGATACCTCTGTGCACACAATAGATCTCGCGAGTGAGCTAGGATTAGCCAGTCGTTGAGATAATTGAGAATGCGTATGCCCTTTTCTCTTAGCGGGGCCAGGGCAGCCTCTGCGACCATGGTAATGACGTGAGGGGAAAGGGACAGACCGAAGGGGAGGACCTTGTACAGGTATGCTCGTCCCTCGAAAGCAAACCTAAGAAAGGGTCTGTATCGAGGAAGGATCTATACGTGAAAGTACGCGTCCTTCAGGTCGATGGCCATGAACCAATCCTGATGTCGTACTGACGCCAGGATGTGTTTCTGTGTTAAAATCCTGAATGGAAGCCTGTGTAAGGCCTTGTGCAGGGCTCGCAGGTCAAAGATTGGGTGCGACCCTCCCCCTCTCTTGGGCATGATAAAAAAGGGCTGTAGAAGCCCTTGCACAACTGGGCTACGAGGACGGGCTCTATTGCTCCCTTCGCCAGAAGGGTAGCTTGTTCTGCCCGAAGGACGGAGGCACCCTCGCCCAGCACCATAGTGGAGAGAACGCCACTGAACTGGGGCGGGTGTCTGGTGAACTGGATCACATAGCTGAGGCGAATCATCCTGATGAGAAACCGTGAGGGGCTGGAGAGCTCTCCAGCCTCCGTGACAGCAGCACTAGGGGGACGACTAGACTTACCGTGCCCAGGCAGGGTGGTTCGCGGCAAGGCAGAGCAGGCGCCCCACCTGGAAGACAGCCCAGGGGGGAAGTGCTGCTCCGCAAGCCCACAATGGTGGCCGGTGACTGGGGTGGGCAAGCGGCCCCAGAGACCAGCACACTTACCTGTTCGCTGGCTGTCTCTCGACGGAGAACAAGGGAATGGGAGGTATTCGCATTCGCCTGATTGACCAGAAAGACCTCCAGCGCCTGGCCGTTGTGAGTGCACTGGCCCAGGGAATGAGGAAACTTTTCTTATTGACCATGTGGTTGCTGAGAACCAGAGGGCACTCGGCAATGTCATACTCACCACACGCTGGCCCAGGGGTGATGGTGGGGCTGGAGAGATGTCCTGGGCCAGACCGGTCAGAAACGGTCGCCTCATCCCTTGGCGGGCCATGTCAGGACTGCCTCAAAGCCCGTCTGGGGTTCTTGGGGGCCGACTGATGGGCAGGTGGAGCCGACTTCCCGCAGGAGGATCATTTTCTCTGAGGCCAGCTTGCGGGCTCCGATAGTACAGGAGCCGGGGCCGGCACCGTAGTGCGGGACCTCGGTGGCCTGAAGCTGGCTGGGTCGAGCTGTGGCAGAATGTGTTTAATTGCCTCGGTCTGCTTTCTCATGGTCAAGAACCGATGGGCGAAATCTTCGACGGTGTCGCCAAAAAGCCCCACTTGGGAGATGGGCGCATCAAGAAAGCGGACTTTCTTGACGTCACGCATCTCCGCAAAGTTGAGCCACAGATGCTGCTCTTGGACCACAAGCGTGGACATCGTCCGCCCCAGGACGCACGATGTGACCTTAGTCGCACGTAAGGCGAGGTCGGTGGCAGTGCGCAGTTCCTGCATCAGCCCTGGGTCAGTCCTACCCTCGTGCAGTGTCTTTTAGTGCCTTGTTCTGGTGGACCTGCAGGATGGCCATGACATGCAGGGTGAAAGTGGCCTGACCCACGGCCTTGTAAGCCTCGTCATTAAAGAGGAAGAGAACTTACAGGCCTTGGGAGCCTTGGTCGGTTGCGCCAGGTGGCTCTGCCCTGCGGGCATAAATGCGCCGCTACGGATGCGCGCTCTACCTGGGGAAGCTCAACATATCCCTTAGCCGCTCCGCCGTCGAGGGTAGTCAGAGTGGATGAGCCCGCGAAGCATGTACGGGCAGTAAAAGGTGCCTTCCACGACTTCGTTAGCTCCTCGTGCACTTCTGGTAAGAAAGGCACCAGGGCGGGGCGTGGCCGTGAATCACCCTGAGCCCAGAAACCAATCATCCAGCCACGAATGCTCAGGGCAGGGTGGAGGGTTCCACTTCAGCCCAATGTTCGCAGCCGTCCCGGGCAAGCACGGCTGCCATCTCAGCGTGCGACTCATCCTGTGCTCTACCACCCATGGGCGGGAGCTCAGAAGATTCGTCCACTTCCAATAGCAGAAGTCCACCCTCTGATGCCGTGACCGAAAGCTCATCCTCGTCGCGAGCCGCGAACCGCCCTGAAGCAGACCACCTGCATCGCTCGACAGCTCGTCCAGACAGAACAAGTGTGCTTGGGGATGGGAGATCCGCGGGGGCTGAGCCGGCAGAAACGCTCCCATGTCTACATCCAGATCGCCCGCGGTGCTTGCCGACACGGTCGGCTGAGTGTCAGCCCAGGATGGAGCAGGTTGGGGAGCAGCCGCGGTGGCTCCTTGCTTCCTGAAGGAGGAAGTGAGCCGCGACCACAATGTTCTCATGGGCATGTTCTCGCAATGAGAACATAACCCTTCCACGAAAGCCGCCTTGGCATGCTGGTGCCCCAGACACTCGAGGCAGATTTCATGGGTATCCGGAGGGGAGAGATAATGGCCACATCCAGTAGCGCAAACGCGGAAGGACATCTTTAAAAAGACGCCAAGCATTTGCGTGAGCTCTTTTAGAAGGAAATAAACTCTGAGGATTGTTTTTCCAGCACGACAATGCCCCATGCCACACAGCCAGGCCAATAAAGGTGTGGATGGAGGACCACCAGATCAAGACCCTGTCATGACCAGCCCAATCTCCAGACCTGTCCTGAACCCCATTGAAAACCTCTGGAATGTGATGAAGAGGAAGATGGAGGGCCACAAGCCATCAAACAAAGCTGAGCTGTCCTCTAAGGGGCTCTGTACAATCTTCATCTAAAAGTAACATGGCATTTTTTAAGAAGGCAGCTGACCTCGAGACAACAGTTCCTGTCTTTTCAATGTTATTTTCTTGACTCCTACAAGATGTAAAATTGAAAATGAAAGCAATATTTTGAAGAAAAATATGAAAAATTATTATTTGGGCCCTATTGTATTGGAAAATAGCAATAAAATAATTTTGGAGGTATCCTTATATTCTTACCATTTTTAGGGTTAAAATCATGTATGTCAATATGGTTATATTGGTAGCCTTATAAAAGCTGTTTTATTTCACATGGACCGGGTTGCCACATGGGGGCCACCATGTTGAGATCACATGATCAGCCAAATACTACTCACTTTATTTTGGTAACCCACCTAAAATTAAACACTATCACTTATAGAATAAAAAACTGATCATTGACTAGTCACTGCAAATAGTACATTTCTACAATGGCATCGCTAACTGAAAACTTTTGCTTTTTTGTGATGCTGCATCCACATTGCTTCATGTCAGTAAGCCAAAACAACTGTTATTTCTGTTATAGCAACATAAACAAAAATTAATGAGTGCACCATTAAAGAGAATGCATAGTAGAAGTGTGTAAACTAGTTAAGGGTGCTCATAGGCAAAGATCTTGACTGATATAGCCTCAAGATGTCGAGAATATTGTCTTGTCTTATGACAACAAGGAAAACAATTTATTTAGATTTTCCTAATTTATGAAAATGTAAAATTTTCACTGAAAAAAAAAAAAGTGGGGGAAAAGCTGAAGCTTCACTCTGTGCTCTATACTACTTCTTCCAACACCAAATTACACTTGTTCATGGGAAGGATCAGCATCCATGCTGTCAGGTGCCTCAAGCTTTCCCCTCTGCAATGGAAAGCCAAGTGACTGCTTTTGAAGCCTGTCAATATAAACATCTCAGTGGCCTAATGTATGACTGGGAGATAATCATATGTCATCTCTCCTTTTCAGTCTTGCACACACACACCCACACACTTTCTTTCACACAAGCAGAAACTTAATCATAGTAAGAGAATGACAGACTTTTTTTCACACTGAGAATTAGTACTCAATGTTAGAAGATGTTACAAGACCCCCTCGCCTTTCCCTCTCATCAGTCAGACACTTGCTGTCAGCAAAACACATGTTGAGCTAACGAGCATCTGTGTTGCCTGAGTAGGCCACTTATCCCGACCAAGGCATGCCACAAGACAACGCCAGTGAGTGCTGAGCAATGAGGATGCAAAAGCCACATGACACTTGCTTTTGTACATCATATCATTTTTCAATCATCTGCATTTCATTTATCTCTCAGACACACAGCTGCAAGCCAACATAGCAGGCCTACTGGCTTGGTTATGGAGGGAGGAGAGAAAGACAGAGAAAGACACAGGCTGATGAAACACTGTGATATGTGGCTCTCTGACAGAGATGGCTTACAACATGCAACACTGCACGTCAGCCTTACGATACAAAGAGGGAGATGAATAGTTTTGTGGGTGGATGTCCAATGTTGTTTTCATTTTGTTTCATATGTTTCATCTATATAGCATTAAGGAGCCAATACCCAGCAGATCATTTTTTTGCATTTTTAAGTGTGCTCATGTTAAAGGCAATATTTGAAATGTTGCCAGAGAAAGAAGTAAACAAGACTGATCGGCATTCAGAAGCCTTGTTTGGATTTAACCAGTTCTTGCAATAAGGAAAATGTTCAGTTCCAATAAATGTTTCAGGGCTGTTCTTTATGTTTTGACTCTGTTAAAGTTTTATTTATTTATTTATTTATTCTGTTTTGCAATTAATGCAGCATAAACTCCCACTGTGTATGGTCTGAAGTTGCCTCATATTTAAAGCAAATCAAATAATGGACAATGGTTGTAATATATCCTATGATTCTGCATTATTGATATCCTCTCTCAGTCAGACTGCCCTACTGAGAGGTTAAATGCAATACTTCTGTTGTCATAGAATATTTACCATCAGCTCTGTTTTTATCGATTCCTTTTATTTTTTTAAATAAATAACTAGATATTCTTTAAATTTGTAATGCTCCAATCAGCTTGTGAAAAAAAGGGGGAAATAAATGGAGTTTGCAGTGAGGGTGTGGATGGAAACGGAGGGTGGTGTAGGGGTGTCTGAAAATAACATTTGTAAGAGATGATGTGAAATTGGATAATTTACTGCTTGGATGCAGAAGAGTGATGTTCCTCTTCTGCAAATTTACAAGTAAAGTACCTAGTAATGCCAGGCAATTAGAAGCTGACTTCTGCTCGAAAACAGGGGCTGGAGTTGCCAGGATGGATTAGAGGGCATTATCCAACCAATGCAGACAGAGAGAGAGAGAGAAAGTGGGAGAGACAGAGCAAAAAGGGAATGAGAGAACCGTTGTTGAAAGGTGGCATTACACAAGCTACAAGGACAATGCCTTTAAATGCCACACTTCAGCAGCAAAAAGGGATTTGCCTCTAATTAATTTCCAAAGATTTCTCCCTCTGTGGGAAACCATTGGCGGGAGAAGCACATATGAGCACTCTTCTGTCGTGAGCAAATGCTCAACATCGTTAAAACAAAAATAAAGTGCCATCGCTTCTTGAGTCAACCTCACTTGGAACACTACTTCCATCTGCAGAAGAAATTATTGGAAATCCTTCTCTAGGCATTCTAAACACACCACCTGCTCATGACCTACATCAGCAGATAGAAGGATTATGAGAAATGTTTCTCAAGGACAGTTTCTGAGGATTGAATTTAATTTATCAGATTTTAGCCCACTGGTGATTTTAGAAGTTTTTGCTGTTTACTCGTGCATATATTCATACCCAGTTTTAAGATGTCCTGAAGTTTCTTAATCATTCTGCCTGAAAAAAAAAAAAAGGTCAAACAGGCTTCTCTTACCAGCTCACATAAATATAGTTCCCTATCTGTCACTCACTCAATGTTGTGTCGATGTAGTGACACTAGGGGTCACTCTTGGGAGCCCGAGACACCTCTGGTCTTTGATAAAAGGCCAATGAAAATTGGCGAGTGGTATTTGCATACCACTCCCCCGGACATACGGGTATAAAAGGAGCTGGTATGCAACCACTCATTCAGATTTTCTCTTCGGAGCCGAACGGTTGATGTTTACTGAGCTGACTGATCATTCACCTCTGCTGGATCTGACGGCGCATTTCAGCGGCTTCTGCCTCCTCTGCACTGGTGCACTGCAGAGAACACCCCTGGGCGCTTCGGCAGAAATAAGAGAGTATATTTCTCTAAAAGAGTATATTTACCAAAAAGAGCGTCACACACGGAACGTCTTTTTAAAGACGCGTCTTTTTAAGATGCCTTTCCGTCTGTGTGTTATTCCTGGTTGCGGTCATTATCTCTCAATTTCTGATGGTCACGATCGCTGTCTTTCGTGTCTGGGCATGACCCACGTGGAGACAGCATTCGTGGATGGATCATGTACTCATTGGGAGAACATGACCATGGCAACGTTGCGGTCGCGCAACCCAGCGGCTCCCCGCCTTGGTCCTTCTACCTACGGGTATGAGGCCAGCGCGGTTAGCACTGGGGGCGATTTGGGGACCCCAATGGGACCACCTCCGCCGGGTATCCCCCCACGGACCTCCCATTCCCCAGCACGCTTGTCTGCCCGGATCGGGCTTCCGGATGAGTCCGCCGGTTCGTCTCACGGCGAGTTCGACCTCTTGTTCGGAGCCCGCGAAGCTGATGAGCTCTCAAGCACAGCATCGGAGAGCGGGCTCATCCAGTCGGACGCGGAAGCCTCAGCTGGGCTCCCTCCCTCGGGTACGGTCACCCAGTCACAGGCTGATGCGGAAATGACGGACATGCTTTCCCGGGCAGCCGCGAGTGTCGGGCTAGAGTGGAACCCTCCACTCTCCCCTGAACCCTCGCGGCTCGATGATTGGTTCCTGGGCTCACGGCGCCGCTCACAGCCACGCCCTGTTCCAGTTCCTTACTTCCCGAAGTGCACAAGGAGCTGACAAGGTCGTGGGAGGCACCGTTTACTACCCAGTCCCGATCTTTCAGCTCCCCCGCCCTCACTACCCTCAATGGTGGGGCGACCAGGGGCTATTCGGCAATTCCCCTGGCGGATAAGGTGCTCGCGGTGCACCTATGCCCGCAGAGCACTGCCACTTGGCATGGGCGCCCAAAGCTCCAGTCCAAGGCCTGTAGGTTTACATCGTCCCTGACTGCCAAAGCCTACAGTGCCGCTGGACAAGCCGCCTCGCCCTGCACGCCTTGGCTCTCTTGCAAGTCCACCAAGCCAAGGCGCTAAAGGAACTGCACGAGGGAAGTTCCACCCAGGATTGAAGCAGAAGCTGCGCTTGGCGACCAACCTCGCTCTCCGGGCGACGAAGGTCATGGCGCGGTCTCTCGGGTGGGTGATGTCCACCTTGGTGGTCCAGGAGCTCCACCTTTGGCTCAACCTGGTCGAGATGGGAGAGGCCGACAAGGCATTGTTCCTTGCTGCCCCCATTTCCCAGGTTGGCCTATTCGGCAACACCATCGAGGACTTTGCCCAGCAGTTCTCGACAGTGAAGCAGCAGACAGAGGCTATCCGACACATCCTGCCCCGGCGTGGCTTAAGATCCTCCACCCCACCTGCTCGTCGCCAAGGGCGTCCCCCTGCTACAGGCAGGCGTTCCCCTAGAGCAGGTCTCCAGGCACATCGTGGTTAGGACAGACGCCTCCAAAACAGGCTGAGGCGCTGTATGCAACGGGCCGCTGGCTTATGGACGGGCCCGTGGCTGCATTGGCACATCAACTGCCTCGAGTTGCTGGCAATTCTGCTCGTCCTACGGAGGTGTCGGCCGTTGATCAAGGGCAAGCATGTGTTAGTTTGGACAGACAACATGGCAACCGTAGCATATGTCAACCGTCAAGGCGGTCTGCACTCCCGTTGTATGTCACAACTCGCCCGCCATTTCCTCCTCTGGAGTCAGTAGCACCTCAAGTCGCTGCAAGCCACTCACATCCCAGGCGACATCAACACTGCAGCGGACGTGCTGTCATGGCAGGTTACACTCAGGGGAGAGTGGAGACTCCACCCTCAGGTGGTCCAGCTGATTTGGAGTCGATTCGGGAAGGCACAGGTAGACCTGTTCGCCTCCCAAGAATCCTCCCACTGCCCGCTCTGGTACGCCCTGACCGAGGCACCTCTTGGTATAGACATGCTGGCACACAGCTGGCCCCCTAGAATTCGCAAATATGCATTTACCCCAGTGAGCCTATTTGCACAGACCCTGTGCAAGGTCAGGGAGGACGAGGAGCAGGTCATCCTGGTAGCACCCTACTGGCCCACCCAGATGTGGTTCTCGGACCTCACGCTCCTCGGACAGCCCCCCCGGCGAATTCCCCTGAGGAAGGACCTTCTTTCTCAGGGACGGGGCACCATCTGGCACCCACGATCAAACCTCTGGAATCTCCATGTCTGGCCCCTGGACGGAACGTGGAAGACTTAAGCGGCCTACCACCCGTGGTGGTAGACACAATCACTCAGGCTAGGGCCCCCTCTACGAGGCGCATGTATGCCTTTAAGTGGCTTCTGTTCGTTAAGTGGTGTTCTTCCCGACGCGAAGACCCCCAGAGATGCGCAGTCGGATCGGTGCTTTCTCTTGCAGGAGAGGTTGGAAGGGCGGCTGTCCCCCTCCACCTTGAAGGTGTATGTAGCCACAATAGCAGCACACCATGACACAGTGGACGGTAAGTCCTTAGGGAAGCACGACCTGATCATCAGGATCCTGAGAGGCGCCAGGAGGTTGAATCCCTTCAGAACGCGCCTCGTTACCTCATGGGACCTCTCTGTAGTTCTTCAGGGTCTACGGAGAGCCCCCTTTGAGCCCTTGCAGTCAGCTGCGCTCTCTCTTCACTCTCTTTGAAGACTGCCCTCCTGACTGCGCTCACTTCCATCATGAGGGTAGGAGACCTGCAAGCGTTCTCTGTCAGTGAAACATGCCTGGAGTTCGGTCCGGGCTACTCTCGCGTGATCCTGAGACCCCGACCGGGCTATGTGCCCAAGGTTCCCACCACCCCTTTTAGGGACCAGGTGGTGAACCTGCAAGTGCTGCCCCAGGAGGAGGCAGACCCAGCCCTGATGTTGCTGTGTCCAGTGCATGCTTTACGCATCTATTTGGATTGCATGCAGAGCTTTAGGGTCTCTGAGCAGCTCTTTGTATGCTTTGGTGGACAGCGGAAAGGAAACGCTGTCTCCAAGCAGAGGATCACCCACTGGCTCATTGACGCCATAACAATGGCATATCATGTCCAGGACGTGCCGCCCCCGGCAGGGCTACGAGCCCATTCTACCAGGGGTGTGGCGGCCTCCTGGGCTTTGACCAGTGGCACCTCTCTAACAGACATTTGCAGAGCAGCGGGCTGGGCAACACCCAACACCTTTGCGAGGTTCTACAATCTCCGGGTGGAACCGGTTTTGTTCCATGTAGTGACACGTACAAGCAGGTAAGTCCGGGACAGCTGGCTGGGTGTATCGCTTGCGCATAGCGCCTTTCACCTCCCCTGAGCTGAAGACGTGTGCTGTTGACTCCCAGTAGTGTTTACAAACTGTGTTCCCTGGATGATTTCCTCCAAGCCCTGTGGCAGACGAGTTTGCAGAGAAACTCGTTGCCACTTCAGTACATGTGCTAACTAAGCCCTGTACTGGGGTAGGTGCTACACATGTGGTGGTTCCCCGTAGGTAACCCCATGCAATGTATATCTTCCGCTAATTCATTTCCCTATTGGTAAACTGCGTCTTCCTTAGGCAAAGGCCCCTCTGCCCCAGTCATCATGCTCGTAGAAACTCCTCCCCGTAGGGTAGGACCTACAATGGGACTTCTCCACATGACATACTTCCGACAAAGCTCAGCAAGACCACATGACGTATTTCCACTCAATATACCCCCCCCCCCCCCCCCCCCGGGCGGGGTGTGGTCTCCGCGATGTCTTCCCCTTGGGAGTGACCCCCCCCCCCAACTAGACCTGGTGGCCCCAGTCGGTTAATTCCTTTTTTTGGGGGGGAGAGGGAAAAAAAAGAGGATAAGAGGCAACGACTGGGCTAGCCTGTCTCTATCTTTTGTGCAGTCGACTTGTCCCCAATGGACCTTTCAACACTCATAACAGTGTTGGGGAGGTTATGTGTCGGCCTGGTGTGCTGGCTATGAGGCACACAGTGGTCTGCCCATCACACACCTCCAGTTCACGTAACACAGTTCAGCCAGTTGCGGCATTTCGTATAGGGACCCCTAGTGTCACTACATCGACACAACGTCGAGTGAGTGACAGATAGGGAACGTCCTGGTTACTTGCGTAACCTCTGTTCCCTGATGGAGGGAACGAGACATTGTGTCCCTCCTGCCACAATGCTGAACTACCTGCTGAAATGGCCGGGACCTTGTCTCGGCTCCTCAGCACAAAACCTGAATGAGTGGTTGCATACCAGCTCCTTTTATACCCGTATGTCTGGGGGAGTGGTATGCAAATACCAAAGACCAGAGGTCATTTATCAAAGACCAGAGGTGTCTCGGGCTCCCAAGAGTGACCCCTAGTGTCACTACATCGACACAGCGTCTCGTTCCCTCTATTAGGGAATAGAGGTTATGCAAGTAACCAGGATGTTGTGCCACTATACCCATACAGTAATGTTGTGTGTATAACTACAGACAATTATGTATTAAGGCTGCCAATTTAATGCTTTAATTCAGTGCAATTAATTATAGAAAAATAATGCTTTAAAAAATTCATGGAGGTAATCATGACTTAAATTCCGTAATAAGGAATTTTCCTTTCAACTATGTAATTCAAGCTTGAAGAACCACATATGTGAGCTAAACAGATAACAGGCAACATACTACACTTACCAGCAGCACAAAATGACTGAAGAAGCCTTATACAGCAGGATGTGTTCTTGCGTGCATAGACTGCTGGACGGAGCACAACTTCGACTGCAGGGGTCTTGAGATTAATTTTTCAAAGTTTCATACTGCATTTAAAGGGATAATTCACCCAAAAATTATCTCATCATTTACTCACCATCATGCCATCCCAGATGTGTATGACTTTCTTTCTTCTGCAGAACACAAACTGTGATTTTTAGAAGAATATCTCAGCTCTGTAGGTCCTTACAATGCAAGGGAATGGGTGCCAAAACGTTGACGCCCCAAAAGGCACATAAAAGCATCATAAAAGTAATCCGTACGACTCCAGTGTTTTAATCCATATTTTCTGAAACGATATGATAGATGTGGGTGAGAAACAGATCAATATCTAAGTAATTTTTGGCTTGAACTTCTTCCTGCCCAGTAGTGGGCGGTATGCATGATGAATGTGAATCGCCATGTAATGGATCTCTTTCACTCTTAGGAGGAAGAAGCGGAGGACGGGGAACTTCAAACTCAAACGGTAGATTTATTTATACACTCAAACAAACAACTCGCTTTTCAGCGGAACAGTTCTTTAAACACACACACAGCTCTGAAACTCGTCTCTCTCCTCGTCTCTGGCATGGTCCCTTTTTTATGGCTCTCCCCAGTAATTACTGCAACCAGAAACAGGTGTTAGATATTATAGCGCTCAGGTGTGTACCCTTACCGCTTTCTCTCTCTCCGGACGAACGCTCAACCACGCCCCCACTGCCACACACCAAAAACACAAGAAGAAGAATGTGAAAGTGATCTGTTTCTCACCGACACCTATCATATCACTTCTGAAGATATTGATTTTACCACTGGAGTATTATGGATTACTTTTATGCTGACTTATGTGATTTTTGGAGCTTCAAAATTTTGGCACCCATTCACTTGCATTGTATGGACCAAAAAAGCTGAGAAATTCTTCTAAAAAATTTTCGTTTGTGCGCAGCGGATGAAAGAAAGTCATACACATCTGAGATGGTATAAGGGTGAGTAAATTATGAGAGAATTTTCATTTTTGGGTGAACTATTCTTTTAACTTGACATACTGCAGTATTCTAAAAATGCAGCTTTTATGCGCAAGAGGCTGAAAATCAGTGAAACGTGGCGCAAACCAAGTCAAGTCAAGTCAAATTTATTTGTATAGAGCTTTTCACAACAGATGTCGTTTCAAAGTAGCTGTACAGGAAATTAAGCTATAACAGAAATCGTCTTGGTTACTGATGTAACCTCTGTTCCCAGATGGAGGGAACGAGATGTTGTGTCAATGTAGTGACACTAGGGGTTCGATCTTGAGAGCCCCAATCACCTTTGCTTAAAATAGTAAAGGCCAATGAGAATTGGCAAGTGGAATTTGCATGCCACTCTCCGCCCCCGGACATACGGGTATAAAAGGAGATGGCGTGCACCTCTCATTCAGATTTATGCTGAGGAGCCGATAAAGAGTCCCGGCCATGTCAGCGGCTGGTTCAGCGCCGCGGCAGGAGGGACACTACGTCTCGTTCCCTCCATCAGGGAACAGAGGTTACATCAGTAACCAAGACGTTCCCTGTCTGTCACTCACTCGACATTGTGTCGATGTAGTGACACTAGGGGTTCCTATAGGAAACGCCGCAGGCGCTGAACCATGTTGCGAGGTACAGAAGAGTGGACACAGGCAAGCTGCTGCATGCCCTGCAGTGAGCGCTCAACCACGTCGTGACCTTCCAGCAAGTTAGGTAAGGTGTCTCCCTAGTCCCATTAAGGGGGGAGGAAGCACTTGCCCAAGTAGGCTACCGGCGGTGCCTTTCCTGATTTGCTGTTAAGCAATTTCCCGCCGAGCACTTTCTAGAATAGAACTGAGAAGTGCTATTCCCTCTACAGGAAGGAGAGCACTACAGAGACCACATCCTACCGGAGGGAGGTTAACATGTGGCGAATACCTCACACAAGTTCACATATGGAATGATACCACCGGAGGACCCTATCTTCAGAGAGGGTACACAGCCACAGTGGCCGAGGCAGAGAAAGCTCTGGCAAGGGGAAACACAGGGTTCACCTAAGGGGAAACCAAACAGTGGAAACTCATCATACAGGATTACCAAGGGGGAATCACCATGCATGGAGCACTGAGCCCAAGCACATGGGCTCACCTGAAAAGGGGCATACCACGAGTACTGGGCCTGGTGTCATTACTCCTCCGCCGAGTTTGTCACCAAACCAGTGCATAAGAATTAAAGAGGCATCCGGGGTTCACCGGATACGGGGAACTGTTGTGGACAAAAAGGCACACATTACCACCTTTGAAAAAATGGAAAGGCGTAATGCAAGCGGTACGCCCAACCGGCCGCCTGGTCTACCTGCTGTTACCGCGTAACACTCGGGTCGAAACCGGGCCTATGCGTAGGTTATAAAACCTTGCAAAGGTATTGGGTGTAGCCCAACCCGCAGCTCTGCATATGTCTGCTAGAGAGGTCCCCCTTGCCAGTGCCCAGGAGGACGCAACACCTCCAGTGGAGTGCACCCAGACTCCAAGGGGCACAGCAAGCCCTGAGATGGGTATGCAAGAGAAATGGCATCCACAATCCAATGGGCTAGACTCTGCTTGGAGATAGCTTTCCCCTTCTGCTGTCCTCCAAAACAGACAAAGAGCTGCTCCGAGCATCTAAAGCTCTGCGTGCGGTCCAGATAGGTTCACAGGGCATGAACTGGACACAGCAACGACAAGGCCGGGTCTTCCTCCTCTGAAGGGAGCGCTTGCAGTTTCACAACCTGGTCCCGAAAAGGAGTGGTGGGAACTTTGGGCACGTAACCGGGCCGGGGTCTCAAGATCATGTGAGAGTGTGCCGGCCCGAACTCCAGGCATTCGCTGGTAACAGAGAGCGCCTGCAGGTCCCCCAAGAGGGAATCAGGTGCAGTCTAGGAGGATTCAACCTCCTCGTGCCCTTGAGAAACCTGTTGATC
Source organism: Myxocyprinus asiaticus (assembly GCF_019703515.2). NCBI lineage: Eukaryota > Metazoa > Chordata > Actinopteri > Cypriniformes > Catostomidae > Myxocyprinus > Myxocyprinus asiaticus. The sequence goes on from NC_059344.1 coordinate 26,295,143, forward strand.
AGGTCACACTGTCGTGAGGTCCTCCCGTCCAGTGTGTCGTGGTAAGCTGCTATGGCAGCCATGTACACTTTCAGGGTAGAGGGAGACAGCTGTCTCTCCAGCCCTTCCTGAAGGAAAGACAGCACAGACCACAGTGGAGGGTTCCACTTCAGCCCGATGTTCGCAGCCGCCCGGACAAGCACGGCTGCCATCTCAGCGTCCGCCTCATCCTGTGCTCTACCACCCGTGGGCGGGAGCTCAGAAGATTCGTCTGCTTCCGACAGCAGACGCCCACCCTCCGTTGCTGCGACTGAAAGCTCATCCTCTTCGCGAACGACAATTGTGAATTTTCTTGATAAAAAAATATGATCGTGCCTGGTAACATGTGCTTGTAAAATGGCTAGAAATAGCATTTTAGCTTAGCGTAAGACTGACAATTTACACAAGGTTTATTTTTATTTCTTCTGCCCCAAACTTACTTCAAACTTACTTATCTGTCTGCTCGTATGAATGCAACACATCTTAAGAAAGTGTTTCACCGCTGTTCAAATGCACTTTGGATCGCATCATTTGTATGAATAAATGTTTTCTATCTGAAAGGACTAAATATTAAATGAAACAAATGACAATCAAATGCAAATTAATCTCTTCAGTAATCAAAATACTTTTTGAATGTAACTGTATTCTAATTACCAATGATTTAAATTGTAACTGTAGTGGAATACAGTTACTTATATTTTGTATTTTAAATACGTAATCCCGTTACATGTATTCTGTTACTCCCCAACCCTGGTTGTATTTTATGTGACCTGTGTGATGTCTCAAAGCAGCTAGCAGACGTTCAGATTAGCCAGTTTGTCTGCTTCCTGAGCTGGGCCCCAGTTAGTCAAATACTACCAATATTAAGTCTATAAGCCATATTACTAGAGAGGAGAGCAGCACCTTCCCTGGAGGGATGGAGTCCATCTCTCTTTAGCAGGTCAGGTCTACCCCAAAAACTCTTCCAATTGTCTATAAATCCTATGCTTTTCTCTGGATACCACTCAGACATCCAGCCTTTCAGTAACAATAATCTACTATAAACCTCATCACCATGACGAGCAGGGTGGGGGCCAAAGCATATTACAGTGTCTGACATTGTATTTGCAAGTTCACACACCTCTTTAACATTATCTTTAGTGATCTACAACTGGCGAAGCCGGACATCGTTAGTGCCAACATAAATAACAATCTTAGAAAATCTACGTTCAGCATTAGCCAGCAGTTGTAAATTTGATCTGATTTCAGATGCTCTGGCACCTGAAATGTATTTAACAATATTTGCTGGAGTCTCTATTTCCACGTTCCTTACAAAAAAAATGATTCAAAAGTGTCTGACACATGTGTCCTGGTACATGGACTGACAATAATTCTGCAGACAAATGAAAGAATGTGTCCAGTGAATTAAATATATTATAAATCAGGGACTCAAATAAAATGTTTTTAAATTTGGTTCATTCTGAACAAAAACAGTATTTTTTTGTTCGGGTTCAGAAGTTCCACAGCCTCCCTTCCAAATGGTATCATTTTAATTACAGATCTGCTTCTCAATCAAAACCAGGCAGCATCAAATCTGTATCAGTGTATCAAATCTAACTGTAACGAGGCAGGCGAGGATGGAGGATCTAAATGCAGCTTTTAATGTAAACAAAAGATGAACAAGGTAACTCAGAATAAAATGAAAACAAAACACAGGGAACCAGGTACAGAACATGACAATACATGTGAAGACTGACAAACTAACTAGGGGAAACAAGGGCTTAAATACACAAGGGAAAACAAGGAACACCTGGGGAAACAATCAGGGAGAACCAATCATGAAATAAAACTACAAAAGGACTACAAAACTAACACAGGAAACAGGAACAGGGAACTAAACAAGAATTTCAACATAAAAGTCTAGACAAAAACAGGGAATACATGACAGAGCCCCCCTTTAAGGAGCGGATTCCAGACGCTACATAAAAAAACAAATTGTCCATGGGGTGTGGGGGCACAAGGGGCAAACAGGTAGTTCAAGGGGGCACAAGGGGAGCAGAGGAACAAGGCAAAGTCAGGGAGGCTTGAGACCAAGGCAGAGCCAGAGGGATGAAGAGCCAGGGCGATGCTGCAGGACCAAGCTGGAGCCAGAGGTTCAGAGGGCTGAGGTGGAGCTGGGGGCTCGGAAGACCGAGGCAGAGCCGGTGGGAGTGAGGACCAAGGAGATCAGAACAGATCAGGCAGGTGGCCAGGAGACCAAGGAGACCAGAGCAGATCAGGTGGGCGGCCAGGAGACCAAGGAGACCAGAGCATATCAGGCGGGCGGCCAGGAGACCAGAGCAGATCAGGCGGATGGCCAGGAGACCAAGGAGATGACCTCAAGGTGGGGACTGGGTCAGGAGTCCTTGTAGGTGACCGCAGGGCCGAGACAGGGTCAGGAGGCCTGGGAGGTGGCTGCAGGGCTGAGACAGGGTCAGGAGGCCTGGGAGGCAGCCACAGGGCTGAGACAGGAGGCCGTGGAAGGCGGAGCCGTGGGAGCCTTGAGACAAAGAGTCCTGGATGACTGGGAAATGACCTCCGTGGTCACGAACATGGGAAGAGACTCTGGAATTACCTCTGTGGTCGTGAGCATGGGCAGAGTCTCGAGAACGACCTCTGTGGTTGTGAACACTGGCTGAGACTCTGGAACGACCTCTATGGTCGTGAACACTGGCTGAGACTCAGAAACGACCTCTGTGGTCATGAACACTGGCTGAGACTCAGGAACGACCTCTGTGGTCGTTCACACTGGCTGAGACTCGGGAATGACCTCTATGGTTGTGTACACAGAAAGAGACTTGAACAGAAGCCTTTCTTCTCCTCCTCCTCTGGATGGCTGAAGTTGGTAATGCTGGCTCTGGGATGGACCAGGCTTCCGGCTCGTTGGCTGTGGCAGGCGTGGGCACTGGCTCATTGGCTGTGGCAGGTGTGGGTGCTGGCTTGTTGGCGAGGTAGGGTCTTCATGGCCCTACACACCGACATCAGTGGCAGATCATTCAACTTGGAGATAGGGGCCATGGAAGGCTTCGAGACAGGGGCCGCAGGAAGCTTGGATCAAGGAGTTACGGAAGGCTTGGCTGTGACATGGCGTGGAGCAGACTCAGATTTGGCTGTGACAAGACGTGGAGCAGACTCAGGTGTGGCTGTGACATGGCGTGGAGCAGATTCAGACTTGGATGTGACATGCATGGAGCAGACACATGCGTAGGGGCTGGCTCATTGGTTGTGGCAGGTGTGGGCACTGGCTTGGAGCAAAGAGCCATGGAAGGCCTGGAGCAAGGGAGCCGAAGATGCAGGTTTTTGCCCGGGGGTTCCCTTCATAATCCACTGTGCAAAGGGAACCGCAAAGTTCCAGAACCTTCTCCACATATTCGTAGAGTGTCCAGTGAGGATCAGCCGGAGGCATTAGTTCCTTCAGTGGACTATTCAGACCAGACCGGAAGAAAACCACCAGAGAGTGGTCTGGATAGTGCACTAAATTCACTATCCTCAACTGGACGGTCCCCTTGCTTAAGGGCATAATTCTGACAGCCGCTAGATCCATTTTTGGTCAGTCTTTCTGTAACGAGGCAGGCGAGGATGAAGGATCTAAATGCAGCTTTTAATGTAAACAAAAGATGAACAAGGTAACTCAGAATAAAATGAAAACAAAACACAGGGAACCAGGTACAGAACATGACAATACATGTGAAGACTGACAAACTAATAGAACACTATTAGTAAAAGAATAGCATTCTGACATTATATTCTTCTCACCACAAATGTACAGAGCGGTTTTATAAGTTACCGTAGATTTTGTCTTTGAGTATTTCTGTAACTGCTGATCTCCTGGGATTATCACGCACAACAGTCTCTACAATTTACTCCGAATGGTGCCAAAAACAAAAAACATCCAGTGAGCGGCAGTTCTGTGGACGGAAATGTCTTGTTGATGAGAGAGGTCAACAGAGAATGGCCAGACTGGTTCGAACTGACAAAGTCTATGGTAACTCAGATAACCGCACTGTACAATTGTGGTGAGAAGAATATCATCTCAGAATGCTATTCTGAGATGTGGGTTAGCACTGTTTTGGTGGCACGAGGGGACCTACGCAATATTAGGCAGGTAGTTTTAATGTTGTGGCTGATCGGTGTATATCAGAATATAAATATCAGCAGAGCCGTAGTAAGCTACTGTGGGCCCCCTGACTCAATATTGCTCTGGGCCCATTTCCTATTTAAAATACTGTTTAGAATTTGTTGTGGGCCCCCCTGGACCTGTGGGCCTCTAGAATCATTACCACCTTTCACCTCACTAGCTACGGCCCTGTATATCAGTACATATATATACAGGGTTGGGAGTAACGGAATACATGTAATGGGATTACATATTTAAAAAATACAAAATATAAGTAACTGTATTCCACTACAGTTACAATTTAAATCATTGGTATTTAGAATACAGTTACATTCAAAAAGTATTTAACATTCAAAAAGTATTTTAATTACTGAAGAGATTACTTTGCATTTTATTGTCATTTATTGTCATTTGTTTCATTTAATATTTAGTCCTTTCAGATGGAAATATTTATACATATAAATGATGCGATCCAAAGTGCATTTGAACAATGGTGAAACATTTTCTTATGATGTGTTACATTCATACGAGCAGACAGAAGTAAGTTTGAAGTAAGTTTGGAGCAGAAAATAGAAATAAACCTTGTGTAAATTGTCAGCTTTACGCTAAGCTAAAATGCTATTTCTAGCCATTTTACATGCACATGTTACCAGGCACGATCATATTTTTTTATCAAGAAAATTCACGTTGGATCATAATTTTTTTTTTCTAGTAAGACCTTTGATATTAGGGCAAAAATCTTATTCTTGATAATAATTTTTGTATTGTTTTCCTGTAAAAATATCATAAAATCCTTAAAACAAGATTAGTTTGATTTATCTTATCAGAAACAACACTGCACAAGATATTTAGGTTTTTCAGAGAATGTATTTTTAACATGTGTATTTTGTGTTATTGTACTGGGAGAGTTTTTATAGTCAAAACAAGTGAAAAAATCTACCAGTGCTGAAGAAGTAATCCAAAGTATTTAGAATATGTTACTGACCTTGAGTAATTGAACAGAATACGCTACAAATTACATTTTACAGCATGTAATCTGTAATCTGTTGTGGAATACATTTCAAAAGTAAACCTCCCAACCCTGTATAGAGTATATAATGATTTTCCTTGCTGCTGTTCCTTCATGGCTCTAAGCAGACTTCATGGCACTAAGCAGACAAGCAGGCACCCATTTCCTCTATCAACACACACTACCCTCCTGGCAGTTTATCTGAGTGCCATCTGATGGGTTGTTTTAATGGAGAGGAGGACTGTGGTTCTGGATGACAGCTTTTAATTACACGCACACGCAGACACACGCACGCACTCTAGTCTCACAAGAATGTCCGGGTTCGGTTCTCCTGTCAGCCAATAGAGAGGTAGATAAAGCCACAAAGATAAAAAGCATGCAACATGATTATGAACTTGAGAATTGTGAAAGGGCAGCATCGATGTGGCACTCTGCACACCCGTCAGACAAACTGTGACACACAAATACAAAGACCTGCTCTCTGTGTACTTCATACAGAGCCACTACAAATGTTCTCAACATGTTACCGCAATTTTGCAGAGGCATTCAAGTCACACTTCTCTGCCTAGTGTAATATATATATATATAAAAAAAAAGTGGTCAGCAAAGCAAACGGAGATTAATTAGTCCCAACACAATACTGTAGACAATTAACCATGTTACATTTGAGAATATGAGGCTCTGACTTCGGGAGTTCCATTATGGTGGGAAGGATACCAGTACCAGATGGAGAAAGAGGTGAAGGTCAAGGGAAGTGTGAAAAGAATGATGGAGCTTCAATGTTATTATGGCCACTACAGTGAATGTGCAAATTTGAGAAGAGGTAGTACAAGCAACACCTTTACTGTAATTAGAGAACACACTAATTTGGCTTCTAATAATAAACAAAGAATGAATATGAAACTAATGGCTTATTTATAAATTGACTCCCTAAGTAAACATTGTCTCTAGTAATGAATGGGTCTGATTTCTCATAGAATAATGGTGGCCATGAAAGATGGCTCTCTTTGCCAACAGAATAAATTATTTTGATTAATGATAGTGGCTTTAAACAAGCTTTGTCTGGTCCAGTTTTCAGCAAGACACAGTACTTTCATGTTTTGTAATTATGCCAGAAGGATTTTAAATGGGACCATTTTGAATTTTAGTAATCTAATTCTTTTTGCATATGTGACAACATTACGTACAGTAAAATGTACAACAGATGGGAGGCTTACCACGCATTGCTGATAGTTAACAAATAATTATCAGACTTACCAGACACATGAGTTTTACTTTAAAGTGTAAGTTCACTCAAAAATAAAAATTCTGTCATTATTTACTTAACGTCATTTTTCTCCAAAATCCAAATGACTTCTTTTCTGTCATTCTGCTTAACATCCCCCCAGGGTAAGTAAATTATGACAGAATTTTCATTTTTGGCTGTGCTGTCCCTTTAACAAACTTCAACTACTTGAACTTTTCCCAGCACTTCTATACAGTACTCTGGCTTTGTTGAGGTTTGCCAGGATCAACATTCTGTGACCATCTCTTGTCATAAAGGCTTCCACGTGCACTCTCTGATCATTAAACCATTGAAATCACTTTCCTGCTATGACACATGCCACTGAGTCTAAGGGAATGTACAGCCCTACACACCCAAAATAAACAGAGATGCAGCCAAAGTCATTGGCAGAGGCTCTCCTACCGTCTGCGGAGCATGTAGTGTATCTCCAGTGCCGGCTCTTTTCTCGTTATTCCGCAGTCGCACCCTGGTGCTCTGCAGATACAGTATATTGAGGTCTGTGCGGCTGAATCGGTAGAACTAGTGCAGTGTGAACAGTAACACCCAGGACAAATTACACAGCACGAGGAACGGGGCGGAAAATGACAATTCCCTGAAAAGGTCATACAAGACACTCGTGCCCACCGATTCAGGCTTACAGCCAATCTGACAATCCTTTCCCTACAAAAAATAAAATAAAAGAAAAAAATCATTTTCATCTCCCCGTGTCAGAATGACAGGTTGACCTTCAGCATTTCGGCACTTTCATTGAGTTTAAACCTATTGTTAATCAGAAGGATTCATTAGCATGTGCATTTCTTACAGTGAGGTTCTGGGTGGAATATAATCATTTGTTTTATTTAGTGATAGTATGCATGCATTTTAAACAGCTGGATCTGCTCTAATTTCTTTCTGTCAATTACGTTAAACGTCTGGATGTCTATTCATCATAAAAAGCATTTGTATGCCTTCAGAAGACTTTTAATATGACTCAGTGAGTCACTATTAACTTCTATTCTATGGAAATCAGTGGCCGTGACATCTTTTAAAGTATCTCCTTTTGTGTTCTGCAGTAAAAATAAAATCAAATGGGTTTGGAATGACATGAGGTGAGTAAATAAAGACAGAATTTTCATTTTTGGGTGAGATGTCCCTTTAAGGAGCTCTAATGCATTTTTCATTTTAGACTTTTCATTTCTGCATGGTAAAACAGCACAGTCATATTTTAGCACAAAAGATCTAACTGTATGAAATGGAGGGAATAATATGCTGTGGTGCCCATCGAATAGCTGTAAAACCTGCAGATTTCACATTATATTGCATCTAAAGTTTCAGGTCATTGCAGCATGAAGAGGCGATCACCAAGTAATGGTGTAATAAAGTGAGCCTCCTGTAGGAGATAATAGCCTTTCCTCTTATAGCATCTGTGCAGCCACTGTGTGATGCTACCCTGTGCTACAGCCTGAGACACCAAGACACACAGCTCCCCAAGCAGAGTGTGTGTGTTTAAATAGAGGGACAAAGAGACTCTGGCTTATGCAGACAATTGGTCCTCTAGCCAGTATCTGGTACGATCCACGTCTCCACAATGAATCACAGCTCCCAATGAAATCCAAATATGGGCCAGTGATACAGGCCATGTTTGTGGCCCAGACTGTCGCCTCGGGGAGTTTTGCTGGGAGAGATATGGTAACCCACTCTCTTTCACAACACAGCTCGGTGCCCAGATTAATTGGGAAGATAGGCATATGCACTCGCTCATCATTCTGATTGTGCGAACCGCAGCAAGCGAGCTGCTGTTTGTACGGTTGACGCTTTGAGAGAGGTGATCATGGTTTTGGTAAATGAAGACATGCTGACGAGCCCTTGTTGCAGCATAATGACTCCTGTTGCCTCCATAAACCCACATCATATATCTATTTCCCTCCACCTCTCCCTGTGCAATCAGACCCAGGGCCGCATGTGTCCCTCCCCTGATACAACTCCTCAACCTACTGCGCGAATACATCAGAACAGGGCCAGATGACTTTCACTGTGACAGAAATGAGTGAAGGAAGGAAGGAAGGAAGGCAAGAAAGAAGGAATTACATATGGATGAATGTTCTTAACAGCAACAGTGAATAAATTATATTAAAGTAAACAATAATCCAGCCACAAATGTTCCACACTTTGAGTCAAGTGGATTTTGATGGCAATTTCCAAAAAAAAAGATGAAAAAAAAAAGAAAAAAAAAAAAAGAAAAAAAGTAGGGTAAAAAAACGAAGGTGTTTTCTAAAAAGAAATCACCCATTCACATCTTTTTTTGATTTTGTCAGTCAAATCAAATCACATCTTCCACAGATCATTTGCTTCAAACTGTACATTCTGTCATCAGTTACCTTTGTGCGACTCTTTCCATTAAAACACAAAAAGAGTAATAATCAAAATGTCAAAGCTGCTCTTTTCCAAACATTTCAAAAATCGTGTCCCCTTGTGTGATAAACAAAAAACAGAACCACTGGACTATTTCATCTTGCACTTATATGTAAAATTAATAAGTTGTAAAAATGTCTAATCTTTCATAAGATATTTCATAAGATGATAAATCTAGTTTCGTTAAAGTTTTTTTTCCCCCAATGTATTCTGGTTTAAAAGCTGCAGGTCTCTTTTGTCTCACTTTTTTCTTCCCTTTCACTCCTGGGATCCTCTGAGTTCAACACCACTTTCTCCAAACCTTCAGTCAAAGGTTTAAATTCATCAGCTCCCCGAAGGTCACCTGTGCTCTCAAGGCTGTTTAGGAAGGTCAGTCAGTAAAGAGCTGCAACTACTTTATTTTCCACGCAGAAGCTTGGAGGGATTAATTGTCCCCGCTCTGTCTCATTCGCCATTGGAGGCCACTTTGTCAGAATGATCCATGGCTCTTGTCCCTCAGGCCCCCACTTTTCATTATTAAGGTGCTCTTCGATCGATCGGACCATTTTTAACATTGTGCCCTGTAACTTTTATCAATCCTCATTATCTAATGACCAATACTGCTCCTATCTGCAACAGTCGAGAAGCTTATGCATTTTTAATTGGACCTGATTGTTGCATTAACAGCTGAATATGCAGATGGCCTCCCTTTCCCGGGCCTGGGCCAAAAGTAAGTGAAAGTTCTTAATAAAAAGGCCATAGAGATCAATACAGGGGGCATTTGTGTTGGTGAGAAAATGCTTTGTTCAAAGCAGGAAACCGAACATTGTTTCTGTGCTCTCGGAAAGGGGGTATGCAAGATATGAAACGGAATAGGGGTGCCACTCAAAGGGGGGTATTTTTGTATTTTATTTTTTAGATCAATGTCCTATAAAGCTTACAAATAACCAAAAGCACATTTTTAAACAATAACTATGTTCTGTTCCAACACGATCGCACAGGAAGTCAGAATGTTGCTTCCAAATGTTCCAGTTCCCTAACATCGCCCATTAGGCCGAGTTACTGACAAACAGCATCTCCCATCAGATATTTTTGCATTGGTTCAAATGTATTTGCATTATTCAGAGGTGTGACTGGAAGCAGGTTACATCAGCTGCATGGTAGACCTGAGTTTTCTCATTGAAACCAGGAAGAAATTACATTCTCATAATAGACAATGAGCGCGACACAGAGGTTCCATTTTCCCCCTGAATTCCTTTTTACTCTACTGAAGGTTATGTTTAGTTAGGGTTTGGTGGTAGAGTTTAAAAAACATGCTTACATCATTTACAGCTAAAAACAACTTGCTTTACAACTCACTTTTGGCGCCCCTCTGCGGGCATTGCACCGAAAAACTGGAGCCCACACGTGCCCTTACGTTCAAAAACAATAACCACTTCGGCCTCTGGAGGTAGTGCTTCACTTTTCGGTAAGCACAGACAGAGTTTAGCTCAAGAGAGTAGTGATGTCTCATTTGTGAACGAATCAGTGTTTTTGAAAGAATCTTTTAAATAAACTAATCATTCTCATTCACCTCCATAAATTGACTCATATTTTTTGTTCACTGATGTCTCTCCCTTTCAAAGCCAATGAGATCTGCTGCTTTTCATGCCTGTAAAGTCTGACTAGCACGAGCCAACAGCATTCAAGAGCGGGCTGTTAAGGAGAATATCACTGGTTTCACCAGCTGAACGAATACGCCACGTCACTGAATTAGTCGTTCATTTGAGTCTGAACGAGATGAGACATCATTCGTGAACAAACTGAATGGTAAACTAATTAATGAACAAAGATCTTCTGAACGACTGAATGAGATGGAGGTGTGTCTTCCGTTCAGTTCGGCATGTGAGTCAATCACGTTCAACAAGGAGAGAAAGGGGTGAATTGCACTTAAGACAAATTTATAGGTATACACAAAACATGATCCCCCATTTATGAATGTGTTAAAATGACTGAAGACCATACAGTTAAAATAACATGAATTACAGATGGAAATGTTGTGCTTTGATGCACAGTACGGTGTTTATGTTTTTCTTGAACTTTTTCTTTGTCTTGGTAATAATTAAGCCCAGCATTAGACAAAATATAGGGAAAAGAAGACCTGCCTTTTGTGGTGAAAATGGCCATAGTGTTTAAACTCTATTTTTAAAGTGTTTTTTTACATTTGTAGACATGCAAATTCCATTTTTCTTCCTTTGTTGTGCTTTTAAAGACTGACTTTAGAACGAATCAGTCATCATGATGATCTGCTGACCAAGAGGAGGAGCTGTATGTCATTAGTTCACATCGTCAAAGATGTAACTCTGATAACAAAGCAGTGTGAGTAAACTTGAAAACACAAACCCTACAAAAACCGAGAGTTCATGGCAATTTTACATGCAAATGAGCTTTACAGCAAATTGTCCATTGTTGCCAAAAGGTTTGCCGGAGGTTCGCCACTACCGGTGAAGCTCTGCAAATTTCTGGCAAATATTTGCGGCGAATCACAAGCTCATTTGCATGTGAAAATAACTAGTGTATATTAACGGCAAGTTTGTGGCTATTTTAGATTTTTGGTAAGGAAAGCCTGGACATTTGCAATTTTTGCAAAACTCTGCCTTGAGTTTTAGAAATGTTGGCAAATCCACAATTTTTTTGTTCTTTAAAGCTTTCACTTTAACAGCCTGCAAAAATCAAAACAACCGGCAAGTCAATGTTGTAAACTGTCATCAGTGCTTAATGCGCATCACGGAAAACAAAAAAGAGGATATTCTTAATTAAATTCTTTGTTTATTATTTTAACAATGCATTTCAAACCACCTCTTTGTTTTAAACTACGTACAGAGATACAAATATACATTGCAGGGGCACTGTTCTTGTAACATACCAACCCCCAATTTTTTTTTAGGTGTGTCCATGTATGTTTGGCGATGTCTGTGTATGCACCAGGAATGACCCCTGAGGAAACTGTTGCTTGAAAAAAAAAAATCAAACAGTTAAGGGGTTTAAAAGTTACATTTTTTAAGACTGCATCAGACAGTTGTCCGACTGCAGCATTTTCAAAAGCGAGGAGGATGCATCATGCAGAGCCACACTGTCAGAAAATATTTTATGGGCAAACAGCATGCAAAGCACTAATTTAAAGCTCGAATCCCTCTCATCATGACACAACAAAGAGAGAGTTTGACAAACAGCTGGCAAGTGGGCAATTACTAGTGACAGAATACATTTTGAGGCTGCATTAGGCAAATTAATTTGACAGTTGCTCAATATGATTCCATAACATGGCTGGATTATATGGTGCAAGCTCCAGCAGATGCTGCAAAGTGCATGAAAGTATATTTAATAATGCATCTTTAAATTGCACTGAATGGAATTGGCAGAGCAGCCGCTGCAGTGTGATCAGAGTGCCACAGGATCTGAGCTAACATCAGGACAATTGGAGAAATTACTTTTCTTTTGTGGCAATTGGTAATTTCTCTGAGATCAGAAACTTTTCATATCTATTAAATGTGGAAAAGCATTAGAAAAGCATAAGAGCAATTTTTCTACTTTCTGTTTTAAAGATTTCAGAAGTACTGCATTTTTTTATTAATCCTTCCTGTCCCTATGTTAGCATTATTCTAAAAGGCCTCCTTGAATGCATCTAGATGTAAATGGGAACAATGAGATCATGTAATATCCACTGCTCACTAGTGTTGGGTTCGAGTCCACCATAGTCAAGTCCGAGTCAAGTCCAAGTCTTTAAACAATCGAGTCCGAGTCCAAAAGTGGCAGAGTCGGACTCAAGACAGAGTCAATAACAGGCCGAGTCTGAGTCGAGTCTGAATGAATCTGTTCAAGAATCTGGATTAAAATTGTAACCATAAACGTCATGGTTACTGGTGTAACCTCCGTTCCCTGATGGAGGGAACGAGACGTTGGTGTCGATGTAGTGACACTAGGGGACCAACGTCTCGTTCCCTCCATCAGGGAACGGAGGTTACACCAGTAACCATGACATTCCCTATCTGTCACTCACTCGACGTTGGTGTCGATGTAGTGACACTAGGGGTCACTCTTGGGAGCCCGAGACACCTCTGGTCTTTGATAAAAGGCCAATGAAAATTGGCGAGTGGTATTTGCATGCCACTCCCCCGAACAAACGGGTATAAAAGGAGCTGGTATGCAACCACTCATTCAGGTTTTACGCTGAGAAGCCGATATAAGGTCCGGCCATTTCAGCGGGTAGTTCAGCGTTGTGGCAGGAGGGACCAACGTCTCGTTCCCTCCATCAGGGAACGGAGGTTACACCAGTAACCATGACGTTCCCTATCTGTCACTCACTCAACGTTGGTGTCGATGTAGTGACACTAGGGGTCCCTATACAAAACGCCACAAGGCTGAACTGTGTTACGTGAACTGGCGGTGTGTGGTGGGCAGACTTGCTGTGTGCCTCATAGCCAGCACACCAGGTCGACACGTAACCTCCCCCAACACAGTTATGAGTGTCGAACGGCCCTTTCTGGGGACAAGTCGACTACCCAGAGATAGAGACAGGCTTAACCCAGTCGTGGCCTCTTTCCCCTTCTCTTTTTCCACTCCCTAAAAAAGAAGGGGGATTATCCGACTGGGCTGCCAGGTCTAGTTGGGGGGTGTCCCTCCCAAGGGGAGGACACCACGGAGACCACACCTCGCCCCAAGAGAGGGGGGGATATTTAAGTGGAAGTATACATCACATGGTCTTTCCAACCATGTGGAGAGCCTTCAAGGTAGATCCTGCCCAATGGGGGAGGAGTTACTACAATATGGAGACTGGGGCAGAGGGGCTCTGCCCAAGGAAGACGCAGTTTGCCAGTAGGGAAACGAACTAGCGGAAGATATAGATCGCATGGGGTTAGCCTTACAGGGAACCGCCACATGCGGAGCACCTACCCCAGAACCGGGCTCTTAGTTAGCATGTGTACTGGGCCAGCAACGAGTCTCTCCGAAAACTCGACTGCCACAGGGCTCGGAGGAAGTCAACCAGGGAACAACTTTTGTGAACACTACTGGGAATTAACAGCGCACGTCTTCAGCTCAAAAGGAGGTGGAAGGCGCTATGTGCAAGCGATACACCCGGCCGGCTATCCCGGGCTTATCCGCTTGTATTGCGTGCCACTACCTGGGATGTTTCCGGTTCCACCCAGAGGTTGTAGAACCTTGCAAAGGTGTTGGGTGTTGCCCAGCCCGCTGCTCTGCAAATGTCTGTTAGAGAGGCACCTCTGGCCAGGGCCCAGGAAGCCGCTACACCACGGGTAGAATGGGCTCGTAGCCCTACAGGGGGCGGCATGTTTTGGGTGAGATATGCCATAGTTATGGCGTCAATGAGCCAGTGGGCGATCCTCTGCTTGGAGACAGCACTTCCTTTCCGCTGTGCACCAAAGCAGACAAAGAGCTGCTCAGAGATTCTAAAGCTCTGTGTGCGATCCAAATAGATGCGTAAAGCACGCACCGGACACAGCAACAACAGGGCTGGGTCTGCCTCCTCCTGGGGCAGCGCTTGCAGGTTCACCACCTGGTCCCTAAAAGGAGTGGTGGGAACCTTGGGCACATAGCCCGGTCGGGGGTCTCAGGATCACGTGAGAATAGCCCGGACTGAACTCCAGGCACGTTTCGCTGACAGAGAACGCTTGCAGGTCACCTACCCTCTTGATGGAAGTGAGTGCAGTCAGGACGGCAGTCTTCAAGGAGAGTGCCTTAAGCCCGGCTGACTGCAAAGCTCAAAGGGGGCTCTCTGTAGACCCTGAAAAACTACAGAGGTCCGATGAGGGAACGAGGCGCGGCCTGGAGGGATTCAGCCTCCTGGCGCCTCTTAGGAACCTGATGATCAGCTCATGCTTCCCTAAGGACTTACCGTCGACTGCGTCGTGGTGTGCTGCTATGGCAACAACGTACACCTTCAAGGTGGAAGGGGACAGCCTCCCTTCCAACCTCTCTTGCAGGAAGGAAAGCACTGATCTGACTGCACACCTCTGGGGGTCTTCCTGACGGGAAGAAACCACTTAGCGAACAGACGCCACTTAAAGGCATACAGGCACCTCATAGAGGGAGCCCTAGCCTGAGTGAACGTGTCTACCACCGCAGGTGGGAGACAGCTTAGGTCTTCCGCGTCCCATCCAGGGGCCAGACATGGAGATTCCAGAGGTCTGGGCGCGGGTGCCGGATGGTGCCCCTTCCCTGAGAAAGAAGGTCCTTCCTCAGGGGAATTTGCCCGGGGGGAGCTATCACGAGGAGCGTGAGGTCTGAGCACAACGTCTGGGTGGGCCAGTAGGGTGCTTACCAGGACAACCTTCTCCTCGTCCTCCCTGACCTTGCACAGGGTCTGTGCGAGCCGGCTCACTGGGGGAAAATGCATATTTGCGAATGTCAGGGGACCAGCTGTGTGCCAGCGCGTCTATGCCGAGGAAGGCCTCGGTCAGGGCGTACCAGAGCGGGCAGTGGGGAGGATTCTTGGGAGTAGAACAGGTGCACCTGTGCCTGACCGAATCGACTCCAAATCAGCTGGACCACCTGAAGGTGGAGTCTCCACTCTCCCTTGAGGCTAACCTGTTGTGACGGCGCGTCCGCCGAAGTGTTGAGGTTGCCCAGGATGTGAGTGACTTGCAGCGACTTGAGGTGCTGCTGACTCCGTTGGAGGAGATGGCGGGTGAGTTATGACATACAGCGGGAGTGCAGACCGCCTTGGCGGTTGACATATGCTACCACTGCCGTGCTGTCTGTCCGAACTAGCACATGCTTGCCCTGGATCAACGGCCGGAACCTCTGCAGGGCGAGCAGAATTGCCAGTAACTCGAGGCAATTGATGTGCCAACGCAGCCGCGGACCCGTCCAGAGGCCGGCGGCTGCATGCCCATTGCCAACAGCGCCCCAGCCCGTTTTGGAGGCGTCTGTCGTGGCCACGACGCGCCTGGAGACCAGTTCTAGGGGAACACCTGCTCGTAGAAACAAGAGGTCGGTCCAAGGGCTGAAAAGACGGTGACAGACCAACGTAATGGCCACGCAGTGTGTCCCATGGTGCCATGCCCGTCTTGGGACTCGAGTTTGGAGCCAGTGCTGAAGCGGCCTCATATGCATCAACCCAAGCGGGGTGGCCACCGCCGAGGATGCCATATGCCCCAGGAGCCTCTGAAAAAGTTTCAGTGGAACCGCTGTTTTCTGTTTGAATGCCTTCAAACAGGCCAGCACCGACTGGGCGCGCTCGTTCGTAAGGTGCGCCGTCAAGGAGACTGAGTCCAATCCAAACCGAGAAAAGAGATGCTCTGAACCGGGAGGAGCTTGCTCTTTTCCCAGTTGACCCGAAGCCCTAGTCGGCTGAGGTGTGAGAGCACCAGGTCCCTGTGTGCGCATAACACGTCTCGAGAGTGAGCTAAGATTAGCCAGTCATCGAGATAGTTGAGAATGCGAATGCCCACCTCCCTTAATGGGGCAAGGGCATCCTCTGCGATCTTCGTAAAGATGCGAGGAGACAGGGACAGGCCGAAAGGGAGGACTTGTACTGATACGCCTGACCCTCGAACGCGAACCGCAGGAAGGGTCTGTGTCGAGGAAGGATCGAAATTTGAAAGTACGCATCCTTCGGGTCTACCGCCGCAAACCAATCTTGATGCCGGACGCTCGCTAGAATGCGTCTTTGCGTCAGCATCTTGAACGGGAGTCTGTGTAAAGCCCGGTTCAGTACTCGCAGGTCCAAGATTGGCCGCAACCCACCGCCTTTTTTCAGTACAATGAAGTAGGGGCTGTAAAACCCTTTCTTCATCTCGGCTGGAGGGACAGGTTCTATCGCGTCCAAGCCATGCGTCCAAGTTCTGCGCAAGGGGGACCAAAGGGACAACGTCATCGGATGTACCGGCAGGTGGGGCCTCGCGGCGGGGTGGAGCTCGAGGTGCCACACCACATCGTGGCCGTGCTGAGTCCGAGGACATCGAAGCACTTACCTGGCTCCTTGTGAGGAACAGCCTGGGATGGGAGAGGAAGAGGCCTGTCCTCGTGACCCATGGAGACTGTCACATCGGGGGCGGATTTGTGCCACAGCTGGGCGCTCAGGGCGGGAGAGCGCTGCTGGAGCGCCAACCTGCCAAATGGAGTGGTGGACGGTGGTCGTGATGCCAGCCGTACACACCGGATATGTGACCCAGGGAACAAGGAAACCACTCTTGCTGAGCTCTTGAGTACTGCAGCCACTTGGGCATGCAGCACAATTAAATGCAAAAGGTAACAAAAAGATGAAGATCTGCTTACCAGCTCCAGAGCAGCGGGTTTCGTTGTCCCTGGGTCGCCCGTCTCAAGGGTGCTTTGAAGCCTTTCACGGGTTCTGGGCGGCCGCGAGACGGGTGGCGTCTGCTTCCTGCGGTGGGCTCCACGCCGGGGCCAGGCTGAAGGGGCGGGCTGCAGCGGAGCCGGTGCAGTCACCGCAGGGGGATGCCCTCGGTGATGAGTAGATGGGGTGCGGGATCTTGAGCCGCGCCGGGGCAGGATAAGCCGGCTAGCATCCATCTACTGCTCTACCATCGAGAACTGCTGGGAAAAGTCCTCGACGGTGTCGCCGAATAGGCCCGCCTGGAAAATGGGGGCAGCAAGGAATCGTGTCCTGTCGGCCTCACCCATCTCGACCAGGTTGAGCCATAGGTGGCACTCCTGGACCACTAGTGTGGCCATCGTCCACCCGAGAGACCGCGCCGTGACCTCCGTCGCTCGGAGAGCGAGGTCGGTCAACGAGCGCAGTTCCTGCATCAATCCCGGGGCGGAACTACCCTCGTGCAGTTCCTTTAGCGCCTTGGCGGACTTGCAGGAGAGCCATGGCATGCAGGGCGGAGGCGGCTTGTCCAGCGGCACCGTAGGCCTTGGCCGTCAGAGACGACGTAAATCTACAGGCCTTGGACGGGGGCTTTGGGCACCCGCGCCAGGTGGCGGCGCTCTGCGGGCATAGGTGCACCGCGAGCGCCTTTATCCACCGGGGGATTGCTGAATAACCCTTGGCCGCCCCACCATCGAGGGTAGTGAGAGCGGGGAAGCTGAAAAGATCGGGACCGGGCAGTAAAAAGTGCCTCCCGTGACCTTGTCAGCTCTTCATGCACTTCCGGGAAGAAAGGAACGGGGCGGGGCGTGGCTTTGAGTGGCGCCACGAGCCCAGGAACCAATCACCGAGCCGCGAGAGTTCAGGGAAGAGCAGTGAAATCCACTCTAACCGACACTCGCGGCTGTCCGGGAAAGCATGTCGTCATATCCGCGTCAGCCTGTGACTGGGCGATCGACCCCGAAGGGAGGAGCCCAGCTGAGGCTTCCAACTGGACGAGCCCGCTCTCCGATGCTGCGCTCGAGAGCTCATCACTTTCGCGGGCTCCGAATAAGAGGTCGAACTCGCCGTGAGACGAGCCGGCGGACTCACCCGGAAGCCCGATCGGGGCAGACGAGCATGCTGGGGAATGGGAGGTCCGCGGGGGGATACCCGGCGGAGGCGGTCCCATTGGGGTCCCCAAATCGCCCCCAGTGCTAGCTGCGCTGGCCTCAAACCCGTGGGTAAAAGGACCGAGGCGGGAGCCTCTGGGGTGGCTCGCTTTCTTACGAAGGCGAGCCGCGACCGCAACGTTGCCATTGACATATTCTCGCAATGAGAACATGACCATCCACGAACGCTGTCTCCGCGTGAGCAGTGCCCAGACATGAAAGACAGTGATCGTGACCGTTAGAAGGCGAGAGAGAAAAGCATCTTTAAAAAGACGCGTCTTTAAAAAGACGTTCCGTGTGTGCGCTCTTTTAGAGAAATATATACTCTTTTAGAGGGGAATAATGCTCTTTCAGAAAATATACTCTCTAGTTTTTCTGCCGAAGCGCCCAGGGGCATTCTCTGCAGTGCACCAGTGCAGAGGAGGGAGAAGCCGCTGAAATGCGCCGTCAGATCCAGCAGGTGAATGAACAGTAGTATTCAGCTCAGCGAGCATGACCGTTCGGCTCCGAAGAGAAAATCTGAATGAGTGGTTGCATACCAGCTCCTTTTATACCCGTATGTTCAGGGGAGTGGCATGCAAATACCACTCGCCAATTTTCATTGGCCTTTTATCAAAGACCAGAGGTGTCTCGGGCTCCCAAGAGTGACCCCTAGTGTCACTACATCGACACCAACGTCGAGTGAGTGACATATAGGGAACGTCATGGTTACTGGTGTAACCTCCGTTCCCTGATGGAGGGAACGAGACGTTGGTCCCCTAGTGTCACTACATCGACACCAACGTCGAGTGAGTGACAGATAGGGAACTCAACATTAATATTTTAAGCTTATTTTAACCTTCACAACTAAGAAAAACAATTTGTCAATAGAAATGCAAAAAACAAATGATTAGTATCCTGCTGAACAAATTTCAAAGCGGTTTCAGAATGAAAGCAAATGCTTTAGGTGTATGAAGACAAAACTGTCCTTCAACACACTACTTATTGCGTTCTGTTGACATTTCAATTATTTGTTGCTTTTCTCCTCCACTCAAACATACACCAAAGAAAGTGAAAGCTGCGTTAGTCATTACAACCGAATTAATATTATTTCGAATTTTAATTGAGTTTTTATTTCTACTTCATTTTCACTTTGTCCATTCAATTTAGTTTAGTTTTGTCTAAAATTATGGGTGAAATACATTTAATGCAATTAATTAAATGCATTGAATGTGTTTAATACATTTAATAAATGGTAATATTAAAACATTTAATAATGGCCATAAAAATAAATACAACAACATAAAATAAAAATAGAAGAGATCAGATACCATTAAAAAATATTTATATACTACAGTACTAAACTTCACACTTTTCAATCCTCCTGCTGTGTCTAGGTGTAGCCTACTTCCCTAAAGTCAAGATCACATTTTTGACAAACTCACCTTGGGCTAGCTGTAACAAGGTTAAAATGGAAAAGGAGGAGGTGGGAACAGGCTTAACAATCAAAGTAATATTTTAATAAGAACTTAAACAAAAAGACACAAAAACATAAACGCACACATGGCAGCTGCATGTAGCTCTCTCTCTCCCGAACTGCCACATTCCGTTGCACTTATCCCTCTCCTCGGCTGATTAGCCCGATTGGGGGCCGGGCGTGCGTAGTCAAGGCCCGGCCCCGCCCTCCTCCTCGTCACACTGACTTTTCTTCTTTTCACATTATATTTAGCATGGATAATAGGTGAATAGAGACTTCTCCCCTCACTTGTGTTCTTCATTGTATTTTCTGACTTTTTTGCCATTGCAAAAGTGCCAGCTTTACAGGTAACACACAGAGATTGCGCTACAAATATGTGACGGACTGTGTTGTACAATTTCCATCATGGTCTATTTCATCCGTCAAAATTAGTTTAAATGTCTTTGATACATAGTACATTTTATTTTGTCTCGATAGTCAACATTTTCTGTTAGAAATTACTTTGCGTAGTTAGCGTGAGTCTGATAAAACTGTATTCTATTATCAGAGTTGGGGAATGTACTTTTTAAAGTGTACTTACACATACAGCATGGGTGCGCGGGCAAGAGAGTTAAAAAGTACTTTGCAAGAGTGCGCACTGCTGCTCTCAGCCAGAATAATCACACGTAAGGACATATACACATGAAAACTGATGTGCAGTATCAATACACAGAATGTATGATAGTACTAACTGTAAAGAGCACATCAATATGAAGACAAAGCCAAATCCCAGACATTTAGAGGCAATTTTGAAATCCCGGCCAGATGCTTTTTTCAGGTCTGAAAAAGAGGACATGTCTGGGGAAAAGAGGATGTATGGTCACCCTATGTTACATAATTTTTTTGTTTGTTTGTTTTTCATTGCATCACAAATGCCATGGACTCGGCCAGACTCTGAAAAATCCCAAGTCCGAAAGGCTCGAGTCCGAGTCAAGTCCGAGTAAAAATGCATCCGAGTCTGTAACAAGTTCAAGTCCATTAAAATTGGACTCATGACTCGGACTTGAGTCCGAACTCAAGAAACCCAACCCTACTGCTCACAGTCACATACAAACTAGTATTCAGTACACTTAAATTTTCCCTCTCTTTTTCTCTCATTCAAATACATAAAAAGTCAAAATGAGGCTAATTTATAAAGGGTTTCAAGGCTGTTTTGGCCAGCAACACATTTCTGATTATCACTCTAGCTCTAGAGTGATTACTCACTCTCTCACGATGGCTTGTTGAAGTGTGTGTGGCTGAAAAATAGATGAGATCTTTGTCACTCAAATCACTATATGTTTTTAAGTGCTTTGGATGGGCCTATCGTGCATTACGGAGCACAGAGGAGGGACTAAAGGAGCAATAACCACTTTCTTGGCTTCTCCGCTTATATAACTTTTTGAGTTTCACGAGTATTGTGGACACCCTGAGAGACACATGGCAATGGCTGTTTTAATATAGCCCTATGTTTAATGTTAAGTTTAGACCTAATTAATCTGAGAGATATCATGGGCTTAAAGCATCATTCTACACTGGCTAAGACAGCTAATACCACCCATCTGTGGTGCTGAGGAGGAGCTTCTGGTGGAGTTACAAGATTATACTAGTCAGCTTTGCTTTGATATTAGAAGCTGTTTTCTTTAGATTGCAGATCTACTGTCTTTGTGTGAAGGTGCAGAGATAAGATTAAAAGCGTAGAATTGGGTGGATATGTCATTGCATTGGGGGATAGGCCTCAAGCGCTAATAATAGAAGCCATTTTGACAATAAAAGTGCCTTTCAAGTCATGTAATTCCAGGAGGTAAGAATGGCCAAACTTTAATCTTTAAAATATTGTGATAGTTTTTTTACCCTCATTTAAGGCACAATGGTAACCTTAGTAATATGCTAAATTCGTTATATGTAGAAACTAAGACCTAGATCCATTGGTTGAGATCCATTCCTCTTTCCACAGCCATAGTATTGTCAAATGTTAAAATGTTTCATATGTATACTGCCCCTAAATGAATGTGGTAAGAGGACTGTAATCAAGTGCCAACAGTTTCTAGTCCCCATCATGAGCAGCACTCTTATCAAAAAGTATAGCTAGCCTATGTTTCCGAGCAAAAATGTAATTCCCTCAATGTTAATTTAAAAGCATTGTTAACATGGAACACAGAACTGTACAGTTCTGACTGCAAGTGTTGTCCAAGATTAGTGTTCAAACATTCAGTAGAAACTCATTAGATGACTTATGTGGTTTATGAGTGGATGTGTGTGTGCTGTATCTGATTTCCCTTAAGGGCACTGGCAGAGGCTCAGTACAGTTAGAGAGACTTGGCAGGTTTCTATCTGCTCAGGGTCATCCATTATTGAAGTCTTGATGGGGAATAAGTCTGGCTTCATGGGCCATGAGAGCAGCGTCCTGTGCCTGAAGATTGTGGAGTTGTATTAACAGGCAGACAGGTGAGTTAGCAGAGAGGGTACAGTACTGCAGTAGTACGAACATTTTCTATAACACTCAGAGGATTGCGGAGTGAGATGGAGCAAGAAAAGAGAAACACTAGGCTTTAAAAGGTTTAGAAAACTTGACACCGTTGCTCTATTAACTTTGAGTAATGGGTAATGTCAACCTAATTAACTGTGCTTTTCAAAGTATAATTAGGAAGTACAACATTACATGTTTTAAGTACAATTGTAAGAACAATAATCTATCCTCACTGATGCAGGTGACATAGCGGTTCAAATTAAACCATTTAATAAAGAAAACGGTTGTCACGACTAATGCATCTTCACAGCAAAATTACTTTTTCCCTGTGACGTGCTTGTGACAGGTGCAATTTTGCCAAGACACGGAGACTGGCTCATCTTGAGACACAATGACCAGCTCTGTTTGTCTCAACTATTCAAGGAAAAAATAGCTAAACAATTGCACTTTCATAGTGCAAAAATATATAAGAAAAATATATTTTTATTTAAAAATTGGTAGCAAAATAGCAGAGATGGACAGGCTTGTGACATCATGTTGACTATAAATTTTTCAATAAAAGCATATAGGATGAATGAAAATTATGGGTAGAAACAATGTCAAACTAACTGTTAAGGTATTATTGACAATCTCAAGCTAGCATCTGAGGTGCACCCAATATCTGCAGTTTGAGATCAATAACATGGAAATTTTTCACTGCACACTTACCAGTCATGTTTGTTTTCATGACTGTAAATAAAAAAATATATAAATAAATAAATAGGACATATTAGTATCTATCCAGTGTTGGGCAAGCTAAACAAAATGTAGCTAACTAATCTCTCAAGTTCTGTACAGAAAAAAAAGCTAAACTAAGCTGAAAGTAGCTTGCTCCATTTAGGATGCTTCATATTTTTTTATAAATATTAAAAATAGTTGTAGTACAACGATCTACAACTAACCTAGTACAACAACTAGTAGGCCCACAAGCTGGTACAAGAGCAACAGTAATCAAAATCTCTTTCAAGGTAAGTCAGTCCACTTGGCGGCCATCTTTGAACTACTCCTGCATAGGCTGGGCAGCTATATTCAATGTAAACAAGCAGCATAAAATACAGCTCCTATCTACTTGAAAGAGGAAAGACCAAAATCCCCAAAACAGTTGGTCAGGATTATGATCGAATAACATATTTAAAATCAGCAGTAAAATATGAAAACAATAGTATCATAAATTGTGATTCTTTAGCCCAGATCACACTGAAAATCCTTTTCTACAACTGTTGGCCATTCCAATTTCTCCCATTAAATTTAATACCAGTGGTCTGTCTCTGATAATAACACCAGCAGATGCTGTTTGTGCTATTGAAAGCACTGCTGAAGTTTCTCAAAATCCCCTGTAAAAAACGTAGCCTACTGTGGCGTTACCATGATACAGAGACGCTATCAGATGTTACTGGAACTGTATTAGGGCCTATTACCATATTCATATACTATATTTTCATGGCCCTTCAAGGCAAGGCCATAACCATGTATTGAACATTGGGGGGGGGGGGGGGCAAACCATTTTTGGGGTGGGAGGTCACTGGTGTTGAGGTCACAAATATAATGTTCCTCTTAGGTCCTTAAATATAGTAAAGACGCTGAATGCAATAATTTTCTGAACAAAGGCTTGAAATGCGATAAAGGCCAAAATTTTATATTTTTTTGTTTTAAAGATACATGTATTTTTAAAGTTTACACGGTACAAGACAAACACTGTGTCTGCATTGCTAGCAATTTGCCTGTTTCAGTCATCTTTTCTTTCTTTTTTGTGCTGTCCCAAAGAAGATATTAATATAATTTGACTTTCTTTTCATCATTGATGTACAGTTGTGCTCAAATGTTTGCATACCCTTGGAGAACTGGTAATATATGTACCATTTTTAAAGAAAACATGAGTGAGCAGGCAAAGCACATTCCTTTTATTTCTTATGGGATTCATATTCAACTGTGGGTTATAACAGAATGGTATAATCATAAAACAAAACATGGCAACAATGAAAAAAATGAAATGACCCCTGTTCAAAAGACTTAGTTCCTTGTCTGTCACTCACTCGACGTTGTGTCGATGTAGTGACACTAGGGGTTCGATTTTGAGAGCCCCAATCACCTTTGCTTAAAATAGAAAAGGCCAATGAAAATTGGCGAGTGGAATTTGCATGCCACTCTCCGCCACGGACATACGGGTATAAAAGGAGATGGCGTGCATCACTCATTCAGATTTTTTCTTCGGAGCCAAATGCTTGTGTGTTCGTCCTCTCACCCTTTGCTACACTGCTGGATTCTTACGGCGCATATCAGCTTTCACCCTCACACAGTTGAGTGCTGTGTTTCCCCTGGGCGCTTTGGCAGCCTGAGTCTGCAGGTGCTAAAAGAGTATATTAGAAAGAGTATATTTCCTTCTAAAAGAGCTCGCGCAAACGCTTGGTGTCTTTTTAAAGATGTCCATCAGCGTTTGCGCTACTGGATGTGGCCGTTATCTCTCCCCTCCGGATACCCATGAAATCTGCCTCGAGTGTCTGGGGCGCCAACAAGCCGAGGTGGCTTTCGTGGAAGGGTTATGTTCTCATTGCGAGAACATGCCCATGAGAACGCTGTGGTCGCAGCTCACTTCCTTCTTCATGAAGCAAGAAGCCACCGCGGCTGCTCTCCAACCCGGTCCATCCTGGGCTGACACTCAGCCAGCCGGGTCAGCAAGCACCATGGGCAATCTGGATGTGGACATGGGTGCGTTTCCGCCGGCTCAGCCCCCGCGGACCTCCCATCCCCCAGCACGCTCGTTCTGTCCGGACGATCTGTCAAGCGATGCAGGCGGTCTGCCTCAGGGTGGGTTTTTTTCAGGATTGGTTCGCCATCGACCTGCAGGACGCGTACTTTCACGTATCGATCCTTCCTCGACCCAGACCATTTCTTCGGTTTGCTTTCGAGGGACGAGCATACCAGTACAAGGTCCTCCCCTTCAGTCTGTCCCTGTCCCCTCATGTCTTTACCAAGGTCATGTTTAGTTAGATACATCTCACATGACACTAACACTCTTAGACATGAACTGCTTGCTGATGTGTGGCACTGGGATAATCCACGAGGTCCCGCTTAGCATTTTAAACTTGAGTTCCGCCTTCATCGATTTGATTGGCTATCTCATATGACATTGACGAGCGGTGTTAGACTACTGAGCATAGTAAAAATGTAACTTTTTTAAACCATTATGTTATTCCTGCAACAATTTAATGACAATTAGACAGCGGTGCATAATGGACGGTAGCAGAACAGCAACAAGGATATCAATTATTGGGGGGTACAATCTGGCCATATCTGATTATTGGGGGGGACTTGGCCCCCTCAAAGTATATTGTGGTTATGGCTCTGCTTCAAGGTACTTCATACTGCAGTACTACAATGGTGCATGTAATGTCAAGACAGTAATGTCATGGTATTTTTCGTGTACTGGTTTGACACTATTTTGGGTGAAAATGTGTTTACCTGCAGGAGCTGATCATTTATAAGATGAAGCTGTTGAACTTAATACAGACTTTCTTCATCGCTGGCAAATGATAAGGTTTTGTTTCAGTTGTTTGATGGTAAATATTTCACTTCATCCAGCGCTAGTTTTGTTTTCAGTGTTCTAAAGTATCCCATTCCTGTTTACTGTGAAGGGTATAGCTGCAGACAGAGCTACAAAATCACCAGCAAAGATATAGGTAGCCCCTTACCTATTCCTTTCCCTAACCATCTGTGGAGGTGTCACCCCCTTTTGGAGTTGTCGCAACCCCCTTTTGGAGTTGTTACAACCCCCTTTTGGAGTAATCCCACCCCCTTCTGGAGAAACCACGCCCTATTTTTGAGATTCAGCCCTCATTTGGAGATCTCTGGCCTGCAGCTATACCTACTTGGGTTTACTGAGGGATTTCAAACTGCTCCAAGCAGTTCAGTGCGTGAGTGAACTGTCCAAATAATTCTGAACTGAGAAACGATTCAGACTGTTTTGTTAATACATTTGCCAGATTCACTTTAAAGAACTACGATTCATTCATGAATTGGGCATTTATTTCTCATTCTTAACAGGCAACTGAAAAAAAAAAAAGACAAACGACTTAATTGTTGAAAGTTCACTGCTTTGAAGTGATGAGTAATATTTGCAACAACAACAAAAATTATTGGTGTTTCTGCAGTTTCTCCCATTGGCAGTCTTTTTTCTCTTTTCAAATTTTTTATTGATAGTTGGAGGTAGTTATGGTTATGTTAGCTAACCATTAAAAACATTTGTATGGTCAGTATTTGAACCCAGGGTCTCCTCACCCTCTGAAAAAAAACTTTAGCACTAAAATAACCAGACACAATCACATTTTAATGTAGCTCTCTATCTATCATGTATTCAAATAGATTACCTATATGACATTACAATAGCTTTAAACTACAAAAAAAAATAATAATTATAAAATATTATTTTTATGATTGGTTCAGAATTACACAAGGGAATCAAATGGGGCAGAGTAACATTTTTTTATTGAAATTCATTGCTTGGTTTGCTTTCACCCACCCCAGCTCTCTGTAGCCCCATCCCTATTAAACCCACCATTGGCAGGTGTGCCAAAAATTCATTTTGGACCCTGGTTTTAACTCAGCCATCAACTCTGATTATGGCTATCTTACTACAAAATCAGATAGGACTCTATACATGAGGGACTTTGGATTTGTTAGATAAATTCTTCCATCTGCCATTTAGCCAAGTCAGGAGAAAAGTCCTGGCAGTGTCAGCCCATCACTCTCAGCTAGATCTGACTCATTGTTGAGATGATGTGACACCAGTTGTCTTGCGTAGTCTCCCATCTCTTACCTTCTAAGCCCACACTGGGTCTAAACGTCAAGATTCTGTTAAGGGTGCCTTCATCAGACATCAGAGTCATTGGAGATCTTTCCCTCCCTCTGTCTCTTTCTCCTCCCCCGCAGACGCACCTTGGTTGGCAGAAGCCTTCTTCACTTCCTTTGTAATGCACATCTGTTCAACATTAAGTGACATAGCTGATTAGCCTCACTCAGGTCTTATTATGACAAGCTCAGTTCCTCACAAACTGAAATCAGTGTTCTCAGGCCTGTCCCCAAGCCACATTCCATCACCAATGTCCTGACTCAGATTTATACCTCATCCAGGTTTCATATTCTGGAAGTCTCATTACTAGGAATGAATGTTACGTGGCCTTGTCACCTGGGCAGCAGAGTGTATTTGTTTTATTGTTGATATTGTTTTTTGTGTATGTGTGTGGGCTTCAGCAGTTTTGTATGTAATGATTATGTGCGAGACAGTGAGGTTTATGACATCTTCCCCTCCTGGTATGTCAGAGACGATTCCGCAACTCTTGTTTGCTCTAAACTCGTAACCTGATTTTTTGCATGATCTGATTGGACTGACACGGAGGCTTCACACCAGAAACAGCTCGCAGTCTATTTGAAATATATGCCAAGACAATGCAAGCATTTGTTATCCAGAGTCCCTCCAGTTCTAGAGTGGTGAATATAATATGTGTTTGTGTGTGCTTAAATTGGTAAAAGTTGTCTGTTCGAGTGAGTGCATCATACATTATGAATATAGTCAGACATAAATAGCATGTTTTGGTCAAAACAGCATTCATACTGTGATTTAAATAGAGTGCTCTACTGCTGTTATTATTCCCCTCCACAGCTATGGGCACATTTGCCTAATTGCACCAGGTGTTCATAGGTATGTGTGCAGGGAGAACAAAGCCAAACAAGCAGCAGGTACGCATGTGAGTTTCTAAGTTTAACTGTGAATACTGAAGTGAGTGGGTGTACGCTCAATCCCAGCTCTCTTTCTCATCATAGCTGCAAGGGGTCGAACTTCTTTCCACGACCTGCCATTGTCTCCTCACTGCCCCCCTCCACATAGATGCCCCAACTTTGTGATCTGTGTGTCCCAGCCCACCTGTTCAGTGCTCATTACTGTCAGCAGCATGGTTAATAAATATCCAGGTGGAAAAAAACTTCCCATCGGTCCTGCTTCATCTCCATAAGTCTACCTCTACACACACATACACACACTTCTCTCTCCACTGTGGACATGCCTGACAGCATTCATGATTACACTGTAAACACAGCCGTTTTTCACCCCCTGCCTAAACCCTGACACCACACTCCATCTTACACACACTCTCACACAAGAAGATAGTGGACTAACAACGTCCAGGGACTTGGAGAGCGAGTTTGAATTTGCTGTGAGTTTGAAAACCAATGTGTGAATGGATGCTTTTTGGTGTAATGTTCTAGTGTGCTGGTGGGAGGCAAGTTGCGCTGAGCAGAGAAACTATTTTCATCGCTTGGTTGAAGAATTGTCATTCGCTCTCCCAAGAATTGCCATGTGCAGATTTATTAATAACATATTAAATCAACTTTTTCTTCATTTCACTAGAGGAACTCCTGTAAATGTTTCGAAATATACCTTATCATAAGCAGAACATTGAACATTTGCTCAAATCATTGTGTAATAAATTGTTTATAAAGTACTTCTGCTTTGGCTCAGTCTCTGCATTCCTTTGTTATTATGGAGTCCAGCCCATTTAGCCATTAATTTGACTACAATAACACAAATACATAAACATTCTACTGTTTGCACTCTATAGTGTTCCAAAGTGATCTTTGACAAGGTATTGTGTAGGTTTGATGCACAAGTGAGCAGATGTTTAACAATGCACCATGGCCTAGCCATAACCTACTTGGGTGAGAAAGAGTGGACAGCTATCCTTGGTGCTCCAAACACTTCTAGGCCATGGCTGCTGCCTGCACAGGCCAGGGGAAATGACAGTGTGTACACAGACACTTGATTCTAAAGAAGCAATCAGACTCTAAGGCATTTAATGCATTGCCTTGTGTCTGAGCCACAGCAATTGGGTTTGATAGCCATGTCATTATAAGAGGAGGGCATCTGGAGGTCTTCAGGAGACAGGGATTACTAAGGGGAGTGGGCTCATCTGTGTGTGCAGTGAGTGTGTCTTAGACACTCCAAGGCCTCTCAGCAATACTCCCACCTTTCCACTGATTCCCACTCCGAAAGAGTCTGGGCTGGAGAGCAGCACTTGACTAGACAACAGTGTATCTGAAAAGAGAGCACAAAGCACACTCTGTACTTAGGGACTCATGCAAAAAGAAGACATCATTTAGATGATAACTACACAGCACAGTGTCTTGAGTAAACTGAAGTGAGTCTTAACGGTCTTAGAGAAAATATTGTCTTGAAGTTGGCCTGTATACTTCCATCCATATGTATGGCCCTACCCAATGACCTCTGTATAGTGGCTGCAACTTGCAGGGTATTTTTCCCTATTATATATTAAATGTGAAGGTATATAGCTGTTCCTGATGCGGTAAAGTACTGATAAGTAATGGCAGTGGATGAGCGGCATCTGATGGCAGATGCCCGGGTAAGAGTGTCATCATCAGTCTCGGAGATGTATGGAGAAGAGGCCCAAGCCTCTCTCTCGCTCTTTGATTTGGCTAACTGTGTGGCACCCGTCGCTTGCTACTACTTCACTTTGATTAGGGGCTCCATGAAAATGTATGCCCCGCTCTCAAAGAAAACTGGGGAGTCGCAACCTGTCAGAAAATGCACAAACAAGGCTATGTAAAGATCGGCACGCCGCATATATTAAACTATAATCCACCTAGCCGTTTCATTGTGGAGCCGAGTTGCCAAATTCCCCCTGACTTCCCCTCTTCCCACATCTGACGCACACATCCCAGGATGACAGGAAAGGAGGTGTAGATCCAGTCCCCCAAACCATGATCGAGGGGGGAGAGAGAGCCCTTCCCAAAGCGCATCCCAACAGATGCTGTGAATACCAAAAAAATCCCCTCTCACTGCTTTGTGATACACAAACAGTATATGAATTAATCAGAGTGCAGGTAGATAAATAAATAATGTATATAAGGAGCTAATTAAATGTGTTTATTCCTGTTATTATATGCTGCCCTCATTTCTCCCTCTCTCAAAGCCATGAATCTTTAAGCGCTTGTTAAATTGGTCTCAGGGGCCAGCATGGTGGCAAAGAGGCGGTCAGCACCTGTCTCTGTTGAAGGCAGGTGCGTGACCAATGGCCCATGATCCTCCAATGTGCTGGGCTCTTTGAGGGGAGAAGGGGGGAGGCAGGCGTCATGCTGGGAGGTTAGAGTCCAGACGAGGAACAGCAGCCGAGCGGTTGACAGGGCCAGCCGTCACAGCCCTGGCTCGGCTTTGATTAATGAGGGCATTTGAAAGACAATTAGCAGGAGCAGATTTACCTTCAACCACCTTATCAATAAGAGCCCTTATATTCAAAGTAGAGCACCCCCTGTCACAAAAGAGGTATATCAGCACCGAGCCTCCATTGCACAGACAGCTAAACAGAGTCAGCGGGGGCGAGGAGAAGGAGGGCATTAGGACTAAAAGCTTTGTAAAAAGTCAAGGAACTCTTTTACAACTTGGACTGTACGTTTTTTCAAATGGCCTCCTTGGCCTTAGCTATAAGACCTCACTTTTATTGATAAATGCAAAGAAAATACTGTCTTGTGAAACCAGAGCATATTTGACAGCATGCATAAAGACTGAAATTCTGATGTGAGCGTGTAAATTGTAACATCTGTGGGCAGAGATGGGTAGTAATGTGCTACATTTACTCCATTACATTTACTTGAATACCTTGTTGGAAGAAAAACAAAAATACTTTTAGAGTAGGTTTAAAAGTGGGTACTTGTTACTCTCACTCAAGTAATTTTCGAATGAAAAACATGTACTTTTACTTGTTACAATGTCATTAAATTACAGGGTTTAATTTTAATTAATGCGTAATTTATTGAGAGATTATTGAATTGGACTTTTACGACAGTGGAAGTTCACATAGCTGCGCGCGCTGTCATAGACTGTCACTCATGCCAAGTCCATCACTGCTGCAGCATCTTGCTCTTCAAACTAAGTGAATCACTTTCTTCGCTCTGCACAGTGAAAAAAGGATAGTTCCCTATCTGTCTTTCACTCGACGTTGTGTCGATGTAGTGACACTAGGGGTCACTCTTGGGAGCCCCAAACACCTCTGCTTTTTTTAAAAAGGCCAATGAGAATTGGTGAGTGGAATTTGCATGCCACTCCCCGGACATACGGGTATAAAAGGAGCTGGTATGCAACCACTCATTCAGATTTCCTCTTCGGAGCCAAGCGGTTCTATTCATTGAAGCTGAATGCATCCATGAGTTCATTCACCTCATCTGCTGGATTTTACCGTGCATTTCAGTGGCTTCTCCCCCTCTGCACCCGTGGAGTGCAGAGAACGCCTACTATAATGAAATATATTTTCATTCTAAAAGAGCGGCACACACGGAACGTCTTTTTAAAGATGCCTTTCCGTTTGTATGTTATTCCTGGTTGCGGTCGTTATCTCTCCACTTCTGACAGCCACGATCGCTGTCTTACGTGTCTGGGTGCTGCCCATGCGGAGACATCGTACGTGGATGGGTCTTGTCCTCATTGCGAGAACATGACCATGGCAATGTTGTTGTCGCGGCTTGCATTCATAAGAAAGCAAGCCACCCCAGCAGCTCCCGCCTCAGTCCTTCTACCTATGGGTATGAGGCTGTGCCGGTAAGCACTGGGGGCGATTTGGGGACATCAATGGGACCACCTCTGCCGAGTATCCCCCCACGGACCTCCCATTCCCCAGCACGCTCGCTTGCCCTGGTCGGGTGCTCGGACGAGGCCACCGGCTCGTCTCAGGGCGAGTTCAACCTCTTGTTCGGAGCCCGGGAAGACGACGAGTTATCGAGCGCAGCATCGGAGAGCGGGCTCGTCAAGTCGGATGCAGAGGCTTCGACTGCGCTTCCTCCTTCAGGAATGGTCGCCCAGTCCCAGGCCAATGCGGAAATGATGGACATGATTTCCCGGGCGGCCGCGAGTGCCGGGCTAGAATGGAACCCTCCACTTTCCCCTGAACCCTCGCGGCTTGACGATTGGTTCCTGGGCTCAGGGCGCCGCCTACGGCCATGCCCGCCCCGTTCCTTTCTTCCCGGAAGTGCATGAGGAGCTGATAAGGTCATGGGAGGCACCTTTTACTGCCCGGTCCCAGTCTTTTAGCTCCCACACTCTCACTACCCTCGATGGTGGAGCGGCCAGGGGGTATTCGGTGATCCCCCAGGTGGATAAGGCGCTCGCGGTGCATTTGTGTCCGCAGAGCGCCGCCACCTGGTGTGGGCGCCCGAAGCTCCCGTCCAGGGCCTGTAGGTTTACGTCGTCCCTGACGGCTAAGGCCTACGGTGCCACTGGACAAGCCGCCTCCGCCCTGCACACCATGGCTCTTCTGCAAGTACACCAAGCCAAGGCGCTAAAAGAACTGCACGAGGGTAGTTCTGACCCGGGATTGATACAGGAACTGCGCTCGGCGATCGACCTCGCTCTCCGGGCGACAAAGGTCACGGCGAGGTCTCTCGGGCAGGTGATGTCCACCCTGGTGGTCCAGTAGCGTCACCTTTGGCTCAACTTGGTTGAGATGCGAGAGGCTGACAAGGCACGGTTCCTTGACTCCCCCATCTCTCAGGTTGGCCTGTTCAGTGACACCGTCAAGGACTTTGCCCAGCAGCTCTCGGTGGTGAAGCAGCAGATGGAGGCCATACAACACATCCTGCCCCGGTGCGGCTCAAGACCCCGCACCCCGTCTGCTCGTCGCCAAGGGAGTCCTCCTGCAGCAACAACACCGGCTCCGCCGCAGCCCACCCCTATGGCCCGGCCCCGGCGTGGAGCCAGCGGACGCACTGTCACATCAGGTTATCACAGGGGAGAGTGGAGACTCCACCCTCAGGTGGTCCAGCTGATTTGGCATCAATTCGGTCGAGCACAGGTAGACCTGTTTGCTTCCCGGGAATCCTCCCACTGTCTGCTTTGGTACGCCGTGACCGAGGCACCCCTCGGTACAGATGTGCTGGCACACAGCTGGCCCCCTGGACTACGCAAATACGTGTTTCCCCCAGTGAGCCTACTTGCACAGACCCTGTACAAGGTCAGGGAGGACGAGGAGCAGATCATTCTAGTAGCACCCTACTGGCCCACCCAGATGTGGTTCTCAGATCTCACGCTCCTCGTGACAGCCCCCCTGGCAAATTCCCAGCTGGCCGGGTGTACCGCTTGCGCATAGCGCCTTTCCCCTCCCTTGAGGTGAAGGCGTGCGCTCTTGACTCCCAGTCGTGTTCACAGACTGTGATCCCTGGATGACTTTCCTCCTTAGCCCTCTGGCAGTTGAGTTTGCGGAGAAACTCGCTGCCAGCACAGTACGTGCGATAATGAGACCCTGTACTGAGGTAGGTGCTCCACATGTGCTGGTTCCCTGAAGGCGACCCCATGTGATATCTTCCGCAAAATCATTTCCCTGTCGGTAAACTGCATCTTCCTTGGGCAGAGGCCCCTCTGCCCCCAGTTACCATGCTTTGTAGAAACTCCTCCCCCTTCAGGTAAGACCTACCATGGGACTTCTCCACATGACATACTTCCGACAAGACTCGGCAAGACCATGTGACATATTCCACTCAAAATCCCCCCCCCCCCCTTTTGGGTGGGGTGTGGTCTCCGCAGTGTCTTCCCCTTGGGAGGGACACTCCCCGACGCAGACAATTATGGCTCCCAGTCAGTTAACAAATTCCACTCTCTCTGGGGAGAAAAGAGAGGAAAAGAGGCCTCGGCTGGGCTAGCCTGTCCCTATCATTGGGCAGTCGACTTGTTCCTGAAGGACCGTTCGACGCTCATAAGAGCGTTGGGGGAGGTTACGTAACGGCCTGGTGCGCTGGCTATGAGGCACACAGTGGTCTGCCCATCACACACCACCAGTTCACGTAACACAGTTCAGATAGTTGTGGCGTTTTGTATAGGGACCCCTAGTGTCACTACATCGACACAACGTCGAGTGAGTGACAGATAGGGAATGTCATGGTTACTTTCGTAACCTCCGTTCCCTGATGGAGGGAAGGAGACGTTGTGTCCCTCTTGCCACAATGCTGAACTACCCGCTGAAATGGCTGGGACCTGGTCTAGGCTCCTCAGCACAAAACCTGAATGAGTGGTTGCATACCAGCTTCTTTTATACACGTATGTCCCGGGGAAGTGGCATGCAAATTCCACTCACCAATTCTCATTGGCCTTTTTTCAAAAAAGCAGAGGTGTTTGGGTCTCCCAAGAGTGACCCCTAGTGTCACTACATCGACACAACATCTCATTCCCTCCATCAGGGAATGGAGGTTATGAAAGTAACCATGACATTTCATCATGCAACACTGTGATGACAAGGAGGGCGTCAAGCACCATTTTACACCAAGTCAAGCGCATATTTCAAGATTTTTACACATTTACCCTGCACCCTTGCGGGGGAACTGGAAACTATCACAGCTACTTCGGGCTGATTAACAATATAAATCCATGTAGACATCCACATTATGTGTAAATGCCTTTTGCTCTGCCGATTGTGTAATTGACAACTGGAGCGTGAACAGACAGCATTTCTGTGTGTGGTGCCCTACGCAGGTTGTGTACTCTGCGTTTAGGGATCGGTGATACTGTGTACAGAACTAATGATCACAATTCGTTCGACACTGAAAACTGTAACTACACTGAACTAAAAACTGAAGGCTATGAAACAGCTTAAGGCATTAATAAAACATGATCTTGCTTTGGTTTATATTTCAGCATTATATATAATGTCCCTGTGGGACATTGTTCACTTTCCACCATAATAATTACTAGAAAGGTGTCAAAACCTCTCTTCTTATTGACAAATTCATCCATATCTGACAAGAGGCCTTAAAGGGATAGTTCACCCAAAAATGAAAATTTTCTCATCATTTACTCACCTCTCATGCCAGATGTGCATTACTTTATTTCATCTGCTTAACTCAAATGAAGATTTTTAGTAGAATTTCTCCTTTGGTCCATACAATGCAAGTGAATGGGTGCCAACATTTTAAAGCTAAAAATAAATCACATAAGTCAGCACAAAAGTAATCCATAAGACTCCAATTGTTAAATCAATATCTTCAGAAGCAAGATGATAGGTGTGGATAAGAAACAGATCACTTTCACATTCTTCTTCTTTTGTTTTTGGTGATTCACATTCTTCTCTGCATATCGCCCCCTGCTGGGCTGGGAGCAAAACTTCTAGCAAAAAATGACTTAAATATTGTTCTGTTTCTCACCCACACCTATCATATCACTTCTGAAGATATGGATTTAACTACTGGAGTTATATGGATTACTTTTATGGTGCCCGCATTTGCTTTTTGGAGCATCAAAATTGTGGCACCCATTCACTTGCATTGTACTGACCTACAGAGCTGAAATATTCTTCTAAAAATCATAATTTGTGTTCTGCAGAAGAAAGGAAGTCATACACATCTGGGATGGCATGAGGGTGAGTAAATGATGAGAGAATTTTCATTTTTGGGTGAACTACCCCTATAAAGTGATAGCTCAGCTATCATTTAATATTCTGTCATCATTTCCCTACCCTCATGTTGTTCCAAATCCATGAGACCTTCTGTATTCTGTGAAACAAAAAAGATGTTAGACAGAATGTTAGGGACTGACAGTCTCCATCATCATTCACTTTCAAAATATATATTTAAAAAAAAAATTTCACTGAAAGTAAATGGTGACCAAGGCTAACATTCTGTCTAAAATCTCCTTATTGTGTTGCATGGCAGAAAGAAAGTCATAGGGGTTTGGAACAATGTGATGGTGAATGATGACTGAATTTCCATTAATAATAATAATAATTCTGTAATACATGTTAAATGTGTATTATGTAATGGATTGTAGGGAGTTAACGTCCATTATGTCATTTGTGAAAGTAACGAGTTACTCACTAGTATAGTACTCTTTTAATTGGATACTTTCTTACTCTTACTCAAGTAATTATTTATGTTAGCACTTTTACTTCTAATTGAGTAATTTTTTTTTTTTAAAGTAATTGTACTTTTACTTGAGTACAGTTTTTGGCTACTCTACCCACCTCTGTCTGTGGGTAGTTTTATTCAAATACAGACATGCTTAATTAAAACAGAAATGTGTTTTTATAAAGCTGAAAAAAAGTGAGTAAAGAAGCATCTCCATTGATCTGACTCCTTGTAGATAAAGCAAATGCGAAGGGTGCAAAGAAACAAACACACAACACAACAGGACCCGAGGGAGAAAAATCAATATGGCTGCCTAAACTCTGTCTTCTCTGGTTAGATTATTCTCACTG
Source organism: Myxocyprinus asiaticus (assembly GCF_019703515.2). Taxonomy (NCBI): domain Eukaryota; kingdom Metazoa; phylum Chordata; class Actinopteri; order Cypriniformes; family Catostomidae; genus Myxocyprinus; species Myxocyprinus asiaticus. The sequence goes on from NC_059344.1 coordinate 26,331,660, forward strand.
GAATCAGCAAGCTGCAGGGGAGTGAATGGAAAGATTAAGCCAGTTTTGTACATTGATTTATTGAAAGCTTTAGAGAACAAATGTGAATGCTGCTTATCTCCATTTAACCTCAACTCACACAGAAGTTGTTTGAATGTAGTGCAAATGGGTAGAACAACCAGCATTAGCATTTGGCTAACAAGTTGTTAAAGATGAAGTGTGTAATTTCTGTGCCACTTGCGCAGGGCCCTATGCTTACACTTTAAGTTGTTAGCACTGGTGCTAATGAACTAAAAATTATTTGCACAAAAATTTACATGTATTAGCACACTGAAGTTGAAATAATTGTATTATTATTTTTCAAATAATTTATTTTTATTATTTACTACTTCAGTTTACTACTATTTCTAAAATTTTGAAGTGGTGTTTCCCTGAATCTCAGAAACATGCTGAATCCAGTCAAAACCACCACTTTTTAAGCTCGTCCTCTGGAAATCGAGCAACTAGTTACTAAGAGACTTTGGCCCTGATTTACTTAAGGTTGGCATGCATCAGTGTTGTAGTACTCGAGACTGGACTATTTTCATGGTCTTGGTCTTGTCATGGACTCATGAGGAATTTGACTAGGTCTTGACTTGTACTCAAACAAGTATGGACTCAGACTTACCCCTGAGTGGAGTCTCTTTTAAAAAAAAAAATATATGGTGAAAGCTTTGATTTATTATGACAAACATTTTTGACTGACAATATCAGAGATCTTGACGGTTGTCCCACATTTCAATCTGCTGCGTAGAATCAGAGTTAGTGATGCCCGATTCACAAATAAATCATTCTATTGAGTTCGTTTTTTTCTTTTCAGTGAATTGGCCAGACAGGTCAGCAAAAAGGTCTGAATCATTTCGCTGTTCAGTCCGATTAGTTCGGACTGCTATCTCACTGAATAATTTGCAGCAGCTTCTCACTCATTAAAACAGCATTGGGATATTTATCGTTGGATAAAGTTGATATTTACCTACAGTCAACAAAAGACTGCTTTCCCTATCTGTCACTCACTCAACGTTGTGTTGATGTAGTGACACTAGGGGTCACTCTTGGGAGACCCAAACACCTCTGCTTTTTTGATAAAAGGCCAATGAGAATTGGCGAGTGGAATTTGCATGCCACTCCCCCAGACATACAGGTATAAAAGGAGCTGGTATGCAACCACTCATTCAGATTTTCTCTTCGGAGCCGAGCAGTTCTATTCATTGAAGCTGAATTCATCCACAAAGTTCATTCACATCATCTGCTGGATTCTACGTGCATTTCAGCGGCTTCTCCCCCTCTGCACCCGTGGAGTGCAGAGAACGCCCCTGGGCACTTCGGCAGAAACAACTAAAAGAGTATATTTTCTTTCTAAAAGAGCGGCACACACAGAACGTCTTTTTAAAGATACCTTTCCGTTTGTGTGTTATTACTGGTTGCGGTCGATATCCCTCCGCTTCTGACGGCCACGATCTAACCACGTTTCTGGCGTGTCTGGGCACTGCCCACATGGAGACATCGTTCGTGGATGAGTCATGTCCTCATTGCGAGAACATGACCAGGGCAACATTGCAGTCGCAGCTTGCTTTCGTAAGAAAGCAAGCCACCCCAGCGGCTCCCCACACCGGTCCTTCTACCTATGGGTTTGAGGCCGCGTCGGTTAGCACTGGGGGTAATTTGGGGACATCAATGGGACCACCTCCACGGACAATCAATGGGTATCCCCCCACGGACTCCCATTGCCCAGCATGCTTGCTTGCCCCGATTGGGCTCTCCCATGAGATAGGCGGCTCATCTCAGCGCGAGTTCGACCTCTTGTTCGGAGCTCCGGAAGATGATGAGTTATCGAGCGCAGCATCGGAGCATCATTTGACTCCTGTTCAAGATGCTGATGCAAAAACACATTCTAGTGAGCATCCAGCATCAAGATTAGTTTGTGGCGGTAGACCTGAAGGACGGTACATTCACGTCTCGGTCTTACCTCAACACAGACCCTTCCTGTGGTTAGCCTTTGAAGGCCAGGCATGCCAGTACAAGGTCCTCCCCTTCGGCCTGTCCCTGTCCCCTCACATCTTCACGAAGGTCGCAGAGGCTGCCCTTGCCCCGCTAAGGGAAGTGGGCGTCTGCATCCTCAACTATCTCGATGACTGGCTAATCCTAGCTCACTCTCAAGAGTTGCTGTGCACACACAGGGACCTTGTGATCCGGCACCTCAGCCAACTGGGGCTTCGGGTCAACTGGGAAAAGAGCAAGCTTTCCCCGGTTCAGAGCATCTCTTTTCTTGATCTGGAGTTGGACTCAGTCTCGATGACAGCGAGCCTTACAAACGAGCATGCGCAGTCGGTGCTGAACTGTCTGAAGGCGTTCAGATGGAGAACAGCGGTTACACTGAAACTTTTCAGAGGCTCCTGGGGCATATGGCGTCCTCAGCGGCGGCCACACCACTCGGGTTGATGAATGCGTGACCGCTTCAGCACTGGCTTCAGACTCAAGTCCCGAGATGGGCATGGTGCCGCGGGACACATTGTGTGGCCATCATGCCGATCTGTCGCTGCCTCTTCAGCCCTTGGACTGACCTTGCATTTCTACAGGCAGGGGTTCCCCTAGAGCAGGTCTCTAGGCATGTCATGGTTAGAACAGACGCCTCCAAGATGGGTTGGGGCGCCATATGGAATGGGCACACAGCCGCCGGCTCCTGAACTGGCCCGCGGCTGCGTTGGCACATCAACTGCCTAGAGTTGTTGGCAGTACTGCTTGCCCTGCGGAGGTTACATCCGTTGATCCAGGGCAAGCATGTGTTGGTCCGGAGGGACAACACAACATCAGTAGCGTACATCAACCGCCAAGGTGGTCGCCTACCGTCTCTTCCTCTGGAGTCAGCAGCGCCTCAAGTCGCTACGAGCCACTCACATCCCGGACGACCTCAACACCGCAGCGGACGTGCTGTCACATCAGGTTACCCTCAGGGGAGAGTGGAGACTCCACCCTCAGGTGGTCCAGCTGATTTGGAGTCAATTCAGTCGAGCACAGGTAGACCTATTTGCTTCCTGGGAATCCTCCCACTGCCCTCTTTGGTACGCCCTGACCGAGGCACCCCTCAGTATAGATGTGCTGGCACACAGCTGGCCCCCTGGACTATGCAAACACGCATTTCCCCCAGTGAGCCTACTTGCACAGACCCTGTGCAAGGTCAGGGAGGACGAGGAGCAGATCATCCTAGTAGTACCCTACTGGCCCACCCAGACGTGGTTCTCGGATCTCACGCTCCTTGCGACAGCCCCCCCAGCGAATGCCCCTGAGGAAGGACCTTCTTTCTCAGGGACGGGGCACCATCTGGCACCCACAACCAGACCTCTAGAATCTCCACGTCTGGCCCCTGGACAGGACGCGGAAGACCTAAGTGCTACCCGCGGTGGTAGACACTATCACTCAGGCATAGGGCTCCCTCTACGAGGCGCCTGTATGCCTTGAAGTGGCGTCTGTTCGCTAAGTGGTGTTCTTCCTGACGCGAAGACCCCCAGAGATGCACAGTCGGATCAGTGCTTTCCTTCCTGCAGGAGAGGCTGGAGGGGCGGCTGTCCCCCTCCACCCTGAAGGTGTATGTAGCTGCTATTTTGGCGCATCACGATGCAGTAGATGGTAAGTATTTGGGGAAGCATCACTTGATCATCAGGTTCCTGAGAGGCGCTAGGTTGAATCCCTCCAGACCGCGCCTCGTCCCCTCATGGGACCTCTCCGTAGTCCTTCGGGGTCTACAGGGAGATCCCTTTGAGCCTTTGGAGTCAGCTGAGCTTAAGGAACTCTCTTTGAAGACTGCCCTCCTGACTGCACTCACTTCCATCAAAAGGGTAGGGGAACTGCAGGCGTTCTCTCTCAGTGAATCATGCCATGAGTTTGGTCCGGGTTACTCTCATGTGATCCTGAGATCCCGACCGGACTATGTGCCCAAGGTTCCCACGACTCTTTTTAGGGATCAGGTGGTGAACTTGCAAGTGCTGCCCCAGAAGGAGGCAGACCCACCCTTGGTGTTGCTGTGTCCGGTGCGAGCTTTACGCATCTATTTGGATCGCACGCAGAACCTTAGAAGCTCTGAGCAGCTCTTTGTTTGCTTTGGTGGACAGCGGAAAGGAAGCACTGTCTCCAAACAGAGGATCGCCCACTGGGTCATCGACGCCATCATGATGGCATATCAGACTCAGGACGTGCCACCCCCTGCGGGGTTATGAGCCCACTCCACCAGGAGTGTGGCGGCCTCCTGGGCCCTGGCCAGTGGCGCCTCTTTGGCAGACATCTGCAGAGCAGCTGGCTGGGCAACACCCAACACCTTTGCGAGGTTCTACAATCTCCGGGTTGAGCCGGTCTCGTCCCATGTATTGGCAGGCATGAGCAGGTAAGTTCCTGGACAACTGGCCGGGTGTACCGCTTGCACATAGCGCCTTTCCCCTCCCTTGATATATAGGGACCCCTAGTGTCACTACATCGACACAACGTCGAGTGAGTGACAGATAGGGAATGTCCTGGTTACATTCGTAACCTCTGTTGCCTGATGGAGGGAACAAGACATTGTGTCCCTCTTGCCTCAACGCTGAACTACCCACTGAAGTGACTGGGACCTGATCTCAGCTCCTCAGCACAAAACCTGAATGAGTGGCTGCATACCAGCTCCTTTTATACCCGTATGTCCAGGGGAGTGGCATGCAAATTCAACTCACCAATTCTCATTGGCCTTTTTTCAAAAAAGCAGAAGCGTTTGGGGCTCCCAAGAGTGACCCCTAGTGTCACTACATCAACACAACGTCTCGTTCCCTTCATCAGGGAATGGAGGTTACGAAAGTAACTAGGACGTTTTTGAGAGGTAACTTTGAGAAACTTCCATTGGTGCTGTGACTTGTTAATAAGGGGCTGTTCACACCAAATGCGTTCTTGCGTCCACCCAAGCTGTTTTTTTTTCTATGTAAACATGTTAAACGGATGTCTTTGACCCTTGCATTACGTATCGCTGTGTTTTTGGCATCTCGTGCAGTAGCGCCCCGATTTTTTTAAGTTCTTTTGTTAAGTTAAAAAGAACATCAACTGTTAAAAATGTGTCCCGAGACGTCTGTGTTATACTCTTTTCCCTGATAGCACACGTACAACACCCAGACATCTATATGATGAGTGTGTTTACATCTGGAAGACATCTATTTTACATTGTTTGCTCTTCTGCAATACATCTATAAGAAGTATGTCAATAAGTATGTCTCGGATGTCAATAAGACATTTTGCAAATGTCTTTGAGACGTTTATGATTTATAATGATTGTAAATCTGATCTTTTTAAGATGTTTAGCAGATGTTAGATGCTTTCCAAATGAAAAGATCTAAAACAGATGTCTCGGAGACGTATGTGTGCTATCTGGGATTGTTGCACTGTGTTGGTCTGAACGGTCTCTAGTCTTTTAGAAATACTTCAGCCATTAGTTACATGAATGCTACACAAACTGAAGAAAATGTAAAAATACCTCTCTCAATGTCATCAGAATTTAAAAAACGGATTCTGTGTGTACTCCAAGATGAAATCTTGCAAACAAAAGCTTACTTGACTTACAATGAATGCAGTATAGTAGTGCAATTGAGGAAATTGTTCACAAACTGAATGTAAATGTTTATATTCACATTGTGCATATTAACATATTTAATAAATTATTGTTTGTTTTTTAGGCCCATTTTACAGTAATAGTACAGTAATACTGTATTTTGTAAAGCAGAAATGTTTACTTGAATAGAATACAATACTGTAGTACACAGAAGCTGGTAGTTTGTATTGCCATGCTGAGCCACATAGGCACTTTTCACTAACATTTTGTTAACACTGACATGTCATTATTGTATTATCAATTTGTTCACTTAATCTAGGATGTGTCATTTATTAAATTTTTATTCTCAACTGGTAATACTGTTTAACCAACATAAGCTTAAGAAAATAATAAAATGAGGGTTATTTGATATATGCACCTAGAGTCAATAGTTCTTTAAATTATACATTTAATACATTCATAAAAAACTCTTGTCTTAGATTCAGCCTTTACTGTCTCGGTCTCGACTCGGCCCCCTCCGGTCTTGGTCTTGACTCATACTTGACCCTCTTCTGGTCTCAGTCTTGACTCAAACTCGACCTACTCTGGTCTCGGACTGGAATTGGATTCGGATGAGCTGGACTCGACCCTGGCATGTATAAAACATGTGCAAACTTGATAGCACATGCAACAGAGGTCCGAGCTGATCTACTAACATAGTCTTCTGAGGATTTTCTCCTCAATTTGATATGTCCAATTCCCAATGCGCTCTAAGTCCTCTTGGTGGCATAGTGACTCACCTCAATCCGGGTGGTGGAGGACGAATCTCAATTACCTCCACGTCTGAGACCGCCAATCCACGCATTTTATCACGTGGTATGTTGAGCGTGTTAACGCGGAGACATAGCGCGTGTGAAGGCTTTACGCTATTCTCCGCGGCATCCACGCACAACTCACCATGTGCCCCACTGAGAGCGAGAACCACATTATTGCAACCAAGAGGAGGTTACCCCATGTGACTCTACCCTCCCTAGCAACCGGGCCAATTTGGTTGCATAGGAGACCTGGCTGGAGTCACTCAGCACGCCCTGGATTCGAACTCGCAATTCCAGGTGTGGTAGTCGGCGTCTTTACTCGCTGAGCTACCCAGGCCCCAAAATAGCATGTCTTGACAGTTTTGGCTTGTTTTCCTGAAATGAATATGCAATTTAGAGGTGGTGTTGATGGAAATAAATAAAATTGCACCCAAAAGTGATTCATCGAGCCGGAAAGTATTTGCCGAAACGGAAACTGGGAGAGCAAATTAATACGAATGAAAGGCAGGTATCAATGTGATTTGCGCTGTGCATCCTGTCATTGTGGCAAAACAGACTTTGAGAGCATAGACTACCTATTGATGACATGCATTCATGTTATTTAAAATTATTTCTCATGAATATTCGGTTATTTTAGAACTCAAAATCATAACTGATAACATACAGATGTTCATACAACTCTTATAACTCTGATAAAAATAGCCCAATAATTTATGTCAAATTTCACATTTTCCCACCTATAAAAAATCTAGAGTTCTGACTAACTTGCCTCAAACTTACTGAAAAGGTGCCACAAATTTCCCACTCACTAATTTCACATGCAAATTAGCTTGCAATTCACCGCAAATTTTTGCCAGTAGTTTGCAGCTCTTCTCTGGTAATGGTGAACCTGCAGCAAACCTTTGGTGACAATAAAGAGTTTGCTGCATGCCGCATCCAAATTTCTCATTTGCATGTGAAAACAATGAGTGGCGAAGTTAAGGCAAGTTTGCAGCAAGTTTGCTAGAACTCTCAAATTTTGTTAGGATAAATGTTTAAACATTGTACATGTACAGTATTTCAACTGGTGAAATATTGTAAAATATTTTAAGTGGTGGTTCTTTCCAGTGCTTGATTGAAGTGGGCCTGCCGGTACATACCAGTAGCTAGCACTAATTATCTCCTGTGCAGCAGTGGCCTAACTACAGCCGCACTGGGAGCCGGGGTGAGAGGGGGCCCACAAGGACAGATAGAAAGGGTACAATTGAAATGACCGCGGGCCCTACAAACAAGGGTAACAATCGCGATCGAGGGTGATGATCAAGGTTTTCCCTCCACACTAAACTGGGATAGGAGAGAGTATTTTAACATAATAAATACACTATTCAGCTTTAAATTATCATTTCAAACTGAAGTGGATATCTTAGAAAATAATGCAATTATAACTCTGCAATTCTTTTTTGCCTTCACTGTACTGAGAGCTATTAGAAAATAAAGCAGATGGTACATAAATTAGTCTGAATCTTGATGCTGTTCATCTGACCCCAAGAAAGAATTTGAAAATGACTGTAGTTTGCCAGCTGGCATTAACAGTCAGACCTGCCTGCATAGGGACATGACATCATTAGAGAAGAGGTCAGTGAGGGAAGAGAACTGGTCCAACATGGAAAGCGAGGGAATTATTCCCACAAAAGTCTTCTGTGGAAAATGAAGAAAAACCTGACAATGAGTGGAGAGATCCGCTAGTCATACAACCTCGTTTATGCTACGACAGACATTAAGCCCACAGGCAAGGCCAGCCCTCTCTGCTTCACCGGCCCATTAGCTCTCAATCAGCTCGTGCCCAGTCCACTGTTATGAGCATGCTGGCTCCCCTCTATTTTCCATTAGCCATTTATTTCACTGAGAATTTACCTGCTACATGCCATTATTGGTATGGACATTTATCAGGTGAAGGATGCATAAATTACTCTTTAAGCTGCACATTAGATTGTAGTTAACCATTATTTGCCACAAACATTTGATTTTGCTCACGTTAAAGATTGCAGCTAATAACATTAGTTGAGAAGCAGGCCTGTCTTTCCCCAGTCTATTGTTAAAGTAAATTAGAACAAAATTAAAGCATTGCTGTGTGTGTGTCAAATTTCCCATTTCCATAACCATACCAGCCAGGTATATGGGAAAAGTTTAGTATTAGTTTTATGGTTCATGTAGTTGTCCTAATTTGTGGTTTGCCCTCACCTTATTTCACCACACATTTAATGTATTTACAGGATGAGAGAGAGCACACACATGTTATTAACCCGCAATGCGGCATTTCCCAGTAGAAATAGTCATCGTCTGCGTAGCTTTGAGGTTTCAATAGTGATGTTTTATAAGGAGCCATTTGCACAGAAACTCGTGATTTGTTTTCCAATGTTTGCTGTATCTAGGAAATAGAGCTGTGTAAATTTATTTAGTTTCATAATAGATATTTGCTCTTAGAGAAGCATAAAATAGATAATTTTATATTGCAGTAATGAAGGTAGCTTAATTCTCTCTCTCACTCTCTCTCTCTCTCTCTCTCTCTCTCACTCCACTTACTCTTTCATACCATTCTGGGGCCCAGTTACTGCAAACTAGTCATCCATTGTGTGTTTGGAATTCCACACACATACACAAAGTATTGAATGACAAATTGCAATAAGTCTTTGTCTCCGGTGGAGACCAAACCAGGGACTGTAATGATATTCATTTTCAAACAGGAGAACATTCTAATGGGCAATTAAGACGATCAAGCTTGCCAAGCTTCATGTGAAGAATGGAGACCCGGTGCCAGCCATTACGTGTCCACCCCCTTTCCACTCCTCCCTGGCTGGATCTTTGTCTAACATGTGTGCGCATAAGAAGCTCAGAGTGGAGGCGGTGCGGGGGTGTCAGGGGGGAGCTCCAAAAGCACAATATAATTGAACTTTCCACATTACTTCTCACTAATATGTGCTGCTACTTGGTCTCATTAGTGGAATGATGTGCTCTCCAGTTCAGGAATGAACTCTTTGCCCGAGTAATTAAAGCTCCTAAAGTTTCCAGTCCTTTGTTTAAAGAATTCGTCCTTGTGCTCTCCATGCCCCATCAGCTGCCTAATTAGCAGGGCCTTTGTGTGATTAAAAATTCTCACAGAGATTCCATTGGATATTTTCCCCTGTTAATGAGTGTTTGTGGACAGCTGGGAACAGGCGCCGGCTCCCTCCTTGCAGGACCTCCTGTGCACTGGGCCAGACCTCTGTCAGGGCCCAGGAGTGAAAGCTGTCATTTCCGTAATGGGGATGGAAATTGGTCAAAACCAGCACTGGCCTCCCGTAGGATTGGAAATGTCTTGAAATATAAATGAGGATGAATATTCATATTTCTCCCTCTCTCTTTTGCACTCCCTGATTCAATAAAAGTGCTGAAAATTAATATACATATCAGTCAGATTAGGAAGCCCCTCGGAACTTGGCGCCAACGTCTGCCCATTAATGCGTCCCTGGCTTCGTTTGCTATTATTCACAGGTTCTTTCTCTTCCCAAAGTTGGGGTCACCTTTTCCACTGAGAATTGCTCACTGGAAGCTTTCTCTTTTGTAATGTTTCTCCCCACTAAGTGAGAGAGAGAAAGAGTGTTGAGAGAGAAGCATAGAGGCATTTAATGAAGCCCACTCGGAAGTGCAGAAAAGTAGGGGTCAAACTCAGATGAAAGAGGGAAGACAAGCAGTGCGTGCACTTGCAAGAACTGGAAAAAAAGAAGATTGGGTGCGGGGGAAAAAACCATGAGAAGAGACAGCTGGCTAATATCACTGCATTGTTCCCAAAGCTGCTTTTGTTGTGTTCAGAACCCTACCCCAATATAAAAAAAATAAAACTCATTTATTACAACTATAGAAGATGCACTTCAAGTTACAGGATATGTGAGCTCACCACTAGCAAGGCTTGAGGCAGTGCAAGACAAATCAATGATGTGATAAGTACTTGACATGGGTTTGGAGTTCACTGTTGAAACAGGCAATTCTGTTGAAGTTTAATTACAGTGCAGGAGGAATAAATAGATTTCTGGAAACATCATTATAACAGAGAGCTTGTACGACGGGCCGCCCGGCCACCTGGTTATCCTTCTATTTAAAGTGTCACATTTCCAGAGAGCGAGAGATCTGATGACAGAACATCTCAATGAACAATCTACAACTGAAAGGACGTGTTTCTTTTGAAATTTAATTGAGCAAAATGACAGGAAATGATTCCTTGCCTTGGCTAAATATGATTTTCAAAAGGAGTATGATGTGTCTTGTGATAAAAGGCCCTGTAGTGAAGGTTAAAGTGAATAAAGCTCTTTATTCTTCAGTCTCCCTTCTATACTCTCTCTGGCACAGCAGTACTCTGCTTGAGTTTTCTGTGACTTAAAAGATACAACACATAATTTCTTGATACAGTCTACGTACTTTCCAAATAAAAAAATAAAATTACTGTCCATTTGATTTTAGCCATATGGCCAAGAAATGATAAATTAAGTAAATTCTACTCTTCATTAACCTGCATTTTTAGCTCTGGTAGTTCTAAATAGAATCCACTTTTGTGATCCAGTCCTGACTTTACCTTTCGCGTTGTGATTGGAATCGTTGTGATTTGTCAAAATCAATTGGTTGCCCTGCCCTACTGCTTAACTGAATGTGTTGCTTCAAAGCAGCCGTATTTCCCGCCTGGAGCGGATGAGAAGCATGAGAAACGAATGTGAGAGGAAAAAAAAAACAGCTATCTGTAATACATATTGATTATTTGTTTTTAGTGTATTATAGATTTAGACTTTTACCATTTAATTTTTAATGTTGTATTATTCTAAAAGACTAACATTTAACTGTACATGTATAATAGTAGCCAACATACTCACATTCAACTTGATAACCAGCGAAAATGTGTTAGGAGTAATAAAACAAAATGTGGATTGTCATATGCATTATGTAAATTGCTTGTATGTTTATTTTACTTGCTAGCTTGGCAGATGTTGGCTGTTGATTAACTTTTGAGCTTTTTTCTATGAAGGAATGGATAGTGCTAGCCAGCTATGTTTTTGTGAGCCATTTCCAAAGCTACCATGAAGCGTGCACGTGCAGCTCAAAAGAGCATAGTTTATTTCTTCAAAAGATTTGTCAATGGATATGGGAGGCTAAAAGATAATGTCAAGAAACAATTTTTAGTGACTTGAGGTGGGCGATATACCGATTACATCGCTATACAGACAGAAATGTGTCAATCACAAGAAATTTTCGTGTATCCCTGCTATCGCGGTGATGCAAAGTGGGGCCGTTTAGGGATGGGCAGATCGATCATAAAGTATCGATACTTACGATACTGATGTTGTATCAAAATATCGATCCTCACACAAACATATCGATTCTAAAAAATTAAACTAGGGATATTATTATTTGGTTACCATGAAAAATGAACAATAATCATAAGCTTCGCAGTGAAATAAAAAGGATTAGGCTATATTAGCAAATACTTGTGCAGGATGGGAACAATTTCTTTTCCCGCTCATTTTATGCTGAAAGACAAGCAGACAAGCGCTTGTGTTGTCACAAGGCTCCTTCAAACAAGAGGGATCAGTGCCTTATATACGTAATGATAAAAAAAAAATCTGAGAAACAACTTCTGGAGTAAATTCACGCTAAAATAACAACATATCTAAAGGTGACATTTCTTATTTATTATAATTGTGTGTAATTGTTGTTAATAAGTAATTTAAAAAAAAAAGTTAACCATGGTGTTACTAAAGTAATATTGTAGTAACCTTGTTTTTGTTTTTTGTTTTTGGGGGGCTGAAACCATGGTTTAACTACAGTAATATTGTAGTAGTAACTATGGTTAATTGTGTGGTAACTATGGTTCAACTATAAACCATGCTTTGTTTTTGTAAGGGTAAACAAAATTCTAATAATTTTCTGTTTACACCTAAAGATGCTTAAAATGAAAGCAGACATTGTTAGTATTTTATTCAGCAATATTTACATTTGTTTTATAAATATTGAAACAAAGACCTTGCTAACTAATTATTATAAACAATATTTTATTACTAAGTCCTTTCATTGGACATAGTGGATATGGAACTTCTACCATTACTCTGGATATTGTTTTAAATCAAAAGGGAACTTGATTCTACAGAGGTTTAATCACTTTCCATAAAAAATGTGTATATCGCGATATATGGTTAACCAAAAGTGTTAAGAATTTCACAGTACAATATTTGCTTATATCGCCCACCCCTAAAAGTGACAATTACAAACATAAAACTTAATGAGTGCAGTAAGGTGCAAATGAGTAAGTGGTGTTTTTGCAAACAGACAGAAGCAACAAGCAGAGACAGCTGGTATCACATCACCCAGCAGTGAGAGTTTGAACAGGTTAGAAATAGTTTAGTAAGTTAAGTGAAGTAACTGTTCAAAACAAGTAAGTTAAGTATTGATTAGAATCATTAAACTTAGTGAGTGAACATGTTAGGTCCATGATAGTAACTATATATGAGTAACTGGTGTTTTTGTAAACAGACAGAAGCAACAAGTGGAGACAGCTGGTACCTCATCACCCAGCAGTGAGAGTTTGAACAGGTTAGTAAATAGTTTAGTAAGTTAGACAAAGTTAAGTGGTGATTAGAATCATTAAACCTAGTGAGTGTACATGTTAGGTCCATGATATTAATTATATATGAGTAATTAGTGTTATTGTAAACAGACACGAGCAGCAAAAGGAAACAGCTGTTACCTCATCACCCAGCAGTGAGAGTTTGAACAGGTTATTAAATAGTTTTGTAAGTTAGATGAAGTAAATGTTCAAAATAAGTAGTTAATGATGATTAGTGATGAATCATTAAACCTAAAAACACCTTAAAACAAAACTTAACAGACAGTGAAAAAATTGTCACTTTTATGATCCCCTCAAAAAGAAAAAAAAACTAATCTTGAACCGTTCTATTATCTATATTAATATATGATTTTATGTTGCTTGCAAAAAAAAAAAAAAAAAAAGTTTAAAAAAGTTTAAAAAAGTTAAAAAATTTGGCAATACTACTTTGTGGCATGTGATGGCACCCCTGCTCCTGCTTAAGATGCTAAAAGAAAAAAAAACAGCTGGATGCAGTGCAGCAGTCAAAGATGTCAACCTAGCACATGTTTACACAGAAAAACAATGGAAAAAATCAAATCAAATCACTTTTATTGTCACACAACCATATACACAAGTGCAATAGTGTGTGAAATTCTTGGGTGCAGTTCCAAGCAACATAGTAGTCATGACAGTGATGAGACATATACCAATTTACAATAAACATCAGATTTACACAACACAATTTAAAATCTAATATACACATAATTAAACACACAACACAATATACAAATAATAACATGCAATGTACAGTATACAATACACACAATATAGAATACACATTATACAATAAAAAAGTATATATAGTATATATAGGATGTACAGTAGGTTGTATTGTACTGTATTGACATTCAGGCTGTTGGTTGTTAGTAAGCTGTTAAGAGAGAATATAATATAATAATAATATAATTTATGACAGTCCGGTGTGAGATATAAGAGTAATAAAGTGCAGTGCTGATGTATTTTGATCGTGGGAGATCAAGAGTTCAAAAGTCTGATTGCTTGGGGGAAGAAGCTGTCATGAAATCGGCTGGTGCGGGTCCTGATGCTGCGATACCGCCTGCCTGATGGTAGCAGTGAGAACAGCCCATGGCTTGGGTGATTGGAGTCTCTGATGATCCTCCGAGCTTTTTTCACACACCGCCTGGTATATATGTCCTGGAGGGAGGGAAGCTCACCTCCGATGATGTGTCTGGCAGTTCGCACCACCCTTTGCAGTGCTTTGCGGTTGTGGGCGGTGCTATTGCAGCCAGTCAGGATGCTCTCTACAGTGCAGGTGTAGAACCGTGTGAGGATGTGGCGGTTTATCTCATCAAGCTTGGAGGGCACTATGGTGTTGAATGCTGAGCTGTAGTCTACAAACAGCATTCTCACATAAGTGTTCTTTTTTCTAGGTGGGAGAGAGCAGTGTGTATTGTAGATGCAATGGCATCATCATCAGTGGAGCGGTTGTTGCGGTAAGCAAACTGCAATGGGTCTAGTGAGGGAGGCAGCACAGAGCAGATGTAATCTCTGATTAGTCTCTCAAAGCATTTGCTCATGATGGCTGTCAGAGCAACAGGACGCCAGTCATTTAAGCAAGTTATTTTGGATTGCTTTGGAACAGGCACAATGGTGGATGTTTTAAAGCATGTGGGGACTACAGACAAAGAGAGGGAAAGGTTGAAAATGTCCGTAAAAACACCAGCCAGCTGGTTCGCGCACGCTCTGATGATGCGGCCCGGAATGCCATCTGGACCCGCAGCTTTGCAGATATTCACCTGTCGGAAGGATCGTGTTACATCCGCTACAGAGACGGAGAGTGAACTAACCTCTGTAGCTTCGGCCGCGAGAGCTCTCTCCGTGAGGGTGGTGTTATTTTCCTCGAAACTTGCATAACAAGTATTTAGCTCATCCGGGAGAGAGGCAGCGGTGTTCACGGCGGAGTTTTTATTTCCTTTAAAGTCCGTGATGATGTTAATTCCCTGCCACATGCTTCTAGAGTTGGTGGTGTTAAACTGTCCTTCAATCTTGTTCCTGTACTGGCGTTTTGCTGATCTGATTTTTCGGAGGGCATAACTGGCTTGTTTATGCTCCTCCACATTCCCGGAATTAAAAGCGGAGGTCCGCGCATCAAGTGCCACGCGAACATCGCTATTAATCCAAGGTTTCTGGTTCGGATAGATCCATATTGTTCTGGTCGGAACGACGTCCTCTACGCACTTTCTGATGAAACATGTTGCACTATCAGCGTAAAGCTCGATGTCATCATCAGAAGCAGACCGGAACATCTCCCAGTTCGCGTGATCAAAACAGTCTTGTAGCGTAGAGTCTGATTGGTCCGACCAGCACTGGATCGTTCTGAGGGTGGGTGCTTCCTGTTTCAGTTTCTGCCTGTAAGCGGGCAGAAGCAGAATGGAAGAGTTGTCCGATTTGCCAAATGGTGGGCGGGGGAGGGATTTGTAGCTGACCCGGAAGGGAGAGTAGCAATGGTCCAAAACCTGGTCCCCTCGTGTGTTAAAACTAATATGTTGGTGGTATTTTGGTGCGACTGATTTGAAACTGGCTTTATTAAATTCCCCGGTCACAATGAACGCAGCCTCAGGGTGCGCAGTTTCCTGCTTGCTTATAATCCCATACAGTTCCTTGAGTGACCAGTCTGTGTCGGCTTGTGGCAGGATGTACAGAGCAGTGATAATGACCGCTGTGAATTCCCTCGGTAGCCAGAATGGTCGACACAGAAGCATGAGAAATTCCAGATCAGGAGAGCAGAAAGACTTGATAGAATGTATGTTCCTCTGATCACACCAGGATTTGTTGATCATAAAACATACACCACCACCTCTGCTTTTACCTGAGAGGTCTTTCACTCTGTCCACTCAGCGCACGGAGAACCCCGCGGGTTAAATGGCTGAATCTGGAATCTCAGCAGAAATCCAAGTTTCTGTTAGGCAGATAATGCAGCAGTCCCTCGTCTCTCGTTGGAAAGAGATCTGCGCTTTCAGCTCACAGAGCTTTGTTATCCAGAGACTGAACATTTGCCAGTAGAATACTGGGTAGCGGCGGGTCGATTTGTGCGACGTCTTACTCTGATGAGAACGCCGGCTCTATTTCCCTTTTCCTCCTGCGTTTCCGCGGCTGGGCAGCCCAGACAAAGGGCTCCGCTGGTGTGTTTGTAAACAGCGGGTCAGCATTGAGGAATTTGAAGTCCGGTTTACGGTGTGTAATTGCTGAACCAATGTCCAAAAGTGTTTGTCTGTCGTAGACAATAAGGCAGACAACATCCAAAACAAAAAACATAAGAATTGTAAACAAAACAAACAAAACACTATAATGTTGTGTCGGAGCTCGCAACGCAGCAGCCATACTCGACGCCATCTTGAGTCCAATGACGAACACAGTCCAAAAGAGCACAGACGAACACAAAAACGCATTCGGTGAATGGCTCTTAGGTGTCTTATTTGAAAGAGTGTTCCAACATGATTTACAGTTCTGAATACTAATTGAAACTTGTCTTTTCATGACTAAAATCTGTTTCAGGACGGTTCAGAAAAGCTATTCTTCCAAAAACACTGACAATTAGGCCCGTTGCCAAGGGTGGGCATTAGGGGGCAGCGGTCGTAACCCAACCAAGTGAGGAGACATGGCCACTTTTTTTCCCCAAAAAAACTTGACAGTGTGAGTGTCTTCTACTTGTCTTTTTTCATCCTGAATAGATTATTGCAGGGCCTAATTTGCTTAGTGAGGGCCATGGAAAAGTGAACCGAGCCCTCCCCTAGCATTTCTTCAGGGATGACTTCTGAAGCTCTTAATAAGGCGACAAGTACGCTTTCCCGTATTGAAATACATCAAAACCACTAATCCTTGTAGATTGGAGCCACCCACTGATTCAGATTGTCATTATGTATTTCGTAAACGTTCCAGTATGAGGTTTTTATGCTCCCAGAGTATAGAGAAACCTCAACAAGAAGTGGTGGGTGGAGAAAGAAGGTGTAAATGTTCTTTTCATTAGTATCCCTTGCTTTCTGCTGAGTTAAACCCAGAATGGCTGACTACCGAAACATTCACTATGGCTGTTTTTTGCCTAAGATGAAAGCCCCATTTGCAGCGCCGATAATGGTTGTGGAGCCATGTCATTTGACGTGGCTTGTATTCTTCTGTTCTCCATCATTTAATTGGGTTTAAGGAGCGTGAGAACACTGCAGACTTTGTGACCATCACAACTAATTGACCAGAAGAACATTACTTACAGTGGCACACCACTGTGAAAACAAGGGAGGAGGAAAGAGCCTTCACTTTCTTCTATTTTTTGTTTTATGTTACTGCTTTACATTTACACCAGCAAAGTCAAGGCGGAAGCAATAAAGTTACCTTTTACAAGCATGTGGCACTGCAGTCTAAGTGGAACTGACTGGAGTCATTTTCATTTTAAACTTGTCTTCTCTCTTTACTTAATTCATGCACTGCTGATAAGTTGATTGCTGATAAAGTATGGTTAATTTCAATAAGCTAACTAATTAAAAATGAATTTTATCTAAATGTTTTTCCTTTGATAGTTATAGACATCAATTGCAAGTGTTGAAACTAAAAGTTAACAGTTGGCAGTTTATATTTTTTATATATATATTTTACCCATATAGCCACTCTAACATGATTTCCTTGTAGTCCTCCATTATACAGAATGTGCTTTTCCTATTCAATTAGCCTTTAAGCATCTAAAAGAAAAAGTCCATAAAGCAATATAGCTCCAGCATTTCTTTACTGAAATTAAATGTATAATTAAATGTAATTGAAGACATAATTGTTTCTGGCAGCAAATAAAATAGCTAAATTGTGTCTGTGAGGAGAATCAATATAAATGCTGACATTCCTCTTGCATTTAAAAATAACTTTGTCAATTCAGGACTCTGTTTTCAAGAATAGTAACCAACGAAAAGGCATTTGGACCCCTTAAGAAAAAAGGAAGGCAGCTATTGAAATGGACTTCTCTATTTTTCATGAACAAGGTCACTTATCAGTGACTGGAAAGTCACCAAGTTCTCTTCATCAATTTAATAAGGATTCGAAGTAGAAAAATAGTATGGTCATTTCTTTGTAATATACCCCTGGGCTTTTTATTATGACTTCATTTCCCAATGTAATATTGGAATGTCTCTATAATTGTGAAAGTGTAATAGACTCTAATAGAATTTCATTTTGAACCCTGAATGGTCTATGCCATCTCTGCTCGATTTGTGTAGAATAATGATTTTTAATGTCCACATATGGCTTCCTGTGACCTTATTCAATCTCAGGCCTGATCAGGAAATATATCGATTCAGTTACAGCCTGATGACAAGCCAAGTGAGGAGAGGATGGAAAAAAGGTCAGCATATATTTGAAAATGTAAATTTTAACAAAGTATTTTGGGTTTGCTGAAAAAAGCCATTATCAAATGCCATTTGGGTCCAACAGCATTAGGTCTCTTTCTTTCCCTATCTTTCTCCCTGAGCAATGGCAAATGTTACAACGTGTACAACACCGAGGTCTGAGTTTCCTGGTGTCTGGAGTTGGTATATGGAAAGTAATTTAACAGGAGGGGCCTGTTTATTGGGTTATGTCTGCATCTCTACCGTTACTTGTCATGCACTGAGAAGATGTTGTGATGGCCTTGTTGCAGTATTTTCTCTTCATAAGCCCAAGGACCCTGCTCTGTGTATAGTTATTGGCTGAATTTTAAAATGCGACGGAGTGCTCCAATTCCACTCAGAGCAAATTACATGCATAGCACAACGGCTGCTAATTCTTAGTTTGGTCATTAAAAACTCATTAAAATTAAAGTGTTAATTTGCATAACTCTGTGTGTTGCATCATAAATTATTAATTGAAAATAAATAAATGAATGCAATTTGGAGCAATAAGTGGTGGAACACATGCACCTCCAGAGCTGTTTTGATTGTGTTTCTGTTGACATTGAGAAAACACAGAAGGGGGAAGTTGGTGAATCAAATGTTGTTCAAGGTTGTTTTGTCGTCTTTTTTTCATGATGGCTTAATGGCTCTTAGTAACCGATATCAATACACAAGCCACTTTTTAAAAATATGCACAATGTGAACTATTCACCGCTTTGTTCATATAAGATGCCCGTGTGAAGCAGAGCACGAAAGTATTCTTTAATCTGCTCATAAAATGTACTTCTTTTCTTAAATTTTTTAATCCATTAACTGTGGCATGTTCTTCACAAAAACAAAATTGCAATATAACAATAGTTCAACCTCTGATGATGCGCTAAGCCAAAAGACTAGAAGAGTTATGTGCCCTCTGCTATTAGCCATTACTTTCCGGAATTCAGAATTGCATTCAATACTTGATTAAAGTACTTACTGTTATGCGTCAAGCGCCATGCCTTTATGCCTCGTTTGATTGTTTTTGCTGTTATGTTCTTTTTTCATTTGCAAGCAGTGGTAATTGCAGCCCTTTTTCAAATGACTTCATTAATTAAATGAGATTGGAAAGGGTTTTGTGCTAATGGATTACGCATGGGCCTGATGGCTCAGCCCTGTTTACCCGAGGTCACATTTTATTTGCTGCCTATGTCAAGCGCCTAGCTGCAGGACCCTCTGTGGCGGGCCAATCAATGTCGCCGTGCCCAAGCCCTCAAATGAATCCATTAAAGTTATGCGGATTCATCCTGCCTGGGATGAGAGAGAGAGAAAAGGTCTCCTGATACCTCTGATAGAAATTAGCCATGAATTAGGAGCAAGGCTGTCTCACTCTGGAAGCAGGCCAAAGTGGAATTAATTGGCCATCAGTGCCTCTTGTGTGTTAAATCCCATTTGTTCGCAGCGTTTCATTAAAGCTTTTTTCTTCTGCCGCGTCTGGCCTTGCTTTGGACCCCCATGCTCCAACCACCACAACCTCAGCCCGTTAAACACAGATGCGAGGAGACAGCGGCAGACAGTGGGTCTGGAGACATGTAGAACTCCAATTCAGAGTCCTGCACAAGTCCTGTTTGTAAACCCGCACCCACTCCGCACCTGCAGTTCTTAACAGAACACCGACCCGTTATCCGACAGCAGTACTGATTTATTTCCGTACTCGATCCGACCCATTTAACATGAAGACCGCGATCTGAACCACACCTGCATTAAAATAAATCTACTACATCAGGTAGACCAGAATTGTTTATTTGCTCACATCACACAAGCAATCAAATTAACATTAGGCACTCTGATTCAAAGTATTTAAGAAAAATAGACACATAGCCTAATGTTGTGTTGACAATTAGCAGAAAAAGATGAACATTAGGCCTATTTAACATTTTTTAAAAATAGCCTTGGCCATGGTCGCCTGCAGGATTTGGGTATGCACAGATATCTGCCTAATACAACCAATTATCAATTCTGGTGACTATGAGAGAAGCATTTTTGCAACTACTGGCTAAAGCATTTCTTCCAGTAACCATTCAGAACAAACGCGCTCATGCTAAAAAAGCAAAACACACCACAACAAATAATGCACAGACACATCATGAGCTGAAGTTACTCAAAGTTACCTCTCAAAAATGTAACTTTTTTGTCAGTTGACTGTTTCCAGCACTGTTTGTTCTCCGTGTTCATAAATATCCCGATCCTGGTTTACTGTGTGAGAAACCAATACAAATGATTCAGAGAGATAGCACTCTGAACGAATTGTACTGAATCACGAATCGATTCAAACAGTTTTACAAAACCCGTTTGGCCAATTCACTGAAAAGAATTGACTCAAAAGAATTATTCATTCGCCAACAGAAATACTGGACACACTTCATGACTGATGAAATATTCTGAGAGTAAATGTTTCTCAGGTCAGTCAGAGCACTCATGGTATGCACAGTGCATACGGCCGTACAGATGCAGGCATTACTTGCCTAGGCTATTTGACCCGCAGTTCGGTCCGTGCCTATTGATTCCCGACCCGCACCGCAAATTACAATGTAAATATTTTTCCACCCATTACACCAAACATTAGCGGTTCACCCGTCGGGTACCCGCCCATGTGCAGGACTCTGCTCCAGTTCATGACTTTTAAGTCCACAGGCTCTGTCTGCTTGTCTCTGGTCAACAAAAGGGGACATTTAAGGCTGTGTTGTCATGATCTGAGTATCCTGAATTTATCTTAACTGAAAATCGGCCCCACAGTGCGGCATCATTATTTTCGCTATTTGCAAAGAGGCACAGAAGTGCATGAGATAATTATTAGACATATACTTTATTTATAAAGTAATGACTCTTGGCATCTGTGATTCACAGGAGCTGCCTGGCTCATTTTCTCATGCCTGCTCATTTTGAAGCTCTACATAATTCATTGGAATGTTGCCCTTAATAAAGTGCCCTAGTCGTACTGCAAGTGTGTACCATTATGTCTCTCTGTTCAACTTGGCTGTTGCTGAGGATAGTTTGTCCCTTAAAGACCAATTAGCAGCCTTTGTTTAGTGCAGTGTAATCGTTTAAACTGATGGATCAAGCTGTTTTCTCCACTCTCAGGTTCAGTGCTGATGAAAGTCTGTAGAAAGAGTGGATAAAACTAAAAGATTCTATCTTTTATTCTCTCACTGACCAAAAGCAAAGATAACCTCTAAATGAACTGTGCCCACCAAAATCAAGCTGCTAAGCAAACTTACATTGGAACTGACAAGAATGCTGCCCATGTCTGGTAAAGGTCACTCCATCCTGGAGTGCTTTTATAACCAACCTGGTCTCAGAGAATCAGATTACTAAAAACAAAATAATATTTACACGGCTCATTGTCCATATCAGTTACCTGGTGAAATGAACACTAGAGGCTCTTAAGTAACAAAAATTACTTTTATTCCCTTTAACACAAATCACAAGTAAAATGGCAAATTATAAGTTCATAAACATTTACTTTTTGCCCTGTTCCTCACACATTGCTATCTTATGACATCAAAACACTTTCACTACAGTGCATGGCAAGCAAAGCGATACATTTCAACTTTTGCATTACATAAACAACAGCATTTACAAGCTTGTTGTGTGGTAGCTCAACTGATAGAGCATTGCACTTACTATGCAAAGGATCACGGTACGGGTCCTGTAGAGCATGCGAGTCGACATATGAGCCAAAACTGTCATAGAAGCACAATAAAATGCAGTGGTTGCTTCAGAAATTGCATTTTTCATGTCACATTTGTTTTTTACCACACTATCAGTCAAGTTTAGGTTTAAGGTTTTGTTTTTTGGTGATTTAAAACTCGATAGAGCATTAACCTTAAAAACCTTGTCTGTTTGGGAGAAAATTGAACTTGCTTTTAGCGCCACACAGTGGACATTTCACCTCGGAACTGTCACGATACATGTGAGGAACCACGTAATTTCATTTAGCAAAAATGTTGCCACAGTTACAGTCATTTTCATTAGTTCAGGCTGTTTATAACTCACTGGAGTGCCTTTTCAACTCAAGCACCTTCACAAAACAACAGCATAAACAACAACTCCTAGTTTATCTGCTCCTCTACAGCCCGAAATTTACATTGGAGTTAGGCACAGACATATGCTTGTTGGAAGGTTCATCTGACCAAGCAAGTGCAGGCCCGCATACAATGCCCCACTGAAATGGATTGAACTGCACATTAAAATTTTCTTCCATAGCTGCTGTGCCACAAACAAACACAAGCTCATCCACATACATAAGCTCACAGAGACACATAAATGAGATCTTAAACGGCTCTATACTTTACCCTCTCTCTCCACCACCAGAGTCACGCATCATAGTCCGCAGCTAGCAAAACAAGATGAAATAAAATTCTAAGCCTTCCTGGCAGTCAAGGACACTATTCCCTCACCATAATAGCCTGTATCATCTGGACACTCCATGTGTAGCTTTTCTTCATTGCTCTGGGCTTTTCTTCCAACAATAAGCTCTTTATCACTCCTCAACACAATTCATTTAAAGCCACCGTCAAGAAGCAATCAAATCTTAAGAGGATTCAAAGTCAATGTGTTATTGTTAAGCAAAGGACCATTGCTTAATTTCCATAATGCACACAAGGAAGATGCCAGTCATACTTAAGTGATAGGACACAAGAAAAGAAACAATTTACTTGATTCTATTTACTGAAGTATTATTCAGGCTCTTTTCTGTGCATATAACGATAATCGTTCCTATTGTTTTCTCATTTCAGCTTTGTAATGTCCCTTTCTCACTCTTGTTTCTCGTTTCTCTCTCATTTTCGCCCTCTTTCTCCAGGATGACTTTATGTTTGGCTTTCTTGTCCCTCTGCCCTGAACACCAATGATTTAGCAACTCTTGACATATCTATTACACAGTACAGATTGGCTATTCTCTTCTCATGTCTCACCACCTATAGAAATGACATGTGCCTTTCTATTTTTTTTCCTCTAATGCCCTCAATTCGTGGGCTGGTGCTTTTAGCTAGAAATGGGTTCAAATTTCAGGGGTCCTCCGATACTATTAACTAGAGACTTCAATCTTGACAAAGTCTTTTTTAAGCAAAGATGGAAAATGTCATCAGTTTCATATTGTTTCTCTTTTTATGGCTCTGTTGTTTCCTTTCATCCTTGTTTGTGCATTTTCTTTATGTATACATACAAAACAGTATCTCAGTATTTGTAATAGTCCCTGGTTTCCATAGGACCAGAACCCATGTCTCGGACCCATGTCACAGTAGCATCAGAAGGAAAGGTGATCACAATTGACATGATTCAAAAATGTCAGAAAATTCATTAGTGGGGTTGATTTCACAGGACATGAATATTTGGAAGCAACATGTCCATTTCCCATGTGATCATGTAGCCAAACCTGTATGACTTTCTTTTTTCTGTGGAACACAATAGGCAGAATATAAGGGACTGACAGTCTCAATTACCATTCACTTTCAATGCCTCTTTTTCCTACACAGTGAAAGTGAATGGTGACTGAGGCTAACTTTCTGCCTAACGTTTCCACAAAAGACAGTAGCAACATGAGGTTGAGTAAATGATAACAAAATGTTAATTTTGGGGTGAAATATCCCTTTTTAGAATGCTTTGTAGCACTGAACCACACTTTGTCTTGTGTTATAAGATGCTGTGTGTGACCTTAAAGGCCATCTGGCCCTGTCTGTGGACTGGAGTGTCTTCTGTAACTGTCTACAGATTAAATCAAACATGGCTCAGGCTTCCTCAATAAGTCCTGTCCACTCTTTCCATTGTAGGGCTTTACTGGTTGTTTAGATCAGTGTTACTATCAGAAATAATTAATAATTATTCTTTAGTTATTAAATTAATATTTAAATTAAATAATAGAGTCTAACTCATTAAAATCTCATATGGGGCTCCAGTAAATGTAGTGCGCTACATTTAGGAGTGGGTTTGGTTATTAGCAATAATTAATATTATCAAAGATAATTATTAATTATTAAAATCAATAGAACATTGATTTGAATCAATGTTAGCTTTTTTAATCCTTTAAATCAACAATTATCAAAGATAATCGTTAATTGTTAACATCGATGAAACATTGATTAAAATTAACACAGCTTATTGATCCTTCAAATTCAACAATCATCAAAGATAATTATCAATTATCAAAAATCAATAGAATATTAATAAGGATTAACATCGCCGGGGCACCACCCTGGAATCAGGGACTAATAACCAGATAGTATAACAGTCTCAATATTAGATTGTTCTCTTAAGAAAATCGACATCGATTTTCGAAAAAACAAAACAAAGAAGGCTTGAATCCGAGCACTGACATCCCGTCAGCATTTGACACAGGTGTATGCAAAACAAACCAAAACTCTTATCTTTGAAATACAACAAAGTTTATTTATGCAGTAATATCAATTAATAATTAATACAATGCAGTCAATAAACTTCTGACATACAACTACAAACTAAACAGTGATATGATTAGATATGGAAACCAAAATAATCCTATAACACATGAGGAAGGTGTGTGTGTGTGTGTGTGTGTGTGTGTGTGTGTGTGTGTGTGTGTGTGTGTGTGTGTGTGTGTGTGTGTGTAAGGAGGGACGCACACAAAATGGCGGACGTGACTCTCATGGAGAGTTCGTGACATGAGATTTCCGGCCAGAGAATATGGCCGCGAATGTGGGCAGAGAGAAACCGGTCAATGGCGTCTACCAGTTTACCGCATGTCTCCGCTTGTACGATAACTTAGGGACAAAGCTGAGCTTTATCACAAAGCTATCTACTAGCCAAAAGTGTGTGCGAGAATGTTTGTGAGGGGTCGTGTGTGTGTGTTTGTGTGTGGTTAGTATGAGAGAGAGTATAAAGTGACGGCCCCAAAGCCGGTTTCGCGATCGTGGGAGAGAAAGCAGCTGTTAGTTTATCACTCAGAGACGCGGTGGATGGCTCGTGAACCGTCCTGTGGTCTTTGATTCTTTAATGGATAAACTCAGTGTGCTGGTCTCACCCGTGATGGCGGAAATACACAACAGTCCAATGTGGTTGGACTACAACACAGCAGATCTCATTCGTGATAACAGTACATTAAAGTAATACCTTGAGTATTATTAGCAGCAATGAGCGGACTCGGCACTCCGTAAACTGTACAAGCAATAACCTTGATACACAAGAATAACACACTATAATATTCAATCTCTGCCCAGACGTAAACCTCTTACTTGAATCGCATGAGGATGCAGCTAGAATGTGTGTTCATCCGTCCTTTAACTCCGACTCAGTTCCTCGAGGCTCGGGTGATGATGGGAGGCCATTTCCTCGCTCTGTCGGCGGGCGGTATGGCTGCTGATACTCGGCGGGCGGTACAGCTGCTGATTCTCGGCAGGCTGGCGGAGAAATCAGAAACATCGACTTGATTGAAGATGGAAGAGAAATCTTTAATCTCTTCACTTCTGCAGGCAAACGGATGAAGATGTGGATTGCTCGGCGGTCTCCTTCGGATCCGTTAGAGTGTTCGGTGGAACACAGAGTAATCTCAACTCGTCCAGCAAGATGGAGATTGTATGGTCACAGTTTCAAGTCGGACGTTACTTCCTTGTGCCACGAGGCTACACCTGAGAGCAGCGATGAGCTGTGTCTACGCATGGCAAGCAAAGTTTCTGGAAGCAAATCCCGGAAGCATCTCAGAGTTATTTCTACTCCCGATGACGTCATGGTTGAGGGCCGTTCTGTTGTGTGCGTCATCCAATAGGAGTTGAGAGTTCAATCCTTTAGTGAGCAAGGCTTCATGGGATTTGTGGTCTGTTTTGGACTCCCTTTGTTTGATTTTGACGTGGTTTTATCAGTAAGATTTATGACTTTGTATGTGGGCCTCAGTTAGGTTTTACGACTGTGTTAGACCTGCCTTTGTCTTCTATCTGAATACATGAGGCCCAACACCATCTTCACACGAGTCTCCTTCCTCACCCAGCCAATCCTCCATCACGAGGGGATTAGAGCTAATGCTTAAATGAGCACAGCCCAGAACCAAAGGGAATTAAGAGCAATTAGCATGCTATCAAATGGCTAATAACATGTCGTTTCCACTGTTTGTAAGGCTTTACCTGTACTCTTTTGACAAGAGCACTCATTCTCTCCTGTAATGAATATAGTCGGGTGGTCTATCAATTATTTAATACAACTTTGTAAAAGTCTTTTAATATTAATAATTCTGCTTTGTTAAAAGCCTTGCTAACATAAAAGGATCACAGGATTAATATTTGCACATTTTTATCGCCACTTTGCCATTATGTCACAGGGGAGTTGGGCTTTGTTCACAGATTTCACAGTAAAGGGTAAACCAACTTAGTGGTTTCGCAAAAGAGTTGTACCAGTGCAGTCTTGCTAATTAACCCCATGTAATTAACACTAGCACTCCATAATGCTGTGTTTACAATTGATTTCCTGGAAACCACACGCAACATTATATATATATATATAATTTATTTATTGCCTGTTTATTATTTTTTATATTTTGGTTTTACAACAGACTTCTAGTAGCCTATGTCAGTGTGATTAAAGGAATAGTTTACCCAAAAATGAAAATTCTCTCATAATTTACTTACCCTCATATCGTTTCAAACCCGTATTACTTTCTTATGCGGAACACAAAAGGAGATGTTTTAATTAATATCTCGGTTTGTCATTTTAATACAATGGTAGTACATTGCTTCTTGAGATAAGGGACAAAACAGGTTTTAAATCTTAGTTTTATTTTTAAATAATAAAGTAATGAAATGGAAAGGTTATATTTGTAGACAAAGGTCTCAGCTAACGAATCATGGAAGGGAACAGGAAGCGTTTTATAGAAACGCTTTTTTCTGAAAACTGACATTTATTCACTTCATAACTTACATCTTACTGTAATTTGTGTAAATTCTGTCAGACACAGTAAAAAGCATGCTATTTTAATTTGATCCATCCAACAAGAGTGTAAAGTCAATTATCTAATAATAGTGTTCAGTAAAGGAGTTAAGTGATAAAATACATTCTTTAATTTTTTTCTTTTCTTTTTTTTAGACTATTATGAAAATATGACAAAATTTAATATTTTTTCCATCTTAACCATATGTTGTACACTGGAGCTTTTTTTATCAGTTAAAGCTGGCTCTGTAACCTAAACTAAAATGCCAAAATTATTTTACAATTCTTAACAGAAATGATCACAATGAGTTGACATGTTGACACTGAGACTGCAGAGGCTTCAACATTGTTTGTATAAAATGTAAATATAAAAAATATTAAATTTACCAGACTATGTGTCCTACTGTTGCATCCACCATGAGCAGGAAGTGGAAAAGGCGTACTCAGAGTTGTAGCTGACCATGACATTGTCTGATTTATTCAGGATCATAAGAAAATCTGACGGAGTTGACGCAAAGTGAGGACACAACTTTGATAGGCAGTTTTCTATGGAAAATATAATTTGAAGTTTACTTTATATTATTACTTTTAATTATAAAATGACTTTTTAATTGTTTGATATCTTACAGATCCCTACCTTTCATTTGATATTTATGTTTATGAATTTGTTGCATTTTTATACACTTTGTTTAGCAGTTTATCATTGTGACTTCTTGCTGAGGACAGGTTAAGTTACATGTGCTTTCAAGTATGGAGCATGCATTTTATAAAAAATCTAATGAATTATTATTATTATTTTTTTAATATAGGTAATGAATGCCTTGACTATACACATTTACATTAGATTTAACTTTTGCAGTATTATTATTATTATTATTGTATTACTATGTATTTATTTTTAACATAAAGAGCACTTTTTTATGTAGGACATGATTTGTCCAGTATCTCAAGAATCAGTGAGTAGTTAGTGCCTTACTTTACATCATAAAAAAGGACCAAAAAAGTATCATGAAAGTAGACCATGCAATTTGTGGGTCATTTTCCAAGTCTTCCGAAGGCATACAATAGCTTTTGATAAGAAACAACCAGAAATTCTTGTAATTTTTCAGTGAAAATCTTTACATCCAACAACCTATTATATGCCTTCAGAAGACTTGAAATATGACACGAGACACATGTACTTTTTTATGGTACTTTTTGTTATTTTTTAAGCTTTAAAGTGAGGCACTATCCACCACTATTGCATTAAAAAGACAGACCGCGATATTCATTGAAGCATATCATTTTTGTGTCTTGCTTTAGAAAGTCAAATGGGTTTGGAATGGCATGAGGGTGATTATGACTAAATTTTAATTTTGGGGTGAACTATCCCTTTAATAAAAACATGCACGAAGGCTACTCTGAAAGTGATTAATCTCAGACAGCTGTTGAAATAGCTCTCTGCCATCATACTAGCCTCATCTCTTTGCTCACCCAATCAGCCAGCACTACTAATTACAATAATAATGATGATGATAATAATAATAGCATCACTTCAATCTCACTTTCAGTAATTGCATTGTTCCACCCGTTTCCGTTTTTGTTTAAATTATATTTAACTTCATCTATCCCCAGCCCTGCAAACAGGATTACTGGTACTTATCTGAAATGA
This sequence comes from Myxocyprinus asiaticus, assembly GCF_019703515.2. Taxonomy (NCBI): domain Eukaryota; kingdom Metazoa; phylum Chordata; class Actinopteri; order Cypriniformes; family Catostomidae; genus Myxocyprinus; species Myxocyprinus asiaticus. The sequence continues at coordinate 26,360,617 of NC_059344.1, forward strand.
AAGTGCATCTTTGACGCGTTGTAATAACAGGGAGTGGAAAATCCAGTCCATCGCAATAAACCTGAAACTAATTCATTAGTATGGCTGTCTACGAGGAGTGTTTTTCGATTCTGCCACGCCGTGCGTGTCTCAGGCCTACCACACTCCTGTCTCAACCCCCCACAGCCCTTGCCTGGAGCAAATAATCAAGGCGATGATGAGGGCCATTTGTGTGATGTGCCATGACCTGAGATGGGGATAGCGGCCGTGGAAAAGATCGCTGCATCAACAGCCCAGTGCGTCAGGCCTCTTCAAAGGCTGCTGCTAAAAGGCCAAGCCAAATGCAAACACGACTATCAAACTCTGCAACTTCTCCTGAGGTGCTCAGAAAAAGAGGTGAGGAGAGGGAGGAGTCACTCCAATCAGCGATTTGAGCCGTGTCGTCCGTGCCTCCTGTTCCATTATGGTATAGAAACACAGGGGCCCTGTTTGGTCACCAAACACAATTAACAGGGTTTCTTCGCCCACATCAATACTGTTATTTGCATTGCATATTGATCTGAGGTTCTTATAATCACAAAATGTTAAATGCACAAATTAATTCTCAATCTGTTTGTGCCCTTGTCTGTTCGCCAGAACCTCTGAAGGTCAGCATGAAAATGAACTGCTCTTTGATTCCTCTCCAAGAAAAAAAGGTGCCTTTTTTAGTTAGACAATGCCATTCTCTCTGAGAGAAAAAAAGAACCATCCCACCTTTTTTTCATTATTATCAGTCCTGGTGTGTAGAGACTAAAGATTTTGAAATCTTGTGATCTGATTTGTCCTTTTAAACAAGGTGTTTCTTTACTCATTCATTACCATGCCTTGGCTTTGGATTTTTACAGTCTGAAAGACACAATATCTACCTCATATTTTCTAATAAATCTATGACAGAGCACAGAGGAGCGTTGCACTCTTGATTCATACTCTTAACAGCACGAGTCCAATGCTGAAAAATGCAAATCTGGCTTTGTTATAACACTATGGAACATGAACATGCAGGTAGAATTATTCTGGACCCCACTCCCTCTTTGAACTGTTGCCATCTGGCCGGCACAGCAGAGCACTGAGCAGCAGGTCATCCAGGCACAAGAACAGTTTTTACCCTCAGGCCATTTTCCTCATGAACAATTAAACTGCCTCAGGACTCCCCCATAGTGCAATAATGTAAATACATTTCTCATGTACATATGTATATACACATATTTAATTCAATACTGTACATACCCCTACCTTGCACATACATTACCACTTGCACACGCCATTCTGTTATATGTCCTATTATTTGTATGTCTGTTTATACTCTTACCTTGTTTTATATTCTGTGTCTCACTATAATGTTCTGTGTGCACTTGTTTCTCCTATCACCAAAAAAAAAAAAAAAAAATTCCTTCACAAATTCCTGGAAATAAAGCTCATTCTGATTCTGATTCATATGATTGCTGCAACCTGGTCTCATAGAATCATGTTACTATAACTACTGTCGGGCTTTACTGGTTGTTTAGATCAGTGTTACTATCAGAAATAATTAATAATTATTTCTGTTGTTATTAATTAATATTTAAATTAATTAATTGGATCTAACTCATTAAAACCTCATATGGGGCTCCAGTAAATGTAGTGTGCTACGTTTAGGAGCAAGTTTGGTTATTAGCAATAATTAATAATTATCAAAGATAATTATTAATTATTAAAATCAATAGAATATTGATGAGAATCAATGTTAGCTTTTTCTAATCCTTTAAATCAACAATTATCAAAGATAATCGTTAATTGTTAACATTGATGAAACATTAATTAAAATTAACACTAGCTTATTGATCATTCAAATTCAATCATCAAAGATAATTATCAATTATCAAAAATCAATAGAATATTAATAAGGATTAACATTGACGGGGCACCACCCTGAAATCAGGGACTAATAACCAAATAGTAAAACAGTCTCAATATTAGATTGTTTTCTTAGGAAAATTGACATCCGAAGAATATTGATTTTCGGGAAAAAAAACAATGAATGAAGGTTTGAATCCGAGCACTGACATCCCGTCAGCATGACACAGGCGTATGCAAAACAAACCAAAACACTTCTCTTTGTAATATAACAAAGTTTATTTATGCAGTAATATCAATTAATAATCAATACAATGCAGTCAATAAACTTCTGACTTACAACTACAAACTAAACAGTGATATGATTAGATATGGAAATAAAATAATCCTATAACACATAAGGTGTGTGTGTGTGGGTGTGGGTGTGTGGTTAGTAAGAGAGAGAGAGAGAGATGATTAAGTGACAGCCCTAAAGCTGATTTCGCGATAGTGGGAGAGAAAGCAGCTGTGTTTATCACTCAGAGTGGACGGCTCGTAAAAGTCCCACGTTATTTGACTCTTTAATGGATGAACTCAGTTGCTGTCTCACCCGCGATGGCAAAATTGCACAACAATCCAATTTGGTTGGACTACAATACAGCAAAACAAATTCGTGATAATTAATACCCTGAGTATTAATAATGAGCAGACATGGCGGTCCGTAAACTGTACAAGCAAAAACCTTGAAACAAGAATAACACACTATAATATTCTATCTCTGCCCAGACGTAAACCTCTTACTTGAATCGCATGAGGACACAGGTAGAATGTGTTTTCCTCCGTCCTTTAACTCTGACCCGGTTCCTTGAGGCTCGGGTGATAACGGGAGGCCGTTTCCTCGTTCTGTCGGCGGGCGGTACGGCTGTTGATTGTCGGCGGGCGGTACGGCTGTTGATTCTCGGCGGGCTGGCGGAGAACTCAGAAATGTCGACTTGATTGAAGATGGAAGAGAAATCTTTAATCTCTTCACTTCTGTAGGCAAACGGATGAAGATGCGAATTGCTCGGCGGTCTCCTTCGGATCCGTTAGAGTGTTTGGTTGAACACAGAGTAATCTCAACTCGTCCAGCGAGATGGAGATTGTATGGCTACAGTTTCAAGTCGGACGTTACTTCCTTGTGCCATGAGGTTGCACCTGAGAGCAGCAAAGAGCTACGTCTATATTCAGTGAACAAAGTCGCTGGAAGCCACTCACGAAACATTTCAGAGGTATTTCAACTCCTGATGATGTCATGTTTGAGGGACGTTCTGTTGTGTGCCTCATCCAATAGGAGTTGAGAGTTCGATCCCATAGTGAGCAAGGCTTCATGGATTTGTAGTCTGTTTTGGACTCCCTTTGTTTGATTTTTGGCGTGATTTTTATCAGGAAGATTTACGACTTGGTGTGTGGGGGCTGAGTTAGGTTTTACGACTTGTGTTAGGCCTGCCTTTGTCTTCTATCCGAATACATGAGGCCCAACACTACATTTTAACAGTTTTTGAAAATGCAAAATTATCACAGCAGTTTCCTGGTGAAATAAACACTAGAGGCACTACAACAAGTTTTTTTTTTTTTTTCCTCACACAAATCACAGGTAAAACAGATAATTAACTGTTCATAAACTCTTATGTTCTTTGCTTGGTTTCTCACGCAGTGCAATATTATGACATTGAAACACTTTTACTATATCATCGCATGATTTGAAAGATTATGCAATTTAATGCTTGCATTACATTACCAACTACAAATTTATTCCAGTGTGACTAAGTTGCATGGTAGCTCAACTGATGGAGTATTGGACTGTAAATATGGAAGGCCGGAGTATGAGCCCAGCAAAGCATGCAATGCAACATGTGAGCTAAAAGTGTAATAGAAGTGCCAGGGAATGATATGGTTGCTTTTGTGTTTTTCTTCTCACATTTGCTTTAATGACACTATTGAATAGGTTAAGGTTTAGGGTAAAGGGACATTGGTTAAAAACAGATGAGGTTTTTAAGGTTAATGCTTTATCACCTTTTTCACCATTTCATTTAGCAAAAATGTATCCACAGTCATGTAATTTTCATGAGATCAGGCTGGATTGAGAATTTGCTCTTTATAATCTCACTCCTTTAAACACTTGATTATATGGAAAGGTTTACAGAGAAATTAAGGTATATACTGTCCTTTGTACTCTTTTTCATCTTTTACCCTTCGACCTATACTTGTTGGAAAGCTCTTCTCCGGTTTGTAAGGTTTGTTTGTGTTGCAGATGTGAAGAAAGGTGTCAATTGAATTCTCAGCTCAATGGCTCTCACTTGTATTGCACCTTTGTGTATGAGATTGGCAGTGCATAGCCTACTGATATAGCTACAGTATAAAGCATAAGTGAAAGGATGTCGAGAATTTCTGTTTCAGTATTTCTAGTCACATGTCCTTGTCAGGTATGGCTGTGGTGCTCCACTTGGTCCATTTTCTCTTTCTTCATCAACGCAGCAGTCAGTGGTTATGGCCAAGTGACAAATGAGCTTGCCTTGAGTGAAAGATGAATTTCAATCCACTACACCTGTGCCACCTCACCAAATGAAAGGCCTGATTGGCCACTATTGCGTATTTGAAATGCTTAATTCCTCCATTAAAAAACCAATTTGCATGAATTAGGGACAATTAGCGTTTTCAGACCCATTCCGGCTTTGTTCGCCCTGTCCATTAACATTTGGAAGTGTCATCTGCCAGACGCAAGAAAAGCCCTGTGATCTGATTTGAGCTGACCCCCCATGTCAGGTGACTGGATGGACTCTTTTCATCGAGCCTGCACTGATGAGAAGGAGCTCGCCTTGCCTCTCAGATTTGCCTCAATTACATGTTATCAACAAAAGCAATTCAGTCAAGGGTGAAAACAAAATGTGAACAGGAGGTGAATAGAGGTCTGCTGGAGATGGACAGGGCAGAGAGTGCTATCTCACAGACCACATACTATATCTGACTGTACATGTGCACACTGTTACTGAAGAAGAGTGTCTATCCACACTTAAATGGCGTTTTAGGTCACAGAGGTTTTTAAAAACTTATTGTGGCAGTTCCAAGGTGGTGCTAAAAGCGAGTTAGATTTTCTCCAATACATATGAGGTTTTTAAGGTTAATGCTCTTTCCATTTTTGAATCAACAAAACCTATCTCTCTACTCTAAACCTTAAACATAAACCTAACCAATAGTTTCATCAAAAGCAAATGTGAAAAATGTGATTAAAATGCAATTGCTGAAGCTATCATGTCATTTTCTGGTGCTTCTATTACACTTTCGGCTCACGTGTCAATTTGCATGCTCTTCAGGACTCATACACTAGTTGGTTGCATCAGTTTAGGTATTGCACATTTTGATCACATTCGAACAAGCTTGTTAATGCAGTTGGTTGTGTAATGTAAACATCAGCATGTATTGCCTTACAAGCCATGCACTATAGTAAAAGTGTTTAGATGTCATAAGATAGCGATGTGAGAGGAACCAGTCGAAAAGTACGTTTTAATGAACTGATAGTTTGCCGTTTTTTTAAGCACCTCTAGCGTTCATTTTACCAAGAAACCTTCACGATATGTACAATGAGCCATGTAAAAATCAGTTTGCATAAATGTAGACAACATGTAGCAACATGTTGACTTCTCATGTGACCAAGTTGGAAACTAAGATTTTGGAATATGGTGATATCAAGAACACAATTTGTGCATGGCAACAACTGTTTCTAAATATTGGGCATGTAATGGAATTTGACAGACTGGAATTTGACAGAGATGACAGAATGTTTTTTTTTTTTTTTTTTTTGTGGTGGTGGGGGTGTGGTTGAGCACCGGTTTGTGAATGGAGAGCGAGATCAGGAGATGAGAGGTCTTGATATACGAGGTCTCCTTCAATAGAATTGGTATGGACCTCATCAGGCCATTAGAGCGGACAGCACGCAGGCATCACTTTGTGTTGGTTCTGGTGGACTCCGCAACGCAATATCCGGAAGCAGTGCTTTTGTGCAACATCTCAGCCACTGTTGAGTAAGTTACTCTAAAAAATTAATTACTAACTACTAATTACATCTTCCACAGTGTAATTAGATTACTGTACTAATTACTCTGTCTGAAAAGTAATTGCATTACTTATTACTAATTTCTTTCTTAAACCCTTATCAACCATCGACCGGATGAAAAATACAAGGATAGACATGAAACTGTTCCTTTAATTCTTTGAAATAAATCATATAAAATGAAATAAATTATTCATGAACTGGCCAAAGAATTTAAGGGGGCAGTGTTAAATTAGAAAACATATTGTAATATTTAATACATTTATTCATATTTTAACAAAAGACGTTAAATTTCAATTTTAAATTCACTATTGTTTTATATAGAATTGTTCTATAGTCTATACATTATTTAACACAATTACAACAGAATTAACTTTAATTAAATTACTGAAAAATTTAAAGTAATCCTTTACGTTACTTTTTTCAATGAAAAAGTAATGTAATTACACCCAACACTGATCTCAGCACGAAGTGTTGCGGAGGCACTCAAAATGATCTCCCGAGTGGGGATTCTGAAAGAAATCCTCACTGATCAAGGCACTAATTTTATGTCACGTACACTACACGAGCTGTATGGATTATTGGGCATTATATCGATTAGGACAAGCGTATACCACACGCAAACGGACGGCTTGGTTGAACAGTTTAATAAAACCCTGAAAAACATGATTCGTAAGTTACGAGACACAAGCTGAAAGAGACTGTGTTAATATGTGTCTGCTGAAAAGCGTGTTTTGAAGTGAGTCCGCTGAAAATCATGAATTTGTTTTTTGTTTTTTTTGGATTTTGAATGCCCAATTCCCAGTGTGTTATTTTTTTTAAGTCCTTGTGGTCGTGTAGTGATTCGCCTCAATCCGGGTGGTGGAGGACGAATCTCAGTTGCCTCTGCTTCTGAGACCATCAACCCATGCATCTTATCACGTGGCTTGTTGAGTGCATTGCCATGGAGACATAGCGTGTGTGGAGGCTTCACGCCATCTGCTGAGGCATCCGTGCTCAACTCACCACGCGCCCCACTGAGAACGAACCACAGTATAGCAATCACGAGGAGGTTACCCCATGTGACTCTACCCTCCCTAGCAACCAGGCCAATTTGGTTGCTTAGGAGACCTGGCTGGAGTCACTCAGCACGCCCTGGGATTTGAACTAGCGAACTCCATGGGTGGTAGCCAGCGTATTTTACCACTGAGCTACCCAGGCCCCTGAAAAGTGTGAATTTTGAGTGTAAAAATAAATAGACCATTTGAGTTAGATTATTCGTCTCCTTCTTCCTCCTTTTCCCTGTGAACATTGTTACAGTGGTCAACTCTCATAGGTTTTTGAACATGTTTATCATCTAGATAATGTTTATCTGCATAGATAAACATGTCTGCTCCTCTGTGTTTTTCACCATCCTGTTGTTGTTTGACATCAGAAAAAAGGGAACTGTGGTTTTTGACACACATTAAAAGCTTTATGACACAATATCGCCAACTTCTGGCCTGGCTACAGTACGTGAGCATTTTTGCATTTATATGGAAGGAGAGATTCACTAAAAGGCTGATGCCGTGAATTTGTTTAAAGAAACATAGGTGAAAACATTTTTAGAAATATCTGTGAACAAGGCCTGAAGGTATATGCACAGATTTCTGTTTGCACGTAGATCATCAGCTCACCAGAGGTGCAGTAATTGCTTTACTATTGGCATTGTCATTTCTTGCAGGCTTGAAAGTGAAAGCAAATCTGTTGAGGCCATTTACACTCAGCCTAAGGTTTTCATCTGCTGCCCTTTTTTGCCCATGCACAAATTACACTGGCTGACCCCAGTCGCTCATACATCCGGAGCCATGGCACAGAATTCACACGAGCACGGGGCCCTCTCTCTTCAAGGATCTGTTAGACAGAGTAATTTAAAATGTCATGCTTTTTACGATAGGTTTGCAGAGCTAAGAATTATTATTTTCACTCTTACTTGAAGTTGAGTAAAATCAAAAAAAGGTGAGCAACTGTTTATACTTTCTCTGCTCTTTCTAGCTCTGACCAACCTTATTCAACATCATTACCTAGGGTTCTGAATTTAATTTTCAAATTATAGCAGGGTAAACTTCTATAACGGTGAATGTGAGACTACAGCAAATATTATTTTTGCATTCCTAATTACTCCAACAGCAAAAGAAAAAAATTCCACTATAACATTTTCGTGACTTTCCAAAGGGGGAAAAATGGAGAGTGGTGGATTACAGCATTCAGAAGAGAAAAAGATGACAAATGTATTGTCACTGCAAAATAAATTTTTGCATCTGCTCCAGTGTGTCGACCTTTCCCAGTGGTGCGACAGGAAGTGTGTTGCGTCAGCACAGCAGCGTGGGAGACCCGAGTTTGGATCCCACACTGAAACCAGGAAGTAATCATGTTTACATAATCAGCGAAGAGTGCGATTTTTCCCTCTAACATTACATTTTTACTCAAATAATGTTGAGGTTTAGGTTTGGGGTTTACTCTTCTCTGTATTACAGCCTGTACAGTTGAAAACAAAACTCGCTTCACAACTTGCTTTTGGCGCCCCTTTATAGACATTTCACCTGGAAAATGGAGTTTACACATGACCATACACTTAACAAGTCTTACCGCTTGGCCACTGTGGCAGTGTTTTGCATTTCGGTAACCATGGACTCATTTTAGCTAAAGAAAAATCAACTTACTGTTCCCTTCTGTCACTCACTCGACGTTGTGTCGATGAAGTGACACTAGGGGTCACTCCTGGGAGCCCCAGACATCTCTGATCTTTGAAAAAAGGCCAATGAGAATTGGCAAGTGGAATTTGCATGCCACTCCCCCGGACATACAGGTATAAAAGGAGCTGGAATGCAACCACTCATTCAGATTTTCTTCTTCGGAGCCGAGTGGTTGTGTTCATTCAAGCTGAACTAATAATGGTCCATTCATCTCTCTTGCTCTCATGAGCTGTTGGTCTTACGACGCATTACAGCGGTTCTCCCACTCTTGCACCAGCGTTGTGAAGAGTACATCCCTGGGCGCTTCAACAGCAAGAAAAAAAGATTATATTTTCTCTCTAAAAGAGAATATTTCCAACTAAAAGTGTGGCACTCACGAAAGCGTCTTTTTCAAGATGCCTTTTCGTTTGTGTATCCTTCCTGGTTGCGGTCGCTATCTCTCCGCTTCTGATGGCCACGATCGCTGTATCTTGTGTTCGGATGCTTCCAACATGGAGACATCGTTCATGGATGGTTCATGTCCTCATTGCGAGAACATGACCATGGCTACATTGCGGTCACGGCTCTCCCCGTCTCGGTCCTTCTACCTACGGGTATGAGGCTGAGTCGGTTAGCACTGGGGGCAATTTGGGGACTTCAATGGGAGCTTCTCTGCCGGGTAACCCACCACGGACCGCTCACGGCCACGCTCCGCCCCCATACCTTTCATCCCAGAAGTGCATGAGGAGCTTACATGGTCGTGGCAGGCACCTTTTACTGCCCGCACCCGATTCGCAAACTCCTCCGACGGTGGGGCGGCGAGGGGGTACTCAGCGATTCCTCAGGTGGATCAGGCAGTCACTTGTGCCCGCAGAGCGCCGCCACCTGGCGGAGTCGTCCGAGGCTCCCCTTCAGGGCCTGTAGGCTCACGTCGTCACTGATGGCTAAAGACTACGGCGCTGCTGGACATGCCGCCTCCACCCCGCCGGGCTGTGGTACCGACTTTGTCAAGAAAAGAGCAGTTCCCTCACTTCCTGGGCCTCAAAGTTGGTGTTCACGGCCATCGATATCACGACCTCCGGACACTGTTTCTCTATGGCAGGTTCGGTGCCCCAGAGGCAAGACTTCCGCCCCCGTGCCCAGCTGTGGCACAAGTCTGCTCCCAATGTGATGGTCTCCACGGGTCACGAGGACGCACTTCTTCCTCCCCTGTCCCAGGCCATTCTGGGGGTAGTCATAAGGAGCCAGGTAAGTGCTTTGATGTCCTTTGACTCGGCACAGCCACAAGTGGCACCTCAGGCTCCGCCCTGTCGCGAGGCCCCGCCCGCCGGTACGTCCGACACGGTTGTTTCCTTGGTCCCCCTCGCACGGAGCTTGGGGCCGTGGCTTGCGCTCCGCAACCCGTCACGTTGGCTGATCAGGACTGTCCGACTCGGCTATGCGATTCAGTTTGCCAGGCATCTGCCCAGGTTCAATGGCGTCCGCTTCACTCTGGTGAAAGGCGAGAACGCCGCTGCCTTGCTCATGGAGATTGCCTCCCTCCTAAAGAAGGACACCTGTTCCTCCAGCCGAGATGAGGAAGGGGTTTTACAGCCCCTACTTCATCATACCCAAAAATGGCAGCTGGTTGCTGCCAATCTTGGACCTGCAAGTTCTGAACCGGGCTTTCCACAGACTCCCGTTCAAGATGCTGATACAGAAACGCATTCTAGCGAGCGTCCGGCATCAAGATTGGTTCACGGTGGTAGACCTGAAGGACGCGTACTTCCATGTCTCAGTTTTACCTCGACACAGACCCTTCCTGCGGTTTGCTTTCATACCAGTACAAGGTCCTCCCCTTCGGTCTGTCCCTGTCACCTCGTGCCTTCACGAATGTCACAGAGGCAGCCCTTGCCCCGCTAAGGGAAGTGGGCATCCTCATTCTCATCTTGATGACTGGCTGATCCTAGCTCACTCGCGAGACTTGTTGTGTGCACACAGGGACCTGGTGCTCACGCACCTCAGCCGCTGGGGCTTCTGGTCAACTGGGAAAAGAGCAAGCTCCTCCCGGTTCAGAGCATCTCTTTTCTCGGTATGGAGTTAGACTCGGTCTCAATGACGGCGCACCTCACAAACAAGCACACACAGTCAGTGGTGAACTGTCGGAGTACGTTCAGACAGAAGACGTTGGTCCCACTGAAATCTTTTCAGAGGCTCCTGGGGCATATGGCATCCTCAGCGGCAAAGGCTTTTGCCATTGATCTGGGGCAAGCACGTGTTGGTCCGGACGGACAACACGGCGACGGTTGCGTACATCAACGCCAAGGCATTTTACGCTCTTGTCGAATGTCGCAACTCGCCCGCCGTCTCCTCCTCTGGAGTCAGCAGCAGCTCAAGTCGTTGCGAGCCACTCATATCCCGGGCAACCTCAACAGCACAGCGGACATCGCGGCAGGTCACACTCAGGGGAGAGTGGAGACTCCACCCTCAGGTGGTCCAGCTGATCTGGAGTCGATTCGGTCAAGCGCAGGTGAACCTGTTTTCTTCCTGGTAATCCTCCCACTTCCCGCTCTTGTATTCTCTGACTGAGGCTCGCGTTGGCACACAGCTGGCCCCTGTGGCTGCGCAAGTATGCGTTTCCCCCAGTGAGCCTACTTACACAGATGTTGTGCAAGGTCAGGGAGGACGAGGAGCACTCCTTGCGACCCCCCCCCCCAGCGAATTCCCCTGAGGAAGGACCTAATTTCTCAGGGATGGGTCACCATCTGGCACCCGCGACCAGACCTCTGGAATCTCCATGTCTGGCCCTTGGACGGGATGCAGAAGACTTAAGTGGCCTACCACCAGCAGTGGTAGACATGATCACTGAGGCCAGGGCTCCCTCGACGAGGCACCTGTATGACCTGAAGTGGCATCTGTTCGCTAAGTGGTGTTCTTCCCGACGCGAAGACCCCCAGAGATGCGCAGTCGGATCAGTGCTTTCCTTTCTGCAGTAGAGGCTGGAGGGGCGGCTGTCCCCCTCCACCTTGAAGGTATGTAGCTGCTATATCGGCACATCAGATGCAGTTGACAGTAAGTATTTGGGGAAGCATGACTTGATCGTCAGGATCCTGAGAGGCGTGAGAAGGTTAAACCCCCCCAGACTGCACCTCGTTCCCTCGTGGGACCTCTCCGTGGTCCTTCGGGGGTCTACGGGGAGCTTCATTTGAGCCCCTAGAGTCAGTAGAGTTAAAGGCGGTTTCTTTGAAGACTGCCCTCCTGATGGTGCTCACCTCCATCAAGAGGGTAGGGGACCTGCAGGTGTTCTCTGTCAGCGAACTGTGCCTGGAGTTCGGCCCAGGAGACTCTCACGTGATCCTGAGACCCCGACCGGGCTATGTGCCCAAGGATCCCACGACCCCGTTCAGGCATCAGGTGGTGAACCTGCAAGCACTGCCCCAGGAGGCGGCAGACCCAGCCTTGGTGATGCTGTGTCCAGGGTGTGCTTTGCGCATCTACTTGGATCACACGCAGAGCTTTAGAAGCTCTGAGCAGCTCTTTGTCTGCTTTGGGGGACAGCGGAAAGGAAGCACTGTCTCCAAGCAGAGGATCGCCCACTGGGTCATTGATGCCATCGCTATGGCATATCGCGCCCACTCTACCAGGGGTGTAGCGGCCTCCTGGGCTCTGACCAACGGCGCCTCTCTAGCAGACATTTGTAGAGCAGCGGGCTGGGCAACACCTAACACCTTTGCAAGGTTCTACAACCTCCGGGTTGAGCTGGTTTCGTCCCGTGTGTTGTCAGGTTCAAACAGGTAAGTCTCGGGACAGCTGGCTGGGTGTACTGCTTGCGCATAGTGCCTTTCCCCTCCCTTGAGGCGAGACGTGCGCTCTTTCTCCCAGTCGCGTTCACAAAAGTGTGGACCCTGAATGTCCTTCCTCCTTAGCCCTGTGGCTGGCGAGTGGCCGGCCCAGTACGTGTGCTAATTAGGCCCTGTACTGGGGTAGGTGCTCCAAATGTGCTGGTTACCCCATTGGTAACCCCATGTGATGTATTTTCCCTGTTGGTAAACCGCGTCTTCCTTGGGCAGACGCCCCTCTGCCCCGGGTCACCGTGTCTGTAGAAACTCCTCCCCCCTCGGGTTGGACCGTTCCACATGACGTGCTTCCGACTAGACTCGGTAAGACCATGTGATGTATTTCCTCTCGAAAGCCCCCCCCACCCCCCCCCCCGGGAGGGGTGTGGTCTCCGCGGTGTCCTCCTCTTTGGAGGGACACCCCCCGACATGGACTTTATATGGCCCCCAGCTGCACGATTTCGTTCCTTTTGGGGAGAAAAAAAAAGAGAAAAGGTTGCGACTGGGCCGGCCGGTCCTCATTTTTATTTTGTGCAGTCGACAAAAAACCCTGAGGTGCAGGGGACCGTTTGACGCCCACAAGAGCGTTGGGGGAGGTTACGTGACGGCCGGGTGCGCTGGCTACGAGGCATACAGAGGTCTGCCCGTCTCGTGGCATGCAAATTCCACTCGCCAATTCTGGGGCTGGGGCTCCCAGGAGCGACCCCTACTGTCACTTCATCGACACAACGTCTCGTTCCCTCCATTAGGGAACGGAGGTTACAACAGTATCCGAGACGTTTCCAATTTCACTATGAGATCAGTCTGTCATCACAGCTAAATTACCCCAAAATGAGATGGGCCTTATGCTCTTATTTGTCTTGTGCTTTAGATACTGTATCTCAAAGATGTAAGATATATATGCTTGCAAAGAAATAACCCACTTAATGTTCAAACTCTAACAGTTTTCCTGTAAACACTGTGGGCCGTATTTTAAGAGTGCTAATGCTAAGCGTCCTATTATATAGTCCATTACCTGTCATGCACCAGAGAAATAAACAAAGACAGCACATCCATAAGAAGTTGGCACTGTAAATGGACTGTATGCAATGAATTAGAAGAATAAGAAATATGGACTTTCATTCTTTTGTGCATTAACTGCATCCTTGTTGAATGTGAGGCATATTTCTATGAACAGTGTCATTTTCCTTTTATACATATGGAAAATGTGGCTCTCATCAGGATTTGGATGTAGGCATCATTAAATTATAGAGAATGTAAGGATTATTTATCATATCGATCAAGTAACACAGAAATCATGGTTAGTATTAACAGTGATTGTATCGGCCTTCCAGGTTAGGCTGTGGATCGAGAGAATGGTTTGTTTGTTTGTTTGTTTGTTTGTTTGTTTGTTTGTCTGTTTTATGCCTGCATTTCACTTCTACCAGTCAAATTTGCTTTAAAAATTAAATTCATTTATTGAAACACGAAAAACTTAAACCAAAAATATTTCTAAATTAAAAGTACACTTCAAACTAAATGAAAATATAATTAAAATAACCTTATGTGGTCCCCCCAAAAAACAAAAAAAAATTACATATATATATATATATATATATATATATATATATATATATATATATTCTGATAGATAGATAGATAGATAGATAACGTAGGATAAAACGATAGATAAAATAAATTTTCAATATTGCAAATGCTAAAGTTAGATACGCTGTAAATCCACCAAAGGCTGAATAAGGAAGAGAAAAATAATTCATAGCGCTTGTCTTAATGTCGTTCCCGATCTGATCAGCTGCACGTGTGTAGCGCTCCAATTGAATGTGACAGGTTAACAACATGGAGACTGATATAAAAGACAGCGGTAATATTCCCAGTTGTACACAGTGTGATTGTAGCTCAACTTCGTCCATCGTGCAGGTATACCATGACTGGCCTCGCTGTGCGCATGTTTATGAATGGTCTCCTTTCTTTTATTTTACCCATAAAAAGTGTTAGTTACGTGACAGTTATGGGCGCTACATTTCAAATCATGGAGAGGCTATCCACCTTATTTTTCAGCCAATTAGAGCACCGCCATTATCAACCGTGAATGTGTACCACTTCCGGTATAATCCACTTCCAGCTATTTTAGCTATACAAAAATACTGCATTATTGATTACAGGCTGGCAATAAATGTTAACATATTATTATCATTAATTACGATTTTCATAAACACATTGGTTTTGATCAAATATAGTTTTGTCACACTGTTGCACACGCAGAATAAATAAAATCAGGTGCTGACAGGACAGTCCTCCACACCGTCTGACATGCCTCCACAAATTTTATACAGTAAGCATAGAGGAGAAAGCTGCCAGGGAAATGTTGTTTCAATTTTCTTTGCACCAAAACTGCATCTTGCTTCATCTTAATAATAAATAATAAACGCATTTTACTCTGCGTTCTTGTCAGAGAGCACTCTCTCTCTTTTAGCAGTGCAGGGAAGTAAACAAACGGACACATAGTTCTCATTCAGCATGGCTTATGAAACAATGCCTTTGGAAATAAATAAATAAAGGCATCATTGGAGGTTATGCAGGAACATATAAATGGAGGTTTACATGGAGACATGAAAGACTTCATCGTCACGATCTCGGTAAAGAAAGAAGCAGATTTTATTACCGACTCTTCAATACAACACATAGCAACAAGTGAGTGATTTACTTACTCTTTTACTATAAATGCTGACGTTAGAAATGATCAGACATTGCCACATAATTCTGCTGTATATCCTGTGGTTGCGTGATAGTTTATAAGCCCAGATCACTAACTCTGGTATTATTATCCTTCTATTAATTTACACTGCGGTCAATACCAGTGGAACTTTAACATATACGCCGGAAATGCAGCCGCTGCTTACTTCCACGTTACAAAATAAGGTGGATATATGGGAGAATCAAACATTCGCCGCTCCTTTTTTCCATGATGATTCAGATAGATCACTAATTATTGCTTTGTTCTGTGACATGCTTCAAGTATACTGCATTTATAGCCAACATTTGGCAAGCAATCATTTTGACAAACTTTGCTAGTTGAATTGCAATGATAAATTATTTCATATTGCTGTGCTGCTCAGCGTGAACCGCTAGAGTGCGCATCTCTATCTGCAGGGGTTGATGAATATACACACAAATTGTTTGATATACAATGAGTACTTTCTAGATAAACTTGAAAATGTATAGATATTGATTTATTGATAACTTTCTAGATAGACTTGGTTTAGATTAAATGAATACCTACACTGGCCAAGAATTATTTTGCAGTTTTCTTATTCTTATATTTCTGAACATCTGGGTTTATTAGATTTTAATTGATTTTACATTTACACTCTGTTGACAACTTCCCCCTGTGGTGCATTTGTAAATTTTTCTTGCACACCTTTGTTTCTTATAATGAAAAGAACTTGTATTTCTCTAATCAGTTTCCCTTGCATTTTAATAAAGAACATGCAACTTGAATCATGTTGGAGTATATTTAAAAGTTACAAAAATTGAATCGTTAATCGTTCATAAGTTTGATAAAAATCGAGATTTCTTTTTTTTTTTTTTTGCCATAACGCCGTGCCCTAATATAACGAAATATAACATATATGTATATAACGACCTCCCCAAATCCAAACATTTTACCCTCTCCAACTTCCACCAACCTCTTTTGCAGTGACTGAAAAATCACTCTACGACAACAGGTGGAACAATATTAATATATATTTGATCATAAATAAAATTATAAATATAAGCACAATAATAATAATAATAATAATAATTGAAAAATAAACCATACCCTCTTGAAAGTTTAACACAAATCTCATAGATTTTTGTTTATAAAACTGCTACAACTGTGATTGTGAGGGACATCATTTTATGTTCCACTTTTATGTTTATGTTCATAATGTTTGGACATATATTTTTATTACCTCCTGCTGGTAGAATCTCCAAACTGCAAATGCAGAAACTGAGATTAGAGTTTAAACTGAAAACAGACATTGTTCTGAAATGTCTTAGGGCAATGATCTATTTCTCAGGACAATAGCAAATTGCACTTTGCTCCACTTCATTAACATACAGTACACCCACAGTTTGCACGCATGCCCCCACGCCCACTTGCACTTTGCGCTGGCACAAAAATTGCGCTTAGAACTAGCAGTGTTGTATAAAGTATCCATTCTTCATATTTAAGTAAAGATACCTTCATGGAAATTGACTCAAGTAAAAGTTAAAGTAGCTCATGAGAAAAATACTTATGTAAAAGTATTAAGGTAACTGATAATACATTTACCTTAGTATCAAAATAACTTAAGTAAATCGCATAAATTACGGAGCAGATAATTAAACCCATGGCAACTTATTTGATTGGTGGTGCCGTGCTTTAGTTTGCATTAGGACAATCAGTCAGTGAGTAAATGCACTCATCTGGTGCAAAATAAAATAAACAACATGAATTAAAGGGTAAGTTTACCCAAAAATTTTAATTCTCTCATCATTTACTCACCCTCATGCCATCCCAGATATGACTGAATTTCTTTCTTCTGCTGAACACAAACGAAGATTTTTAGGAGAATATTTCAGCTCTGTAGGTCTATAAAATGCAAGTGAATGGTGGCCAGAACTTTGAAGCTCCAAAAAGCACATTAAAGGGAGCATAAATGTAATACAAAAGACTCCAGCGGTTAAATCAATGTCTTCTGAAGTGATCCAATCAGTTTTGGGTGAGAACAAACCAAATAGTAACTCATTTCACTTTACATCTTGCCATTACAGTTTCTAGGAACAATCATGATTTCATGATCAAGCTTGATTACACTTTCTAGTGCTTGACGCATGCGCAGAGTACTAGATGGTGCTACAGGAAGTGTAATCGAGCTTGAAATCATGATCACCAAGGTCGGAGACTGCTGTCAAGATTTATAGTGGGGAGAGGAGTTATATTTTGGTCACCCAAAACAAGACATTGATTAAACCACTGAAGTCATATGGATTACTTTGATACTACCTTTATGTGCCTTTTGGGGCTTCAAATATTTGATCACTATTCACTTGCATTGTATGGACCTACAGAGCCGAAATATTCTTCTAAAAATCTCCATTGTATACTTAAGTATTTGTATTTTGTTACTATACACCTCTGAGAACTAGCGCTCTCACAAAAATTGGATGAGACGTATTGCACAGTGTTTATGTGTAGCGCTGCTCTTACTGTGGCCATGAAAATAGAGCCCTGTATTTTATTTTTAATTCTTTTCTCTCCTCTCATCTCCTCTCACATCATAGGAGTATATGTTGATAATTCTATATATGGTTCTCATCACAAAAATGTGTCATTGGTCTTCAAGGATGAGAAGCTGCCAACCTGAAATGTCTGTTCTTTAAGGTGCTTACAAAATGCTGGACTCACCTGACCTGTCCAAAAATATTATGGCCATAATGATGATTATAATGAAAGCATAAAGGAATCAGAAACACTGTTTTACAAATGTTTTATTTATTTACAGCATGTAGTCGGTAGGTAGTAAATAAGCACACGGGATACAAAACTATTTTCGGGGGGGTTTAATCTGACTGCTGTTTTATAAAAATAAAAAAAAAACAAGGAAATGAAATACAGTAGAGGCCAGTCCTCACATGTGCCAAAACATGGTCAAACTCCATACATGCAATCCATATACATCCCAAGAATTCTCAAACGATGAACAAAACTGGGAGCTCTCTTGCGCAATATATGTTCTCACATTCTAACCAGCACACGTGTGTAACACGAGAGTGCCAGAAAGCAGGTGTTGCAGAATTCCGGTTATTAAAGGTGCCCCGTCCAATTTAAGACTAGAGTTAAATTACATGAAATTTCTCCACTTGGCTACAGTTCATTTTTTTCACTTTGGGAGTCAAAGTCTTAAAGTAGCCTATTAAAGACATTCTCTTTGGTTCAGATCTCTATTTTAAGGGCTATCAATTCTTAACATACTTTAATCCCACAATTAAATACCATGAGGGAATCATATTTGTAGAATGAACGATGAAAACTGAACACAAACACATCCTTTTTCATAATTACATTTGAGTCATTTAGCTGGAGAGTGTCGGAATCAAATGCTGAAACATATTCTACAGTTTCCAATTCTGAACTAAAACCTCAAGCAATCCTGACAATATCATAGGGTTCAACAAAGGACACAATCAAATGTCATTGTCTCTTAAGCTTTGACAGAAATATTGGGTTCTCTAGACAATCCTTTTTCAATATGGTTCAGCTCAAAGAATGGAGGAGGTACCTTATACATACACACACACAAATCAAAATCTCTCACATAGACATACTGTACATACATGGTACCCAGCATCATGATCAGCTGCTTTTAAACACAAAACACATTTCTGCCTCTGCAATATTTGGTTTTGTTTCCTATGTTAAAATGTGTAGTTGATACCTTATATGAATAGTTCACCCAAAAATGAAAATTCAGTCATAATTTACACTCATGTTGTTTCAAACCCATATGATTTTCTTTCTTCATTGGAACACAGAAGGAGATGCTAGGCAGAAGGTTTGCCTCAGTCACCATTAACTTTAATTGCATGAAAAGAGATGCAATGAAAGTGAATGGTGACTGAGGATGAAGCAAAAAAATTTGGTGGATTCAGTCATATTAAATAAAAATTCTGACCTTAATATATTTAAGTGAAAACAAAACTAATTGGTCACACTTTTATATTAGGTGGCCTTAACTACTATGTGCTAACATTTAATACATAGAAGATTATGTATTTACTGTGTAACTACATGTTTTTCTGCAAAATTCCCACATTTATTGCTACTGAGATTGATGTATGGGTAGGGTTAGGGTAAGGATTAGGGGTTAGAGTTAGGTTTTGGGGTAAGGGTTGGGTTAGGGGTAAAGTTAACAGTGTAACTACAAATGTAAATGCAAGTACTTTAAATGTAATTATAATGCAACAACATGTATGTACATAATAAGTACACTGTATCAAATGGTTAAGTGCATAGTAGTGAAGGCCACCTAATATAAAGTGGGTCCAACTAATTACTTATTAGGGGGAAAAAAAGTAATTTAGATGTTACCACATCAAACACATGTTTTTACAGTGGCATCCCAATGATGTCTACCATCTGTACGTATTCAATCACCTCCCTTTTTATGAAGTGGATTGTGTAATACATTTTTTTTTTTTTTTTTAAAACACGAGCTATATTTCAAAAGGGCTAATTTAGCTCCAGCCTTTGCGAAAGAGTCTATTAGCATAATTGTGATATTGATTAGGAATAACTCACTTTTCCTCATTATGATTACATTTTGTTGACTTCACCTATATGATGAATTCATTTTTATGTCACTCTTGTTGACTGGTATGTTCTATGACTTATCTATACTATCGATTTCTACAAAGTTCATTCATCCATATTTGAATGGCATAAAAGTGTTTTACATTAAAAGGCTGAAGAGGGACAGTGTGCATGTAAGCAAAATGTCACTGTTTTGGAGACAGGCTACAAAGGCATTGTCCCTTGAGGAATTTCCTAGTGTTGTACAAAAAGGACTCGGCTATATCATGATGTGTGTAAAGAATGTACTGTAGTGGACACTAATTATGAAAGCTTTCATAATGGATTGCTGCATTTAGAATGTCTATAAGTGCATGTCTGTTTGAGTACCTGATGCATTATCAGTTTAGGGAATGCTCAATGTGTACTCTATAACACAAAACTGTTCTCCCACTATTTTTAATTCCATAGCGGACTAAGTCTAAAAGCCAAGTAATGCATTCTCTAAATAAACACCCTGCCTGTTCTGTGGTGGACTTTACTCCATTGGTGAAAAAGCAGCTGTCGTGACAATGGGTTGTCCTCAGTGAACCTGTGGATGTCCAGTCTAAATCCAGCCCAGGTAGCTGTGAAAAAGCTAATAATGCATTATTGCTGCTCAAGTCTTCTCTGTCATCTCTCTATCAGTCACCCTATACAGGGCTGGCCGAGTGATAATGGGTAATAATGCAAGAGGGAGAGAGTCCAATCTCAGCAGGTCCAGAGTGGTGTGAGAGGGACCTGGGTGTTAGGCTCCATATCCTTTGTGCAAGTCCCATTCCGAAAGAGCCAGGAGGAAATAAGGAATCTTTCTGGCAACAGATTCACAAGGCTTACATTAGAGAGTGAATCTGGATTTATTTGTCTATAAAATTTAAGTGTGCTTTGAGAATAAGTGCAAATGGGTTTACAACCAATTATGAGATGTAGTCGTTCTTAGGAAATAGCCAAAGTCAACACTTCAGGGTTTTCAGAATTCTTTTCAAGTCTGATAGATGGCATCCAAAAAAACAAACAAAAAAAAAATCTGGCATCCTTGGCTGATTTTTTTAAAATATTTATTATTAATTTAGTCCTGCATTTTTAGCCATTTATGTTCAGAAGTTGCATTTTCTTCTTGTTTTTCATTCTATTGCAATTAATTAACAGCATAAGCATGCTGCTGTTGCTCACAGCTTGTGTATTCACATGGGTAATCTGAATAAGGCACCATCCATAAATGTAACCCAATTACATCTTTCATCACATTATATCCATACCCATCATAAGCTTGCCACAAATACAAACTGATAGATTTGTTGTGAGGGTATTTAAATCTTTCAAAGAGAATGGGAAATAACAAGGAGTGTGGCCTTGCTTTAACTTCAGGCTTACTCAAAAAATGCTGCAGCCTTTTTTAACTGTCATCTCTTTTTTTCCTTTATGTTGTACTGCAAGTTTAAAAACAGTCCTAAGAACTTGAATATTATCTCAGTTTTCAAACCTATACATATAAAATATTCCTCACTTTGATCACACCCAGTGTATTTTTTTCTCTCACTATGGATAAGTATAAAGCATTTCTCTCCAAAAGATTTGATCAATTGAAAACAACAAAGAAGTTAAACCAATACTGCAATTATACACAAGCAGCATCAGTTGATATGGGGAGTTGTTTACTACTCCCTGGTGGTACTAGAACACATGCTGATAATCTAGCCAACATATCTGACACTGTTAATGGTGCACTCAGTAACTTTTTGCTCAAGTCATCTTGGTCTTACAGTGACACCTAGTGGTGTGGATGCATCATCATTCAAAATCAGTAGTTTTCAGTTACAGATGCCATTGTAGACATTCACTATTCACAATCAGCCATGATTAATTTAATCCAAGAGTGAAAGTGTCCAATAACAAGATGGTTACTGAGATTAAGCGAGTAGTATTTATCTGGTCATGTGATTCTAAAATGGCAGCCCCCATGAGGGTGCCCCTCCCCCATGTAGAATAAAACAGCATTTATAAGGTTACTGATATGACAACAGTCTCATGTGAGTGGTCATGATTTTATACATATGTTTCAAAATTACAATTAATTTCTTTAGGAGTAAAAGTTTTTTAATGGGGGAAAAAATTACTGAGTGCACCTTTAATATGATGGCAAAGTTACATAATTCAGTAAACTTCAACATTCTGATTTTAAGGGGGAATATGTCAATAGTCATGTTTCCATTCAAGTTACGAATTTAATTTATGCAACAACAACAACAAAATTCCATCCAATATGTTCAAGAGAACAAAATCATAACTTCTGGGTAAATTGGCACAAAATATAAAATACATGAACTTCATGTTTGCTTTTGATCAGTGACAGATGCTTTACAGTTGCAATCAAAATTATTCAACCCCCCTGACCAGCAATACATTCTGGTGATGTGAATTAAAACACATCAACTAAAACTTCAGTAAACAGTCAAAGTAAGTTTTTAATACACATTTGAGTGTTTTTGAGAACAAAGAGTTCAGTTTACCCAAATTTTAATATAAAAAATAACTAATTCTCTCCACAAATGTCATGTAAAAAATATTCAACCCCCAAAGTCAATCATTTGTGGAGCATCCTTAATAACAGCAAATAAATGTTTCAGGTAAGTGTTCTCAGGCTTCGGACATCTCATGTGAATTTTTACACATTTCTCATGAGCAAAAGCTTCCAGCTCATTGACATTTTTTGGTTTCTGTGTTGCCACTGCTTCCTTGAAATCACAACAAATGTTTGCAATGGGATTTGAATGATGGACTGAAAGGGCCATTTAAGGACCTAACCCTGAACCAGATTTTGGACAACTTGGATGTATCCTTGGTGTTATTGTCATGCTGGAAAGTCCAGTGATCACCGAGCTTCAATTTACACACTGAAGGCACCACATTTTTCATGCCAAAATGTCCTGATACCTGAAAGAATACATGGTGTCAGTCACATAGTCAGGATGCCGTTTCCTGCAGCCTCAAAACACCCCCATAACAGGACTGACCCACCTCCATGCTTGACTGTGGGGACGGTGTTGTTCTTGTCATCACCTTGTCATCTTACTCCAGACGTACTGCTGACACATGGGTCTAAAACTCATTTTCAGTTTAGTGTCATACGTCTATAAAACCTTCTTCCAGGACTCCACAGGCCTTTCCTACTTCTTTCCTATTACTTCTTCATTATTCAAGTCAACATTTCCCTTGGTGAAGTTTTGCTTTCTTCCACACCCCAAGAAGGTTGCTGTTGTACCATATTTAAAAAAAAATTATGAATGGTGCTGCCAACTTTGTCTATTGGAAATTGAAGTGCCTTGGAAATGTACTTTTAGCCATGACCTTTCTTGTGTTATGAAATAATCTCCTCTATTAGCTTTTGAGACAGCTTATTTTTAATTGCATTTTTTGCATAGAAATACATTTTTGCTTACAACGCTAAACTTAAATTTTAAAACTTAAATAAGTGCCATTGCAGATTGATGACTTAATTTTGTTTTAAAACAGTTACTTGTGTAGCCTTACATATTTAAGAAACAGCTACATGCAATAGGAGTTGAATAATTATGACATGGCTGTATTTAAAAAACAAATCCTATTTAGAAATATTAGGTTATATATTCACACTATGACTTTGAATGTGTCACTCAACTGATATAAATGTAAATTTTAAAAATTCTGGGTCATCAGAAAAGCTTTCCTTTGTAAATCCTTACTGTCTTGGGGGGGTTGAATAATTTCGATTGCAACGGTATATCTGAACGAAAGTGTGTAAGGCAGTTCAGACATTTTGATGACAGCATTTCAGAATAGCAAGCAAAATTTGAGATGCTAGGTGATGATATTAGTCCATTTAGTCCAGCTTTGAGCAAATTATTCAGTCACATGATTTTTTGAGGCAAAGTCATGTACTTTTTCGCATCTAGGAATTTATTCTGTAAATACTGTATGTTTCCATCTTAGTTATGCGTATGATGTCTTACTGAATAAAAATATACCCATCTCAAGCGAGTGTATAAGTTATGTTCATTTTGGAGATTTTATTTGCATCTTGGTGTTGTCCACCCAGCACTTTTTATGCAATATCTCAAAATATGTGGACAGAAACCCAGCTAATTTTAACAACATGCCTGCACTTTACACATGTGTGTTGCTGTACGTATCAATGAGGAGAAACAACAATGAACAACAAATTTTGTTCCATACATGGACCTATTAGCATTGCATTTGCACTGACTCAAAACTTTAATAATTACTTCGTATTGCTGCTGGAATGTGGTAAAAATGGATCTGTAATGTGGCATCTGCTTTCTGGGTGTAATGGTAGCCAGCTGGTACGTGCTGTGCAATGTGTGTAATCCTCAGTCCCCTGGCCTCAGTAGGCACACTAGCAACCAAAACTAGAGGCTGTAGCTTTTAGCCTCCTTGTTAGCATGCCCACCTCCCATGCTGGAGACCCTGGTTCAAATCACGCTCGGAGCAGGTCCGCAGGACCGGTTACATGGGCAATCAAAATTGAATCTATCTATTTAATAGTTTCAAACTGGTGACAGCATGGGGTGTGACTTCTACTGTCATTGTCCAATGGCCACCTGATACACAGCTCAGCAGAGCCAGGTCCTAAAGCACTGAGTTAAATGTGTATGTGTGTTTGTTTTTATGTGTATGCATGTAGGGTTCAACAGAGCTAAAGGCACCCTTAAGGAAATTTGGCTTTTTTCTGGTCACAAAATTTATCAAGGTCAAAAAAATTATTTATGTTTATTGAATATTGATAGAGCAACATAACTTGTGTGAAAATAAATAATAACGGAAGGTTGTTCCGATTAAAATATAGTAAAAAAAAAAAAAGGTGGTGAGGGAGCCTTTTAACCCACGCTTGGAGTAAAAGGCTTCCTCACTTGGGGGGGTTTAAAGTGATATTGTTTAGATACCGGGGCAATAGTTATAGGGTACAATTTGTCAGCTTAAAATAATTTTGAGACCCCAAGATGCTTTTTTGAGTAACAAATTAAGATGATGCTTACTCAAAATAACTACTTCAGTAAAAAATGTCAAACACATTTGGCATTTTGTTACATTTAAATTATTCTATAAACAAACTAATTTCTATTATGATTGAATGAGTAAATGTGAGCCCACTTTGAAAAATTTTCATAACATATCTATTTGCCCCACTTTAACAATGTGTTTAATGGGGACCTTTAGGCCCTGCAACAGGGGGGCTTTTTGCCCCAAATGCTATCCTTTCACTTATTGGGCAGTTATTAAAATTATTTTTTTTATTTAATGACCTTAAACAAAACTGAAAATGTTAAATAAGTATTTTGTCTCAAAAGAAATGTTTTAATTTTCATTAGTTACATAAATTTGCAACATTTTAAATAATATAAAAAATCTGATCAAACTGCCTCAAAATCAACCTTTAGACACCACACGCAAAGATCTCATGGAAGAGGAATATTTTGCAGTGCATAGTGACAAACAGGTGTTTAGGAAAGTAATGTGGTAGTTTTTGTTGCTATTTAGTGTTTTGGGAGAAAATAAAATCAATGGAGCCTTTTACCCCGCGGAGCCTTTAACCCCGTTGTACCCTACATGTGAAATTTTAGTCGCTTTCGTATTTCAGTTAGAAAGTTTTATGGTGAATTTTTATTTTAGAGTTTCATGTTCAAACAGAGGCTATTCCATTACCCACAAGGATATGACTTGGTTATGGCCTCTGAAGACACTTTTCCACTGGAATTTTCTCTGAAGTAGTCATCGTAACAGGGCTGGATTTATCACAGGCCTCGATTAAATGCCCCAATTACTATAAGGGCGACAGCCGTGATTTTCCTATGATAGAAGGTCTGACTGGGTCACACCCACTTCATTTTATTAGAGCGTCACTCTCCATCCACTTCAGTAATCCTGCGGGTGCCCTCATCTATTGTGCTGAAACTGACCCCCCACTTTGGTCAGTGCACACTCTTTAGACAATACCTGCACAACAAGAATTAAGTGCTTGAAAATAAAATGATTCATAGCAAGAGAAATGTGTCAAATAACCTTTCCGTTGCTCATTTCACATTGTGCAAACCATGCCACAAGAATGTTCCTGTTGTTCGGACCTTTTGTCTCACTTGCTCTTCTTTTCGCCTTCTTTGGGGAAATGTTAATTAATTGAAATAATTTCCATGTGTAAGGTTGCCCAAGTCCCTTCTCGCACTGTGTCAATGGGTCGATAGATATTGGTGAAGCATACAGTGCACATAGGTGATAAGAACTCCAGTCACATTGTGTTAAATTATTGCCAAAGCAGCAAATGAGAGAAAAAATAAGAATCAGATTCAAGGGTGGAGGAGTTTGTGGAGGGAATGAGGGAGAGAGAGAAGAGTAGGGGGAGACAGGCTGTCCTCTGTGGATGACATTTTGGCAGCAGGGGCTGATGGTCACCCCCAAAATTAAAATATTTCAGGTGATTCATGGCTAGCCACATTTTTCACTCCTTTTTCCTCTCTCTCTCTCTCTCTCTCTCTCTCTCTCTCTTACTCTTTCAATTATCAAAAGGTTGTCTGTGGGAATCAAACATTCTCCTTAAGGGAGTTCATGCGTGTGTGTCTTAGCACTGTCCTCAGTGTTCGTAGTAGATGAGGGCTCAAAGATGAGGGCCACACTCTTTATGCCGCCTGCCAAAGAGTGCTGTATCTTTAAGAGCCCTGTTACATGCTGTTGATTAATTTTGCTGAGTGGGTATGCAGAGACCAATAAATTAAATATGAATAAATTAAGAATGTACTGTAGCAGAAAATTGCTTGGAAAACAACCACCTCGCTATTAAAATATGTATAGTAATGCCTTTTATGTCTGGCAACGTGGGATTAGATATCACTGTAAATTAACACGCCATCCAACCGTAGTTGAGAACTTTTCACTTTTAACAAGGACTTATAAAAAAAAGCATTTACTCTAGTGTGTTCGCTAATTAATTTGATATTCAAATGAGCTTATGTATTATAATTGCAAATATCCCAAAAAAGAGTACTTTGGTTGGGGGGGGGAAGAGGGATAGTGTCAACAAAGATTGATGAAGCTTGCTTGAAAAATGCCATCTGTTTCAAATGTTTACCTCCTCATAAGATATGTGTCTGTGGCTGCGTGTCAGCACCTATCCCACCATACTGACTGCTTCATGTTGAAGGGGATCAGGGACATCAGCATGTGAGATGAGCTCCCACAGATAACGTTCCCACAACGTTGGTGTGACATTGTAGCCACATTAGCTCATTACTACAATGTCATGGATGGCATGGTGAGGATGCTGTGCATTTGGGGGGGGGGGTCTCAACTGCAGGTATCAGGTCTCTGTAGATGAGCTGATTAATTAAGAGGAGCTCCATTAAGGATATTGAGATGCAGCTCCCTAAGCCCTGGATGACGAGATGCTCTGGCATGGGTGGGAGACCGGGGGGGGGGGGGGGGGGCACTTTCAATCCTTCATTCTCTATTCCTCTGCCTCAGGTGACATTAGCACATCCTGCACACCTGCAAACTCCTGAAGTCACACAGCAGGCCGTATCTCCGCATCCCTCCATGCCTCTAACTCCGGGATCTAAAAGAAGCTACCAATTTTTAATTCCCCCTCTCCTCCACCTGCTCCTCCGTGCCAATCTGTCAGGCTGCACTACTGCAGAGGAGGACAAGGAAGGTGAGCACCTTATTCCAAATGGCCGCCTTTCTAATTTCCTGTGCCTCTACAGTTTGTCCCAAACAAACGCCCCTTTCTCAAGCGCCATGCTACCATGCTTTTTGTTTGCACACTGCATTTCAGAAGAAAACTTTGCAGGATAAAGATCTCAAAAAAGAAAAACTATTTTTAAGACAAACTTAAATGTGGATGTGTGGGCAAAGGAAGCTTTTCCTCTCTTTTTTTTATCTACTAAATTTCTGCTCTCTGTCACTTTCTCCCCAAGGCCTACAGATGCACTCCTGTAATTTACTGCAGGTCACATTCCACCAGCACAATTCAATTTGAAGATTTCTCTCTGTCTCGCTCTCTCCCTTACTGATTTAATGAATTAAAAGTCTGGCACAAGAAAATGAGGACCATATGTTGAAATCCCATCCCTGCTACTGACAAGGCATTAGCCGTACAAGAGGTTCTCCAAACAGACCTTATGCAAGTTCACCCCCAGCATTGAGGGGCTTGAGATTTTTTCAAAGCACATAAATCATTGTTATCTTTCGAGTCCTCTATTGCCAACAACGGATCAGTTGGACCTGTAGTAGTTGAAAGTCCATCTTGCTGTAGAACACTCTTTCTGAGATCAGGTTGTGGATATGATTCATTGCGTTTGGGTAATAAACACTGTCATACACTATAATTATTTAATGGCTCAATCCATCAAAAGTGACCATGGCCAGACACACAGGAAACTTAATACGGGGGGCTATTGTGATCTAACTCTCTTCTCTGTTCCCAACATGAAAATGCTCCTGTTTTCTACAGCTCCTTCCAGTGGTATCTCTCTGCTCAACTTTCTGAGTTGCACAAGTCTGAGACTGAACAATTACTAAGCTTAGTTCATTATTATACAAAATCAGTTAGCTAATCCACTAATTTGATTGTACATGTGGCATTAAATAAGCACTGATATTTCATCTGTAATTTACTGCACTGGAACGTTTCACTGTGTATTCATTCTGCTTGTTTGTGTTTGCTACAAAGAATTCCAATTCTGTTCTTGTTTTGGTTGGCAGAGCACAAATAAAATACCTGGCCATATTGTGTTTTAAGTGTCATTTACATGATATTATATAAAATGTAATATATCTTTTTATCATAGAACTGTTGTATAAAAGCATTATCACACTACTGCAATAACACTACTTGCAGCCAAGATTATATATATAAATATATTTAAACCTATATATTATAATTAACTTCATACTGTTATACTAAATTTGTTATTCAGGTAATATCTCACCACTGACATTATGTATTCATCTTAAGCTTATCTAGGTTTTACTGTTCTGGGTCAAAATATTTTTTTTTAAAGAGTTTTACAAAAAAATAAATAATAATTATAATTATATATATATATATATATATATATATATATATATATATATATGTGTGTGTGTGTGTGTGTGTGTGTGTGTGTGTGTTTAAAAAACAGATAGTTCTGGTTCTGGATGCTGATCAGTCAATATTCCCTCTCAGCCATGCTAAAATCCACAATATATTAACAGCTATGATGACTAAAAACTGTTCACAGCATCAATGCACAGCACATATAGCAGATCATTCAACTTTGTTATGTCAGGGATTATATATTGTAGCAGAATGATGGCATTTCTTTACACAGTTTCCTTAATAAAATAATGATTTAGTGAAATATTTTCAAGCTATATTTTTAATATTATGTAATTTAATATTATATTATGTATTACTAATTGTTTTATAAAAGCAATAAGGCACTGGAGACTGTACTCATCTTCTTTTACTGTAAAGGACAAATAAAAAAAAATAGCAAATGAGTGCTCAGGTATAAAGTAATACACTTTTGCATTTTTAAGTGTTGAATGAATGGGGCCTCCTAAAATTCCTATGTACACAAACACACACTCACACTTCCACATGCAAATAGGAGGATTATAATACAGTGTATGTGTGTTCTGCTTGACTATTTGAATATTGTATCCATCTTGTGGATTATTCTCTCTTCAGCAGAGAGACCAGTGCTTGAGTGGTGCAGTACTCACAGTATACCCTGCTGCTCTCAACAAGATTAGAGACCCTGCACTTTGACTCCCAATCCTGCTCTCTTCATGGTGTCTAACCACTCAGTGCCCCAATGCTTACAGTCATAGCATACAGGTAAAAATTAAGTCCCCACGACTTATTTATTTGTGGGGCAAGCTTTCTGCACATCTAACACGTGTAGGGAATTAATGGGTCGCAAATACTGTAGGTTGTGTATATGAGTCAATTAAAGTGAAGATAAAATGCAACAATTGTTATTGTTAAATAGTTTTTTTATAATGGATAAAAAAAATTAATTAAAAAAAACAACAGAGCCACCTGTAAACATTTGGCAAAAGACGACCACTGTGATTAGTATAAGGGATTTATACTGTAGAGAGGAACAACAGATCTGCATTCTATAGAAACCTAAGGTACATCAGGATAGCTGTTGGATGTACTGTTGTGGCATTTGCTTTAACTGAAAGTGGTGATTACTATGTTCTATTTGGAGATTGCATTGAATGACTGTAGTTACGTACAGTATTTACGGTTACAAAACTCAGAGGTAAAGCTACTAAACCCTGTTACAACCAACACATTCTTCATAGTCCCTCATAAAGAAACATTAACTTATTTTATTCTCTAAGAGCATGTCATTGTGCTTCAAGTTGACATAAGCTTTTCTTACATGCCACAAACAGACAAATCTATATCATCATCATGCCATATAGGGTCTTGCATTTATGAGTTCATCTGTTCCAGGTCCATAAAACTAAAGCAGCATGTAGGTTTTCTTTCACCTTTTTTCGGCTAAAATGACTATGAGCCTGAGGGAAGAGGAGAAAAACTCTGTAGCTCATACTCAAAAGAGACAACCTGTGTCTAATGCCAACAATGGGCAACATAACTATTAAGAAGCACCCTACTTAAGCCAAGTGCACACTATAAACACTGAAGCTCATTGCCCTTTGATGTTTTAAGACTATGACAGAAAAAAGCCCCAGACTGTAGCCAACTTGCAACGTCAACCCTTCAACAACGATCTTCTAGTGTGCGCACTTGTGAGACACGCTGCGACAAATTACAGATGCTACAACAAATTTCTCATTGGTTTTTGGAAATTTGGAAGAACAGTCGTCAGGTGTACCGACTAACGAGAGAGCAGCAATTAACAACAGCCAAAGAAATTGTGAGAAATTGAAAGCGCGTAAGAGAAGGAATTGGCAATGGGAAGTAAACCAAAAAGCAAAAAACAAAAAACTCATCAAACTGCTTCCCATGTCTCACTAAGCACTGTCTCATCTATCTTTTTTGGCTCTTTATTTATTTTTTCCCAATCTGTGCAAAAACGACCACAAGCCCTTCCTTCAAGTTATTTGTTGACTTATTGTGATACTATCACATCTGCGTCACAATGCGTAGTTTTTGTGATAATGAATTTCGGGATAATATCTACAATCAGGGAGAATGACCTTGTAATTGACACACCTAATCTGTGAACATAAGAGACTGTGAGTCATTAAATGTGTGCAGGGCGACAAGCTTCAGTAGTTTGCGCTTGGCATAAAGAGACTAAAAATGCTCATAATGTCTTCTCACCTATTTGCCAAATACAATTTCACATTTTCACATGAGTGGAGAGAATACAGTTATACTTCTTTACTACTTCCAGCAGGCCCATCACACCCCAGTGGACCCCTGGAAAAGCATTCCTCTCCTTTGGCACTTGATGCGACCATTCAACCAGTCTCAACACTGAGGTCTAGCTGTTTAACCCGGAAGCTAGAGGCTGGATTGATGGAACGGTGGATGGAAGCGATGGAGGAGCGTGGGGATGAGCTTTCGCGCCTGCTTGAGTTGGATGCTGCAGCGACTGCTTCTACTGGTGATGTTTTGAGGCAGGGTCCCGAGATGGAAGAGGCCTTACTGTAGCTCTTTTTGCTTGGCTGAGCAGGGGGTTTGTTACCTGTGTGGGACTGCGGTATATAAGACACTCAAATTCCTCTCACAAAAGTGCAACACACTACAACACTGCATGCTCTTTGACAGCTGTTGAAGCAGGGTTATCATGGCACCATCTAGTGGCGGTTTAAAGAACAGGTAGATTGCTTGTCTAAAATTCTGACCATGTCATATATAGCCAGGATTTCCTTTCCAGGTTATTTTTTTCTTAGAGTCAAAATAACCATCTTTAACTGATCAAAAATATATCAGAAAATCAAATGCAAAGCAATAAGTCTGAAAGCTCAATGAAACTAGGAGTGAATGACTAACCTGTGCAGTGGATGCATTGAGGGTGCTGCAGGACTTTGATTCACTCTTTTTTACACCATTAGAGGATGGGAGTGATAATTTCTTTTTCAGAGGCTATGGGAATGAAAACACATGCAACACTAGATGGGTTTGAGAGACCCCCAAAGGGCCCTTTTTAAAGCAAGTCAGTCCACATGGTGGTCATCCTGTGTTGGTAACACCCCTGGGCATTTCTAGTCATGCAAGTGTAGCTTCTGTGTACTTCACTGGAGGAAGAACTGTCCAAAACTGTTTGCCAAGCTTAAGTTTCAATGAAATATGTCAAATCACCAATAAAATCAATGGTTTCATAAATGTTGCTTCTTAAGCTCAAATCAGGCAAAAACAAAACAAAAAACAGCATGCTCATAACGCACATGTGTAATCAGGTGATGTTGGGATCTCTATCCAGGACTCGGACTCGAGTCCGACTCGAGTCACGATATTCATGACTCGTGACTCATCTCGGACTTGAACACTAATGATTCGGACTTGGACTCAAGCATTGAGTGCATTGTGACTTGGAGGAGAGGACTCATTACAACTATTAACTTGTTGTGCATTCTACCCAAGTTCACAAATAAAAGCTCATTCAGCAAGTTACTGTTTACAAACAAGCACTCTATTCCGCCACTTCTGGGTTCTTTTGGCAGCCGAGAAAAGAACTGCGTTCAATGGGCTTTCTTCACTGTATACCATAGATGTCCCTTTATAATAATTTTTATATTTAAAAGATTATTTTATGACAAAGACAATGACTCGTAACTCAGACTTGCACGTAGTTAATGGAGACTCGACTTGGACTCCACTCGGACACGATATTGGTGACTTGGACTTGAACTCGTACTTGAGCAGTAAGGACTTACATTTACATTTACATTTATGCATTTGGCAGATGCTTTTATCCAAAGCGACTTACAGTGCACTTATCACAGGGACAATCCCCCCGGAGCAACCTGGAGTTAAGTGTCTTGCTCAAGGACACAATGGTGGTGGCTGTGGGGATCAAACCAGCAATCTGAGTACCAGTTATGTGTTTTAGCCCACTACGCCACCACCACACACTTGAGAATCTACTTGGACTTGAGATCTAGTGACTTGACTACAACACTGGTGTCTGTTAACGCTCTGTCTGTTAAATTTTCATGCACACACATTAGCTGCTATCAAAAGCCTTCAAAACTTTGCATCTCTTAAAGATTTTAAAGTATATCATTAACAGCATATGAAGGACAAACAATCAAAGGCAAGGGGCTCAAAATACCAGGGTCCACAGAGAGACTTTTAAGTTTGTATATGTTTGAGACCTCTGTGGGACTGCTCTATGTTCAACACTTCTTACTGCAAGATATTGAAAGTCATGTTTTTTATGTGAAGGACAGCTGGTTCTGGACCTTCTTGTTTGGGGTGGAGGGTTTGCTGCAGTTGTGGTCTATGTCTTCCTCCAGATGAGGTGCTGGGATTACTGGGAGTTCTAGAGATCCTCTGTCCTGAGAGGGGATGAGAGAGAGGTTGTGCAGCCCCTCACTCACCTCCATGCACTCTTCATCCTCTGGAGCACTCCGGAACTGATGTATCATCTCCAAGACATTAGTGCGTGTGGCGGTGGTGGAGGTGTCTCCCTTTACAACACAGATGCAATGGTTTCTTTCATTTTACTTACTTTCTTTCTGCCTCTTTGACAGGTTACACATTTGGTCATTCATCAAACTGAAGTGAGCTAGTTAACTGTTTCCTAAATCCATAAATCACGGCCTCATTTTAATAAGGGGAGGGAGTACTTGAGTGCTCTTACAGCGATCCAAGTGTTATCTAGCAACTCGCTGGCTGTGATGCGGTGAGCTGGGTCAACTTTCAACAGAGATCACAATACATTTTTGGCTATAAGAGAGAACACAAAAAGTTACCACAATGACTTATCATCAGGCATCATGGAACTGTGTCGATATCAAAGACAGTTGTAACCTGCGTCACTAATGGTGTGCCACACAGGTCCAGTGAAAATTAGCTCAATCATCTTAATCATCTCAGAAAGTCTCTTATCAGAGCTGGATATGAAAGGAGGCTCTCCACACAACCTGCAAAAGAGTAACAGTGACACTACTTACCAAATTACAAACAACAGAACGACTATACAGTGGCCAAAAAAGTATTTGGACACTGAAACAACACCTAAAAATGTATGAATGTCTTTGCATACACAGAATAACAAAATATTAAATCAAGTGGCATTTATTTTAAAGAAATAAAAATACATTTAAAAAAAAATTATGTTTAAATAACAAAACAATATATATAATGTTATAATATATAAAATAAAGACAAAAAGAATTTGGACACTTTCTGGTGGTCAAAAGTTAGAATTACACCAACACACGTGCTTACTTAGCAGGTACTCTTTTCTGCATGAACTTGAGGGGAAGCTGGCTTTATTCATCCAATAAAAATAACCTTGACACCAATTGGTTAAGTCATTGCAAAACTGGCTAAGAAGTAAAATTAGTTCAGAGAAAAGATCTACAGTAGCTTAATTTGTTTGCAGATGCCATTCGGTTTGATATTTCCTGTCTAATGCAATGACATTCATATGTGTCATATGCAAAGTGTGAGCCAGTGGAATCACAACAGAATGGCTATGAGTGTCTGATTGCATGCAAGTCTGTGTGTGTGCATGAGAATCTTACAGCATGTACATGATGATGCCGATGCTCCACACATCACACTGTTTACTATACTGGTGACCATTAATCACATCAGGTGCTGAAAGGGCAAGTCCACGTTTCAATAATGAAAGATGTTTGAAGCTTGTGTAATGTCTGATATCTAACAGCTTTCAGCCTCTACTCCTTCTCAAATGTTATCAGCTTCACATCACTTAAATTAGGTAATCTCTTCTCTACTTCTCTTTTTAATCAACCCCCCACCAGTAATTTATAAAATCACAAGTAAAAGTAACACACTTTGAATGTATGCGATTGTGAGTATGTGCATGTGGATTATCCATGTTGATGGGCATCCCGCAGGTGGCCTGCAGCATGTTCTCAATGCCCACACCACCCTTCAGCACAGAGAGTCCGAAATCTGTGACCTGAGGCAAGAGAGGACAGGCTGTCATAACGACACAATTTGAGACAGTCAAAAATCAAACCTACACACACACTCAAAATCTTTCCTTGCACTTCCTTGTTCCAAATCCGAATGACTTTCTTTCTTCTGTGGAACACCAAAGGAACTCAAATCATATGGGTTTGGAAACACATGAGGCTGAGTAAATGAAGGCTAATTTTTATTTTTATATTTGTCTAATTATCAAATATGTGGTGATAAGATGTTTACTGATTGTATTGTGACTCAATAGTTGCAATAAAATGGATTGTATGTTCATATCTGATGTCTACATTAATGTATGCTTTGTCTTATTTGATTAACTTTTTGTCAGTTGAGGTGGTGGTGTGGATGCAGGAAAGTTGTTTACTAGTCACTTGACACATTGGATCACTCTGGTTCAATTAACGAGCTTGTGAAAACAACTAATGAAAGAATTATGCTTGTTATGTGTTCCAAGTACTCATGATTAGCAGTTTAAAAGAACTCTATGCAGTTGTATAATGAAGTCACACACTGAAGAAGGCAGTATAGCCGAAAAGTTTGTGTTCTCCTGTGTTAAAATATGTGAATAAATGAATATAAGAATTTGAGAAAAGGAGTGCCGATCATCTTATTTTTATTTTTTATTTATTTTTTTTTTTTATTTTATTTTTTTTTTTTGAGTAAATGAAGACAGAATTTATTTTTTTGAGTGAAATATGACTTTAAAATAGGCCATGATGTTTTGCTCTAGAGACAGTCATGCACTGAAACATTCATCCTTTTGACGTCACAAATTTTCCGAAATAGAAAATGAGCCATTTTTCCAGCTTTGTTTCAATAAATGCACTTTTTGGACTGAGGACGAAGTTTGGGGCTCTGAAACGTACAGTAATTTTTATTTAGGACAAATGAACTACAGTATGTTAAAAGATCAAGAAAAAATATATTCTTCATGTCATGATCTCTTTTATAAATGTTCATTCATCAGTAGAGCTGGCAGTACCCACAAAATCACACAAAGACTAGCCTATGTGCTGTTGTGCCAATGGAATAATATATATAAGCAGTGTATATACTGTAGGTATATTTTCATTGGTGCGTCAGGGGCAGGCAGGATTAATATCCAGGAGAGATGACCACCTTCTGCTAGATGAAAGCTTTTTAATACAGTGCCAGGACAGCGCTGTCTTTGGGACCTCGCTCTACTCCGATTTATACCCCAGCTCTGCCCTGATTCAACCCTCCACTCCAGGTAGCGGCTTCAGTTGGCTCCCATCAACGCTCTTTTCTGCTGCACGCTGTAGCCTAGTTGGTCATTTGTCTCCTAAAAGCCACTTGTGATTCATTTTCTTTGAGAATGTGATATGAAAGAAGTCAGGCAGGAGGTCTGGTGTAATGAGACAGTATTTAAAAAGCAGTTAAAAGATTCAGGCAAAGAGGACGGTGGGAGAACTAAACAACAGAGGAGAATGTCCAAAGGTCCTGCCGTGTTTGAATGACGCACCACATGCATCCGCTGAAGTTTTTACCATCTCTCTTACCTTGATATTGACCAAATAATTATCGTTGCCTTGGTGACAACTCTTCACAAGAATGTTTTCCAGTTTGATATCATGAACAATGTCTGAAAGAGAGAGGAAAAGAGATGGCGAGCAGGGGAAAGATGGATTAGTATTACTAAAAGAAATGAGAAAATGATGAAAGTTCATTGCATTGGAAAGGTAGCGTTGTTCAAATATGCTTTCATGACCAGTGTAAACTTCTATCAACCTTATTTTTCAACGCAGAAGTAAGCAAGCGGCTGCATTTCCAGGAAGCGTGACAAAGTTACGCTGTCATTAACCACAATGATAATTAGACTGGAATTTAGTAATATGGGTTTATAAACTATCACATAACCACAGGATGTACAGCAGAATAATATACTAATATGATACATTTCTAACGTCAGCATTTATTGTAAAAGAATAAGTAGATCATTCACTTGTTGCTGTGTGTTGCATTAAAGAGACAGTAATAAAATCTGCTTCTAACTTTACAGAGAGCGTGACGATGCAGTGTTTTTTGTCTCCATGTAAACCTCCATTTATATGTATCTGGATAACCTCCGATGTTGCCTTTATTTATTTATTTACAGAGGCAATGTTTCAGTTTCACCTGCCATGAAGAATGCTGATCTGCATGTCTATTTACTATACACCATAAAGAAAGTGAGAATGTTTTCTGACAAGAAAGCAGAGAATAATGTGTTTATCATTTTGCCAAGATGAAACAATACGCAGTTTGTGTGCAATGAAAGTTGAAGATGCAATAAAAATGCAGCTGTATTTCTGCTCTCTATTTCCCTCTTTCTCATGGTTGTGTAAAGTTTGTGGTAGCCATGACAGACGGAGCTGAGGACTGTCCATTTCAGCACCTGATATTTCATTCATTCCCTCGTTTTAGCAGTCTTCCGCCTATGCAACAGTGTGTGATAAAAATGTGATAAATGGAAACTATATGCGCAACAAACCAAGATATTTATGAAAATAATAATTTATGATAATAATATGATGACATACAGTATATTGCTAGCCTGCAATATAAAGCAGCATAATGTATCACTTTTATTTTTTTTAATCGCTAAAATAGCTGGAAGTGGCTTATAGCAGAAGACGTCCACACGTGGATAATGGCAAAGCCCTGGTAACGTTGAAAAAATAAGTTGGATATGGGTTAATGGGAGACCACAACAAATATTATTTGTGGGTCCACATTTTCACCAAAAACAAAAGAAAAAATCAACTATTAACTTTCCAAAAGAGGAAATAATGAAAGGGAAGTGGATTACAGCAGTAAGAAAGAGAAAGATGCCCAATTTACTCTAACCCCCAATTTACTGTATTTGAAACCCCACTGCAGCTGCCTGCTTTTTTTATTATTATTATTAATGCCAGGGTAATACAGTATTACACAAAGAATAATGTTATAAATTTACACACACAAAAAAAAAAGTTTGCAACATTTTCACTGCTAAATAAGGCAAAAACACATCATTACAGTCTGTGTCCTTTAAAAGTGTCCTTTAATTTTTTTGCACTGCATAGTTTACAGCAACTTATAACACTTAAGGCGCACAAGGCCAATATTTTCTTACCGTTTCCAATCTATGTATCAGTCATGGATCTTCATTATTGCTTCACACATTTACTGCATGTTCTTAATAATGAAATTATAACCAGTGTGTGTGGCTAATACGCTGCAATCTCATAAAACACTCACTAGTTCTGTATACACATTGCAAGTGGTATCATTAGCTCTTCTAGATGTGAGACACACAGCCACACAGGGACTGTGTGTTTTTCAACACACCTATTAATCAGTATTCCTCGCCTGATCGTTGTTAATGACTCATTAGCCCCATGTAATGGTGTCTCATTGCCAAGGAACGTCCTAAATTACCTAAATTATTCAACTGCAGATTTCACAAGAAGGCAAGAGAAACAGAAAAAACACAGAGCATCTTTGAATAAACCCCTCAGACTCAATTAAAATGGGCGGATATATTTTATGACAGTTGTTCATTACTATCTCATTATTAAAATAAGGCCAATCCTCCTTAATGAAAGAGGAACCTAATTTGGATGCAATTATCATAGTGATTATTGGATATCGATGGGAACAAAGCAATCCAGGCCATTGCATATGACTTAACTAAGATTATTATAAAATTTTTCTAAAGGTAATACTACTGAAAATATTCAATAGTAATAACCAAATTATACAGTATGTCTGCAGGGAAAGGAACCATGAACAAGTTTTAATGTATAACTTGCCAGGAAAATCTCCCAAACAAGCTAATCTCTTTAACTGATTTTTTGCTTAAATCAAGTGTTAAACACTACTCATGAGAAATATTCACTGATAAATATAAGGGGAAGTGTGGTGGGTTTTGTTCACCTTTTTTGTGCAGATATACAATAGCTTCAGATAAGCTTCTGATGATGTGTCTGGTCTCCTCCTCAGTAAAGTGCTTGTTCTTCTGCAGGAGATTCTTCAGATCACCTCCTTCACAAAGCTCAGTCACAAGGTACATCCTCTGAGTAATAACACAAATACACATAAACATGTTCATAATGAAAATTATTAAAGGAAGTGAGTCACTATCAGCTGCCATTGTCTTGATTAGACAAACCAGCATATTCATTAAAAAAAAGAAAGAAAGAATATCATACAGGTTTGGAATAACATTAAAGTGAGTAAAGTATAACATAATGTTTTGGGGGAACCATTCATTTTATTTCTCACATCAAATGACTCACACACTGGCCACTGTTGTCAAACACAGTGCAGCAGCATACACTTAAAAAAAATAAAATAATTACATACTACACAACTGATATGATTCAGTTCACAATAGCACACCAATACCTGAGTATGCCAGGTATACTGCGAGAATACAAGCAATGTTTCATGTTTTTACTCTAACCTTTGGTATCTCAAAGACTTCCTCCAGATGTATAATATGTTCATGTTTCACTTGTTTCATTATGCTCACTTCTCTTTCCAGATGTTTCACACCAAAAGTGCCTGCATGCATGGACACAAAGCACTGAATAAGGGCACTTAACCCATCCTTTGCAACTATGACAATGACTTTCCATCCTTCTCCTCAGTCAACAGGTGAAACATAATGACCAAACACTTACCTTCTCTTTGTTCACCTTCTTAATTGCCCATTTCCTCTGCGTCTCAATGTGAGTGGCTTCACAGACAACGCCAAAGTTGCCTTGACCTAATTTCCTCCCAAAGGAATAGATTTTCTGGGGATCCACATAGAAAGAGTAACATTAGGTGAAGTATTACACACACCTCCTTTTCCTACAGTGACAATAAACAATGCTCCAGCTCTGACTAATGGGGACAGAATGAGTGTGGGTTTGTTTTTCAGCTTCTCCATACTCCATTAAGTTGAGACCTGAATCCTTAAAGTGGAACTTAATTTTCAAGTTTGCCAGTCTCCGGAGTTTGGGAGAATATAGTATTTCTAATCAAGTTACAAATGATTAAGTTGCTGCCGCAGTTCATTCAATCTCAGGTCTAATTAACTTGATCATTATCTCTGCGCATGCAAGGCTGAGCACTGCCTGCTGCAGATTTGGCAAAGACAGCAGTCAGAAACCTCCAGAGAGGGCGAGGGCAATCAACAGCATAAAGAGGTGTAACTTCCCTCCAGGCCTGGTGGGGGCGCGACTAAATTGGAGGGAAGTCAGACATTGGAGAGCAAGGCCCTGAGTCATGACTAGTGTAAACAGAGCCCTTCTACCAACTGCACAGTAGCCTACAAGGTTAACAAAGCAATGCATAATGCAGCGTTCCCATAGACATTCTATGCACAGTACATTGGCTTTTCTTTTTAAAGGATGTCTATAGAGGAGATGCTTGAGTGTGCTGAATAAACTGCTTTCATGAGGAAACAGCTTATCACTTAATGAATTTGTTGTGTTTTGCACTGATTTATTCTGAACTACACCCTGTTCCTGAGATGCCTCTATATGTCAGTATAATGTAATGTGTATGGTGGAAGAGTGTGTTCTGGTACTAGGTGAAGAAATTTTATGTGTTTCACGCTGTTGCATCTGAGAGCAAATGAAAACAGTAAAGTAAACATTCATCTACCCTGGTGTAGTGTCCTTTAATGGCTCCATAACAAATTGGCGAGTAGTTGACCTACGTATGTGCTGCGAAGACGGCTGTTGCTCTGCCATTTCTGAGCATTTTCTTGTCATCACCGGGGGGAGCCGGCCATCCCGTTTAAGACATGGGAGCACATGTTCAAGAACTACCTCCTAGTGATCGACGTAGAGGGACAAGAATTGTCCAAGGCCAGGAAAAGAGCCCTTATTTTGCATTGCTTTGGGACAGAAGGCCAGAGGATATTCTACACGCTGCCGGGGACAGGGACTACAATAGAGGCGGCTATAGTGGCCCTGGATGGTATTTTATGCCCAAAGTCAACGTTGTGGTAGAGCATACACACAATCAGAAAACGAGTACAGCATGCAGACGAGCCCATAGCCCAGTACATTGTTGCTTTCAGAGAACTGTCTGCTACATGTGAGTTTGAGAAGTGCGATGACATGATACGTGACCAGTTAGTAGAACATGTTGTTAATCCTTGTATTCGAGAAAGACTGTTACTGAAAGAAAAGTTAACACTGGATGAAGCTATTACAATAACTGTTCAAGTAGAGTCTGTCAATGTCTGGAGAGCAAGTCAATGTCAAACAGTCACTTACCTGTGTAAGTGAAAAAAGGAAAAAAGGCTGCAGACACAGAGTGCCACGCCGGATCTCGGGATCTGCCTAGGGTCCCGCACCGCAACCCATTGCTCTTGCTGGAAGCACAGCATGCATTTGCTTTCACTGTGGTTCAGACAAGCACCTGGCAAATGCACCAGAATGTCAGGTGACTAAAGCTACATGCAGGAATTTGAATAAAAAGGGGCACTTTGCACATGTCTGTCAATCTGCCCAGGCGCACACAGTATGGGAAATAGACATTCCTGAATACACATCGCTTTTGATTCACAAACCTGACTCACCTTCAAAG
Source organism: Myxocyprinus asiaticus (assembly GCF_019703515.2). Lineage (NCBI taxonomy): Eukaryota > Metazoa > Chordata > Actinopteri > Cypriniformes > Catostomidae > Myxocyprinus > Myxocyprinus asiaticus. Next base: position 26,402,105 of record NC_059344.1, read on the forward strand.
ATGAAGGGCACTGTGGACATTACAGCGGGGAATGCACAAAAGACTATGACACTTATAGTGGATACCGGTTCATTGGCTTCAGTGCTACCTAAATGTACTGTATGTATGATAAACTTTTCAATGAGGAGCCTTTACAACTGCCTGCTGCGCACCTTGTGTCATACTTGCGCACTCCAATTAAAGTGCTGGGTTGCATGCCAGCTGTTGTTCAGAGAGACAATACCACTTGCAGAGTGAACTTTTATATTGTTGGAGGCAACCCGTTGCTGGGCATGGATTTAATATCTGCTCTTAAACTTCATATCGAAGGAAATACAGTGTTACCTGCTTCGAGTGCCTGCGTATCATCCTTCGCTTCCACCCGGCTCTGCATCAGTAGGGAAACCTCCTCCAGTGGACTCTGTCAAAGGGTTCATGCACGAGGTAAAGGTGTCCGAGACCACCACACTTGTCCATCAAAAGTTGTTTAACCTTCTCGGTGAGATCCGCGGTGTCAGAGGAACTAAACCGGTTGCTGTCCGCTGGTGTCATTGAACGTGTTGACGCCTCTCCCTGGGTCTCACCAATAGTAGAATTGCAAAAGAAAATGGGTGGCATATGTATATGTGTGGACCTTAGTGAGCCTAATAAGGCCAAAGCTGTTGACAGTTATCCTCTCCCGCACATGGAGGAATTGCTCGCCATGCTAGTGGGATCTACAGTCTTTTCAACAATCGACCTAGAGAGTGCTTACCACCAATTACCACTGCACCTAGATAGCTGCGACTTAAACGGTTTCATAACCCATGAGGGGTTATTCAGATTCTGCCAGGTTCCATATGGCCTAGCGTCGGCGCCATTGGCGTTCCAAAAGAGGATACCGCTGATTCTTTAGGGCATGCCAAATGTACAAAATGATCTCGGCTACATCATCTGCTTGGGGCACACACTGGCAGAGCATGATACAACCCTTGACAAGGTGCTGAAGTGACTTGACACAGGTGGCTTGCATGTCAATGTGAAAAAGTGCCAATCCAGACAACCCAGTTTGTGCTTCTTGGGTCTTCTAGTTACAGCGCAAGGCACTGAACCCAATTAAGAGCATGTACAAGCCATCATGCAAGCTCCTCCACCAAAAGATGCAGCCAGTCTTCTGTCTTTTCTTGGGATGTTGTCATGGTATAATAAATTCATATCCAATTATGCAACGGTGGTGGAGCCACTCCGCGCTCACCTTTGTCAGGACTGTGAATTTAAGTGGACAGAGGATGCAGATAAATACTTTGTTGCAGTGAATCAAATGTTGGTGGACAGCCCTGCGTTAGCCCTTTACATCCCTGCCCTGCCATGCATCATTTCTACCGACACATCCGATCACGGCAGCTGCGTGGTCTTCACGCAGATTCATCCAAACAATGTGTAATGCACAGTCGTATTTGCATCAAGAACATTAATTTGTTTTGAGAGGATATATGTGACAGTTGAAAAAGAGGCTCTCACTTGTGTGTGGGCAGTCGAAAAATTGAGAACCTACCTGTGGAGACGCATATTTACATTGTGTACAGACCATCAGGCCCTCACCACATTGCTGTGCACTAAAGGAACAGATAGAGTCGGCATGCATATTGTGCGGTGGTCACTGCGTCTACTGTGCTTCAATTAAGATGTAGTGTACCGAGCTGGCTCGCAAAATCAAACTGCAGATTGCCTCTCCTGTTTGCCATTACCTACTGCTGCTGCCCTCGAATCAGACTCGGAGCCCGAGCTGGTTGCACTGCTTTCCACAGCACAGGTGGCCGTTTCCCCTGATGAGTTTAAGTGTGCCTCTGCATCTTGCCCTGAAATGTCTTCATTACACAAACAGATTCAATGCTGTTGGCCTGTTTCACCAAAATCAGTGAGTCCATACTTGCTACCTTACTTTAAAATGTGCAACTAACTAAGTGTACAAGACAACTTGGTTTTTCGTAGGTCTTGTCTGGTGGTGCCCGTAGCTCTGTGCAAAACAGTAGTCAGGTTGGCACACAAAAATCACCAGGGCATAGTCAGGACTAAACAAAGGTTGCGTGAATTGTACTGGAATGGATGCTTTAGTCCAGTCCTACATCTCAGCCTGCACTCTGTGCCTGAACTCTGATTGTACAGCGAAGATGGCGAACATGCCATTACAGCCCATACCCCTGTCGCTTGCTCTTTGGACTAAAGTAGCCCTAGATATAGTGGGTCCTTTCGAAACAGCTAAATGAGACTGTAGGTATGCAATCACCCTTACTGACTACTATTCGAAGTGGCCTGAAGTAGTTTTCATGCCCTCAGTCAAAACCAATACCATAAAAGAATTTCTCAGTAGCGTATTCAGTCGCTATGGAAACCCAGAATGTCTCGTCACTGACCATGGGCCGCAACTAACTGCCTGTGCACTCGCTGCATTCTTGAAAGAACCGGACATCACTCACGTCAAAGCCTCAGTGTATCACCCTGATTAAAATGGGTGCTCAAAGGGTGTGTGCAAACTGGCATCCTACAATCTACAACGTGGAAGGAAATGGTGAGGGAGTTTCTTCAAACATAATGTGTGACCCCACACACCATAATGGGGGTTTTGTCGTATGATGCATGGCTGAAAAATGAGAACAAAACTAACAATCTTCCCAGCACCTGCCAGCTCAACGCGTGATGCTGACGAGCAAAAGCGCGTTTCTAAACGACAGTCGAAGATGAAAGAATATTTCGATGCAAAAAGGGGAACATCTTCATTTCTACATCCGTTAACTGCAGGGCGTTCCAATTTCTCCCATTCATTTTAATAGAAGTGGCCCATCTAAACTAAATCTGTCTCAGTACCAGTGTTTATCTCAGCAAACTAAATACTGACAAAACACTATTTTACTGTGTTTTATAGTTGTTATGGTCAACATAAACAACAAAATGGCTACCTGCATGTTGGTTACACCTAAAGATTTTGATTTGGAGGACAAAAAGTGTTTTAAAATATGAATAATATTTTTAAATAATTGTTTCACTGTTTATTTTTTTAAGAAATAACAATAAAATATTATTCTACACTAGTCATGCCAACATTTCTATTTTCAGGAATTTCAGATTTTAATGAGACTTAAACTCAGCAATTGAAACATTTTCATCATAGAAGAGGTGTATTCAAGTAATTAAGTTTGTGTGAATTGCATTTTTTATGTGTTTTTAATTTAATAGATCAGGACAAAAATGAGTGTCACTTCACTGACCCTTAGGACACATGGCCATAATATGCACCTGTTACCCTCTGTAATTGTATTTTATGATTAATTTTGTGAAAAGAATCCAGTTTATGATCATGAAAATGTTTTTTTTCTAGATCGCTCACCCACTGCAGACATGCATTTTTTCTACTCCAATCTAATACTTGACCATATCTGAAAGTGCATGAAACATTTGAAAACTTGTGGTGTAAGTTTCATGTGAACACTAGGAAGGACAAGTCAACCCATCGCAAACTCCGACATACCTGTTTGCCAGTATTTTCAGAAAACTGGCATCTTTTTCGCAGTGGAGAGAGAGCTTGCGCGCTCAAGGCTGCCAGATTGCAGGACTAAAGCGTCACCCTGGCAGAATATATCCAAACTGTTTAAGTGTCCAGATCTGATTGGGGGATTTCACCTATAGAAATTTGGCAACCTCACACATCGAAATCTAATTCTGACCGGCTAATCGCCCTAATTTAAAGTTTGTTATTTATCAAATTTATTAAAGTTAAATAATAAATATGATTAAAAATTGCATGATTAGTTCTAAGTAATATGTGACACGATTGATCTAAAGGGGATGGTAAGGGGGGATGGTGGTTTTACAAGGGGGATGCTTTTTGGTATTTCTTGCAACAAGGGGGATGGCACATCCCCCCTCAACTCGAGCATTGTCTGTTGGTACTCCTGGGAATTAACCTTCCATCGAATGACTTCAGTTGCCTATAAAAGAGATGTCGATGTGAAACGGTAATTTTAAAATATGATTTTGACGCTAAATTTATAGTTGTGCTTGAGAAAAGTTGAAATGATACATCAGAAGATACAAATTATATATTTTGGTTAAAACACTGACATTAACTGCATGAAATGCAGATCTTCTTAGCATTAATGTAGTGCTAACATGCTTTATGGCTTATATTTCTGTAAAAGGAATAAAAGAGAATGGAAGCACACCAAAGAGATCCAACTTACCAACGTGTGAACAACTGAAATTCTCTGTAAACAAGTCCTGATGTATGTGTGAAAAACAGGGATTACCTTGGTGAGTTAATTTGATTAATTCATTACTTATTACAATTAAAGGCCATAATAAGTGCGTAATTTTAGAAGAATTGATGTTTATTGATCTATCACTGGAACATTACTGTGTATAGACAATGATGAAAAAAGAAGATGAAATGGTAAGAAGACAGTAATATTTTGCTAGTAATACTAACCACAAGGTCGGCCATGTGCGATGGCAATGTGTTAATGTTCGCGTGTGTTCTAGCTGATAAAATAAATGAAAGAGCGTTTAATGATAAGATGTAATTTATTCAGTGAACAACAAAGAAATTGAAGCAATGCGATGTACAAAAGAACAATGTATTCTTGATTGTTATTGAAATTGAATTGATATACTGTAAATGTTGAGTTCTGATGATTCCCTTTTGGCCTTGTGTGTACAAGGTCAGGTTTTTTTGTTGTTATTGTTGTTGTTGTGTGTGTTTGTTTGTGGCCATTGAGTCATTCCAATCTGTATAAAGATGTTCAGCTGCATTAAAATGTTCCTGGATTGTGGATTGTCCCAGCTCTTGTTGCTTTGAGTGGGGTTTGTCTGGCGAGCTACCCGAAGAATTCATTGCATTCTCTGTATTGGATGAGACAGAGACTCACACTGATTTTTGTCCTGCAACTAGTAGGATCAAACTGAAAGACATTCTCAACTCTTTGCTCTTGAACTGAAGTGGTTTCAATTCAAGTGAAACTGAATTGCAAACACTCATAATATTATATGAGGACCAAATTTGGAGTGATCTCGTGCTTTTGAAAAGAAGAGGAATCAGAATCAGAATGAGCTTTATTGCCACACATGCTTACACATACAAGGAATTTGTCTTGGTGACAGGAGCTTCCAGTACACAACAATACAAAACAGCAACAAGACTTTTAAAAAATAATAAAATATTGAATAAAAAATAAATATTGAAAATAAAATAATGTATATATAGAATAGACAACAGACAATACACACACACACACACACACACACACACACACATACATATATTTATGTAGGATATATATAGAGGTTGGATGTGTTGGATAATATAAAAAGACTAAGCTGTGTATTGCACATTAATTATTGCTCAATGGGGCAGTTTTAACTGTTCATGAGAAGGACAGCCTGAGGGAAAAAAACTGTTCCTGTGCCTGACGGTTCTGGTGCTCAGAGCTCTGAAGCGTCGGCCACAGGCAACAGTTCAAAAAGGTAGTGGGCTGGGTGAGTGGGGTCCAGAGTGATTTTTCCAGCCTTTTTCCTCACTCTGGAAGTGTATAGTTCTTGAAGGGAGGGCAGGGGGCAACCAGTAATCTTCTCAGCAGTCCGAACTGTCCTTTGTAGTCTTCTGAAATCCGATTTCATAGCTGAACCAAACCAGACAGATATTGAAGTGCAGAGGACAGACTCGATGACTGCTGAGTAGAACTGTATCAGCAGCACCTGTGGCAGGTTGAACTTCCTCAACTGGCGAAGGAAGTACAACCTCTGCTGGGTCTCCCACTTCAGGTCCTGTGAGATGGTAGTGCCCAGGAACAGTTGTTGGTCCACCACAGGGTTGGGGGTAGGAGTCCTGTAATTTGTAAGTTGTTTTATGCCACTCCACACTGATTTAGGGTCGTTAGCTGAAAACTTGTTTTTCAGCTTCTCAGAATATCTTCTTTTAGCCACTCTGATTTCCCTATTCAGTGTGTTCCTGGCCTGATTGTACAAGATTTTATCCCCACCTCTGTAAGCATCCTCTTTGGCCTGACGAAGCTGCCTGAGCTCTGCTGTAAACCATGGTTTGTCGTTGTTAAATGTTAAATAAGTCCTAGTACGGATGCACATATTCTCACAGAAACTGATATATGATGTAACAGTATCTGTGAGCTCGTCCAGATTGGCGTCTGCAGCCTCAAAAACACTCCAATCAGTGCAGTCAAAGCAGGCTTGTAGTTCCAGCTCTGCTTCATTGGTCCATCTCTTTACAGTCCTTAATACTGGCTTAGCATATTTTAGTTTCTGTCTGTAGTTTGGAAGAAGATGAACCAGACAGTGATCAGATTGTCCCAAAGCTGCTCTAGGGACAGAGCTTTGAGGTTTGCTTTGTTAAAATCCCCAAGAATAATAATAACTGAGTCCGGGTATTGTTGTTCCGTGTTTGTGATCTGATCAGTCAGCTGTTGCAGCACGGCATTCAAACACGCATTTGGCGCGATGTAAACACTCACTAGAATAAACGAGGAAAACTCCCACGGCGAGTAGAAAGGCTTCCAAATTAGGACAGCACATCTTCTTTAATGTTGTTACATCTGTACACCAACTTTCACTGATGTAAAAGCATGTTCCACCGCCTCTCGTTTTCCCCGTTAACTCCGCGATGCGATCCGCTCTGAACAGCTGAAAGCCCGGCAGATGTAATGCGCTGTCCGGAATGGCTTCACTCAGCCAGGTTTCTGTGAAGCACAAGGCAGCAGAGGTTGAAAAGTCCTTGTTTGTGCGGGTGAGGAGATGTAGTTCGTCTGTTTTGTTAGGAAGAGAGCAGAGATTCGCTAAGTGAATACTCGGCAGCGCTGTTCGAAATCCACGCCGACGTAGCCTGACCAGCGCGCCTGCTCGTCTCCCTCGCCTGCATCTCTTGAACAACACAGCCACGCATCCAACTAAAATGTCCAGCAAAACGTCTGAATATTCAAAAACTGGGAAAAGATTGTCTGGTATATGCTGTCGAATGTTCAGCAGATCGTCTCTAGTAAAACTGACTGGAAAAAGATTACTAAACACAGGACAAACAAACAAAAAGGAGCGCTCCACACCGAGGCAGCCATCCGCGGCACCATCATGATGCGTCTCAAAACATCTTTTGAGTATTTGAACATGTGACGTAACATTGTGAAATTGAAATACTTTGGTGTTACTTCAGTGAGGTTTCACTGAACTCATTAACATTTAGTTTGTTTTCAGAGTGAGTTTATTTGTATGTATTTTGTTTGTTTTGTTTTGAGTTTGCAAGACCCAACTGAATGTTCATCCTATGCAAAGAGTTTATGGGGTTAAGAAAATGTTTTTTGTGTGTAATTGCAGGGAATGAAATTTCTTAAATAAGATCAAACCATGACAGTTATCCTCTAAAAAGATAGTCAAAAGATTTGGTAACTAATATTTACTTTTGAAAAAAACAGAAAGAGTCAACAACTTGCCTTACTAAGAGCTAAAAGATCTAAATAACCTGTTAAGAAACAAAAACAGTGAAACTGAATATAGAAAATCTCTCTCTCTATATACACTATATTGCCAAAAGTATTCGCTCATCTGCCTTTAGACGCATATGAACTTAAGTGACATCCCATTCTTAATCCATAGGGTTTAATATGACGTCGGCCCACCCTTTGCAGCTATAACAGCTTCAACTCTTCTGGGAAGGCTTTCTACAAGGTTTAGGAGTGTGTTTATGGGAATTTTTGACCATTCTTCCAGAAGCGCATTTGTGAGGTCAGACACTGATGTTGGACGAGAAGGCCTGGCTCGCAGCCTTCGCTCTAATTCATCCCAAAGGTGCTCTATTGGGTTGAGGTCAGGACTCTGTGCAGGCCAGTCAAGATCTTCCACACCAAACTCGCTCATCCATGTCTTTATGGACCTTGCTTTGTGCACTGGTGCGCAGTCATGTTGGAACAGGAAGGGGCCATCCCTAAACTGTTCCCACAAAGTTGGGAGCATGGAATTGTCCAAAATCTCTTGGTATGCTGAAGTATTCAGAGTTCCTTTCACTGGAACTAAGGGGCCAAGCCCAGCTCCTGAAAAACAACCCCACACCATAATCCCCCCTCCACCAAACTTCACAGTTGGCACAATGCAGTCAGACAAGTACCGTTCTCCTGGCAACCGCCAAACCCAGACTCGTCCATCAGATTGCCAGATGGACAAGCGTGATTCGTCACTCCAGAGAACGCGTCTCCACTGCTCTAGAGTCCAGTGGCGGCGTGCTTTACACCACTGCATCCGACGCTTTGCATTGCACTTGGTGATGTATGGCTTGGATGCAGCTGCTCGGCCATGGAAACCCATTCCATGAAGCTCTCTACGCACTGTTCTTGAGCTAATCTGAAGGCCACATGAACTTTGGAGGTCTGTAGCGATTGACTCTGCAGAAAGTTGGCGACCTCTGCGCACTATGCGCCTCAGCATCCGCTGACCCCGCTCTGTCATTTTACGTGTCCTTTTACTGGCTGAGTTGCTGTCATTCCCAATCGCTTCCACTTTGTTATAATACCACTGACAGTTGACCTTGGAATATTTAGTAGCGAGGAAATTTCACGACTGGACTTGTTGCACAGGTGGCATCCTATCACAGTGTCACGCTGGAATTCACTGAGCTCCTGAGAGCGGCCCATTCTTTCACAAATGTTTGTAGAAGCAGTCTGCATGCCTAGGTGCTTCATTTTATACACCTGTGGCCATGGAAGTGATTGGAACACCTGAATTCAATTATTTGGATGGGTGAGCGAATACTTTTGGCAATATATTGTATATATATATATATATATATATATGGCATATTTCTTTTTATTTCATTTTTGATAGCGGTTGATATCCAGATTGCATGGTGGCTGATGCCAATATATCACAATTTAATAAAGTAAATAACAAACATAAAATTGCTAAAAATGAATACAATTTTATTTAGCACTATATTTACTCAATTTCACACTAAACTTTAACTTTGTAAAAAATAATCTAAAAATAATATTGTATTTTAAATGGTAGATAGCAGTTTCTTCTGATTTCTGTTTAGTCATCAAATTTAATAATTTATTTGCACATGAAGAAATTGTTAATATATTAGGAAGAAGGAAATAACAGTACACACAGTAGTCCAGCAACCATGGATGGCATGTCCACATTAGCAATCGCATTTTCTCAAAACATACCGAATCAAACCAATTGTACATACGGTTTATAGTGAATAAGACATTTACTTATAGCACACATAAAGCACTTTTCTTTGAAGTTGCACTCAGGTGCTCTGATGCAATCTCCTGACAGTTTAAACAGCATGGATTACCTACTTGGATTGTCATGGACTGCATCCGAAACCAGGAAAATGCTGCCTTTGGAGGCTGTATACGGAGGCAGGATGAAAATAAGGTGCTTTTCAAACTGTTCAGAGACCAGTTTCCAAAAGAGTTCCATTCATTCAAAAAAGCTGTCAGTTAAGCCATTAACTGATTAAGCTGCAAGTCAGCTGCCTATGTTTTCAGATGCAGTCTTGGAGTGACCGTCATGATTTGTGAATAAGAGGAACTTTTGATCCTGATCCTGAAGTTTAGATTCTGTCTAATAGAATATTAGATGAGCGTTCAACGGGAATAAAATGCTGGATTTTCGTGAGGTTCATGAATTATATCTGTTTAAATGAGATATCTACATATTTGCAGATGGTATATAACAGAAGTTTTATTGATATTTGCCTTTTATCATTATAAAAGTTACAGGGAACTGTTGAGGAGAGACTGTTAGAATACGTGCTTCAGAGGAAGATTTATGAGTTGGAACGCTGGATATTAGTTTTATTGATATTTGCATTTTTATCATTAGACAAGACAATTAAAAGTTACAGGGAACTGTTGAGGAGAGAGAGGGAGAATGAATCAGGTGAGCATTTTAACATAATGAGCTCAAACGTGTCTGCCACAGCTCTGATATGCGTTTAAATGAGACTGTGTTGCGCACCGGTCTATTATTGTAGTAACATGATGGCACGTAACAATAAAACGATCCGTGACTGGTCGTTTACATGTCTCAGTCGCTTCACATGCAAGCAGCCAATTTTCCGCACCCTCAAGAAACAAAACGGCCAAAGGGGAAAATGTATCGGCAGATGCCGATAATTAAAAAATTCTGTATATCGGTCGACCACAAAGTTTTGATAATATACCTGTTTTTTCTTCAACCAAAGTCTCTGTTTGAGTTTGTTCACTGTTGTTGCTGGCTTCCTTCTCCAAAATTTAATCTGATCTTCTGAGAGCACTGGTCCATAAGATACAAGTTTTATTAAACCAGTAGTTCCTACGCCATAGTAAGTAAGTGGTGTAAGTGCTACATCTAGCAGATGAAAAGCTCTGGTATTCATCTCACCGCACTGATTTCGCAAAAGTTGACATCTTCACATTGGGGGACATTTGTAACAACAGCTGAACCGGGGGTAGCACAAGACAATCAAATGCGTCCTGACAGAAACTGCAAACCACCAAACTGGTTGAAGGATTAACAGACTTAAAGGGTTAGTTCACCCAAAAATGGAAATTCGCTCATCATTTACTCACCCTCATGACATCCCAGATGTGAATGACTTTCTTTCTTCTGCTGAACACAAAGGAAGATTTTTAGAATAACTCAGCTCTGTAGCTCCATACAAAGTAAATGGGTGCCAAAAATGTTAAGCTCCAAAATCCTCATCAGGGCAACACAAAAGTACTCCAGATGACTCTTGTGGTTAAATCCATATCTTCTGAAGTGATATGATAGGTGTGAGTGAAAAATGTGAGTCCTTTTTCCTTCACTTTCTCTTTCTTCTGTTTTAGTTGATTCACATTCTTCGTGCATATCACCCTCTACTGGGCAGGGAGGAGAATTTATGATAAAAAATGACTTGATTGATCTGTTATCTAATGAAATATTGATCTGTTTCTCACCCACACCTATCATTTTGTGTCTGAACACAGGGATTTAACCACTGGAGTCACATGGCTTACTTTTATGCTCCTTTTATGTGGAGTTTGGAGCTTCAAAATTTTAACACACATTCACTTGAATTGTGAGGGCCTACATAGTTTAGATATTCTACTAAAAATCTTCATTTGTGTTCTGCAGAAAAAAGAAAGTCATACACATCTGGGATGCCATGAGGGTGAGTAAACCATGAGAGAATTTTAATTTTTGGGTGAACTATCTCTTTAATTTGAGTAACATTTGACATGAGCATGCTCAAGTTCCGCTGTTACCTTGTTCATATGTTTACTTCAAGGGGTTTATGTGCTTAACGCATCTACATATTCCAAGTTATGTTTTATGTATAAGAATGTTATGGTAAGCCATTCAACAATGAAGTCTTTTCATTACTAGATGTAGTTCTATATTAATGCTCAGTGTAAATGAGCGTTCTTTCTGTACTGTCAGTTACCTTGTAGATGGTCTGTATTGCTTATTGCTTTACTTAACAGAGAGGTATTTGTCTACGTCCTGGGGGTATGTTGGTGTTCTGCACTGATTTATTCTGAACTACACACTATTCTTGAGCTGCCACTAGATGTCAGTATAACGTAATGTGTATGGTGGAAGAGTGCGTTCCGGTAAGTTGTGAAGAAGTGTTGTGGGATTCATGCTGCTGCGTCTGAGAGACAGTAATCATTCATCTACCCTGTGTAGCGTCCTTTAATTATTCCATAATAAAATTGACCATCAGTCCGCTAATTATCATCATGTTTTACACTAAACAATGCTTTTTAAGTGAACTATCTGTGGAGTTTACTACGATAAATTTGCTGTTTTATAAGAGAACACACAGACAATTTTGCGTCAGGAAGGTTTCAGTTTACGGCTCTACCCATTCATTTGTATGGTATCCCCAAACGGTGACTTACTGTCGTAACACGCTGTAGACCGTTACACTCTTACCTATGGTAAAAATGCAGAGGTTGATAATTCAGTATCCACCTTTTTCATTTTTTTTTTTTTTTTTTTTTTTTATTACAGAACAAGAACACTTACAACAAAATATACATACAATGATCACAATGAACTCTGATACAATTATAGTAGCAACAAAAAGTAAAATTATAAAGAAAGAATAAACAATAACAAATAATAATAATTAATCAAATAAAACCAGGGGATAACTTAAAATGAATTAACAAGAGAAAAGGTTTCAAGTATTCTATACATTCGTTTTGCCTTTTTATTTCTTATATCTTTTAGAGTCTCAATATAATGCATCAGTTCAGTTTTAAATGGTATGATGTTAGGTTTATTGTTTGCCCATTTTTGTTTGTGTATATGGTATTTTCCATATATAATTAACAGATTTATCACCAAATTTTGTTCCAAACTCTTATTCTTAAATAATAAAAATATATCTTTACCAGTTAGTCGAATCTTTAATTTTGTGTGTTTAAGTATTAAATATTCAATATCAATCCAAAAAAGTTGGGTAAACACACATTCAAAGAATAAGTGTTTTATGGATTCTTCCTCTAAGTCACAAAAAACACATGTAGTCTTCGTGTCCCTAAAAAATCTTGAGACTACTTGTCTCACTGGGTAAATTAAGTGAATAATTTTATACGTGACTTCTTTAACTTTATTGGTGAGACAGTATTTACTAGGTAACTTCCAGACCTTTTTCCATTCAATCTGATTATACAATGAATTCCAATATGGTTTGCTTTTAGGTAACGATGTATTTCTGCATATTGTTTTTATAAATAAGTTGTTAAATTTTTTATCTAAAATCTCCACACCATTAATACTTATCTGAGTATTATATACAGAAATACACTCAGAGGATATATTACCCGATAAGAGTTGAATAAGGCCACCAGGAATGGCATCAAAAACTATTGCAAACTCTTTAGCAGTCACCGGAATCTTATAGTAATTAAGGAATTCACAATAATTAAAAAGTTGTCCATTACTCTTAAATAACTGTCTCACCAGTACAATACCGTTATCATACCAGTTTCTAAAAAATAAAGATTTGTTTTTAAACACAATATTCTTGTTATTCCATATTACACATTTGTGTGGAGAGAAGTTATGTTTATAAATGAGCATCCATAACAAAAAAGCCTGTCTATGAAAACAAGATAACTTTATCGGAACCTTATTTACATCAAAATTACATCTCAAAAAAAATTCCAAACCTCCCAACTTTCCAAAAATCAGGTCAGGTATAATGTTCCATATTTTGTCTTTAAAGCATAAATAATTCTTTATCCATTTATTCTTAAATACGCAATTAGCAGTATTAAAATCAAGTACATTCAGACCACCTTCTTCAATTGGACTGCACAGAATTGTCTTTTTTAAATAGTGCGGTCTGTTCTTCCAGATGAAATTAAAAAAAACAGTATCTACTTCTTTTATAACTGATTGTGGAACGTCTAATGCAAGAGCTGTATAAACTAAGCGCGATAACCCTTCAGTTTTAGATAATAATATTCTACCTTTCAATGATAGATCTCTCATTAACCATGAATTTAATTTTTGTTTAATTTTCCCAATAATTGGTGTAAAATTCAAATTATTTCTCTCCTTCTGATCTTTACAGATCTTGATACCTAAATAATCTACCACCTCCTTCACTGGTATACCATGTATGTTATCAACGTTACAAGTTCTCAAAGGAAACAAAACACTTTTTTTGATGTTTAAAAATAAACCAGATACAGATGAGAAAGTATGAAGACAATCAATAGCTTTTTTTATTTCAATTTCATTTTGCAAAAAAAGGGTAGTATCGTCCGCTAATTGGGAGCATTTTATTTCTTTCTTCAAAAGTGTAATACCGCAAAATTTATCTCTTTTAATATGTATGGCCATAGTTTGTGTTACAAGTAAAAAAAGAAAGGGTGAGATTGGGCAGCCCTGTCGTATGCCTCTATTGATTTTAAACCTTGATGTTGTTCCATATGTCAACTTAATTGAACTGTTACAGTCATTATATAATGTTCGAATAGCTCGTTTAAAGAATTCTCCAAAACCAAAAAAATTTAAGGTCTCCAACATGAAATTATGATCAATAGTATCAAATGCTTTAAAAAAATCAACAAACAAAATAAAACTATTATCTGTAATAAAATCGTTGTAATCAATTAAATCCAAAATGAGCCTTATATTATTACAAATGTGTCGACCTTTCATAAATCCCGACTGACAATCATCAATAATGGGATCAATACAATCCTTTAGTCTTTCAGCAAATATACTTGTGAAAATTTTTGCATCATTATTAATCAATGTAATCGGGCGCCAATTTTCTAAAAGTAATAAATTTTTATTGGGCTTTGGTAATAAAGTTATCAAACCTTGTCTCAGTGAACTTGGTAAATAACTGTATTGTATAGCCTCTCTAAATACAGCTAACAAAAAAGGTGACAACTCGTTTTGGAAATATTTATAAAATTCGCTAATTAAACCATCATTCCCGGGTGACTTATTGTCTTTAAGTTTGTTAATACAATGAAGTACTTCATTTAGAGATATCTCTTGGTCACACATTTTCATAGAAGACTCACTTATCCTTTTAGCATCCTCTTTAATAGAATCCAAGAATGACTGTGCATTACTCAATTTGTCGTCATAAGAATACAATTTCTCATAAAATTTTGCCACATATCTTGATATTTCCATAACATTTTCTGTTAACTGTCCATTAATATTCAGTTTGACCATAGATGTGAGTTCTACATTTCTTTTTTCCATGTTAAAAAAATATTTTGTACTTTTTTCTCCTTCCTCTAACCATTTCTTCCTTGATCTAATAAAGGCACCCTTTGCTTTATATTCATATATTTTATCTAAATCTAATTGTAATTGTAATAATTTATTTTTCCCTTCTTGATCTAAATTGCAATTTCCAGAGAGATTTATTATTTCACATATAATTTTTTCTTCATTTTTTTTCCTCTGTTTTGCCATTTCTTTTCCTCTCCTTATGGCTAAAGCTCTTATTTTATATTTCATTAATTCCCAATTTAAACCGAAAGTATTTGTTGAATGTGCCTCATTCCAACAATCTATAATAATATTTTTAACATCCTCTCTGAACTGCTCATTTCAATATGTTTTGGTTCATTTTCCAGTACGTAATTATTTTTACGTCACTGGATTTTGTTGTATCTAGTGAGAGAAAAATGCCTTTGTGATCTGTAAGAACAGACGGCTCTATAGAGACCTCTTTAACAAAATTCACTAAATGCCTTGAAATTAACCAATAATCTATACGTGACTGCTGAGTAAGGTTCCTTTTACACCATGTAAATTGAATTTTATCTGGATACTTATGTCTCCATATATCAATTAAGTCAAAAGTAGAACATAAATTATTCAATTCTGGAAGAACAGACCTGACATTTGGACGAGGAGGAAAACAATCCTTTTCAGAATCCCATATTGTATTAAAATCTCCTCCAATTATTATTTTTGCATTGCTAAACTTTTCTATTATTTTTTGAATCTGATCTTCGAAATGTAAAAAAAAAGCTTTATTTTGCGTGGTAAAGTTTGTTGCATAGACATTTCCCAAAATAAAAATTTCAGCATTCTTTTCTATTACCAATATCACCCATCGACCTGAGTCATGCAATTTAGTTTGAATTATTTTCCCTTTAAATGTACCTTTTAAAACTGCAACACCGGCTGATCGATTATTCCCATATGACATCCATAAATCATCCCCCCATTGACTCTTCCAAAAATTATAATCTGACAAAGAAGCATGTGTTTCTTGAATATAATAAAAGTCACATTTAAATTTCTTGCAAAATAAAAATACTGCTTTCCTTTTCAGCAAATCACGGATTCCCCTGACATTTATAGAACAAACTGACAAAGATACCAATGTGCTGTATTAAAAATACCTTACCAAAAGTGAAACAAAATATGTTCCCATCACCTCAATAATGTAACTACAACCCATATTGACCTTAATAATACTTAACTTAAGATCTTTAAGAACTCTGATGTACAGCATATGAACATTTTGGATATATTTCAATAATATCTGTATGAGCATTTCTGTCCTCAACGTAGTCCATTCCACGTAATGACTGTACTTGTGAAAGACACATAGTCCACTAAAGTTGTGACCACATGCATTTCTTTTTCAAGATACTGTATTTGCACACAATCGTATTCAGTATTTAGGCATATATCTCTTTTCCATCAACGAAGGCTCGTACGCCGACGAAGTAAGCCTTCTTTCCTACCTGCCGAGCAGCCTCCACTTTTGGCCACAGTTGTTTACGTACGGCTTTGTCCATAGTTGTTAAATCCTCTCCAAATCGTATCTCCTTTGTCTTCAGATAGGAACTCGTTTTCGCAGCTTTCCAAAGCATATCACGTGAGGATCTGGACACAAACTGGATGATGACGGTTCTCGCTTTCACAGCATTTCCTTCAAGTTTTCTTCCAAGCCGGTGTACGATATCTACATCTTGTTGAAGTTTGCTGGTAAGTTCTGGAAGAACTGCACAACAAATATCTACCACTCGTGCCTTTATGTCTTCGCCTGCCTGTTCCACTAGTCCATACATTCTCAGATTCCATCTTCTTTTGTAACGTTCTACCTCGTTAAGCCTGGCTTCAATCTCCGATATTTTCTTACCATGTGCACCGCTGACCTCATGATTTATCTTCATCTCCTTCTTAACATTTTTCATGTCTTCTTTGACGTCTTTTACTTCATTGAAGAGGAATTCTGTCGTTTTCTTCAGAGCTTCAATGCTCACCGTATTTGCCCTTAAGAGTTCCTCTAATCCGTTGACTCTCTCATTTATGCATCGCACGATGTTTTCTTGAATTTCAGACAAGGAAGGTTCATGTTTACCTTTCTTCGGATCAGGAGTGCTGGGGGTCGAATCCGGTAATGTAGCAAATGAAGTGTTATGCACCGAATATGAGTGCAATGCTTGAATGTCAGTACCGCAAATGTGTACTTCATCATCTTTGCTTTTCATCTTTGTTAGCGACTTTGTTAGGCTTTTTTCTTTGGTTTTACTTTCTCTCTCTTTCCGTTTTTCCGCCATGGAAGCTTATTGGGTTACACATCGGCGAGTTGCAAAGTTGAAGAAAAATTTACAGTACCTGATTAACTTTATAATTAGTTATAAGACCTTACATCTGGATGTCCGTGACTGGCCAATTTATTAAACAAAAAGAACAATTTAAAGTGAAGGAACAAACTTTTATCCTCAGCTTCTCAAAACAACCTCCTCACCGGTCGCCATCTTGCGCGCCCTCTGTATCCACCTTTTTCATGAACGTGGAAGTGTTCCACGGTTTTCAATTTCCGGTCTCCAGTGTTTTCGCTCGCATCGGCGTATATTCTTAGTAGGTAATGTGATGTTTAAAGTATTACAATTGTAAACATTTTCAAAACCATGTGGCTTTAAAGTGCCGATACTTAGAGTCAAGATGACTGTTTTTTTTTTTTGTTTTTTTTTTGACAGTGCCTCACCTGAGTATGTAGATGTCATGAAGCAATGGTCCGAGGTTTGTTTTGTTGATATCATTAACTACTTTGAGTTGTTATGACAGCCAACAACTGCACAAGTTGAGCCTGAAATTAATTTTTACTCCAAATAACACTTGAGTCATTTTTACATTTTGTCTCGAGGCCAGAAACACAAAACAGGCAATTAGAATCATCATGGTTTCGCCCAGTGGTTTGTTCAGGAAAACTGTGGATCGTTATCGTTATTGAAAGCTAAGACAAAAACTAAATAAAAACACTTTTATTAACTGAAATAAAAATGAAAACTGAAACTATACTAAAATAATTATTCATAACTCCAAAACTAACTAATATACTGTCAAATAAAAATGATCTTCAATTAATTTGAGTTTTTATACACAGGGTGAATATGGGCAAAGTGGGACAATTTTGGACAATTTTATTTTCTTGGCACTTTTAAAGGTATAGTCCACCCAAAAATAAACATTCTCACATAATTTACTCACCCTCATGCCATCCAAGGTGTGTATGACTGTCTTTCTTCAGCAGAACACAAATGAAGATTTTTAGAAGAATATTTCAGCTCTGTAGGTCCATAAAATGCAAGTGAATGGGTGCCAACTTTTTGAAGCTCCAAAAAGTACTTATAGCCATCATAAAAATAATCCATACGCTTCCAGTGGTCTAATTAATGTCTTCTGAAGCGAAACTCAAGGTGTGTGTAAGAAATAGATCAATATTTAAAACTTTGTTTTACTAAAAATATTCTCTTACGACCAGCTTGTGGTTTGCATGTTGACAAGGGTGAAGTTCAAACTGCCTCTCGCGTGACGTAAGCCTCTTCTGCACAGATATTCATATGTAGATCCCTTGTTAGCAGCTGTTTCTAAGCTGAGTAAGGAGCTTGGTCTGAGGCATCTCCTCTATTCACTCACATTAAAACCAATTCAAACAGCTCTCCTTGTTCACCGTTCCAAGATGGCGCCGCAGTTCATGTATTCAAACCAGCCGAATGAGGCATTTATGTATGATTCTCTATGCTCCTCTGTTGTAAACAATACTGCGCTTTTTTTTTTCAGTTCCCGTGTGAACTTGCCAATGCGCTTGACCTTGACCCTCGTGAATTTTTAGTAAAAAAAAGTTTTAAATATTGATCCATTTCTTACACACACCTAGCGGTTTGCTTCAGAAGGCATTATAATTAATTTATAATAATTAATTAATTATAATTTTCTTTATTCATCACACATTATACACATATACAGTGAAATTCTTCTTTTTCACATATCCCAGCTAGGCTGGGGTCAGAGTGCAGGGTCAGCCATGATACAGCACCCCTGGAGCAGATAGGGTCAAGGGCCTTGCTCAAGGGCCCAACAGTGGCATCTTGGTGGTGCTGGGGCTTGAACCCCTGACCTTCTGATCAGTAACCCAGAGCCTTAACCGCTGAGCTACCACTGCCATTAATTAATCCATTGGAGTCAAACGAATTACTTTTATGATAGCAATATGTGCTTTTTGGAGCTTCAAAAATCTGCCACCCGTTCACTTGCATTTGATGAACCTACAGAGCTGAAATATTCCTCTAAAAATCTTCATGACATTATACATTTATAGAAAGCTTAGGATGTCTCCTACCCTAGTCAAAAGCAGAAATTAAGAAATACTCAATACTGGGCAGAAGAACCTTTGAAGATGCTCTTTGACCAAATCCCAGATTTGTTTTTTTAGGCAGTATTGGTAAAGTGGGACAGAGGAAAAATGACTGTATAGAGAATATCAACAAATTATTTGAAAAAAACTTTTTTATATTTTCTTATTTCATTTCATAAGTCGTCATATGTAACCAAAATAACCATTTTATTTTACTATTTTAACCATTTTTTCCACCGGTGGTCAAGAAATGAGCTCTCCCACACATCCTGATGTAAAATCATCAATTTAAAACCCAACTAAGTTAATTGTTTACTTTTCAAAGATTAGTTTAATAATGATTTAATGAAAAACATATGGATACAATGGGATTCAAGCTTAACTGTCCCACTTTACCCATCTTTACCCTATATTATAAAATTTGAAACATTTACAATCTACCTTAACTTAATATAAACTGCCAATAGATAGAGGTGACACAAGACTGCTCTTAGAAATGTAATGACATTAGACATTTTAAATGATACCAGTAAACGCTTTGGCAGCCATAAAATACTAAAACTGAAATAAAAACTAACTAAACTGAAAAAAAAAAATAAGAAAATGAAAAATAAACGAAACCTAACAAAGTGTGAAAACTAATGAAAACTAAACTGAATGGAAATGACAAATTGAACATAAAATAAAAATAAAAACTAAATTAAAAATCCAAAACTATAAAAACCCTGATGTAAACTGCCCACTGTACAAAGGTGCCTGAAACTGTTCCTGGAAGACAGCAGATGCCCTAACCCCACCCCCCAGGGCCGGCCAGTGTCTTAGGCGAGATAGGAGGGTGCCTAGGGTGCAAAATGAAAAAGGGGCGCCACACGAGAGGATTTTTATTTTTTTGTCAGAAGTGCACCCTCTCATGATGACTGTGCTGCCCTCTACCCCTGCGTTGAGCAGAATGTTCCATTAACATCATTTCAGTACTGATAAATGGTTAAATAGGGTGATCATATGTCCTTTTTCCAGGACATGTCCTCTTCTCGGACCTTAAAAAGCATCCATCCGGGATTTCAAAATTTGCTAAAAATGTCCGGGATTAGGCTTTGTCTTCATATTGATGTGCTCTCTATAGTTAGGACTATCACACATTCAGTGTATTTGATACTGCACGTCAGTTTTCAAGTGTTTACGTGTCCTTATCATGTGATTCTGGCTGGGAGAGGCTGGCAGAGTGCACACTCTTTCAAAGTACTTTTTTTGGGATCGCTTGCTCCACTCTGTTTCTGCTGAAGCTGTTAAAGGGTTTGCCCAAAAAATAATAGGTTTTGCTCAGAAAGAACAAAAATTAGAGGGAGCTTTGGTTGGGAGTGTTTGTGTGCCAATAACATAGTTAGTGCAGGGATGTACACTACATGCACTGCATCTAGATTAGACAGGGTTATACCTGTATGCTGGATTCATCTTCTATTCGAGTGTGGGGCACCTTCTCTGCACTGCTTGCCCGAGTCCACTGGGAAGCCATTATCTTCTCTGCTCCAGACATACTTGTATGTGCTATCTGAGAGTGAGATCAATCAATTTTTGGTCATTTGCACACATATAGAGCAACAACATAATCTCAAACATGGAAACATACTGTAGATTCAGACACATTCTCTATTTATATATTAAAACAATGAATTGTCAAGTTTCAAATAAAATATCTCATTAAATATTCAGGCAGGAGTAAGAGTCGTCATGGTTACTTGTGTAACCTCCGTTCCCTGATGGAGGGAACGAGACGTTGTGTCAATGTAGTGACACTAGGGGTCACTCTTGGGAGCCCGAGACACCTCTGGTCTTTGATAAAAGGCCAATGAAAATTGGCGAGTGGTATTTGCATGCCACTCCCCCGGACAAACGGGTATAAAAGGAGCTGGTATGCAACCACTCATTCAGGTTTTATGCTGAGGAGCCGATATAAGGTCCGGCCATTTCAGTGGGTAGTTCAGCATTGTGGCAGGAGAAACACAACGTCTCGTTCCCTCCATCAGGGAACGGAGGTTACACAAGTAACCATGACGTTCCCTATCTGTCACTCACTCGACGTTGTGTCGATGTAGTGACATTAGGGGTCCCTATACGAAATGCCACAATTGGCTGAAATGTGTTACGTGAACTGGCGGTGTGTGGTGGGCAGACTACTGTGTGCCTCATAGCCAGCACAACAGGTCGACATGTAACCTCCCCCAACATAGCTATGAGTGTCAAATGGCCCTGTGAGGACAAGTCGACTACCCAAGAGATAGAGACAGGCTTAACCCAGTCGTGGCCTCTTTTCCCCTTCTCTTTTTTCCACTCCCTAAAAAAGAATGAGGATTATCTGACTGGGCCACCAGGTCTAGTCAGGGGTGTCCCTCCCAAGGGGAAGACGCCACGGAGACCACACCTTGCCCAAAGAGAGGGGGGGATATTTAAGTGGAAAAATATGTCACATGGTCTTTCCAACCATGTGGAGAGTCTTCAAGGTAGATCCTATCCAACGGGGGAGGAGTTTTTACAAACATGGAGACTGGGGCAGAGGGGCTCTGCCCAAGGAAGACGCAGTTTGCCAACAGGGAAATGAATTAGTGGAAGATATATATCACATGGGGTTAGCCTTACAGGGAACCGCCACATGCGGAGCACCTACCCCAGAACAGGACTCTTAGTTAGCACGTGTAATGGGCCGGCAGCGAGTCTCTCCGAAAACTCAACTGCCACAGGGCTCGGAGGAAGTCAACCAGGGAACAAAGCTTGTGAACACTACTGGGAATTAATGGCACAGGTCTTCAGCTCAAAAGGAGGTGGAAGGTGCTATGTGCAAGCGATACACCAAGCTGGCTATCACGGGCTTATCCGCTTGTATTGTGTGCCACTACCTGGGACGAAACCAGTTCCACCTGGAGGTTGTAGAACCTTGCACAGGTGTTGGGTGTTGCCCAGCCTGCTGCTCTGCAAATGTCTGTTAGAGAGGCACCCCTGGCCAGGGCCCAGGAAGCTGCTACACCCCTGGTAGAATGGGCTCGTACATGCTGGGGTGGCATGTCTTGGGCGTAATATGCCATAGTTATGGCATCAATGAGCCAGTAGGCGATCCTCTGCTTGGAGACAGCACTTCCTTTCCGCTGTGCACCAAAGCAGACAAAGAGCTGCTCAGAGAACCTAAAGCTCTGCGTGCAATCCAAATAGATGCGTAAAGCGCGCACCAGACACAGCAATGACAGGGCTGGGTCTGCCTCCTCCTGGGGCAGCACTTGTAGGTTCACCACTTGCAGTTTCACCACCTGGTCCCTAAAAGGGGTGGTGGGAACCTTGGGCACATAGCCCGGTCGGGGTCTCAGGATCACGTGAGAGTATCCCGGACCGAACTCCAGGCACGTTTCGCTGACAGAGAAGGCTTGCAGGTCTCCTACCCTCTTGATGGAAGTGAGCGCAGTCAGGAGGGCAGTCTTCAAGGAGAGTGCCTTAAGCTTGGCTGACTGCAAAGGCTCAAAGGGGGCTCTCTGTAGACCGTGAAGAACTACAGAGAGGTCCCATGAGGGAACGAGGCGTAGTCTGGAGGGATTCAGCCGCCTGGTGCCTCTTAGGAACCTGATGATCAGGTCGTGCTTCCCTAAGGACTTACCGTCGACTGCATCGTGGTGTGCTGCTATGGCGGCAATGTACACCTTCAAGGTAGAAGGGGACAGCCTCCCTTCCAACCTCTCCTGCAGGAAGGAAAGCACTGATCCGACTGTGCATCTCTGGGGGTCTTCCCATCGGGAAGAACACCACTTAGCGAACAGACGCCATTTAAAGGCATACAGGCGCCTCGTAGAGGGGGACCTAGCCTGAGTGATCGTGTCCGCCTAGGTCTTCCACGTCCCATCCAGGGGCCAGACATGGAGATTCCAGAGGTCTGGTCGCGGGTGCCAGAGGGTGTCTGAGAACCATGTCTGGGTGGGCCAGTAGGGTGCTACCAGGACGACCTGCTCCTCGTCCTCCCTGACCTTGCACAGGGTCTGTGCAAGTAGGCTCACTGGGGGAAACGCTTACTTGCATAGGCCAGGGGGCCAGCTGTGTGCCAGCGTGTCTATGCCGAGGGGAGCCTCGGTGAGGGCGTACCAGAGCGGGCAGTGGGAGGATTCTTGGGAGGCGAACAGGTCCACTTGTGCCCATCCGAATCGACTCCAAATCAGCTGGACCACCTGAGGGTGGAGTCTCCACTCTCCCCTGAGAGTAACCTGCTGTGACAGCGCATCCGCTGTAGTGTTGAGGTTGCCCGGGATGTGAGTGGCTCACAGCAACTTGAAGTGCTGCTGACTCCAGAGGAGGAGACGGCGGGCGAGTTGTGACATACAACGAGAGCGCAGACCGCCTTGGCGGTTGACATATGCTGACATTGTCTGTCCGAACTAACACGTGCTTGCCCTGGATCAACGGCCGAAACCTCCGCAGGGCAAGCAGAATTGCCAACAACTCGAGGGAGTTGATGTGCCAATGCAGCCGCGGGCCTGTCCACAGGCTGGCAGCTGCGTGCCCATTGCAAACAGCACCCCAGCCCATTTTGGAGGCATCTGTCGTGACCACGACGCACCTGGAGACCAGTTCTAGAGGAACACCTGCCCATAGAAACGAGAGGTTGGTCCAAGGGCTGAAAAGACGGTGACGGACTGGCGTGATGACCATGCGATGTGTCCCATGGCGCCATGCCCATCTCGGGACTCGAGTCTGGAGCCAGTGCTGAAGCGGTCACATATGCATCAACCCGAGCGAGGTGGCTACCGCTGAGGATGCCATATGCCCCAGGAGCCTCTGAAAAAGTTTCAGTGGAACCGTTCTCTTCTGTCTGAAAGCCTTCAGACAGTTCAGCACAGACTGTGTGTGCTCGTTCATGAGGCGCGCCGTCATCGAGACTGAGTCCAACTACAAGCCGAGAAAAGAGATGCTCTGAACCGGGCAGAGCTTGCTCTTTTCCCAGTTGACCCGAAGCCCCAGTCGGCTGAGGTGCGTGAGCACCAAGTCCCTGTGCGCACACAACACATCCCGAGAGTGAGTTAGGATTAGCCAGCCATCGAGATAATTCCCTTAGCGGGGCAAGGGCTGCCTCTGCGACCTTCGTGAAGACGCGAGGGGACAAGGACAGGCCGAAGGGGAGGACCTTGTACTGGTAGGCCCGGCCCTCGAGAGCAAACCGCAGGAAGGGTCTGTATCGAAGTAAGACCGAGACGTGGAAGTATGCGTCCTTCAGGTCTACCGCCGGGAACCAATCTTGATGCTGGATGCTTGCTAAAATGCATTTTTGCGTCAGCATCTTGAACGAGAGTCTGTGCAAGGCCCGGTTCAGTACTCACAGGTCCAAGATTGGCCGCAACCCACCGCCTTTCTTCGGTACGATGAAGTAGGGGCTGTAAAACCCCTTCTTCATCACAGCCAGAGGGACAGTCTCTATCGCACCATTCCGTAGAAGGGTAGCGATCTCCGCACGCTAGGTGGTGGCATTCTCGTCCTTCACCGAGGTGAAGCGGACGCTGCTGAACCTGGGCGGGCACCTGGCGAACTGAATCGCATAGCCGAGTCGGACGGTCCGGGTCAGCCATCGCGATGGGTTGAAAAGCGTGAGCCATGCGTCCAAACTCTGGGCGAGGGGAACCAAGGGGACAATCACATTGGACATACCGGCGGGTGGGGCCTCGCGGCGGGGCGGAGCCTGAGGCGCCACATCGAGGGGGCTCGAACCCCGTGGCCGTGCTGAGTCCAGAAACATCGAAGCACTTACCTGGCTCCTGGCACCCACCATAAGATTGGTCGAGGAGGGGGGAGGAGGAATATCGTCCCCGCAATCCATCGGAACCAACCCAGTGTGGGCATATTCGTGCCACAGCTTGGCGCACTGGGGGGGAGGGGGTCCGCCGCTGAAGCGCCAAACCTGTCAAAATGGTACGGCAGACGGTGGTCGTGACGACGGCCGTGCGCACCTGACATGTGACCTAGGGAACAAGAAAACGACTCTTTTGTTGAAGTTTTGGGTACCGCAGCCTCTTGGGCATGCAGCGAAAAATGAAACAAAAGATTCTCCTCCCGGCCCTCGACCGGGGGATGGAGTGGTCTGTCCACCAGCTCCATAGAAGCGGGTCTCCTCGTCCCTGGGTCGCCCGTCTCAGGGGCGCTTCAAAGTCTTCCTTGGGTTCTTGGCGGCTGGCCGTGAGACGGGTGGCGTCTGCTTCCTGCGATGGGCTGCACGCCAGGGCCGGGCCACGGGGGCGGGCTGCGGTGCAGAGATTGATGCATAATTCTGTATCTTAGCATCAGTGAATGTGAGCGAAGCGGAGTGGTGTGACACTCCGCTCAATAATCCGCTCCATGTACATGCGCTCTGCTCAACCGCTCAAGGCCCAAGACAACACTCCGTTCAAGTATCACTCATGCTCACCGGTAAAACAAAGTTCACTCAAATCCCGCTCCGACATGAAATTTATACTTGTTTCTGTTTGTAACAGATTGCTTGAATAAATGCATCAATGACAGAAGTAGAGAATATTAATAACGTGATATTTGTAGATGACAATCTGTTGCAGTCTGTGCCTTTTATTAATTTAATTTATTTATTAATGTAATAGATGTCTAGCCCATTGGTAAACAAAGAATATTTGACATTCGTTTTTTTATTAGTATTTCCGTCAACACAACTGAGCAACAGACCATTCAAAACAGGATAAAGACCAAACACATGATGAAATGCATTAGAACTTTTAGAATAAAACACAGCTGGATTATTTACCATTTACTGACATTTTATAGGACGATGATAACATGAAATACACTTTCTAAAATTAAATTAGACCAAACTGGGAAATGCAGGCTTTTGAAATGCCTAAATCTTTACAGCACTTTGGAATTTACTTTTAGAAATATTAGCTTGGACAAAGTATTAGGCTTCAGGCTCATGTGGTGTGCCCGAGACAGTAATCCAGCTGCAGAGAACACACACTCAGCACTGGAAGAGCCACTGGGGATGCTGAAGATTTTGCGGGCAAGCCTGGCGAGTCGAGGGAGGGATCCAGCGTTGGTTTTCCAAAATCCTAGGACGTCATCCTGCGGGCCCTTTCTCATTGCGCCCAGATACTCCTCCATCTCACCTCTGGCATTGTTGACTACACTCAAGCTGCTCTCGTATGAGCCAAATATGTGGGCCTTCTTTGGACTCGGAGCGCTGCTTGGCTCAGCCACGGTGCTCACACCTGTTCCAAGGGCACTGCATTCCACCTCCTCCAACAACAGTTCACGAATCTCTGTGAGTTAATTGCGCACTGTATCATCCCTAATGATCCATTCAGTTTTAAAACATGGATCTAACACAGCCGCCAACACAAGATGTTTGTCAGAATAGAATCTGTTAAAATGAGTAGAGACATTAGCTGACAGTGTCTCCGCAAATGCACGAATGGAGAGAGAGCAGGTCTCACGCACATTGGACAAAAGCTGTTTAATTGCCATAACAGCGGGAAGAATAATGCCCAGGTTTCCAAGCTCTTTTTGCAAATCATTGGTAAGTTCTGCCAGTGGCGATAGCACTTCAGTCAGGGTTTGGAAACCCGCTTCAGCATGCCAACCCCCCCCCCCCCCCAACAAAAGATATTGACACTCTGCCATTCATGTGAGAATTTTGTCAACATCAGCATGGCTGTTTATTGCATCCTTTATGGCGAGTTGCAGTAAATGGATGGGGCATCGCATATAGAGGTTAGCTTCGGTGATATAAGCGCTCATGTTCTCCATATCTGTGCAACATGATCCGACTGGAATAGCGAAAATGAACCTTCCTCTGTGTCATCTTCATTACTGCCCTCTTCCTCACCCTCCTCCTCTGAAGCTCCCTCCTCAAACCCCGGGAGGTCGAAGGCCTTTACTATATTGCTGGCATTGTCGGTCACCACCCTCACAACCTGTCTTTGAATATTCCACTGTTGCAAGACAATATTTCTGGAAAATATTCTCTGCTCTGTGGTGCCCTTTAAGATGTTTGAAGCCCAGCAGCACTGTGTGACCATTAAACACTTCATCAAGGAGTGGCCAGAAAGACGTGTCCTCTTCTGTTTGTCCAAATGTCTATAGCAAGTGCAAAGACATCTCCTAATTGCAACAGCTCTCTAAGTCTGCCTTCCATCTCGCTGAGGGCATTTGGCATCAGAGTATCACGTACTGTGTTGTAACAAGGTGTGGTATAGCCTGGCTGGGCAACGCTGACAAAATGATGCATACCCTCTAGTTCACCTGTTGTAAGAGGTTCATGATCCATGTACACCATCTTAAAAATGCATCATCTAATTCTTTCTACCATGCATTTGACACAGAGAACTGGGGGTTCCGGAGAGGAAAGAAATTCTTTATCTCCTTTTGATAGGATGCATTTTTTACTGTAAAGGTCAAATTTGCGTACATTAGTGTAGGCGTACCATTTACTGGACACGATCTAAATTCTAATCACTCGGGTCAGTTTTTTAAACAATTTTAAAATATTTTTTATTTGTTAAAATTAGAACAATGAGCAAATAGGATGTTTAAATATGAACTATAGAGCAGAGTTTCTCAAACTGGGGTCCGTTTTAAATAGTCAGGGAGTCCGTAGAAAATCCATGAATTGTAAACATTGCGAATGTTGTAATCAAATAAGCAACAAAAAAATAACTATTATAAAGCTATTGACTAGTATAAAAATATGACATAATATAAGTTTAGAAAAATATCTTCAAAGTTGTATACTGCAAATTTAAGTATGGGGAAATCCATTCTCATTTAGTCTCAGCCAGCTCAGTTACACCCAGCGCAGTGCATGAACCAATTTAATTACTTTTCACATGCGTTATTTACAGGAGTTTCTGCAGATGACAAGATGATACAGAGGCAATATCTATTGAACATTTAAACATGCACAGAACTGTTGCTTCATCCAGTAAAAAGAAGTGGTTTAACATCATGTATTTCAAGTTATATCGACCACAATGATTCTGAAAATTAACAAGCCTGACCATCACAAGATTAGCAAATTCTCAGTTTTATGTAATTATTTTGATTGATCTTGCTTGATAAAGTATGCCACTGATATTATAAAATATAACAATTGACGATCCCCCTTCACGCCAGATTCGATAATATTATTAAAGCAGTGACATTTATTTTAACCATGCATGCCATCTGTCTGATAGTGACCAATATTAGTTATTTTCATTGTATTTATGCAGCATTTATAATTGTCGCTTCAGTTTAGTTTGAAAATAAATAGTGTCTTGTTTGTTGCCTAATGGAAGAGAGAACTCTGATGATGGAAGAATAGGCAACTTATGAAAACTTTTTTTATATCCTTCTATAATTTTAATTGCAGAAAAGTTGCTGTTAACAATGACATGATCATTTGACATATGGTCAAAAATATGGTACTTTGCCCATGTGAAATCTCATGCTTTGACTATGGGGGGGAATAATAATAATTTATATTTGGTTCAAAAAAGTTTGAGAACCCCTTTCATAGAGGTTATGCACTGATATCACTTTGCAGACGGTAGGCTGTTCTATGGTCAGACTGAGTGGCAAAAAGTGAGTGGCTTTCAAAAGGCTATTAATATTAAAGTTGAGTGTTGGCTATTGCTTACAGCTGCACGGACATGACAGCATAAAACAAGTTACCTTACTTCCTATTAATGTATTATCTTATAGTAGTGTAGCCTGCTACTAGCTCACCTTTTGCTGCACTACCAAGTTTGCGTAGCACATCCTCGTGCTTTCTAGCAATATGCCGCTTAACATGATGGAATGTTATGAAGGAATCTTTGCTTACTTTCACAGTCTCTCCACACTCCTTTTCGATTGCTTCTCCTTCCTCGTTCTTAACTTAGATTTTTACTTTGCATTTATGTACAAGGTTTGCAACTTCAATAAAACAGTGTTTGAACTCCATAAACTTAGGCCTGTTGCTTATTACGCACTTTTCCAAACCAGCATATCACGAAGTGCGTTCTGGGTTGAGTGAGTGGTTCTGAGTGCCAGAGCAAAATGTTCAAAAAGGCACTCTCCGCTCAGGTGAAATTATCACCACTCTGCTTCACTCATATGCTCTGCTCAGCATTGCACTCCAGGGGATTTGTGGAGGCAAACTGAGGTAAACATCGGAGCATACTAAACCGTATGCTTCTTTCTTCTACCCCCTGCCACGGGGGAGGGCCTGCTGCCGCCTGAGCAAAAGACTTTCGCTGCCAGGAAGAAGGTTGTTTTCCCTGATGATGAGGAACCCTTTCCCGAGAGGACACGTTAACCCTTCTCAGTCCTGCCATGAAGTTTGTCCTCTCACCGGCCCCCCCCGGGTAAAGGCGGGATGGCGCTTTACCTGTTGCTGCATCGGCATGGGAACTCTGCGATGCACAAATATTCTGAAAGCCTCTTGTTCCCTTCTTTTCACTTTGAACCACTGTTGCATCACTGCCACAGCCGGTCTGAACAGGCCCTTGGGGTTCACTGGCTGATCAAGAAAATGTCCTTTTATATTTTTTGGCCATTGTGGACAAATTCAGCCACAGACTTCTCTGGCCCACCACCTCCAAACCCAGAGTTGTTCCTGTGGACTGAGCCAGGCAGTGTGAAGAAAGCAAAATAAGGTCCGTTACTGTGCAAATTTCTGTCCAGAGCTTGGTGACGTCTTTTCCCTGCAACAAAGCTATAGACATATCCTCCTCTAACTCCGCGATGTAGGCCAAGAGCAGTGTGATCGCGTTGGTAGAACACCCCGTCTGAGCTGCAGATTTGTAAGTCTTCTCAAAAATTAGCGTCACATCTTTGAGGCAGCTTAGGGGCGATCATGGATAAACTGAACACTGATCGAGGATCAAGATGGCCCGCCAAAGACACCTCCATTGGCGGCATGTGAGACCAGCCCCTCTCCTCCATGCCTGCCAGGTCAAGTGAGGAGAAGCCATACACTGGGACTCTAGGTGAAAGTGGTCTCTCCAAATACTTCATCAGATCCTCCATGCAGTCCTGGAAAGGTGGGAATGTCTGATGAGCTACTGGGGTGGTGGGGAGGAGGAATTTCCATTCTAGTCTTGAGTGTTTTGCGGTGGGGAGAGCCGCTGGCAAGTCGACACCCAATCTACTCGCTGCCACATTATGCAGAATTGCATACCGAAGAGTTCAGTACAACTCTTGTTTTACTTGGTTTGATGTCCTACAAGTGGTAGCTCATTGGACAGTTAAATCTAGCCAAAAGTTTCCAACACTAGATGCACTGAAAAAGGGCTCGTAGCGGATGCCGCTAGTGAAGAGATATATGATACCATTTTGTGATAGTGCAGTGGATTATTTAGGGAAGGAGCAGTGCTTTACAGTTGCACTAGCCAATAGCCTTTAAGGCGTGGATGACCACACAAGAGGCGTATCCCATAGTGAGATGTAAAACAAGTCGACCGAAAGAGAACTGTGATACTTAGATTAGCTGAATAACAACAGCTGAGTGGGCCAACCCCAAGATTGAGCCATAAAAGACAAAACAGTCACATTTAAAAAGCCCTAAGTTTAGAGGGCTGAACAATATACTAACAACTCTCTCTGTATTCTTAACTATGAACATGGGTCAACATTACACATCAGTTTAGCTTGTGCTGTCGAATCAGAAGGTGCCATTATGCTGAATGGAATGAAAGGATATGTGCTTACCAAGTTGCTGATTTCTAAATTGAGAACAAATATTACAGGGATAGTTCACCCAAAAATGAAAATTCTTTCATGATTTACTCAACCTCATGCCATCCCAGATGTTTATGACTTTCTTTCTTCTGCAGAACACAAATAGATATTTAGAAGAATATTTCAGCTCTGTAGGTCCTCACAATGCAAGTGAACGGGTGCCAAAATTGTGAAACTCCAAAATCCACATAAAGGGAGCATAAAAGTAATCCATATGACTCCAGTAGTTAAATCCATGTGTTCAGACACGATATGATAGGTGTGGGTGAGAAACAGATCAGTATTTAAGTAATTTTTTGTCATAAATTCTCCTCCCTGCCCATTAGGTGGTGATATGCACGAAGGATGTGAATCAGCAAAAACAGAAGGAGGAGAATAAGAAAGTGAAAGTAAAGTGGAAATTGACTGAGCAGGGAGGAGAATTTATAGTAAAAAAAGGACTTAAAAATGTATCTGTTTCGCACTCCCACCTATCAAATAGCTTCAGAATATATGGATTTAACCACCAAGTCGTCTGAAGTAATTTTATTATGTCCTTATGTGGATTTTAGAACTTTAAGATTTTGGAACCCATTCATTTACATTGTTTGGACCTACAGAGCTGAGATGTACTTCTAAAAATCTTCAATTGTGTTCAGCAGAAGAAAGAAAGTCATACACATCTGGGATGGCATGAGGGTGAGTAAATGATGAGAGAATTTTTATTTTTGGGTGAACTAACCCTTTCACTTCTCACCCTGTACTTTAGAATATCTTTTTTAATATTTTTTTATGTCTCTTTTGTTTTTTATTGGAAAGTGGAGTGGTGAAATTAAAGGTGGGGTGTCCGATTGGGAAAAACACAAGGTGGGCTCGCTCATACAGTTAATGCCACTATGCAATGTGTCAGAGAACATGCACTACCCAACAGGCCACGTCTCCAAGCTGAAGTTTCAGAATTCAGAATATATGCTAGCAAGGACAGAACCAAAACATCTTCATAAAAGCACAGATTTCAATTATATATTAAAAGAAAGTAAATCTTACAATTTTAAGAAGAAAAGCAAGCACAATTACCCTAGCAAACATACAAACAAGCAAGAGGATAAGACACATAGAGCTATTTTTAGCTGCTTCAAGGAATAGACCACCAGCTAAGATCCAATCCACATGCCCCCAACATTTCTGAAAGCACTCAGAAAAGTAATTATGGCAGACAGAATGACAGTAATTGATGCATTTCCAGTTCTTGGCTATAATATTACGAGCCCCAATAATGCTTGTTTAGTGATTGTGTGAGATCTATAATCAATATATTGATAAATGTTTTCTTATTATTTTGCTGTCATTCCATGCATTGACCTTTTGAAGACATTCTCTGTGTGTGTTTGCCTGAGATAAGTGAAGTGTGGAAACTTGTGTTTCTGCAAGAACTGCTGATGTGTGGGGGGTCTGGGTAGCTCAGCAAGTAAAGACGCTGACTACCACACCTGGAGTCATAAGTTTGAATCTAGGGCGTGCTGAGTGACTCCAGTCAGGCTTCCTAAGCAACCAATTGGCCCGGTTGCTAGGGTGGGTAGAGTCACGTTGGGTTAACATCCTCGTGGTCGCTATAATGTGGTTCTCGCTCTCAGTGGGACACGTGGTGAGTTGTGCTTGGATGCTGCAGAGAATAGCGTGAGCCTCCACTGGCACCAGATCTCCGCGGTAACACGCTCAACAAGCCACATGATAAGATGCACGGATTGACGTCTCAGACACAGAGGCAACTGAGAGGCTAGTCACTACGCCACCATGAGGACTTAGAGCGCATTGGGAATTGGGCATTCCAAATTGGGGAGAAAAGGGGAGAAAAAAAGAAAGAAAAAAAGAAGTGCTGATGTGTGACTAATCGCGACCTTTGTGTGTGTGTGTGTGTGTGTGTGTGTGTGTGTGTGTGTGTGTATACGTGCAAACAGACATCTCATGACTTCTGTGGTCACACCCCTGTGACCCATTAAGAGGGTATAAATGTACAAATACAGCTGTTGTTTTGCAGATCTGTCTTCATTTATATATCATCCGGTGCTTGCTTGAGCTCTAATAAAGCCACTCTTTGGAGCCCTTCATCCTCTGTGTCCTGTGTCTCTTTCTGGCTTAAAAGAGAAACATCTCTCTGCTCCAACAATTGTTTATGGACCAAAATGTGCATTGTTTCTCCTGACTGTGGGATATGCAGAGTCTCTGGCTTGAGCCCAAATTAAATGTGACATGAACACATAATATACAGTAGGGCCTGGACAGAGTTCTCTCCTCTACTTTTCTCTCCATTACTCTACCTTACATGCTATTTCCCGCCCCCTTTTGTTAAATTCTCCTTTGTACTTGCCCATATAAACATTTACCATAGTTCTTTCATAGTATCCAGAGTTTAACTGTAGTATTACTAAGATTATTGTAATCACAAGTAAAAACATGCTTCTCATTACAATGTCTAAAATGTATGGAATTTGTTTAGAAAAATAGTATCCTAAACACATGTAGAACAACTACAAAAACAGTTGCCTGCAGGGGAACACTATGTGTGTTAGGAATTTAATTAAACTGTCCACATTCTACATCATTAATGTAGGATATTTTGGTTTTATAAATGTACATGGTATAGATTAAAGTGCCCACGTACCTCCATCATTATGTAAGGAAATTTATAATGGAATTAGCTGCCTTCAACAACCATTATAAGAAAGATAAATTACAAATAATTAGATTATATGTCTGAATAAAATTCTCCACCATTAAAATTGTAATACAACATCTCATTGTATCTGCTCACAATTTCTATTGTAAGGAATTTGCTTTAATAAGGGAATTATGATTAATTCACTTATTGGAGTAATATTATTCTCATGGCTTATTGAAAATAATATCACAAATATTTTAGGTATAGCTTTGGGGCCGGATATTTGAAAAAATCAAGTGACGAGATTTATTTATCAAAATATACCAGTCAATTAGTCTTTGAATACAAACAATACTTCATTGCTAATCTAAACATAAAACTAATCTAACACATACAAACATGAAACAGGTTGGTGAGTAAAGTGAGTAGCTTGACTGGAAATGATCTATACAGAAAATGAACTATAGAGAAAATGAACTTTATGGAGTCTGTAGACAATGCCTTGAGAACCACTGAAACTTAATTCAGACTAACTCAATTTGCAACCGGGTAAATCAAATTATATTAAAGAGACACCAGCACTTTCAGCGAAGTCTGGAGATGTATTCGTGTTTCCTTGCATTGCTTGGTTCTTTGGCTCTTTGTAGAAAGTTTGAGTTGTTTCGTCGATGTTTTGGACCTCTGTTAAGATCGTGGATGTCTGTTGTCTGTTGCATCGATGGATGATGAGGTGGGATTTGAAGCGAGGCTTTCCACTTGGAAGACTTGTGGCTCCCATAATGTGTGTGGGTCGAAGTACAGAGATGAGCTTTCTCAGAACTTATGCTCCGAGCTTTCTGGGACTTCTACATTGCACGGAACTTCAGGGGCACCAGGGCGAGGCTGCAAGCCATGAGGGCCAGAGTGCAGAGGATGAGGAGCTGCAGAGGAAGTGGAAGCAAGAGAGCCAAAGAAGAGAACAGGAAAGAAGGGTGGTTCCTCCTTGGTACGCAAGTTTTGCATTGAGATTGGCCACACCCCAAAGGTGTCCTGAACCAATCAGATGTGCCTTTTCGGAGGCACATGGTAATTTCTGTCCCTCTTTCTGATTGGTGATTTATGAGCATTTGTCTGTGAAGACTCCCATTTCCCACTCAGAATAGGGCAATGTTTAATCATTAACTTTTATATCTTGAAAATGGTGCGAGACACATGACATTTGTTAACATCAACATTCTCTACTTAACAAGCAAGCACTTACATACTAAATATTACATACTTTCATGAATATCCAACATGTAAGTTACAAAACATGAAAATACCTGATTACAAATCATAATGGTTAATTCATTGGTTTTACAACATGGATAATACAAGATTAAGGATTATAATCATTGATTTGTCAGTTATGATTGATTACATATCACAACACATATTTTAAAAGGTACATCAGGCTCTAATCATTAGTTTGTCAGTTATTAAAGTGATCACAGGTCATAACATCATTTTCAGAATTATCTAGCAAGGCTAGGTTAACTCAGCGAAGTACTGTGACTTTGTGTGAAATGTTCCAGGATTAAGATGAGATGTCTTAGTATTAGAATCATGCAAACATGAGGGTCTCACAAGGAAGCCTGCTTTAGCTCTGTGTCTTGGTGATGAGTTTAAGCATGTGACACAGAAAATGTCTCATTTTTAAGTGTTTGTGTGTTACTAAATGAATGAAACAAAATGACTTCTTTTTTAGCTGCTGTTTGCAGAATAATGATCAGATGTCTCGGGATCTCCTGATCAGTTTAGTTTAAATGTAGCGAATTGGTTTATGTCGAAGGACACAAGGAGAGTGTCTTAGCTTTTCCTGGGGTTTCCAGGGAGTGTGTTCTACTCTCTTTTATTGCCCATCAACTCTGCCCTTAAAGTGGTGGGGGTCGCCTCTAGTAGAGCAGTCTTCTAGTCATGCGAAAAACCATTAACATGAGTGTTTTCAAGCATGTGCTATCTAGACAAGTCTCTTTTGTTCGTTTTATTGACCAGATGTGGTTCATCTCAGACTTAGAGGCACCATCTTTAGCAGTCTCTTAGTTTTATGGCATTGAGGAATTCCAGGGTTAAAAGGTTGGGTTTCCTTGATTCAAGTCATTGAATCGATTAGAGTCAGTTCCGTTAGGTGAATTCCTTCCACCTTGTTTCTGTCGTGATTCAGAACCAAGGGTGAAGGAGTACCCATTTAAAACCAGAAGGATTGAGCTTCGTTTGATACTCTTCACTCAGGAAGTACTGAAGGCTAAGTCATAAACATGAAGGATTGTGTTCTTTTGGAAATTGATCCACCTGGTTCAATTTTGTAGCATAACACGTTAAGTTCCAGCAGTTCAGTTGGGACTGGGTTTTGTCCACACTATCATGGCATATCACGGATAAATGTCTTATTCGCACAAGGCTTTCTTAATGCTGGTGGCTCGTGAACGAAAAGCATAAGGAGTTAATCCTGATATAATGCCATTTACTTTCTTGATGGCTAATTGGATTAGCTTTAGCATTTTACCTATTGAAGAGGAATCTGAGTGTTTCCTATCATAATGTGTGTGTGTGTGTGTGTAAGTTACCATAACTAGTGTTGAGTGGTTTTTTGTGAACTTGTATGAACTTAGTGTAGGGTAGCTAGGGATTTCAAGTACCTTAAAGTAATGTTGGGTGCTTTATCTATGAGGAAAACAGCTGGATATTTTCCTACAGTGGTTGGGTGTGTTAAAGGTGTGTTGTAAGAACAGTTCGAATTGTCAGACTGTTTTAGCTGTATATGAGACTGTTTTAAACGGTGTCAGACTGTTTCAACCTGTATGTGAGGCTGTTTTAAACTGTGTCAGACTGTTTCAAGCTCCCCCCTTTTCTGGTCTTGGAGCTCTTGTCTGTTGACTTGGTATCGGTGGATCAATTTGAAAATTGCCACTTTGTGTCTTGGCTAATCTGGATCCTCTAGGTGACTGTCAGTGCTGATGAAGCCACAGTTCATAGAAGTCTTTCACACAGTTCTTGATGTCTGTATATGACTCGTCATGAGCTGCTGTATGACTGAGTTTCTTTCATGTAGTGAATTAGGATGTGATTGAGGTTAAGGCTAATGAGTTTTCTGTCCATAAGCCGGTGCCGTGTCGGTCACTGTTGTGCCTGGCACCTGTATTCCTGTCATTGGTCACAACAGGAGGAGTATGAAATGTCTTTATGGTCAGCCTTGGGTGGATTCTGAGGCAATTCTTTGTTCAACATAAGCCTTATGTACTAAGTCACACAGTTCTTGAGCTGTCATCGTGCGAGGACAGGCTGTGACTCCTAGATGATAGCTCACTGTGGGATGCAGGTTTCAGAGGAAGATGGTTTTGAAGTTTATTTCTTCTTCCATCTCAGGTTTGTTCCGGGACTTGACGTAGGCTTGCCGTAGTTGATGGTAGTAGGCTTGTATGTTCTCTTTCTGTCCCTGTTTGGTGTTCAGGGCTGTAAACAGTTCTTGCTCAGACTCTGGGTCTGAAAATTATTTAATCAGGGCCTCTCTCAGAAGTTGGCAGTCAGACTTTGTTTGGTTTGACTGTCTGTCAAGAAAGCTTTGTACCTCATGGCTGGATGTTTTCCATAGTAGGCATAAAGTGTCTCTGTTAGTCATCTGAGGTCTCATATTCAGGTGGAAGTCTACGTCTCACAGGTAAGCATGGATCTTGTGACTCTCAGCAGGATTTGGTGTGAACTTGTCAATGTTCCTTGCCAGCTTGTCGAGGTCTTTAAAATCCATCTTTGGTGAGGTCAAGTTGTTGGGTCAGGGTTTCAACTTCAGCTCTAGACATTTCTAGATGGCCTTCCAAGGCATTGTTTCGAGAGTTCATGTCTTTTCCAGTTGAGCTTTGGTGTGCTGGAGTTTCTTTTCCAGGTCCTCTTGGGCAGCTTTAGCCTGCTGCTCTCTGTGCTTGGTAGCTGTCAGGCCTTCCTGGGGCCATTCAATTTCTCTCGTTGATGCTTATTCCAATTGTTCAGACACCTTGCATCGATCTTGGGCTTCAGCTTCTTGCTGGTCTATGCGGCATATGGCATGCGTTAGCACCTGTTGGGTCTTTGTAGACTGCAGCTTTAGGTCATTTACTTCCTGTGTCAGATGGGTGGTGCTCTTATTGCTCGGTTTCATCTGGCCTATGAGGTTGTGGGCCAGGTAGTTAGTGAATTTTTCTCCTTCAAGTCTTTCCAGTGGGCCGTGGGGTCAGTCTTAAGTGACATGTTGGCACACTGTAGTGGAAGACTAGGGAGAGAGCTGACACAGATCTGCACAGGGTTAAGGGCCTAGGTGTAGTGTTACAGCTAGGCATTGGCTTCATTGTGTGGGGACACAAATGAAGGGTAGTAACGGCTAAGTGTTGTTTCAGTGAATGTGAGCAACTAGTGAACTGTGATTATTATTATTTTCAATCTGGCAGGATTGACACCATACACCTGTTTATGCGGTACAGTTGAACTGCTTACCACAGATGCCTCAAAGGCATGCTCAGGGGGGCGGTGATGTTTACCTGGCGCTTCTCTCTGCAATTTATTTCCGAACGTGGCTGCGTTTGGATGCCAGAATTTAGATTGCGTTGATAAACACAAAGAGAGTAGTTGCGTGAGGTTAGACTAGGGAGAACACACAAAATTTGGTTAATGATGTAAACTTTCAAGATGACTCTTAC
This sequence comes from Myxocyprinus asiaticus, assembly GCF_019703515.2. Classification (NCBI taxonomy): domain Eukaryota; kingdom Metazoa; phylum Chordata; class Actinopteri; order Cypriniformes; family Catostomidae; genus Myxocyprinus; species Myxocyprinus asiaticus. Next base: position 26,440,284 of record NC_059344.1, read on the forward strand.
TGATGACAAATATTTTAAACAGAATTATCTGTGGTTCAACAGGCTTTGTCTCTAGACTGTTAACGGTAAGGAGAGAAAAATCAGAGGGAGACAGAGAATTGAAAATAAAATGGAAAGGATAATAAACGAAAGACTAAAATGAACAAAATCCACCAATAAATGTTCTGTTGCTATGCTTAATAGCAATATCAGGGATTCTGGTTGAGGTTTGGTGCTCCTTGCTCGCGATTGTGCAACAGAAATTTTTTTATTGGAGGGATTTTGTCAATTTAAAATTCCACAGTGGGGAAGCTGCTAGTCTTATATTGTGGGCCTGGAGGTTGAGTTGATTCGGCTCCTGTAGGGGTCCTCCATAGTAGACAGATCACCTCGATGCCAAACACAAAAGGGAAAAATGTATATAAAATAAAACAGCCAATAAATAATTAAAAATAAGCTGGAAACTGATGGATGGTAGATAATAAATAAGAAAGAAAGGCAGCCATAAGTTGTCTGTAAACTTACACTCAGGGGTGGGTTTACGATTTCTGAGGCCCCAAGCAACTGATCAACCCGGGGCCCCATTTAGAAAATTTTTGCTTCAAAAATAACATAAAATTGATTTTAAATCATAATTTAAATTCATCCTATCAGCCGTTGTAGCCAAGTACATTCAAAATGTTTACTGAAACATAAAAATCTTGTTAAAGTTAATTAATGCATGTTTTCCCGTTTTCCACAATACAGTGAAAAAATAAACAATATTTACCTACATATATTTTTACAAAACACTCTTTTTTTTAATGAACAGGGTGTGTACTTACTACTGTACATAATACAGTTTTTATTTATTATTATTATAAGCCAGCAATTATTTATTGTTGTCCAGTTTGTCATTATAATTTGGTACAGTATTGTTATTATTACTTTGAGGATTTGCTGTACACAATAGTAATATATTCCTGTCTTATTGAATTTACTTTCACCAGGAGCTTATATTCTGACAATGCAGTGTATTGTTCACCATGTTGCAAAAGGCTGTATTTTATGTAAGCATTGTTGGCAACATTTGTTACAGTATTGTAACAGTAGACATACAAGGCACAGCAGCCTCTCAGCACACTAGAGCAGAAGGAAGAAAAAACATTGCTGAAAGCGTTGAAACTTTGCTTGGTGCAGAACAATCTGAAATAATGTTAAATATTGTAACAGTCACCTCTCTGCAACCTGAACTTGTTCAGAACGTTAAATCTTTGTGACACCTGCGAGAAAAACAATCTAGACCCAGTGCAACGAATGAAACAGAAAGTTTTTGAGTGAAACATCGTTCAGTGAAACAGCGTTTTTGAGACCTGAAGTTCTTTTTAACTTTTGACACTGTGTCTAAAAACGTGCTGGTCCTGTGAGACACTGAAGAAATAGTAAGACACAGTGCAGTAGGCATGGACGTACGCCAGCACGTGTTTACATAGGAAAACAATGGAAAAACAGAGCAGACACAGGCAAAAAACACGTTCGGTATGAACGGCAACTATCTCATCCATTTGCACGTATCTGTGAGTGAGAGCGCGTGGGCGAAACAATTTCGGAAAGCCTGTATATTTTTTTCATAAATTACAAACCCGAACTAAAAGTCCTACTTGAAAAACTGACCCAATCTGGTGGACCTCTAACATGAACAGCTCTGAGAGCTCTGACAACAGTGTATTTGCGCGTGATAACAGAACAACATGTGACATGCCACCCCTCAAGCGGTTTTTGCGGAGCTTTCCTACTGGGGCGGGGGCCCCCGATGTCCAGGGCCCCACGCAATTGCATGGTTTGCATGGTGGTTAAAACCGCTACTGCTTACACTGCTTCAGATGTATTATTATCTAAAGTGGTTCAGCTTTGATAAGAAATGGATAAAAGTGGTAATAAATGAAAAGATCAATTTTAATTGGCTCTCCAAACTCAGCTTAAATTAAACTCAACTCAGTTGCTCATTGAGAGACAGTAATTTGTGTTATGAGATAATGGAGAGGGAGAAAAATTGAATGAAATGAATAAGAGAGAGAGAGAGACAAAAGTGTGTTTAAAGTTTGAGAAGTTACAGGGTTAAATCGCTTAAAGTTTGTTCAAACACATGCTGTATTTAACTGTAGCAGGCTACAGGATGCTAACCGCTAGCTTTTATGCTATGGATTAATAGTATAGGCTTTCAAAGAAAGACCGCTAATTTATTAGCTTAGCTATGCTGTGCTATGTTAATAGCTTAGCTATGCTGTGCTATCTTGACAATATGGCGTCAGCAGGTTGTGCATGCGTGGTGAGTTGCCCCGGAAGAGTCTCCTAGGACTTCCCGTGAACTTTCGTCGTCATAGCAACCAACACTAGTGATTAATGATCTTTCTTTAGCACTAATGAAAACACAGTTTCGTTGATTAACATGAACGTCAGCGTGTTCCACAATCCACAAATCACAGCCGTCACATTCAGTTCATTGTAACTCAATGTGGCGCTTGTGATTTCAATGCATTCAAGGCGAATCTTAAAGCACAAATAAAACAGCATGCTTATACATTTGCAGCATGGTATTTATCACTGTAATTCTTTTAAAGAGCAATTCTAAAGCAATGCAAATTACAGACAACTCACATAATTGTTTTACGGAGTGGTACTTATACTTTCAACTCGTTCGGAGCAAGATTAATCTATATTTATGCAGCAGGTTCACTGCGGTTGTTTAAATAATAACATAATTTGATCAAAGCGGATTTTCTTAGGGTCTATCCACTGACGGTACACTGATTTACTGCAAATCTCTAGTGTGAGCAAACATTACACATTACACTCCCGTTCAAAATTACACTCGGACAATGATGCACATTGTAACACGAGTTATTTTCATATTTGCTCAGTGAGCAGGCAAAAAAGTGCAAACATCTACTTCAATGATTAAACCACAGACAGTTAAGATATACTAGTTGAATGTCATCAATCTAGCTATAAAATAAGGCCATTTCGAAAGAAATTGAGGAACATCATTTCTTTTCCTTACTGCACTGCGAGGAGATTTCTTCATCCTGGCAGGGGGAAATTTCAAACTCCTACGTGGAGTTTTATTTTAACTGGAACTTTATTCCATAAAGTCTGTCTGGGTTTGTTTTATCAGTGAGTTGAATTCTATTTCTGTGCTCTTTTCATGAGCGCTGAAGGCGGTGTTAAGCCTAACTCATAACAGGGGTAAATACAAGCTCTTACTTTCTCGTTGTCATGACAACAATCCGGCGCATAATATATATGTCACAGACGCAAACTTTAGACTAGTTTCTCTGTTCTGTTTCTGGACTCAAAGAAAGAATGATTGTGTGCATAAAACAACAAATAACTCATTTCGATTTTTGCATGCATTCCAACACCATTAATATAGGGGAACACTCTGTGTGTTAGGAATTTAATTAAACTGCCCGCATTCTCCACCCTTAAGTTAGGAAATTCGGTTGATGTAGATGTACACGGCATGGATTAAAGCGCCCGTATACCTCCATTATTATGTAAGGAAATTTATAATTAAATTATTTGTATACGACAATTATTATAAGAAAGTTAAATGACAAATAATTCGGTTATTTGTCTAAATAAAATTCTCCACCATTAAAATCGTAATGCAACGTAATACAATGGGTGATGAGGCGGGCTTTGAAGTGAGGCCTTCCGCATGGAAGACTCGCGGCTTCCGTCACGTGTGTGGGTCATAGTGCAGAGAAGAGTTTTCTTGCTCCGTGCTTCTTCACTTCCTCTGCAGCTACTCATTCCTCCGCACTCTTGCCATCGTGGCTTGCAGCCTCGCACCTGCACCCCTCAAGTTCCGTGCAATGTAGAAGTCCCAGAAAGCTCGGAGCATAAGTTCCCAGAAAGCTCTTCTCTGCACTACGACCCACAAACGTGACGGGAGTCATGAGTCTTCCATGCGGAAGGCCTCGCTTCAAAGCCGCCTCATCATCCATCAATGCAACAGACAACAGACATCCACGATCTTAACAGAGGTCCAAAACATTGAAGGAACAACTCAAACTTTCTACAAAGAGCCAAAGAACCAAGCAACGCAAGGAAACACAAGTACATCTCCAGACTTTGCTGAAAGTGCTGGTGTCTCTTTAATATAATTCGAGTTAACTGATTGCAAATAAAGTTAGACTGAATTAAGTAGCTATGGTTCTCGAGGCATTGTGTACAGACTACATAAAGTTCATTTTCTCTGTATAGATAATTTCCAGTCAAGCTACTCTGTTCACTTTACTCACCAACCTGTTTCATGTTTGTATGTGTTAGATTAGTTTTATGTTTAGATTAGCAATAAAGTCTTGTTTGTATTCAAAGATAATTTGACTGTGGTATATTTTGATAAATAATCTTGTCACTTGATTTTTAAAAGATCCGGCCTTCAAGCTATACCTAAAATATTTGTGATATTATTTTCAATAAGCCATGAGAATAATATTACTCCAATAAGTGAATTAATCATAATTCCCTTATTAAAGCTAATTCTTTACAATAGAAATTGTGAGCGGATACAACGAAATGTTGTATTACGATTTTAATAGTGGAGAATTTTATTCAAACAAATAACCTAATTATTTGTCATTTATCTTTCTTATAATGGTTGTCAAAATTGACTAATTCCATTATAAATGTCCTTACATAATGATAGAGGTACGCGGGCACTTTAATCAATACCATGTACATTTACATCAACCGAAATTCCTACATGCCATAAAAGTGACTTACTGTATATTCCCCTAATATACAATATTTAATTATTAATAGGGCTGGGGGGAAAAAATAGATTCTGTTATAAATTGCAATTCTTGAGCCAAACAATTTTAAAATCGTCTCCCTGATAATTTTTTTTTTTTTTTTTTTTTTAAATGTTTATCTTAATGCTACAATGATTAATAGATAAATATAGGAAGATATATTTGTGCAGAGTTCCACACTAACAGGTTTTCTCTCTAAGAAGTTTTGTCTCTTTAATTCTTTATGTTTAGTCCTTTAATGCACCGCTGCTACAGCCATCAAAGTGCCTTTTGTTCACTGTCAGATGTGAAAATCCTCTGCTATGATCAATGTTCCTGTTATTATGCATAATCCAAAAGTTTATTTGAGAGGTGTTGTGGAGGGTATTTGCCAGAAGTCTTTCTGCAGATTCTGTCTTACATTGCTTTAATAAATAGTTTAGCTGTAGAAAGGCTTATCAAACTATTTGATGCCGTAAACTACACGTCGCGCACCCCGCAATATTTATAATCTAACAGCCAGGGTATTGATGCACAGTGAAAGAAATGCCGGCAATGCGCGTGTCTGATTTGCTTTTTTTTTTTTTTTTTTTAGAAGTTAATTTGCGCTTTGGTGCCAACCGTGCAGCACGATCGTGTCTCACGGAGCACCAGTCATCTGGAAGCAGTTTGTAAGAATAGTGTTGTCTATGATAATGCTGAAGAGGAGACTCAGCCTATCTCAGGATGCATATGCAAATAACATGCAAAAACATTTGGACTACAGGTCAACTGTCATGTGTGTCATAATTCAGTACAGCCTCAGAAATGGTTCTTGAACAAATTTACTCTTTAGCCTCCATTTGTATGTTGCAAAATTATCATTATGATAATAGTAATAGTGCCTATCATGGTAATATATGTTATATTTTATATTCTAAAATAACAAGAATAGTTTGAGAAGTTAAAATTTGTATTGTTTATATTAATTTGTTGAATACAAATGGACATAATGCAACCTTATACATGGGTCCCTTTGCACTTGTCGCCTAGATCAGACTACACATTGACTGGTTGATTGATAGTTTTAAATTGGTAGTTTTGTACATACCTACCTTTTACCTGCAAATTATATATTACAGAGTGAAACAATTGTCATTTCAGACATAACTGTTCTTCAATAGAGATGTGAAACTTTGCCTTCAAAAAAGCACCAATTCTCCTACTTACACCTGGACACAGTTTTTCTTGGTTGATGGCAGATAGGATGTTCCAAGCTTCTTGGAGAATTCGCAGCAGTTCTTTTATCTATTTAGGCTGTCTCAATTGCTTATGTCTCTTTATGTAATCTCAGACTGACACGATGTTCAGTGGGGGGCTTTGTGGGGGCCATGACTTCTGTTGCAGGGCTCCCTGTTCTTCTATTCTAATCTATTATTTGCAAAAGTAATGTTTGTGAGTCTAACATTTATATTTCCTATTGACACACTAAAGCTGAAGATATAAATAACCATCTGTGGCAGCGGGGGCGAGGTCGAGTGTCCACCCGGAGAGAAAGAAAGCGGTAAGGGTGCATACACTTGAGCCAGATTATGTTTAACACCTGTTTCTAGTTGCAGTGAGCTTGGAGAGAGTGGTACAAAAGGACCACGCCACCGACAAGAAGGGGAGAGAGAGCCAGAGATCAAGAGTCCCACTGAGTAGTTGATGTGTTAATGTGAAGCTAAAGAGTTAATATGAAGCTAATGAGTTATTGTGAAGCTATTGAGTTATTGTGAAGCTGTAAGCTCAGAAGAGTTGATAATTAAAAAGCCTTACCTGAGACTGAAGAAACACGGTTCCCTGTGTCCTCCTTCCCTCCCTGTGTGAAGTTTTGCTACACCATCTTAAGACAAATGCTTTTGTGAAGCATCTTATGTGCCTGAGACTTTTGCACAGTACTGTATATTATGAAGTTTTTATATCAAAACATCACAATACTTAAAGAATCGCAATATCACAATACATATTGAATCAACTAGAAAATATAATGTTGTTGTAATACTGAATCGGTCTGTGGCAATTCCCAGGCCTAATTATCAATATTTTAAATATTATATTTTAAATTCATCATGTCTGCCAAAACACCATAATTTCTAAAGTTAGTGTTACTATAGAGTAACTGCAAGGTACATTTCTATAAGGGTATCATGTGTGGATTGAAATGCCTTGTAATTTCCATTGTGCATGGCATGATGTTTTTCTGTCTACCTTGTCACTGCTGTGTATTCTGGTTTAAACTAGCTTCTGCACAGAGCCTTTGGGGTTCCCTTTTCATACAGTTGTATAACAGATGCACAGTTGAAAAATAACAAAGGAATTAATTTCTGTGTTACAACCCCATTTCCTTATGAAAACAGAACTCTTGCATACTGAGGGTACTGATAATTATCCATCAGCTGTGTTGTTTGTTTATTGGGATAAATGGTCACAACTTGAGTACAGCGGGGGTTAAATGTGGTCAGCTGATTGGTCAGTTTAAACGTATCAGTACTGGTTCTGGTCAATGGTCAAGGAAAGGATAAAAGAGGATTGTAACTTGTGCTCTGGATTTCTTTTCTCTTGCTTTCCTTTGACCCCGTTTACACCTGGTATTATGATGCGTTTTAGTGATCTGATCATATGTGGTCAGCGCTAAATACAGGTCTAAACGGGGTCTAAAACGTTTTGTGATCGGTTCACAGAATGCGAATGTGGTCAAAACCACATGTGACCGGATCACACGGACACTTATGAGAAGCACGAACATCTGCAGCTCAGGTTAATACAGGCAATCCACTAAAATAAATGACAATTCTGCTCTAAATGTTGCATTTGTGCTTAGATTAAATTTCAGCTGCATCTGGGAGAATTAGCGTGCCACGTTTTTCACGCTTTCTTTGTTTCTTTGAGGGTTTTTTCTTTTCTGACTTTGTTGCGCTTCAATGTCATGCCGTAGCACACTGACACAGTGATTAATACGTGTCGTCATGAAACAAAGTCCCTCCCCTCGAAATTCGACACAAGTGGTCACAGGAGATGCATTTAAGTGACCAGGTATAAAAAGCGATGTGTCTCACCTGGCCACATGTGATCAGATCACCTGAGACGCATCGTAAGGCCAGGTGTAAACTGGTCTTTTTGACCTCCTGGCTCTTTTCTTTGGCTCTGATCTTGGGCAAGTGGGTTACAGGCCATCAGGCCAATCTCCCAGCTATCAATGGTAACTCTCTTTCTGTACCCTTTCTTTCACTATATATCTTTTGGTCTCATTCACTCAGGTAGTATGCATACTGGGTTCCTCTACATATTTCATATTTCCAATTTTTAACTATTACATCTAAATTGTAATCATCTGATGTAACACTTAAAGACATTCACTTTTATTAAACATTTTCTCTTCAATCCCTGTATAGTTAAATTTCACTGTGCACACTATATTAAAATTTTACATTTAAGTGTTACATATTGCATTACAATAAGGTCATAATAAGATTTTAAACAATGCTCTCCCACATATTTAGCTATTCTGTGCTTATTTCCGTTGTTAGTATAAGTAGCAGAAGGTGGTAAGCTAATAGACAAGAAATGCAGTTTTATACCATCATCCTGTTTACATTTCTTTAGTCACCTTGGTATCTGTAGTGAAAAACCCATCTTACACTGGTAATTCTGTGTCAAATTCAAATGGGTCGCATGACTTGCGCTGTGTTTACCACTGGGCAGCATGGTGTGAGTGCAGAGCAGGTTCATCAAATTGTCATTTTTAGGTGAGCTATTTCTTTAATGCTATGCTAGAAGGATTCCATAATTCTACCATTATAAACTACCCAAAAACAAACTGAAATCAAATCTTGCATAATACAGTGATGCCCTGCTCTCCTCTTACTGAAGATATTACTCTTTTCATCTGTGGCTTAATTATTCATTGACAGCTGCCTTTGATGAAAAATGATAAACATCAAAGTCTTAATGAAGCTTGTAATTACATTACCAAGTGATAGAGTGCCTTTGCTTGTCTAGACTGCTTACACTATTGGAGTCATTTAACCTCATAATCATAATTTACCTGAGTGCTTCACCTCACCTTACAACATAATGCTTTCCTGTTTAACATGAAGTGAACTGTAGGTCCGTAATGGACTTCCACTTGATGTGGTCTAACAATTTATGTAAATATAAAGAAGCATATAAACTTCATATAAATAGTTTTTCTTGAAAATGCAGTCCAAGACCTCATAATCATCACCTGTCTGGAGGAGTTCTAAAGTTGTTCCCCTCTCTAAGTATCTGACTAGTATCTAAACTAAGATTTTAATTTCAGATATATAAACTAGTCATGTTTGAAGTCACGTTTGAATGCAGACAAATTCTTCTAAGAGGAAGTAAAATATTATGTTGTTGAGTACTGGACTTTCTAACCAGCCGAACACAGGTGGTCAAGATGGGTAACATCACTTCATCCATAAAAATACTGTAATTAACACCAGCACTCCACAGAGCTTTTGTCTCGGCCCTAATTATACTCGCTATTCAACCATTCACTCCATTAGTCCAGCAGCATCATCAAATTTCCTGACGCCAACACCATTATTGGGTTAATCAGTGATGATAATGATGAATGCACATACATGGATTACTCTTTGCAGGAGAAAAATGGTGTTACTGTACATATAACAGCAATCTAGACTTGAGTGCCAGTTAAATAAATAAACTTATTGTGAACTTAAGAAAACAAATGACAACTCACACCTCAAGCTACATTAATGACTCACCTGTTGCAATCATTAACATTGATTGTTTGGACTGCAAATATTTGAAGACCTCACCTCAACAACTGGAAGCCCGGTTGACGTGCACGCACGGATAGTAGCGCACAATTTGGCTTCAAAGACCCCACGCAAATCCTTGTCCCACATGTAAAGCGTATTTAGCGCTCATAAAGTGAAATGAATGTAATAAGGCTGCTTCATCGCCTGACAGAAATGCGTATGGATGTGACTGACATGAGAGTATTGAAAAAAAGGCACATCTTAAAAAAAATTCTATATCGATATTTACGCGTTGTATTGATAACATTGGATCGTTGGTCATAGGATCGATGCATCGATCCAGATTGATGAATCGTTACACCCCTACTGGATACACGTAAAGATTGAAGAGAGCTGGGATGAAGAAAACCAGCATATACAGTATGTGGATATACTGTACAGTGACTGACAACCTGTCAACAAGTGACAGGAATTAGAATTGATGGAAGCTGAAAGAAAATGGTGTCCGTTCTCGGGTGATGAGATAGTCAGACTGAGCAGCCTAAACTAATAACATGCAGCTGAACTGTATAAAGTGTTACTTGCTGAAAAACAAACTCTAGAGTAACAGATGCAGTCCTGCAGAATCATTGATGAGGTGTCAACTCTTCACTTCTATACCTACCTTTCCAGCTGCATGGAATTCAGCATTACAGAGCTGAGGACTGTCAAGCACAAGAAAAATGAGTAGAGGTGGATGGACAGGAAGCAGATTGATTTGGTGACATTTCTGGAGACCTCACCAGACTGGTGCCAGAGTGTGTGGATCGCTGACACCAAAGTACAGGGTACAGTGTTTGCTTTATACAGAAAATTGCTAGTTGATCTTACTTTATCAGTATGTGACAGCAGGGCACACTCAGGAGAAACCTCCATCATATAAGCCTAGCTGCCTCCTAAGGATGAAAAATCAGTGAGAGCCTCAGCAACTAAAACTGACTGAGAAAGACCTGTCTCCCCTTACAAAGCAGTCTTAAGCAGCGTCTACCACTGGGCACTCAGATTACGCTTGGCATTGTGAAAACAACAGTAGGCAGAGAAGTGCAAAAACCACAGAGACTTGAGGGAAATACTTTAGGCTATGTGATAGTATGAATTACTGTTTAATCTCCAGAATGTAGGATGGGGAGTAAATTACTTTATAATAATATTAGGGCTGCACCTAACGATCCTTTTTTTATCGATTAATCTAACAATTCTTTTTCAGATTAGTCGATTAATCTAACAACTAATTTGTAGATTATTGTAAAGATTTTTTATAATTATTACTTGATTAATATAACAATTAATTAACCCAAAATTTATATAAAAACTTGTCTCATTAATATTTCAATATTTTATTAAATCATCTTTTCTTAAACACAAACAAATGTACAAGAAACAAAGTGTGCACTGCAGGGCATTATTCTACAACAAAAATAGCCCTGTCTTAACTGGTTATCTCCATTTTACAGTCCAACATAAAATCTTTCCAAAATAAAAGAACTTGTTCAATTCAAGTAAAAGGAAAGTGCAATCTACATTTAGCAATCCAACAACAAAATAAATGAAACAAATGTAAAATTCAAGTCACTTTCAGGAGGAAAGAGGATTTTGGTTTTAAAAATTTCCAACATTCTTTTGAATGTCCATGTACTAAAATAAAATATTTGATGTCATAAGTGTACATCATAATGCAACTAAAGCTGAATCCCCGACATTTTCGCAAATTTAGAAATCCCGGCCGGACACTTTTTTAAGGTCCAAAAAAGAGGACATGTCCGGGAAAAAGAGGACGTATGGTCACCCTACTTTAGCAGCGGTGCAGAAATTACTTTTAACATGGGGGCGATGAGGAAACATTTAGAAAATCAATTTTAAGTGACTACTACTAACAGAAACACATGTTGTAATACTAATATGTCATGCTTGGATGGGTTCAAAAAGTAAACAGTTCTTACGGTGCTGCCTTGCTGCCATCTTGACAAAAGCGTTCTGGGATGCTTTCGCTTCAAGTGTTCGTTCATGGCGGTTGTACTACTGTGATAAACCATTTCCAATTTGCATAGCTTACACTGCACCACATTGTTGGGTCTCTGGCTAAAATACTCCCACGCTTTAGATGACCGTAGGCAAGTTTTTTTTAGCTGCAGCTTGTTCTTCGGGGGAATCCATGCTTAAACCGGGTGCTGCCATTTTAATTACTCCATTGCGACGCGCCGACGCATGTTATGCAATTCGACGTATTTCTGTAATCGATGATGTCGATTACGTCGATGAATCGTCCCAGCCCTAAATAATATTATTCTATATATGATTGAATTAAAGGAAGAGGCAGTGCAGTAAGAGGAGAAAAGAGTTGTAAGACAACATATAAATGTGTTTGACACAAAGTTAGAAATAAATGGGGGCTTGGGGCAAAAATGCCCCTGGCCTGAAATTTAAAATGTAGGGGCAAAAATATACCCTTGTAATGTTTTCTAATATTTAATTCTAAGGCTAATCCATAGGCTATTATCACAAAATATGATTTGATGCTTATTTAAGTTTATAGGTAACAGTCTTTCTGAATTAATTTAGAAATTATTTAAGTATTTTATATTAAAAGACAACACTGTGGTTTTCCTTAAATTCCCAAATAAAGGTACAAAATGCATCTAGGGGGTAAATATTGCCCTATAATAATAAAGTTAATTTCTGACCCTGGTCTGACCAGTTCTGTTTATAATGCCAACCAAAAAGTTATCAAGTATAAAAGAAAAACAACAAAAGACACATGCTTCTATTCTATATAGTATAATTTTGTCAAATGTTTTGATATAATCCTACTGACACATTTTGTTTCTGTTAATCTGCTCCTTTGTTTTATCTGAAACAGAATTATAGACTTAAGCCTATTTTGTAGGGCAACATGAAACCTGCCACAGCAATGGCAGCCAAAACTCAGTAGCTTAAAAACAATAATTATTTAAATCTCGTGCAAGTAGCAATTAACTCCCTGTGACCTGTTCCATCTAAATATAATTATCCTGCATAATAATAGATGTTTTATTGCTCGCTTATGTTTCAAAACACCCACTATGATTAGGGATGAAGTGGCTAGGGAACTATTCTGTGTGTGCTAAAATCAACAGAATTCAGTTTGAGCACATTATGGAGCTGTTATGCATTATTATTATTATTAATTTTCATATTTCTTACCTCGTATAAGCAGCCAAGTAAAATTCATCGGAACATGTTGGGCGTATTGCAAATGGCAAATACCATTACAGTCACACGACCAAAACTTTCAACCTAATGGTTCTACTTATATCATAAGTCCAGGCACACTACAGCGGCAGTTGTATTTTATTTTTCAGTGGGAAATAGCTGAGTTAAGTTTTTTTTTTTTTTTTTTTTTTGAGGTAAATTACAGTGCCGCTCCAGACCGCATTGCCATGACAACAGCTTGCGCTTCCTTCTGAATGAAAGTTAACGAGACATTAACAGAACGCGCTTTTAATAAAAGCGCACTTACCTTTCTGTGTAGTTGTTGTGTGTTTCCTCTGTTATAGCTCTTACCGCTCATCGAAATACCAAAGGTAAGAGAATTTCAGATGTGACACTAGCGGGTTGTCCACAACTTTCCTCCATTGAGAGTGAGGGAGGGAGGTGTGGGGGTGAAGTACGGTGTGGTGTGAGGGACAGCACGCGAACGAGACACCTGCAGACTGCAGTTTATGTGATGAGTTGACTCAACTCAACTGAAGTCCACTACACCACATTGCAGCGAAATGGCGTCTGTTCTTATTCTAAGTTTAAAACGGACATACCAAGAAAGTTACAATTCTTTTTACATATTGTGTTTTTGTAGAGAGAGGTTTGAAGAGGATTATTTTCATCTTACTTGAGCTAAATCTGACTAAATTAGTTCCTTGCAACAACCTTTAATTTGCTCTTGGTGAAATTTGATATTTTAAAATGATGTAAGAATATTATTCTCAATAAAGCCCTGTTGCTGAACCCAAATCAAACAAAAAAGTTCAAGTGACCAGTGAATTTGTGGTGTTCGTTTTTGGTTTATTTGTAACAGTGCCGTTTGGATTTAATAAAGTAGGTGTTTGTCTCCATCTAGTGGATCTTGTGATGCTGTAAAGTTTATGACTTTTTGTCTCCTTTCACAGCGGCACCAGTGGTCGCTCTTATTTTGTATTATGTGACATAAACAAGTGAACAAGTTGTTCAAGAGAATATATAAACACATGGCGTTGATTTTGACTGGACAGAAAATGAGATAGGGCCTACATAAACTCTGCATTCAATAGCTCACCAAAAAACACAATCTCTCCCTTAGGAGACTCCAAACGGAGCATGAAAACTGTTATGTCTAAGTTACCATTGGACTTAGCTGCCATAAGTTTTACTTGCTTGCAAAGCACCAGGTATGGATTTTAAACCAAGAGTAAAAAAATAAATAAAAATGTTGTCAGTTGCTACATTTTTTTGTCTCAAGCAATGAAAGCAAGAGCTCCACTAATTTTAAAACAGAAATTAAATTTGATTGATATTGAACACTTTGAGACTATAAGCTATTCTCAGTTATGTTTAATAAACATATCAGGTTATTAAAGACTGTCAAACAAAATAATTCATTAACAGTTAATAAAAGTTTATAGTAAAAGTTAAAAAACCAAAAAGAGGAACATTTTATTAGTAGGATACTGAACATCATGTTGCCTAGTTTATAAAAATATATATATACACATTCAACTTCAGCTATACAGTTGCAAGGATAATTTCACTTTGGTTGGTCCCCCTTGATGGTGTTTTGGCGCTGGTCCAGGGGGCATCAGAAGTTTTGTTGTTGTTGTTGTTGTTGTTGTTGTTGTTTTCAATCTTGCACATTTCACAGTCCTGGAGTGTATTTAGGTAAACATATTTTATATAAACATATCTGCAAACCTTTTCTTGGAACTGTACATAAGGAAAGTCTGCAGTTCATTTGTTTCTTCTCTTTGCTCTCACAAATGTAATTTTAAACAAAATGAGAGCATGAGAATGCAATGGAAAGAATGCAGCCATTTTATTTGAGGCCCACTGCAGTGCTTTTTTGTTAGAAAAGTAATTTACCTGCAATTTACACCTCATCACAGCATCTAGATAGATGAAATTCATTCAGTCTTTGTTGTGCATTCCATGAAGCAAACTCAGCCTCATGCCATTAAAACTTTTCAGAGAGGGCGGCAAATAATGTGTACTACTTTTTGAAGAGAAAAGCTAAATCTTCAAGAGTCTGAAAACATTCTCCATCCTTCTCAACAATATTCAAATTATCACATGTAAGCCTACATATAAAAATACAGTAAGCCTGATGAAGTTGTTGGGTTGTTAATTTCTCTTGAACTTGCAATGGATTTTACAGCTTGTGCATCACTATCAAATCCTTTACCTTATCTTATAACACTCTATACGATGTTAGCAGGGTTGGGGAGTAACGAAATATACGTAATGTGATTATGTATTTAAAATACAAAATATAAGTAATTGTATTCCACTACAGTTACAATTTAAATCATTGGTATTTAGAATACAGTTACATTCAAAAAGTATTTTGATTACTGAAGAGATTACTTTGCATTTTATTGTCATTTGTTTCATTTACTATTTAGTCCTTTCAGATGGGAAACATTTATACATATAAATGATGTGATCCAAAGCGCATCTGAACAGCGGTGAAACACTTTCTTATGAAGTGTTACATTCATACAAGCAGACAAAGAAGTACGTTTGGAGAAGAAGAAACTGAAATAAACCTTGTGTGAATTGTCAGCTTTACGCTAAGCTAAAATGCTATTTCTAGCCATTTTACATGCACATGTTACCAGACACGATCATATTTTTTTATCAAGAAAATTCACGTTGGATCATAATTTCTTTTTTTCTAATAAGACCTTTGATATTAGGGCATAAATCATATTCTTGATAATAATTTTTGTATTGTTTTCCTGTAAAAATATCTAAAAATCCTTAAAACAAGATCAATTTGATTTATCTTGTTTTAGAAACAACACTGCATAAGATATTTAGGTTTTTCAGAGAATGTATTTTTAACATGTATATTTTGTCTTACTGTACTGGCAGAGTTTTTATTGTCAAAACAAGTGAAAAAATCTACCAGTACTGAAGAAGTAATCCAAAGTATTTAGAATACGTTACTGACCTTGAGTAATCTAATGGAACACGTTACAAATTACATTTTACAGCATGTATTCTGTAATCTGTAGTGGAATACATTTCAAAAGTAACCCTCCCAACCCTGGATGTTAGGTAAAGGGGATCTCTCATAGAGGTACCTGTTTGAGTTTTCACTATATATATCCAAGCATAATTGTTTTATGAACACACAAAACATTCCAAGAATATTAAGTTTAACAAGGACATATTTCCGTAACGGATTCAAAAGCAATTAACTATATTGATGTTCTGCACTCAAACAGACTTTCTTCTCTTGCCAAAGACATTATTAATGAGCTTGGCCATAGACTTGGAGCCACTGTATCTCCTCCGATCACTTCTATGCTTCAGCTGTTCCATCACATGGCGAATAAGCTTGGTAAAGAGGTTGCCGATCTCCAGGTAGTTCTCAGCCGCTGACACTTCCTGAAAGAGGCATCGGTTTTCCTGGGCCAGGGAGCGGCCCTCCTCCACACTCACTTGACGGCTGTGGCATAGGTCTTGCTTGTTACCCACAAGGCAGATTGGCACCTCCCTATTTATACCAAATCAGATCAGATTATTTATTTTCAAGGGAAAATTGGAAAATCATGATGAGAACATGGCCACATAAAATATTGTATTAAATGAATTGCATTAGGACTGGATGCAAAATATTTGCTAGCAAAATCTCTGTAATTGCCACCATTTCAGACTAATAATTATACAACAATACTGTGGCTTTAAACAATGATATCCATATTGAATCTGAATATGTTCAGACACTGAGGTAATTTGTCACAGTCTGATTTCTAATTGGAGCAATGGCTATGATCAGTATCCGCATACACATGGAAAGTTTTTCTCAAATGATACCAGAGTGAGTGGAACTGTTATGCATGAGGAGGTGCCAAAAGGTGATCACTTATGTGAGCTCTAACATAAAGGATCGCTTCAATTTCGAAACTGAGGTTTGGAAAATGTACATAGGGCTTGCACTGGGAGACCAAGCTAAAACTCTACCAAAATGGGTAAAACAGCTTGTTGCCATTTTTGTGAAGTGTCAAAGCTTTTAATTCAATTTTTGAGGAACGTGTTGGATTCTGACCACCCATGAGTGATCTCATTGCTTTCTATTGTTTCAAAACACTTTCAAATGACAAATAACCAGTGAAAGCCTAAAGTATTCAGACCTTTTTTTTTTAGTAAATGGCTTGGACTAAAATGGAAACCATTGGGCTCATGGCGCAATTTTCAAAACCATTGGAACTGTAATCAACATAGACAGCCCTTTAATGAACTATGTACTCTTTGTACTATTTCCATGTTCTAATCACCTACACAATTTGATGTTAGCCAGTCTGTCCTTTGCAGATGTGCACCAATCCAAACAGGAAGCCTCCACTCCCCTGTTCTGCAAATGGTCCTCATTAATTCATTAAAACTCCATCCTCCTATCCCAACCAGCATCAGGCAAGAGGTCAAAAGGTTACAGGAGAGAATCTGACTCACCCTTTACTGGTCTCTCGACGACACTCTTTGATTTGCGCCAGGATGTTTTTGGCATTTAGGAAGGATGCACGGTCGCTGATAGTGTACACCACCACAAAGCCATCAGCCCAGTCCACCGGTTCCTCCAGGATACATCTGCTTTCTCCACTCTGCCAGGGAAAGGGGGGGGGGCATACAGGGGTCCAGTCAAAAACAACATAAACAAAAACAACATAAAGTCCTGTTTGACCAAATGGAAAACCAGACGTCAGGAAAGAGACCTGGTTCTGAAATAATTACAATTACCCATCCAGGCAAAGTGTACAATTGGAGAGCAAAAGGGAAAACATTTTGATAATCTCTGGCATTGTCTAAGGCTCAATAAGCCTGGATCTTACATTTTTTTTTACCAGAGGGCTTTGTTTTTAACACAGTGACTGACTGCCAATGCTGATTGTGTACAAGAACACTTAGTTACAGGGCAGAAAGCTGCCCATCTCATGAATTGTTTTTTTGGAAATCAAAGTATAACAACAACTGCTGAAGTAAAAGGTCCCAGATGCAGCAGCTGTAAGCAGTGAGGCTTAGTGTTCAAAGGCAGCGCACTGTATACTTTGCTTCGGGGAAAGGTCATAAATCCCATCCGAACACAACATGCATTTCCCATATGAAACAGGTATATCGGAGCATGCTGCCCCCTGGCAGTGTTTGTATGAATGCTTGCCATGAGCTCAGAGTAGCTGTTATGAAAGAATAAACACATACCTGCGAGCATGGATCAAAGACTTCCAAGTTCAACTGTCTTCCATCAATAGAGAGTCTTTTATTGTATAAGGAGCCTGCAACAAACAATGTTTGATAAAATCCTTGGCATAACAACAAATGTGCTTATAATAAAACCCCAACCCCTGAAATGAAGGGGGATTGTTAGACGTGTCTATAAAATTCAGTGGCATTAAAGCAAAGACTGAGGCCATATGAGTTGATACACGTGTAATTGTATCGGAGGTGCAGTGATTACTTAGAGCCTCAGAAATCCTTGATTCCATGACTAGTATGAAGAGGTTACATTTTAAGTAATTAGACGACAGAAAATCATACACCATCTCAGACTGTACATGGAGACAGGCCTTTTAAAGCATATTAACAGTTAGTTTTGGTTCTCAGATCTGACTGGCCAAGTGCCATTCCAAGAGTGATGATAGTTAGTATCTGCCTTTTTCCTGAATGTGGAAGTGTTCCACAATTCATAACAGAAGCCTGGTCTCCAGTGTTTTCACTCGCATCAGCACATGTTTTTAGTGGATGATGTGTCGTTTAGCGTATTAAATTTGTCAAATTACATTTTTGTCATTTCTGTCGCAATAACAGTGCTGCTATTGACAGTACCTCACCCGTCAATGTTTAAGTAGTGGGTAAATTACATAAAGCTATGGCTCGAGGTTAGTTAAGCTGATATCATATGCAGTACTGATATCATGTACTACTTCGAATTGTTATGACAGACAACAACTGCATAAGTTGAGGCTGAACACATTTTTACTCAAACTTTCAATTAAAATGTTTGTTGTTCTTGATCTGGATTGCTGATTTCTGCAGATTTTACATTGCTCCTTAAAGAGACCGTAAACAGTTCAGTGGCAATCGTATCATCATTGCACCACCCAGTGGTTGGACCCTTTAATATTTTTTATCACTCCACTTGTCTGTGTTCACAGCTTTTCAAATAGTAGTGGGGATTTTGATTAATTGTTCATTATGATTTCATTCACTGATTCGTTTAGTGACAATTTTTATAGATTACATCTTTATGGCAGCAGGTGGTGACAATCAAGCATATTTTGTGTGATGAGTGAGTCACTGAAGCATTGACTCAAGTGATACATTAAAAAGCACAGAGTCCTCCCAACCACGTCCTCTGTGTTAAGACTCGAGGGACCACATGAAGAAGCACGGCGGGGCCGTGAGGTAGGGTTTGGAAGAATCCGAGGAGGGTCTTGTGCCAGCGCAAGCCCCTTGATCCTCCCATGCAGCGTCCTCGCCAGTGCAGTACGCACGTGACAACCTCTGGCCATCTATGGTTGTGCACGGTGTTGTCGTATTCGGCAGGTCTGATGGTGGTAATGATGTCGTGTCCCTCGCAGCTTCGGACATGGGAGAAATGTCCATGGAGAATGTTGCAGCCCCTCCCCCCAGCAAGGGTGAGGAGCATGCGCAGGCCACTAACAGAGAGCTTCTTCGTGTCCTCGCATGGGCGGTTGAGGAGCTCGGTCTTGAGTGGTCCCCTCCAGAGGAGCGGGTAAAATTTTGCCTGGAAGAGTGGTTCCTGCAGGCCGGCCGCTGCCAGCAGATCGTGGCACGGAAAACTGCACCGTTCTTCCCGGAAGTCCACGAAGACCTGGCTCATGCCCTATTCATCTCGCGTCCAGGTCGGAGCTGCGGTCCTAACAAATGTGGATCACGTGGAGGAAAAGGGATATGCTAAGCTTACCCCATTGGAGTGGCGGTTGCAGCTCATCTCTGTCTGTCTACCGCTATGGGATGGAAACCCCGCCTGCCCACCCTTCCAAGCCATGCCGACTGACATCCACACTGGCTGGAATGGCTTATATGGCGGCGGGCCAGGCTGGCTTGGCGCTCCATAGCATGGCGGTGTTTCAAGTCTTCCAAGCCAAGCTCCTCAAAGATATAGATGAGCAAGCCCTGAATCCTGACGTGTTCAAGGAGGTCTGCACCGCCACAGATTTGCCGCTGCAAGCTACAAAGATTACCACACAGGCCATCGGGAAAGTGATGAGCAATCTGGTGATTTTGGACCGGCATGTCTGGTTAACGCTCACAGAGATACGTGACGCAGAAAAAGCCACCCTGCTCAACACCCCTGTCTTGCTTGACAGCCTCTTCGGAAATGCAGTGGAAGGCTTTTCTGAATGCTTCATTGTGGTGCAAAAACAGTCACAAGCGATGAAGCACTTTTTGCCTAAGAGAAGTGTTTCCTCTCATCTGCCCAGCTCACACTCTGCTTCGAGCCATTGTCCGGCAAAAAACCCCACTCCTGCTGCCTCAGCGTCACCAAAAGCCCAAACGGCACAAAAAAATGTAAGCACAAACGGAAGCCTTGCCCTCCTCAGCGCAAAGCCGAAAGGAAAAACCCCCACGGGCAGCAGACGCATTCCTGACTGGCTCAGTGCCATGAAGAGGAGTCTGGAGACTGCCTTTCTTCTCAGCCCAGATCCAAAGAAATCCTGGCTGTTCCACTTCCCGCCAAAGTTCGCAGTAACCGGGATGTTGTGCAAAATGTTGTTCCTGTGTGTTGTTTGCCAATTAAGAATGTGTTCAAAACAAAAGAAAAGCACTTGTTGCGACTGCACAAAATGCTCAAACATTCTCAAAGAGAGGGCTCAATTTCTCTTCATGTTTGTCACACCCCGCACACTATGCTCAACCGCTTCCCTATGGCGAGCGGCGCTCTATTTCCGATAAAGAGTGGATCGATGCACATCATTGCGTATGCTCTCTCTAAAGACTGCACTTCTGTTGGCTCTGGCCTGGTTTGGTGATATACAGGCACTGTCGGTTGACAGTTCATGTCTGAAATTCGGACCGGGGCTTTCAAAAGCCACCATCAAACCCAAAAAAGTCTATGTGCCTAAGGTGCTTTCCACACCCTTTAGGGCTCAGGTAGTCCACCTACAAGCTTTCTCTTCCCCGCCGCTTAATTCAGATGAGGAGCAGTTACCTCATTTATTATGCCTCATGCGGGCATTTCACACGTATGTGGAGCGCACCGGCCAGTTTAGACTGTCAGATCAGCACTTCGTTTGTTATGGAGGACACACAAAAGGCATGTCCATCTCCAAGCAAAGGCTCTCTCACTGGATCGTTGATGCGATCACCCTCGCTTATGAATCACAGGGCATTCAACCAGAGGCTTGGCATCCTCATGGGCATGGACAAACAGTGTACCCTTACAGGATATATGCATTGCAGTAGGATGGTCTTCGCAGAACACGTTCGCAAGGTTTTATAACCTAGACGTGGCATCCATCGCTTAGCGTGTCATCTCTGTCTAGAGAACTTGCTATTCCAACACTATTCGGGTGAGCCCGAGCTCCTTATTACGGGCGGGCTACCTGTTATAACTTTATACAACCGCCTTTGTAGGCTGTTATCCAATTTACTCACACTAGAAGTCACAAGCACTTCTAATAAGAATAAACCTCCCTCCCTACCTCTGGTCATGAAGGGGTTAAATTTATACTGTGTATATTATATGACTCTATCCCCAGCATAAGATTAACTTCCCTTCTGGTTGTCACCATGTGGGGTTATTCATTATTCTATACACTTGAAATATGTTGTAATAAGTCACCACCCGGCGGGCCCATGACCTTATATACATATTCTTTTACAAGTGTTTATACCCTGGTGTATCTCTCGGGGTATGACGTCATGTAGTGCAGCGTGATGGGACATTTACCACAATGTGGAGTGAACTGAATTGATAGGGAAAGTCTCCGGTTACATATGTAACCTCGTTTCCCTGAGATGAAGGGAAGGAGACATTGCGAAACCTGGCCGCACTACTACTTCAGAGTTTTGAGGTATGAACGATGTGTTCTTGTCCTTCAGACAGAAAGTTCTGAAGAAATCGCACCTGCTTATATAGGCCAACTGAGTGCCTAAAGATGAGCTCTTCATGATATCTCTTAGTCTTGATAAATAACGATGCGATTGTTGATGTAAAAGAATATATCAAATCAATCATGCTGTGCATTTACTTGTACAGACTGATCAATTAATAAAAGAATGGAGGGCCCTATTCCAGCTAACAGATCAACTCACCATGTGTGAAGAGCAACTCTATCCTCCACTTCTTCGTTGAGCGCAAATATACAGTATGTCCTACAGTCTTTCACTTCTGATCCTTCAATAATTTGGGTTTTATTGATATTTGGCAAAATTTCACTTTCATCATCTGTCGCTTTAAACACATCCAGGCTTGACGATGTAGATGCCTACGTGACATGATACTGAAGGCTTGAAAGTTCATCTCAGATAATTATTGATTATTAATGTGGAAGGAGGCAAACATCATTTCACCTTATTTGGCCACATTTTAGGCAGAAACGAATGATGTTGCATCATTTGAAACTAAACTTTTTTTTATTATTGTTCAGTTTATGAAGCAGAGACTTGTCTTGAGCTGGAGGTTTCCTCTGGCATTTATGTAGTACATTTCAAACTCACCTGGGCTATCACTTCTGAAAGAAAATAAATGAAATACACATTTTCGCATTAGCCTATATGTTTTATGCACACTTGAAGTTAAATCGATCAAAACAACTGTTCATTTTATTTCATTTTTAAATATATTTTTTAAGACTCCTTGCTGCCTGTGACAGACCACCAATATAATACAAAACTTTACTACTGTTATCACAGAACTGCCTGCTGTTAGCCTACTGTGAATGTCGCCAGGCAGCGAGAAACGGTTTAAGTTCAAATACCGAAAGACTCCAATAAACCAAGTAAAATCGCAAATGAACAGCAGTGCATGTATATGAGTTACTGGACACAGAACAGACAACTAAACTGTTCAAATTTGCTGCATGTCTAATGTCTGCAGAGGGAGCGCCAGCGCACGCCCCCTGCCACCCTACACGATGCCTGTATTGCATGTGCCAGGTTCCGCCTTTGGTCAAAGCAAATAGTTTAATTTTCAAAAAATGTATTTTAGTTATTTTATTGATTTATTCATTGTACACAGTAATATATGCACATGTTGTGTCTTTTAAGCAGAATAAACAGATGTGAAAGTGTGACGAGGAGGAGGGTGTGGCTGCACACGGCTGCGCTGCATGTGTGTGTGTTTGTTTTATGTTGTTTTAAGTTGAGTTTTACATTAAACTTTATGTTAACTGTTCAGCCGGTTCCTGCCTCCTCCTTGCCCATCTTTATACTGTTACAGAAAGATATACAGTTTTGTCAAATTGAACAGTCTGGTTGCGGGGGGGGGGGGGGCACAATGATCTAACTGGGGGGCATGCCAAATCACAGCCGTATTGACATTCAGAACAATAGCGCCCTTGCTCATGTGATACTGCTTTATTAAAATGATGGGATAAGGTCATTAATTGATAAAGCTTTCTTTGACTAAAGTTATTTGAAAAGAATGTTTACGTTGGTGCAATAAGCCTTGATTCATTCATTCTTTTTCTTTTTCTTAATGTATAAAATGAAAATCCTCTTACATAAGCTTGTAGTTATGTTCTTCATGTTTTAAAGGAACAATAAATCATTTGTGCTGACAAACATAATCTTATGCCAGGCGTAATAATGAGGCAGATAAAACAAACGGTCATATGTGTAACTTAAAGCTTTGGCATGTGAGACTATACTTACTGGCATTTGATGCATATTCTCCAATGAATCGCTTGGTCAAGAATCTTACCAAAACCGCTGAGGACAAGAAAGGAGAGAGATGATTGAATCTCTAGTTATTGAGAGTGATTATCCTGAGATGATTGGTATGAATGCTTCAAATAGGAATAGAGGGCAAAAGGTCAAAGTACAGCCCCTCATCAAAGACTTGGCCACTCTACAGTGAGCACTGGTACATATTTGGCTCAGGAAAAACAGTTACATTTATGGATTTTTTCTTTCTCCATGAGCACACTACCTGGTCTATATTAAATATTTATAATAGCTATGCTGGGTCATTGAGTCATTGAAGTCAGGGCTTGAGTTTCCATGCATAAATACACACTGTGGCAGCCTCATGAAAGTTGCTTTCAATCCCCCTGAATAAGAGCCATCAAGCAGTTAGGATTTTATCCATTTTCCTCACATACCCAATCAAATCTGCAACAATAGACCTTCCTTGGTGTTCTGCTCTGCCTTCACCACAGTCGCTTGGATCAGAACCCTGACCGAGGACTCCCCCACTACCTCTAGTGTTTCGATCTCAGGGGACATAGCATCATCGTTTCCCGACTACTTAATAGTCATTAGTACAGGTATGCAGCCTGAAGGGCTAAATGTCCCTGTAGTGGAACAAAAAATTATCTCTCACCAGTTTCAGCAATTACTTGCATCTTACAAGCATCCATCTTAATTTCCCTCTCGGATGATTTGTATAACAATGACCTCACTCCTATGATCTGTTTCAATATACAATACACTGTTTGTAGAGGGCAGACATAATGCCTGGGTGCAATGTGAATTACTCACACACATGACTGTACAAACTCACTGTAACAAATCAAACATGTGAGCACCATGCAGTAGCCACAAGAGTAAAAACACTTTTACATTACACAATTGGAAATATGCTGTAAAGCCTGAAAATCACAGTTAGTTCGAAAAACACATATTTACATGTGTGCATGTAAGTGTGATCGAATAAAAGGGCTGAACACTCACCGGATTTGCCCGCACCCTCACTACCCAGCAAGGCCAGTTTGATGTCATTCATGGTTGTAGGTTTTGCCCTTTATTTTTCCTTTGTTTTCCATTGTGTCCAAATAATTAGACAGTCCCAGCCACTACTATACTATTTACTCTGCTCAAAAAAGTTGTGCCACGCTCTTTCTCTCTCTCTTCTTTTCACTCTCTCTCTCTCTCTCTCTCTCTCTCTCTCTCTCTCTCTGTTTCTGTTTCTCACTGTCTCTCTTTCTGTTACACTCACAGACGGTCCTCTTCTCTGTCTCCCCTCCCACTACAAAGAGTACTGAGCTGCCACAAGGTCATTTCACCACTGAACACGGATGGGATTCCCTTTGATAGTTCATGTTATGCAGCTAAGTTGAGAGTGAATTAAACCAAAGTGCTCTGTGATCTTGTAAATTGTAATTGTCACCTCTGCTTTAGATTAGAATTTATTTTAAAGATAATCTCAGTTTAGAATCATTTTAGCTTATTTGTCATGGCACAAAAGTTAAATATAGCCAGGATTATTTTCTGAGTATTTCTTTGTTTAGATTCCAGAACATTCCTCTTACATTCATACATGCTTATATAACGTCTCAAGCAAGTTCTCAAGTCTACAAGTATTTCCAGACTTATACTGAAATTGTCAAATTTGGGTCAGGTATTTAGATTTGGATAATGTTTGGCAAAGTTGTCTAGCATCAGGTACACTGAATGTTGTAGTTATCAAGGCTAACATGTTAGCCCCAACAGCAAAGTTCTCTGTGCCAACTACCAACACACAATTCGGGCCAAAAATGTCAGCCATATTTTGATTGCCAGGATCAGTTCCTTTTAAAGTGGAGAGCAGCAATCAATTTTCCCTCTTTTCCAGAACAGTTCTTAAAAATGAAAGACGTTCAGCCAACCAAGCTTCAATTTCATGGGCTGCTACGCTGGTCAGGGAGTCTTTTTTCCACAGACTTTTTTTTCTGTCTCACTCTTTTCATTCTTCAGCTGAGTTCACTGCGGTGTCCCATTATTATTCTGTTATGTTTCATTTGATTTTTGTCGGCTGAGGACTTGCAGACACTTTCGAAATACAAAGGCTCAAAATGTGCCCGGCACCAAAAATATGTGGCACAAATCAGGCTTAGACTGTTCTGCCACTGAGTATATAGCTTTGGACAGGGTGGAATTTCATTAAATTACAGCTGTAAACAAATTATTTTGCATAATACCGCTCCATCACAAACACAATATTTTCTGTTATCTGCTCTAGAAAGACTTTGAGATGCATTTGTTAGGGCTATATACTGTGCACTGTTTATTGTGAACCACTGACAGACTGCCCTGTGTTATGAAACATGTCATGTTTTCACTAGCACATATTGTATAATTATCGACATGTATATCAAATGTAGTTGCATGTCTAATCGGCAAGGTATTTATGTAGGCACACACCACACACAAGAGAACTGGCAAAAATTGCCCATTAAATAGCAAGAACATGACCTCCTTTAAGAGTCATTATAAATGAGTACTCAAAGCTGAAGGGGCTAAAAATGAGGCCAGCTGTATCTCATGAGAAGAAGAGGAAAAATGGATTTAAAAGCTGGCAGTGGAGTAATTGCATCATGTCTGTGTTTAGTGCAGTCTTTTGAGGGTTCTGCTCTTATCCCCATCTTTAAGAAGGCAATCAGGGGTGTAATCCTGCAGGTATTGGGGGAATTCTCCTGATCTGATTTAAGTGTCATCAGGAAGCTGTCAGTTAAGATGAGCTAGGACGTGTCTACTGGGGTTAAGATTTACAGTACCTTTCCAGGGAAACTTCATTTGTCAAGAGGGAAAAAAAAAAAAGATATCTCAGAAGAAAGATGATCGCCCTTTTAAATAGCATCAAAGCTCACGTAATATCTTTTTAACTGAAGAAACAGTTGGTAGAAGATTGCCCATTATAAGGGCCTGTGAAATTTATGCAAGTAACAAATCATTCACCTGTGTTCAGGGCATTTGCCAAACACTGCACATTGTAAAATGTCTTGTGTGCAATTCTTTGAATTATTAGTGGCTTTATTAGCATTTTTGGCTTTGAATTAAAAAAAAAAAACAAGTTTAGGCATAACCTTTTTGCAGTGCCACATAGCTGGAAA
This sequence comes from Myxocyprinus asiaticus, assembly GCF_019703515.2. Lineage (NCBI taxonomy): Eukaryota > Metazoa > Chordata > Actinopteri > Cypriniformes > Catostomidae > Myxocyprinus > Myxocyprinus asiaticus. Next base: position 26,467,074 of record NC_059344.1, read on the forward strand.
TGTATTTTATTTACTTAGTGTTATTTGAAGATATCACAGTTTATCTGCTAAACAAAATTACAAGAAATTGGATTACTGCTTTTTCTCTTGGTTTGCAGAGTATTGTTTATCTCTTGAGAAAGCAATAAAGTCATAAATCAAACTGATGTTTAATATCATACTAAGCAACAGCCTTTATTGCAGCTATGGTAGAAACTTTATCTTGCAAATATTGAACAAAAACAATTACCCTGGAAGAAGACAGAGGCAGACGAAAGGGTTTGGTTTTCACAAATCAAACACAGAGGAAAAAACACATATTGATTTAGTGTGGCTGGCTGAGATGTCGAAAGAATGTTTTTCACTTGTAATGAAATTATCCAGGGCCCTTTTCTTGGCTTATGGCCTCTGTGCTGGTGGATGGCCAGACTTTATTAATCCACATGCACAATACTGCCTCAAGAATCTCAGGGAGTCATAAATTATATCTCTCTTAACAACACACTGGCAACTGACTACCAGCCAACAGCCTGAATGTCAATACAGTACAATACAACCTACTGTACATTTTATATATACATTATATACTATTTTTTTATTGTATAATGTGTATTCTATATTGTGTGTATTGTATAATGTACATTGTATGTTATTATTTGTATATTGTGTTGTGTGTAATTATGTGTATAATAGATTTTAAATTGTGTTGTGTAAATTTGATGTTTATTGTAGATTGGTATATGTCTCATCACTGTCACGACTGCTATGTTGCTCGGAACTACACCCAAGAATTTCACACACTATTGCACTTGTGTATATGGTTGTGTGACAATAAAAGTGATTTGATTTGAGTTCCAGTAAGTCTCAGCTCTGCAGGAAAAAGCCCTCAAAATTCTTATTATAGTGTTCGTGCTCACAAAAACAAAATTAAAAATTAGTTACATACCCCACTTTGGCCAACACCAACACTTTATAAGTTGACATGATGGGTTTAACCATTTTTTCTGCAAGGATAATGGAATTAGAAAATTGGTTGGAACAGCCCTGTTTTCAAAGGAGGCCTAGGGTTCATCACCTGCCAAGCTGAGCCATACACATGTCAGGGTTGCTTGAACACCTAAATGGAAGATTAGCTTCAAACTGAATGATTTAAAAATCTGGGGTTATTTACTCTGTTAAATTTATTAAACAAAATGAGTCATAAATGAGTGCATCTAGGGTTTCAGGCAGATTTTAGTCCGTTAAGATGTCTAACATAAAAATCAATAATACACTTTAGAATATCAGTTTTGCGATGTACATATAAAATGTAGGGCCAGAGCCGTTTCTAGCTATAAGCGGTGCAAGTGGCCACTTAGGGCCCCCGAAATACCAGGGGCCCCCGAAAAGCAAGTTCTTTTTTTATTTTATTTATATTTTTTTCAATATTAAAAGCTGCAAGTAAGACTAAGGCAGCTGTTATGGCTCAATTAGACAGTTGTAGGTGGCTGAGAGGGAAAGGAGAAATTCTGTTGAGCAATAATGCACACAAGCTGTTCTATTGGTTGTATGCTGAAGGTGCTATTCCCTTTGTAAATACTTATTTATCTGTATATTTACACTGTATCTCTCTTGGTCTGTCTTGTCAAAATGCTGTCTAACTTAGCTAATGCCAATTTCCTTACTTTTGTCTTGAAGAAAATGTCCTGGTTACCTGCGTAATCTCCGTTCCCTGATGGAGGTAACGAGACGTTGTGTCAATGTAGTGACACTAGGGGTCACTCTTGGGAGCCCGAGACACCTCTGGTCTTTGATAAAAGGCCAGTGAAAATTGGCGAGTGGTATTTGCATACCACTCCCCCAGACATACGAGTATAAAAGGAGCTGGCATGCAACCACTCATTCAGGTTTTGTGCTGAGGAGCCAAGACAAGGACCCGGCCATTTCAGCGGGTAGTTCAGCGTTGTGGCAGGAGGGACACAACGTCTTGTTCCCTCCATCAGGGAACGGAGGTTACGCAAGTAACCAGGACATTCCCTATCTGTCACTCACTCGACGCTGTGTCGATGTAGTGACACTAGGGGTCCCTATACAAAACGGCTTAACTGTGTTATGTGAAATGGCAGTGTGTGATGGGCAGACCACTATGTGCCTCATAGCAGTGCACCAGACCGACATGCAACCTCTCCCAACACTGTTATGAGTGTCTTTTTGGGACAAGTCGACTACCCAAAAAATAGAGACGGGCTAGCCCAGTCGTGGCCTCTTATCCCCTTTTTTTCCCACTCCCCAAAAAAAGGGGAATTAACCGACTGGGCCGACCAGGTCTAGTCAGGGGGGTGTCCCTCCCAAGGGGAGGACACCGCGGAGACCACACCCCGCCCGGGGGAGGGGTATTTAAGTGGAAATACGTCACATGGTCTTGCCGAGCTATAACGGAAGTATGCCATGTGGAGAAGTCCCATGGTAGGTCCTACCCTATGGGGGAGGAGTTACTACAAGCATAAAAACTGGGGCAGAGGGCCTAGGAAGACGCAGTTTGCCAACAGGGAAACGAATTAGCGGAAGATATACGTCACATGGGGTTAGCTATGGGGAACCGCCACATGCGGAGCACCTACCCCAGTACAGGGCTTTAGTTAGCATGTGTACTGGGCCGGCAGCGAGTCTCTCCGAAAACTCATCTGCCACAGGGCTCGGAGGAAATCAACCAGGGAATACAGTTTGTGAACACTACTGGAAGTTAACGGCGCACGTCTTCAGCTCAGGGGAGGTGAAAGGCACTATGCACAAGCGATACACCTGGCTGGCTGTCCCGGAATTACCTGCTTGTGCGTACCACTACACGGGACAAAACCGGTTCCACCTGGATGTTGTAGAAACTCGCAAATGTGTTGGGTGTTGCCCAGCCCGCTACTCTGCAAATGTCTGCTAGAGAGGCACCCCTGGTCAAGGCCCAGGAGGCCGCTACACCCCTGGTAGAATGGGCTCATAGCCCTACTGGGGGCGGCACGTCCTGGGCGTGATATGCCATAGTTATGGCGTCAATGAGCCAGTGGGCGATCCTCTGCTTGGAGACAGCGCTTCCTTTCCTCTGTCCACCAAAGCAGACAAAGAGCTGCTCAGAGGCTCTAAAGCTCTGCGTGCGATCCAAATAGATGCGTAAAGCATGCACCAGACACAGCAACATCAGGGCTGGGTCTGCCTCCTCCTGAGGCAGCACTTGCAGGTTCACCACCTGGTCCCTAAAAGGGGTCATGGGAACCTTGGACACATAGCCCGGTTGGGGTCTCAGGATCATGTGATAGTAGCCCGGACCGAACTCCAGGCACGTTTCGCTGACAGAGAAGGCTTGAAGGTCTCCCACCCTCTTGATGGAAGTGAGTGGAGTCAGGAGGGCAGTCTTCAAGGAGAGTGCCTTAAGCTCAGCTGACTGAAAATGCTGAAAGATGGGCTCTCTGTAGACCCTGAAGAAATACAGAGAGGTCCCATGAGCGAACGAGGCACGGTCTGAAGGGATTCAGCCTCCTGGCATCTCTCAGGAACCTGATGATCAGGTCGTGCTTCCCTAAGGACTTACCGTCCACTGTGTCGTGGTGTGCCGCTATAGCGGCTACATACACCTTCAAGGTGGAAGGGGACAGCTGCCTTTCCAGTCTCTCCTGCAGGAAGGAAAGCACCAATCTGACTGCGCATCTATGGGGGTCTTCCCGTCGGGAAGAACGCCACTTAGCGAACAGATGCCACTTAAAGACACACAGGTGCCTCGTAGAGGGGGCCCTAGCCTGAGTGATCGTGTCTACCACCGCGGTGGTAAACCGCTTAGCTTCCGCGTCCAGGGGCCAGACATGGAGATTCCAGAGGTCTGGTCATGAGTGCCAGATGGTGCCCTGTCCCTGAGAAAGAAGGTCCCTCCTCAGGGGAATTCGCCAGGGGGGGCTGTCGCGAGGAGTATGAGATCTGAGAACCACGTCTGGGTGGGCCAGTAGGGTGCTACCAGGATGACCTGCTCCTCGTCCTCCCTGACCTTGCACAGGGTCTGTGCAAGTAGGCTCACTGGGGGAAATGCATATTTGCATAGTCCAGGGGGCCAGCTGTGTGCCAGTGCATCTATACCGAGAGGTGCCTCGGTCAGGGCATACCAGAGTGGGCAGTGGGAGGATTCTTGGTAGGCGAACAGGTCTACCTGTGACTGTCCGAATCGACTCCAGATCAGCTGGACCACCTGAGGGTGGAGTCTCCACTCTCCCCAGAGGGTAACCTGCCGTGACAGCGCGTCCGCTGCAGTGTTGAGGTCGCCCGGGATGTGAGTGGCTCGCAGTGACTTGAGGTGCTGCTGACTCCAGAGGAGGAGACAGCGGGCGAGTTGTGACATACAACAGGAGCGCAGACCGCCTTGATTATTGACATATGGTACTGTTGCCGTGTTGTCTGTCCGAACTAACACGTGCTTGCCCTAGATCAATGGCCGGAACCTCCGCAGGGCAAGCAGAATTGCCAGCGACTCGAGGCAGTTGATGTGCTAATGCAGCCATGGGCCCGTCCATAAGCCTGCGGCTGCGTGCCCGTTGCAAAAATGCCCCAGCCCGTTTTGGAGGCATCTGTCATAGCCACGACATGCCTGAAGACCTGCTCTAGGGGAACGCCTGCCCGTAGAAACACGAGGTCGGTCCAAGGGCTGAAGAGGCGGTGACAGATCGGCGTGATGGCCACGTGATGTGTCCCGTGGCACCATGCCCATCTCGGGACTCGAGTCTGAAGCCAATGCTGAAGTGGTCTCATAGGCATCAACCCGAGCGGAGTGGCCACCGCTGAGGATGCCATATGCCCCAGGAGCCTCTGAAAGAGTTTCAGTGGAACCGCTGTTTTCTGTTTGAATGCCTTCAAACAGGTCAGCACCAACTGTGCGCGCTCGTTCGTGAGGCACGCTGTCAACGAGACTGAGTCCATCTCCAAACCGAGAAAAGAGATGCTCTGAACCGGGAGGAGCTTGCTCTTTTCCCAGTTGACCCGAAGCCCTAGTCAGCTGAGGTGCAAGAGCACCAGGTCCCTGTGTGCACACAACACATCCCGAGAGTGAGCTAGGATTAGCCAATCATCGAGATAGTTGAGGATGCGAATGCCCACTTCCCTTAGCGGGGCAAGGGCTGCCTCTGTGACCTTCGTGAAGATGCAAGGGAACAAGGACAGACTGAAAGGGAGGACCTTGTACTGATGCACCCGACCCTGGAATGCAAACCGCAGGAAGGGTCTGTGTCGAGGTAGAATCGAGACGTGGAAGTACGCATCCTTCAGGTCTACCACCGTGAACCAATCTTGATGCTGGACACTCGCTAGAGTGCGTCTTTGCGTCAGCATCTAGAACGGGAGTCTGTGTAAAGCCCGGTTCAGTACTCGCAGGTCCAAGATTGGCCACAACCCACCGCCTTTTTCCGATACAACGAAGTAGGGGGTGTAAACTCCTTCTTCATCTCGGCCGGAGGGACAATCTCATCAGACGTACCGGTGGGTGGGGCCTCATGGCAGGGCGGAGCCTGAGGTGCCACACCATGTCGTGGCCGTGCTGAGTTCAGGGACATCGAAGTACTTACCTGGCTCCTTGTGACCACTCCCGGAACAGCCTGGGATGGGGGAGGAAGAGGCCTGTCCTCGTGACCCGTGGAGACTGTCACATCAGGGGTGGATTTGTGCCACAGCTGGGCGCTCAGGGGCAGGGAGACCGCCACTGGAGCTCCAAACCTGCCAAAATGGAGCGGTGGATGGTGGTCGTGATGACGGCCGTGCACACCAGGTATGTGACCCAGGGAACAAGGAAACCGCTCTTGCTATACTCTTGGGTACCGTAGCCACTTGGGCATGCAGCGCAATTAAATGCAAAGGTAACAAAAGATTCTCCTCCCGGCCCTCCACCGGGGGATGGAGTGGTCTGCTTACCAGCTCCAGAGCAGCGGGTTTCATCGTCCCTGGGTCGCCCGTCTCAGGGGCGCTTCGAAGCCTTTCGCGGGTTCTTAGCGGCCGCGAGGTGGGTGGCATCTGCTTCCTGCGGTGGGCTCCACGCCGGGGCCGGGCCGCAGGAGCAGGCTGCAGTGGAGCCAGTGCAGTCACCTTAGGGGGACACCCTTGGCAACAAGCAAGACGGGGTGCGGGATCTTGATCTGTGCCAGGACAGGATGTGCCGGATAACCTCCGTCTGCTGCTTCACCGCTGAGAACTGCTGGGCAAAGTCCTCAGTGTTGCCGGACTGGCCAACTTGGGAAATGGGGCAGCAAGGAACCGTGCCTTGTCGGCCTCTCCCATCTTGACCAGGTTGAGCCAAAGGTGGCGCTCCTGGAACAACAAGGTGGACATCGCCTGCTCGAGAGACCGCGCCGTGACCTTCGTCGCCCGGAGAGTGAGGTCAATTGCCGAGCGCAGCTCCTGCATCAATCCCAGGGCAGAACTACCCTCATGCAGTTCCTTTAGCGCCTTGGCTTGGTGGACTTGCAGGAGAGCCATGGTGTGCAGGGCGGAGGCGTCATGTCCAGTGGCACCGTAGGCCTTGGCCGTCAGAGATGACGTAAACATACAGGCCTTGGATGGGAGCTTTGGGCGCCCGCGCCAGGTGGCGGCGATCTGCGGGCATAGGTGCACTGCGAGCACCTTATCCACTGGGGGGATTGCCGAATAGCCCTTGGCTGCCCCACCATCGAGGGTAGTGAGGGCGGGGAAGCTGAAAGATCGGGACCGGGCAATAAAAAGTGCCTCCCACGACCTTGTCAGCTCTTCATGCACTTCCGGGAAGAAAGGAACGGGGGCGGGGCGTGGCGTGGCTGTGAACAGCGCCATGAGCCCAGGAACCAATCATCTATAATCATCAATAACGAGCACAACTAGGAATAACACACAAACGGAAAGGCATCTTTAAAAAGACGCGTCTTTAAAAAGACGTTCCGTGTGTGCTGCTCTTTTAGAGAAATATACTCTTTTAGAGAAATATACTCTTTTATTTCTGCGCCCAGGGGCATTCTCTGCAGTGCATCAGTGCAGAGGGGGGAAAAGCCACTGAAATGCGCCGTCAGATCCAGCAGATGTGAATGAACAGTCGTGGGAATTCAGCTCAGTGAGCATGACCGTTCGGCTCCGAAGAGAAAATCTGAATGAGTGGTTGCAAATAATTTTATTATAGATATAAAATTTTATCAAAGACCAGAGGTGTCTCGGGCTCCCAAGAGTGACCCCTAGTGTCACTACATCGACACAACTTCAAGTGAGTGACAAATAGGGGACTGTAGTAACTGCATTTCTAGGTAGCTGAGTGATCTGTTGATTGCAATTTACACAAACAGATATAATTCAGACAAAGTCAAAAGTCAAATTTGAAATTATTTAAAAAAATTAATTACAGTTTTTCTTTTATGTGCGTGTATTTCATAAAATCAAAGCAAGCAGCTACAGATATTTTTGGAAAGGTGGTTACTTGCATGATGAATTTGCAATAAAATGAGCTGAATTTAAAAACAATCAATAATTACTGCTTCTGGCAGGAAATTGGCGACAACACATTATAATGCCTAGGATTTTATTCACAATAAAATATGATTGTGAATTGTGTTTAAAAATAAGTAATTAAATAATAATAGTATTTATAACCCCAGTGAGCAAGCCGAAGGCGACTGTGGCAAGGAACACAAAACTCCATATGATGTTGGTTAATGGAGAAAAATAACCTTGGGAGAAACCAGGCTCACTCTGGGGGCCAGTTCCCCTCTGGCTAACATCATGAATATAATGTCAATATTACTTATGTATAGTGCAAGTCATGGTTTAAATTTATTAAACTAAGTAAGTGTTAAGGGTCAGTGTTTAAAACAAAGATTTTGTATGAACTGTAAGCTTAATGACTAATGTCTGCAGAAGTTCACATAGATGCAATTGTCCTTGTTAGTTGGCTGATGAAGTGTTTTGTTGGCAAATAATTGATAGTCTATGTATTCCAGAGTGTAGTCCATCATTAGACCGAGGTGATGCAGGCAGATCAGTTAGGTGCATCGCAGTTCAACCTGGCCAGTAATTTTGGTGAGGTCTATCATAAGTCCAAGGTTCAGGCAATGGCATATGAAGTATCCCATGTCTTATGGTTGGAGTTGGCATCAGTTCATCCTCTGAAGTCCATCGTAATTGACTGAAGTGATGTTTGGCTGGCACCGGCTGCTATTAGTCATCATCACACAGCAACACATAGCAGTGGAGTCCAACACGAAGCAGGAATGGAGCTGGATCCAGCCGGTTCTCGTGACCTCAGGATAGGAGTCCCGAGGTTGAAATAAAATAATATTAGCATAGATGCCATTCAGTTTATTGCAGAGTTATAGATCATGATCATTGTTTCTGGTTCCGGCAGACCAAACTAAAGCAGCCTAATTGTGAGTTGAAGGATAAATTAGGTGTATGCCTGGCTAAATAGATGAGTCTTTAGTCTAGACTTAAACTGAGTGAGTGTGTCTGCATCTCGAACAGTGTTAGGGAGACTATTCCATAGTTTAGGAGTCAAATATGAAAAGGATCTACCTCCTTTTGTGGATTTTGATATTCTAGGAAATATTAACAGGCCAGAATTTTGCGATCGTAATAAACGTGATGGAATATAGTGTGGTAGAAGGTCACTTAAGTACTGCGGGGCTAGACCATACAAAGCTTTGTACGTAGTTAACAGAATTTTAAAATTAATACGAAATTTATCAGGTAGCCAATGTAACGATGATAAAATGGGGCTAATATGTTCATATTTCTTGGTTCTTGTCAGCACTCTGGCTGCTGCATTTTGAACCAATTGAAGTTTGTTTATTGATCTTACTGGACATCCTCCCAGTAATGCATAATAATAATCTAGTCTTGAGGCCATGAACGCATGAATTAGTTTTTCGGCATCAGCAACAGAGAGCATGTGTCGTAATTTAGCAATATTTCATTGGTGGAAGAATGCTGTTCTACAAACATTGGTAATTTGAATTTCAAAGGACAGATTAGTATCAAATATAACACCTAAGTTCTTCGCTGTTGAAGATGATGTAACAGTACATCCATCGAGACTCAAATTATATATTAGTTGCTTATTTTTAGAGGTTTTTGGTCCAATAATTAATACCTCTGTTTTTTGGGAATTGAGTACAAGGAAATTTCTGGCCATCCAAGCTTTTATTTCATTGATACACTCTGCTAATTTGGAGAAATGTGAAATCTCATCAGGTTTTGAAGAAATATAAAGTTGGGTATCGTCGGCATAACAGTGGAAACTAATTCCACGATTCCTGATAATATCTCCCATATTATAGTATTTACAGAAGTATATACAAGGAGAAAAGCAGAGGCCCTAAAACTGATCCCTGTGGCACTCCATACTTTACTTTTATTTGGTTTGACAATTCCTCATTTACATAGAATTTTTTGTTATTTCATCAAGTTATTCTAGGCTTTGGGGTTTACTGAGTGTATGAGATAGATCTGGAAGATTATTAGTGAAGCTATCTTTAGTGGTCGAGAGAAGAGTTCTACCTGAATGATAACGTGGTGTAGACTGAGTAACATTGCTGATCGCATCTTACAAGAGATGAGGTAATGATCCGAGATGTCATCGCTCTGCAGCAGAATTTCTATATTATCAACATCAACTTCATATGACAGAATAAAATTTAGTGTATGATTATGGTGATGAGTTGGTCCTGTTACATTTTGTCTGAATCCAAGAGAGTTGAGAATATCGATAAATGCTAATCCCAATGTGTCATTTTCATTATCTATGTGAATGTTGAAGTCACCAACAATTAAAGCTCTATCTACAGTAACTACAAGAGCTGATATTCACCAAGGAAATCAGAATAAGGCCCGGGTGATCTATATACTGTAGCAAGGGTAAAAGATGACTCTATGTGTTGTAGTTTATGTGACCTGTGTGATGTCTCAAGGCAGCTAGCAGATGTTTGGATTAACCAGTTTTTCTGCTTCCTGACCTGGGCCCCAGTTAGTCAAATACTATCATTATTAAGAATATGAGCCAAATTACTAGAGAGGAGAGCGGCACCTTCCCTGGATGGATGGAGTCCGTCTCTCTTTAGCAGGTCAGGTCTACCCCAAAAACTCTTCCAATTGTCTATAAATCCTATGCTATTCTCCGGACACCACTCAGACATCCAGCCATTCAGTGACACTAATCTACTATAAACCTCGTCACCATGACGAGCAGGGAGGGGGCCAGAACATATTACAGTATTACATTATTACATATTAAAGCATATTAGTAAAAATAAATATAATATTGTTTGTTGTGTACCAGAAAACAACAAGGTTTGGATCCCATATTTACACCAATATATTTTAGACTAAATACAATCTAGCTAAAGATAGTACATAGCATAAGAAGAGGACTTAACATATTCTGCACAGCAAATTCAGCAATTAAGGCCAATTTTACAGAAGTCAGAAGGCAAATTTATATCAAACTTGTTTGTGAATCACATGGAGGAACATACTGGGCTAAAAAGTATTATAGCCATTACATATGTGAAAAGATTGGACATTTCTATATCATTAGTCAAAGAAAATTTAACAGCTCAATCTAAAACATTATGGTAATGTGTTAACAGCCTAATATTACACCATTTATTTTCAAGGAGGGGGTTTTAGTCACATCTCCCTGCCACTAAAATGTCCAATATGAACTAATATGTTGCAGTACTCCCTCTACAGGTCAATAACATTATCACAGTTAAACTGCAGCTGGAATAAGTACCAGTGCCTCAGTTCATAGGAAATTTGGGTAAAAAAAGAAACAGATATCTAAAACAAATATATTATAATACATAATATACCAATTAACATTGCCTATCTATATTTACTAAGTAGCAGCTGCCAGCAACCAGTTAGCTATCAAACAAAATGTACAATTTAAGCAATAGAATACATACATACATACTAGTGCAAGATCATAGGTAAAGTCTGGAGACATAGGCTTAATGTCAACACCTATCCACAGCTATAGATAACAGCATACAAATGAATCAGGTCTGGTTATTATGTGAAGTCCTCAGAAAAAAAAAAAGCATACACTGTATTTCAACATGAATCTTTAAAAAAAAAAAAAAACACACAAAAAAAACTCGGAGCTCAGAGTGGATCAAATTGCCTTTAATGTCTCTGTACTTGTATATAAGAGGCACAACTAATAGTGATTTCTCCTCCAGTTGAGGGAGTGCCTCCTCTTCCTCTTCCTGTGGCTCTGCTCCTTTCTCTCTGGCCAGGGGAATCCAATCATGACAGCTCTCTCCAACTCCTCATAATCCTCACTTTCTGAGTCCTCTTCCTCCTGGTCAGGGTAGCTCAGATCTGGGAACACCTCCCTCAGCTTGGAAGTGAAGAACGACTGCAGACTGTGGCCTGCCTGAGCCACCTCTGAGTCCGACTGGTGAAAGAACCGACATAATCAGCATCTAGCTGCCGTCTTCACTTGTAAGATCTTAAGACAACCATATATCTTTTACTATACATATTTAATAGGATTTACTTGATATGAATATATTCCAACTGATATATGAGCTCCTCCTGCAAGCCAATAATGTTCAAAATATGATAAATTATTCTGACCTGGTGCATTCTGCCCTTCAAAGGCAACATGCAGTAAATGTAAGCGCAGCGTAGTTCTACCGGGAAGACTAGCAGCTGTACATCACAGCTAGGTAACTCATAGTCAATCACATGTAAGCCAATGCCTTATAAGTCTGCTCACAATCTATCACATTGCGTTTCAGTGTGCTAACACGGCAACCTCCACCACCCCACCATCACAAGTTGAGTCCTGTCCTGCACGGGGGTAGGGTCCTCGCCCCTGCCTCCTATCTCCGACAGGATATGACGGTTCCGAGTACAATTCTTCGGACCGTCAGACGGGGCTTACGCCAAAGAGAGACATTACATTTCTATTTTATATTCACCAAATAAATGTCATCTTAAATTTCACTCAAGTCTGCGAGTCTTCCTGATTGAACTGCACTTTTGTCAAAATTAAGTTATGACTGAAAGTGGGTCACTTAGAACATTATCTGTCATGATCTGGTTTGGCTAAACTATGCTAAGATTTAGAGGAAATTGTGTGAGACTATTTACTATGATAATCCACAGACAGACAGACAGATAGATAGATAAATAGATAGATAGATAGATAGATAGATAGATAGATAGATAGGTATTAGAGTATGATATGTAGCATGTATTATACAGTGCAAATGTGCAATGAACATAAAAGGGTGTAGTTGTTTTTTTAGCTTGCCAGTAATCTAAATTTAAATTAAATCTTAGATAAATTAAACAGGATATTAAAAAAACGAATGCATAATCATGGCATCAGCACACGTTTTGAATGTGAATCAGTTGTGAAATTTAATATTCACCACTAATTACTAGGATGAGGTAAACTAACAAGATAATGTATTTCACTCACGTAGTTGAACTTGGCACAGTTTTTGAACATAAGCAGGAAATCAGCCACAAACTCATGAGGGGACTGGTAGTGTGTGTGATAGTTTCTGATGAGCCTGTTCCGAATGACAGACAAGTCCATGGGTTTCTTGATGATCTGATAATAGTGACGGGCCTATAAAGAGATAGATATAAACAAACTTCAACTTTTGTGTCCCATTCCAAGTTCAATGTTCAAAAGAAAGTTATATACTGCAGGTGTTGAATAAGATGAGGATGAATAAATTATGACAGAATTAAATTTTTGGGTGAACTATCCCTTTAAAACGTTGAAATTACCAGAGGGCTGACGGGCTCATGGAATGGAGCACTGAGAATGTTGCTGAGGATCAGCAGGGTCAACTTCTCACATTTCTGTACACAAACAAACAAGTCATTCCATTAAATATCATTCTTACATCTGTTCCCCAATTGTTAATAGCAGATATTTCACTTTTTTTATTAGACAGTTTATCTGTCAATCTCTTGAAGGATGCACTTGTTTATTTTTAGATTTGGACTCCCAGATCTCTGAGGTCAGAGAATTAATCAGAGCTGGACCAGATGACACGCAGCATCCCCTTCACTTACCCTCTGGTCACATGCCGACAGTCCATATGGCACTGTGCCTGTGGACATCTGGGCATTCTCACAGTCATATTCAACCTCAGGCTGCTCCACATCCCTGCACAAGGTGCAAATCCAGTCACCTCTGTGGAAGTCCATGATATTAAAGGTTAGTTTCAGCACTAAGTAAATACACAGGCGAATATGTGAAGAGGGAGGGAGAATGGCTTACGTGGGGAAGCTATGGAGGGGAGGTACATGGCAAGACAGGTGAAAGACCTTGGGGCAATGGTCACAGCACAGCAAGTCTCCTCCAATGAGACAGACTGCACAGAAGTCCTCATTCTCGATCTCAGGTCTTTCCTCTGTGGGCTGGTGCTCAGCAGAAGGCTCTGATACTGTCTCAGAGCTGTTGTCAGGAGGGAGCGCTGGCTGCTTCGCCTCCCATTCAGATTCTGGTTCAAGATTCAGAGTCACTTCAGCTGTGGAATCTGGATCTGATTCAAATTCCTGTTCAGAAGGCAAGAGCACAGATCCTAGAGGCTGCTCTGAAGCCACATCTGATTCTGATTCGATCTGCAGTTCAGATTCAGCACTTGGATCTGATACCGGCTGGAGCCCTGATTCCACATCCGCATTTGAGCCCAGATCATCCACTTTTGTGAATAAATCAGAACCTGGCACTGATCTGGGTTCAGATGGGCAATCATGTTCAGAGCGTATTTCTTCTGTGTCAGGTTGTAAGAGAGGATCTGGATCGCTGGAAATGGCTAGTACCGTGGACTCTTGATGTATGTTGCATACTTCTTGCACAGGAGGCTGAGAAACCTCAAGGGAGCCAGGTGATCCACTGCTTTTCAGGTGTTCTAATGATGGCTGCTCTATAGGCGGCACACTGTCTCCTGTTTGAACTGACTCCTCACTTAATGTTCCCTTAAAAAACATACAATTATTAAGAACTGTTACTTATAAAGGCTTAAGAGAGAAACATCTCATTTCTGCACCACCAGCATCACCAAATAGAATTGCAAAAATATACCCATCCCATTGGTTATGCAAATGTTGGTGTGTCGGGTTGGTCAGCATTGTTGGGTAAATTATTCAAAAAAGTGATCAACTACAAATGACTAATTACAGTACTTCTCTAAAAAATTATAAACAGACTACGTTACCGATTACAACATCAATTCATAACATTACTAATTACTGTCATTTTAAGTTACATTCTAAAACACTTTTAACAGAAAATTCTTTGTTTTTTAACTCAATAATCAATAAAAAAAAACGTCTAGATTTCCTTGTTTATTGTCATATGCAAGTATTACACCCGCCACCACATGTCTCTCCCTCACAATGACTTGTTAGGGGGCGCAAATGAACATTATTCATGTTTTAAATGTGTTGTACCTAACATTAATGTGCTGATATGAAATTAATTAATTTAATTGAAAGTTAGTAACTATAATCTGATTACGAGAATTTAATTCGTATTAATTTAATTAATTAGTCATTAGATTACAGTGACTGATTACTTTGTATCAGAATACACCCGACACTGCTGGTCAGGATTTTCAAAGAAACAGAGCAATGTTAAAAGCGCCGCAGAGCCAGTGTTTACACTTTTTCTGGGAAATAGATCTTACTTCCAGTTGTCTCTGAATTTTAATCTGGGACAGAAGAAAGTATTCTAACAGAAAAAGACACACTTTACCTTTAAAGATGAGCATTCGATCAATAGATAATTGAGCCTTGAACATATCAGTAATCTTGAAAGTCTGCCAGCATACAAATGATACCTGAGAGGTTGCTTCTCTCTCTAACACCCTTAAGACAGTTCTTTCAGGCTTCATACGAGTCTCAGAGGTGAGATCTGTGCTCTGATGACTCTGTGGTGGATGCCGTGAAACCAGGATTTTGAGTCGCTCAAGACACACAACTGGAACCTTAGAACCATCAGCGGCTTCTTTGTCACTACAGAAAACAAATAAGTATTTCACAGTTTCTAAGATACATTTGTAATGTTACTTCTATATTAATAGTATGTGAATAAAACCATTTTACCTGGTGTCCACATCAACTCTTGATGGTCTCTTCTTTCTTGTATTCTGTTTTCTGTTTTCATAGGCATATGCATAAACATTATCTAAAAATAGGAAAATGTGATTTAGATTAATCAGTCAACCCACATGCTGAACAAGACAGAGGTTGGTAACACTTTAAAATAAAGTGGTATTCATTAACATTAGTTAACTACATTTCAGTCAGGACCACTCTGTTTGATTGGAATTTATTTGTCCAAGCTCTTGACAATAGTGTTTGGCAGAAAGGCTCCATACTGAGGGGTTCAGCTTCCATGCTGAACACATTGTATACCTTGCTGAGGCTCGAACCCCCCCAATGAAGCCTATAACAATTAACCAAATAATTTACAAGCAAATTGACAACTGATTTATGACAGATCCAATATATGGTAGTAATTCAGTACAAATAGTGATACAGTACAATGGTTGAGTTCAGAAAAGGAACCGGGAAGACGATGATAACAATCTATGGTGCTAAAAGATGATGTCATCTCCATATGGACAGAAGATGCATGCAGAAAGGCTCAGACTGGCTTGAGCATGACGGGGAGCTGGGGATGGGGATGGGGGTGGGGGTGGGGGTGGGTGAGTGAACGTCTGTGCGACAGACTACAGCAGGTGTGTGTTCTGAATGGTGAGTTTGTATGTACTGCCTAATTGGTAGGAGGTGGAGTTCATAGATCAGCTAAGTGTCAGCTGATGAGCCGGCTGGCACTCCGTGGTCTGCCTGAACTACACTTAAGCTCCATTTCAGTCACTAAAGCTCAATTAGTTAATATGAACTAAGAAAGAACAATACTTTTACAGTATTTATTAATCTTGGTTAATGTTCATTTCAACATATACTAGTACATTGTTTTACGATTTGTACACATTAACAATAGTTGATGCATTATGAACTAACATGACTAACAATGAACAAATTCATTGTTATAAATCAACATTAATCAAGATTAATAAATTCTGTTAAAAAATATTGTTCGTTATTAGGTCATGATACCTAATGCATTACTATTATTAATAAATAGAATCTTATTGTAAAGTGTTACCCAAAATGTATTTAAAAAAAATATTGGCCTCTGTACCCGGCTCAGATTTGTAGGTGGCCAGAGAAGACACATTATGACTGCTTGTACACTGCGGTACTGGGCTGATCTCAGAAGCATCCTCTGTCTCTCTGAGCCGTGGACAGACCTGCTGATATAAGAACCAAACAATAAAGTCAAGGTTATGAAATATAACAGTGCCACATTGGTGACAGGTTTGTAATGCTGATTGAATCAGTGAATATAAATGAGTGAATAGTCAACTGAATATCGACTGAATGCAATCAGTTATGTGGGCTGCTGCATCTAATTTTTTCTCGAAACAAAAAGAGATTAAGGGATCTGTTTCTAAGACAACAGTTACAGTATCTCTTTTGATGTTTATCACTTGGTTTATCCTTAAAAGGCAAGTAATACAGCAGAGTGCACTAGAACAAAGGTGTTTTGAGGCTCAATGTTTGAAATGGATCTAAAAGGAATCAGAATGAGAACAACCTCAAGGGAACATCATTTTATAAATTATTATTAATATTAATATAGTGAGCAATATTTTTTCTGAAGACAATGTAAAAGGTGCTTACCAAACTTATTGCCAATACATGCTTTTCAAAGTGTCGTGCGTGCCTCCCCAGGGGGGTGCTAGAGCATGTCAGCGGAGGCGCGGCGAGTGGTAAAGATTTTTATTAAATAATATTATATATATATATATGTGTGTGTGTGTGTGTGTGTGTGTGTGTGTGTAAATGTATTGAGTTTATTATATTATAATATATATAATATATATTTATTATATTATATTATATTATATTAAAAAAATTATTTAAACAGTTCTGAATTATTATTTTTTTAATCAAGAATATTTGTGAAGATACTTGATATTTGTCAAGCCTGCCAATAAAGCAGATGTGACGTATTAGCCTGCAATTACAATGGAGAGGTTTCTGAGACCACCAAATTCAAATTCTTCAGTTTCAGGGGTCAAACCCAAAAGAAGACGATACGATGAGCAGTATTTAAGTTTAGGATTTACAGTTGAAACCAGAAGATTACATACACCTTAGCCAAATACATTTAAACTCAGTTTTTCACAATTCCTGACTGTAACAGTGTTCAATGGAAAGGAGGAGGCGGGAACCGGAGGAAGCATCAAAGTAATGTTTTTAATAAACTTAAACACAAAGACACACAAATGTAAGCGCATACAGGGCAACTGCCTGTGGCTCTCCCTC
This sequence comes from Myxocyprinus asiaticus, assembly GCF_019703515.2. Taxonomy (NCBI): domain Eukaryota; kingdom Metazoa; phylum Chordata; class Actinopteri; order Cypriniformes; family Catostomidae; genus Myxocyprinus; species Myxocyprinus asiaticus. Next base: position 26,484,441 of record NC_059344.1, read on the forward strand.
TCTCGAACTGCCTCATCTCATTGCACTTATCCCTCTCCTCGGCTGATTAGCCCGATTGGGGGCCGGGGGTGCGTAGTCATGGCCCGGCCCTGCCCTCCTCCTTGTCACACTGACATTTAATTGTAGAAAACATTCCTCGTCTTAGGTCAGTTAGGATCACTACTTTATTTTAAGAATGTGAAATGTCAGAATAATAGCAGAGAGGATGATTTATTTCAGCTTTTATTACTTTCATCACATTCCCAGTGGGTTTACATACACTTTGTTAGTATTTGGTAGCTTTGCCTTTAAGTTGTTTAACTATGGGTCAAACATTTTGGGTAGCCTTCCACAAGCTTCTCACAATAAGTTGCTGTACTTTTGGCCCATTCCTCCAGACAGAACTGAGTCAGGTTTGTAGGCCTCTTTGCTCGCACACGCTTTTTCAGTTCTGCCCATAAATTGTCTATCGGATTGAGGTCAGGGCTTTGTGATGGCCACTCCAGTACCTTTGACTTGGTGTCCTTAAGCCATTTCGCCACAACTTTGGAGGTATGCTTGGGATCATTGTCCATTTGGAAGACCCATTTGCGACCAAGCTTTAACTTGATGGCTGATGTCTTGAGATGTTGCTTCAATATATCCACAAAATTTTCCTTCCTCATGATGCCATCTATTTTGTGAAGTTCACCAGTCCCTCCTGCAGCAAAGCACCCCAACAACATGATACTGCCACCCCCTTACTTCACGGTTGGGATGGTGTTCTTCGGCTTGCAAACCTCACCCTTTTTCTTCCAAACATAACAATGGTCATTTTGGCCAAACAGTTCAATTTTTTTTTCATCAAACCAGAGGACATTTCTCCAAAAAGTACGATCTTTGTCCCCATGTGCACTATGGCAGTTTTGGAGCAGTGGCTTCTTCCTTGCTGAGCAGCCTTTCAGGTTGTGTCGATATAGGACTCGTTTACTGTGGATATAGATACTTGTCTACCTGTTACCTCCAGCATCTTCACAAGGTCCTTTGCTGTTGTTCTGGGATTGATTTGCACTTTTTGCACCAAACTACATTCATCTCTAGGAGACAGAATGCGTGGTCCCATGGTGTTTATACTTGCATACTATTGTTTGTACAGATGAATGTGGTACCTTCAGGCATTTGGAATTGCTCCCAAAGATGAACCAGACTTGTGGAGGTCCACAATTTTTTGGCTGATTTCTTTTGATTTTTCCATGATGTCAAGCAATAAAGCACTGAGTTTGAAGGTAGGCCTTAAAGAGCACCTATTATGGTTTTTAAACGTGCCTAATTTTGTTTTAAAGGTCTCATACAATAGATTTACATTCATCCAAGATCAAAAAACACTTTAATTTGCTCATAATTTAAATTGCAGCATTACCTTTTTTTCCCAGTGTCAAAAACGACTCGTTCAATGATCCGTTCTAAAGGATTCATTCTAAACTCCTCCTTTCAGAGAGCCTACTCTGCTCTGATTGGTCCGATGTCCCAGTCTGTTGTGACTGGTCTACCGCTTAGTGTAGTGTTTGAGGGCGGGTCAAAGCTGTTGGCGAGCAGCCAATGAAGACCAGAGGCGGGTTTTTTGTTACCAAATTACGTAGGTTAGTACAGGAAGTAAGTTTGGAATTACTAACGACTCGTTTCAGGTGTTCAGAATCGGTTCTTTTTTTTTGGGAGTCAATAACTCCATTTGTCGTACACTTTGATTTTTTAAACTTTGCAGACTTTTTTACATTCACAAACAGCTATATAACACACTACATGAAAGGTAATATTTGAAAAACCATAATAGGTGCTTTTTAAAATACATTCACAGGTATACCTCCAATTGACTCCAATTAGCCTATCAAAAGCTAACTGGCTAATTGCCTAAAGACTTGACATCATTTTCTGGAATTTTCCAAGCTGCTTAAAGACACAGTTAACTTTGTGTATGTAAACTTTTGACCCACTGGAATAGTGATATAGACAATCAAAAGTGAAACAATCTGTCTGCAAACAATTGTTGGAAAAATTATTCGTGTCATGCACAAAGTAGATGTCCTAAACAATTTGCCAAAACTATAGTTTGCTAATATGAAATCTGTGGAGTGGTTAAAAAATGAGTTTTTAATGACTTCAACCTAAGTGTATGTAAACTTCTGACTTCAACTGTACATGGACAGGATCAGTTGATGCACCACGACCTTTATGTGTCATTTGTCAGGAGATTTTAGCTAATGACAGTATGCGACCTGCTAAACTCCGCAGACACCTTTTGACACCAAGCACGCTGAGGTAGCGGGAAAACCTCCTGAGTTTTTCCAAAGAAAACTTCAAGCCTTTCTAGGTCAGAAAAAAGTTGTCGGAGAATTTGTCAAATTAAATGTAAAGACCACTGAAGCTTCATATCACGCTCCGCTGCGTATATTTGTTTGCATACAGCAATAATAAAATATATAATTAAATAAATGTCTATAGACAACAAAATGCTGTCATCCTTCATTTAGACAACATGTATTGAAGGCTATTCCTATTTTATATGATATAAACAACATAACAATAATTACACAGCATTCTTGCCCAATATTAATATACTGTATGTTATGGTCTGAGAAAGACATGCAATGGTGGTGAAAGGCAAATGTCAAGAAAATGTTTTTGATAATTGAAAGCTATGTTTTTGATTTAGGTTTATTTCACTGTTTAATTAAGCTTAATTTTACTGTCCCCAAAAGGCAAAAAGCAGTAGTATTTTGTCAATTTTAAGTTATTATAAAAAAATTAAATAATGGGTCTCTATCTGTCTTGTAAAAGGCGGTGTTGGCTCAACAATTCTCAGATTCAGGAAAAACGAGGACTGTTTTATAATCCAGTGAAAATACTTCAGTGTTGGTTTATCATTACTGTCAAACGTATTTGTGCATTTGAGTTGCATTGAAAACTACACAAATGAGTAGCATCCACATATCATATTTGACAACATCATGAACTATGCATACAGAAAGTCTGTATTTCACTGTGTTTCTGTCATTTCATTAAACCTTAAATTACACAACTGAATATAATATAACAACTGAAACAGTACACTACAGCAACTTAAACAACTTGGGTTATCACATTATCCAGCAAAACAAACTAGGCTGTTAATGGCGTGCATGATGGCATTTAACTTAACCAAGATCTGCTTAATAAATGACCAATCCTCAATAAAACAATGAATTTATAAGTATAACAGTGTGTAGCTAAAACTGTCAATGATGTTATGGGTAAACAAATAACCATTCATACAAAAGAGATATTAAGAAATTTTGTCAACACTTTCCATAAGTAAGCTGCGTATGTTTTTGCTAGCGTTAAACAAGTCCTCAATTAAAGCTGTTACGCCAGTCATTTGACAATCCTCAATGATTTTACAAAAACAAAATAACTGAAGTTAACCAAAGACGACACTGCAGAAGCATGGTTTTATTTAAAACACGCTCAGTTTTACCTTTTTGCTAGCGCTTTCAGCAAATATAACATTGGTGCTTTTTTATGAAAGAGGAAGAAACTACTTTCCCTCAAGCATGTGAGTGATTGGCTGTTCCAACGACAAGGCCCTCCAACTTCCGGTTATTTTGGCAGGAACTTCTGGCTGCTATTGACTGCTGCCAGCGGCCGATTTTTCTCTGAAACCTTACTGTCATTTTTTGCACTCCTGATCGACGAATCCACTGATGTGGCCAGCTGCACACAGCTGTTAACATATGTGAGGTACGTGAAAAACATGGACATTCAAGAAGAGTTTCTATTCAGTAGTCCTTTGCTCACCCACCCACACACACGTTGGTGCGGCTATTCTTTGGAGGACTCTCCATAGACATAATTATTTTTTATACTGTATGAACTATAGATTCTATCCCCTAACCCTAACCCTACCCCCAAACCTAACCCTCACAAAAAACTTTCTGCATTTTAAATTTTCAAAAAAACATTGTTTAGTATGTTTTTTAAGTGATTTGAATTATGGTGACACTAGAAATGTCCTCATAAACCACATTTATAGCATAATACCCTTGTAATTACCAGTTTGTAACCTAAAAAAAATTTCCTCGTAAGCCAGCCACCCACCCACCCACACCCGCCCACACACACACACACACCCACAGCCACACACACACACACACACACACACACACACACACACACACTCCTTCTCTCTGTTACAGATCTTCTGACTGGTTTGACTGAGATGGACCATAATTGGAATTTCAAATTATGTTCTTTTTTTTTTTTGGGCATTGCAATACGGTTGCTAAGGTATTCCTAAAAATGTTTAACACATTGCTATGAAATTGTTAGGGTGGTCTGGGTGGTTGCTTGGGAGTTTCTATGTGGTTGCTAGGGTGTTCTGGGTGGTTGCTAGGGCATTGCTAGGTGGTTGCTAGGGTTTTCTGAGGTTTCCGGTTTATGTCTAAAAAGCCAACACACTAGCCTCTATGATATTATGGTCTCTATATATGGCTCAGGTCCCTCCTTCAATTTAAGTCTATAGGATTTTTTTCACCTGTTTTAGCATCCAACAGTTGAAACTCGGATCGCTTAGAAAAGTAATAGCACACCTCTTCTCAACAAGCTGCACAATTTAAGGCATCATTCATGTCTGTAGCACAAATGCTGTTGGATGAATTTAAGTTTAATATATAGGGTCCAGTTGCAAAAAAAAAAAAAAAACTTTAAGAAAACCCTTATTAATTGCAACCCTTATAATTGTAATGCTATTTTCACTAAGGGCTTTCTTAACTACTTAACCCTTCAGTTTTGTGAGAAAAAATTCCTAACAACTTCTGTTTAGGTCAAAACAGGCCCGATAGAGTAAAGTAGATATGCACCTCCCTATTGATAATAAACATGAACATTGATATAGACTTGTTTTTCACACTGAATACAAGCTTTTATAGTAGCATTTCATCTGGAAAGAGTGCCACGTATACTGTATGTCTGTAACATATATATACTATATGTATAGAAAATCCTTCATTTTGAAAAAACAAACAAACTGATAATTGGAATACTTACACATTGTATTTGCTGTGTTCCTCATTGGCTACCACCCCTTGTGTTCCCGGGTCAAAATGGTTGACCCATTTAAATGGTTTATGAAACTCTAAATAAATATTGTATTAGATCGTTTTTCTACTTGATTTCTAGTAACAAGAATAGGTTTTGTACCTCTTTTTGGAATTTATTGACAACAGGCCTAAATTACCTGAGCAAATGCAACTAAATTTTTGCAATAAAACGTTTTTTATGGATATTTTTACTATATTAAATACCACACAATTTTCTGTCCTGTTTATCACACTACTTTGTTTTAATATTTAATCAGAAATAAAAAAATTTAACTCCTTTTTTTTATTATTTATTTATTTATTTATTTTAATAAAAAATGGCAGAAAGTCACACTTGTGATGTTCCCGGTCAAAGATGACCAGCCCATTAAAATGTACATAAATCTCTCATTTTGAATATATTTTCACTAGATATTGCATTAGATCTTTTTGTTAACTTTATTTCTAGTAATTAGAACAGGTTTTGTACTTCTTTTTAGAATTTATTGATAGCAGGCTTTAATGACCTGAACTTTTTTCTAGTTAAAATAGCATTATTTATCAAAAATGTGATCCAGTGCCTCATTTACAGTGAACCGTTTTGCCAATGTGCTGCCACAAAGAGAATGGTGAGCAAAGTCATAAGAAGCTTTATATGCCTGAGCCAAGGGAAAACCTCTGTATATTAGTAAACATTGTTCTTACTCTTTGTGAGAATGTGAAAGTTCACAAAACACATTGTTATAATATTTTTACTTTGTTCCTTTGTTCCTGTAGGGTCAAGAATAGTTCAGAAGTTGCCTGGGATATCAAAGGGTGTGTGTGTGTGTGTGTGTGAGTGTGTGTGTGTGTGTGTGTTTTGGTGGTTTAAGAGGAAATTTTTTTAGGTTATATACTAGTAGTTACGAAGGTATTATGCTATAAAGGTGGTTTATGAGGACATCCCTAGTGTCCCCATAATTCAAACAACTTAAAAAACATACTAAACAATGTTTTTTGAAAATGTAAAAATGCAGAAAGTTTTTTGTGAGGGTTAGGTTTAGGGGTAGGGTTAGGGTTAGGGGATAGAATCTATAGTTCATACAGTATAAAAATCATTATGTCTATGGAGAGTCCTCATAATGATAGCTGCACCAACATGTGTGTGTGTGTGTGTGAGAGAGAGAGTGTGTGTGTGTGTGTGTGAATGTAAATAATTGAATGTAAAAGCCCAAAACACATTGTCATCATATTTTTTCCCATATTCCTTTGTTCCTATGGAGTCAAGGAAGGTTCAGTAGTTGCCTGGGATGTCAAAGTATCAAAGGGTGTGTGTTTATGTTCGAAGACTGCATGGGTGTGTGTATGAATGTATGCACATTTCTGAGGACTGTGTGTGTGTGCAAGTACTGTACACATGCACATATGTGCATATCAGATGGTTGGACAGGCTCCTGAACACTAATTTTTTCTTCTTCTTCTTTTTTTTTTCTTTTTTTTTTGGTAGACCAACCAATTTATTTCCAATGGCCTGTCATTTTTGACTGGGAACACAACTGGTGTAACAATGTGAAATAAAACCAATAACATGTAAGAAAAATGGTCCAAATTTTATTTGTGTTTTCAGATACCATATGTGAACAAAGTCAAGGAATTTTATTCCAAATGGATTAAGTAAAATTTGGGAATGGTCTCTTTTGACTTGGGTCAGTAAGCAACAATCTAGAAACCATTTAGAAATGCGCTAGCAACCACCTAGCAACAACCTAGCAATGCCCTAGTAACCACCCAAAGCACCCTGACATTGCATAAATATAAACAAGTATCATAAAAATGTAATAAATTTTTTTACTTATTCATTTATTCATTGTTGTGGAAAATCCAAAAGCAATTTTTACCAAATACAGGTGTAAGATTCGTTTTCACTGTTTGTAACTCTAAAACGGGTAAAAAATGAACAAAACATGACAGCAGGGTTAACTAAGGTGTTTCTTTAACTGGCTGCTAAGGATTAATCAATAGTGATGATATCAATATAATACCATCACTACTAATTATTTTCAGTATTTAGTGTTCTTACCCTGTATTGACAATAACCATGACCAGAAAACCTTTCTAGAAATGTTTGACAAATATCAGTCATTTGAGGACAATCTGTAACCATCTGATTAGATCTCCATTACATGTCCTTATCTTCCACTCCACATACTGCATATAAAAAGTTTACCTGCGGCATTGCGCATCCCTGGTCCCCAGCCTCTGTTGCCTGGCTGTGAGCAGCCCTCTTCAGCCTGTATTTAGAGGTCCTCCTACGAGCTCCTCCGGGTCCTGCTGGGACATCCTGAGACCTGGTCCTTCTCTTTGAATGGCTCTGAATATCAGCTTCCTGGCCTTGAGCCACTGCATGCATATCCAATGCTGAGGATCTCTTTGGGAGAGAACCAAAAAGTGAATATGACAGCATATAAACCACGTTGGAACCATAGCAACAGTGACAACAGAAGACATGGTGGAACAACAACCTTGAGTGTGGCAATGCGCTGGAGCTAGTTTGACACCATTTGGAGAAAACAGAGGACAATAACAAGCCCACATCTATCCCACAGTGAGAGAAAACGAGACAACTGCCACAAATCAGAACACTAAAATAATTCTCCTGATAATATATGACTTAGTTACAGTACCAATTATCCTATGTAAATCCCACATCTGGGGCACAGAAGGCTTCTTTGAATAAGCAGCATTAACACATCGGAGATTAGACATGCTCTCCTCCATGGCCCTCTTCTTCTCTTGTCATAATTTCACTAATGCGAGAAGTTTCTCGAAAAGCCCAAGCGACTGCATCCTTCACTAACACGACAAATGTCAGAGTTGGAGGCAGTAGCCCATGTGCTCCACATAGCCCCTCCTCCCTCTGTCTTTTACCTCTCTCTCTCTCTCTGTTTTTTTCCCACCTCACTACCTCTCCTTTTCTCTCATAATTACCTCCGGATTAAAAACACACACCTGATAGAAGCCTAGGAGGAGAGGATGGAATGAATCAAGCTGTGGAGAGAGTGTGTGTGGTGGGGGGGGGGGGGGGGGGGGTTTCAGAGAGAAGTAGGGAGACTTTTGAGGTGATCGTGTGGGCTCTACAGCAAGACAAAGAGAAATCCAACAGCCAGCTCCTCAATTCCCTTAACTTCTCATTAATACCAGGTTAAGTAAATATGTGGTTGCACCCAAGTGCTTTTCCCCTCCCTTTAATTATGTCACAATCATGTGCTAAAGATGATACACAAAAAAAGATATTACACTAATTTGCCTCTTGAGTACCAAATCTTACAGGGAAGCTGATTTTGATTGGTGTTTGTCCTAGGAAATGTATCGAAATACTGACATCAAGAGATCTAATTATAAGTTCTATTACCTAATTTTAAGTTTTCTTCCAATTTTACAGCTTGAGGACTGGGAGCGGTTGCTGAGCAGAGTGCGTGTGTATATGCATGTGTGCTTGTGCTTATATGTGGATGATGGTGTGTGTGTGTGTATGTGTATTATTGTGTGGTCTTAATTGTTTCTGAGTTAACACCACAGTTGTCCTCACTTATGTCTCACCATCTGCTTGCAGAGGTGCTGTCAGCCACTGTCAAGATAAAAAAAATTACACCAGTATAAACAGAAATGCTGCCTAGAATGATTCAATTTCCTCTTTCTGAATTATTATTGAGAGTGGTGGGAACCTATTGTGATGCAGAGTTGACCGCTGCCACCCTGTCCTTCCACTCTAAATATGCACAAAAGCACAACCAGAAGATGAGCAGCACAATACTTTGCAAACCTAAATTTCATACAAATAAAAAGAAAATTGGCAGTTGACATGAAATGCAATAGTGACAACAGTATCCTGCAGCGTGACATGCTATACTTCATCTAAAACTATTTTAATGCAATATTAAAGGAATATTCCAGGTTCGATATAAGTCAACAGCATTTGTGGCATAATGTTGATTACCACAAAAAAAATTATTTAAACTCGTCCCTCCTTTTATTTAAATATATATACACTGTATATCTAGGTTACAGTGAGGCACTTACAATGGAAGTGAATGGGGCCAATCTGTAAACGTTAAAATACTCACTATTTCAAAAGCGTAGCCGCAAGACGTAAACAATATACGTGTTAAGATGATTTTAGTGTGATACAATCTCTTACAAATCTTTTCTGTGTAAAGTTATAGCCAATTTTGCAACTTTGCTGCAATGACATAACACCATAAACCATCTAATCCCGCAAAACAACGATTTACAGTTCAAATAACACACAAGTTTTAACAGAAGAATTAATGTAATTGCTTTAATGATAAGATTCATATTTCTGCCTTTAAACCTTCCAAAAATTGGTCCCATTCACTTCCAAGTGCCTCACTGTAACCTTGATTTTTGCTTTTTTTAAAGAAAATGAGGGACAATTCGAAATAAAAAATTTTTGGTAGTCATTATGCTGTCGATTGAACTCAACTTTTATTAGACCCAGAATATTCCTTTAATGGAAAGACAACATGGAATATCTGTACTTTTAACATTTTCATTTGTCGCACTATTGAAGTGAACTGCAAAAAAGCTTCAAGGTGATTGTGACGAGGAGGAAGGCGTGGCCGAGCCGTGAGGAGGCATGCCCGACCATGAATTGTTCTGATCAGCTGGGAGGGGGATAAAGACGAGCTGGAAGCGCCAATTAGAGAGAGAGAGAGACATGCAGCCGCTGTGGGTGTGTGTCTGTGTGTTTAAGTTGATTTAAGTTAATTAATGTCATAAAAGTTTCTCAGCCAGTTCCCGTCTCCTCCTTGCCCATCCTTACCCATTACAGTGATTATAAATGGTGTAAAACGTCAAAGATATGACCTATTACAATACCTAAATATAAAGTACATTCATAAATTTTAATCTAAAATACTAAAATGCCCATTGGCTAATTTTATTTGTAACTGCCCAACTGAAAATCAATACCTGCTCCATCACTTTGACCCAGAAACACATTTAGAGTTTTATACACTATAGTAAGAAGGAAATTCCAGGACTTACAATGATATTACTATTGTTTTCACTCCAAACTGTTGTCAAGATAACCTTATTTAAATGTAGGCTTATTTATTGATTTAAATGTTTTCCTTTTTACTTTAGTGCATAAAAGTTAAAATGTGTCTCTGGGACAAAGTGACTCAAAATGATGAAGCAGAACAAATATGGTAAGGACCCCACACACCCTCCTTTATGTCTCAGCACATTGGCAGTAATGCTTGATGGTCTGTATATCTGCTAGGACTTGTGGTGTAAACCAGTTAACAGTGCGTCAGAGATAATCAACCTTTTCAAGTACTGAGGAAAGCCAGGCCTGAGGATTGTGGTCAGTTTTGAGAGCAAAGGCATTGCTTTGCAAAATACATTAGCGAAACTCACCCTGCTATCAACTGTATGAGCAATGATAGGCTGCAGTTCAACCATGAGCTGGTTGCTGGTGTCTGTGGTCAGCTGCACTTGAGCCTGATTCTGTGGCTGATCTCTGTCTGGAGAATGCTCTATTCCTGTTTCTGCCTCGGGTGAAGATGTTTGCCCTCTCCCACGGTGGGGCTGGCTTGATTCGATTTTTCTCCAATCCACAGCAGTCTGGTTGGGATTAGCAGGGAGTGGCTCAAGCAATGGGTGGTTGTTGGATCCTGCAGGCTGTCGAGGCAGAGTAGTGCTGGGTCCATGGTGGACAAAGTCAGACCCCGGGTGAGAGGTTGACTGCTGTGTAGGCTGAGCTCCTGTTGGGTGTAAGGGGACAGAAGCATCAGCCTCCCAGAAGCTGTGGCGGGATGGAGGGGAGCTTCGGCTGGCAGCCTGAGGACACTGGATGGGGTATTTGTCTAGGTGTACTGAGTACTTGTCCAAAGGGACGGACTGGGTAGGTCTGCAGTGAAGACAGCAGAGCTGGGGCTGGCAGAAAGTCTGGTAGGTGCAGCCAGGTTCCCGCACCGCATGGCACAGAGGAGGCATGGCTATGCAAGGGACAGGCTGGGGTCGCAGGATACTGGGGTGACCGACAACCTCAGAGTACAAACGACTTCCACCCTCAACAACCAGCTGACCTACAGCATGGAGAAATCATTAGAGTGTGTGCTTAAATGACAGAGTGCTTTATACAGTAGCTAACTAACCACCAAGTGTTAGAGTTGGGGTACCCAAGTCCAGACTTGAGAGTCAAGGTTGGACTATATTCATAAAAGGATAGTTGCACCCATGATATTGACACATTGTTTTTCTTAGTTGTGAAGGTTAAAATAAGCTTAAAATATTGATGTAATGGCTTGGTGTTGAGTTTACACTTTTCCTAGATTCACAGGTTCTTTAAGAGATTCACTTTCCGGTCTTGACTTTAACTTGGCCATTATGGACTCTGACTTGACTCAAACTTGATTGGTTAAAGACCAATGCCCAGTTGCAAGAAACACCATAAGTAAAGAAAATCCTTAGTTATTATTGTATGTTTATTGTCACTAAGGTTTTTCTTAACTTAAGGGGTTTCTTGCAACCGTCAGATGGTCTTTACTCAAAATCAACTAAGGTGGACTTGAAGCCAACACTACTAAGTGTCATTGTCCAATAGTTCTGTTTACCTAAAGTGGACATCTGCTTGGTCCAGAAGCTGGCATCCCAGTTAAACTTGATTTTCAAAGGGGCCCAGGACTCTGAGAGCATCAGTGGCTCTAGTAATTGCTGCATCTGAAGAGCAATCTGAAAAATGAATTATAGATCAAACCTCATGAATACACAGGCACTTGGTTATAAATATTGCATGCAATTATAGCAGTGATACTGAAACTGTTTCTGCACGGTCTCTATTTATACGTTTATGGGAACAGTAACTGTAAAAGATCTAAATGCTGTCCCAAAAATACATAGGTGAGGCTTTTTTAAGATGTGCTGACATGTTTTGAAACTTGTTGTGAATCTTCTATGGCCCATTTGGACTTTCAAAAAATCCTACCAGCTCTTTGCTGAAGAGTAGTGGATTGCGCCTGTGGTGGGCTGTAGCCCAGGTAATGAAGTTCTGCACGTGCTCCAGCTGGCTGCACAGCTCTATGGCCCCCTGCAGCTGGTCCTCTAGACGTTGCTTGAAATCACTGGAGATACTCTGCACAGGAAAACAAAGACAAAAACATGGATATCCACTCCTCACCAATTTTCCTAAGATCCCCATCTGTTTATATATGTCACTACTTGGCAGTATCTGCCTATTTTGCATGACTCAGTCTGAAGACATTCTGTTCTGCATGCTCCATCAACAGCACATCAACGGTCAGCTGGATATTTGGAGATGAATACATTTGGAATGGCACAGTGAAACAGAAAGGGAAAGGAGGGGAAAAAGTAATTACCTCCAGTTGTTCTATTAATAGATTGGCCCGTTTGTTAAGCTCGTTCATCATAATCATCTTTGCCATTTTTATCTGGTTCTCTGCCTTCCTCTGCGTGATCTTAATACCATGGAGCCTGGACAAATGGAAAGAAAAATGAAGAAGTATGTTGATTATTGATGGAGATGTCTGAGAGAGTATAAACATACCGACAGGACATGGATAGAGTCTGGTACATCTGGATGCTTGAACATCTGTTGAAATCATTCAAAAGAATGGATGGATCTTGTTCATGACATTATGCTTCGTATAAGCTATGATTGTTGTCTTAAGAACCCCAGCTGTTCACTTTTTAGATGAGTAATGGGCACCCTTCACTTAACTAATGTCGACATTCACATTAGCAGCATCGTGGACAGAATATGTACCATTAAAGGGACAGTCACCTCAAAAAAGGAAAATTCTGTCATCATTTATTAACCCTCATGATGCTGCAAACTTATTTCTGTGGAACACAAAAGGAGATGGGCAGAATGACAACTTCAGTCACCATTCACTTTCATTGTATGGAAATAAGGATGCAATGAAAGTGAATGGTGACTGAGACTAACATTCTGCCTAACATCTTTTGTGATCCATGGTAAGAACTTTTTGGAAAAAGAAAGAGATGCATGGGTGGAATGTCAATAGCATTGTACAAGTTGAGGAGGAAGCCCTACCTGCCCTGGATCTGTTTAGCAGTACTCTCCACAGTTGACCTCTTCTCCTCCACCCTTGCCATGAGGTTCTGCAGGAGCCAGCGCTGATCTTGCAGAGCTTTTCCGACATGCACCAGCCTAACAAAAATCTCATATAGTCATCCCTACATACAGTATGTTTTAAAAGTTGGTGTACTGGTGTTCCCAGCAAGGCTCTTAACTAGGATAACCAGACTTCCTTGATCAACCAGCATCATGAGAAAGACTATGCTGGTCCACCAGCTAGACCAGGACCAGACCAGCACAATCCAGACAAAAACACGCTGGGCCAGCATGGAAATTCATACTGGTCTAAGGTGATCTTTTTAGCAGGGCAACCAACAGCCAGCTGAACACCTTTGACTTCTAATGTTTTAAATACCCCATGCTCGACACCTATTGCATATACTGTTGAGAAAGTGAGAAAGTGGCCACCTGTTCTGTCTGCATCTTTGAGCATGTGTTGAGAAAGGGCAGTTTGTGTGTCTACGTGAGAGAGCGTCTGCATATGCTTGTGTTTGTATGTGTAAGTAGATTTGTGAATATGGAATATGCATGTCTTTGGGTATGTGTCCTCCGTGCATACCGGTGGTCTGTGTGAGCAGACAGGTGACAGATGCTGCAGGCCAGGAGGTCACACGTTTCGCAGAGCAGCTCTAGAGGCTCCTGTTTATGGAGAGGACACATGACAACAGCATGCCCACAGCAACCGGCTCCTGAGGCACGCAACACAACAGAGGAGAGAAAATGAGGGGTAATTAGCTGACGGCCATAAAGAACACATCATCCGTATTCAAGAATCACAAATCTAAAAAAATATATTACAAACATACAATCGAAAACAAATTGTTAAAATGAGAAAGCATGTGGAATCTCTGTAAGTTCGGTGGGTTTAATGAGGATTTAAGTGTGTTAAACTCAAATTTGGAACTTGTTGGCCTCCATGAGTCACTCTCTATGCAAGCATCATTTATTTTTAGTGGAAAAATGCAGCATATCAAAAGCTTATAAAATAAATCTGGAGTAATAAATGCATACTTTTTCAGGCAAAAGAAAAACAGTCAAAAATGGACCAGACCAGAGCTTTCTTCAATCAGTAAATGTCTTTTAAAAGCCCTGCCAATATAAGGAATAAAACTTTTTGTAGGCTTTTGAAGAGCCAAAACAAAGTATCAGATACTGTTTTACTTGTGCATGGTCCACATTTCTGAAACAAAATCAGCACTGGACTTTTAAAAACCATCAGATTCGAAAGCTATCAAGTTTCATGACTGTGCAACCTACACAGACAGAGTTTAAGCTGATGTCAAACAGTTTTATTTCATTTTAGGCATCTTCAACAGAGGTCCATGATCTCTAGGGGATCCAAGGCTGTACTGCAGGGAGTCAGCCAATTATTCTTTGATCTCAATTTTTTATTTATTTATTTATTTATTTTTTAATATTTTACACAAAATACAATGTTAAGTTAACTTCAACCAAAGCAAAAATACAGCTAAATGTTTCATTGTCCCTCCCACATTAAGAGGTTTTAAGTACATGTTTATGACTCTGTACATCAATAATGACTATTGTAATGGATTTATTTTAATGTTACTATAAGCATTTTATTATAGGCCAAGCTTAAAATGCAACACCCAGTTTTACACAATATCTAACAAGGAGTCCCTTCTCTGTCTCTTAATCAAGGGGCCCTTGGCCTGAAAAAGGTTGAAGACCCCTGTTTTGTTTTGTTTTGTTTTGTTTTCTGAAATTGGGCTAAAGTAAACAGACCAAACAAATAAATCACACATTTTCATATCTGTTGCATTGTACCAACAATTCTAGTCTTAATAATACATTATTACTTTGATAGTCTCTGTGCATAAGCAATGAGAGAGATTTAGTCGGGCAGAATGTAGAACTACATTAGAGATGAAGGACTTCGTCCGACAGCACCTGTCACACTGGATATACAGTCTGTCCATCAGTGGGCCTATCTGGCTGATGCTGTGACAGTGTAGGCTAGACAGAGTCACTCTGACACACTGCACTGTGAGAGAGAGAAGGTGCTAAAGTATGAGACCACAGGCTCCAACACTGAAGAGCAGCCTCAATGCATACTGGTGACGACCACATCCTGCTTCACACCCGCACTTCTTTTTCTCTCACACTCTACCACTCGTTCTCTTTCTCTTTCTCTCTCTCTCTCTCTCTCTCTCTCTTTTATCTCCCCTTCTTTCTCTTTCTATCTCTCTTTGTCAGTTTTATCACCACCTGTCTCGTTTTCTGTTAGGACCTGTGGTGTCGTTATCATACATTCAGTGGATTTCAGATTGTCTTGACTGAAAGCCCAGGAGTCTCAGTGAAAGGGAGGTAGGATTGAACTGACTGGCCAAATTTGAGCTGTGTTCGCCAAGAGAAGAATCAGTTTTAGAAACAGGGTCACATGACGAATACAACACTGCAATACATCACAGGATAATTATTCACACTTATTATAAAAGCCATTATTCATTGTGTTAAAGGAGAGAAAAGCGGAAGTTATGAAAATATGGTGCACGGCTGATGATGTCCAGTGGCTAAAAGCAAAGAATGTGTTGCAAACAGCAAAGCTGGAGCTAAAAGAGGAAAGTAATTACAGAGACTCTTGCCTGTTTCAGATGGTGATGGAGGGTCTCCCTGCTGGTGCTGCAGGTCAGAGGGTTGAGTGGAGGCACTTTCGTGCTGGTGCAGGTCTGTGCACTGGAAACACAGCCACTTGTTGCAGAAGGTGCACAAGCTTTGCGCCATCCTGGGTTCTGAACACTCTGAACAGCACTGAAGTACAAGCAGATGTATTTCAAATGAATTGAAATATCTTATGCATTCAGAACTGGAATTGTTGACATAACTGTCAAGTTACGCATGAGTGGGCGTCATAGAAGCCCACAACAACTGATCGAGCATATTTTAATGGCTGCGAGCGAAGTAGCATCTTTTACGTTTTTATACTACTTGAGAGAGGACTTAATATTTTCAAGCTCCAGCAGTGTTGTCAAAGCACCACTAATATAGAAAAACAACAAAGTATTCATTCTGCACACTACACTAGCTGCGCCTTAATTAGATTTGAGAGAGCAAAGCTGCATGTTCAAAGCATTCCACAAATATTTGCATTTACATTTCAAAACTACACAAATATGCATTATTCCCAAAATGCAAAAAGAGCAAAACAATAACACATTGTGCATCATTAGTGTGTCACAAGAAGCCGCAGTGTTGCTGCGTACCTCACTGCCAATCCAAAGGCAATTAATAAACTTTAAACATGCAGAAAATAGAATCAATTATGTGACAAATTGCCAACAGAGCAGGGAAAAATCAGTGCAGGACCATCTTACCTTCTCCATGGTGGTGAAAGGCTGCAGTTTCCTCAGTGCATGTGTGAGAAAGATTCCAATATCCAGCCGAGCAGCTCTCGCAGCAGTAAGGCAAGGACACAGCAAGCCTCTGACACAGCTACAGCTCCGTGCCACACTGTGACAGCTCTACCTGCGGCAGGAAGTAGTGCACACTGCACACTTTAACCCCAGCGGAGTAGATTCCAGTGTGCTCCTTGTTGTGTGCTCTCAGCCGTGGCCAGTGTGTAGCTCTCCTCATTAGCTTCCTGTAGCTGCGTCGATCCCAAATCCTTCCCTCTGACAGCCACCATGATCTTTTGTCTTAAATAAAGCCTGTAAGTAATAATTTGGAATTATAAAAGGCTGAATTTTTTTTTTTTTTTTTCTGGGGCAAATATCCCCCACAGCCCTTTTTGCCAAAAATGGAAGGGGTGCCAGATGACCTACAATATTTAAGAGAATCACATTGGAAGAGCACATGTGAAGTGTGTGAGATGGATTGGGGATGAGGGAGCACGTTTGTGCCCTCCTTCCTCACATCCTTAGATCAGCACCAGTAAGGGACAGGTCCCTCTGGACCGGTCCGCTTGCATGTAACACACTGAAACCGGGTCAGCCTTCTCCAAAGACCTGATGGGAATGAAGATGTGCCTGCACAATACCCTGTAAAGCGTGAAATCAATTACGGTCTTATCACACTTGCTCTTCTAGAAAGAATATTAAGCCAGGAGCCCCTCGAAATCTTTGTCTCCAGGTAGGAGATGGATGTAAACGAATTAAACTGTATGTAACTCATATCACACATCAGTGTCGTGCAAAAGCTCCACTATGAATGCACCTCTACCGCTGTGAATCTGCCTGACAACAACCCCTGCAGCCTGACCTACAAATCTGACAACTCTCTCTTCCTCTAGAGCTGCTCAGGGGATCTTAAAACCATCTGATTCCCCACTGTGTACCCACAGACCCACTTTAAAACACAATTAGTCTAGCTCTTGTTCTTTGGGCAGACAGGCATGCCTGCATCTCCTCGCTGCCTGCTGCCTTGCCTTCCATGCAATTCCATTTAGCTTTTAAAACAAAAAGCTCATGCTCTTTCTCTCATTCTCTTTCTTCCCACTGCCAGGGATGGCTCCTCTTCTCTACTAAGTGAATTCAGCATGAGTATCTTTCTGCCAGAGCAAGCACAGCCATCTCCAGAGAAAGTACATTAATAGAAACTTGAGAGTAGGTTCCTCCCATGAAAGAGCTCCAGTAACATCAAGGTTATGAGATCACGACAAGGGAATGGCAGATTGGCTCATAACAGATGGTAATGTCTTACCACAGACTGTTCAGTTCATTATGTCTCCACTTATTCCAAGTGAAGATTTGTATCAGCCAATTATCAGTTCTTTAGACTGATATCTTTGCTATTTGTTAAGTGTCCTTGCTGATATGACACATGTACAAATCTGAAATGAAAGAATAAATACTATTGAAATGATAAGAATAAATACTATCAGTCATAACTTTTATGAGTAACACAAACTTAAGACTGTTTTTTTCTTTCGATGTGTAAATACAAAGACATTTTGGTTTATCACAATGATTTGATATCCAGGTTAACAAGCTACAAATAAACAAACAGTTCTTGAAATCACATGATTTTGTGCAAAAAGGAAGAACAAGAAATTGACAAGTTCTTCAAGCACACACTTTATAGGTTTTCTTTTGCACACTTGGAAACCCAAAACAATTTCTGAGATGAAAGACCGAAAGCACCCAGAAATACAACATGTATATATATATATATATATATATATATATATATAGTACTGTGCAAAATTCTTAGGCACATAAGATGCTTCACAAAAACATTTGTCTTAAGATGGTTATTTATATCTTCAGCTTTAGAGTGTCAATAGGAAATATATATATTTTACATTCCCAAACAATCATTTTGCAAATAGAATAAAATAGAATAGAAGAACAGGGAGCCCTTCAGAAGATGGCATGGTCCCCACAGAGCCCCCCACTGAACATGTCAGTCTGGGATTACATAAAGAGACTGACGCAATTGAGACAGCCTAAATAGACAGAAGAACTCTGGCAAATTCTCCAAGAAGCTTGGAACATCCTATCTGCCAACAACCAAGAAAAACTGTGTCCAGGTGTACACAGGAGAATTGGTGCTGTTTGAAAGGCAAAGGTGGTCACGCCGAATATTGATTTAGCTTTTTTATGTTTACTGGACTTGTATGAAGTTAATTGATGAATGAAAACTATTTATGTCATTATTTTTGAAGATATCCTCACTATGCAACATTTTTCACAAGTGCCTAAAACTTTTGCACAGTACTGTATATGTGTGTGTGTGTGTGTGTAGGAATGTTAGTATGCTCACTAGTCTGAGAATATGATAAGCTTCCACAAAAACAGCTTTTTTGGAAAAAATAAATAAATAAATAAATAAATAAATAGAGCAGTCTACTGTATCTCTTACTGGAGTGAACATGGTTTCAGTGAAATAAATAAGTACTTTATTTATTTGCGTTTTAGCAGCCTTCTTGTGCTATATTTGTATTTTCTAAGAAACTTTACAAAGATCACATTTTTTTTTTTTTTTTTTTTTTTTTTCAAATAAACCAGTAAGGCTGAGATCAATTTGACTTTAATGTCCCAGTCCAATTTATAGCTTAAATTGTCCTTCTAAATTATAAATCTGGAGGCAAATCATTCCGTTTCAAATGTCAAAACTCTCGAGAGTGAAAATTTGACTTATTAAGAGATTCTATAGACATATATTGCAATAAAATCTTGAACTTCTAACACTTCATTTTACAAATTATTATTATTATTATTATTATTTAATCTCATATAATTTTATTTATTTCTATTATCTTATTTATTATTCTTTGTAGTGCTATACAATAATAGCCTACTTTCCGGAAATAATTATTATTTCAATGCTGTGCTCAAAAAGAATAGGCTTCTGTAAGATGTAATATGCACTAAACCTCAGCATTTTTGATTTCTGGAGAATCATTTCGCCCACCAAACAGAGGAGATGGGACAAAATCCTTCGCAAATTGCTCATATACGTGCAACATCTGTGATTAATACTGCAATATAAAGCGTAATTATGCATCATCACACTAACGATGAAAAATGAAATATTGATGAACGCATGCACCCAGACTGTAATGATAGTTTGAACCGTACCTTGCTTCTCTTGAAGAGGCACAAATCCAAAAATCCTCCTCCTCCTCCTCCTCCTCGGCGACTGGAAGATTATAGCGATGTCAGGAATGCTACAGCGTCTAAACGGCCTAATATAAGCAGATCCTTAATAATAATAGTAAATATTAAAAAGTCCGTCCACCCCTAGAAACGGTTCATATGATTTTATTCCCTTCAGCACTGTCAAAAGCCTCCAGTAACATCTATAACCTAAATGCACAACTTTTAAGCAATAGATACGTGGAAAATATCGGAATACTACACAAAGTTATAAAGGAACATTTCGCATAATCGATCTTGTCCTCCGCCACCCTTATTTTTCGTGATGCGCACCCTGCGTTGCGCACTAAAGTTCTTTACCTTTAAATATCACTAGAATCCAGTCCACCAGATGTCGCCTTTACCTCAGTTTTCTTTTATTACAGGTGAAGAAATAACGAGTAAAATCGCGAGATTTCCCAATCTGGTTGATTTATTTCCATCACACTCTGTCAATGATTTGAGCACTAGGTTATATCGAAATGTTTACATATATGAGTTTATAAAAATAGAGAGAGAGAGAGAGAGAGAGAAAGAGAGAGAGAGAGAAAGAGAGAGAGAGAGAGAGAGAGAGAGAGAGAGAGAGAGAGAGCAAACGTCTCCCCATTGAGCTAGTCACCTATTTTAAGCTAATTTGCTCAAATAATTTGACAAAATTTTCTATTTTTTAAGATCACTTTAAATGGTTACTTTAAGTTTAAACACTTAACAAAACTAATGCAATCAAGAAAACCTTGTTTAATAAGTTTCTTTAAATGGATGTAATGAGAGGATAACCCCCCCCCCCCCCCATTTTGTACTTCCATTTCTTCTGAAAGCTTTTTGTGGCACATACGGTACTTTAACCGCTTTTTGTCATTTTTATAATGTCTTGTACAGCTTCAGATTTTGTTGACAAAGATAAAGATGGCTTTTCTGAAGAAGTTTATTTAGGAAACCTTT
The DNA here is from genome assembly GCF_019703515.2 of Myxocyprinus asiaticus. Taxonomy (NCBI): domain Eukaryota; kingdom Metazoa; phylum Chordata; class Actinopteri; order Cypriniformes; family Catostomidae; genus Myxocyprinus; species Myxocyprinus asiaticus. Next base: position 26,505,173 of record NC_059344.1, read on the forward strand.
GTTGTGGTACCCACTGTCATTTGTCGAGCAAGATTTGGTACTTCATTTTAAAGTCCATTCTGCACTTGCTCTCATACAGCTTCTGTTGACTTGTGAATATAATCCATGTTATTTGGACTACTTTTACAATGCCTTTGTCATTCTTTTTGAAGATAAATACATATATTAACTATAGAAATTTCCATGACATCTCCAGGCCGAGAAATCCATTTTTTTTTTTTTTCCTGATATGTTTGGGTTTTCCATGACATCTTAAGTACTGTGTACACAGCATATGTTGTTGCCAAGGACTTAAAGGGACAGTTCACCCAAAAATGAAAATTCTCTCATCATTTATTCACCCTCATGCCATCCTAGATGTGTATGACTTTCATTCTTCTTTCTTTCTACACAAATTAAGATTTTTAGAATAATATTTCAGCTCTGTAGGTCCTCACAATGCAAATGAATGGGGCCACATAAAAGTACTCCAGACAGCTCTGGTGGTTAAATCCATGTCTTCTGAAGCGATATGATAGGTGTGGGTGAGAAACAAATCAATATTTAAGTCCTTTTCCCTTCACTTTCACTTTCGGTTTTTGGTGATTCACATTCTTTGTACACTGGGCAGAGAGGAGAATTTATGATAAAACATTATTTAAATATTGATCTGTTTCTCACCCCCACCTGTCATATTGCTTTAGAAGTGATGGATGTAACCACTGGAGTCGGATGGATTCCTTTTATGCACCCTTTATGTAGATTTTGGAGCTTCAAAATTTTGGCACCCATTCACTAACGTTGTGAGGACCTACAGAGCTGAAATATTCTTCTAAAAATCTTAATTTGTGTTCTGCAGAAGAAAGAAAGTCATACACATCTGAGATGCCAGGAAGCTGAGTAAATCATGAGAGCATTTTTCATTTTTGGGTGAACTAACCCTTTAAGTCATACTTTTCTGAATCTTATCTTTAATATTCAAGCTTCTTTCCTATTCATTTAAAATTGTATTACATCCACCAAAGATGGATATTGAATGTGTGTGTGTGTGTGTGTGTGTGTGTGTGTATAAAGAGCATTTACAGTAGAACATCATATAATGAAAAAGGACATGACCTGTCCAAATGATGTTACATATGGCTCTTATATGCCTTTCTCTAAGATGAAAACAGTTTTAGTTCAGGTTATTCTAGCAAATATCATAAAAATTCTTTAATCTTTACATTGACTGTCTTCTCCAGACAATACTAATATTCATCTGGTTTGGAACAGAAATACACATATGACCAGTTCAGGACACATATATTGAGGGGTGCATGTTTCTTTAATATAGCAGAAAATGTGTCAAGTATCAGAACATTCCCAGTGTATGATTCATTGTTTAACTATTTTAAACACCAGACCTAGGCCAGACCTAAAGGAAGGTAATATCTCCATTTAATAAATAGCCACAGCAAGCACTGGGCTGCTTCTATGATGACTCCTAAACATTCTGGTCCATTATTACAGTACTCATCTTTAGGGATATCAACAAGCTTGAGAAATTAACAGAAAAGCTTTATTGATTTTTTTATTATTATTAAAACACTGTAAATAAGGTAATATACTCTTCATGTGTTAATAAATGTACAAAATACAATTCACAGAGAAATTCTCGCATTAAATACTACACAGCCACTGTACATCCACCTCTCAGAAGTTTCCATTCATACATCTCATCCAGCTCAATATAGTTATTTCTAGGGTGGAGGCTTTACTGCAACATAACCATTCATACACTCAGTACCATCCTATTATTACTCTAGTGTCATACAAGGTACCAGGGAAGCCAAAAATAGAGCTACATGTGAGATTAACAGCACAGCTTTCAAAAATATGTACAAACAATGTGAATGTCGGAGACAAAATAACTGGCACATCTTAACAGACATGACATAGCGGTGTTAGGTCTTCAGAAATAGCAATTGTAGAAAATGTCCATAGTTTTTGGCTTCACAACTTTAGTTCTTTTTATGAAGGAACTTCATTTTATTCCCTGGAAAAGATAAAGCATTGGTTATGCATTAGATTCTTATGCATGACATAACTGTTTCATAAAACAAACTTGACCCTTGGTTCATACAGCATGTACTTCATATCTGCTGTTCTGCACTCACCTAAACCCTTTAGGAATTTGTTGACTCCACTCTGCTCAGTGTCCGGCAACTCTTCCAGATACTGTTCCACCCTCTGCTCAAACAGACCTGTTCAGATGACCCATTAGAAAAAGAATGACCCATTATCTCCTGACAAAATAGTTGTTTCTGTTGACCAGGAGGTGGCAGTAAAGCAATTTTCCATTTTCTCCAGAAAGACCCACACAAACAGTTTTTATGATTATGCTGGGTTTGGGTTTCAGATTACAGTCATAATGGCCTGAGGCTAATTCAACATCATGTTCGAAGGGAAGCTGTCTGGAAATTTGCTTTAGAGCAAGCAAGATTCACCTTTGGCCCTGCATTTCCTCATCTCTCTGTCCTGGATGAATCCAGCAAACATCTGGGACTCCATGAAGACACCCAGGAATCGCCGGACGCTCTTAGAAGCCACTGATTTACGGAAGGCTTCGCGCTGGAAGATGCGCTCACCCCTGTCGCCCTGGGTGAGGAACAAAGAATAGTGGCCAATGGTCTCCAGGAAGAAGCGGATGAAGGCCTCTGATACCACACTGTTCAAAGTGGTAGTGCACTCTGTGAAATGAGGAAAAGATTATGTTAGAAAAGTTTCATCATTCGATATCCTTGGAATAATGGAATTCTTGATCAAAACAAAAACAAAATCTCTGTTTGGCCATGTACAATATATTTCAGCAAGTATAAACACTAAACATATGAAATTCATCATAACACAGATTATTTATCTACATAGAGTAAGATTAGATTTGGTTAGTTTTCATGATGGATTACAAATCAAAGACTTTCAATAGGAAATTAAATACACTGAAGCCAGCTGTTGTTCTTCATGTCACAGCAGACCACACTGCTTTAGGTTTACTGCTTAAAATGTGCAGGCTACAATCAGGCAGCACATGCATGTTTTATTATATACAAGCATACACATAGCTAGTGAGCCCACTGTAAACAGACACAACAACACCATGTCTGTCTTTTTACCTTCATCCGATTCACTGTCAGAGTCTTGATCGATGATGTCGTTCCTCTGTTCGAGAGCTTGCTCCAGAGCAGCTTGCAGTTTGCGTGGTAATAGAGAGGCCTCGTCATCCATCTGTATACAGGCATAGTGTCGAGATAAACTTGCAACATTGTTACAACATTTGTGTTGTGACTCAGTGAATCTGAACATGACACAATCTCAGTTGTTTATACTGTGGTTGTTCTCAGATCTTAGTGACGACACACATTCAGCCGTCATTTAAACTGTAGACAGCGCCAATAGCACCATTCTGTTATAGCTGGCATTAAAGCCATGGGATAGTTTGTCAAGCTTTTCTCAGAACTTTGTGTGGAGCGATCTGTGTATGGACAAACCTGCCGGATGAAACGGTCTGTGCCTAGATCCACCATCAAAGCCTGAAACATAAAGGAAAAAAATATATTTCCAATGTTTGCCATGATTACTTAAGTTTATAAACATTGAGTCTTTAAATCACACTACTCAGTTGTTGTGGGAGCCTTGCATGTCACTACATTACTAGAAGTTGATCCACAACAGATGGAGCCTGACAACTAATTAAAACAGCAGTATTAAAAATGACAAGCATCAGAAATTGATGCGCTTCCAGAAGTTTTATTTACTGCAGAGGGGCACTTGTGGCCATTACAAGTGCACTTATGTCCAAAAAAACAAACTGAAAAAAGTAATGATGACTCCTTACGGCCAAATGCACTAAATGCCAAAGACTCAGTAGGGACAAAACATAAAACCTGTGGCCGAGCTGGCACTGTCCTATTGGCAGCTGGGAGCAACACTCTCCCAAGACGGAGGGGGAAAGTTTAGAGGGGAGAAGGCAACAGCCTGGCCAGGAATGCTGAGCAGGGCTTATGAAGCTGACGTCATGTTAAAGACAGTACAAAGGAGTTGGCCCATGTTCCGGGCATGTTATTGTAATTAGTATGTTTCTCACTCATTCCAGCAACTTTCTGAACATGGGAAAATGACTCCCCATATTATTTGATGAGGGAACAACTGAACTGAACAATGTTCAGGCAGCTTATTAGGGTAAGAGCATAATTGAACTGTAAAAGAGATGTGACCATATTCAATGGAATTTAATGTCATAATCAGGGGAACTGCACAATGGTACAGCCAGAGTGAGAGTTGGTGTGCTGCTGTGCTTACCTCCTCCACTGGTAGGTCCTTCAGTTTGGGCAGTGAACTGGACAGAATACCCACTAGGAAAGGCGTGGGACAGCAGACGATGTCCTCCATGGAGGTGGGAAGTACAGGGATGAAGGTGTGTTGCCAGGAGAACGGGTAGAGCAAAGCCACCACTGCATTAACACAGCTGGAAAGAGTACTGTAGTGAAGGAGAAAAACACACACTCAATCACCTGACTTTCACACAAATTCACACCAAATCACGCACACCGTTTTAGCAAATCCCACTCTGGAAAAAGTATATTGAGCCCAGATTTTCCAGTTTATTCTGGCTTTATGGATGGGGACAACTGAATCTGTGATTATAAGAGCACCCAAGAAAATAGCCAGTGGCATTCAGTAGATTCCACAGAACAGTGCTACTCAAATGGTATCTCCTGTGATATTATTTAAATAGCTTCAGTGGCATTCAGGACAAGTATATGAAGTGCATACACTTTGTGCAGATAGTGATGTAAAACACAATATGATTAGAGGGCGTATTTTCATATCTGAATGGTAGTAAAATAGAGTAATGTTCTCTAAATCAACACAATATGTTCTTTTTAAGTTGACCTTCAAGGAATATTTCAGATTAAATACAAGTTAGGCTGTATCGATAGCATGTGTGGAATGAAAACAATTTACCACAGAAAATAATTTAAAGGAATAGTTCACCCAAAAATGAACATTTGCTGATAATTTACTCACCCTCAGGCCATCCAAGATGTATTTGAGTTTCTTTCTTCATCAAAACAGAATTTAAGACTTTTAGGATTTAATTTCAGGCCGCCTCCTCTAAACAATGCAAGTGAATGTACTCCATTTTTTGATGGTCCAAAATGCATATTTAGGGTGCATCAAAATAATCCACACGACTCCAGTTGACAAATAAAGTCCTTCTGAATGCAAACGATTGATTATTTTGAGAAAAAAACAATACTTATATACTTTTTAACTACAAATGTTTGCTTCCGTAGTCAGGAAGCGCGTCATTGTTTATATTGTTTTTTGTTTTTTATTATTATTATCTGGAAATGTTTTTTTATTTGTTTTTTTTTTTTATATTGTTTTAAAATTGTTTTGGACTGTTTTGGTTTCTGAACGGCACGTTTATCTTGAAAACAATGACGCGCTTCCTGTCTCCTCCTCCACGTGATGCGTGACCTTACCAACGAGCTTACGTCATCCCTCTCATGAGTGCACGTCACAGAGATGTACGGAAGAGAACATTTGTAGTTAAAAAGTATATAAGTATTGTTTTGTTTCTAACAATAATCAATCAATCGTTTTCATTCAGAAGAACTTTATTTGTCGACTAGAGTCGTGTGGATTATTTTGATGCACCCTAAATATGCATTTTGGACCGTCAAAAAATTTAGTACATTCACTTGCATTGTTTAGAGGAGGAGGCCTGAAATGAAATCCTAAAAGTCTTAAATTCTGTTTTGATGAAGAAAGAAACTCAAATACATTTTGGATGGCCTGTGGGTGAGTAAATTATCAGCAAATTTTCATTTTTGGGTGAACTATTCCCTTAAGCTCTAATGTCAATTTGTAAGGACACACACACAAAAAAAACATGTACAGAAATAATTTTGCAATGGACTGTTGAATGTTTGGCCCCTAGACTTCCATTCTAAATGCAAACAACTTTCTTGTTCGTTTTTACAACTTGAGATACAAGTCCAAATTATTTCTCTTCTCATCAACAGCATGCCACTGGTTCTAAGAATAGAGCTTAAAGGGGCAGTTCAAACAAAAATGAAATCTTCTCCATCCCAGATGTGTATGACTTTCTTCTGCAGAACACAATCAAAGATTTTCAGAAGAATATCTCAGCTCTGTAGGTCCATTCAATGCAAATGAAAGGGTGCCAAAATGTTGACACTCCAAAAAGCACAAAGTAATCCATACGACTCCAGTGTTTTAATCCATATCTTCAGAAGTGATATGATAGGTGCGGGTGAGAAACAAATAAATATTTTTTGCTGGAAATTCTTCCCCCTGCCTAGTAGGGGGCAGTACGCATGAAGAATGTGGATCACCAAAAACACAAAAAGAATGTGAAAGTGATCCATCTGATTCAGCGTATGGCTACCACACAGTAACCACATATACCCGTTCTCATTTAAACAACACATTTGCAGATCACGTTTCTTAGAGCTTTAAATTAATCTGATGTTAGACCAGCTGTAAGATCTCACAGCTAGGACTGTGTGCAGATAGTAACAAATAGCACACTGTCCTTCTCATGGTCCCCAGCTTGTTGACAGTGGCTGACCCTCTTTTCTCTCTCTCTCCTTTCTATCTGTCCCATACAACACACAAGACCACGTATACAGAGACATTAAAAATAAACCATCAGAAATCCACTGACTCCAACTATGAATCTAATTTGTGTTTTGAGGAGAGAGACAAATGATATGTTCAAAAGTACAACTTTTAGCCATTTCTAAGAGAATGGATTAACTCTAAATAATTTGCAAAAGCGCAATTTGGAAATATTGTTTGGTAATTCTTCTGAAATCCTGTTTTTGTGCTAATTTAGCATATGCAATTAGCAGCTAGCAAAAAATATTTTCTTAAATTTCAATGCCTGTTCTTAAAAACCTCTGAATTTCTGTGTGTGTGAGCCTGCATCCTGCATTCTGGCATGTTCATACTGGAAAATGGAGCAGAATAGATTTTAAAAACCTAGCCACAGGCTAAACAGGCAGATTCTGATAGCTGATACCTGGAATGTCAGCACAACTGAGGCCTCAGGGGCACGTACTCATGGGAAAAGATGAAGATGGAATATTGGACCAGTCCAAACACCGCTCTACACTGCCTGCATCCTCCAAAAAACAAATAAAATGGATGGAAGGTTGGGTTCGAAACTGCTGCTAGCTACTGGGATTGCCTGGACCATCATGCAGAACTGGTATGCAGCTTTTTGTGTGTGTGAAAGAGAGAGAGAGAAAGCATCTACATAAAATATTAACAGTCAGCAGAAAGTCAAGCAAGAACAAAGTATTTATTTGTTAATGTTGCGCTGGCTGAAATGGCAGTTGTCTTGGAGATGTTTGCAAAATGTTTCAGTTACCAGTGCCATTAAAGAAATGCCCTATGATCAGGCCCAGACAAAATCTGATGGTGCAGAACTTAAGGGAAAACTCATCTGCCGACATCTGCCATTCATTAAAGTTCCCCACCACTTGCATGTTTGTGTATTAAATATTTTGATGAATTTCACTGTGCTTTCAGCTACGAAGAGTATTATACTTTTAGCTCCATTTAATACATTTTACAATTTAAGTCCCTTCTGCAGATTTTCCCTTAAATTTAATGCCGTAAATGTCAGCAGATTCCGACTTGACCTGGCCATGATTAATTTAAACAGTGAATAATAGAGTCCCATAGCGGGGAGGGGCTATCAAAATGAAGCAAGTATTTGGCTGGTCATATTATTTCAACATGTCGGCCCCCATAAGGTGACCTGCGTCATGTAAATAAAACAGCTTTTATTAGACTTCTGATACTTTAAGACTGGAGTCTTTATCTTGTGTGTGTGTGTGTGTGTGTGTGTGTGTGTGTATATATATATATATATATATATATATATGTATATATATATTTGTTTTCTTTTTTTACATATTTTCCAAAAGTACTATTAATTTTTATGTGTATTAGTCAATGTCATGATGCTCATTTTTTGTCCCAAATTAAAATTAAGGTGTGTGTGTGGGGGGTTGTATTATTATTTCTTAGAACATGCAGAAAGTTAATCAGAAAGCACCTGCCCACAAAATTAGGATATTTGTCAAATAAACAGAGTTCCCACTCTTTTTAAGCCACAGTTTTTCAGGACATTTCCAGGATGCTTTATGTGCCCAATAAGTGTAATATTTAAGCAAAAACACATGCATCCATTTAAATCGAGCTTTTATTTTGCGGTTTCTGTGTGTTTTTGACGGTAGTTCCTCACATCCAGATAAGCAGTTTGCTCCATGGCCCAGTGTGAATATAAAATCACCATAAAGCTGTGATTTAATTAAATAAATACAAAGTCTGTATGTGCTGTGCACTTCAGAGTGCTCTCTGTCTCTGTCATCTCACACAAAAGAGCGCGTGTGATGATCATGATGGAGTGTTTTCAGTATATGAGCAACCGGCCCTACACATTAATTTTGAAGTGCGCATCACTCGCAGATTATTTATTTATTCAATTAAATTATTAATACACTTTTTTAGTTTAATTATCACACTAGGACATATCACAATTTTAATTTGATTAACTGTACATTTAAACATTAATTTTCGTCCAAATACAGTATGTCATATTCAATGACATTCTGCGTTTTACTGCTAATGGCATTTAAGACTAGATACCATGTTGTCCACATACTACATGTTGTAACCGCAGTATAAGCTGACTCCGATCATTGAATTATTGAAAATTAATTCACATTCCGAGATATTAAGGCCGAATCACCAAGCTACCAACCCAGTGTGAATCACATTTTTTTTTTTTAAGTTAATAACTCACAGGGATGCAAATTCATGAGGGTCAAAAAATTTGAGACAATTACAGATCCACTTACATGTTTTCCGGGGTTATTTTTTTTAAAGAATATGCTAAAAGCACCAACTTAAGCTATTTTAATGATTTAAGTATAGAAAATTATCCACACAATTGTGTATAATTAGCTGCAAAAATAAAGGGTATTTTGGTATGATTTGCTTATGTTTTACAAACTTACAGACACCAAAGCAAATCAAAATTATTCAAACCGAACCTATAGTATACTACAATTTGTATGTCTGCATGCATGTAAAATAACTTAATAAAGGAAAGAATTAATAAACTGCCAGACCTTTTGCCATTGTGTATATAGGTGTACAGTATAGACACAATATTAACCAATCACAATGAAGTGTGCTGATAAAGATGAAGTTCACGTGACTACCCGCTGTTGTCCTTGATGCAGCAATAACCTCAGCTTATTATGACCTTATTAAAGAAATACATTTGCCGTAGGACCCCATTGATAACTTTATTTTCTGCGCAGAGGCGCTGCTGTTTTTTTTGCGGAAGCCCCACTCATGGAGGATGTGTGCACCCGGCGTGAGAAGTTTCAGAAATGCCACTTTCACATTGTATCTGGCAACTTCTCACTGTGCACGCGCTGCTGTAGCCAAGCACGCGATTGCCTGTAGCTGTAACCAATCAAGTGCTCTGCCTCTGTTGGACCACGACTGCCAAGCACATGAGTGGCTGCTGCTGTAATCAATCATGTGGGTGTAAGCGCCTTAAACCGTTGATGTTGTTTCACATTGCGCAACCACCGGCAGTGAAAAACGATACAAAATTGGTGTATTTGACTTCTATTCAGAGACCGATCATTGCCATGTTTTTGTGCATGTAACAGAAACCTTGCTAGCGACACAGTCAAAAGGTTATATTAATATTTTCCAGGACAAATAATTATTTTCCAGAACATTTAGGTATTTTTCTAATTTTCCATGACTTTTCCATGACTGGAAAACTGCATTGCAAATTCCAGATTTTCCAGGATGCATGGGATCCTTGATAAAATAAAAAAAATAATACTTTTTTGCCTTGCAAATATATTTAGCTAAAAAAATTATTCTCATGGTATTAAAAAGGCTTATATATAATTCAGCATACCAGAATAGAAATGTTAAATTTCTAAGAAATTGCATGTGCATTTTATTTAAAGTATTTTCCTTTTTTTTTTTTTTTTTTTTTAATTGTTACAGTTGGATAACCTTATTTGTTACTGACCTGTCATTATTTATTTATTTATTTTTTGATTAGAGAAAAAGTACAGAGTGCATCTTTAAATAGGTAGAGTTTGGAAGGACAACCTTTGTCCTCTAGGAGAAACATCACATACTGTATACGGCTTACTGTAGAGGACGAACAAGACGATGAACAGGAGATTCTCCACACTGTACAGTACACACACAAACAAGCAGGCATATCTCTCAACACACTCAAAAACACATGGGAACTGAAAGCTCCTTTACACTACAATACTCCTTTTAAATGGCATTTTATATAATTGAGTCACATCAAAATAATGAAAGAACAAAAGATAGAACAGCTGTTATACAGAAACATAAAAAGTCTTTGTAAATGCACTTTTTCATGGTTTTTCGCATCAGATGTGGCTACTGACCCACTTTTGCAGTGTAAGTACAGCTTTACTTCATTTGACATTTCAGTTGTCCAAATATTGTTATGCTTGTGCAGGGAAAGCATTAATGTCAAGCCCTGTATTGCTCAAATAAACTCTCATCTTACCCACAAGAATAAGTAAATGGTAGTGCTAACCCTATTCAGATTCAAGTCTAAAGGCTCGTTTTGGGGATTTGATTCCAAAAAGAATAATTTTTAACAGAAGCAACTCAAGGGTGAAAATACAGGAATCAGCTCTGTGCCAAAATACATATGCACTCATTTAACCTCCTGTAATGAACCGGGTACATTCTCGTGGGTAATATTGCATCTTTCATTACTTAAATGGGAATGTTGGCAGGCTGGTTTTTGGCTAAAGAAACTTGAAAGTTAGTTAAGATTTTTAGAGAGAGCTTCTGAATGTTTTCCACATATTTTTGAGAAAATAAAAGGAAAGGCATTTGAATTAGAATGAGGGGTAAAAAAAAATAAAATAAAGAGTTAAGGTACACTCAGCTGACACAATCAGTTCTGGAGTATAAACTGCCTGGTCAAAAAAAATAAAAAATAAATAAATAAAAAAAATCACACACTCTAATATTTAGTTGGACCGCCTTTAGCTTTGATTACGGTGTGCATTCGCCATGGCATTGTTTCAACAACCTTATGCAACGTCACAACACTTATTTCCATCCAGAGTTGCATAAATTTTTGGCCGAGATCTTGTAACGTTGACGGGAGAGTCGAACCACTCCGTAAAGTCTTCTCCAGCACATCCCGAAGTCTTTCAATGGGGTTAAGGTCAGGAATCTGTGGTGGCCAATTAATGTGTGAGAACAATTGCTCATGCACCCTGAACCACTCTTTCACAATTTGAGCCTGTTGAATCTTGGCATTGTCATCCTGGAATATGTCCATGCTGTCAGGGAAGAAAAAATCCATTGATGGGATGACTTGGTCATTCAGTACATGACTTCATTTTATTGCCGCCAAATGTTGCGGAGTCTAGACCTGACCAACTGAAGCAACCCCAGATCATAACACTGCCTTAAATATAAAGTATACTGTATATATATTGCAGAATGCCCAATTCATCTAAACAAAAATTTGTAGTCAATCTTTTTGCTCATCAATCTTATAGATTTGGGCTTTTTTTATTACAAAAACTAGAAACAAAAAGTCTCTGGCCAACTTGGGAATATTCTTTCACATTTGCCTTAAGGCATTCTGTCTTTTCTTTTCATCATTTCTGAAACATTCACTTACTAGAGGAAGAAGTTTACAGCTACACCAAAACATGCTCACACAATGTACCCAAGATGGGTGAAAAACAGATCAAAACCAGGCAATACATCAGAGAATTTAACCCCTTCCTGTCATTCAACAACCACTCAAATGCATTATATTATCAATCAGAAATAACAGTAGCAGCAATGTTAGAGCAGTGATTAAAAGTAAATGTATTTTTGCTTATGACTGAATGCAATATAGGGTGATGGATTTATTTCATTAATGTTTGAAGCTATTTTCCCCTCGCAGGAACTGATTTGACAGCTTGATTAAGTACCAGTGTCTGGTTTGGGCAAATGAGCTCCCTAACCAATTATACGGCTAATGGAAAAGTCTGTAACTCGAGAACAATTACCTGAGAAACTTTATATACCACAACGAAAGGCATGACTGAAGTTTCGTATAGTGAGGAAGCCTATGAGGCATGGAAAGGGTTAAAAAAAAAAAAAAAAAAAAAAAAACACAAGCTCACAAGAAGTCTCAAGAAAAGCACTGCCTAACATGGAGTGAGTTTTCTTTCTGTCAGATCCTAAACAATAGATATACATTACAGGCGACAGAAGCATAAATCATGCACTGGAGACATTTGGAATTGGTTTGCAGTGGCCTTTCCCAAAAAAGCTGCAGCTATGTCCTTGATGTAGGAGAACGGAGAGTTTTCTATCTTAGTCTAGCACTGTCCATAATCCAGGTTACTGGGCAACACACCTAGGAGTGGACCAAATCCCATAAATCCACCTATCCTGTTTTTAACAGCGCCAAACCCATGGAATGTCAATACTTAGCTTAACAGGATAATATGTTGTAACTAGAGATCCATCTATTATGATAATGGGTGTGAGTTCAATACAGCAAGTCTATTCAAACTCATCTGCAAAGAACAGGCTTTGAAAAGGGTACTTCCAGCAACAAAAGAGAACATACTACTTTTGTTTCTATGATTGAAAGGAAAATATGCTGTTTTGCCATTCTTAGTGGTGCACTAACTGTAAAGAACCAGAGATCTAAGGAAAAGTTTCAAACATAAAGCAATGGTTGAGTCACAAAACACTCGTCAGAAGCATTCGCCATTTAACAGCTGACAGAAGTGGTGTTTCAAAGGCATGCAATGCGTTGCCACTATAGCGCGTTAGCCAACCTCAGTTCAACACTTGTATCTAAAACAACGTACATATTCACACAGCGCCCCCACGATGCTAAAGCATTCAACTTACATTTGTAAGGTGCTGTCTTCATTGAAGTTTCATCAGTAGCTACATTCTCCATTATTTACAATTGTTATGTCAGACCAGCAACCAGCCAGGTAACTCTGCCGCTTTCACTATGTACGGCAAGCTGCGAGCACTGAGTGCACACAGTGTCCAACATTCCACGCTCTGTTTTGAAAGATGAAGAAGTGCTTCATCCATGTACTCATAGTACACTTATTTTTTGTCGCATTGTCAGTGTTAACACATCACTCGCACTACTTACACTATAAAATGATGCAGAATAGTGCGGTTTGGGATTCAACTGATGACCCCACACTGTGTGAATATGTACTATATTTGAGATTATATTAGGGATAAAAGTGTTGAACTGAGGTTGGCTAATGTGCTAAATCTAGCAGCAACACACTGTATACGTCTGAAACTTCACTCCCATTAGCTGAAAACAGCGAATGTTTCTGTGTAGTAAACAATGGTTAGTGTTCCATTTGGGTTGGTACGACACTTTGAGAATTCATTCAATAGATGGCAGAGTGCAAAGTGTACAGTATAAGTGCATGGTGTATAGTGTCCCATTTGAGATACAGCTTTAGTTGGTGAAGCTGGCTGACCAGTAAGATATTTCTGGTTAAGCTGATTGATCAAGGAAGTCTTGCTGGTTAAACTAGAAGCCTGGAACACCAGCACCCCATGTTGAGAACCAGTGACCATGACAAAAATTCGCTGGTGACCAGGTATCCTTGTCTTATCAGTAGGGTTGTGTGTTGTAAGACTCAGCTATACAGTATTTTCTCATCTGTAAATGAGCATGTTCTGATCCAGATCTGTCACCCAGTGACAATATGGCAACCAATTAGAGCAGAGAAATACACACAATCATTCACACAGGAAGTGCATTCCTCCCCCTCACAGTAACTGCCCACCCCACATACTCCACTGCTGTTTGTTTAAAGTGGCTGATGATTTGTGGAGATTTGGCTCTCACAAATAACCTACTCCCTAATGACCTCCAATGCCAGGCCACAAGCTTCCGTGACCAAGCACGAAGGCTCGCAGGGGGATGCTAAAGCCTCAAGGGACCATAATATCTATCACATCTGCCCTTGAACAACATTCAGAGGCCTACCAAAGCCATATCTCTGCCCTGACCCACATCTGAATTTAGATCAGCAGGGATTCCTGGGAGTTCAGCCCAGTGTTAGAGGGTGTGGTCAATATGCCTCCCCTGATTAATTTAGCAGAGGCCTGCATGGAGCAGTCATTGGGTCACCATTGCCCAAAACCACAGTGGAAGGCTTCTATTTAACAGTTGTTGTTGCTGTTTTTGGTATTTATTGCCATATCAGCATCAAGGGCTATATCATGGCAAGTACAAGTTCTAATTTAAAAAATAAATAAATAAATAAATAAATACAGCAAAAAAGATCAAATACATTTAAACATAAAAGAATATATATATATATATATATATATATATATATATATATATATATATATATATATATATATATTATACACACACATACATACACACACACACACAATTCTATATAAGACTATTTAACTGTATTTGTGTTAAAAATTCTAAAAGTTTTCCAGGTGGCACTGTACTCAACAAATCCTTCAAAATATTATCTGAAAATAATTGTTGCCTAATTACATTAAAAGCAGAACAGTCCAAATGAATGTTTCACAGTCAGAGTAATATTACAATGATCTGCTATTTAACAGATGCGCTGGTTAAACACTCACAGACAAAACTGGACTGGGCCCGAAAATGGCTATTTTCTACCCAGCCTAGCCAAGACAGCTTGGCTGGAGCATTCAGACCAATACTATGATTGGTATTCCATTCAGTATCCCAATGGTCATTGACAAATATGGAATGAAGTTGTCTTCTACTTTGTTATCCTATACTTTGATGATCACTTAGCTTGAGTTTATGGCCTGAGAATTTGACTTCTTGACAAGAAAGGAATATGTCTAAAAAACAAAGACTACAAAAACAAGAACACCATCAGGAGAAGAAAGACATGACCCAACGTGATAAAAATCTTTTTTATTTGGAGCAGATGTTATTCTACGGGCTCTGAATGAGCAGATGGAAAAATGGAAGTGACATTGCAAATCAGTAAAGAAAAGGGTTATTGAGAACATCTGCCATAAGCCCACACTCATACTGCTGTTGTCACAGTGGTCAGCATGCACAGTTTGGGAGGACTGCTTGAGCATGTTTGGTCTAAAAAAGCAAGAACATTCTCATGGGAATAAAGTGTGTTATATGAGATGATATGCTGCTTACACTTCATGGTTCATGTTCCTCCGTTCAAAAGCTGTACTCACAAGGTGACAACACTCAGACACTTCAACTGACGATTAGACAAACAAGACAGCCCACAAAGGTGACTCACCTGAGCTTGTCAGCCACAAAGATGACACGGCGTTCCAGCAACAGGGAGGCAAAAACACGTACCACCTGTCGTATGCTCAGACAGTTAAACAGACTTTCAAAGTCCACGTGCTCTAGTCTGGAGTCCATTGGTCTCCTTAACTCAATCACCTGAGGAAAATATAATAATATTAATCCAACATGTAATTATAAATGTGAAAACAGAAAATCCTTATTTGCATTAAAGGGATAGTTCACACAAAAACAATTATTTTTTCCAAAATTCACCTCCTAACTCATGTTAATTCAAACCTGTATGACTCCTTCTTTTATCTGTGGAACACAAAATTAGCTGTTAGGCAGAATGTTAGCTCCAGTCACCATTCACTTTCTTTGCATCTTTTTTCAACACAATGAAATTGAATGGTGACTGAGGCTGATATTCTGCATAACATCTCCTTTGCGATCCATGTAAGAATGAAAGTCAGGTGTTTGGAACAACATGAAGGTGAGTAAATGATGATAGAATTTTTGGGTAAACTATGATTTAAATGAAATTTTAAAGACAACATGAAACAGCATCAGTTACACATTTAACTTCTGTAATGTGACATACTTCTGTAGATAATAATATTTTGTATAATAGCATGCATGATGAATTGTGCACAATTAGACCATGGACACTTATAAAGAAAGTAGTCAATTTTGATCCCATGTTATCTCCGGGTCTGACCGCAGATCTAGAGGTGTTATTACATTTGTTTCCGTAAGTGTTGAGTAAATTTGTACTAATCTATGGCAGATAAAACAGCAGTCTATTTAAATGAGGGAAGGATCAAACCTCATTTCCTGCTCCCGGCAGGAAGGTTTTGACTTTTATGGTTTTGCCCGGTGCTGGAAAAGGAGATTCCATCACACTCCTCATGAAAGGGTACACCAGAGCAGCTGAGATCCCTCTCCTCCTTTCCACTTCATCAAGAATCTGAAAGTAAAGAGGAATGAGTTGACAGAGAACAAACCAGCACTAAAGGGAACTGCATGCAGAACGTGGCTCTATTGGCTTTATACGCTTCAGATCAATTTCATGCGGTCTGTTTTGTTTCAGATATGAGGGTGGACGTCTCTGGAAATCAACCTCACTACCACGCCATGGTTTTCATCTGCTTTATGCAGTTTTGACAAAGATTACACAAAAGTGTTGAAAACATTCTCTCAAGGCAGCTTATGTTTCCATTGAGTATTATGACAACTGAGGTTGGATGCAATGTGGTTTTATACTTTCTCCACATTTTCATATAGGTGGAAAGTGGAAGTGAAGGAAAAGTAGTGGTTTAACAGGGCAGAAAGAGAGAAAGTAAGGTTTATTCTAAGCTGGATGTTCCTCAAAACCAACACAAGCCTTGCTCCAGCTGTGCCCATGTCTGACAGCCAGAGACACCGTGAGTAACTCTGTTTGGATGCTTGTTTGAGGTGTGTGTATGAGCAAGCCTGAGCTCACCTTGGAGAACAGGTTGAAACAGCCCAGTCTGCTGATGACACAATACACTTCAGGAAGGCGAGGCCCTTTCCCACTTGGCTGCAGGTGTGAGGAAAGATTACACAAGCAATTAAATCATACACATGAAGTAACTGGGGGGTTGGAAACAAAAGATGAAAGCATTCATTAGATTTTAATATATAGTCTATAGATGTTATTGTACTACATCTGAGAGAGGTCAAAATGGAGAGGAAACCAGATTTTTACATTCTCTGAAGAAAGTGTGAGAGGTGCTTGGCTGAACAATAGTCGTCAGCACAATGCTAAGATATTGTGCATGCTTGCCAGGGCATTACTATATAGTTGCAAATGTGTTCTGAGTGGTTGACAGTGTGTCACTATGTGGTTGCTAGGGTGTTCTAGGTAGTTGCTTATTAGCTCAAGTCAAAAGAACCCACCCACTGATATATGTATAGAACTGGATCGCTGACACAACAGTAAACTGCCAGCAAGAGGAAAAGCCACCGGAAGTGTTCGAGCGGCCATCTTGGTATGCCCAAACTGTCAGAGCATCAATGACTGCAACTACTATCGCATTTCGCCCTCTAGTGAAAATCATGTTTAATGTTTAATTTGCTCATTACAGATAATATTCGTTATGAGAGAGAAGATATACAAGAATCGTGATGTGAGAGCATCCACTTGCCCCGGTGTTCAGTCTATCAGTACAGCACAATGATCACCAAAGAAAGCAGCAAAACTGTCCACAAGTTGTAATACAAGTAGGAAAAGCTGTAATATTTGCTTGTTTTGGGGTGACAACACGTACTTTCCCTCGGAGGGTCCTTAAAGTCAAACCAGGATTTTTAATTTGCCTAAAATGCCCGGGATTTGCCTCAGAGCCCGCTTCGTGTGTAATAGAGGGAGGGAGAGAGAGCGAGGGCTCTTATTAAAGTGACGTCGAGAAAAAGGCACTTTTATATATAAACAAAACAAATAACTCTGAATAAATATTTGGATGTTCGCAATAAATATGTCTGATAATGTCTGTTTGTATCTTACCTCAGTTTCAGTGAACTTGATTACATTCAGCTGATCTGTTTGCCACTGAAGTTTGTTAGGGGTAGACTGTTTGATATAGATCTACATGACTCGCTCGAGCTTTCAAGAAACAGGAAAATTCCTGACTTTTAAAGGAATATTCCGGGTTCAATACAAGTTAAGATCAATTGACAGCATTTGTGGCATAATGTTGATTACCACAAAAATTTATGTTGACTCGTCCCTCCTTTTCTTTACAAAAAGCAAAAATCTGAGTTACAGTGAGGCATTTACAATGGAAGTGAATGTGGCCAATTTTTGAAAGTTAAAATACTCACAGTTTCAAAAGTATAGCCATAAGACAAAGGATATGCGTGTAATCATGATTTAGTGTGATAAAATCACTTACTAACCTTTTCTGTGTAAAGTTATCACCAAATTTACAATTTTGTTACCATGACGATGTCAACAAACAGATTTAAACAAATTTACAGCTCAAATAATACAAGAGTTTTAACAGAAGAATGAATGCAAGTGCATAAAATTATAAGCTTCACATTTCTGTGTTTAAACCCTCCAGAAATTGGCCACATTCACTTCCATTGTAAGTGCCTCACTGTAACCTCGATTTTTGCTTTTTTTAAAAGGTCAACATTATTTTTTTTTGATGGACAAAAGCCTTCCAAAAGACATTGCAACACATGGTTATATTACACAGAGTGATAATTCAAATAATAATTAAATATGTGTTGGAGTTTTGCGATGTAAAGTAAAAAAAAACATGCAAACATACATCCAAATGCTTCTTTAGATTTGACATAGAGTCCTTCGCTCGACAGGATATTAACTTTTGGAAGGCAGAGTTTACATTGCACAGTGATGTTTTTGCCCTGTGTCTCCTTAAAAATTAAATTATCTCTATGGATCCAGTGGTTAAATGCTGAGATAGACCGCTCCATCTTCACATGGCTGGCTAGTAGCGAGAATCAGTTCTGATTGCAATACACACATTCCTCCCCCTCTCTAGCGAAAACTGTCTAAGATTTACCGAACGTATAACAGCGGTGTGCTGATTAAGAATGAAAAATGTAAAAGATTGAAAAAAGAGAATAAGTAGGATGATCAGTAAATTATTAACAATTTACTGCCGTTACCTTGATAATATGTAATCATGTAAAAAGTAACTGTAGTCCGATAATGAGTATTTTAAAATGTAATTTAATCTAATTACAAGTACTCAATTTTTGTAATCTGATTACGTAATCCAGATTACGTGTAATCTGTTACTACCCAGCACACTCACTGAAAACATAAGATTTTCTATCAAGTCAATAGGCATACTGGGATGTTTGGGCATAGCAATATGGTGGCGCAGTGGCTTAATTGTTTTGATCAGCAATCCAGTTCTATATTATAAATCACCCACCCCAAGGCTCTATGATATTTTGAACCCTCCTTCAATGCAAGTCTAAGGGATTTTTCCACCTGTTTTATTGCCCACCAGGTGAAAATCATAAGTCGGATTGCTTAGAAAAGTAATAGCTCACCTCTCCTCAATAAACCACTGTTGCACAAACAGTGAGGGACAAGTAAAATAGCACGGTTTTACAGGAGTTAAGTAGAAGCAACAGCAATAGACAGAGAGAGAGAAAACCTCTAATCTCCTGTTGCTCTCTAAATTGCAGCTTGAAGACTTAAAGCCACATTAATGGGTTTAAGAGTTAGAAAGAGAGCCAGAGTTTCATGCTGTTTAAATGGGTTTTTAAAAGGTTTTCTTTAAAATGTGGGAACAGAATAATTAAAATAATGACCTCCTTTAAACACTCATCCCATGCAATATTGTATGAATTAAGTGTAAAGTATTCAATTTCTAGACATATCCTAAAGTTAAACAAATGCAATAGTACATCAGACTTAAAGGGAAGTTAAAATGGATGCAGAATCTAGTGCAAACAGGTGCAGTCCCACAAAATGAACAATCGAAAGCCTGGTTTTGTGTCTCTCAAAACACAAAGACACAAAGAATCCCCATTCCTCTTGTCCAAATAAGGTATGCAATTCTCCTCTGCTGCCTTTTTACAAATGGATGATTAATTCAAGCATGTGGAGCTAGGTTCAAATCCTCAGGAATGCTGCCCATATGCCAGACCCTGGACTTCCTCTCTGCAGGGAATACAGTCAAAACTTCTCTCCACTGGGCCAAATACAGGAGTTGAGAAAGAAAAGAAACTAAAGAAATCCCATAAGCCAATAATGAATCACTCTAAATGTAAAACTGAACAACACACAGGGCCAAATCAATAAAAGCAAGTTCTGAACAAGCAACTGCAGTGATATTAACAACTATTAGAGCGTATCAAATACATACAGTACAACTACATACCTGGATTCTTTTATATCGAAAACAAATGTTTGAATGTATGGAATGCTCGTATCAGTAACATGCATTTTAATGCAAACTGTTCAACACAACACATGAAGCACTGGAAAAAACTAATTCTGGTAGTCTGAAACATTCATTTTATTTAAATGACAAGCTTTTGATGGTTTGCATTTCCATTCTTCTCCTGAGAAACTCTCATTAAACTGGAGGGGCCATGTTTATGAGAATCTGCTTCTCTTTGTACAAGAAAAAAAAGAGCAAACCAAACACTCACTCAAGTGGCTGACCAATCGTCATTAAAACTCCATCCATATGCTTGCTCTTTAAATACAACATGTTACACTAACAAAAACATATGAGACTCACCAGAAGCCGTCTGCAATACCCAAAGCGTCTACTGCCATCTTCTCCAGTGAGCATGAAAGAGAAGGTCTCACTACAGCAAATCAAAGACAATCCACCATTAGTCCTCAAACCCCCATGTAGATCAGGTGATAAGAAGAAAAAGTGCTCAAAACCACTTGAGAAGAAATGCTCTCAAGACTAATAACTTGGCCCTGAGGCTTAACCACTGTGGTGAGATTTTATCAGAAAGCCAAACCATCTGCAATAAAACCAGAGAAGAACTCACCAAAAGTATATTTGTACATATTCTGAAGAAAATGTGAGAGGTGCTTTCCCATGCAAAACTCACTGCCACAATACCAAGGTGTAGTGGGTGGAGGCTAGGGTGTTCCTATGCGGTTGTTTTGTGTGTTGCTTTGCAGTTGCTAGGGTGATCTGGGTGGTTGCTAGAGTGCTGTGATTGCTAATTGTTCCAAGTCAAAGAGCCCACCATTATATTAATGTCTCTTAAAATCATCTCTGATCATTTAGAAAAAGTAATAGCACAATTCTACGCAACAAGCCATGCAATTTGAGGAATCATTCATGAGTTACGTGTGTTTAAAAAGTTAGTATCCCTACCCACAATTACAGTATTAACAATAATAAAAGTAACTGAGAGTTCATCAAATGGAGTGTGTTTTGTTTTGGAGGGAAAACTTATGGAGGTTTAAACTCAGTTTCCAGTTCAGTTTCATGTGTTGTGAGAAATTTTTTTCCTAATGTTGCAGTCACACTGCATACACGTCCAGACGCATACCAACGTACAAGCTTGATGAACTCTCACCTGTGAATTTGGATGATGAGAAGAAGTGTGACCAATATTTCATACATACTGTATTTCAAAGCTGCATGTTTGTATTGTTGGAGGACAATGAGTAGAAGGTATATTTTAACATTCTGAATATAATAATATTTGATATTTAAAATCTATTATTTATTAAAACCAGTAGCTCTCAAGCATGACATTGTATACTGTCCATTGCGATGTACAAAATAATTTTGCATGCTCATAGCCTAGTGTGACTGCAGCTTAAGATCCAAACAATGTGGGTGTAACTGTCTAGATGGAAGTACCATTCCAACAGATCTCTATAAAATCGCTCTTCAAAGGTAATGAGCCACAAAAGTCGTGTTTGTGCTTTTAAAAGGTGCTGGTAATGCATGGAATATAGAGATGCAGTGATACCTGTTGTATTCAGACACAGGGCTCCAGTCTTTGGCATCTGGGAAGCAGAACTGTGGGATAGCTTTGAGTCTCTGCTCAGCTTCTCTCATCTGCTTGGTGGGTCTGTCCAACTGTGAGGGTCATACAAGAAGACCTGGTAAGAAACATTCCAATATATTTGCACAACCTCTTTACAATGTCCCTTCAGACTTGTATTACTATGTAGAGTACAGTCTGTACAGAATACCCCCCACCCCTACCACCCCCTATGTCACCAACGGCCTGGTTTGGGCAGAGTGCCAACATATTTCAGCCTCTCAGGAGGACACAATCACTGAAGCAGATCTAAGCTAATTAAAGAACTATCTCTCTGTAACTAAACATGTGATTGCCATGGCAACGGTTTCCTGCTTACGCCATTTATTATCAATACATCCAAACAATAAAAGCTTTAAAAGCATCTGTATCTGCAGCCTTTCCTAATGCACATAATGGCATATTTAACTAAAACAAATCTGTTCCTCTGTAACTAAACAAATGTATAATACACTAAACATCTAAAAAGAAGTCATTTAATGAGAATGACATTCAGATAGCAGTAAGGATAATTAACAGTCATACATTAAGACACTATCAGGACATTGTTTGTTTGACAGCAGCCCTGCGAGTATTGACCCAAAGGGAGGCCAAAAGTTACAGGATTCCTGCAACAAAGCTATAGACATCAGATGTTGTGCAACATCTGAAATGTGACTCAAAAACAGTATACCCCCTAATTTATAGAGGATAGTCACCTTGGGGAACTGGTAGGTGACTTCTGGAGTAAAAGAGTTTTTGGTGGGCTTTTTCTTCAGTGAGACCACAACAAAGTACTCAAAGAGCTCCCTTTCCTGCCACTCGATCAACTGCAGCTCCAGCGTCCTGTAACTGGGTGCGCGTCGCAGCATGGATTGCAGCTTCAGTAGCCTCTGAGTGTGGGCTGCGTGACAATACAGTTTATTGTAGTATAGTGGACGCACATGTGTTCAACAACACATCAACAATAAAATATAAAGCCACTTGTCACATCTTAAAGAGGTAGTTCACTTAAAAATAATTCACTCACGTTGTTCCAAACCCATTTGACTTTCTTCATTGTAACACAAAAGATGCAAGGCAGAATATTCATATCATATGTGAAGCCTCAGTTACCTTTTACATTCATTAGATTGTTTTTCCATACTTTTGAAAGTGAATGAAGACTGAGGCTGAAGATTCTGCCTTATCTCCTTTTGTGTTAAACAGTACAAAAAAGTTGTGCAGTTTCGAAACAAGAGTGTGACTGAATGATAACAGAATCTATCGCTTTAAGAAAAGTCTATCACCAAAATGTTATGAAAACTTTTCTCTCTCTTTGATTGTAAGCTATGGTGCAGTATGTTTGTATATTGTGTGTATATTGTCATTCTGAATTATATGATGTTCATGTAAAACACGTATGGTTTTAGCTTAGATTAACATCTGCAGTCTGGTAATAAGGTGAACTTTTAATGTAACAAAATCTGTGGAGCTCATTCTCACCAAACGCTCAGGCCTGACATTTACTTGTGACAAATCACAAGGTCATGTTGGCTTGTTTGTTCTAAGGAAAGAGTCTTTGAGCAGCACTATGAAAAACACTCAACTCAAATACACTGCCCACCAGGGACTGTTACCCAGCCATATGTGCTGATCCCTCACCTTTGAACCTGTCATCGGAGTCACTTTCACTCTCGCTGTTGTCATCTACCAACAGAGAAAAGGTTTGCTTTATGTCAAAGGGTGAACTGACAAAAATGTTTGGACTGAGCATTGAAATCTGGGGCACTTTCTAAGTGCTAAAAAGGCTTTACCTCTTAGAGATGCTGTTTCGATATATGAAAGTGAAAGCTTCTTTAGTCTCTTCTTGCCTCTTTTTGTACAGTAGATTGAGTTTATTCTTTGCACCACCTGGTAGGAAAAAGGGGTAAAAATGCTTTACAACAAACCACTGAAAAAGATTTTCAAACTGACCCTTATAGTCACCCTGGATTTGTTATTAACACTATATAGCCTTACATATAAAATTATAGCCATAAAATTCAGATTTTTGGATATGGGACTGTTTATTCAACCAACAGACACAATTTAAAATAATAATAATAACAAATGGAATGTGATTTATATATTGTGGCAAGGAGGGGGGCGGGGCCGGGCCGTAATCAGGCTAATCAATCCCGTGAGAGGGATAAAGACGGCCAGAGGTGGCAGTTCGGGAGTGAGAGAGCTACAGGCAGCTGCCCTGTATGCGTTTGTGTTGTATGTCTTTTGTTTTAAGTTAATCATTAAATTATTATTTATATTGTCAAGCCAGTTCTCACCACCTCCTTTCCCTTTTACCCTGTTACATTGGTGGCGAAATCCAGGAAGGAGGAGGGATGCGCCATAGTCCTCGCCACTATCATCCACCCCAAAGGAGCAGGCCATCCGCCGGGGGACTGAGGAGCCCGGTCGCCTGAAAGCGGAGGAACAACTGCCAACCGCGAGGGGAGGAGGGGCTCCCTAACGACCGCTGCAGCGGTCGGGCCGCTGCCAGGGGCGGAGATGACCCCTACCGGCCGCTGAAACGTGGTGGGGTCAAAGAGAAGACCGCCATCCACGAGCGGGGATGGGCTCACTGCCAACCGCCTGGAGCGGGAGAACTGCTGCCAGGGGCGGAGGAGACCCCTACCATCCACCAAAACGTGGCGTGACGTTCCATCCGCCAGGGGCTGGAGGACTACCTCCGATCCATCCGGGGAGGAGCGGCTGTCATCCACTAGAGGGTGGAGGAATGACTGAGGACCAGGCTACGGCATATCAGAGAACCGGTGAGTACGTTTTTTTTTTTTCTCTCTCTCTCTCTCTCTCTCTCTCTCTCTCTCTCTCTCTCTCTCTCTCTCTCTCTCTCTCTCTCTCTCTCTCTCTCTCTCTCTCTCTCTCTCTCTCTCTCTCTCTCTCTCTCTCTCTCTCTCTCTCTCTCTCTCTCTCTCGCTGTCACTCCGTGTTGGCCTGTAGAGGCTTTAGAAAATGAAATATCCAATATGATACCATAGGCTTTATAGTCAAGTTTTACATGTAACATTTTAAGAGGCTGCTGTGTCCAGATGAGAAAATTGTTTATTTTAGCAATAAGTAAATTATACAGTGAGCCCCAACAACCCAATGAGACCACTCTATAGCAACTTGTAAAATGTGTGGGAAAAATAAATCCTTCAGGGCAGTCTTTCAGAGTGGTTATGTGAACTTAAGCAATGTATTCCATGTTTGTTTTGAACCCTACAGTAAATGAGCATTATAGTTGTGGGCATTTAAATTGTGTTTAATAGGAGTTTTACCTACAAAAACATCCAGCAGCAGAGAAAAAGAAGCTGAAAGGCAAACTGGGGTGCTACACCTAGTTCAGAATAGCTAACTATTAACTCTTAATGTCTGCAAAACTCTATAAACATTATATGAGAATGCTGTCTAAAGGATCCTTAAGACATAAAAAAACATTAATCCATTCCTTCAGTGGTAACTACTGCTATTTGTCTGTCTAAATGTATTTCCTACTTATTCTGTGCCTATGGATCTGAAAATGTGTTACAAAAGGACATGTTTCAATCTAAAGTAAAGCTTTTAGAATCTATCACATCATGTTAGAAAGAAATAATGAATTACAAAAAAAATCATTACAAAAGTATTTATTAAAGAGTAATGTTCAACTAGTATATGGTCATTCCACTCCTCCCAGTTCTACCCTCATTGAATTTGTTGTTCCAGCATACCTTAGGGACTCGTTTCTGCCTGTGGGAGGCCAAGGTATCAGTGGCAGAGCTCAGGCTGTCATCTAATAGGCCACAAGGGGAGGAAGGCAAGCCCAGCTGGGGCAGCAGCAGCATGTCATCATGGCTGTGCCTCTTTGACAGGCGGGATGGGTGCTGGCTCTTTTTGTCAGCAGGACCAGGCAGCTTCAGAGACTGACTGCTCGGATTAGATGGCAGCTGGTGAGAGAGAAGTTGATAAGAGATTAATCTTCTTGCACAAGTGAAAACGGAAGACACATAACAAAAATGCAATATTTGTACACTTAAAAAGTTGCATAGAAATAAACTGTTCAGTGTGTTGCCAAGTATTTAGCAAACAAGCATTAACTGAATTCAAACTTCACAACCTCTATAGACAATTGTTTGCTGCTTCAAACAGTAATATAACTACAGATTCCACAGCAATATGGTGAATTAATCAATTAATATCAAGCACTGAATATACGTAATTTCGAAAAGCAGGTGCTATCATTACTATCTTACAGAGCAAATGAAACTACCTGTGGAGGTGTAATGGACTTCCTGTCCTGGGAGGTCCATATCCTGTTGAGTGAGTCCCGAGACCTCTCAGGTAAGATCCGGGAATTTCTGACCAGACATCTCCTCACTGGATCTACAACCTCATATGGATTCTCTTTCTCTGTTTGCAGAGAAACAGGGGATAGAGAGCAAGACTTAGACTAAAACCAAACACCAACTGCCCCGGAGCAGACTTAAAAGGTAGTGAGGTAACATTTCTTCTTAAGGAGTGAGTGGGAGAGACAGACAGATAGGAAAAGGTTGGGAAAAGGGTATGGGAGGGGGTTGAATAAGATAATGAAAAGAAGGAGCCAGAGGCACCCAATGGGGCAGCTATTGAGGGCTGAGAGAGGATTATTCATGGACGTTTACTGATGACCTGCTTGAAACTCAAGTGCATAGATTCCAAAAACAGTTTCTGTTAGACATAAGCTGTTGGACAGCACTTTTTCTCCAGAAAAAGGGCCAGTGATGAGTCAAGATAAGAAAATGCAGACTGTCCAGAATAGAGTCAAGACTCCATGTAGGACTCTGTATAGCAGGGGTATTCAATTAAAGTTCCAAGAGGTCCGGTCTCTAGATTTCCTTCCCAGCAAAGGTCCGGACAATAACTTACATGGTGTTAGTAGTCAGTATAGCTATGAAATGACATAAGGAATGCTGATTTTTTTGAAATGTACATTTCCAAGTTGGCAGTAATAGTACTTTGTAAAAGAAGAAAAAACCTTCAAAGTCAAAACAGTCTCTTTAAAACTGGGCAAGGATTAGGACATTGGGGCTCCAGAGACAAAACCAAAGTAGTGGGGTTTGGGGTATCTTCTACCAAAAGATTAAAATATTTCAATGAGTTCATCAATCGAGAGCACTTTGTTATAAATATTAAAAGAAAATCAACTGTTCATTTTGAAGCTGATTGACAACAGTCCAGTATTTGTGTTTAAATATTTTTAGATACACAAGGGGCATAGGAGGCCTTGTGACTATTAAGGAAATATATTGTTTGGGGGTTCAGGGGTATCTCCTGAGAGAAAATTTTGAAAATGTAAAAGTCAGAATGGACAATTTCTATATTTTCCTTAAAATGAAAATCTACCAACAACAAACAATGTACAGCACAATAGTGAAGCTTAAAAATACTGTTAGCTAAAGTTAAGTAGGGCTATAAATGGTCAGACTATCAAATAATGGGAACATTATAATGAGAACTCCAGTATGCTACTAGTAAAATCCGCTGATATATATATAAAGAACTGGATCGCTAACGCAACGGTAAACTGCCAGCAGGAGGTGAAGCCACCAGAAGTGTTTGAGCGGCCATCTTAGTATGCCCAAACTGCCATAAAGCATCAATGACTGACAGGTAAAAACACCCAAGTTTCACCATCTCCGACCTGCAGATACGACAGTTGCATTTCGCCCTCTAGTGACAATCACGTTTAATGTTCAATTATCTGTTATGGATAATATTCGTTACGAGAGAGAAGATATACGTGGATCGTGATGTCAGAGTATTCACCTGCCCGGGTGTTCAGACTATCAGTACAGCACAATGATCACCAAAGAAAGCAGCAAAACTGTCCACAAGTTGTAATGTAAGTATGAAAAGCTGTAATATTCGCTTGTTTTGGGGGGACAACATGTCCGTTTGCCTCGGAGGGTGCTTAAAAAATTAAACCGGGATTTTTAATTTGCCTAAAATGCCCAGGATTTGCCTGTTTTCATATTGAAGCATTTGCTGTAGTCATACATGGCTACATGTCATACATTACATGTTCGTTTGCCATTTAAACCTAGCGTATCAGTTTAATTTCAATCAGCTTTGCTTTGTGTGTCTCCCTCAGGCGCTGAGAATGAGGGCGAGAGAGCGAGGGCTCTTATTCAAGTAACCGCGAGAACAAGGCACTTTTTTGATGAAAACATAAAACTCTGAACAAACACTTCGATGTTCACAATAAATAAGTCTGAAAAAGTCTGTTTGAATCTTACCTCAGTTTCAGTGAACTTGATTACTTTCAGCTGATCTGTTCACCGATGAAGTTTGTTAGAGGTAGATACTGTTTGATATAGATACACATAACTCGCTCAGGCTTTCAAGAAACAGGAAAAATTCCCGACATTAAATAAATAAACACATGTGTAGAATGTCTGCGTTGGAGGGATGTACATGCAGATTGCAGATATAAAATCGGTTATTGAATGACTAATGTTTACTCACTGAAATTAGATTTTTTCCTATTAAGTCAATAGGAACACTGGAAAGTTTGGGCATAGCAATATGGGGTGCAGTGACTTCACTGATATGACATCATGAGCAATCCAGTTCTATATACACCGTTCAGCCACAACGTTAAAACCACCTGCCTAATATTGTGTAGATCCCCCTCTTGCTGCCAAATCAGCGCCAACGTGCATCTCAGAATAGCATTGTGAGAGCATAGTTCAATGGATTGTGAATAATATAATTTGAGCACAGATTGAAAAAGTACATACAATGTTGGAATAGAAAAACAAATACAACTTAATCATGAAGAATTTGAAAAACTCAGTAATTTGCATGTCTTGATTTCATTGAGTTGATCTCATACCTTTGGCTTAAATAATTATTATTACAGTAATCTGTGTTAAAATGTGATTCCTTGATAAATATAGTCAAGATGAACAAATATCATTCTATCGGGCTCAAATAATTTACAAAATCTAATATTATAATAAAAAATAAAAAAAATGTAATAGGCTAAAGTCATTAAAGTCAGGCCATAATCTGTGTGAAATTAAGCAATTCGACAACACTCTTAAAAAATGAAGTAACCACCTGTGTTGCCCATATAACATCTGTCTGTCTCCGTCAAGTGAATGTTATTAAATTCTTTCATTTAATTATTCATTCCGTGACAATTCTTGTCTGTCAAGATACTGTAATGAAACTAATGGACTGAATGTTGCCAGTGTCAGTAATATATTGTACTAGTAGCCGTTGTGTATATCCCATTCAAAAACAGAACCCAACTTCTATGTCTTTTTTTAATGTCTTTAATTGTCTTATCATTTCCATACAACACATTAGCATATCACATCTCTCAGTCCTGTTTCCCTCCACTAGATACACAACAGGTGTCTTACAAAAGAATGCAATAATATTTGTTGATCTTATGCTACATTTTGTAGATTATAAAATTACCCCCTGTGCAACTGCTTTATTTACTGTAGAAAGGAACTCTTTGGAGAGACAGAAACACATGACAGCATTGTCAAAAAATGCTGACCATGATAATCACTCCCTAACTTTGAAAACCGAGGATTTTTACGAAAAGCTTCACAAAAGACAAGCTACCATTCAAAGTGGTAACCAACTACACTAGAGCCGGACCATATGAGGTGTACTGCTGAGATTTGCCCCAGCACCATTAAAGCTGAGAGTCACAATGACAGGCCTGCAATTACCCAGAGTGCACTGTGAGGCTCCCAAATGAAACAATGTAATGAAAGCATGCTGGAGAAATTATATGCCTTCCTGACCACTCATGTACAGGCGGGTACTAATCAACTTTTCTACTTAAAGGACCTCTACAAAACACACACAAACACACACACACACACACACAATTTGATTGTGCCTCTATTTACATAGCAGGATTTCAGAGGGAAAAGGATAGTGAGTGCTTGGTGATTGAC